>NC_140993.1:90089884-91289884 GCF_052327205.1 Somniosus microcephalus | reverse complement strand
GTCCCCAAATCTGGTCACCTTGCCAGGCATAGCCCTGCCCGAACCCGCGGTCGTGGAGGTGCGGATTCCTGAGCAGCGGCTTCCGAAGGAGAGCCGCCGCTCCTGACGGGGGAGAGCTCCGCCTGGAAGCGACGTAGTTCCAAACCCATAGTGTTAAATCCGTGAATGATTGAGACACGGACTAGCAGGAGAGAAAACAAACAGATCTTTACTGGTGAAAGGCATAAACGAAACTGAACAACAGAGGCTCTCTAGCGCCTTTTATACAGGGGTGGTCACTGCCGGTACTGCAGTCTGAGACCAGTTATTCTCTTAAAGGTACATACACAACAATTCCTCCCCTTTTAGATAAACAGTGCATAACATTCATTTAACAACTAATGATAACTAATTACAATCACAATTACTGTTGCTAGATACATTGGTTAAGTTTAAGCAATTATAAGTTCAGTCTTTGAGGAGGCTTCCTGATTCTGTCTGGATAACGCCGCTTTTGGGTATCAGGTTCTTCTGGCAATGTTGAGTCGGAATCAATGTCGTTGTTTGGTTCATCTGCTTCCAATATTACCGGTTCTGCGGTAGCTGCAATTGGAACGTCGATTTCATTACCAGGTGTATCAGATCGTGGTGTGGAGTTGACGTTTTCCAGTGACTCTAGAATCTGGTCAGCATGGCATCTTACAATGCTCTCCCCAACGTCCACGGTATACATGAGAGGTCCTTGTCGTGTACAAATCGTTCCTGGCTGCCATTTCTCAGTGCGGTAGTCCCGGGCCAAAACTGGTTGACCTATCTTAAAACTCCTGGTCGGCCTTTCATTCATATTCTGAAACTGCCTGTTCTCCACATCTCTTTGGACGTTTGGCTTAACCAAATCCAAGCGACATCGTAGCCTTCGATTGAAGAACATCATGGCTGGAGTTTGGTTGGTAACCGCATGTGTCGCATTCCGGTAGGCAAACAAGAAGTTGTCCACCTTGTGTTGTAGGGGTATATCTTCATTACACATTGCCTTGATAGCCTTCTTGAATGTTTGGACAAACCTCTTGGCCAATCCATTAGTGGCTGGATGATATGGGGCAGATGTGTAATGCTTAACACCATTGTTCTTTAAGAACCTCCAGAACTCTTCAGACACAAACTGTGGTCCATTGTCAGAGCAAATCTGTTCAGGCAGCCCATTCCTGGCGAATATGGTTCGTAAAACTGTGATAGTTTTTTCCGTGGTGGTTGAGGACATTTTTATTACCTCTGGCCACTTTGAATGTGCATCCACCGCAATTAAAAACATCGAGTCCATGAAGGGACCAGCAAAATCAATGTGCACACTTTGCCATGGAGATGAGGGCCACTCCCATGGATGCAGAGGAGCTTGTGGTGGGGCGTTTTGGACCTCTGGCATCCTGCATAGCTCTTGGTCATCTCTTCGATTTCTCTATCGATTCCCGGCCACCACACAAACGCTCTGGCTAAGCTCTTCATTTTTACCCCACCCAGATGACCCTCATGAAGCTCATTGAGCACTCTATCTGTCAACTTAGGTGGAATTACTACTCTGGATCCACACATCAAGGTTCCTCTGCACACTGACAGCTGTTCTCTTCTCGGCGAGAATGCTGGTAGCAGTGGTTCGCCATGCGCTGGCCATCCCTTCACCGTTAAATCATAGACCCGTGATAGTGTCGGGTCATTCCGTGTTTCCTTTTCTATGTTTGCATTCGTCACAGGGAGACATTCGACTATGGTTGAGTGGAATAACTCCATTGGATCCACTGCAAGGTCTTCTTCTTCCACCGTCGGCAATGGTAGACGTGACAATCCATCAGTATTTCCATGCTGTTTAGTTCCTTTGTACTCGATGTCATATTGGTGTGCCCCTAGGAAAAGGGACCATCTCTGCAGCCGTTGTGCTGTCATTATCGGTACGCCCTTCTGAGGGTTGAAAATGGAGACAAGAGGTTGATGATCAGTTAGTAGAGTAAATTTTTGACCGTGCAGATAGTGATTGAACTTCTTCACCCCCCACACTAGGCTGAGGGCCTCTCTGTCAATCTGGGCGTAGTTACGCTCGGCAGAAGTTAACGAGCGTGACGCAAAAGCTATCGGCCTCTCCAAACCATCAAGGAGTTTATGTGACAGTACCGCCCCAATGCCGTAGGGAGACGCATCACACGCCAGCCTGATTGGCAGTGCTGGGTTGTAGTGAGCCAATACTTCCTTCGAAGTGATTAAGTCCTTACTCTTCTGAAAAGCACGTTTACAATCATCGCTCCATTTCCATGCTACCCCCGTTCGTAGCAGGGCGTTCAGTGGGTGCAGAATTGTCAACAAATTCGGCAAAAACTTATGATAGTAATTCACCAACCCGAGGAATGACCTCAGTTGCGACACATTTTCAGGCGCTGGGGCCTTAACAACCGCTTCAATTTTGTCAGGGGACTTATGTAACCCCTCTTCATCAATCACGTGGCCACAATACGATATCTGTTTCTTAAAAAATTCGCACTTGGGGCGGTTGGCTCGCAGCCCATGTTCCCGTAGTCTAGTGAGCACCTGTTCTAGGTTGTTAAGGTGTTCACTGTCATCTTCACCTGTTACAAGGATGTCATCCAAGTATCACTGAGTCCCCGGAATCCCTTGCAGGACTTGTTCCATCGCTCTTTGCCATATCGCCGGAGCCGATGCTACTCCGAATACCAATCGATGATACTGGTAAAGACCTTTGTGAGTGTTTATCATGAGATACTTCCAAGAGGACTCTTCAACCTCCATCTGCAAATATGCTTGTGCTAGGTCAATTTTTGTAAAACGCTTCCCTCCAGACAGTGAGGCGAAGATGTCTTCTATCCTTGGAAGAGGATATTGTACTGTGTGAAGGGCAGGGTTCACCGTCACCTTGAAATCCCCACAGATGCGAATCTTCCTTGGCTCTCAGGACTTATTGCTTAACGTTTTCTTCATGGCAGGAACGATGGGTGTCGCCCACTCGCTCCAGTCGACCTTAGACAACACGCCCGCCTTCTCCAGATTCTCCAGCTCTGCCTCGACGGCTGGACGAATTGCATATGGTACCGGTCTCGCTTTGAAAAACTTGGGAACTGCATTCTCTTCTATTTTTAACGAGGCGGTTATGCCTTTAAGCGTGCCCAGTTCTTGTTGAAATACCTCTTTGGCGTTAGCTAAGATTGTTGACAATCGTCCAGGAGTGACGTCTTCATCTTTTTTACCGTCCACCGTCATTGCATGAATGGAATGCCAATCTAAGTTTATCTTCCTGATCCATTCCCGTCCCAATAACAGTGGTCCACCATTTGGCAGTATGTAGAGATACAATTTCCGTATTTTCTTGCCATTGTATTCGACAGGCACCCTTATTTTTCCTCTGGGGTATACTTTTTGCCCCGTATACGTCGTCAAGACGATGGATGTCTCTCTCAAGGGTATGTGTGAAAATAGCCGCTCATAGTCTCGTCGATTCATGACGGTTAGCGCTGATCCTGTATCCAATTCCATTTTAACTTGGGATCCTGCTATTGTGAGGGTGACCCAAATGGTTCGGTGATCCTCTTTTGCGATTACATTGTGAAGTTTGAGACAGCTTAGTCTCCTGTTCTCGGATTCACTATCACTCATCTGGTCTTCGGAACTACTGTCCGTCATCTTTTGTACCTTCTTGTATGGTTCCTTAGTAGCCTTTTTGTTGTCGCTGGTCTTCTTCCCAGACCTGCAAACTCGTGCAATGTGTCCATCTTCCCGCATTGTCTGCATATTTTGTCTTTGGACCAGCAGTCCTTCTGGTCATGGTTAGTTCTGCCGCAGCGATAACATTTTGCAAATCCCCGTGTCATTTCGTGGGTGCCGTATTCCTGTGGTTTTTGTTGAATTTCTGCAGCTCCCCTGGCTGCTGCTTCATACGATACTGCCACGCTGAAAGCCTTATCCAGCGTCAGCTCTTTTTCTGCGAGTAACTTCTTCTGTGTTCCTTCACTCAGCAGCCCACAGACAAATTTGTCCCGTAAGGTATCTGCCAGTCCTGCCCCGAACTGGCAGTGCTTTGATAGCTTGCGTAGTTCCGTAAGATACTCGGCATTGCTCTCATCTTTGTGCTGAGTTCTCCTGTGGAATTTAAATCTTTCTGCTATCAACAGTGGTGCAGGGTTTAAGTGCTCCTGTAGAACAGCAACAATTTCGTTAAAACTCTTCGGCCCAGAAATTCAGTCTGGCCACTTTTGGGGCGGTAAAGTCGGGCGGTCGCTAAAGTTAGCGCCTGCCGGAAAGTGTAGGCCACTTCGCCGAAATTCAGTAGATTTGGCCAAGCGTTTGGGCGAGCGCTGAAACTGGCGTTGCACTGCTATCTTCAGGCGCTAAGCCGGCGATGCGGACTGATAACGCCGAGGCCGGGCGCAGCGCAGGTGCGGTCATGTTTTGATTGACAGCAGACACCCTGACGCCGGCCAGCTCTTAAAGGGGGAAGGGTCGACTTTGACTGCTGCCACGCCCTGCATAGTGGAGCCCTGCAGCTAGGCCTCAACACTGCTGGTGGACCCAAATAGCGCCTGAAGCCATGGAGAAGGCCCGTGAACAAGCGCAGCACTTCTACCAGCATGCTTTGAGGGTGCTGGTTAATGGTGTGGAAAAGAAAAGAGAAATCTTGTGCCCGGACAGTGGCAAGAAGGCTCCCAGGAGGCAGTACAGGAGAGCCTGGAAGAAAATCGCCCACAGGGTGTCATCCACCAGCGATGTCCCCAGGAGTGCGGAGCAATGCCGCAAGAAGTACAATGACCTCACTCGGATGGTGAAGGTGAGTACCCTTTCCAGTGTCCTCCTCATCCTTGCATGTGCACCTCACATTATGGGCAAAGGGACCTCAAAGGCCTAATGGGCAGCCCTCCTCCCGCAGCTATGGCACTGGCATGATCATCAATAGCACTTTCTGCACTTAACAACCTGGCCAAGCTATTCGACCATGGGAGGCAGTGCACACAGCAACAGGGCACCACACTGGCCAAGCTATTCGACCATGGGAGGCAGTGCACACAGCAACAGGGCACCACACTGGCCAAGCTATTCGACCATGGGAGGCAGTGCACACAGCAACAGGGCACCACACTGGCCAAGCTATTCGACCATGGGAGGCAGTGCACACAGCAACAGGGCACCACACTGTACTTAGAGGCCGTCCTTTCTCTTGCAGGCCAAGCTGGCGCGGAATTTGAGGAGCCAGTCTGCCACCGGGGGAGGCCGTCCCCAGTACCAGGCGCTCAGTGAGCTGGAGGAGAGCATGGCTCAACTCATGCGTGGCTGGGTGACTGGCCCTGTTGCCATTGGAGATGCGGACCCTGTACTGGGACCCACTGGTAAGGACATGACCGGTTGGACCTCTCTCGTTGCCCTTGCGCTTCAGATCTGCATCCTTTCCCACTGTCCGACCAATGCGCATAATGCCACCACTCATGCCTCCCTCGCTGACGCCCTGTCCTCACTCTAAAGCTACTCTTGTGCCTTCCTGCTTTCAGTTGGTGAGGAGGAGGTGGTCCCTGAAGCTCAGAGTGCCAGGCCCTTGGAGGAGGAGGACAACGAGGACCAGGAGGAAGGCGGCACATCGGGGGAACCCTCATCCACGCCAGGGGATGGCAATGGAGGGGAGACGTCTGGCCTGGAGGAGAGGCAGGGGGAAGTGTTGCAGGGGGGTGTAGCTCCTGGGCCCAGTGGGGTCGAGGCACGCGGGAAGGGTCGGGCAGCACGGCGGCCTTCTCCCCAGAGGGGGGAAGTGTTGCAGGGGAGGGCAGTTCCTGGGCCCAGTGGGGTCGAGGCACGCAGGAAGGGTCGGGCAGCTCGGCGGCCTTCTCCCCAGAGGGAGAGTCCGCCCTCCAGTCCGGAGACGGTCCTCGCCCAGGAGGTGCGCCTCCTTGATGAGATGTCCGCGGCATCGGAGCGGCGACACAAGGAGTTCATGGGGGTTGTGGGACAGTTGCCTCAGGCCATTGAGTCCCTGGCTCATAGTGTGGTCGCTTTCGAGGAATCACAGGCCAGGGGGGTCGAGCAACTCGCGGCAGCACACGACAGGGGTGTCCAGCAACTCGCGGCAGCGCAGGACAGGGGTGTCCAGCAACTCGCGGCAGCGCAGGACGCGAGTCGCGAGTCCATGAGTGGTGCCGTCCAGACACTGGCAGATCTCATGCGGGCACATACCAGGGCAGTTCGGGCACTCACTTCTGCCACACTCGCTGTGGCGCGGAGGCATCGCCAGGGCACCCGCCGCCCTGCTGCAGCACAGCGGTCTGGCCTCCACCAGATTGCTGCGCTTGCTGCACTGCCAGCCCGGCCGAGTGCCAGTGTCTCTGGCGAACAGCGCGCGCCTGGCATCAGCCAGCTTGCCCCCATTGGTGCCGCCGACACTGCCACTCCCCCAGCCAAGGTGCGACGAGCTGCTGCTGAGACTGATGCTGGCCAGCCACAGCTGCAGCAGTCAGCAGCCGGCCCCTCCCGGGCCAGGCCTCGTCTAGGCCGACCCCCAAGGGCATCTGCCGTCACGCATTGTGGCCCTCATGAGCCTTCCCCCAGCCTTGCCACACCCACAGGGCCCAGGTTGAGGCGGGGCAGCAGGTCGGGCAGGGGCCGGAGAAGCCTGCATAAGGACTCGCCCTCTCGGCACACCCAGTAGAGTGTGGTGATAGCGGTTTTTTTTATATGGGGGTGTTTGTGTTCTGGGGGGGGCTTATTTTGGTAAGGCCGAAGATGAAGGCATTTTTTGTTTTTATGGGGGTGTTTGTGTTGTGGAGGGGGGGGCTTATTTTTGTAAGGCCGATGATGAAGGCCAATTGGATGGGCAAGTTTTGTTATTCCTCCCCAGGTTGTGGGAGTGACAGATGTTTTTGACTGTTTTTTGGGGGTCTCGTCTGTTTTTCTGTTTCATGTGGGAAGGGCCCTGAGTTTGTTAAATAAAGCTTTTTATTTATTCAGCATGTCCAGGTGTCATGTTTCAAGTGGTTGTTGCGTTAACCGGCTGAGGGCTTGCGGAGCGGCTGCATTCAGGTGCGTTCATTGCCACAGGCCATTCCCTGACAGGGGGCCTAAAAGTGTCGTTCAATAAGCCGCCGGCGGACGGCCCTTGGACCTTGTGGCTCCCTCCTGGGCTGGTACTACTCCTCCTCATGGTCCTCCTGCTCGTCCTCCTGAGGTGGTGGTGCAACGTCAGGTGGCAGTGCCTGAGTCCTGCGGATAGCCAGGTTGTGCAGCATGCAGCACACGACGACGAACTGGGAGACTCTATCCGGCGAATACTGTAGAGATCCGCCGGAACGATCCAGGCAGCGGAACCGTTGCATGAGGACGCCAATCGTTTGCTCTATGATGTTCCTTGTGGCTTGATGGCTTTCGTTGTATGCCTCCTCCACTGGGGTCCTGGGCGCGCGGAGCGGGGTCATGAGCCATGTACACAAATCGTAGCCCTTGTCCCCAATAAGCCATCCCCTTGGCGGAGGCTGTGCCTCGAACATGTCAGCCACAGTAGTCTGGCGCAGGATAAATGCATCGTGGCTGCTTCCTGGAAAGCGGGCATTGACAGCTAGGATGCGCTGCCTGTGGTCACACACCAGCTGTACATTGAGGGAATGGTAGCCCTTCCGGTTGCGGTAATCCTCGGCATTGTCGATAGGTGCCCGCATAGCCACATGCGTGCAGTCAATGGCACCCTGCACCATGGGGAAGTCCGCGATCCTGCCAAATCCGACTGCACGCTGCTCCTGCCTCTCTAGGGTCATGGGGAAGGAGATGATTTGGTGTCTCCTCGCGAAAAGTGCATCGGTGACCTGCCGGATGCAGCGATGCGCGGCGAACTGGGAGATGTTCGCTATGTCCCCAGCAGCGGCTTGGAAGGAGCCGCTTGCATAAAAGTTCAGAGCCACCGTGACCTTCACTTCCACCGAGAGAGACGTCCTGCACATCAGCTGTGGACGCAGATCTCTGTGAAGCAGCTGGCAGATCTCTGCAACCACCTCCCTTCTGAAGCGCAGCCTCTTAACACAATGCGCCGCAGTCATGGTGAGATAGGACACCTGCTGCCGGTATTGCCTGAGTGGGTAAGGCTTACGTTGCCGACGCCTGATGGCCCCTCTGCGTCTAGGCATGGCTGGCCCTCTCACACAGCGTCTGCGAGCCCTTCGCACATAATGCTGCAACTGAGGGTTGGAACCCCGTACAGCCCCCATAATAAACTTGCAAACAGTGAAATCACATTGATTCAAATGTCAAAGCTCTGGCCAGAAGCCAAAAATACCTCTCCTATGTTGTCCCAAATCAGTAAGCTCTGTTCCTTGGTCTCTGTCCAGAAATCCAAAGCAGTAAAGTCATTGCAGCAAAATGGCTGGGCTTTATAGGTCAGTGTAAGTGCCCTTTAATTAGCGCTCCCCGAGGCCCACAGGGCCTCTGTTGCGTTCCACTTCACAGTTCTTAACAGCGCCACGCCCACATTGGGCGGGCGCCACTGAATTTCCGGTTTGGGGCGCACAAACAGCGTTGCACGACGAAATGACGTCATAAGCTGCGCGCGCAGCTGAGCGGGCGCAAACACTTTGCGCCGGCGCTAAATGTCTACTGAATTTGGGCGTAGGCGCAGATCGGCCTGCGCCCGGGCGCTAAGTGCCTAGCGCTGGAAATATACCCCTCTTATGGCGTTAACGGCTGGCGAACGCAACTGAATTTCTAGGCCTTCGCCTTCGGTTTGGCTGGAGTAATCAGGTCCCGCAATAGGCCGTACGTTCTAGCGCCCATTAAGTTTAGCAATATTGATGCCTTTTTCCCCTCCGCTATTTCATTTGCCTCGAAATATACCTCGACTCATTCCACATACGTGGTCCAGTCCTCTAATGTATTATCAAAAGCAGTGATACAGCCAGTCTTCGGCATCTTCCAAATCTAAAATGGCGCCTCCCGCGCTTTGCCTTCTTCCCCGATTTAACAAAATGGCGCCTCCCGCACTTTGTCTTCTTCCCCGCTGTTGTTAGCACTGCTTTCCATGGTTTCCTGCGCGTTAAATATTAATTCGTTATCTTTTATTATCTTCCTGTCGTGGAGCGGACCCTCTGGGACACTTCCCTCCCTCTTCTGAGGTCCGAACGCTGCCCAGCTTCGAAACACCGGCCGCGCCCTGTGTGCTCCACCCTCTCTCTCTCTCCTTGCTTCCCGACTCACTGCCCGGCCCCGTTGAAAAGCCACCCGATCGAGCTTCAGCCCGCCGCAGCCCAGGAAGGATCAGAGCACTACCTGCCACCAGCCCGACTAGCTGGGAAACCACGGACCGAGGAACCCAGCCTGGCTCTGGACAGTCTCTCCTGCGAGTTTTTAAATCGATGATTGACGGTCGACGCCCGTTTCTCGAGTTTCAATGGCCTCTTTTTTTTTCTTTCTTCTGGCTCCGACCTTCAACGACGTCGTCGGAGCTGCTGCTGAGTTGCAGGTAAGTTCGTTTCTAACTCATCGCCAGTGTTAAGTCCGTGAATGATTGAGACACGGACTAGCAGGAGAGAAAACAAACAGACCTTTACTGGTGAAAGGCATAAACGAAACTAAACAACAGAGGCTCTCTAGCGCCTTTTATACAGGGGTGGTCACTGCCGGTACTGCAGTCTGAGACCAGTTATTCTCTTAAAGGTACATACACAACACATAGCAGTTCCTGGTAGAAGACAGGCAGCTCCCGCAGGCCGGCACGCCTGCAGCCCACTTTCACAAACAGGAGCTGCGTGTCGTAATTGAGGCCGTGCAGCTGGCGGAAGAAATACGTCGCCAGCGCACACCATCTCAGAGGATTCTCGACGTACAGGTATCTCTGCAGCGTCTGAAGACGGAAAGTCGCAGCCTGGGTGCGAAGGCACACCAGCGCCTGACCGCCCTCCCTAAGCGGGAGAAACAGAACCGTGGCAGAGACCCAGTGCTTCCTTTTGTCCCAGAAGAAGTCGATGAGCTTCTTCTGCATCTTGGCGACAAACACAGGGGGAGGGATCAAAGTCACCAACTGGTACCACAACATGGCGGCCACCAGCTGGTTTATGACCAGCGCTCGACCCCTGTAGGACAACACTCGGAGCAGTCCTGTCCAGCGTCCAAGGCGAGCGGTGACTTTGGCCTCCAGCTCTTGCCAGTTCGCCGGCCAGGCATCCTCGGCAGACCTAAGGTAGACTCCCAAATAGAGGAGGTGCGTGGTGCTCCAGGCGAAAGGCCTGAACTCCTCCGGCAGGGAGTCCACCCGCCACTGACCCACCAGGAGTCCGGAACATTTCTCCCAGTTGATCTTGGCGGAGGATGTGTCCGAGTAAATCTGCTGGCATTCCCGCATCCTCCGCAAGTCAGCGGGATCCGTGACCGTGAGGAGCACGTCATCGGCGTAAGCCGAGAGGACCACCTCCATGCCCGGCCCTTGCAGAGCCAGTCCCGTCAACCTCTTCCACAAGAGGTGCAGGAATGGCTCCACGCAAACGGCGTATAACTGACCGGACATGGGGCATCCCTGACGCATCCCCCTCCTGAAGCGAAGGGGCGCCGTCAAGGGCCCGTTAACTTTAATCAGACACTCTGCGGCGGCGTACAGAAGTCAGATCCGGGCGACGAAATGCGTCCCGAACCCGAATGCGCGCAGAGTCCCGAAGAGATACTCGTGATCCACCCTGTCGAACGCCTTCTCCTGATCCAGGGAAAGGAAGGCGACCGACAGACCAGCCCTCTGGGAGTGGTGGACCAGGTCCCGGACCAGATGGATGTTATCGTGGATGGTCCGGCCCGGGACCGTGTAGGACTGGTCGGGGTGGATCATGTGGGCCAGCACGGTGCCAAGGCGAGCAGACATGGCCCTGGCAAAGATTTTATAGTCCGTGCTGAGGAGGGAGACCGGGCGCCAGTTCTTAAGGAGGCGGAGATCGCCCTTCTTAGGCAGCAGGACAATGACCGCCCTGCACCAAGAGGGCGGCATCTCCCCGGTCGCCAAACTTTCCCCCAGGACCCGCGCGTAGTCGCCCCCCAAGACGTCCCAGAACGTCCTGTGGAACTCCACGGTCAGCCTGTCCAGCCCCGGGGACTTTCCCCTAGAGAGCTGGTGGAGGGCGCCTGTCAGCTCCGCCAGGCTTAGCGGAGCGTCCAATTTTTCGGCGCCCTCCGGGCTGACCTTCGGCAGGTCCTCCCACAAAACTCTGCACGCATCTTCGCTGGACGGATCCAGAGAGAACAGAGCCCCGTAGTAGGCGCGGGTCTCCGCGCTGATTCCCTCCGGATCCGAGACCAAATATCCGTCGTCGGCCAGCAGCCCCAACAGCTGCTTACGGACCCCCCGTCTTTTTTCCAGCGAGTAGAAGAAGGGGGAGCCGCGGTCCAGGTCCCGCAGGAGCTGGATCCGCGATCTCACGTACGCGCCTCGGGCCGACGAGCTGCAGGTCCTTCAGCGCGCCCTTCTTCTCTTCGTACACCTTCCGCAGGGCCGGGTCCTTGACGACCTGACCGAGACGGGACTCCAGGTCAAGCACCTACTTCTCCAACCGCCCGACCCGGGCCTCCCGCCTCTTGGTCAACCCATTCGCGTACTCCTGACAGAAGAGACGGATGTGAGCCTTGCCCACGTCCCACCATAACCACAAGGAGGGGAAGCCCCCCTGCTTCCTTCTCCAGTCGGCCCAGAACTGACGAAACGAATCCCGGAACCGCGCGTCCTCCAGCAGCAGGTTGTTAAAATGCCAATACGCGGACCCCCACCCCCGCGCGCAGCGGAGCGAGCTCCGCCCACACCAGGTGGTGGTCCGTGCATGGCACCGGCCGTATAGAAGCCGCCGGAACGCAGGAGATGTACGCCCGGGAAATGTAGAGGCGGTCGATTCTGGACCTTCCGCCCCCAGACCTCACGCTAGTGAAGGCGCTGGAGTCGGGGGGGAGATTTCGCCAGATGCCCACCAAGTCGAAGGACCCGACCAGGTCCCTCAACTTCTCCATCGCCGCCGGGCTTCGCGGGGGACCCGAACGGTCCCTCGCCTCGAGGGTGCAGTTAAAATCCCCCCCGAGGATGATGCACTCGCCCACGTCGACAGAGCCCAAAAGAGCGGACACTTCTTCGAAGAAGCGCACTTGCCGAGCACCGGTCTGAGGGGCATACACGTTCACTAGATGGAGCGGCACGCCCCCCAGGCGAACAGTGACCTGGAGCAAGCGGCCCGGCACGTGCTCCTTGACCCCCAAGATCTCCGGCTGAAAATGCGGGGCCAGCAAGATAGCCACCCCACTGGAATTGTTGGAGAGGTGACTCATGCTGATCCCTCCTTGCCACTCCAGGAGCCACGTGGCTTCGTCTCCCGGAACGGTGTGGGTTTCTTGCAGGAAGCACACCGCATACTTCCCATGCCGAAGGACCGAGAAGTTATTGAATCTGCGGCACGCCTCCCTGCTGCCGTTGATGTTGAGGCTGGCTATGGTTATCTTCATGTCAGAAGCATAGTGCAACCTCGACCTACACCTAACGGGGGGAGGAAGCGCAGCCGCTGGTCAGCCGCCACTTCCTCAGCAGCCCAGTGAGGAACGTTCTGAGCCGACGCAGCTCGAGCGGGTTCACACCCTCGTCCGCGCCCATGATCTTAACTGCGGCGCGGACGGACACGATGAGCAGTGCCAGCTCCGACCACCTGTCGAGGGCCAGCCAGACCTTATTGCGCCGACCCAGGCACGTGGCCATAAAATCCCGGAGCTCCCCTACGGGAATGAGGGGAGACTCGGCAAGGGGCACGAGGTCATCCATCGCCTCGTCAGCGCTGGAGGCCAAATCGTCCTCCGTGCCCATCACCGATCCCCATCCTCCTCCAGGGGGTCGTCACCAGCGGCCGACCTGTCCGTCGCGCAGTGCGCAATGAACGGCTAGGCCGCACCAGCCAGTCCCGCCTCCGCCCGGATCCCACCCCGAGGATCGGTGGCAGAGGATTCCTCCCTGGGCTCCTCTAGGGGCGCTGGGAAAGAAGACGGCGGCGGTTCAGAGCTCCCCTCCGCCCCAGATGCCAGAACGACCGGAGAAACCAGGGAGAGAACAATTCCCAGCTCCTCCAGTACGTCCGGCACCAGAGACGCAGCCAGGGGGCCACCCTCCTCCCCGCCACCAACCTCCGACCCAGCGGATGGGGTGTTTTGAATTAAACCCTCCACCAGGTTGAGCAACCCCTGGGAGATGTCCGGGTCGCATTGGGCGAGCTCATTTTCCTTGAGCTCGCCCGACCCAGACCCCAGGCCGCCCGACCCGGCAAGGGGTAACGGCACCGATAAAATGTCAATAGCCGCGGGTTGTTCCGCGACCCCCCCCACGGGCAGGGTCTCGTCCCCATCCCCGGGAGGCACGTGCTGGACAGACACATCTGCCTCAGCCTCCCGAGGGACAGGCGACCCCTGCCGATCGCTGGTGATGGCGACAGCGGGGGGGGGGGGCGCAGTACCCGCGGTGGGCAACGACTCCCCCTGCTCGGAGGGACCTTCCACCTCCCGGTCCTCCTCCTCTTCCAGGGGGTCGCGCCTTCTTTTTAGCATGGAGGGAGCGAGGGAGACCTCCATGTCTGCAGAGGCCTCCTCCTCTGCTCCCTCCGGCGGAGTAGGTTTGTCGGTTTCCTCGGGCCCGAGCCCAGCCGCAGGTATTGGCGTTACCGCTGCGGCGGTTGTGGCCACAGGCTCGGGCACGAGGCCCCACCCACTCGCGTCTGCCCCGATTAACTCCGCGAGGAGCGCAGGTGTAAGGGGCGCAAGGGGCAAGGGCTGGCCATCCACGGGGGGACCCGCCCTAAGGTGTTTATTTTTTCGCCGCGCCTTCTTTCCAGCCGGACGTGCTCCCTCCCCCCGCCGGAGGCCTTGGTGGCATCGGCCCCCGACGTCGACCACACATCAGACGTTCCTGACGCGTGGGCAGATCCGGGGGGAGGAGCGGCGGCGGCGCCCGCCTCGGCCGCACGAGATAATCCGGCGGCCTTGGAGGCGGGGCAGTTTTTCCGGATGTGCCCCACCTCCTTGCAGGCGTGGCACCGCACACCGTCCGACGTCCAGAAGACGCGATAGGCGGTCCCCTCGTGGAGGACGACGAACGCCCCATCGGTGTCCTCCTCCCGTGCCAGCTGGATAAACAGCTGGCGCCGGAAGGAGAAGACGTGGCGAAGGCTGGCCTCCCGGAAGCCGAGCGGGATGGATGTGATCCCCGACCTCACCTCCCCAAGTTGGCGTAAATGGGGGAGGAGGAGCTCACCAGGAACATAGGGCGGGACGTTAGAAATGACGATCCTCTGCGCGGTGGCCTCGAGAGGATCCACCGGCAGGAAGGTCCCGCCCATGGTGAGCCCCTTGGCGACGGCCAGGGACACCGCCCGCTCCAACCCCAGGAAGAACACAGCCTTCCCATACATTTTTGAGGCCGCGACGATGGCTGAGGGGCCGACAACCCCAGCCATGGCTTTAACGCAGGCCTCAATGGTCATAGTGGGGTGAGTGTAGCTCTTCACCCCAAGCTTTTTTGTTATAAGTTTAAAGGGTGACGGGGCAGCAGAAGCCGCGGGAGCAGCTATGGCTGTGGCTGCCACTCCCGCATAAGTCCTGACTGGCCCCGCCACCGGGGAAGATGCAGTCACCATTCTGGGGTGTTTTCTAAAAAGGGCTACACTCACCCCAAGTCACAGGCCTGAAAGTGTTAATGGCCTCAGGTATTTTTTTTTGGTCCTCTATTGAGCAGAGGGAGCTGTTTAGATTGAAGGCACACCTCTCCCCTTATTGATTGAAATTGGGAGAGGGGCCTTCTCCCCTCTGCTCAATAGGCAATTAATAAATAAAGATGAACTTGAAGTGCCTCAGAGAAAGAGGCAGAGAGAGACAAAGAGAGAGAGAGAGGGGGGTGGGAAGGAGGGAGGCCGCAAGGGCAGGGTTGCCACTCAGGATGGTGGGTGGGTGGGTGTTGGCAGGGGTGCCCTCTCCGATGGGAATTAAAAGTCTTTGATGGTGGTGGTCTTCTAGCAGGGGGAGAAGATGTCTTCACCTGGGAAAGCTGGAGATGCCCCAGGCTCAGTCCCACACCAGGTCTTGACGATGTATTAATTGGGCTGTTCACCTAGGCAGCTCCAGCTATCCCAGGTCAGGCAATAGTGTTTTACAAGAGCCACACACACACACACACACCCCTTGATGATCCGGCCCTTTTTTCTTCTTTTCTCCCCCCACCTAAAATACAAAGTCTTTGGGAGAGTGCACCAAATAACACCCGCCTGAAAGATGATGTTGTTCTTCCCTCCTTACAAACAGTTGGTGGTTGTTGGTTGTTTCTCTCCCCTCTCTCCTGGAATGGAGGCCAATTTGGGGAGGCAGTAATGGAAAGGCCTCTCCCCTGGTTGATGATGTTGCTGGCCTTCTTTCTCCTTCTCCTCCTCTGTCCTCTCTCTCCAGGCACCTCAGTTGTTATGATGATGGTGGAGGTGGAGGTGGTGACCTTTCGTTCTCCTCCTCTTCCTGGTCAGGAGACCACCACTCTCCACTCTCCTGGTTTGGCTGCTCCTTCTCCTCCTGCTGACTGAGGCAGCTGCACAGCCAGCAATGCTGAGTGTGATAATAATAATAACTTCCGGGAAGTTATGTCATCACTTCCTGTGAACTGTGAACTATGAACTATGAACTGTGTACATACCTCACTTCCTGTCATATGTCACTTCCTGTTGGACTGGTATAAATACTGGACTGTTCAGTATTGTAAGAGGCTTCTACCAGAGGCATGGTAAAGACCTCTCTTGTATACAGTGTGTTTGTAAGTTGCTTAAAGCTTACCTTAAAGTTACTTGATGTGTAAGACTCCTTTTCTTACATCAATTTAAGCAACTTAATATTTACACTCACAAATACTAGACCTTCGGACAAACTCGGAGTTAAGGATCCAGGGAACCACCCATCATGGAGAGAATCCTTAGACCTATTCGTCTGGACTTGGACCCGAATACACCAGCAGCTGGCAGGGTATGGAAGCATTGATACCGTACTTTTGAGAATTTTCTGGATGAATGTGAAGCGGATGCTCCTACTAGATTGAGGATACTTATCAACTATGTGACCCCAAAAGTGTTCGAATATGTTGATGAATGGGATAATTACGATGAGGTGATTCGGGCACTTAAGAAACTGTATGCCAAGACTCCAAATGAGGTCTATGCTAGACATCTACTGGCCACAGCCAAACAAGGGCCAGGGGAATCGATTAACGAATTCCTTATAGAACTTCGCAGGCTCAGCATAGATTGTAACTTTCAGGCAGCCTCAGCTGAGCTGTACCGCGAAGAAATGATTTGTGATGCTTTCATCTGCGGGATTGCCTCTCCACTTATACGCCAGCATCTACTAGAAAGTAAAACACTTGAGCTACAAAAAGCTTTTGACCTAGCTTGTTCTCTGGATTTGGCAAAGAGAAATGCAGACCTCTATCAGCTGCCCAGATCTCGATCTGCTGCTGTAACTGCAACCAGACAATTCAAGCGGTCTCAGGTGAACCCTATCATGGGGGAATCTAATTCTGATAATTCTGATGAAGAAGAGGAGGATGACCCCACTTTAGCAGCCTCTTGGCAATCTAGGAGGGAATGCTTCTTTTGTGGAGATGCTTTTCACCCTAGGAAAACCTGCCCTGCTCGCAATGCAATCTGCAGTTATTGCAAAAAAAAAGGACACTTTGCTAAAGTTTGCCTATCAAGGGCCTCTACGAGGGCCAATCCAGCTAAGGCCTACCGAACTGCCCCAATTAGGGCCTATCAGGATGCTCCAGCTAGGACCTATCAAGCTTCCTCTCGAGCTCTCTCCCGAAGAAGCACACCGAGAGTTTTAGCCACTCTCTGTGCAACGACACCAATTACAGCTGCTTGCCCACAGAACCTGTCTCATGCAGCTACAAAAGTTTCAATTAAAGGGCATACCTTAGATGCCTTAATTGACTCAGGAAGTACTGATAGTTTCATTAAGGAACAGATTGTTGCAAAATTGAAACTACATGTCTTCCCATCGGACCAGGCAATTGCGATGGCTCAGTCATCACTGAATACCAGAATCTCCGGCTTTTGTATTGTTGATATGACACTTAATGGTCGCATGTATCCCTCCACCCGACTTTCGGTACTCAAGGACTTATGTAGTGATCTCCTCTTAGGGCTGGATTTCCAGAAACAGCATAAGAAACTCACTATTGAGTTCGGCGGATCCAAACCTGGTCTTACTATTTCTAATATACCGTCTAAATTACCGTTTTGTGCATTATCAGCAGCTTCACTGGATGAACACTCATTATTTGCCAGTATTCCGCCTCGATGCAAACCAATAATAACGAAATCGCGGCGCTTTAATCAGGAAGACCAATCTTTTATTGAGGCTGAAATCTCTCGACTTCTAGCAGAGGATATCATCGAACCATGTTCATCGCCCTGGCGGGCTCAAGTCGTCATTGTCAAGAATCCTCTAAAACCTCACAAACAGCGACTATGCATTGATTATTCACAAACCACCAATCAATATACCGACTTGGACGCCTACCCATTGCCACGTATTGATGATATGGTTAATAAACTGGCCGAATACAAAATGTTCTCAACTTACGACTTAAAAAGTGCCTATCATCAGGTACCCTTGAAGGTCTCAGATAAGCAGTACACGGCCTTTGAGGCTAATGGACGGCTGTACCAATTTCGTCGCCTCCCATTCGGGGTTACTAATGGAGTGGCTGTCTTCCAACGGGCAATGGATGGCCTGGTTAAACAGGAAAACCTAAGGGATACTTTTCCCTATCTTGATAACATTACCATTGCAGGTCATGATCAACAGGAACACGACGCCAACCTCCAAAAACTTCGGGATGCCCTCCATCGCCGTAATTTAACCCTGAATGAATCCAAATCTGTTGAGTCGCAACCGACCATCAACATCCTTGGCTACTGCGTAGGCAATGGTATCATTAAGCCAGACCCAGAAAGACTTCGCCCGCTCCAAGAGCTCCCGTCACCTAAGAATCCGGCTTCTTTACGTCGGGCTCTCGGTCTGTTTGCATACTACGCTAAATGGATTCCTCATTTTTCGGACAAAATCCAACCCTTGCTGCATGCTAGATCATTTCCACTGGGAACAGCAGCTGTTGCAGCCTTTAACCTTCTCAAAAAACAGTTGGAGAAAGCGGCTCTTCACTCCATCGATGAGAATCTCCCTTTCGTGGTTGAATGTGATGCCTCGGAGGTGGCGATCTCGGCTACTCTGAATCAGGAAGGTCGTCCTGTAGCATTTATGTCCAGGACCTTACAAGGTGCCGAGCTACATTATCCTCCGGTTGAGAAGGAAGCCACAGCCATCATAGAGGCAGTACGGAAGTAGAACCATTTTCTAGCTCGCCAGCACTTTACATTAATCACGGACCAACGATCAGTCGCCTTCATGCTCGATAATCGAAAACGAACCAAAATTAAGAATAATAAAATACAACTTTGGAGGATGTAACTGGCCTCTTTTGGTTATACCATTCTCTATCGGCCAGGCAAGGAGAATGTGGCCCCGGACACCCTCACACGGGCATTCTGCTCCACTATGTCGTCGTCGACTCTCATGGATGTCCACAATGGATTGTGTCATCCTGGCGTTACGCGCATGCTACATTTCGTACGATCACGGAATCTCCCTTTTTCCACTGGAGATGTAAAGAAAATATGCTCAGAATGCCGGCTTTGTGCGGAATTAAAACCTCAGTTCTTCCGCCCCTCAGATGGTATACTCATACATGCAACCCAACCGATGCAACGACTTAGCATCGATTTTAAGGGCCCAGTGCCCTCTTCAACTCGGAACACATATTTGCTCACCATGATCGACGAATATTCACGTTTTCCGTTTGCCTTCCCCTGCTCCAATATGCTGGCGTCCACAGTAATCTGCTGCCTTGAGCAGGTATTTTCTCTCTGTGGCATGCCGGCTTATATTCACTCAGATCGGGGTCCATCCTTTATGTCAAGGGAACTCAAGGACTACCTCTCAGAATGGGGAATTGCTACAAGCAAAACAACACCATACCATCCCATCGGAAATGGGCAGGTAGAGAGGTATAACGGTATCATCTGGAATTCCGTACATCTCGCTTTAAGATCTCGGGGCCTACCAGACCAGCAATGGGAAACAGTGCTTCCGGATGCATTGCACTCTATACGGTCCCTGCTTTCTACAGCCACAAATACTACACCTCATGAGCGGTTCTTTGGATTCCAGCGTCGCTCATCTCATGGGACATCACTCCCGTCATGGCTAACTACTCCTGGACCTGTATTACTCCGAAGATACGTTCGGACGTCTAAAAATGACCCTCTCATAGACGAGGTCGAACTAACCGATGCCAACCCCACCTATGCAAACATACGATATTCCGACGGCTGAGAATCTACCGTATCATTACGGGATCTGGCTCCCTGCCCACCAGGACCTAGTCATAGAGTCATAGAGTTTTACAGCACAGAAAGAGGCCCTTCGGCCCATCGTGTCTGCGCCGCCCATCCATCCCTGTCCAGTCTAATCCCATTTTCCAGCATTTGGTCCATAGCCTTGTATGCAATGGCATTCCAAGTGCTCATCCAAATGCTTCTTGAATGTTGTGAGGGTTCCTGCCTCTACCACCCTTTTGGGCATTGAGTTCCACATTCCAACCACCCTCTGGGTGAAAAAGTTGCTCCTCAAATCCCCTCTAAATCTCCTGCCCCTTACCCTGAATCTATGCCCCCTTGTTATTGACCCCCCTACTAAGGGGAAAAGTTCCTCTTTGTCTACCCTATCTATGCCCCTCATCATTTTGTATACCTCAATCAGGTCCCCCCTCAGCCTTCTTTGCTCCAAGGAAAACAACCCCAGCCTGTTTAGTCTTTCTTCATAGCTGAGGCGCTCCATCCCAGGTAACATCCTGGTGAATCTTCTCTGCACCCTCTCCAAAGCAATCACATCCTTCCTATAGTGAGGCGACCAGAACTGCACACAGTACTCCAGCTGTGGCCTCACCAGCGTTTTGTACAGCTCCATCATAACCTCCCTGCTCTTATATTCTATGCCTCGGCTAATGAAGGCAAGTATCCCATATGCCTTTTTAACCACCTTATCTACCTGTTCCGCTGCCTTCAGGGATCTATGTACATGTACACCAAGGTCCCTCTGACCCTCTGTACTTCCTAGGGTCCTACCACTCATTGTGTATTCCCTTGCCTTATTTGTCCGTCCAAAATGCATCACCTCGCACTTTTCAGGGTTAAATTCCATTTGCCACTTTTCCGCCCATCTGACCAACCCGTTTATATCGTCCTGTAGCCTAAGGCTTTCCTCCTCGCAATTGACCACCCCACCAATTTTCGTGTCATCTGCGAACTTGCTGATCATACCTTTTACATTCTCATCCAAATCATTTATGTAGATCACAAACAACAAGGGACCCAGCACCGCTGAGGTACCCCACTGGACACAGGCTTCCAGTCACAAAAGCAACCTTCGACCATCACCCTCTGCCTCCTGCCACTCAGCCAGTTTAGGATCCAACGCGCCAAGGCACCCTGGATCCCATGGGCTCTTACCTTCTTGACCAGTCTCCTATGCGGGACTTTGTCAAAGGCTTTACTGAAGTCCATGTAAACCACATCCACAGCATTTCCCTCATCCACCCCCCTAGTCACCCCCTCGAAAAATTCAATCAGATTTGTCAGACATGATTTACCCTTGACAAAGCCATGCTGACTATTCCCGATTAGTCCTTGCCTCTCCAAGTGGAGACTAATTTTGTCCCTCAGAATTTTTTCCAATAATTTCCCTACCACAGATGTTAGGCTCACTGGCCTGTAATTCCCTGGTTTATCCCTGCTACCCTTCTTGTATAATGGTACTACATTAGCTGTCCTCCAGTCCTCTGGTACATCCCCTGTGGCCAGAGAGGTTCTGAAAATTTGTGTCAGAGCCCCTGCAATCTCCTCCTTTGCCTCCCACAGCAGCCTGGGATACATCTCGTCCGGGCCTGGGGATTTATCCACTTTTTGGCCTGCTAAAACCGCTAGCACCTCCTCCCTCTCGATGCTAATATGTTCAAGTATGTCACAGTCCCCTTGCCCGATTTCTATGTCTGCATCGTCTTTCTCCATAGTGAACACAGATGCAAAAAATTCATTTAAAACCCCGCCTACATCATCTGGCTCTACACACAGATTGCCACTTTGGTCCCTAATGGGCCCCACCCTTTCCCTGGTTATCCTCTTGCCCTTAATATACTTATAAAACATCTTAGGATTTTCCTTTATTTTGCTCGCCAGTGTTATTTCATGGCCCCTCCTCGCCCTCCTAATTTCTTTTTTTAAGTATGCCCCTGCACTTTTTATACTCCTCTAGGGCTTCTTCCGTCTTTAGTCTTTTGTAACTGCCAAAAGCCCCCCTTTTATTTCTAATGCATTTTTGTATATCCCTTGTCATCCAAGGTTCCCTTTGCTTGTTGGTCCCACCCTTGACCTTTACAGGAACATGTTGGCGTTGTACTCTCTCTATTTCCCTTCTGAAAGTCTCCCACTGTTTTGATGTGGATTTTCCTATAAGTAGCTGCTCCCAGTCCACTTTGGCCAGATCCTGCCTTATCATATTAAAATCGGCCTTCCCCCAATTTAGAACCCTTATTTCCGGGCCGTCTTTGTCTTTTTCCATGACCACCTTAAATCTCACCGAATTATGGTCACTGTCGCCAAAATGCTCTCCTACTGATACTTCCACCACTTGCCCGGCTACATTCCCCAGAATTAGGTCCAGTACCGCCCCCTCTCTTGTAGGACTTTCTACATGTTGGCTCAAAAAGCTCTCCTGGATGCACTTTAAGAATTCTGCACCCTCTAAGCCTTTCACACTCTGACTATCCCAATTTATATTGGGGAAGTTGAAATCCCCCACTATTATTACCCTATTATTTTCGCACTTCTCTGAGATTTGCCTACATATCTGTTCCTCTATCTCCCCCTGACTGTTTGGGGGCCTATAGTACACTCCCAGCAAAGTGCTTGCCCCCTTTTTGTTTTTAAGTTCTACCCATATGGCCTCATTAGAGGAACCCGCTAATATATCGTCCCTCCTTACAGCAGTAATTGACTCCTTAATTAATATTGCAACACCCCCTCCCCTTTTACACCCCCCTCTGTCTCGCCTGAAGATTCTATACCCCGGAATATTGAGCTGCCAGTCCTGACCCTCCCTCAACCATGTCTCCGTGATAGCAACAATATCGTACTCCCATGTGTTCAACAACAACTTCAGTTCATCCACCTTATTTGCAAGACTCCTTGCATTAAAATAAATGCCTTCCAGCCCTGCCATATTCCCTTTTGCCTTTACATATTTGCTCTGCCTTCCCAGCTGACTTGTTTTTTCCTCCATATTTGGCTGTAAATCACCCCCTACTATAGCTCCACTCTGTACCCCATCCCCCTGCCAAGTTAGTTTAAACCCCCCCCAGCAGTGCTAGCAAACCTCCCCGCAAGGATATTGGTTCCCCTCTGGTTCAGGTGTAAACCGTCCGACTTGTACAAGTCCCACCTTTCCCAGAAGCAGACCCAGTGATCCAGGAAACTAAAGCCCTCCCCCCTGCACCATCCCTTTAGCCATGCATTCATCTGTTCTATCTTCCTATTCCTATACCCACTAGCACGTGGCACGGGGAGTAATCCAGAGATTACAACCTTTGAGGTCCTGCTCTTTAATCCTTCACCTAGCTCCTTAAATTCTTGCTGCAGGACCTCATCCCTCTTTTTACCTATGTCGTTGGTACCAATGTGGATCACGACCTCTGGGTGTTCACCCTCCCCCTCCAGAATGCCCTGGGACATCGGGTGATGGCATTTCACCAGGAAACTCTTGGGACCTATCGGGTACCCCTCTCCAGGATCCTGATCGGACACCAACTAGCTTGGTGCCAGTAGAACCCCGTACTCAAAGTTGCGACCCTCCCAGTACCGCGCATGAAAGTACTGATCCACCACAGACCAGCTCTGCACCTCCCTCTGAACAGAGGCAGTCCGACTTTGAACCTATTGGGGCTCGTACACGGAGCCATGATCTCCCCGACCCTTCACAGGGTAAGCCAGGCCACACAGACTCTGACCAATGGCCAACCGCATGTAAGCGGTCCAGCGACCCTCTACGACGGGAACCCAAATGGGTGCGACTCTTCCTTGTTCGGCGGCTGCGGAACAAAAGGTAGACCACAGCCTCCTAATCCTGCAGGAGGGAAGAATGTGATAATAATAATAACTTCCGGGAAGTTATGTCATCACTTCCTGTGAACTGTGAACTATGAACTATGAACTGTGTACATACCTCACTTCCTGTCATATGTCACTTCCTGTTGGACTGGTATAAATACTGGACTGTTCAGTATTGTAAGAGGCTTCTACCAGAGGCATGGTAAAGACCTCTCTTGTATATAGTGTGTTTGTAAGTTGCTTAAAGCTTACCTTAAAGTTACTTGATGTGTAAGACTCCTTTTCTTCCATCACTGAGAATGAGGTCTGAACAGGAGGGCGACGTCTGACTGAAATACAGAAGCCTGCTAGGGCCTTTTATACAGGGGTGGTCACTGCCGCACTGCAGTCTAAAACCAGTTCTTCCCTTAAAGGTACATACACAACAATTCCTCCCCTTTTAGATAAACAGTACATAACATTCATTTAACAACTAAATAATAACTAATTACAACTTTCTGGATATTATATACATCAACTGAAATAATCATTTATAAGTTCAGTCTTTGAGGAGGCTTCCTGATCCTGACTGGATAGCACCTTTCTCGAGTATCCTGTTCTTGCGGCGAAGCTGATTCTGGTTCATGGTCACTGGTTGGTTCGTCACCTTCCAATACCACTGCTTCTGAGGTAGACACAATCTGTACTTCAGGTTGATTACCAGGTGCAACTTCTCGTGGCACGGGTTTGGCTTGTTCCTGTGACTCTAGAATCTGGTCAGCATGGCGCCTCACAATGCTCTCTCCAACGTCCACTGTGTACATTAGTGGTCCCTGCTGTGTGCATATCATTCCTGGCTGCCATTTTTCTGTTCGGTAGTCGCGGGCCAAGACTGGTTGCCCTCCCTTGAAGCTCTGGGTTGGCTTCTCATTTATGTGCTGGAATTGCTTATCCTCAACATCTCGTCTTATGTTTGGTTTGAGCAAATCCAGGCGACATCTTAGCCTTCGGTTGAAGAACAGTATGGCTGGAGCTTGGTTGGTTACTGCATGTGTCGCATTCCGGTAAGCAAACAAGAAACTATCCACCTTGTGTTGTAGTGGTATGTCGTCATTATACATTGCCTTTATGGCCTTTTTAAAGGTCTGAACAAACCTCTCAGCCAATCCATTTGTGGCTGGATGATATGGGGCAGATGTGTAATGTTTCACCCCATTATTCTTCAGGAACCTCCGGAAATCCTCAGATACAAACTGTGGCCCATTGTCGGAGCAAATCTGTTCTGGCAACCCATTCCTGGCGAAGATGGTCCTTAGGACTGCAATAGTTTTCTCCGTGGTGGTGGAGGACATTTTAATGACCTCTGGCCATTTCGAATGGGCGTCCACAGCGATTAGAAACATTGAGTCCATAAATGGACCAGCAAAATCAATGTGTACCCATTGCCATGGAGACGAGGGCCACTCCCATGGATGTAGCGGGGCCTGTGGTGGAGCGTTTTGGACCTTCTGGCATCCTGTGCATCTCTTGGTCATATCCTCGATTTCTTTATCGATTCCCAGCCACCACACAAATGCCCTGGCTAGGCTCTTCATTTTTACCCCTCCCAGATGACCCTCATGAAGCTCATTGAGCACTCTATCTCTCAACTTGGGTGGAATTACCACTCGGGAGCCACACATCAAGGTTCCCCGGCACACTGACAGCTGTTCTCTCCTTGGCGAGAATGCTGGCAACAGTGAGTCGCCATATGCTGGCCATCCCTTCACCGTCAAATCGTAGACCCGAGAGAGTGTTGGGTCATTTCGGGTTTCCTTCTCTATACTCGAGTTTGTAACAGGCAAACATTCAACTATGGTCGCATGGAATATCTCAACAGGGTCCACTGCAGGTGTTTCTTCTACCGTAGGCAACGGTAGGCGCGACAGCCCATCAGCGTTTCCATGCTGTTTCGTACCCTTGTACTCTATGTCGTACTGATGTGCCCCTAGAAAAAGTGACCATCTTTGCAGCCATTGTGCCGTCATCACCGGAACGCCCTTCTTTGGGTTAAAAATGGAGACCAGGGGCTGATGATCAGTCAGTAGGGTGAATTTCTGCCCGTGCAGATAGTGATTGAACTTCTTCACCCCCCACACCAGGCTGAGGGCCTCCCTGTCAATCTGGGCGTAGTTACGCTCGGCTGAGGTTAGCGAGCGCGACGCAAAGGCTATTGGCCTCTCTGAACCATCACGGAATTTGTGTGACAGTACAGCTCCAATGCCGTAGGGTGATGCATCACATGCCAACCGAATCGGTAGTGTTGGGTTGTAGTGGGCCAATATTTCTTTTGAAGTGATTAGGCATTTACATTCCTGAAAGGCACGCTTACACTCATCACTCCATTTCCATGTCACTCCAGTTTGCAGCAGGGCGTTCAGTGGGTGCAGAATTGTAGATAAATTCGGCAAGAACTTATGGTAGTAGTTCACCAACCTGAGGAACGACCTCAGTTGCGACACATTTTCCGGTGCTGGAGCCTTTACTACAGCCTCAATCTTGTCCGGCGACTTATGCAACCCTTCCTCATCAATCATGTGGCCACAATACGAGATTTGTCTCCTGAAGAACTCGCATTTGGGGTGGTTGGCTCGTAGCCCATATTCCTGTAATCTCGTGAGCACCTGCTCCAGGTTGGCAAGGTGTTCATTGTCATTTTCGCCCGTAACCAGGATGTCGTCCAAATAACACTGGGTCCCCGGGATCCCTTGCAGGACTTGTTCCATTGCCCTCTGCCAAATAGCCGGGGCCGATGCTACCCCGAATACCAGTCAACTGTACTGGTAAAGGCCTTTGTGAGTGTTTATCGTGAGGTATTTTCTAGATGCTTCTTCCACCTCCATTTGTAGATACGCTTGGGCCAGATCAATCTTTGTAAAACGTTTCCCTCCAGATAGTGAGGCGAAAATATCTTCTATCCGCGGAAGTGGATACTGTACTGTGTGCAGGACTGGGTTCACAGTCACCTTGAAGTCCACACAGATGCGAACCTTCTTTGGCTCCCCAGGCGTGCTGCTCAATGCTTTCTTCATTACAGGAACGATGGGTGTGGCCCACTCGCTCCAGTCCACCTTGGACAGCACACCCGAACGCTCCAGACTCTCCAGTCCAGCTTCAACGGCTGGGAGGATCGCGTATGGCACCGGTCTGGCCTTGAAAAATTTTGGGTTTGCGTTATCCTCAATCTTTATGGTTGCCTTTACTCCTTTTAGAGTCCCAAGTCCTTGTTGGAACGCCTCTTCCGCGTCAGATAGAATTTGTGACAGACGTCCAGGTGCGACGTCATCATCCTTTTTGTCAGTCACAGTTAGCGCCAGAATGGAATGCCAATCCAATTGTATTTTTCGGATCCATTCACGTCCCAATAATGGTGGTCCTCCATCTCGTAGTATATACATATATAGTTTCTGTGTTTCCTTGCCGTTATATTTAACTGGCACCCTTATTTTTCCTCTGGGATAGAAATTTTGCCCCGTGTATGTCTTCAATACAATGGACGTGTCCTTTAAGGGTATGTGTGAGAATAGCCGCTCATAGTCTCATCGATTCATGACAGTTAGGGCTGATCCTGTGTCCAATTCCATCTTTACTGGGGACCCTGCTATCATGAGGGTGACCCAAATGGTTCGGTGATCTTCCTTTGCAATCACTTTGTGTAACTTTAGACAACTTAGTCTCCTGCTCCCGGAGTTCTTATCACTCTCCTGATCTTCCGAACTACTGTCTGTCAGTTTCTTTACTTTCCTGTACTGTTCCTTAGTGTTGGTTTTCTTTCCCGACCTGCAGACTCTTGCTATATGTCCTATTTTTCCGCATTGCCTGCATACTTTGTCCTTAAAACAGCAGTCCTTCTGCTCATGGGTTGTTCTGCCGCAGCTATAGCACTTTTCTGCTCCATACGCCATTTCGTTAGCGCTGTATTCTTGTGGTTTCTGTTGTATTTCTGCAGCTTCCCTTGCTGCTGCTTCGTAGGATGCTGCCACGCTGAAAGCCTGCTCTAGCGTCAGGTCCTTTTTTGAAAGTAGTCGTTTCTGGGTTCCTTCACTCTGGAGCCCGCAGACAAACTTATCACAGAAATCACAGAAACCCCACAGTGCAGATAGAGGCCATATCGGCCCATCGAGCCTGCACCGACACATATCCCACCCAATCCTCGTAACCCCTACACCAACACATATCCCACCCTATCCCCGTAACCCCACGTATTTAATCCCCCTAACACTAAGGGTCAATTTATCATAGCTAATCAACCTAACCCGCACATCTTTGGACTGTGGGAGGAAACCGGAGCACCCGGAGGAAACCCACGCAAACACGGGGAGAATCTGCAAACTCCACACAGACAGTCACCCGAGGCTGGATTTGAACCCGGGTCCCTGGCGCTGTGAGGCAACAGTGCTAACCACTATGCCACCGTGCTGCCCTTATCCCTTAAGGTGTCTGCCAGTCCTGCTCCGAACTGGCAGTGCTTCGATAACTTGCGTAGTTCCGTAAGATAGCCAGCATTGCTCTCATCTTTGTGCTGGTTTCTTTTATGGAACTTGACTCTTTCTGCTATCAGCAGCGGTGTAGGGTTTAGGTGTTCCTGTAAGATATTAGCAATCTCCTCAAAACTTTTCTGCATTGGTGTGAGCAAGCACTGAGTGCGAGTCATCAAAGAGTGCTCTGAGTTTGGGTAAGTGTGAGAGTTATTTAATTGTTTTTTCTCTTTAAATCATTCTTGATAAGATTACTTAAGCAGTTTAAGTAAAGGGGAAAAGTTAAATATTTGGGATTCTGTTGGTTTAAGAAGAGTAAAACAAGGTTACACTGCAGTAGGAGTAAATTGGCACAGCAGGCAGTGGAAACCAGTTTTCTAACCAATCAGCGGGGGTGACTCATTTGGCTGTAAACAAACAAACAGTATAAAAAGACCAGTCCTAGTGCGAGCAAGCACTGAGTGCGAGTCATCAAAGAGTGCTCTGAGTTTGGGTAAGTGTGAGTTAGGGTAAGTGGGGTGTTAGGTGCTCTTTTCAAACCTTATCTCTGTGGGTTGTAGTTAATAAGGCCTTTCTGGTGCAGAGTGACTGTTGGTAAACCATTTAACTGGTGTAACTAGAGGGATTG
Source organism: Somniosus microcephalus (assembly GCF_052327205.1). NCBI lineage: Eukaryota > Metazoa > Chordata > Chondrichthyes > Squaliformes > Somniosidae > Somniosus > Somniosus microcephalus. Next base: position 91,261,511 of record NC_140993.1, on the reverse strand, counting down.
ATTTAATTTAAATCCAATTAATTAAAGGGGATACTAGCATCTAAAATCGGGCAGAGGGTGTTCATAACTAACAATAAAAAATTTAATTAATTACATAGAATGGAGCAGGTGATGTGTTACTGTTGCAAGATGTGGGAGCCGGTGAACCCCATTGAGGTTCACGGTGATTACGTCTGTGACAAGTGTCTGCTGCTACAGGAACTCCAGCTCCGTGTTGATGAGATGGAGTCTGAGCTTCAGACACTGTGACACATCAGGGAGAGGGAGAAGTACCTGGACTCTGTGTATCAGGAGGTGGTCACACCTATGAAGTTAATTAATTCAGATGTAGCCCATGGTCAGGGACAGGACGGTGTGACTACGAGTGAGGCAGGTATGGGGATCCAGGAGGTAGAGCTGGAGGAGCCGCAGCCCTTGCTCTTGTCCAACAGGTTCGAGGTTCTTACTCCCTGTGGGGACAGGAGCAGGGACTGCAGGGAGGATGAGCAACCTGGCCACAGCACTGTGGAACAGGGGGCCATTCAAGAGGGGGAGTAAATAGAAATGTTGTAGTGGTAGGGGATAGTATTATTAGGGGGATAGATAGAGTTCTCTGCAGCCGAGAGCGAGAGTCCCGAAGGCTGTGTTGCCTACCCGGTGCCAGGGTTAAGGACATCTCCTCTGGGCTGGAAAGAAACTTGCAGTGGGAGGGGGTGGATCCAGTTGTCGTGGTCCATGTTGGTACAAACGACGTAGATAGGACAAGGAAGCTGGTTCTGTTAAAGGAGTATGAGCAGCTAGGGGTCAAATTAAAAAACAGAACCTCAAGGGTAATAATCCTATTATTACCTGAGCCACGAGCAAATTTGGCTAGGACAAATAAAATTAGAGAGTTAAATTCGTGGCTCAAAGACTGGTGTGGGAGAAATGGGTTTTGCTTCCTGGGACACTGGCACCAGTACTGGGGCAGGAGGGAGCTGTTCCATTGGGATGGGCTTCACTTGGCCAGTGTTGGGACTAGAGTCCTGGCGGATCATATAACTAGGGCTGTAGAGAGGGCTTTAAACTAACTAGTGGGGGGGAGGTTCCTAGAGAGCAAATAATAAAAATGACAACAGAGAAGGTCATAGACTTAGGTAGCAGTGGGGAAATTAAAAACCAGAGCATGTCAGGAAGGGGCAGAAGGTATGGAGTAAAAGGTAAAGTAATAAAAAGGGCAAAAGCAGGAACTAAGTGTCACAAAACATATTTGAAAGTTCTCTATCTGAATACACATAGCATTCGTAACAAAATAGACGAGTTAATGGCACAAATAACTACATATGGGTATGATCTTGTGGCCATTACAGAAACATGGCTGCAGGGTGACAATGCCTGGGAATTAAACATACCAGGTTATTTAATGATCAGGAAGGACAGGCAGGAAGGAAGGGGAGGTGGGGTGGCTATGTTAATAAAGGATGGAATCACTGTAATACAGAGAAATGATATTGGGTCAAAAGATCAGGATAATGAAACAGTTTAGGTGGAGGTAAGGAATAATAAGGGGAAAAAAACACTAGTGGGCGTAGTCTATAGGCCTCCGAACAGTTGCAACTCTGTTTAACGGAGTATCAATCAGGAAATAGTTGAGGCTTGTAATAAGGGAACATCTATAATTATGGGGGATTTTAACTATCATATTAATTGGACAAATCAAATTGGGCAGGGCTGCCTTGAGGATGAGTTCATTGAGTGTATTAGGGATGGGTTTCTTGAGCAGTATGTAACTGAACCGACCAGGGGGCAAGCAACCTTAGATCTGGTCCTGTGTAACGAGACAGGATTAATTAAAAATGTCCTAGTAAAGGATCCCCTTGGAATGAGTGACCATAACATGGTTGAATTCCATATTCAATTAGAGGGTGAGAAGGTTGGATCTCAAACAAGCGTGCTAAGCTTGAATAAAGGAGACTATGAAGGTATGAGAGCGGAATTGAGTAGAGTGGATTGGGAAAATAGATTAAAGGGTAAGACGATACATGATCAGTGATGTACATTTAAGGAGTTATTTTACAACTTCCAAAAAATATATATTCCACTGAGAAGAAAAGGGTGTAAAAGAAAAGACAGCCATCCGTGGCTAAGTAAAGAAATTAAGGATAGTATTCGACAAAAAATAAGGGCATATAAGGTAGCCAAATCTAGTGGGAGGATAGAGGATTGGGAAAACTTTAAAAGACAGCAACAAATAACAAAAAGATTGATTAAGAAAGGGAAGATAGATTATGAAAGTAAATTAGCAAAAAATATAAAAACAGATAGTAAGAGTTTTTGTAGTTATATAAAAAGAAAAAGGGTGGCTAAAGTAAATGTTGGTCCCTTAGAGGATGAGACTGGGAAATTAATGGTGGGAAATATGGAGATGGCAAAAACACTGAATGAATATTTTGTATCAGTCTTTACAGTAGAGGACACTAAGAATATCCCAACACTGGACAAACAGGGGCTATAGGGGGGGAGGAGCTAAACATGATCAAAATCACTAAGGAAGTGGTACTCGGTAAAATAATGGGACTCAAGGCGGATAAATCACCTGGACCGGATGGCTTACATCCTAGGGTCTTGAGGGAAGTGGCGGTAGGGATTGTGGATGCATTGGTAATAATTTTCCAAAACTCCCTGGACTCAGCAAAGGTCCCGGCAGACTGGAAAACTGCTAATGTAACACCCTTATTTAAAAAGGGCAGTAGACAGAAGGCTGGAAACTATAGACCGGTTAGCCTAACATCTGTGGTAGGTAAAATTTTGGAGTCCATTATTAAGGAGACAGTAACAGGACATTTGGATAATCATAATTTAATAGGACAAAGTCAGCATGGTTTTATGAAGGGGAAGTCATGTTTGACAAATTTGCTGGAGTTCTTTGAGGAAGTAACATATAGGGTGGATAAAGGGGAACCAGTGGACGTAGTGTATTTAGACTTCCAAAAGGCATTTGACAAGGTGCCACACAAAAGATTATTGCTTAAGATAAAAAATCACAGGATTGGGGGTAATATTCTGGCATGGATAGAGGATTGGCTATCTAACAGAAGGCAGAGAGTTGGGATAAATGGTTCATTCTCAGACTGGCAATCAGTAACTAGTGGTGTTCCGCAGGGGTCAGTGCTGGGTCCCCAACTCTTTACAATCTATATTAACGATTTGGAGGAGGGGACCGAGTGTAACATATCAAAGTTTGCAGATGATACTAAGATGGGAGGGAAAGTAGTGAGTGAGGAGGACATAAAAAACCTGCAAGGGGACATCGACAGGCTAAGTAAGTGGGCAGAGATTTGGCAGATGGAATACAATACTGGAAAGTGTGAGGTTATGCACTTTGGCAGGAAAAATCGTAGAGCAAGTTATTATCTTAATGGCAAGAAACTGGAAAGTACTGAAGTACAAAGGGATCTGGGGGTCCTGGTGCACGAAACTCAAAAGGTTAGTATGCAGGTGCAGCAAGTGATTAAGAAGGCCAATGGAATGTTGGCTTTCATTGCTAGGGGGATAGAATATAAAACTAGGGAGGTATTGCTTCAGTTATACAAGGTATTGGTGAGACCGCACCTGGAATACTGCATACAGTTTTGGTGTCCATACTTAAGAAAATACATACTTGCTCTCGAGTCAGTACAAAGAAGGTTCACTCGGTTAATCCCGGGGATGAGGGGATGGACATATGAGGAGAGGTTGAGTAGATTGGGACTCTACTCATTGGAGTTCAGAAGAATGAGAGGCGATCTTATTGAAACATATAAGATTATGAAGGGGTTGGATCGGGTGGATGCGGGGAGGATGTTCCCAATGATGGGTGAAACTAGAACTAGGGGGCATAGTCTTAGAATAAGGGGCTGCTCTTTCAAAACTGAGATGAGGAGGAACTACTTCACTCAGAGGGTGGTAGGTCCATGGAATGTGCTGCCCCTAAAAGCTGTAGAAGCTACATCATTACATAAATTTGAAACAGAAATAGACAGTTTCCTAGAAGTAAAGGGAATTAAGGGTTACGGGGAGCGGGCAGGAATTTGGACATGAGTCTAGGTTCGGATCGGGCATGGCCCTGTGGGTAGCGGAGCAGGCCCAGGGGCCGTGTAGCCTGATCCTGCTCCTATTTCGTGAGTCTAATTCTGTTAGATTCAGGAGATGGTTCTGTGATAGTCGATTGGCGGTTAGGATCAGATCAGCCATGATCTTATTGAATGGCGGAGCAGGCTCGAGGGGCCGATTGGCCTACTCCTGCTCCTATTTCTTATGTTCTTATGTTCTAGCTGGGGTAATTAAATTCCGCAATAGGCCGTACGTACTTGCGCCCATCAAATTCAATAATACCGACGCCCTCTTTCCATCGGCCACCTCATTTGCCTTTCAGTACACTTCAATTCTTTCCACATACGTGGTCCAGTCTTCTACCTCGTTGTCGAAAGCAGTGATACTGCCACTTTTCGGCATCTTGGGTGATTTAAAATGGCGCCTCCCGCGCTTTTTCTTCTTCCCCAATGGAATAAAATGGCGCCTCCCGCGCTTTTCCTTCTTCCCCAACGGGATAAAATGGCGCCTCCTGCGCTTTTCCTTCTTCCCCTTGCTGCCGCGCAGCTCCTAGCGTTCTATGGGGTAATGGCGGCAACCCGCGGCTTCGGCGCGTCTCGCTTTCCTTCCGCCCCGTTTATTTTCTCTCCGCTGCCCGGTTCTTGAGCACCGACCGCGCCCTGTGCGCTCCACCCTCTCTCTCTCTTGTTTTCTTTTCCCAGCGAAGCTGCGCGGCCCGTTTTGTAGAGCCGCTCGATCGAGCTAGAGCCCGCCGCAGTCCGGAAGGGTCAGCGCACTACCTGCTACCAGCACGATTTGCTGGAACACCTTAACTGGGGAGCCAAGCACAGCTCTCCATAGTCTCTCCCGCAATTCTCCGAACACCGATGAATTCTTTGGGCGGTTGCCCGCGGTCGACGCCCGTTGCTCAGACTACGACCTCCAAGAAACCTCCTCTCAAGGCGAGATCCCCGTGAGATGATGCCACACTGCAGGTGAGTTCGAACTTACCCGTCGCCACTGTAAAGTCCGCGCCTCAATAATACACGGACTTCGGGAGAACAGTTTAACGGGTACGTTACTGAACAGGAGGGCAACGTCAGACTGAAATACAGAAGCCTGCTAGGGCCTTTTATACAGGGGTGGTCACTGCCAGTACTGCAGTCTAAAACCAGTTCTTCCCTTAAAGGTACATACACAACACAGCCAGGGCAGGGGAAAGTGTAGCGCAGGTGCCAGCTCCCCGGAGGGTGAGGCTGCACATGAGTTCTGCTGCAGAGGACTCAGATGAGGACTTTGACGGCCTACAGAAGAACACAGATGAGTATCCACAATGAAATACTTGGTGCATTGGCAAGCCTGCAAGAAAGCCTGAGTGCAATGTCAAGGAGCATTGTGGAGTCCAGGGCTTTGCGCAGAACTTGGAGCCCATGATTTTCAGCTTGGAGGTGCTAGGCAACCCCATTAGCACCACTCCGGGGGAGTGGCAGTGGCTCCGTGGAGCACAAACCTGCTGTCCTCTCTCAGGATGACTGCATTTGTACTTCCACCACTGCCACTCCACCAGTGCCCTTGCTGTTTCCTGTCAGCCAGCCAGCCCAGACTGCTGCCACCCATGCCAAGGTTGTGCAGTCCACAGCCAGGCCTTCCAGACCCAGAGCTGCTTGAGGTCATCCTCCAAGGCCATCTGCAATCTCCCCCATTGAAAGTCAGCCGCCTTCCACCAGCCATGCTGCAGCCACTGGGGTAGCACTTCATAGGAGTACTAGGACGGGCAAAGGCACACTGAAGACAGACACTAAGGGAAAGCACAAGGCTGATTAGTTGACTTAGTTATGTAATATTGGATGGCTTGATGTATAAGGTTGGATTGGAATGTTTCTTTTGTGGTGGCTTTTATTTCAGCATTGTTGCCAAGAGGACACTGTGATGGTCAGTAACAGAGGCAAGGTAAGGTGTGGGACAAATATTGACTGGGGAATTGGGGTTGCATTCACTGGTACCCAAATTCCCCAGTCAACATTTGTACCACACCTTACCAATAGGATAAGTCGATCACGGACAGCCCTGGCAGAAAGGGGCTGACTGGGTTGCCTCCTCCCTCCCGCTTCCTGTTCTTCCACTTCCTCCTATTCCATTTCCTCTTCCTCCTCTTCCTCAGTGGTCACCGCATGCCTGGTGGCAAGGGCTGTGTCCTCATGATGGCAAGGTTGTGGAGCATGCAGCAGACCATGACGAATCTTGAGACACGCTCTGGTGAGTGTTGCAGGGTTCCTCCAGAGTGGTCCAGGCAGCGGAATTGTTATTTAAGAACACCAATGGTCTGCTCTATCACATTCCATGTGACAGCATTGCTCTCATTGTGCGCATGCTGCCCACGTGTGGTTGGGGTGCGGAGTGGAGTCATGAGCCAGGTGGTCAGTGGATAGCTCTTGTCATTCAGTAGTCACCCTGTGGTTTGTCGTGGTGGCTCAAAGACTGAGGGAACAGTGGACTGGTACAGAATAAAAGCATCATGACTGCTGCCATTTTACCGGGCATTCACCATCATGATGTGCTTGACATGGGCACACACCAACTGCATGTTCAGCGAGTGGTAACCTTTGCAGTTGCTGTACATCTCCTCATTTAGATGTAGTGCCTGCAAAGCCGCGTGCATGCAGTCGATGGTGTCCTGAACCACTGTCCTGGCAGAGAAAAGACAATGAAGTCCCATCTCCTGGCATAAAGACCGTCTGTCACCTCTCTTATGCAGCAGTGGACAGCAAACTGGGAGCTGTTACAGATGTCTCCTGCTCCAGCCTGGAAGGATCCCGACATGAGGAAATTCAGGGCCATAGTAACATACACAGCAATTGGCAGTGCAGTCCTTGCCTTTGTGCGAGGCTGCAGGTCTGGTTGCAAGACATGGCAGAGTTCTGTGAGCACTTCCTTTGTAAAGTATAGACACCTCACACACTGCCCCTGGCTCAGGCTGAGGTAAGAGAATTGCTCTTGGAAGACCCAAGGCTGCTGTGGGAGGCAAGGGAGGAGATTGCAGGGGCTCTGACACTAATTTTCAGAATCTCTCTGGCCACAGGGGATGTACCAGAGGACTGGAGAACAGCTAACGTAGTACCATTATTCAAGAAGGGTAGCAGGGATAAACCAGGGAATTACAGGCCAGTGAGTCTAACATCTGTGGTGGAGAAATTATTGGAAAAAATTCTGAGGGACAAAATTAATCTCCACTTGGAGAGGCAAGGATTAATCGGGCATAGTCAGCATGGCTTTGTCAAGGGTAAATCATGTCTAACAAATCTGATCGAATTTTTCGAGGGGGTGACTAGTGGGGTGGATGAGGGAAATGCTGTGGATGTGGTTTACATGGACTTCAGTAAATCTTTTGACAAAGTCCCGCATAGGAGACTGGTCAAGAAGGTAAGAGCCCATGGGATCCAGGGTGCCTTGGCGCGTTGGATCCTAAACTGGCTGAGTGGCAGGAGGCAGAGGGTGATGGTCGAAGGTTGCTTTTGTGACTGGAAGCCTGTGTCCAGTGGGGTACCTCAGGGATCGGTGCTGGGTCCCTTATTGTTTGTGATCTACATAAATGATTTGGATGAGAATGTAAAAGGTATGATCAGTAAGTTCGCAGATGACACGAAAATTGGTGGGGTGGTAAATTGCGAGGAGGAAAGCCTCCGGCTACAGGACGATATAAACGGGTTGGTCAGATGGGCGGAAAAGTGGCAAATGGAATTTAACCCTGAAAAGTGCGAGGTGATGCATTTTGGACGGACAAATAAGGCAAGGGAATACACAATGAGTGGTAGGACCCTAGGAAGTACAGAGGGTCAGAGGGACCTTGGTGTACATGTACATAGATCCCTGAAGGCAGCGGAACAGGTAGATAAGGTGGTTAAAAAGGCATATGGGATACTTGCCTTCATTAGCCGAGGCATAGAATATAAGAGCAGGGAGGTTATGATGGAGCTATACAAAACGCTGGTGAGGTCACAGCTGGAGTAATGTGTGCAGTTCTGGTCGCCTCACTATAGGAAGGATGTGATTGCTTTGGAGAGGGTGCAGAGAAGATTCACCAGGATGTTACCTGGGATGGAGCGCCTCAGCTATGAAGAGAGGCTGGACAGGCTGGGGTTGTTTTCCTTGGAGCAAAGAAGGCTGAGGGGGGACCTGATTGAGGTGTACAAAATGATGAGGGGCATAGATAGGGTAGATAAAGAGGAACTTTTCCCCTTAGTAGGGGGGTCAATAACAAGGGGGCATAGATTCAGGGTAAGGGGCAGGAGATTTAGAGGGGATTTGAGGAGGAACTTTTTCACCCAGAGGGTGGTTGGAATGTGGAACTCAATGCCTGAAAGGGTGGTAGAGGCAGGAACCCTCACAACATTCAAGAAGCATTTGGATGAGCACTTGAAATGCCATTGCATACAAGGCTATGGACCAAATGCTGGAAAATGGGATTAGACTGGACAGGGATGGATGGGCGGCGCAGACACGATGGGCCGAAGGGCCTCTTTCTGTGCTGTAAAACTCTATGACTCTATGACTCTATGACCCTAGGTGGGTAAGGCCTCCTACTGAGAGCCCTTTTCCCCCTCCTCCTTCTCTCTCCGCGAGCAGCTTGTCCTCTTCTTTGCTGCCTCTGCTCCATCTCCCTGTCATGCTGCAGGCCAAGGGGGATGACAACTAGAGCGGCCATGACTGGGAGCAAGGGGTCTGACCAGAACTCTTGAAGTCAGAACCAAGGCCTTCTCCACTTGCAGCACCACTCTCTGTCAGCACACCAACTTTAAAAAAAACTCTAGAAAGTTCCTAACGCTTCCACAAGCTTACACAGTGCCAGTAGAAATTAATCAGGAACTAACCTTAGAATGGTTGCAGATCCCTTTAAATATCACTGGTAGGGGGTCCTTGCTGCTGCTGAACGCATGTTCATCTGTGCAAGGTTAACAGAGCGCGTTAGCTCCAGCGTTGAGGATGAAAATGGCAATGTTTGGTAGTCGCGGGCCAAGACTGGTTGCCCTACATTGAAGCTCCCTGTCGGCTTCTCATTGATGTGCTGGAATTGCGTATTCTCAACATCTCTTCGTACATTTGGTCTGAGCAAATCCAGACGAGATCTCAACCTTCGGTTAAAGAACATCATGGCCGGGGCCTGGTTGGTGACTGCATGTGTCGCATTTCTGTAGGCTAACAGGAAATTGTCCACCTTATGCTGCAGTGGAATGTCGTCATCGCATATGGCCTTTACTGCTTTTTTAAAGGTTTGTACGAACCTCTCAGCCAATCCATTTGTGGCTGGATGATACGGAGCGGATGTGTAATGCCTTACCCCATTCCTTTTCATAAATCTTCGAAACTCTTCGGACACAATCTGTGGTCCGTTATCAGAGCAAATCTGCTCTGGCAAGCCGTTCCTGGCAAAAATGGTCCGTAGGACTGCAATAGTTTTCTCCGTGGTGGTGGAGGACATTTTGATCACCTCAGGCCATTTCTGTTGTGTATGTAATATGTGTGCTACTTTGAACCTATGGACAGGACTGCACTACTTGTAGGGCGTAGTGATACGCAGTACCACTCCTGGCCGTAGGGGTATAAATAGTACTGTGGGTACTGATCTCCCCTCAGTTCCCGCCTGTGGGCATGAAGTAAAGACCTACGTGCAGTCCCTACCTCCAACCAGTAAAGACCTGTTTGAGTTATACGTTTAAGTCTTTGTGTTAATTGTTCAATACAATACACATACTTAACAATTTCGAGTGCGCATCCACGGCTATTAAAAACATTGAGTCCATGAATGGACCAGCAAAATCAATATGCACCTGTTGCCATGGAGATGAGGGCCACTCCCATGGGTGTAGAGGGGCATGTGGTGGTGCATTTTGGACCTTCTGGCATCCTGAGCAGCTCTTTGTCAGGTCCTCGATTTGCTGATCGACCCCAGGCCACCACACATAAGCCCTAGCAAGGCTTTTCATTTTCACCCCTCCCAGATGACCTTCGTGAAGCTCATTGAGCACTCTCTCCCTTAACTTGGGTGGAATTACCACTCGGGATCCACACATCAAGGTCCCCTGGCATACTGACAGCTGTTCTCTTCTGGATGAGAATGCTGGCAACAGTGAGTCGCCATGTGCTGGCCATCCCTTCACCGTCAAATCATATACCCGAGACAGTGTCGGGTCATTTCGGGTCCCCTTCTCTATACCAGCGTTAGTTACTGGCAAGCATTCAATTATAGTCGAATGAAATATTTCGACAGGATCCACTGCTGGTGCTTCCTCCGCAGTAGGCAGTGGCAGGCGTGATAGTCCATCAGCGTTTCCATGCTGTTTCGTGCCCTTATACTCGATATCATATTGGTGCGCCCCTAGAAAAAGGGACCATCTTTGTAGCCGTTGTGCAGTCATCACCGGAACGCCCTTCTTTGGATTAAAGATGGAGACAAGTGGTTGGTGGTCAGTCAGCAAGGTGAACTTCTGCCCGTGCAGATAGTGATTGAACTTTTTCACTCCCCACGCTAGGCTGAGGGCCTCCCTGTCAATCTGGGCGTAGTTACGCTCAGCTGAGGTTAGTGACCAAGACGCAAAGGCTACTGGCCTCTCCGAGCCATCCGGGAATTTGTGCGACAGCACCGCTCCAATGCCATAGGGTGATGCATCACACGCCAACCGAATTGGTAGTGCTGGGTTGAAATGAGCCAACACCTCTTTCGATGTGATCAATGCTTTGCTCTTCTGGAAAGCTCATTTACATTCGTCACTCCACTTCCATGGTACCCCCGTTTGCAGTAGGGTGTTCAGTGGGTGAAGTACGGTAGACAAATTCGGCAAGAACTTATGGTAGTAGTTCACCAGCCCGAGGAACGACCTCAGTTGTGACACATTTTCCGGTGCTGGAGCCTTGACTACTGCCTCAATCTTTTCAGGGGACTTATGTAACCCCTTTTTATCAATAACATGGCCACAATACGAGATCTGCTCCTGGAAAAACTCGCATTTGTGGCGATTAGCTTGGAGCCCATATTCCTTCAATCTAGTGAGCACCTGCTCCAGGTTGGCGAGGTGATCACTGTCATTTTCGCCCGTGACCAGGATGTCGTCCAAATAACACTGGGTCCCTGGAATCCCTTGCAGGACTTGTTCCATTGCCCTTTGCCAAATAGCCGGAGCTGATGCTACCCCGAACACCAGCCGGTTGCATTGGTAGAGACCTTTATGAGTGTTGATCGTGAGGTACTGTTTCGAGGCTTCTTCTACCTCCATTTGCAGGTACGCCTGGGCCAGATCAATCTTAGTGAAGCGTTTCCCTCCAGATAGCGAGGCGAAAATATCTTCAATCCGCGGAAGCGGATATTGTACCGTGTGAAGGACTGGGTTCACTGTCACCTTAAAGTCCCCATAGATGCGAACCTTCTTTGGTTCCCCAGGCGTATTACTCAACGACCTCTTCATTACAGGAACGATGGGTTTAGCCCACTCGCTCCAGTCCACTTTGGACAGTACTCCTGAATGTTCCAAACCTTCCAGCTCTGCTTCGACGGCTGGGCGGATCGCATAAGGTACCGGTCTGGCCTTAAAAAACTTTGGGCTTGCATTTTCCTCTGTTATGATCATCGCTGTTATGCCTTTTAGTGTTCCGAGTCCCTGCTGGAACACTTCTTGTGCGTCAGTTAGCATTTTTGACAGCCGTCCAGGTGTGACGTCGTCATCCTTTTTGGCATCTACAGTCAGTGCTTGTATGGAATGCCAATCTAGCTGTATCTTCCGGATTCATTCACGTCCTAGTAGTGGTGGTCCTCCATCTGGCAATACATATAGGTCCATTTTTGGTGTTTCCTTGCCGTTATATATAACGTTCACCCTTATTTTTCCTTTGGGGTAGACTTTTTGCCCCGTGTACGTCTTCAAGACAATCTTTGTATCTCTCAAGGGTATATGTGAGAATAGCCGCTTGTAGTCCCTTCGGTTTATGACTGTTAGGGCTGATCCTGTGTCCAATTCCATTTTCACTTGGACTCCTGCTATCTTGAGCGTGACCCAGATAGTTTGGTGATCCTCCGTTTTGATCACATTATGTACTTTCAGACAACCCAGCTCCTTGCTTCCGGAGTCTGTATCACTCTTCTGTTCATCTGAACTACTCTCCGTCACCTTATGTACCTTCTTGCACTTCTCCTGTGGAGATTTCTTGCTGCTGGTTTACTTTCCCGACCTGCAGACTCTTGCTATGTGTCCTACTTTTCCACACTGTCTGCACACTTTGTCCTTGAACCAGCAATCATTATGGTCGTGTGTTGTTCTGCCACAGCGATAGCACTTCACTGTTCCGTATGACATTTCATTTGTGCCATATTCTTGCGGTCTCCATTGTATCTCTGCAGCGCCCCGTGCGGCTGCTTCGTGTGATACTGCCATGCTGAAAGCCTTGTCCTGCGTAAGATCCTTTTCTGATAGAAGCCGTTTCTGGGTTCCTTCACTTTGAAGCCCACACACAAACTTGTCCCTTATAGTATCTGCTAGTCCCGTTCCAAACTGGCAGTGTTTCGATCGCTTGCGCAGTTCTGTTAAATACTCAGCATTACTTTCATCTTTATGCTGGTTCCTTTTGTGAAACTTAAATCTTTCTGCTATCAGCAGTGGTGTGGGGTTTAAGTGGTCCTGTAGGATTGACACTATGTTTTCAAAATCCTTTTCTACTGGCTTCTCTGGGGTTACTAGGTTTCGTAGTAAGCCATACGTTTTTGCACCCATTGAATTCAACAATACCAGCGCTTTCTTGTCATCTGGCACTTCATTCGCCTTGCAGTATACTTCTATGCGTTCGACATATGTCGTCCAATCTTCGACTTCATTGTCGAACGCTGTGATACTGCCACTCTTCGGCATTTTTGGGTGTGGTTAGACTGGCTTAAAATGGCGTCTCCCGCACTTTCCTTTCTTCCCCGCTGCGGCTTAAAATGGCGTCTCCCGCGCTTTCCTTTCTTCCCCGCTGCGGCTTAAAATGGCGTCTCCCACGCTTTCCTTTCTTCCCCGCAGTGGCTTAAAATGGTGTCTCCCACGCTGCTGCCAATGCCTCTCTCGTTGGTCCTCCTGGCAAATGGTGACGCCCTGTGGGTTTCGTGCGCTGCTCCTGTGCTGCTGCCAATGCCGCTCTCTGCGGTCCTTGTGGCAATGGCAGCGCCTCGCGTTTTCCTGCACGCCTCTCTCCCCCGTTGACGCTGCTCGGCCCTTAAACACCGGCTGCGCTCTGCTCTCTGTCGCCTCTCTCCCCCATTGACGCCGCTCGGTCCTGAACACCGGCTGCGCTCTGCTCTCTCTCGTTGATGCTGCTCGGCCTTTGAACACCGGCTACGCCCCGTGTGCTCTGCCCTCTCTCTCTCCCCCGTCGACGCTGCTCGGCCTTTTCTGTGCCGCTTGGTCGGCTCTAGCCGCCGCTGTCCGGGAAGGGTCTGCGCAGTACCTGTTACCATCCCGTTTTGCTGGACCACCGTGGCTGGAAAGCCAAGCCTGGCTCTCGACAGCCTCCCCTGCGATGCCCGTGCTTCTGGACTCGACCTCCTTCCACTGTTCTCCAGGAGCAAATCCCTGGGAGGTCAGGTAGGTTCAAATCTTTCTCGTCGCCAATGTTAGATCCGGGTATCGTAATGTGGTGTCCTTCAATAATCAGACAAAGACTGCAGGGAACGATCAACAGGTGTTTACTGAATGAGGGTTCAAACTGCAACTGACTGTACAGAGCACCACTCAGGGCTTATATACAGGTGTGGTCACTGCCGGTACTACAGGATACGGGAGCTGTAAAAAGTAGTTCTCCCTCTTAAAGGTACATACACTACAGTTTCAAATAAGGTATGTAGAAAAATTACATGAATGAATCTAATCATGATGGCAACGCAAAGTCGGAAATATTTAATTGAGCAATTATTTCAATTCTATACACTTGGGAAGGTTGATAGATTAGAGATGTTCTCTGCTATGGTTACAACAGTGTCCTGAGATAAGGATCAAACTTTCCCTGTGTATTGTAACCTTTTCCCTCTGTTTTCAGCCCGTGTTATGTGTAGCATTTTGTATACACACTGGAGTGAGAACGTGCCAAGAAAAATAAAGAAAGAAACTTTTAAGTTGCAGAAACAAATCCCTGCCTGCACGAGGAGTAAGTGTTACATTCAGAGGGTTATTTTGAGTCCACACTGCTGACAGGGAGCCTCACCCATTGGCAGTGTAAATCGGATAATTTGGCTATGCACTGCCCAAATATTTTCTGATCAAAATGGTCAAAAATTGTGTGCAATGCTTGCCAGAATTCCAACTTGCGTGGCTGGCTGGCAAGGCTCCCTTACCAGCAGCGCGAGATCTCCACACCGACATTACTGTGTTGGCGTGTTCTGTATTTTATGGGTTATCCCCAATAATTACCCCAAAAGCTAAATTACAAAATTACAGTTGAACCTGATAAAGCCCTGATAGGTCCATGTCGTCCAATTCTTGTGTGATCACACAGCCACCTTTTCTCTTTAGTGCAAGGAACGCTTTCTGTCCCATTTTGACTGCCCGTCAGCGTATGGAAGGAGCAGACAGGTGACCCAAGCATTCACCCCCTTTAAAGAATTACATTAGCGGAAGAGCCAGCACTGGCAGAATCCCACCATCCAACAGAATCACACTAATTCCACCGTTGGTCCCCCAGCATATTGCATGTCTGCAGGAAGGGGTTATGACAATCATGCAGGCCCTGAAAAATATTGGGTTCCTGTTATTTAAGGCTTTGGACTCATGTTTATTGAAATGATACAGACCAAGTTGCAAGGAACACTTTACCTTCTCTCCGTACTGATAGGCAGAATCAACATTGGATTGTTCTTTCAGTTGCCTTTATCATAGACAGTCCATCGAGAGGAAATACTGAAGGTGCAGTTAATAATGTACATCAACTCCTTTCAATAGACAGTTGTTAGTACTTATTATTTAATTAGAAGGATTTCATTTGATCCTTCCAAAATTGCTTTGCTGATTAAACTCGATTATGAAAATTCTTTTATTTTTGATCCTATGGAGCATTTGCTCAGAATTGATTTCACCAAATTTTTAGGTGTGAATTCAGGAAAAAAATAAAACCTGAAAATCAATATTTATGGTTATTGCATATCCGTATTGAAGTTAATTTAAAATAATGTTCTCATGCCTCTTACTCCTTGCATTCATAGTGAAGCTTTCGCCATAATTCTCTTAATTTCTGTCTCATTTTCCCTCCCTCTACTTATTTCTGTCATATGCCTGTGTTGTTCATTTAAACAGAGTACTCTTTAAATTAATTTTGCACTGGTGTTTCTCTGTTTCTCTTCACTTTCTGCTGACTCATCTCTCCCAGTTTCAGTGTTTTTTTCCTGTATCTCATTCCCTTGATGCTCATGACACCACACACTAATTCATTCTCTCTGTATCACTCCATGGGGGGAAAAGAGGGCACTAATGGGGTGCAAAGCAACTAGCGCCCGGGCACTGCGATGTTTGCGCTGCTCACGAAATTGATCAGACATTTTGCGGTGGCGCTAAACACTACCGCCACGATCTCCTGCGCCCGCAGATTGTGACGTCAGTCAAGCATGCAACGCCCCAGTAGCACCCCGGACCGGCTATTGAGTGGCGCCCCCTGCCTTACTGCCTGCTGCTAGCAACAACAGGTTGAGGGGAGCGTTTTGCAATCAGGAAGGGACTGGGGGAGTGCTATTTAAAGGCGACCGCTTCCTGCCTTTTTTTGTCAGCGACATTTTTGCACTACGCATTCTGAGGGAGCGAGAAAGAGACTTCTGGAAAGATTCAATGCTGTGTGAAGGAGTTTTGGGTACTGAGCAGCACTTTGCAGGTTCATTTTGATTTGACCTTCCTTGTATCGATTTAGAAGAGACTGTGGGGGCTGCACTCTGAGCTCTTTCCCTGGGCCTCTCCATTATTCTTTCCAGCAGATTTGATGTACAGGTCTCTCCAAGCTGAGATTCAAGGCTGCAATGAGTAGGGTGTGGATGGAGAGCAAGATCGACCCTCCCCTTTAAGAACTGGCCGGCGCCAGTGTGTCTATATTCCATTGCTGACTGACATCACATGAGCTTCGCCGGCGCTTTGAGGTAGCGCCTCACTCCTCGGCGTTAGCGCCTTAAGAGAGGTGTGTAGTGCCTGATTTAGTGCTTCAATCACCTCCAGGGGCAATAGAAGCCAAGTTTGCAGTCGGAGGCGATAATTAGCGCCAGGCGCTAAGCTTTGCGCCCGGCCGATAATTGCGCCCCAAACGGAGCAATACCGAATTTCTCCCCCATATCTCTTATCTTGCAGAGCTCCAAGGTGAAGGTGCATAAACACACACATATAAAACAGAATTCTATCGCACCCCAAAAGACTGCTGCGCAGACCTGCCAAAATTCATTCATTTGGAATCAGACTCATGTTTTTGCTTAAAAATTGTAACTAGTTTTGGTATTTTTCACTTCTAAAAATAAGGATAACTCTACATGGCGAAATGGAGTTGCAATCTTTCTCACTCCTTTTGATCATAGACCTCATTTCTAACATTTCTCTGATGTTGACAGCTCTGTTTTAGTCCACATGGCATCCAACCACTGCTAAAACTAACAATTTGCATTTCTATAGCACTTCTTGTGCAAGAAGACATCTCCTAGCGCTTTACACTGAGGACCAAAAAACAGTGAACAGCAGGAAAGAAAAGTGAGTATGGAGAGGGTTAGGGTGGTTCACCAAAGATAAGAACATAAGAAATAGGAGCAGGAGTAGGCCAATCGGCCCCTCGAGCCTGCTCCGCCATTCAATAAGATCATGGCTGATCTGATCCTAACCGCCAATCTACTATCACAGAACCATCTCCTGAATCGAACAGAATTAGACACCCGAAATAGGAGCAGGATCAGGCTACATGGCCCCTGGGCCCGCTCCGCTACCCACAGAGCCATGTCCGATCCGAACCTAGACTCATGTCCAAATTCCTGCCCGCTCCCCGTAACCCTTAATTCCCTTTACTTCTAGGAAACTGTCTATTTCTGTTTTAAATTTATGTAATGATGTAGCTTCTACAGCTTTTTGGGGCAGCATATTCCATGGACCTACCACCCTCTGAGTGAAGTAGTTCCTCCTCATCTCAGTTTTGAAAGAGCAGCCCCTTATTCTAAGACTATGCCCCCTAGTTCTAGTTTCACCCATCATCAGGAACATCCTCCCCGCATCCACCCGATCCAACCCCTTCAGAATCTTATATGTTTCAATAAGATCGCCTCTCATTCTTCTGAACTCCAATGAGTAGAGTCCCAATCTACTCAACCTCTCCTGTCCATCCCCTCATCCCCGGGATTAACCAAGTGAACCTTCTTTGTACTGACTCGAGAGCAAGTATGTCCTTTCTTAAGTATGGACACCAAAACTGTACGCAGTATTCCAGGTGCGGTCTCACCAATACCTTGTACAACTGAAGCAATACCTCCCTATTTTTATATTCTATCCCCCTAGCAATGAAAGCCAACATTCCATTGGCCTTCTTAATCACTTGCTGCACCTGCATACTAACCTTTTGAGTTTCGTGCACCAGGACCCCCAGATCCCTTTGTACTTCAGTACTTTCCAGTTTCTGGATGATGAGAAGATTTTTTTAATTCAAGGAAAGGGGCCGAAACATAGTGGGGTCTAGGGAGGGAGTTTCTGAAGACAGGAGAGTAATGGCTAAACAATTGCCATCAATGATGGAGTAAAGGGAATGGGGGTTAAGAAATAACCCAGCATCAGAGGGCTGGAGGATGTGTGTGAGAAACTATGGCTGCGTGGGGTGTGACAAGGCCATGAAGAAATTTGAAAGTGAGGATGAAAATCTTGAAGTTGAGTCACTGAGGCACATGATCCAGTGAAGGTTGGGGATGTTGGAAGTGCAATACTTTGTGTAAATTAAATCATTCTGAAACACAGTTGGGGTAAATTTAAACTTTCACTACTGGTTGGTGAACTGCTAATAGTGGATCAGCTGTCCATTATATACCCCGCTTGATTTTCCTTGGAACATTGGACGGGATGTATAACGGGCAGTTGATTCACTACCACCAGTTTACCAACCGGCGGTGAAAGTTAAAATTTACTCCAGTGTAACTTAAAATATGTAGGCCTAGAAATTAGTCCCAGCCCGTTTTTGGGACTATGTAAATGATTAGACAAACTAGACAGCTTTAGACTTAAATTGACATTGTCGTCAATGCTAATGAAAAGTTGAAGATTCATTGTGCCTAATATTATCAATGTAAAGTTTACAAAAAGTATTTTGTTTAAAAAAAGGCTCAATATGATGTAAGGTTCTGGCACAGCAGTCCTTGAAACAGCGTGATTTCCTTTTCACTTCAAAACCAACAATCCATGATACATAACAAGGTCTACATCACCTCCACTGCTCTTTTAAAGTTGGCACAAATATCCATTTGTGCTGACTTTCAACTTGTAGAAGGTACTTCAGTTTTGTCCTAGCCCCAAAACGGCAAAATAGCATAAACTACCAGTAGCAGCATCTATTTTGTTTCAGAATTACAATTACTATAAAAAAGGCAACAACTAACATTAAATTTGGTCTCAGGCTGTGGTGGAAAACATAACGTTGGGCTTATGAGAAGCAAGACCACTAGATGGTGCACGGAGCACCAAGGAGAAAGAAATAACTGACTCGGCCAGTTCAAATTCACGAGAGTGCCTTGAATTGAAGAACTACCGGGGAGGAATCGAACAAAATAAAGAGTTGGATTAAGATACACAATTAACATGACAAAGACTTTCTTATGATTGACTGGTAAGGATTGACCAACAGGAATAACAGTTAGCACCTCCCAGCAGCAATTATGACAAATTTAAAAAAAAGGTTTGGCTGAGCAGGTGTTCCAGGAAAGACGTATGCCGAGAAATCCCCAAGTGGGTGCCAGTTTGTTGTTGAGTTTTCTTTTCTGTGGTAGGTGGCATAACAACAGGGTACAGCCAGAGACAACTGAGAGAAAATTAACCCTGGTATTTGCTTGGAGCATGGAAAGACTTGGGTGGGGGCGGGGGGGTGGAATTGTAGCGCGGTACCAACAGGCAATTGGTTTTCCATAGTCCAATAGATGCAAGTGATGATCACCCCTGTATTTAAACTTCCATATGAATAAAGACAGATTTTAAGGCTCAAGCTTTTTTTCCCCACAACTATTTTCCACTGTCAGTGATAAACCCAAGCTCAGATATTTAAATGCTCTACCAGTAGTAGTATTATACACTGTATGGATAGATCTGTATTTTTGTGAACAAACATGAATGTTTTCCGATGCTTTGGCAACATAAGAGGTAACTTGTCATGCCAATAAAGCGATTTGAATTGAATTGAATTGAATAGTGGCTAGGGAAATCTTTAGCTGCCCTTATTACCACAGAAAAAGCTGTGCATCGGGTATAAATAACAGTTCTTCATTCCTCTCTTGATCTTTCCCTCCATTTATCAGAATTCTACAAATATGCACCATTGCAGGCACCAGAAGTGTAATGGTTTGCTTAGCAGGTATTATACATAAGAACATAAGAACATAAGAAATAGGCGCAGGAGTAGGCCAATCGGCCCCTCGAGCCTGCTCCGCCATTCAATAAGATCATGGCTGATCTGATCCTAACCGCCAATCCACTATCACAGAACCATCTCCTGAATCTAACAGAATTAGACACATGAAATAGGAGCAGGATCAGGCTACACGGCCCCTGGGCCTGCTCCGCTACCCACAGGGCCATGACCGATCCGAACCTAGACTCATGTCCAAATTCCTGCCCGCTCCCCGTAACCCTTAATTCCCTTTACTTCTAGGAAACTGTCTATTTCTGTTTTAAATTTATGTAATGATGTAGCTTCTACAGCTTTTTGGGGCAGCATATTCCATGGACCTACCACCCTCTGAGTGAAGTAGTTCCTCCTCATCTCAGTTTTGAAAGAGCAGCCCCTTATTCTAAGACTATGCCCCCTAGTTCTAGTTTCACCCATCATCGGGAACATCTTCCCCGCATCCACCCGATCCGACCCCTTCACAATCTTATATGTTTCAATAAGATTGCCTCTCATTCTTCTGAACTCCAATGAGTAGAGTCCCAATCTACTCAACCTCTCCTCATATGTCCATCCCCTCATCCCCGGGATTAACCGAGTGAACCTTCTTTGTACTGACTCGAGAGCAAGTATGTCCTTTCTTAAGTATGGACACCAAAACTGTACGCAGTATTCCAGGTGCGGCCTCACCAATACCTTGTACAACTGAAGCAATACCTCCCTATTTTTATATTCTATCCCCCTAGCAATGAAAGCCAACATTCCATTGGCCTTCTTAATCACTTGCTGCACCTGCATACTAACCTTTTGAGTTTCGTGCACCAGGACCCCCAGATCCCTTTGTACTTCAGTACTTTCCAGTTTCTTGCCATTAAGATAATAACTTGCTCTACGATTTTTCCTGCCAAAGTGCATAACCTCACACTTTCCAGTATTGTATTCCATCTGCCAAATCTCTGCCCACTTACTTAGCCTGTCGATGTCCCCTTGCAGGTTTTTTATGTCCTCCTCACTCACTACTTTCCCTCCCATCTTAGTATCATCTGCAAACTTTGATATGTTACACTCGGTCCCCTCCTCCAAATCGTTAATATAGATTGTAAAGAGTTGGGGACCCAGCACTGACCCCTGCGGAACACCACTAGTTACTGATTGCCAGTCTGAGAATGAACCATTTATCCCAACTCTCTGCCTTCTGTTAGATAGCCAATCCTCTATCCATGCCAGAATATTACCCCCAATCCCGTGATTTTTTATCTTAAGTAATAATCTTTTGTGTGGCACCTTGTCAAATGCCTTTTGGAAGTCTAAATACACTACGTCCACTGGTTCCCCTTTATCCACCCTATACGTTACTTCCTCGAAGAACTCCAGCAAATTTGTCAAACATGACTTCCCCTTCATAAAACCATGCTGACTTTGTCCTATTAAATTATGATTATCCAAATGTCCTGTTACTGTCTCCTTAATAATGGACTCCAAAATTTTAACCGGTCTATCGTTTCCAGCCTTCTGTCTACTGCCCTTTTTAAATAAGGGTGTTACATTAGCAGTTTTCCAGTCTGCCGGGACCTTTGCCGAGTCCAGGGAGTTTTGGGTGCAGCTAAACTCACTGGAAAATTGTGCTGTAAAAATACTACTCACAAGAGACTAGGCCAAGATCTCTAAAGCATTCTGGGTTAATGATTGTATCTGCTAATGTTAATACAGTTTCCTCACACATTGTTGAGCTCAATGCTGAGTCCAGGCATTTCTCCCGTGATATAATGTTTTCAAAAAAGCTATGAAAATCATTAAGAAAAACTATATTTTAATTCACCATTGTGACTGTTTTAAAAGGAGTGCATTTAGAATCACAATCATTTGTTTACATTGATATTACACTGGAGAATCAAAGGCGCCAAGATAAAAAGGTAATCCCACTTCCAACTCTAACCACCAACCTCAGTTTCTCTGTCATATCCTTTCCAGCTTTCTCTATTAATCGATAGTACTGCAGCTAGTGCTCCTCTGAACTTTCCTCTTTTGTTCCTCCTAAGCTGCAAATACGACATTCTACATGATTTTCCTCCTCCTTGTATTCTCACTGTGTTGAAATGAAGTCTGACTCTTAACCAAATTTATTCTTTCCCAAGATCTCAAAACTATGAAGCTCTTTACCTCCCTTAATTTTCCCTGCCTCCTACAATCTACAAACCACCACCAGCACCATTCTTAGCCAGCGCCACAGATAAACAAAAAGAATTGTGTAGCATTACCCAGTTGAGTTTCTCTCACCATCGGCAAGAAGATGTTTTGATCCTCTTATGGCGCCTAGCCCTCACTCATAGTATAGAGAGTGAAAGTGATCAGTGTGTGGGAGGTGTTAAACCTACAGCTCCCAACTCAGTGGTTTTGTTGTTGTAGTGCCACCACTTCATCTGAAGAGTACTACTTTAATAACTTGGCATGAAGCTAGCTCAAATTTCTATGAAGACTTAATCAGAGAGTCCTTCAACCTACATGTGTTGCAGTTACAGAGTACTATTAATGGGAATACATATTAATAAGTATTGGTAACAGATATATCCACCACTTTGGAGACAGAAAGTAAATACAGACCTGCAGGAAAAGAGGGGGAAATTTTAACACCCAAGAATGGGTGGGTTGGGGGCAGCTGAGTAGTTAAAATAATTGTCAGCTGGGGCTCAGTTGGTAGCACCCTCGCCCCTGAGTCAGAAGGTAGTGGGTTCAGGTCCCACTCCAGAGACTTGAGTACAAAAATCTAGGCTGACACTCCAGTGCAGTACTGAGGAAGTACTGCACTGTTGAAGGTGCCATTTTTCAAGGTCCCATCTGCCCTCTCAGGTGGACATAAAAGATCCTATGGCACTATTTCAAAGATGAGCAATATTTATCCCTCAATCAACATCACTAAAACAGATTATCTGGTCAGTATCACATTGCTGTTTGTGGGAGCTTGCTGTGCGCAAATTGGCTGCAGGGTTTCCTACATTACAACAGTGACTACACTTCAAAAAGTACTTAATTGGCTGTAAAGCATTTGGGACGTCCGGTGGTCACGAACAGTGCTATATAAATGCAAGACTTTTTTGGTTTGCAACCGCAACCCAGCTCCAACGCGCCCACTTCTGGGTTTAGCAGAGGTACGTTTGGATGCCTGTGAATAACCTACTCGCCGAAGTTGGGGCTTTAATTAGTGTAGGAGGATGGGCGTGTATTGGTGCAACTAACATCCTTAGGAGAAATTAATGAGGTGTTTTTAAATTGAATTGTACTTAGGTACCAACAGAGCAGCAATCGGTGATATCTCTCAAATCAGGGAAACTGATGAAAACTTTGGCCTAGAAATTCAGTTGGGCGCGCCAGCCGTTAGCGCCTTAGGAGGAGTAGATCTCGAGCGCTAGGCGCTTAGCGCCCGGGCGCAGTGCGATCTGCACCTCGCCCCAACTTCAGTACACATTTAGCGCCGACGCAAAGTCTTAGCGCGCGCCCTGCTGCGCGCGCAGATCATGATGTCATTTACTAGTGCAACGCCCTTTGTGCGCCCCAAACCGGAACTTCACTCGCGCCGGCCCATTGTGCACCGGGCGGCCCGAACGACTGTGAAGTGGAACGGTACACAGCCGAGCCGGGCCGCGGGGAGCGCTAATTAAAGGGCACTTACCCTGCACTATAAAGGGCCGCCATTTTGCAGCATTCACTCTTGTGCAACGGTTTTTTGGACAGAGACCAAGGAGGAGAGCTTACTGGTTTGGACCAACACTAGGACAGGTATTTTTGGCTCAGGCCAGAGCTTAGCAATTATCTTTGCCTTCATTGAGAGCTCAGTGTTTGCCAGCATATAATGGGGGCTGCATTGGGTGGCAACGCTGACTTTCAGCCTTATGCCAGAAGGGCTTACAGACGCCGTGAGAGAGTGGCAGCCCTGGCTAGACACAGAGGGGGCAACAGGCGTCGCCAACTGAGGCCTTACCCACCCAGGGTATACCGCCAGCAGACCTCCTATCTGACCATGTCTGCCGCGATGTGTGTTAGGAGGCTGTGATTCAGAAGGGAGGTGGTTGCAGACATCTGCCGGCTGCTTCACAGAGATCTGCAGCCACAGCTGATGCGCAGGACGTCTCTGTCGGTGGCAGTGAAGGTGACGGTGGCTCTCAACTTCTATGCCACCGGCTCCTTCCAATCCGCTACTGGGGACATCGCTAACATCTCCCAGTTCGCCGTGCATTGCTGCATCCGCCAGGTGACCGAAGCCCTTTTCAGAAGGAGACATCAATTCATCTCCTTCCCCATGACCCTGGACAAGCAGCAGCAGCGTGCAGTGGGATTTGCAAGAATAGCGGGCTTCCCCATGGTGCAGGGCGCCATTGACTGCACGCATGTGGCTTTGCGGGCACCTCTTGAGCATGCCGAGGATTACCGCATCCGGAAGGGCTACCATTCCCTCAATGTACAGCTGGTGTGTGACCACAGGCAGCGCATCCTAGCTGTCAATGCCTGCTTTCCAGGCAGCAGCCACGATGCCTTTATCCTGCGACAGACAACTGTGGCTGACATGTTCCAGGCACAGCCTCCCCCAAGAGGATGGCTTCTCGGGGACAAAGGCTATCCTTTGTGTACCTGGCTCATGACCCCGCTCCGCGCGCCCACGACCCCTGCTGAAGAGGCATACAACGAGAGCCATCAAGCGACTAGGAACATCATAGAACAAACAATCGGCATCCTCAAGCAACGGTTCCGCTGTCTGGATCGCTCCGGGGGAGCCCTCCAGTATTCGCAGGATCGAGTCTCCCAATTCGTCGTCGTTTGCTGCATGCTGCACAACCTGGCTATCCGCAGGACTCAGGCACTGCCACCTCACGTTGGACCACCACCTCAGGAGGAGGAGCAGGAGGAGCATGAGGAGGAGGAGGACGAGGAGTACCAGCCCAGGAGGGAGGCACAAGGTCCAAGGGCCGCCCGTCGGCGGCTTATTGAACGTCACTTCTAGGCCCCCTGTCAGGGAATGGCTTGTGCCAATGAAAGAACATGATTGCAGCCGCTCCGCAAGCCCTCAGCCGGTTAAGGCAACAAACACTTCAAAGATCAAACATGGACAATGTTAATAAATAAAATGCTTTATTGTTCAAACTCAGGTCCCTTCCCACATGAAAACCAAAAACAGACGAAACCCCCAAAAAACACTCAAACACATTACTCGCTCCCACAACCTGGAGAGGATTAACAAAATACTGCAACTAAAATGGCCGTCATTCTCGGCCTTCGTAAAAAACAAACATCACATCATCGGCCTTCAAAAAACAAACATCCAATTCTCGGCCTCAAAAAACAAACACAACTGGCCACACATTCGACTATTTGGCCCGCTAGGGCGATGCCTTGGCCATCTTTGTGTGGCCCCTGCCCGCCCTGCTGCTCCTCCTCAAAGTAAGGCCATTGGCTGCTGCAAGGCTGGGGGCAGGCTCCTGAGGGGCACATGTCGTGACGGCAGATGCCCTTGGGGGTCGGCCTAGTCGAGGTCTGGCCGTCGAGCGGGCGGCTGTTGAATGCTGCAGCTGTGGCTGGCCAGCATCAGTCGCTGCAGCAGCTCCTGCCAGCTCCACTGGGGGAGTGGCAGTGGCGGCTGGAGGAATGGGGGCAAGCTGGCGGATGGCAGGCGCTCGCTGGTCACCTGAGACACTGGCACTCGCCCGGGCCAGCACTGCAGCATGCGCACCAATCTGCCGAGGGACAGACCGCTGTGCTGCTGCAGCGCGCCGGGTGCCCTGGCGATGCCTGGCTGACACAGCGAGTGTGGCAGCAGTGAGTGCCCGTGTTGACCTGTTCACTGACCGCATCAGAGCAGCCAGTGACTGGACGGCACCACTGATCACCTGGCCAGTCGCTGCCAGAGCTGCCCCGAATTCCGCCCGACTCGCTGCCTGATCTGCCCGGTATTCCGCCCGACTCGCTGCCAGAGCTGCCCCGAATTCCGCCCGACTCGCTGCCTGATCTGCCCGGAATTCCGCCCGACTGGTGGCCTCTGAGGGCCCGAACTCGGTCACACTCCAAGAGAGGGACTCGATGGCCTCAGGCAACCATGCCACTGCCGCCATGAGCTCCGTGTACCGGCGCTCCGAGTCCGCGGACAAGTCCTCGAGGCGTTCCATCTCCTCGGCGAAGACCATCTCCGGACTGGAGGCCGGACTCTCCCTCTGGGGAGAAGGCCGCCGAGCTGCCCGACCCTTCCTGCGTTGCTGGACGCCGCTGGGCCCAGCAATTGGACTCCCCTCCGACGCATCCCCCCTCTGGGGAGAAGGCTGCCGAGCTTCCACCCCCCTCCCGCGTTTCTGCAGGCCGCAGGTCCCATGAGCTCCCCTCCCCTTCGACACTTCCGCCATGCTCCCCTCCAGGGAAGACGTGTCCCCTACATTGGCCTGGGTGGCCGCGGCTGAGGGTTCCCCTGATGGGCCGCCTTCCTCTTGCTCCTCCTCCTGCTCCTCTTCTGAGGGGCTGTCACTGGCAAGTTCAGGGACCTCCTCCTCACCATCTGAAAGCAGGAAGGCACAAGAGTAGCTTTAGACTGAGGAGAGGACGTCGGCAAGGGATGCATGAGTGGTGGCATTCAGCACATTGGTCGGACAGTGGCAAAGGATGTAGATCTGATGCGCAAGTGGGACGAGAGAGGTCCAAACGTGGATGTCCTTACCATTGGTGCCCAGAACAGGGTCGGCATCTCCACATGCAACAGGGCCAATCACCCGGGCACCCATGATGCGCTCCACGCGATGTTGAAGCTCGGTGAGCGGCTGGATCTGGGGTCGGCCTCCCCCGGTCGCAGTCCGGCTCTTCCGATTATTAGCCAGCTTGGCCTGCAAGAGAAAGGACGGCCTCTAAGTACAGTGTGTCGCCCTGATCTTGTGTGCACTGCCTCCCATGGTGGAATAGCCTGGCCAGTGTGTCGCCCTGATCTTGTGTGCACTGCCTCCCATGGTGGAATAGCCTGGCCAGTGTGTCGCCCTGATCTTGTGTGCACTGCCTCCCATGGTAGAATAGCCTGGCCAGTGTGTCGCCCTGATCTTGTGTGCACTGCCTCCCATGGCGGAATAGCCTGGCCAGTGTGTCGCCCTGATCTTGTGTGCACTGCCTCCCATGGTGGAATAGCCTGGCCAGTGTGTTGCCCTGATCTTGTGTGCACTGCCTCCCATGGTGGAATAGCCTGGCCAGTGTGTCGCCCTGATCTTGTGTGCACTGCTTCCCATGGTGGAATAGCCTGGCCAGTGTGTCGCCCTGATCTTGTGTGCACTGCCTCCCATGGTGGAATAGTTTGGCCAGTGTGTTAAGTGCAGAATGTGCAATTGATGTTCATGCCTGTCCCATCGCTGCTGGATGAGGGCTGGCCATTAGGGCTTTCAGGTCCCTTTGCCCATAATGTGAGGTGCACATGCAAGGATGAGGAGGTCACTGGAAAGGGTACTCACCCTGACAATGCGAGTGAGGTCATTAAACTTTTTGCGGCATTGGACACCGCTCCTGGGGACCTCGCTGTTGGCTGACAGCTTGCTGGTGACATGCCTCCAGGCTCTCCTGCAGACGCGGAACGGCGCCTTCTTGCCATTGTCCGGGTACAAAACATGGCGCCTCTTCTCCACAGCACCAACCAGCACACTCAGATCACGCTCTGAGAAGCGCTGCGCACGTTCACGGGCCTTCTGCATGGCTTCAGGCGCTATTTGGGTCCAGCAGCAGTGTTCAGGCCTAGCTGGAGGGCTCCACTATCCAGGGCGTGGCAGCAGACACAGTCGACCCTTCCCCCTTAAGAGCTGGCCGGCGCCAGGTTGTCTGCTGTCAATCACGAGATGGCCGCACCTGCGCTGTGCCCGGCCTCGGCACTATCGATCAGCACCTGCGGCTTAGCGCCCAAAGAGAGGCGTCCAGCACCAGTTTTAGCGCTCGAGCGAACTCTTAGGGCGAAGCTAATGAATATCGGAGAAGTGGCCTCGATTTGGCGGCGGCCGCCCCACTTTACCGCCCCAAAAGTGGCTACAATGAATTTCTAGGCCTTTGACTCTTCCGCAGTAATTACGCTGGTAAATACCCCACTAAAAGTTAGACCCAAAGGGATTACTTGTAACTGGGGCTTAACAGCGTATTAACTGCTAAACAAAGGTTGTGGCCCTGAAAAACTAATTTTAATTTTGTGCAGTGTCAAATTTATCCATTTTAATAAAAAAAATTATTTTTATGAAACTTTAAAAAAATTTAACTTTTTAAAAGTTTGTTCATCTTTATTTAGATAGAATCATAGAAATTTATGGCACAGAAGGAGGCCATTCAGCCCATCATGTCTGTGCTGGGGTATTTTACTTCAATCAGCAGTTAAAAAGAATTGTTGAAATAAATGGCATATTTGCTCCCTCTTGAAAGATTTTTTCATGCTAGCTAGTTACATTTAATGAGTTAATACCTTATAATGGTAAGTTCAGATGGAATCTTCAGCGATCCAGTCTTTCTGCTGGTTGGCTTTTTGGTGCAAAAAAAATGATACATCAATAAGGGGTCAAAACTCGATCAGGTGTAACTGATTTTCTTCCTTATCAAGGTTAACTAAATGCTCGCTGTAGGGAGCTTGGACATAAACAGGTTTCAATTTAATAAGAATCTTCCAGAATCAAAAAAGACTTAAGTTCAGAGCATTAAACACCACAAAACCACAACTTCATTGTCATAAAGCATAGATTTTAAACAGAAATTATTACATGTTATGAAAGATACTAGCAGACTGATGCATCAGAAGAAACATTTTTGGCCTATATGTACATTGGTCTTCATAAACAATTTAAAGACAAGCAAGCAGAACATTCCCATACATCATAATTTTGTTCACGGCTGGATATGGTAAACACATTCGCTGCAGAATCAGTGCTAGTAGAGATATTTCCAGAAATCATTTTCTTTAAAACTCCTTCCTACCCATTTCAATGTAAATAAAGGGAACAACAGAATGGAGAATAAAACTACACTCAATTTACTCAAAGTTCAGCAATGGAACATCAGGTTTGCCTTTTTCCCATGTGAGAGCCTCAATCTTTGTTTTGCTCTCTCTAACATTTTTAAAAAGTTAGGGCTAGATTTTCAGTTGCTTGCGCCAGCAGTTAGCGCCTTAAGATAAGTGATTTTTGGGCGCTATTCGTGTAGCGCCCGGGCGCAGCGCAGTTTGCGCCCCGCCCCAAATTAAGTTGGCCGTTAGCGCCGGCGCAAAGTTTAGCGGCCGCCCGGATGCGCGCGCAGAAAATGACGTCACATCCTCGTGCAACGCCCTTTGGCTGAGCCGATTGCAAACTTCAGTCGGACCGCCCCATTGTGCGGCTGGCGTCCAGAGCGTTTGTAAAATGGAACGCAACACACCCTGGGGAGCGCAAATTAAAGGGCACTGCTCCTGCACTATAAACGGCAGTCTGCATGTGTTGTGTGGACGGTGTATTTATGTTTCCGGCCTCCTCCTCCTCCTCCTCCTCCTCCTCCACCTCCTCCTCTTCCTCTTCCTCTTCCTCTTCCTCCTCCTCCTCCTCTTCCTCCTCCTCTTCCTCTTCCTCTTCCTCTTCCTCTTCCTCTTCCTCCTCCTCCTCCAAAACACATGCACCCTTCCCCTTTAAGAGCTCACTGGCACCAGAGTGTCTGCCGTGCGCTGCGCCCGAGTTCGGGCGCTGCGCTCTGCACCGCCGGCTTAGCGCCTAAAGATAGTAGTGGAACGCCTCTTTTAGCGCTCCACCAACCTCTTAGGGCGAAGCCACTGAATTTCCGGCAACGGGGCGCTACTTTGGGGCGGGCGCTAACTTCGGGCGGGCGCTAAGGTTAGCGCCCCAAAACTGTCTATACTGAAAATCTAGCCCTTAGAATTTTAAGAGCTTACTCACTTCCTGGTTCGCTGTCTGTGAGAATTCTGCATTTTGATTGGCTGCTTAGACAGCTTGTTGACGTCACAGCAGCTCGCACTAGGGGATTCCCACTATACTACATTGATTTGAATTACACGTCGGAAGAAAACCCGAATTTCTTGACACAGATATCGCGAGATCTTTGTGCGAAACTTACTTCAGGTCCAGTGGTGAACGACTTCACTTTGCCGCTGACTGCAAATTCCAGGCCATAATTCTGGAAAAAAAAACTACAAAAATCACAAACAATAAAAGGAGATGGATCATGGGAGTTGTAATTTTTGGTTTCCGCCAACACTTAGATTGCTCCATAACAACCCACGTCACATGACAAACAGGAGGAAAACTTATAAATAACAACTCTGAGGTGCGAGTGTTGGATAGTAAACAACAACAGTAAAAAATGTCATTCTTTTCACCATTTCATACAGTCTAAGCCACGAACAACAAATTCTGAGCTAACAGTGTAGTTTGTGCCATAGCTGGAAAAGCGTGTGTCAGGTGCCTTGATCAAAGTTAATCAGCCAGGCCTGGCTCATGGTGAATAACCACCTCTTCAAGTATTGGACATTAGAGACCTGATAATGGGAAAAACCTCTCTGATGCATTGCCATGTTAATGACAGCTTCAGTAAGAAATATGGAGCCAAATCTTTTGCTCCCCCCTCCCCCCCCCCTCCCCCCCCCCCCCCACTGGTTTAAGACCTCAGTACACCCAAATTTGATGGACCACACCCCTGGTACAGGTACACTGTCTGGTATGGCCTAGTGTCCAGAAATGGGGGTGGAAGGTTGACCTTGTTGAGAGATTTGCAGCAGTGGCAATGGCTTCTGTGGTTGAGGCATTCTGACTGCTGTCCAAAAACAGCAGCCTGAAGGCCTCCAAACAATCCTGGGCCTGGTGTCCCTAAACAGAAAAATAGGGCTTGCCTGCAGGGCCACTGATTTGCATTTTCCAATTGGAAAGGACCTGGGTGCAAGGCCTTGAAGCCTGCAGCTTCTTAATGCCCCTCTAAATGGGTGCCTGGTTGGCAAGGGAACAGGACAATGAGGCAGGAACCCCGTCTCACTTCATCTGAATGACTGGCCTGGCCTGCAGGAGCAGACAATCTATCCACTATCTCAGGGTAGCCCCAAAAATCCCATGGCAACATCAAGGGGCCAGAGTCCCAGCAGCATGGGTTAAGACCGGCCCTACTTCCTGTGCTCAGCGTCCAGTAAATAACTATTCCAAATCACAAATCTCAGGATAATTAGCTTCAATATCATTCATAATCATGAAAATAACTGAGAAAAATGTTTTTGGAGAGGGAGAAGACAACAGCATTCAAATAAATAGAAGTATAAAATTCTGACAGGACTGGACAGACTAGATGCAGGAAGGCTGTTCCCGATGGTCAGGGAGTCCAGAACCAGGGGACACAGTCTAAGGATAAAGGGTAGGCCATTTAGGACAGAGATGAGGAGGAATTTCTTCACCCAGAGAGTGGTGAACCTGTGGAACTCTCTACCACAGAGGGCGGTGGAGGCCAGTTCATTAAATATATTCAAGAAGGAGTTGGATATATTTCTTAAGGCTAAAGCGATCAAGGGGTATGGGGGGAAAGCAGGGACCGGGTACTGAATTTGGATGATCAGCCATGATCGCATTGAATGGCGGAGCAGGCTCGAGGGGCCGAATGGCCTACTCCTGCTCCTATCTTCTATGTTTCTATGTTACTTGCACCTTAAGTAAATGCTGCAAATTCACTTAGAGGCGAAGCAAAATAACATATCTGTACTGTATAATGTAAATAGTTAAGAATAAGAGTTTTGGGGAGGGAAGAACAAAATTATTTCCCTTTCAAGCAGGTTTTGAGAAGTGGTAGGCAAATAGTATTATAAATATCTTTCAGTACCAGTCTTTTTTAAAATCTCGTTAGGTGATATGTTGCAGTACATTTGCTGTATTGCAGTGATAAGCATTAGAAACAGCACTCCAGGTCCCAGACCACAGAACTGTGCAATATAACTGGGGAAAAATCCCACTAATGGCTGCATTTTCCTCTATGCATTAATTTTATGAAGAAAGTACACACGCATAAACAACGTGAAAAACACATAGCAACTGAATACTTGCTCATTTATACTGCCTGAGCAGCGCTCTGATCCTTAAATAGGCTCACAAAAATTAACATGAAAAAGCAATTTTTTAAAGGCTGTTTGTGAGAAACTCGTGTAAAATTACATAGGCTGGTTGGGGGAGGGGGAAAGAGATCAAAATGTGAGTATTGAATTCCAGGTCAGGCCTGACATCAGTCAGCTTAATAAGTGGAAGATTTTGAACTATTGCCACAAGTTTCAGAGAATAGAGTCATACAAGGTAAATCAACAAGCTTATACAACATAACAACTTCACACAATTTGACACTTAGCAACATAATGCTTGACTAGCTCTGTGTCTGTCCCATGTGTATTCAATCTCAGACCCAGTGATTTATGATTTTTTTTTAAGCTAGGAATTTCAACAAAGAATGTATCCTTTGTTACACTCAAGCCCCTTCTCAAAAAAAGTTACAAGGTCATTTTTTAACTTCTCCATTAACATCACTATACCTTTGTATATTTTTGACCACTGAGAAAAAAATAATTATTTTACTCAAGATTGTGATGTTAAAAATCTGTTAGAAATGTGACCACACACAGAATCTACAGTGTACAGGTAATTCATAAACATTTTTTTCCCATGCTAAAATAAAGTTAAAGGAGATGGAGGCCTAGAAATTCAGTTGCTTGCGCCAGCCGTTAGCGCCTTAAGAGAAGTGAATTTCGGGCGCTATGCATGTAGCGTCCGGGCGCAGCGCGATCTGCGCCTCGCCCCAAATTAAGTAGACATTTAGCGCCGGCGCAAAGTTTAGCGCGCGCTCACCTGCGCGTGCAGAAAATGACGTCATATCCTCGTGCAACGCCCTTTGCACGCCCCGATCCAGAACTTCAGTGGGACCGCCCCATTGTGCGGCCGGCGGCCCGCACGCTTGTTTAGTGGAACGCAACAGAGCCGACGCGGGACCCGGGGAGCGTAAATTAAAGGGCACTTACCCTGCACTATAAAGGGCAGGCATTTTGCAGCAAACACTCTTGTGCAACGGATTTCTGGAGAGAGACCAAGGAAGACAGCTTTCTGGTTTGGGCCAACACTAGCTCAGGTATTTTTGGCTTCAGGCCAGAGCGTTGCAAGTGGCCTCTTGTATATTTGACTGTTTGGCAGCATATTATGGGGGCTGCATGGGGTGCCAACGCTGAGTTTCAGCGTCATGTCCGTAGGGCTCGCAGACGCGGTGTGAGAGGGGCAGCCCTGGCTAGACGCAGAGGGGGCAACAGGCGTCGGCAACATAGGCCTTACCCAGTCAGGGCATACCGCCAGCAGCGCACCTACCTCAACATGAGTGGCGCGAGATGTGTAAAAAGGCTGAGATTCCGAAAGGAGGTGGTTGCAGAGATCTGCCATCTGCTTCGCAGAGATCTGCGTCCAAAGCTCAGGAGCAGGACGTCTCTGTCGGTGGAGGCGAAGGTGACGGTGGCCTTGAACTTCTATGCCACCGGCTCCTTCCAATCCGCTGCTGGGGACATAGCTAACATATCCCAGTTCGCCGTGCATTGCTGCATCCGCCAGGTGACCGATGCCCTTTTCAGAAGGAGACGCCAATTCATCTCCTTCCCCATGGCCCTGGAGAGGCAGCATCAGCGTGCACTGGGATTTGCAAGATTCGCGGCCTTCCCCTTGGTGCAGGGCGCCATTGACTGTACGCATGTGGCTTTGCGGGCAGCTGTGGAGCATGCTGAGGATTACCGCAACCAGAAGGGCTACCATTCCCTCAATGTGCAGCTGGTGTGTGACCACAAGCAGCGCATCCTAGCTGTCAATGCCTGCTTTCCAGGCAGCAGCCACGATGCCTTTATCCTGCGGCAGACAACTGTGCGTGACATGTTCGAGGCACAGCCTCCCCCAAGAGGATGGCTTCTCGGGGACAAAGGCTATCCTTTGTGTACCTGGCTCATGACCCCGCCCCGCGCGCCCAGGACCCCTGCTGAAGAGGCATACAACGAGAGTCATCAAGCGAGCAGGAACATAATCGAGCAAACAATTGGCGTCCTCAAGCAGCAGTTCCGCTGCCTGGATCGTTCCGGCGGATCTCTGCAGTATTCCCCGGACCGAGTGTCCCAATTCGTCGTTGTTTGCTGCATGCTGCACAACCTGGCTCTCCGCAGGACTCAGGCACTGCCACCTCACGTTGGACCACCACCTCAGGAGGAGGAGCAGGAGGAGCATGAGGAGGAGGAGCAGGAGGAGGAGGAGTACCATCCCAGGAGGGAGCGAGAAGGTCCAAGGG
Source organism: Somniosus microcephalus (assembly GCF_052327205.1). Classification (NCBI taxonomy): domain Eukaryota; kingdom Metazoa; phylum Chordata; class Chondrichthyes; order Squaliformes; family Somniosidae; genus Somniosus; species Somniosus microcephalus. The sequence goes on along the minus strand of NC_140993.1, from coordinate 91,227,593 downwards.
CCGTCCGTCGGCGGCTTATTGAACGTCACTTCTAAGCCCCCTGTCAGGGAATGCCTTGTGGCCATGAAGGAACATGAACGCAGCCGCTCCGCAAGCCCTCAGCCGGCGAAGGCAACAAACACTTACAGCAACAAACATGGACACTGTCTGAATAAAGAGAAATCTTTATTTTAGACCAATGAAACCCCTTCACACATGAAACCCAGAAACATTAAACGGCCCCAAAAAACAGTACATCAAATGACTCATTCCCACAACCTGGGGAGGAATAACTGAACTTTTGTTCAAAAATGGCCTTCATCCTCGGCCTTAACCCAAAAAACATCCCCAGAAACAAAACAACCATGGCCAAAAGAAACATAGGCATCGCCATATAAAATAACACTTGGCCACACCGTCTACTTCTTGGGCCGCGAGGGCGAGACCTTGTCGAGCCTTTTGGGGCCCCTGCCCGGCCTGCTGCTCCTCCGCAAGCTCTGCCCAGTGGCTGCTGCGAGGCTGGGGAAAGGCTCCTGAGGGTTAGATGTCCTTCCGGCAGATGCCCTTGGGGGGCGGCCTAGACGGGGTTTGCCCCTCGAGGGGCCGGCTGGTGATTGGCGCAGCTGTGCCTGGCCAACATCATTCGCAGCCGCTTGCCATTGAGGCGCCACTGGGGGAGTGGCGGTGACGGCTGGAGGAATGTGTGCAATTTGGCGGATGGTCGGCCCTGGCTGGTGATGTACCACTCTGGCACTCGCACGGGCCCGCACTGCAGCATGCGCACCAATCTGCCGAAGGGCAGCCCGCTGTGCTGCTGCAGCGCGGCGGGTGTCCAGGCGATGCCTGGCTGATGCAGCGCGTGTGGCAGCAGGCAGTGCCCCTGTTGCCCTGGTCTGCGACCGCAACAGAGCAGCCACTGTCTGGACGGCCTCACTGATCAGCCGGCCACTCGCAGCATATGAGGCCCCGAACTCGCGCACACTACTAGCCAGGGACTCGATGGCCTCAGGCATCCATGCCACTATCCCCATCAGCTCGGTGTGCCGGCGATCCGAATCCTGGGCCATTTGATCGAGGTGGCGCACCTCCTCTGAGTTGAAGGTGGCCGGACTGGAGTCCGGACTCTCCCGCTGGGGAGCAGGGGGCAGAGCTGGCCGACCCTTGCCACGTTGCCGGCGGCGACTGGGCCCAGCAGCTCCACTCCCCTCCGACACTTCCTCCAGGCTCTCCTCCAGGGAAGACGTGTCCACTACTTCGGCATCTGCAGCCGCACCTGACTGCTGCCCTGATGGTCCGCCTTCCTGTTCCTCCTCCTCCTCCTCCTCGGAGGGGCTGTCACTGGCAGCTTCAGGGAGCTCCTCGTCACCAGCTGAAAGCAGGAAGGCACAAGAGTAGCTTTTGAGTGAGGAGAGGGCATCAGCGAGGGAGGCATGACTGGTGGCATTCAGCGCATTGGTCGGACAATGGCAAAGGAGGTAGATCGGATGCGCAAGTGCGACGAGAGAGGTCCAAAAGGTGATGTCCATACCATTGTGGCCCAGAAGAGGGTCGGCATCTCCACAGGCGACGGGCCCAATCACCCGGGGTCCCATGAGGCGACTCACGCGCTCCTCCAGGGGAGTGAGCTCCTGGATCTGGGGGCGGCCTCCCCCGGTCTGCTCCTGGTGCCTTCGGTTGTTGGCAAGTTTTGCCTGCAAGAGAAAGGACGGCCTGTAAGTACGGTGTGTAGCCCTGATGTGGTGTGCGCTGCCTCCCATGGTGGAATAGCTTGGCCAGTGTGTAGCCCTGATGTGGTGTGCGCTGCCTCCCATGGTGGAATAGCTTGGCCAGTGTGTAGCCCTGATGTGGTGTGCGCTGCCTCCCATGGTGTAAAGTGCAGAATGTGCAATTGGTGTTCATGACTGTCCCATAGCTGCTGGCTGAGGGCTGGCCATTAGGGCTTTCAGGTCCCTTTGCCCATCATGTCAGGTGTACATGCAAGGATGAGGAGGAGACTGTAAAAGGTACTCACCCTGACAATCCTGGTCAGGTCATTAAACTTCTTCCGGCATTGGACATTGTCCCTGGGGGCATCGCCGGTGGCCGACACCCAGCGGGCGACCTCCCTCCAGGCTTTCCTATAGACGCTGGTGGGAGGCTTCCTGCCAGTGTCCGGGAACAAGATGTGCTGTCTCTTCTCCAAGGCCCTCACCATCACCTTCAAGTCATGGGCTGAGAGGCGCAGGGCACGCTCACGGGCCTTCTGTACCGTTGCCATGGCTCCTTCTGATCACCAGCAGTGTTCAGGCCTAGCTGGAAGGCTGCAGTGTGCAGGCCGTTGCAGCAGAGCAAGTCGACCCTTCCCCTTTTAAGAGCTGGCCGGCGCCACGGTGTCTGCTGTCAATCAAGAAATGACCGCACCTGCGCTGCGCCCGGCCTCGGCGCTATCCCTCTGCACCGCCGGCTTAGCGCCTAAAGATAGGCGTGCAACGCCAGTTTTAGCGCTCAAGCAACCTCTTAGGGCGAAGCTACTGAATATCGGCGAAGTGCCATCGACTTTGCGCCGGGCGCAAACTTTAGCGCCCGCCCGACTTTACCGCCCCAAAAGTGGCTATACTGAATTTCTAGGCCGGAAAGTCTAAGCAGAGCACTCCTTGGTCAAAGTACTCTCCCAATTTTTCAAAGAATAATAATAGTCGGAGGAGAATTTTTTGGACGTTTTAGCAAAGCATCAAGGGGGAAAAGTTTTGGGGCACTAATATCAGCCAGGCGCAAAGTTTAGTGCCCGGCACTAATTATCGCCTCCGACTGCAAAATTCACCTCTATCGCCCCTGGAGGTGATTTGAGCGTTAAATCAGGCACTACACACCTCTCTTAAGGTGCAAACGTCAGGGAGCGAGGCGCTACCTCAGAACACTACCGAAGCTCAGGTGATGCCAATTACCATGGAAGCCAGACAGGCTGGCGCCATCCAGTTCTTAAAGGGGAGGGGCCATCTTGATGTCCAGCCACATCCTGCTCATTGCAGCCTTGAATCTCGGCCTGGAGTGACCTCAAAAGCAATTGTGTTGGAAGCACTAATGGATAGGCCCAGGGAAAGAGCTCGGCGCTTCGGAACCTCAAAAGTGGTGCTGAGGGCCAAACTCCTTAGGACAGAGTTAAAGCCAAAAATTTTGCCGACAAGAAAAGGCAGGAAGCGCCCGCCTTTAAATAGTGCTTCCCCAGCCCCTTCCCGACTTGAAAACGTTCCCCTCTGCCTATCGTTCCTAGCAGCAGGCGCTAAGGCGGGGCCGCGACTCAATATCCAGTCCGGGGCGCTACTGGGGCGTTGCACGCTTGCATGACGTCATGATCTGCGGGCGCAGGAAATCGTGGCGGTAGTGTTTAGCGCCGCCGCAAAACGACTGGTCAATTTCGCGAGCGGCGCTAAAATTGCCACACTCGGGCGCTAAGTTCCTAGTGCCCCATTAGCGCCCCTCGGAGGCGCTAACGGAAGGCGCTAACCAACCGAATTTTTCCCCCCAAGTCTCTTAATAGCATGGACAGCCTAACTCCCTCCCTGTTAGGCTGCTCCATGCAAACTTGGAATAGCATGATATAGGCTAGGGATACAAATACAGTAACAGCAATATCTCCGGAAATGTAATCTTTGATATAAGTAATGTACATAAGCTGCTCTGTCACTTAAACCTTTAAATTGAATTATTGCCTTCAATTCAGAGAGACATATCTATTAACCTCTATTCAGTTTGGAATGGCAGGTACGAACATACGAATTAGGAGCAGGAGTAGGCCACTCGGCCCTTCGAGCCTGCTCCACCATTCAATAAGATCATAGCTGATCTGGTTACTCCACATTTCCACCTACCCTCGATAACTTTTCACCCCCTTGCTTACCAAGAATCTATCTACCTCTGCCTTAAAAATATTCAAAGACTCTGCTTCCACCGCCTTCTGAGGAAGAGAGTTCCAAAGACTCAAGACCCTCTGTGAGAAAAAATTTCACCTCATCTCTGTCTTAAATGGGCGACCCCTTATTTTTAAACGGTGACCCCTAGTTCTAGATTCTCCCACAAGAGGAAAAGTCCTTTCCACATCCACCCTGTCCAGACCCCTCAGGATCTTATATGTTTCAATCAAGTCACCTCTTACTCTTCTAAACTCCAGCGGATACAAGCCTAGCCTGTCCAACCTTTCCTTATAAGACAACCCGCCCATTCCAGGTATTAGTCTAGTAAACCTTCTCTGAACTGCTTCCAGCGCATTTACATCCTTCCTTACTCTGACCTCTTGAAATGCTTTTTTATAATCATAAGGCAGTTCTGAATATCAAATCCAGTTCAAGTTATATAATAAGTATTCTCAGTACAATTTAGCAGATGAAATCTTTATAGAATAGCTAAACAAGTGCAATCTGATTCCCTGCAACACATTCTTCAACTTCAAAAGCTTTAAATTGTGGTTTGAAATCTAATTTCCATGTGATTTTAAATAGGCAATGAAAACAAGTATTTTGTAAAATACCACTTTAAAGTGTTCATTATTTTCCTATCTTATGTTATATTGTTGGTGACATCTTAAATAATTAAAATGATAAATGTGCCCATCAATTGCAAACATAAAGACACTATACTGGTACTTCGTTCAGCATGGCCAACGCTTTCATCTCCTTTCCCACTAAAAAACAACAGGAGATTGACACGGCTACCCAATTTTATTGCACTGTTGCATTTCAAGAGGTACAAAGGAGTATCGATGTCAGCCGTGTGGCCAACCAGTCAACATGTTCCTGGGTAAACTCTGCCACACACAGTTCTACTTCCTCAAGCTCACTAACTGCATCTTCTGGCATTTGTGTCAGGGTGCTTGAGTTTCCTAAGTTCAGTGAAAGGGACACAAGGGCCGGAATTTCATCTTGGAGGCAGGTAGGGAGCCGGCATTGCAGTCGGGAAACCCGAGAGAACGGGAAGGCAGGGATCGTCGGAGGAGGTTGGGTTCATCGGGATGGGGGGAGGAAGGGGTCGGAAGGCCGAATTTAATGGCAGGGCCTGATTAATTTTTTTTATATCTGTTTCCTGCCTGGAGCCAGCTAGATTGAGAGGCTGGCTGGCTGTCGGGCGGTTAGGCCTGGGGAGTAGAGAGAAGGAAGGCCGGGATCTTCGGAGCTGGTGGAAGGCCGGGATCGTCGGAGGAGGAAAGCAGGCATCGTCGGAGTTGGTCAGGGGGCTGGGATCATCGGGGTGGAGGCATCGGAATGCTGGGATCGAGGAAGGGGGGAAATTGGAGATCCGGGGGGGTCGGAGATCGGTCCAAGGGGGAGATCGTAGGCCAGTTGGGGGGGTGGTTCAGAGGCCGGCGGGGAACTGGAGGATGGAGGGGGATTGGAGGCCGCAGGGCACACTGGAGCCCGGGGCGGGGGGGAATTGGAGGCCTTGAGGGGGGATCAGAGGCCGGTGGGGGTAGGATCGGAGGCCTTGGGGTGGGGGGGCGGTGGGGGTAGTGCGCAGATCAGAAGGGTCATGGGATTGGCACGGTAGGAATGCTGGATCCAACAGATAAGTGGAAAGGCTCTTGCCTCCTGCATCCAGCAATCCTCACCTTCCTTTAGCTGGTGGTTTCCCCGGGGCCTCCGATTCCCCCCAGTCTCTCAATGGCCACCCACAGTTAAATTTAAAATAGTGGATCACTATGAGGCACGCAGCCTCATTCTAATATTTAAAGTGCCAACCCGCTTCCTGAGAGCGGATTGGTCACCTGCACCCCATCCTGCTTCCATTAAAACTGGAAGGAGGTGGGTCGGGGTTGGGATTCACATTTTTAACACTTTACTCTCCCACCTGACCCCAACCCACTCATTTTTGGGGGTTAAAATTCCCCCCAGGGTTTGTTGTTGTCTTACTTTGGGTCACTAGTGGTCTGATTATCTAGGCTTACAAACGGAAAAGGAATAAACATTAGAATTCAAAGACCCGTTTGACCGTGTGAGGGCTTATCACTGTCAGTACCATCTGCAAGGTGCACTGCAGCAACTCGCCAACACCTCCCAAACCCGCAACCTTTACAAGGACAGCAGGCACATGGGAACACCAACTCCAAGTTTCCCTCTGATATACCTATCAATTCATCCAATGAAAAGCGACGAGTTAAGATAGTAACTATAGGTTTTTATTGGCTAAATAACAGAGCCCACCCTCGTGGGTGATCGGGTCCAACAAGGAGGAATACCAGCCAGTCGACCACCTTTATACCTGGGCAAGCAGGCGGAGTCATGGGCGGAGTCAGCTGTGGTCAGCCCAGGTATAACAGCGTGACAAGAGGTGACCTTGTGTAGTGATACAACAGTGTAAACAGTGATAGCCATAGTGTAACGATATAAACAGTGATAACCATAGTGTAACGATAGTGAATGATAAAAGTGGTTTACCACATTCACCCCTTGTTTAGATTTGAGTCCGGCGGGGTGAAGTGTGCTACCAGTTCGGGTATGTCAGTCTGTCCGGAGGCCTCGTAAGTCTCTCTGATCGGCGCAGCAGCGGCGGCGGTGATGCAGTATCCGATGTTAATGCTGGTGTCTGCGTGGTCGGCGAAGGCTCGTGGGGTTCCGGCATGCCGTCTACCTGGGGTGGATTTGGGGGGGTGGTGGGGGGTAACGGTGGTGTCTCAGGGGTGCCCGAGGGTGCAAGGTCTCATAAGGAAACTGTGTCCTCCCGCCCGTCTGGGTATGCCACATAGGCGTACTGGGGGTTGGCGTGCAGGAGGTCCACCCTCTCGACCAGGGGGTCCGTTTTATGGGCCCTCACGTGCTTTCGCAGCAAGACGGGCCCCGGAGAAGTCAGCCATGTTGGTAGTGAGGTTCCCGTAGTCGACTTCCTGGGGAAAACAAACATTCGTTCATGGGGGGTGGCGTTAATGGCCGTGCAAAGCAGTGACCGGATGGAATGCAGCGCTGCCGGGAGGACTTCCTGCCAGCGAGAGGTTGGCAGGCCCTTAGACTTTAAGGCTAAGAGAACGGCCTTCCAGACAGTCGCGTCCTCTCTTTCCACCTGGCCGTTCCCTCGGGGGTTGTAGCTGGTGGTCCTGCTTGCAGCAATGCCTCTCGCTAGTAGGAACTGGCGAAGTTCCTCGCTCATGAAGGATGAGCCCCGGTCGCTATGTATATAGTTCGGGAACCCGAACAAGGCGAAGAGGTCGTTCAGGCATTTGATGACCGTGGTACTGGTCATGTCTGGGCAGGGGAAGGCAAAGGGGAAACGGGAGTACTCATCAATGATGTTGAGGAAGTACACATTGCGGTCAGAGGACGGGAGGGGCCCCTTAAAATCGATGCTCAAGCGCTCGAAGGGGCGGGTGGCCTTGATCAGGCTTGCTCTGTCCGGCCTAAAGAAATGCGGTTTGCATTCGGCACAGGTTTGGCAGTTCCTGGTCATGGTCCTGACCTCCTCGATGGGGTAGGGCAGGTTGCGGGCCTTAATGAAGTGGTAAAGTCTGGTGACCCCGAGGTGGCAGAGGTCGTTGTGGAGGGTCTGCAGTCTATCAATTTGCGCGTTGGCGCATGTACTTCGTGATAGAGCATCTGGGGGTTCGTTCAGTTTACCAGGTCGGTACAAGATATCATAATCATAGGTGGAGAGCGCGATTCTCCACCTCAAGATCTTGTCGTTCTTGATTTTGCCCCTCAGCTTGTTATTAAACATAAAAGCGACTGAACGCTGGTCGGTGAGGAGGGTAAATCGTTTGCCTGCCAGGTAATGCCTCCAGCATCGTACTGCCTCCACGATCGCCTGGGCCTCCTTCTCGACCGAAGAGTGTCGGATCTCAGGGCCCTGGAGGGTCCTTGAGAAGAAGGCCACAGGTCTCCCCGCCTGGTTAAGGGTTGCTGCTAGGGCGAAGTCGGATGCATCGCTCTCCACTTGGAAAGGGATAGACTCATCCACCGCGTGCATTGTGGCCTTGGCAATGTCTCCCTTTATGAGGGAGAAGGCTGCGCACGCTTCTGCCGTCAAGGGGAAGGAGGTGGACTTCATGAGGGGTCTGGCTTTGTCCGCATAATTCGGCACCCATTGGGCATAGTAGGCGAAGAGCCCCAGGGTTCTCTTCAGCGCCTTTGGACAGTGGGGGAGGGGTAGCTCCATGAGGGGGCGCATTCTTTCGGGGTCGGGGCCGATGACCCCGTTCTCTACTACGCAGCCGAGGATGGCGAGACGCGAGGTGTTAAACACACATTTCTCCTTATTGTAAGTGAGGTTCAGCCGTTCGGCCGTACGGAGGAATTTCTCCAGATTAACATCGTGGTCCTGCCGGTCGCGGCCGCAGATGGTGACGTTATCTAGATAAGGGAACGTGGCCTGCAGCCCGTTCTGGTCAACCATCCGGTCCATCTCCCTTTGGAAGACTGAAACCCCGTTGGTGACGCCGAAGGGAACCCTAAGGAAGTGGTAGAGGCGGCCATTCGCCTCGAAGGCGGTATACTGGCGGTCCTCAGGGCGGATAGGGAGTTGGTGATAGGCCGACTTAAGGTCGATGGTGGAGAATACCCGGTACTGTGCAATCTGATTGACCATATCAGATATGCGGGGAAGGGGGTATGCGTCCAGCTGGGTGTACCGGTTTATGGTTTGGCTGTAGTCGATGACCAGGCGGTTTTTATTGCCGGTCTTAACGACTACGACCTGGGCACGCCAGGGGCTGTTGCTCCTCTCGATGATGCCCTCCTTCAGGAGACGCTGCACCTCAGAGCTAATAAAAGCTCTGTCCCCGGCGCTGTACCGCCTGCTCTTGGTGGCGACGGGTTTACAGTCGCGGGTGAGGTTAGCGAACAGGGAGGGGGGCGGGACCTTGAGGGTGGATAGGCCGCAGGTGGTATGCGGTGGGCGGTTTAAAGGCTGCAGGTTGTCGACTGTGAGTGGGGGGAGGGGTCCACCGTATGCCAAAGTGACACTTTGAAGGTGGGATTGGAAGTCCAGCCCTAGTAGGACGGCAGCGCAGAGCTGGGGCAGGACGAGGAGTTTAAAATTTTTATACTCCGTGCCCCTAACCGACAGGGTCACAACACAGTAGCCGCTGATGTCTGTAGAATGGGACCTCGACGCCATCGAGATCCGGTTGCGCGTTGACCGGACAGTGAGGGAGTAGTGGCTCACCGTGTCTGGATGGATGAAGCTCTCTGTGCTTCCGCTGTCGAACAGGCAGGTCGTGGCGTGGCCATTTACTTTGATGTCCATCATGGACTTGGACAGGTGATGCGGGCGAGCTTGGTCCAGTGTGACGGAGGCTAGTGTATGGCTGAGCGAGCTGCTGTAGTCTGCGGGTGAGGCGGTGGTCGGGTCTGGAGGCAAGGTGGCGGTCGAGTGTGGTGGACAAAATGGCGGCGCCCACGAGGTTGAATAAAATGGCGGAGAAGATGGCCGCTCCCACAACTCACATGAGGCACTGCTGGTGTCGGTGGCCTTGATCAAAGATGGCCGCCCCCACGACTCACACGAGGGGATACTGGCATCTGTGGCCTTGATGAAAGATGGCCGCCCCCACAACTCGCATGAGGCACTGCTGGCGTCTGTGGCTCTCCCCCTGCAGGCCTTAGCGAAGTGGCCTTTCTTGTGGCAATCGGAGCAAGTCGCGTTTCTTGCAGGGCAGCGCGTCCTCGGGTGTTTCGCCTGGCCACAGAAGAAGCAGCCGGCGGCCCGATCGCGGGGCTCCGATGTTGCAGCCGGTACCGGGGGTGGCGGTCCCGATCGGTTCTGGGACGCCGACGCTGAGGTAGGTCCCAGAGGCGGCGGTGCGAGGGGTATTGCGGCCGGGGTCGGGCCGGAGTCCCAGGGTCGCGCAGCACAGTACCTGGAATACGCCTCGAGGTCCCGATGGGCCATTCCCAAAGAGCGAGTGAGGGCTGCAGTTGTATTCAGGTCGAGGTCCTTTGATTCGAGCAGTCTTTGCCGTGAGTAGTCGGACCGAAGGCCTTTCACGAAGGCATCGCGGATATTCCCTTCAGTATTTTCTGCAGCCGTTACAGCTTTAAAGTCACAGTCCCTGCCGAGTGTTTGTAGCGCCCGTAAAAATTCATCTACAGACTCTCCTGGCTGTTGCGAGCGGGATCTTAGGAGATGTCTGGCATACATAGAGTTTACCGGGCTCCGGTACTGCTCTTTCAGCAGGTTGAGGGCGTCCTCATATGTAGTAAGGTCCTGGATGATTGCAAATACTTTAGGGCTCACTTGGGCGGTCAGAACTCTTAGTTTGGATCCCGGAGGCACGCCGGATTCTCCCAGGTAGGATTCGAAACAGCTCAGCCAGTGTTTGAAGTCGAGGGCTGAGTTCGCTGCCTGTGGGTTTAGATCCAGGTACAGCGGTCGGAGGGCTCGCAGCCAGGCCGGCTGCTGTGGCTGTTGTAGCTAGCCGTTTGGCTGGTCTGGCTGGTCGTTTGGCTGCTCCGATCCACTCATTTCAAAATTTAGCCAATAAAATTGATATACCTATCAATTCATCCAATGAAAAGCGACGAGTTAAGATAGTAACTATAGGTTTTTATTGGCTAAATAACAGAGCCCACCCTTGTGGGTGATCGGGTCCAACAAGGAGGAATACCAGCCAGTCGACCACCTTTATACCTGGGCAAGCAGGCGGAGTCATGGGCGGAGTCAGCTGTGGTCAGCCCAGGTATAACAGCGTGACAAGAGGTGACCTTGTGTAGTGATACAACAGTGTAAACAGTGATAGCCATAGTGTAACGATATAAACAGTGATAACCATAGTGTAATGATAGTGAACGATAAAAGTGGTTTACCACACCCTCCAAGTCACTCACCATCCTGACTTGGAAAAATATCGCCGTTCCTTCATCGTCGCTGGGTCAAAATCCTGGAACTCCTTCCCTAACAGCGCTGTGGGAGTACTTTCACCTTACGGACTGCAGCGGTTCAAGAAGGCAGCCATCTGCTCAAGGGCAATTAGGGATGGGCAATAAATACTGGCCTTGCCAATGATGCCCACATCCCGTGAATGAATAAATTAAAAAAAGATAACCATCAAAGATGAATGGTGTGGAGATGCCGGTGTTGGACTGGGGTGGACAAATGTAATATGAAACAAGACACTGTGACAGGCAATCTTGGGCCATCTACCTGATACACAGTATTGTTGGGTCGTCTTATCTTGCCAGATCCCTGAGAGTGTGTTTTCTTCTCCCACATCGGTTCTGATGTCCTGCAGATAATGCATACAGCATTGAGCCTAGGGCCGGCCTTACGGGTGTGCGACATGGGCGACCGCCCAGGACGCCGTGGTCAGGGGGGTTGGTGGTGGTGGGGGCATCATGTTGAAGAAGGTCTGACATTAATGGCGTCGAACTCTGTGAAGAACTTGGCTATCTCCAAAGTCTGCTTCCAATGGACTGTACTGCTCCGTCAAGTTTCAAGAGCAAATACATAGATAGCACTCAGGATCCTGTTAACAATGCCCGTATCGGTAGCGATCAGTTAACAGAGCTTCTTGAAGTTGAAGCTTATAGAAACATATTTAAGAACATAAGAAATAGGCATGGTGTGGAGATGCTGGAGTTGGACTGGGGTGGACAAATGTAAGAAGTCACACAACACCAGGTTATAGTCCAACAGCTTTATTTGAAATCACAAGCTTTCGGAGCGCTGCTCCTTCTTCAGGTGAAGTGGAGAAATGCATAAAGACACAGCTTATATAGTCAGAGAATCATGTCAGATGTTTACAGGTAACCTTTCCAACTGCCATTTATCACACCTCGGCAGAGAGATAATCACAGCAGTCAAAGGTGTGAATGGTGTCCAAACAGGTCAGTCAGGGAAACATTACATCAAAGAACAATGAGGTGGGGTCACAAGGGGTCAAATATTGCAGATGCTGGGGTCTGTATGAAAAACAAAAAAACAGACAAAAAACATTTTTTTTGGCTGGAAATCACAGCAGGTCCGGCCGCATCTGTGTAGAGAGAACAAGCCAATGTCGACTCGAGTCTGGATGACCCTGCATCAGGTGGGGTTACATGTAGCGTGACATGAACCCAAGATCTCAGTTGAGGCCGTCCTCATGGGTGCGGAACTTGGCTATCAGTTTCTGCTCGACGATTTTGCGTTGTCGTGTGTCTCGAAGGCCACCTTGGAGAATGCTTACCCGAAGATCGGAGGCTGAATGTCCTTGACTGCTGAAGTGTTCCCCGACTGGGAGGGAACACTCCTGCCTGGTGATTGTTGCGCGGTGTCCGTTCATCCGTTGTCGCAGTGTCTGCATGGTCTCGCCGATGTACCATGCTCCGGGGCATCCTTTCCTGCAACGTATGAGGTAGACAACGTTGGCCGAGTCACATGTACCTGGTGGGTGGTGTCCTCACGTGTGATGATGGTATCTGTGTAATGTTTCCCTGACTGACCTGTTTGGACACCATTCACACCTTTGACTGCTGTGATTATCTCTCTGCCGAGGTGTGATAAATGGCAGTTGGAAAGGTTACCTGTAAACATCTGACATGATTCTCTGACTATATAAGCTGTGTCTTTATGCATTTCTCCACTTCACCTGAAGAAGGAGCAGCGCTCCGAAAGCTTGTGATTTCAAATAAAGCTGTTGGACTATAACCTGGTGTTGTGTGACTTCTTACATAAGAAATAGGAGCAGGAGTAGGCCATACGGCCCCTCGAGCCTGCTCCGCCATTCAATAAGATCATGGCTGATCATCGACCTCAACTCCCCTTTCCCATCAGATCTCCATATCCCTTGATTCCGCTAGAGATAAGAACATATTTGTGATCGGCCATGGGAGACAACAGGCACTGTTTCCTCTAAGGTGCGCGGCTGCGCACTGACCCCTGAGCTCCCACGCACTTAAATTGAAAGGCCGCGCAGAGAACTGGACAGCTGGAGCAGGGGAGGGGCCCAATACACAATGGCCCGGAATCCAGACAGACAGACAGAGGTTTGCGAGTCATGCAACCTCAGAACCGAACCCCATTGGAGGGATGTGTATCTCAATGATCAGCATTGCAGCTATTGAAGTGTGTGTTACAATGGTCGATGGGTTCCTGTGTAACGCTGGAGAGGTTTGGTTTTCTCCCTTAAACTTTGACCTTTCAGCTCGTTCTCTGTGTTCAGCTGTTTCTGGTGGTGTTATTTGGTCAGGACAGCGGGAGAATTCCCTGCATTGTGATTATTTGCACGAACACCTTTGTAGCCTTCTGTGTGTGCGCGTATATAAAGAAAGTCGTGCATGCACAGTACCCAGTTGCGGCCTGCACCGTGGGCCACGCTTTCCTCGGCTCCATGTGGAGAAAATCAGGGGATCCATTCGTGGCCGGTGGGGGAAGATCGAGGATCACAAGGGGAGAGAGAGGATCGAAGGGGGGAGAGAGAGGGGTTTGGAGGGGGGAGAGAGAGAGAGATACTGGGGGGGAGAGAGAGACTGAAGGAGGATTGTGGCCAGCCTCAGCATCATTGGTGGGATGTGAGGGGGAGGCCTCATTGTGGGGATCGGAGGCCTGGGAAGACAATCGGCGGCCTCCTGAGGGGATATCTGATCGCGGGGGGTGGGTTAGACAGGGACCCTGGATCCAGGAGGTAGGTATAAAGCCACTTAACCTCCTGGATCCAGCCGTCTCCATCTCGGTTTAACTGCTGGGTTTCACGAATTGTGTGAAACCCGTCCACATGCAGTTAAATTCAAAATGGAGGTTAAAAAAAGTGGCTTCTGGCCTCATTATAATATTTAAATTGACGTTCCACCCCGTGGGAGTGGGTTGGTTGCCCATCCCCTGCCCCGCCTCCGTTAAAACCGGAAATGGGCAGGTTGGAGGCGGGTTCAGGTTGGGAATCCCATTTCTAACAATTTAACTGCCCCCACGCTCCAAACCCACCCATTTTTTGGGTGGAAAATTCTGGCCTCAGTATTTGTTCCCATATGTGATCACTTACCTTCAAGTGGCTTCATGTCTTTAAATATGAACTGCAGCTCATTAAGAGCTCTGAAGTTTAATATAAACTGGCGGATCTGTGGCTTTTCTCATGCTGAGTCAGGCTGTGCTGTTTAGTAACAATAGGGTTGTTAATAATGATATATATGTATAATGAAATGTATTCCATTTTTATTACATTATTCTGGAATTTTTACTGATATTTTGGTATTTAATTCAAAATGCCTCAGTCTGTTATTCTGTGATAACCGTAAATGGAAGACCTTTATTTTGGTAGGGAATTGGTTAGGAGGTAGGATAAAGTGAGTAGGGATAATTGGTATGTACTTTAATTGACACAATGTGACTAGTGGTGTCCCCCAGGGAGCTGTATTGGGGCCTCAGCTTGTCATTATATTTACCAATGTCTTAGATGAAGGAATAGAAAGCTATATCCAAGTTTGCTGACGACACTAAGTTAGGTGGCACCGTAAGTCGTGTTGATGGGAGCAGAAAGTTGCAAAGGTACATTGATAAATTACGTGAGTTGGCAAAACTGTAGCAGATAGTGATTAGTGTGGGGAAGTTTGAGTACATCCACTTTGGATCTATGAAAGATGGATCAGAGTATTTTCTAAATGCTGAGAAGCTAGGAATTGTGTAGGAGCAGAGATTTAGAGGTCCAAGTACAGAAATCACGAAAAACTAGTGAACAGGTGCAAAAAGTAATTAAAAAGGCTAACAGAATGTTAGCCTTCGCCTCAAGGAGGCTGAACTACAAAGGGTTGGAAGTTATTCCACAGTTGTATAAAGCTCTGGTTAGACCACATCTGGAATAATGGCCCAGTAATTCGAGTCCAAATGCGTGAGTACGGTCTGGGTACTCACGCATCTGGCCGGATGAAATGCTGGCGTTCAGGAAACACCGTGCATGCGGAGAACGCCGGCATTTCCGGTCCTCTGAACGAAGGGGTTCAGAGGCACAGCGCGTGCGACTGCACAGGCAACGCGTGCGCAGTGAACTTCGTCGATTTCATTCATGGATTCAGTGAGGGTAAGTCCTTGCAAGTTACACTTGAAAAAAGCATGTGTAAAGTTGGTCCAAGGCTGCGGAGGAAGATATATTTTATCATGGAGCTTCTGAAAGGCAATATTTTTGTTTGGGAAAGGGAGCAAAGTTATTTTAAGAAATGCTGAGGTTAGTTTTAAAGTTTAAATTTTTTTTTTTAAACGGATTTTCAGTACGGTAGGTAGAAGGAGCAATTGTGGCTGTGTGAATTGAATGTGAGAATGAGTGTTCTAAAATGAGTAATGTAACATTTCCAACACTTTTAAGAAAGAAACTTTTCATCAGTAATAAGTAATTATGTATGTATGTATGTCCGCATATATTCCTTTACGTATATGTATGTATGTTTTATATTCCTTTACTTATGTGTATGAATGTATGTTTTTAATGATGATTTTCCAATAAGTTACTTTCTCTGAAAGTCATAATTAAATACATACATTCATACACATAAGTAAAGGAATATATTCATACACGCAAAGGAATATATACAGACATACATACATAATTACTTAAAAGAATATATCACTGATGAAAAGTTTCTTTCTTAAAAATGTTGGAGTCATTTTCACATTTAATAAACACAGCAAATTCAATTCACATAGCCACAATTGATCCTTCTACCTACAGTACTGAAAACCCGTTTTAAAAAACAAAAATAAACTTTAAAACTTACCTCAGCATTTCTTAAAATAACTTTAATCCCTTTCCCAAACAACCGCAGCCTCTGGAGCAACTGTACTCATGCTTTTTTCATGTGTAAGTTGTATTGACTTGACCTCACTGAAGGCATGAATGAAAGCGGCAAATTTTACTGCGCATGCGCTGCCTGTACAGTCGCACGCGTTCTGCCTCTGAACCCCTTCGTTCAGAGGACAGGAAATGCTGGTTTTCCCCGCATGCGCTGTGCATGCTGAAAACCGGCATTTCCTCCGGACAGACGCGTAAGTACCCCGACCGTACTCGCGCGTTTGGAAGGGAATTACTGGGCCAACATTTTACATGTCAATAAAATGAAAAATTTAACAATTGCACGATTTGCCCCCTTGCATCTGCGACTGAGGGTCCAAGGAGGTGCATTGCGCAACAGGTCATCGTCGTACGTATCCTCACACTGTTCCCTTTCGGGAACTGTATGAAGTGGTGGAAGGATTTCTGGCCACGTTAACACTCCTTCCATGACCATAACCATCTTCATACCAGCCATTAGGGTGGTTAGTCCTATGGCGTGAGGGTTTTACGGGCTCCCACAACCCATCTGAGGGGGGGGGCCACCCACACCCACGGACGCAAGTATCCCGCTGGATGTCCACCCAGAATTTATAGTTGGAGCTCCGACTCCACTTGCCGGGACTGTCTGGAGCGGGGTTTGAAACCCTACTCCTTCTGGCCCAGCGGCGGGGATGCTTACCGCTACGCAAAAGGCCCACTCCGCGCAAAAGGTGACACCCATACGTTTCCTGCACCTTTTCCCTCCCCGTGACTGGAGCCCTATGCTGCCACTTGAAAGACCAAGCTATCATCTGTCCTTTTTGCGGCGCCTTTGACTTCTCATTACCAATGATGAGCAGGCGCTGTGCCTCCACCTCGTTGAGGAGATTGCTGAGGTCATCATCAGTTCAATTGTGAGTTCTTTTAATACCGTGAATTGTGCTCATTCCAGCCATTTCACGTTGCTAATCGGATTGGGCCTTTGGCGCAGCGGTAGGATCCCCGCCGCTGGGCCAGACGGGGTAGGGTTTCGAACCCCGCTCCAGACAGTCCCGGCAAGTGGAGTCGGAGCTCCGGCTCTAAATTCTGGGTTGACATCCAGTGGGATATTTGCGTCCGTGGGTGTGGGTGGCCCCCCCTCCTCGTATAGCTTGTGGGAGCCCGTAAAACCCTCCCGCCATAGGACTAACCACCCTAATGGCTGGTTCAAAGATGGTTACGGTCACGGAATGAGTGTTAATCACGGCCATAAATCCTTCCACCACTTCATACAGTTCCCCAAAGGGAACAGTGTGAAGACACGTATGACGACGACATTGGTAAATAAATAAATGGAATAAAAAAAATTATTTTAGGGCTTTTAAAAGTCTTTAAATAGCTTTAATTCTGTTTAAAACTACTTCAGATTCTTCAAAATAATGTAAACGTTTTTAAAAGTTTATAAAAGTTACCAAAAGCTTCATAAAAATACCAAAAACCTATTTAAAATGCTGCTTTGCATGTAAAAATGCTTAGCAGCTTGTGAGAAACATTGGGGGCGTGTCCTATTAAACTGAGACCTCAAGGGGCGTGTCTCACTTGCACAGCGCGCTCCAGGCTTCGCGCTGGCTGCACTCCTGGGCGGCGTGACGTCAGACGCTGCCCAGGATTCTTCTTTTTCAAACACGAATTCCAGGCGTCCCTGGAGGTGAAATGTCAGCGCGTCGGGTAAGTGCATATCAGGGGCTTGCACGCGCGGCAAGCCACCGACCCGAATTACTGGGCCACTGTGTTTAGTCCTGGGCACCACACCTCAGGAACGACATACTGGCCTGGGAGGGGTGCAACACAGATTCACCAGAATGATACAAGGGCTAAAAGAGTTAAATTATGAAGACAGTTTGCATAGACTAGGCTTGTATTCCCTTGAGTATAGAAGATTAAGATGCGATCTAATTGAGTGTTTAAGATGATTAAAGGATTTGATAGCATAGATAGAGAGAAACTATTTCCTCTGGAGTTCAGAACAAAGGGCATAACCTTATATTTAAAGCTAGACCTTTCAGGGGGGATGTCAGGAAGCACTTCTCCACATAAAGGGTAGTGAAAATCTGAAACTCTCTCCCCCAAAAAGCTGGGTCTATTGAAAATTTCAAAACCGAGATTGATAGATTTTTGTTTGGTAAGCATATTACAGGATATGGAACCAAGACACATAAATGGAGTTAAGATACAGATCAGCCATAATGTAATTGAATGGCAGAACAGGCTCAAGGGACTGAATGGTCTACTCCCGTACCTATTTTCTATTTATTCCTTTACTTACGTACAGGAAACTCTTTTTTATCCGGCACCGACGGGACCGGCGTGTTGCCGGTTTATCAAAATTTCCGGATGACGGAGAGGGTTATCTACCGAGGCTATTTTTAACAAAGAAAAATTTAAAAATCAAGAAATATGCAGTATATAGTAATTGGGTACTCACCTACAGAATGTTATGTTAAATGAATGGTGGAAGATGCTTGATTAAGTACAGTACTGCCAGTTGAGGGTAATCCATAACTCTTTAATTACTTAACAGTAAAACAAAACTTATAAACGACTGTACAATACAGTATAAAGTACTGTGGTTGACTGTACACTTATTCCAAGTCAACTGGTTCATCAGGAATATCCATGTCAGCTGGGTCATCAGGATCATGCACTTCAACAGATTCTTCAGGCACTTCCACTGCTTCAAATCTTTTGGAAGCTTTCCTAAACATGTCCCGGATGTCTGCTTGCTTAGTGGACTCTTGCCTTTTTTGTAGAAAGGTGGTATGCAGAATATGGAGGTGCATAACTTCTTGGGCAGAATAGCAAGAATGGCTTTCAGCAAATTTGAGGAATAAAGCAAATCCTTTTGCAGCTTTAGCCCAAGAAATCTTATTCTCTTCAGAAATCTCATCCTCTTCACTTTCCATCTCACTTTCCTTTTCTTTCTTTGGATTCAAAACATTCTCCATTATTTCATCATCACTTAGCATATGCACAACAGCAACTTCTCCATCTGCATCAACCCACTGCTCAATATCACTTTCACTGAGGTGATGTAGAGGGTTTGCGGGGTGTACATTTTTCACCATGCCAGCCATTTCCATTACTGTACTCCTCTTGGGACGAACATTGAACCCATGAAATTCCTCCTCTGAAGAAGAACCTTCAGCAAACATTACAGAAGGCCACAATTTGCACCAGGCTTGTCTCAAAGTGTGACCTTTCACCAAGTTCCAGGAACATGCAGCATTAAAGATGGCATCTTTAAGATTGTATTCCTTCTGAAATGCGTGAATATTGTCATCTTGGCTTATCAGTTTGATATGCCATCAATGACTCAAAGACAAGGATTCAACTGAAGGCTTTTAATCACTAAGAACATTGCAGCATTACAGGTCTTCCCACATCGGGTTCGTCTGGTAGGAATGACTCATACAGGTTTTGAGACCTTTATATGGCAAAAGACAGGGGCGTAGCCAATACACACAATAGGAACAAAAGGGGGCGGTTCACACAATACAAGCAGGTAAAACACATGGGCTGATGAAGGCATATATTTCATCACATTCACCCCTTCTACAGATTTAGTCTGTCCGGGGGTGTGATAGTCCTTCCTGAACGTCGCAACAATACCTCGGGTTCCGACCGGGAGTCCGTGGTGCTCTCCTGGGCATACCCATGTGCTGGGGGTGTTGCAGGTACTTCTGGGGACGGTGAGGATACCTCTGGGGATGGTGGAGGTTCTTCTGGGGGTGGTGGTGATGGGTCGTCGTCGTCGCTTCCTGCCGAGGCGAGGTCCTTTATGGACACGGTGTCTTCACGCCCGTCGGCGTGCTTGACGTACGCGTACTGTGGGTTTGCGTGGAGTAGGTGTACTGCCTCCACGAGGGGATCCATTTTGTGGCCCCTCACATGCTTCCGTAACAGGACTGTCCCTGGGGTGGAGAGCCACGAGGGTAGGGATACTCCTGAGGTTGATTTGCGGGGAAAAACAAACATCTTCTCGTGGGGAGTGGCGTTAGTAGCAGTACACAGTAGCAACCTTATCGAGTGGAGTACGTCTGGGAGGACCTCCTGCCAGCGGGAGGTGGGTTGGCCTTTAGACCTTAGTGCTAAGGTGACCGCCTTCCACACTGTCGCGTTCTCCCTCTCCACTTGCCCATTACCCCGGGGGTTATAACTAGTGGTCCGACTCGTGGCTATCCCCTTTGACAGCAGGTATTGGCGCAGTTCATCGCTCATGAACGACGCCCCCCTGTCAGTGTGGATGTAGTTAGGCATGCCGAACGTGCAAAACACGTTGCCGAGGCACTTGATGACCGTGGCACTGGTCATATCTGGGCAGGGGTAGGCGAATGGGAAGCGGGAGTGCTCGTCCACAATGTTGAGAAAGTACACATTGCGGTCGGTGGAGGGGAGTGGTCCCTTGAAATCTAAGCTCAAGCGCTCGAATGGCCGTGTAGCTTTGATCAGGTGGGCTCGGTCGGGCCTGAAAAAACGGGGCTTGCATTCCGCACAAGTGCGGCAGTCCCTGGTCATAGACCGGACCTCCTCGATGGAATAGGGCAGGTTACGGGATTTTATAAAGTGGAATAGCCGGGTGACCCCCGGGTGGCAGAGGCCATTGTGGAGGCCCTGTAGCCTGTCCCCCTGGATGCTGGCACACATCCCTCGTGATAGGGCATCGGGGGATTCGTTGAGGGCCCCCGGCCTATATATTATGTCGTACTCAAACGTGGAGAGTTCGATCCGCCACCTGAGAATTTTGTCGTTCTTGATCTTCCCCCTCTGTTTGTTGTTAAACATGAAGGCTACCGGCCGCTGGTCGGTAAGCAGGGTGAAGCGTTTGCCGGCTAGGTAGTGCCTCCAGTGCTGCACTGCCTCCACTATGGCCTGGGCCTCCTTCTCTACCGAGGAGTGCCTGATCTCGGGCCCTTGGAGGGTTCTTGAGAAAAAGGCTACAGGCCGCCCATCCTGGTTGAGGGTGGCTGCTAAAGCGAAGTCGGACGCATCGCTTTCGACCTGGAAAGGGATGTTTTCGTCCACTGCCCGCAGCGCGGCCTTCTCAATGTCGTGTTTAATGCTGTTGAAGGCGGCGTGGGCCTCGGCCGTGAGCGGGAAGGACGTTGATTTCAGGAGGGGACGGGCCTTGTCGGAATAATTGGGGACCCATTGGGCGTAATAGGAGAAGAACCCCAGGCACCTTTTCAGGGCCTTGGGAGTGTTTGGTAGGGGTAGCTCCCGTAGGGGGCGCAATCGGTCGGGGTCCGGACCGATTTCCCCGTTTTCCACCACGCAGCCCAGGATACAGAGGCGCGTGGTGCTAAAGACACACTTATCCTCGTTGTAGGTGAGATTGAGTCTGAGGACGGTTTTCAGAAATCTCGCGAGGTTCGAGTCGTGGTCTTGCTGGTCGTGGCCGCAGATGGTGACGTTGTCTAGGTATGGGTAGGTGGCTGTTAACTGGTTCTCATCGACCATGCGGTCCATCTCCCGCTGGAAGACCGAGACCCCGTTCGTTACCCCAAAGGGGACTCTGAGGAAGTGGTAGAGACGTCCGTTCGCCTCGAAGGCAGTGTATGGACGGTCCTCCGGCCTAATGGGGAGCTGGTGGTATGCAGATTTTAGGTCGATTGTGGAAAACACCCGGTATTGCGCGATTTGGTTAACCATATCCGCTATGCGGGGCAGAGGGTAGGCGTCTAGCTGGGTGTATAGATTAACCGTCTGGCTATAATCTATCACCATCCGCTTCTTTTCGCTACCCTTAACTACTACTACCTGGGCGCGCCATGGGCTGGTACTGCATTCGATGATACCCTCCCGCTTGAGTCTTTCTACTTCTGACGCAATGAACCGTCTGTCCTCCCAGCTGTACCGCCTACTCTTGGTCGCTATGGGTCGACAGTTGGGTGCGAGGTTGGCGAACAGAGAGGGCAGCTTGACATTCAGGGTAGCCAGACCGCACACTGTGAGGGGCGGCTGGGACCCACCGTAGGTAAGCGTGATACTTTGGTGGTGGCACTGGAAGTCCAGACCCAAGATCACGCTCACACAGAGATCTGGCATTATCAATAGTTTAAAATCTCTGTAATCATTGCCTTTTACCGACAACATAACCGCGCAGAAACCTGTAATTTTTGAGGTATGAGTCTTATCGGCCATGGCGATTTTGCCCTGTGTGGGGACTATCGTTAGTGAAAGTCGTTTTACCAGGCTAGGATGAATAAAGCTTTCGGTGCTCCCGCAGTCAATCAAGCATTTAACCTTGTTCCCGTTTACCTCTATGTCCATCATCGATTTAGACAACGGATGCGGCCTGGATTGATCCACTGTGATCGAGGCCACCAGTGGGTCCTGGAGGTCCGTGTAGTCGGGGCAAGATGGTGGACTCCATGAGGGTGGACAAGATGGCTTCCAAGATGGCCGCTCCCATGGCGCTCACGCGGCGGTGGTGGAGTTGGAGGCGGGGTTCCCTCTGCAGACTTTGCTGAAATGTCCTTTCTTCCCGCATTTAAAGCAGGTGGTGCCCTTCGCTGGGCACAGATGCCTGGAGTGTTTGTCCTGGCCGCAGAAGTAGCATTTCGGGCCCCGATGCATCACGGCAGTAGTGGGGCTCCTGGGTGGAGGCTGGGGCTCCGATGGTGCTGGGCTGGCCTGAGACCTGGGAGGTGAAGATGGCTTCCAAGATGGCGGCCCCCACGGCACGCACGAGGCGGAGTGGGCCGCGTGGCCTGGGGAACAGGATTCAGAGTTCTTCTGGGCCATATCCACCGATCGCGCTATATCTATAGCCTGTTTTAAGTCCAGTCCCTCCTTTTCAAACAGTTTCTGCCGAATATAATTTGAACTGAGGCCCACAATAAGGGAGTCTCGAATTAGCTCCTCCGTGTACACGATGGCAGACACAGCCCTACAGTTACAGTCTCTGCCCAGTACTTTTAGGCTTAGTATAAAGTCCTCTAGTGACTCACCATGCCACTGCGTGCGAGTAGTCAGAAGATGCCTGGCGTACACCTCGTTTATTGGCCGCACGTAGTGGGCCTTCAGAATGGTGCAGGCATCCCTGTAGCTGGTGGCATCTTGGATGAGAGGGGAGACCCGATGGCTCACCCAGTTTCGCAGGGTTCCCAGTTTCATGTCTCCGGTAGCGGTTGCGGCTGCTATGGTGGTGGATGAGTTTGCAATGAAAAATTCGAAGCATTGGAACCAGTGTCCGAACTGTGTGGCTGCGTCTGAGGCATGGGGGTCCAGATCCAAGCACTCTGGTTTCAGGAGTCGATCCATCTTGGTGTTTTAGTGATTAAAATTGATAGGCCATCAATGACTCAAAGACAAGGGTTCAACTGAAGGCTTTTAATCACTAAGAACATTGCAGCATTACAGGTCTTCCCACATCGGGTTCGTCTGGTAGGAATGACTCATACAGCTTTTGAGACCTTTATATGGCAAAAGACAGGGGCGTAGCCAATACACACAATAGGAACAAAAGGGGGCGGTTCACACAATACAAGCAGGTAAAACACATGGGCTGATGAAGGCATATATTTCATCACACAGTTTACGTAGGCAGTCTTTCTTGTAATGACACTTGAGATTTTGGATAACGCCCTGGTCCATGGGTTGTATGAGAGAAGTTACATTTGGTGGCAAATAAATGGTGAAAATATTTCCCAAAACCAACTCAGATTCATGCGGATGGGCTCTACAATTATCAAGCAATTAAATGCATTTGCTATCTTCAGGTTTCCCTATTCTATGGAAATGTTCCCTCACAGATGGAACAAAAATATGATGGAACCAATTCAAAAAGATTTCCTTATCCATCCAAGCATTTCTTTGAGCTTTGTACTCAACAGGTAAGTGCCTCACATTTTTAAATGCACGGTGATTTTTGTACTTCCCAATGACAAGAAGTTTAACCCGGTGTGATCCAGCAGCGTTCACACATGTTAGCACGGTTACACGATCTTTATTTTTCTTGTAACCTGAAGCATTAGCCTCACTAACCCCAGCAAGCGTTGATTCTGGCAAAAACCTCCAATATAAGCCAGTTTCATCGGCATTGTATAGCTGTGCTGGCGACAAATCATGTTGCTGCACAATCCGATTGAAATAATCGCAGTATTCTTCTGCGGCGTTGTGATCAGCTGATTTCTTCTCCCCGAAAATATCGAGTCGTTGTATCCCGTGCCGTACTTTGAAACAGGTTAGCCATCCCTCGGAGAAAGCACACTTGACAGTGAGCTCCATCTTTGCGTAGAAATCCTTCGCTTTTTCAATTAGCATGGGTCCGGAAATCAGAACACCCTCTGAACGCTTAAAAGAAAACTGTTGAGATACCGCGGCAAACGTGGGAGTCGAGACCAGAGCTAGTCAACAGAACAGCTTTTTATTTCAGCCTCATGGCAAAACAGGAACTGGAAGAGCCCGCGCCTGACTTAAATACTCCCCAGACAGGAAGTGCTCCCGGCAGCCTGTCCCTGTGGGAAACAAGTTGCTGGAGGAAAGGGCCCCCGGTTGGGGGCGTCTGCTTAAACTGTCTGTACCGCCGTGAGCGGATTGTGTCCAGTGGTGGCGTGTCGCCACAAAACCACTCATAAAGCACGGTATCCAGCTCTTCAAGCTTAGGCTTACGAAGTGTACGCCATTTCTCTACACCCTTAGATGTCTCCGAGCTTGAATAAAACTTGAGCAGCTTATCCTTCTGCGATTTGATGTCATAGATTGTTGACGAACCGATTTTGAATTCATTCATAATGTTGATACGCTTCTCTCCCCTTTCTAGTCGTTGGCATATGTCGATTTTCTGTTTTAAAGTTAACACCACTCTCTTCCTTTTGCTTGGATCAACTTTTGGGATTTCCATAATGCAATGCAATGGCTACCGGCAGCGCGGGAGAGTCAGACTCCTGTTACAGGGGTATTGAGGTGTTCCGACTTCTGACAGCGCCAAGAAGCTGAGTAGTGGCAGTTTGGAGAACTACCCCCACTGACTAACTCAGTCACCACTGGAGACTCGGACTCGGCAACATTGCCGGTTATTGAGGTGTTGTTTTCGGAGCGAGAATTTTGCCGGTTAATGGAGAATTCTGGATATTTAGGTGCCATTTAAACAAGAGTTTCCTGTATTTAATTTTTGTCTTTCACCATCTTAAAGTGGAGGATACCATCAGACAAATGGTATACTTGGTGTTCCATTTGAAGGTAGGCATTTGGGGGGAAAAATTTGTTTGGTTTGCGCCTTCCGTTAGCGCCTTAAGAGGGCGCTAATAGCGCCCAAGCGCGGCGATGTTTGCGCCGCTCACGAAATTGGCTAGACATTTTGCGGCAGCGCTAAACACTACCGCCACGATCTCCTGCGCCGGCAGATCGTGACGTCAGTCGAGCGTGCAACGCCCCGGTAGCGCCCTGGACCGGATATTGAGTGGCGACCCCTGTCTTACTGCCTGCCGCTAGCAACGACAGGTTGAGTGGAGCATTTTGCAGTCAGGAAGGGACCAGGGGCGCGCTATTTAAAGGCAACCGCTTCCTGCCTTTTTTTGTCGGCGAAATTTTTGCACCACGCATTCTGCGTGAGTGAGAGACTACAGGAGATTTTCAAAGCTGTTTTGAAGAGTTTTGGGTACTGAGCAGCACTTTGCAGGTTCTTTTTGATTTGATCTTCCTTGCATCGATTTAGAAGAGTCTATGGGGGCTGCACTCTGAGCTCTTTCCTGAAGTCTCTCCATTGTTCTTTCCAACAGATTTGATGTACAGGTCTCTCCAGGCTGAGATTCAAGGCTGCAATGAACAGGATGTGGATTGAGAGCAAGATCAACCCTCCCCTTTAAGAACTGGCCGGCGCCAGTGTGTCTATGTTCCATTGCTGACTGACATCACATGAGCTTCACCAGCGCTCTGAGGTAGCGCCTTGTTCCTCGGCGTTAGTGCCTTAAGAGAGATGTGTAGCACCTGATTTAGTGCTCCAATCACCTCCAGGGGCAATAGAAGCCAAGTTTGCAGTCGGAAGCAATAATCAGCGGCAGGCACTAAACTTTGCGCCCGGCCAATAATCGTGCCCCAAATGGGGTGATACTGAATTTTCCCCCCTTGGTGTTTAGCAGCAATGGGGAAGGGGTGGAATTTAGCTGCATTCAGGGATGATCCTTGGCTAAGGTAGCAGTGTGAGTAATTCTGAGCTTTTGTATTAATGGGGGATGCTCCTAGAGTTTAGCAGATCTGGGAGTCCTGGTGTTAGCAGCATGGGGGAGTCCTTTGGTCTGTTATCACTGTGAAGGGGGAATCTGGAGTTTGACAGAACTGTGGAGAGGGAACCTGACGTCTGGTAAAACAGGGGCGTGATATACAGGATTTGGCTCACTGGTGAATTCCTGAGGCTGGATTTTACCAGCCCTAAGGAGGTGGATCTGGAGGTGGGACAGCTGGTAAAATCCCCAAAAATGGGAGCGGGTACCAAACCCACTCCCAACCCACCTCCAACCAATCTTCCCAGGAGTTGGGTCCCCGATTTGGGCAGGGACCCAACTCCTAGCGGCAGGAAGAGGATTATAGCCACTTAACTGCCTGTTAACAGGTAGTTAACAGGCAGTTAAGAGGCTTTTTCCAATTTTTTGACTGCTGCTGCGAGCATCCCAACATCGGGGAACCCCGCCAGGGTAACTGAGGCATGCTGTGGGTCTGTTGTTATGTTGGTGTTTGGATGACAGCTGCAGAAGTAGTGTGAAGGATGCAATGGGACACTGGTTAGTATTAGAGGTAAGGAAATGTTGTGAAAATAATTATTAATGTGGTTAGATGTTTCTGCAGATGACAAGCTGTGAAGTGCTTGTGTAGCCTCATCTCATCGGGAGAAGTGACAGATGACTTCTGCAATCTCAGGTGCAGCTGCCATCTGTTTTATCCCATGGAGAGAGTAATTGGAGAGCCTTAGTGCAAGGGCTCACCTTTGTGCAGTGATTGTCAGTGTTTGACAGTGCCTCAATGCTGTCAAGCACTGTCAAATTATCTGTCAAATAAGTGTGGTGCATATGCCTTTAAGAAAACCAGCAGGGCGGGCTTAACAAGGCCAATCAGGGCAAAATTGTGTCTGTTCGTCAGACATCGCTGGGGGTGGGATTGGAACCCGAAAACCAGCAGTCCCACCTCGAACTCGGCCTGGAAGGTAAGATTCCGCCCTGACGACCATGTGTGCGGGAAGTGTATCCAGCTGCAACTACTGGCAGACTGCATTGCGGCGCTGGAGCTGCGAATGGATACATACTGAAACATTTGCGATGCTGAGGACGTCGTGGATAGCATGTTTGACCAGTTGATCACACCAGAGGTAAAGGCTGCACAGGCGGGAAGGGAATGGGTGACCGCCAGGCACAGTAGTAAGCACAGGCAGGTAGTGCAGGGGTCCCCTGTGGCAAATCCCCCTCTCAAACAGATATTGTTGAGGGAGATGGCTTATCAGGGGAAGGCAGCAGCAGCCAACTTCCTGGCACCATGGGTGGTTCTGCTGCACAGGACGGGAGGAAAAAGAATGGGAGAGCTATAGTGATAAGGGATTCTATTGTAAGGGGAATAGAGAGGCATTTCTGCGGCTGCAAACGAGACTCCAGGATGGTATGTTGTCTCCCTGGTGCAAGGGTCAAGGATGTCTCTGAGCAGCTGCAGGACATTCTGGAGGGGGAGGGTGAACAGCCAGTTGTCGTGGTGCATATAGGTACCAACGATATAGGTAAAAACCGGGATGAGGTCCTAAAAGCTGAATATAGGGAGTTAGGAGGTAAATTAAAAAATAGGACCTCAAAGGTAGTAATCTCAGGATTGCTACCAGTGCCATGTGCTAGTCAGAGTAGAAATAGAAGGATATTTCAGCTGAAAACGTTGCTAGAGGAATGGTATAAGGGGGAGGGATTCAAATTCCTGGGACATTGGAACCGGTTCTGGGGGAGGTGGGACCAGTACAAACTGGACAGTTTGCACCTGAGCAGGACCGGGACCGATGTCCTAGGGGGAGTGGTTGCTAGTGCTGTTGGGGAAGGTTTAAACTAAAATGGCAGGGGGTTGGGAACATGTGCAGGAAGAAAGAGGAAAGGGAAGCAAGGAGAGAAGCAAAAGACAGGAAGGAGCAAAGCAAAAGTGGCAGTCAGAGAAAACAAGGGTGTAAATCAAACATGGCCACAGTAAATAATAATTCTAAAAGGTCTAAGAATGTTAAAAAAAACAAGCCTGAAGGCTTTGTGTCTTAATGCAAGGAGCAATAGTAATAAGGTGGATGAATTAGCTGCGCAAATAGATGTAAATGGATATGATATAATTGGGATTATGGAGACATGGCTCCAGGGTGACCAAGGCTAGCAATTCAACATTCAGGGGTATTCAATTATCAGGAAAGACAGGCAAAAATGAAAAGGAGATGGGGTAGCATTGCTGGTTAAGGAGGAGATTAACACAATTGTAAGGAAGGATATTAGCTCTGATGATGTGAAATCTGTATGGGTAGAGCTGAGAAATACCAAGGGGCAGAAAACATTAGTGGGAGTTGTATACAGACCCCCAAACAGTAATGCTGAGGTTGGGGATGGCATTAAATGGGAAATTAGAGATGCGTGCAATAAGGGCATAGCAGTTATCATGGGTGACTTTAATCTACATATAGATTGGGCTAACCAAATTAGTAACAATACTGTGAAGGAGGAATTCCTAGCATGTATACAGGATGGTTTCCTGGACCAATATGTCGAGGAACCAACTAGAGATCAGGCCATTGTAGACTGGGTATTATGTAATGAGAAAGGATTAATTAGCAATCTTGTTGTGTGAGGCTCCTTGGGGAAGAGCAATCATAAATATGATAGAATTCTTCATTAAGATGGAGAGTGAAGTATTTGATTCAGAGACTAGGGTCCTGAATTTAAATAAAGGAAACTACGATGGTATGAGGCGTGAGTTGGCTAGGATGGATTGGGGATTGTTACTTAAAGGGTTGACGGTGGATAGGCAATGGCAAACAGTTAAAGATCGCATGGATGAACTACAGAATTTGTTCATCCCTGTCTGGCATAAAAATAAAACAAAAAAGGTGACTCAACCATGACTAACAAGGGAAATTAGGGATAGCATAAGATCCAAGGAGAGGACATATAAATTGGCCAGAAAAAGCAGCAAACCTGAGGATTGGGAGCAGTTTAGGATTCAGCAAAGGAGGACAAAGGATTAATTAAGAGGGGGAAAATAGAGTATGAGAGTAAGCTTGCCGGGAACATAAAAGCTGACTGTAAAAGCTTCTATAGATATGTGACGAGAACAAGATTGGTGAAGTCAAGCGTAGGTCCCTTGCAGTCAGAATCAGGGGAATTTATAATGGGGAACAAAGAAATGGCTGACCAACTAAATACATACTTTGGTTCTGTCTTCACAAAGAAGAACACAAATAACCTCCCAGAGATGTCGGGGAACATAGGATCTAATGCGAGGGAGGAACTGAATGAAATCAGTATTTGTAGGGAAATGGTGTTAGGGAAATTGATGGGATTGAATGCCGATAAATCCCCAGGACCTGATAATCTACATCCTAGGGTACTTAAGGAAGTGGCCCTAGAAATAGTAGATGCATTGCTGATCATCTTCCAAAATTCTATAGATTCTGGAACAGTTCCCATGGATTGGACAGTAGCTAATGTAACCCCACTATTTAAAAAAGGTGGTAGAGAGAAAATGGGGAATTATAGACTGGTAAGCCTGACATCGGGAGTGGGGATAATGCTAGAGTCCATTATAAAAGATGTAATAGCAGAGCACTTGGAAAACAGTGACAGGATCGGAAAAGTCAACATGGATTTACAAAAGGTAAATCATGCTTGACTAATCTACTGGAATTTTTTGAGGATGTAACTGGTAGAATAGATAAGGGAGAACCAGTGGATGTGGTGTATTTGGAATTTCAGATGGCTTTCGATAAGGTCCCGCATAAGAGATTAGCATGCAAAGTTAAAGCACATGGGATTGGGGGTAAGGTACTGACTTGGATAGAGAACTGGTCGGCAGACAGGAAGCAAAGAGTTGGAATAAACGGGGTCTTTTTCCGAGTGGCAGGCAGTGACTAGTGGGGTACCGCAGGGATCGGTGCTAGGAACCCAGTTATCCATAATATATATTAATGATCTAGACGAGGGAACTAGATGTAATATCTCCAAGTTTGCAGATGACACAAAGCTGGGTGGGTGTGTGTGCTGTGAGGAGGATGCTGAGAAACTCCAGTATGATTTGGACAGGTTGGGTGATTGGGCAGATGCATGGCAGATGCAGTATAAGGTGGATAAATGCAAGGTTATCCATTTTGGTGGCTAAAACAGGAAGGCAGATTATTATCTGAACGGCAATAGATTGGGAAAAGGGGAAGTGCAACGAGACCTGGGTGTCCTTGTGCACCAGTCGCTGAAGGTAAGCATGCAAGTGCAGCAGGCGGTTAAGAAGGCAAATGGTATGTTGGCCTTCATAGCGAGAGGATTCGAGTACAGGAGCAAGGATGTCTTGCTGCAATTGTACAGGGCCTTGGTGAGACCACACCTTGAGTATTGTGTTCAGTTTTGGTCGCCTTATCTGAGGAAAGATGTTCTTGCCATGGAGGGAGTGCAGCGAAGATTCACCAGGCTGATACCTGGGATGGCAGGAATGACGTATGAGAAGAGATTGGGTCGATTGGGCTTATACCCGCTGGAGTTTAGAAGAATGAGAGGGGATCTCATTGAAACTTATAAAATTCTAACAGGACTAGACAGACTAGATGCAGGAAGGATGTTCCCGATGGCGGTGGAGTCCAGAACCAGGGGTCACAGTCTAAGGATAAGGAGTAAGCCATTTAGGACTGAGATGAGGAGGAATTTCTTCACCCAGAGAGTGGTGCACCTGTGGAATTCTCTACCACAGAAGGCAGTTCAGGCCAATTCATTAAATATATTCAAGAAGGAGTTAGATATATTTCTTAAGGCTAAAGAGATCAAGGAATATGGGGAGAAAGCAGGGACAGGGTACTGAATTTGGATGATCAGTCATGATCTCATTAAATGGCGGAACTGGCTCGAGGGGCCGAATGGTCTACTCCTGCTCCTATCTTCTATGTTTCTATGGTGTCTGTCAGCAATGAGATGATAGAGAGAATACCCATTAAACAACGCTGTTGGTGAGAGCTAGAGTCCTGGGACTGGCAGTACTAATTTGTAGGTTTCCAGGAGATCTGCAAATATTGAATTCAATGTTTTGTGACTGAGTCCTGCATGTGTCTGTAAATTGTTGTACTTTCTTCCAAATTTATTAATGAACAATTTAATTTATGGTTTCAACTCCAAACAGAATAAAATTACCCAGCAGGCCAGGCAGCATCCATGGAGAGAGAAACAGAGTTAACGTTTCAGGTCTGGGACCCTTCTTCAGAACTGAAACGTTAACTCTGTTTCTCTCTCCATGGATACTACCTGGCCTGCTGAGTGCTTCCAGCATTTTCTGTTGTTATTTCAGATTTCCAGCATCCGCAGTATTTTGCTGGAATAAAATTACCGACGGGGTGGCTAGTGGAGTAGTTACTGTTAGATCCGTGTGTTAAGGGAGACACAGAATGCAGGAGTTGATTTAACAAGTGTTTACTGAACAAAGTCTGGAGGTGAACTAACAACACAAGACGCTACACAGGCTTATATACCCGAGTGGTCACTACTGGTACTACAGCATACAGGGGCTTCAAAGACATAGTTCCTCTTAAAGGTACATACACTACAATTCCTCCCCTTTTAGATAAATAGTACATAACATTTTTACAAGAACAATAATATACACATTTGCTGAAGTTAATCAATTACAAATTCAGTCTCTCTGGAGGCTTCCTGACTCGGTCCGTAAAACGCCTCGGTGGTGTAGTAGGTTCTTTTGGCAAGGTCGATTTGGCTTCAATGATAGTGTCGGTTTCATCTGGTTCCAGTATCACCGGATCGGAGGTAGATACTATGGGTATCTCTGCTTCATCACTAGGCGTATAGAGTTGTGGTGTAGGTTGTCCTTTTTCGGATGACTCTATGATCTGGTCAGCATGGCGCCTTATTATGCTTTCTCCAATGTCCACGGTATACAGCAGCGGTCCTAGTCGTGTGCAAATAGTTCCAGGCTGCCATTTCTCGGTACGGTAGTCCCGGGCCAAAACTGGTTGACCTATCTGGAAGGTTCTAGTTGGCCTTTCATTCATGCTTTGAAATTGCCGGTTCGCTGCGTCCCTTCTGACGTTTGGCTTGACCAAATCCAGCCGGCATCTTAGTCTTCTATTGAAAAACATCATGGCGGGGGTTTGGTTTGTAACCACATGTGTTGCATTCCTGTACGCAAACAAGAAGTTATCTACCTTATGTTGTAGATTTATGTCTTCATTACCCGTGGCCTTTATGGCCTTCTTGAAGGTCTGGACAAACCTTTCAGCCAATCCATTGGTGGCGGGATGGTATGGTGCGGACGTGTAGTGCTTAACCCCATTGTATTTTAAGAACTTCCTGAATTCTTCGGATACAAATTGCAGTCCATTATCAGAACAGATCTGTTCAGGCAGCCCATTCCTGGCGAATATGGTCCTTAATACTGTGATGGTTTTTTCCGTGGTGGTGGAGGACATCTTTATTACCTCCGGCCACTTGGAGTGTGCATCCACCGCGATTAAGAACATTGAGTCCATAAATGGACCAGCAAAGTCGATATGTACCCTTTGCCATGGAGATGAGGGCCACTCCCATGGATGTAGAGGGGCTTGTGGTGGGGCGTTTTGGACCTTCTGGCATCCTAGACAGCTCTTGGTCATTTCTTCGATGCCTCCATCGATACCTGGCCACCACACAAATGCTCTGGCTAAGTTCTTCATTTTCACTCCACCCAGATGCCCCTCGTGAAGCTCCTTTAGCACTCTATCCTTGAGTTTGGGTGGAATCACTACTCTGGATCCGCACATCAAGGTTCCTCGGCACACTGACAGCTGTTCTCTTCTTTGCGAGAATGCTGGCAACAGTGGTTCGCCATGTGCTGGCTGTGGTAAACCACTTTTACCGTTTACTATCGTTACACTATAGTTATCACTGTTAGATCGTTTCCCTATAGTTATCACTGTTCACATTGTTGTATCACTGTACGAGGTCGCCTCTTGTCACGCTGCTATACCTGGGCTGACCACTGCCGACTCCGCCCATGGCTCCACCTACCTGCCCGGGTATAAAGGTGGTCGACTGGCTGGTATTCCTCCTTCTTGGATCCGATCACCCACGAGGGTGGGCTCTGTTATTTAGTCAATAAAAACCTATAGTTACTTTCTTAACTCGTCGCTTTTCATTGGACGAATTGATAGGTATATCACTGGCCATCCCTTCACCGTTAAATCGTAGACTCGTGAGAGAGTCGGGTCATTTCGCGTTTCCTTTTCAATGGTAGAATTTGTCACCGGTAGACATTCCACTATGATCGAGTGGAATATCTCCACTGGGTCCACTGTAGGCGCCTCTTCCACCGTTGGCAACGGTAGGCGCGATAACCCGTCAGCATTCCCATGCTGTTTTGTTCCTTTGTACTCTATGTCATATTGGTGTGCCCCTAGTAAAAGGGACCACCTCTGTAGCCTTTGCGCTGTCATAATGGGAACGCCCTTTTTAGGGTTGAATATGGAGACGAGGGGTTGATGGTCAGTCAACAAGGTAAACTTTTGTCCGTGTAGGTAATGGTTGAATTTCTTCACCCCCCACACCAGGCTGAGTGCCTCCCTGTCGATCTGGGCATAGTTACGCTCAGCTGAGTTCAATGAGCGTGACGCAAAAGCTATCGGCCGCTCCGAGCCATCAGGGAATCTATGCGATAATACCGCTCCCACGCCGTAAGGGGATGCATCGCGCGCCAGTCTGATTGGCAGTGATGGGTTGTAATGAGCCAACACTTCCCTGGACGTGATCAAGCCTTTGCATTTATGGAAGGCACGTTTACAGTCTTCGCTCCATTTCCAAACTACTCCCGTTTGTAGCAGTGCGTTAAGCGGGTGCAGAACCGTCGACAAGTTTGGTAAAAATTTACGATAGTAATTTACTAACCCCAGGAACTATCTTAATTGTGAGACATTTTCAGGTGCTGGGGCCTTTACGACCGCTTCAATTTTTTCAGGTGACTTATGCAACCCTTCTTCGTTAATGACATGACCACAATATGATATTTGTTTCTGGAAAAATTCGCATTTGGGGCGATTTGCTCGTAGGCCCCATTCTCTCAGCCTCATGAGCACCTGCTCCAAGTTGGCAAGGTGCTCGTTGTCGTTTTCTCCTGTTACAAGGATGTCGTCTAGGTAGCATTGAGTCCCCGGAATCCCTTGCAGGACTTGCTCCATAGCTCTTTGCCAGATAGCCGGAGCTGATGCCACTCCGAAAACCAGTCGATTGTACTGGTACAGGCCTTTGTGTGTGTTTATCATGAGATACTTTTTAGAGGCCTCCTCAACCTCCATCTGTAGATATGCCTGTGCTAAGTCAATTTTGGTGAAACGTTTCCCTCTGGATAGTGAGGCGAAAATATCTTCTATCCTCGGAAGAGGATACTGTACCATGTGAAGAACCGGGTTTACAGTCACCTTGAAGTCCCCACAGATGCAAACTTTTCTCTGTTCTTCAGATTTATCATTATTCAACGTTTTCTTCATGACCGGGACGATGGGTGTTGCCCACTCGCTCCAATCTACCTTGGATAACACGCCTGCTTTTTCCAAATTCTCCAGCTCTGCCTCGACGGCTGGACGAATTGCGTATGGCACCGGCCTTGCCTTAAAAAACTTGGGAATTGCCGCATCTTCCACTTTTATTGAGGCGGTGGCGCCTTTCAGGGTTCCTAGTTCCTGTTGAAACACTTCTTTGGCGTTAGCCAAGATTTCTTTTAATCGTCCAGGTATGACGTCATCATCGGTTTTTTTTCTTACTGGTCACCGTCAGTGCCTGAATGGAGTGCCAGTCTAAACGTATCTTTCTGATCCATTCACGTCCCAACAATGGTGGACCACCATCTTGCAGAACGTATAAATACAACTTCTGTATTTCCTTGCCGTTGTATACAACAGGCACCCTTATTTTCCCTCTGGGGTATACTTTCTGCCCCGTATATGTCTTCAAGACAATGGATGTGTCTTTCAAAGGTATATGCGGAAATAGCCGCTCGTAATCCCGTCGACTCATGACGGTCAGAGCTGATCCTGTATCTAGCTCCATTTTGACTGGGGACCCCGTTATTGTGAGGGTAACCCAAATGGTCTGGTAATCTTCTTTGGCAATTACATTATGTAATTTGAGACAGCTTAGTCTCTTGTTTCCGGAGTTGCTATTGTTCTTCTGGTCTTCGGAGCTACTGTCCATCATCATTTGTACCTTTCTGTACTTTTCCTTATTGACCTTTTTACTGTCAGCGGATTTCTTTCCAGATCTGCATACACGTGCAATGTGTCCCATCTTTCTGCATTGCCTGCATGCTTTGTCCTTGAACCAGCAGTCCTTCTGGTCATGGGTGGATCTGCCGCAGCGATAACATCTCTTGAAACCCCGTGTCATTTCATGGGTGCCGAAGTCCTGTGGCTTTTACTGTATCTCTGCAGCTCCTCTTGCTGCTGCTTCGTATGATACAGCCACACTGAAAGCCTTGTCCAGTGTCAAATCTTTCTCAGAAAGTAGTCTTTTCTGTGTTCCTTCGCTTAGGAGACCGCAGACGAATTTGTCTCGTAGAGAATCTGCCAGTCCTGCCCCGAATTGGCAGTGCTTTGACAGCTTTCGTAATTCGGTGAGGTAATCAGCGTTACTTTCATTCTTGTGCTGATTCCTCCTGAAGAATTTGAATCGTTCCGCTATCAGCAGCGGTGTTGGGTTTAAGTGCTCCTGTAAGGTATCAACAATCTCCTTAAAATTCTTGTCCATCGGTTTGGCTGGAGTGATCACGTTTCGTAACAGCCCGTATGTCCTTGCGCCCATCAGATATAGAAGTACCGATGCCTTTTTATCATCTGCTACTTCATTCGCCTTGCAATATACCTCCACTCTTTCCACATATGTGGTCCAATCTTCTATATCACTATCGAAAGCAGTAATATTGCCAGTCTTCGGCATCTTGAAAATCTAAAATGGCGCTTCCTGCGCTTTTCTTTCTTCCCCGCCAAGTTAAGATGGCGCCTCCCGCGCTTTCCCGCCGCTGCCGCTGCTGCCAACGCTGTTCTCCGCGGTTCCCGTTGCGACCTGCAGCTTTTCGCGGTATTTCTATTTTTTTTTATATATCGCTTCAATAGTTTCTCCGTTACTTGGAGAACCGTTCCCATCGTGGAGCGGACCCTCTGGGACTTTCCCCTCCCTCTGCTCGGTCCAAACGCCGACCTGCTTTGCAGCACCAGCCGCGCCCTGAGTGCTCCACCCTCTCTCTCACTTTGCTTCTGCTTCCCGACTCGCTGCCCGGCCCCGTTGCAGAGCCACCCGATCGAGCTCTAGCCCGCCGCAGCCCAGGAAGGATCAGTGCACTACCTGCCACCAGCCCGTTTAGCTGGGGAAACCACAGACTGGAGACCAAGCCTGGCCCTCGTTTTCGAGTTTCTTCGAGTTATTTATTATTTTTTTTTTTCTGGCTTCGACCTTCGTCTGAGGAATCGATCCCCTTGAGGTGCTGCCGAATTGCAGGTAAGTTCGTTTCTAACTCGTCGCCACTGTTAGATCCGTGTGTTAAGGGAGACACGGAATGCAGGAGTTTGTTTAACAAGTGTTTACTGAACAAAGTCTGGAGGTGAACTAACAACACAAGACGCTACACAGGCTTATATACCCGAGTGGTCGCTACTGGTACTACAGTATACAGGGGCTTCAAAAACATAGTTCCTCTTAAAGGTACATACACTACAGTTACGATCTGGAATGCACTGCCTGAAAGTGTGGTGGAGGCAGATTCAATCGTGGCTTTCAAAAGGGAATTGGATAAGTACCTGAAGGAAAAAGAATTTGCAGGGCTACGGTGATAGGGCAGGAGAGTGGGACTAGCTGAAGTGCTCTTGCAGAGAGCCTCGACGGGCTGAATGGCCTCCTGTGCTGTAACTATTCTATGATTCTATGATCATAATAATTCAGAGGACATTACAGCAATAGAGATCGTAGATTCACCAAGATGATGCCAGGGTTGAAAAACTATAGTTATGAAGAGAGACTTGAAATACTGGACTATAACCACAGAGCAGAAAAGAACTAAGAGGAAATTTAATTGAGGTTTTTAAAATGATTATGAATTTTGATAGAGAAGGTGAAGTTAATTCCTTTGGTTGGGGAATCGGTGACAAGAGGTCATCAATTTAAAATTGTCACAAAAAGAGAGATGAGGAGGTTTTTTTTGCACAGTTATTTGTTGGAGCATGGATTGCTTTGCCACAGGGAGCAGTTGAGGCTGAGACCACTGCAACTTTTAAGAGAAAATGAATAAATATTTGGAGCAGAGGGAGACAGTAGGATTAGTTTTAGATTCCTCTAGCAAATAGCTGGCACAGACATGACAAGTCAATTTGTCTCCTTCTGTGGTGTAAACTATTATGATTTTATTTAGATCAAGTGTCAGCATGGTTAACTTGGTAGCATTTTTTGTCTTTGAACAGAAGGCTGTTGGTTCAACCCTCACCCAGGACTTCATTTAAGCCGAAACGTCAGCACAGTAACTGAGAAAGTGCTGCATTAGAGTGTCAGCCATGGCTCAGTTGGTAGCTCTGTCACCGCTGAGTCAGAAGGTGGTGGGTTCAAGTCCAACTCCAGGAAACTTGAGCACAAAAATCTAGGCTGACACCCCAGTGTGGTGCTGTCTTTTGGATGAGACGTTAAACCCCATCTGCTCTCTCAGGTGGATGTAAAAGATCCCATGGCACTATTTCGAAGAAGAGCAGGCGAGTTATCCCCAGTGTAATGACCAATATTTATCACTCAATCAACAACACTAAAACAGATTATCTGGTCATTATCACATTGCTGTTTCTGGGAGCTTGCTGTGTGCAAATTGGCTGCTGCGTTTCCTACATTACTACATTCATTGGCTGTAAATCGCTTTGGGACGTCCTGAAGTTGTGAAAGGCACTAAATAAATGTAAGTCTTTCTTTCTTTCTTCTTTGTATTGTTAGAGATGTTGGGTGAAAAATTCTGTATCGCCCCGTTTGGGGCGCCATTATCGGCCGTGCGCAAAGTTTAGCGCCTGGCGCTAATTATCGCCTCTGATGGCAAACTTGGCTTTTATCGCCCCGGAGGTGATTGGAGCGCTAAATCAGGCGCTTCACACCTGTCTTAAGGCACAAAGTCTGAGGAGTGAGGCGCTACCTCAGAGCGCTGGCGAAGCAAGGAAGTGCATATCAAAGTGAACCTGCAAAGTGCTGCTCAGTACTCAAAACTCCTTCACACAGCGTTGAATCTCTCCAGAAGTCTCTCTCTCTCTCTTAGAATGCATGGTGCACAAATGTCACCAACAAAAAAAGGCAGGAAGCGGTCACCTTTAAATAGCGCTCCCCCAGTCCCTTTCTGACTGCAAAACGCTCCCCTCAACCTGTCGTTGCTAGCGGCAGGCGGTAAGGCAGGGGGCGCCACTCAATATCTGGTCTGGGGCGCTACCGGGGCGTTGCGCACTTGACTGATGTCACGATCTGCCGGCGCAGGAGATCGTGGCGGTAGTGTTTAGCGCCGCATCAATATGTCTAGTTAATTTCACGAGCGACGCAAACATCGCCGCGCCCGGGCGTTAGTTGCTTTGCACCCCATTAGCGCCCTCTTAAGGCGCTAACGGGAGGCGCAAACAACTGAATTTTTCCCCCCTTGTCCTTTGAAATGTTAAACCGAAACTGTAGTTCTGGTGGATGTTAAAGAACCTATGCCATTATTTGAAGAAGAGCAGGGATTTCTTATGACATTTCTCCTTCAATCAACGCCAATAAAAGCATATATGCACCTCTTTACTGTTTCTGGGATCTTTCTGTGTGCAAATTGCTATGGTGTATCCCTATACAATAACAGTCACTGCATTTCAAAGTAATTCATTGAATGTTTCTGAGAGATATGATGAGGTGTTATATAAATGCAAGCCTTTCTTTTTATGATGGAGCATTTCTGCATTTTTTATCCAGGAAGATTACAGTTATTTCCAAATAAATGGGTAATTCACATATGGATAGAGTTTCAAACGATCAAATCAAATCCAGCATTTCACTAAGTCGCTCACGTTCTGCTTGAGTGCTGTGTTCTTGTCTTTTTTCCAATCCCATTCTATCGTATTCTTCTTAACATCTAAAGCCTGATGCAACCATTCAAAAATGGAATGCTGAGCACTCTAAATAATGACAAGTCTATGACCTAAATTTCCATAAAAGCGCTACAGGGGTGGTGCACACAGTAAGGTAGAAGACTCTGGAACCTGGCTTTGAAACCAGCATCGGCTGACGGGATTAAAGTTAATGGTGGGTGATACGGTCATAAGTGAAGTGGGCTTGAAGCAGCCCAGCTCAGGAGCTGCTGGCAGGAGTCAGAGAGGTCAAAAACCAGGGGGCACAGATTTAAAGTCATTGGTGGAAGGTTTAGAGGGGATTCGAGGAGAGATTTCTTCACCCAGAGGGTTGTGGGGGTCTGGAACTCACTGCCTGAAAGGGTGGTAGAGGCAGGAACCCTAACTACATTTAAAAAGTACATGGATGTGCACTTGGGATGCTCTAACCTGCAGGACTATGGACCAGGAGCTGGGAAGTGGCATTAGGCTGGATTGCTCTTTGTTGGCCGGCGCGGACACGATGGGTCGAAATGGCCTCCTTCCATGCTGTAACTTTCTATGATTCTATGATTCAAAACAGCCCATAATTCAACACTAACGTGCTAGTTTCACTCAAAGTAGCAAGAAGGAAGATTGATGCAGAATTTGAAAAAATTGATGCAATGGAAGTGCCATCCCGAGACTGGGTTAAGGCACATTTTTGGGACAAAGTATAAGCATAACTCTGTAACTGGCTTGTATTAATTTTGACCTGTTAATGCTGATGCTAACACTGCAACCGTAGGTAAATATTCCATCCCCCAGGCGTTACATTTTTACCTGATTTCTGTGTTCATCAAGGTGACTAATGTCATGGCTGACCCAGCAACCTCTCAGCTCATCTCAGAAATGAGCAAAAATCCAAACAAATACAAGAGCTGTATGTTAGAACTTTCTTTTAAAATTTGTGTATTAATATTTCTTGCAGGATAAAGTAGTTTGTTTGTAAGATCAACATTGAAATCCAAGTCTCCACTCACACTTACTCTTTTGCTTTGCTTTGCTTTGCTCAAAAAACCCACTTGATCCCCTTGTCCTTGCAAACTACCACCCCATCTCCAAACACCCTTTCCTCCTAAAGTCCTTGAACCTATTCCCGCCTCTCAAATCCGTGCCCATTTTTCCCCACAACCCCATGTTTGAACCTCTCTAATCAGGTTTCTGCCCCTGCACAGTGCTGAAACAGTCCTAATCAAAGTCACAAATGACATCCTCTGTGACTGTCACCTTTATGCACTATTTCTAGTCAACCTTTGTGACCTCTCTGCAGCCTTTGACACAAGTCAACCACACCAGCCTCTTCTAATGCCTCTCCTCCGTTGTCCAGCTGAGTAGGATTGCCCTCGCCTGGTTTCACTCTTACCTATCCGGTCGTAGCCAGATAAACTCCTGCAATGGCTTCTCTCCCCACTCCCACATTGTTACTTCTACAGTTCCCCAAGGCTCTATCATTTCCCCGCTCCTATTTCTCACCTACATGCTGGCCCTTGGTGACATCATCCAGATGAGCCGCAATTTCCTCTAATTAAACATTGGGAAGACTGAAACAATTGTCTTTGGCACCCGCCACAAACTCTGATCCCTCGCCACCAATTCCATCCCCATCACTGGCCACTGTCTCAAGCTAAACCAGACTGTTTCAAACCTCGGCATTCTATTTGACCCTGAACTGAGTTTCCAACCCCATATCCTCTCCATCACAAAGACCGTCTACTTCCACCTCCGTAACATCGCCTGTCTCTGTCTCAGTTTATCTACAGCTGGAACCCGCATCCATGCTTTTGTTACCTCCAGATTCGACTATTCCAGTGCTCTCCTGGCCTGCCTTCCATCTTTCACCCTCCATAAACTTGAGCTTATCCAGAACTCTGCTGTCTGTATACTAACTCGCACCAAGTCTTGCTCACCCATCACCTCTGCACTCGCTGAGCTACACTGGCTCCTGGTCCACCAGTGCATCGATGTTAAAATTCTGATCCTCATGTTCAAATCCCACCGTGGCCTCATCCCTCCCTATCTCTGTAACCTCTTCCAATCCCACAACCCTCCAAGAAATCAGTGTTCCATCAACTCTGGCCTCTTGTGCACCGCCATTCCCTTCGCCCCCCCATTTGCGGCCATGCTTTCAGTCTTAAGCTCTGAAATTCCCTCCCTAAACCTCCCTGCCTCTCTCTCCTTGTTGCCTCTCATTGTTTAAGACACTCTTTAAAACCTACTTATTTTTTAGTCACCAGTCCTAATATTGCCTTCTTTGGCTCGGTGTCAACATTTGTATTTGATTACGCTCTTGTGAAGTGCCTTGGGATGTTTTCCTACGTTAAAGGTGCTATATAAATACAAGTTGTTATTGATTATAAAGATTGTGCATAAGATTTATAAGTGCATTAATTGTGATCCCTGATTAGGTTTAAAATATTGTTCCCAATATTTTTCTTTGTGTGTTAGTTTTAACAAATCTGTAAAGGTGTTTGAAAAACATATTTATGGTTAATTAAAATGGATGTACAGAGGAAAACACTGGGATGTATTTGCATTATGTGTGGTCTAAATGTAACTAAGATCAGGCTCTGCAAAAATAAATAC
This sequence comes from Somniosus microcephalus, assembly GCF_052327205.1. Classification (NCBI taxonomy): domain Eukaryota; kingdom Metazoa; phylum Chordata; class Chondrichthyes; order Squaliformes; family Somniosidae; genus Somniosus; species Somniosus microcephalus. Next base: position 91,186,020 of record NC_140993.1, on the reverse strand, counting down.
TTCTTGGCACCTAACCTAAATCTATGCTTTCATAACTTGTACTGATGCTCCCTATTTTTCCCTTGCCTATTTAGTTCAAATAAGCTGTCCACTGGACAGAATCCCTTCATTATTTTAAACACCTTAATCATACCCCCTCAAAGTCTACATTTTTCCCAAAGTAAAAAGCCCCAGTTCCCTAAATCTATCCTAATAACTAAGGGCTGTTAAACTAAGTATCAATTGAGTGGCCCTCCTCTGGACCTTTTCCGAGGCCTTAATATTCCCCCTCAATGTTAAAGGATCAAAATTGGAAACAATATTCCGGATACGGTGAACCAAGGCATTGCACTAGGTAAGAATTGTACTTCTAGTTTTATATTTAATTGTCCTAACTATACAACCAATCCATCTTTGTAATAGCTTTGTAACACTGGTCATGGATTTTCAATGTTTCATGAACTGCAACCCTCAGTTCCTTTTCTTGCTCAGAAGCCCTAAGCAAGCAAACCTGCATGGTGTGCACATGCCTGGAATTATAGCCCAAATGCATCATGCTGCATTTGTCTACATTGAAAGACATCTGTCATGGGTCTATTTCCTGGTGTGTCCAGATCTGCCTGCAGACTATTTATTTTGTCTAAGATCCTAACTTCTATTCATACCTTTGCGTCATCAGCAATCTTGTAGACTGTTCCTCCAATGCCTTCATCCAGATCTTTAATAAGGATAAAGTGCAACAATCCTATCACAGATCTCCCCAACCTAAGATATGCCTGCCCATCCCACAAGATAAAAACCCTACAAAAATTTTTTGAGGATGTAACTGGTAGAATAGATAAGGGGGAACCAGTGGATGTGGTGTATTTGGATTTTCAGAAGGCTTTCGATAAGGTCCCGCATAAAAGATTAGCGTGCAAAGCTAAAGCACATGGGATTGGGGTAAGGTACTGACTTCGACAGAGAGCTGGTTGGCAGACAGGAAGCAAAGAGTTGGAATAAACGGCTCTTTTTCCAAGTGGTAGGCAGTGACTAGTGCGGTATAGCAGGGACCGGTGCTAGGACCCTAGTTATTCACAATATATATTAATGATCTAGACGAGGGAACTAGATGTAATATCTCCAAGTTTGCAGACGACACAAAGCTGGGTGGGCGTGTGTGCTGTGAGGAGGATGCAGAGAAACTCCAGTATGATTTGGACAGGTTGGGTGATTGGGCAGATGCATGGCAGATGCAGTATAATGTGGATAAATGCGAGGTTATCCACTTTGGTGGCAAAAACAGGAAGGCAGATTATTATCTGAACGGCAATAGATTGGGAAAAGGGGAAGTGCAACGAGACCTGGGTGTCCTTGTGCACGTCGCTGAAGGTAAGCATGCAGGTCCAGCAGGCGGTTAAGTAGGCAAATGGTATGTTGGTCTTCATAGCGAGAGGATTCGAGTGCAGGAGCAAGGATGTCTTGCTGCAGTTGTACAGGGTCTTGGTGAGACCACACCTTGAGTATTGTGTGCAGTTTTGGTCGCCTTATCTGAGGAAGGATGTTCTTGCCATGGAGGGAGTGCAGCGAAGATTCACCAGACTGATACCTGGGATGGCAGGAATGATGTATGAAGAGAGACTGGGTGGATTGGGCTTGTATTCGCTAGAGTTTAGAAGAATGAGAGGGGATCTCATTGAAACTTATAAAAATCTAACAGGACTAGACAGATTGGATGCAGGAAGGATGTTCCCAATGGTGGGGGAGTCCAGAACCAGGGGTCACAGGCTAAGGATAAGGGGTAAACCATTTAGGATTGAGATGAGGAGGAATTTCTTCACCCAGAGAGTGGTGAACCTGTGGAATTCTCTACCACAGAAGGCAGTTGAGGCCAATTCATTAAATATATTCAAGAAGGAGTTAGATATATTTCTTAAGGCTAAAGGGATCAAGGGATATGGGGAGAAAGCAGGGTCAGGGTACTGAATTTGGATGATCAGCCATGATCTCATTAAATGGCGGAACAGGTTCGAGGGGCCAAATGGCCTACTCCTGCTCCTATCTTCTATGTTTCTATGTTAGCAGCCATTTGTGCCAAGGGTTTATTATGCATGATTTTTTATTTATACATTTATTAATTAAAATGGTTTTAAAAGTACTACATTTTTCATCTTTGCTGCAATTATCCCTGCTTAGTAAGTACCAAAAACGTGGGCAATTGTAGTGCACACATTGTAAGGAAATCTGTCCAATTTTCCTTCTATTTCAGCTACTAGAAGAAAGCTCAGGCAGGTTCCTTTACAGGCATGTGCTCTCTGACCTGCCCAACTTTCCAACATTTGCTGCACTCCATCGCTCCAGTAAACCTGAGCGCAGACCCAAGAAGATCTCCCTTATCATCTCGTTCACTAGACCAATTAAATCCTCTGAAACAGATAGGAAATGTAGACTTAGTTACCCTGAATGCAGCGGGTGCCGACTGCGAACAAGGAAGCCCAATTTTCGGAAGGGGTCCTGAAACAGGCGATAGGTCCGCTATTTGCATATACAAAGGTCCTCACGCCTGTTTTCAGCCATGGGTCCTGGACCAGTATAATTCAGCCTTTACCAATACGGTGAGTGGTGCACTTCCAGCACAGAATGCGCAGGTGCACGCCGCTTGCCATATTGGACGCTGAGGCGTCGATTTGTGACTATAAAAACATGCGCGGCATCAATTAATTTAATAGATTCCAGACATACTCCCAGTGCTGTTGAGCTAAGGCACCCACTTTACTGTCAGCTGTGGTTCTGGCGACTCCAGAAGTGCAGGCATGAGGGAATAATGCTGGTTAGGGATTGGTCCCTCAGATAAATATAGGTCTATGTCCCTCCTCACCCAGCAGAGAAGATGAGGAGGTACCACTCTCTAGAAGTGGAGGCCAGCCAATGGAATGTATGACAAAAGGACATATAACAAAGGGACATACCACGTACTTCCACCCGAAACTGAGACTCCCTCATCCGATTGGCCCCAATTGTGCACTACTGACCTCCCTAGAGAAAGAGGCAATTCCACCAAGCGCTCCCCCCACACCACCCACCCCCCCGCCCCATCACACCTCCTGTTGAGGGAAGAGATCCTCATTCCTGAATATGAAGGTGAAAAGCCTGAGACAGGGTCTAACATCCTGGGTACCAAGGGAACTGAACTTACACCACCAGAGTCTGTCTCGGATCCACTGGTTATCTCCCAGGATCTGTTTGTGGATGTGAACAGTTTTGCACCTCTGGTGGAGTTGGGCAACAGTGATCGAAAGGGATTCGGTCCCTTTATTCTGCGTTCTGAGGTCGTGCTTTGATCTACCATGGCGGCCAATGACCCGACCCGCAAATCTCACTGCCCTATGGGAAGGAGACCACTCAACTGCTGCTTGGGGTTAACAGAAGGATCTTCGGCTTTATATCCTAGGGATGTGAGACTGAGGTGGAGGCAAGGACAGCTGCTGCAACCGGTTCTTTCAAAGCATCCTGCAAAGCAGGTGGTTAATATAATGGAGAAAGATGGTGAGTCAGTCAAGGATACAGGGGGTGACACGGAGTCTGTCTTTAGAAAGACTGCCTGGTGCTGTTTTCCACATCTCCCCTCAGTTCCACATAGGACATTTGCAAATTTGCGACAACTTTACCACAGAAACAAGATGCAGATGGATCTAGATGAATGGCAGAATCTTGCGATGTTAATTTGTTCTGTCCACGTGGTCAACAAGACGATAGCAAAATACTGCAGATGCTGGAAATCCGAAATAACAACAGAAAATGCTGGAAAAACTCAGCAGGCCAGGCAACATCCGTGGAGAGAAATTAGAGAAGACTGTATGCGCAGACAAGAACACTAATCCAGCTGAGCTTTGCCAGTTGCAAAAGTTCCTCACTCTTGAGGAAGTGGAGGTCAGAAAATGCCTCTGCTCCCTTGGTCACTAGTGGTCTTGGTGGTGGTAGCACTTAAGCTCTCAGTATCGCACCTCCATTGGCAGCTGTGCTTTTGGCTGCCTTGGCTGTAAACTCGGGAATTCCCTTCCTAAACCTCTCTGCCTCTCTCTACCTCTTTCTCCTCCTTTAAGATGCTCCTTAAAACCTACCTCTTTGACCAAGCTTTTGGCCATCTGTCCTGATATCTCCTTCTGTGGCTTGGTGTCAAAAATGTTTTTAATGATAACGCTCTTGTTAAGTGCCTTGGCACATTTTGCTATATAATTGCAAGTTGTTGTTGCTGTTATAGTATGAGGGCAACCATAGCCTGCCTCACTACCTGTGGCAGCAGGAGAGTCTACCACAGGTTTCTGAACTTCTCGGCTCTAAAAGGGAAGTATGTGATACGCTTCCTGCAAGAAACTCCTATCATTCTAGAAGGCAAAGATCAATTGTTCCCGGAGAGGAGGAAGTGGAGGGCTCTACATGAGTCACCTGGCCCCAAATTCTGTTAATCCCACATTTTCAGCATGAGATACTGGGCGTCAACAAGCCAGTGCCATGCTCTGTTTGCTCCATCTTGCTCTTTGCCACGGGGATGTAACATTTCACCTGTTAAGCGTGTACACCCCATGCAACATTGCGGAGCAAGCGCAGCTCTTTGACTAGGTGTTCATCTATCTCAATTCCATTGATACTGGTGAGTGCATAATCTCAGGGGAGGTTTTTACTGTGCCCTCAAGGTTTGAGACCGCACCAGTGGGTGGCAACACCTGATAGCAGTGGAGAAACTAAGGGACCTGGTAGAGTCCTTCAATTTGATGGATGGCTGGTGGCATCACCATCCCGACTGCAACTTCTATACACTTTGTACACTCTCGGGAGCCGCAAGCCTACATTTCGTTGTACTGCACTTAATGACGGTTGGCACAGTTAGTCCACACTTGACCACCTTTACCCAGTGAACGGTCTGCCACTATTCTGCCTTCTGTTTAGATTTCAACTTGGCAAAGGTCAGCAATCATGCTGGTGCACCATCCCCTGCAAAGACAGTTTTGCCTTCAGAATATTGAACTCTACAACAAAACAAGGTTGCTGCCGGAGATTGCCACTGGGCCTGTTTATCTCTCTCCAAACCGGTCATGGTAGATGCTGCCACCTTCTCCATAGATGGATGATTAAAGCATCCCCATCATGCGACTGTGGAGCTCCTGATCAGACCCTGGAGCACATGATTGAGCGCTGCCCTGAGAGGAAATTCGCAGGCAGCCTACAAGATATCCTTGCTGTTGCAACGGAAGCTTTGGCCTGGATATCTGACTTAGATATTGACATTTGATTTGCTTTGCAAAGGAAAGATCTCTTTGACGAAAGGTCATCGACCTAAAACGTTAACTCTGTTTCTCTCTTCACAGGTGCTGAGTATTTCCAGCATTTTCTGTTTTTATTTAAGATCTCCCTCCACTGTAACAACAAGAACTCATCCTCTTGCATTCTCCACAAAAGCCCAGCAGAACTCCCTTTGGCCGCACGCGCGCGCCCCGACACCGGTGGGAGCGCGAGCACGCGCAGTCGGTGACGCTGTGTGTGTCTCGGTGCCGGAGATGGGAATCGGAGAGCGGGGCTGCGCGGAGGAGCGGAGAAACCAGGAGTAGGGGGAGCCCGGAACCGGAGGGGCAGTGCCTGGGAGGAGGAGGAGGCGGCCTTGAAATCGGTGAGAAGCGCAGGCCTGGCGAGCGGGGTGACGGCGGGCCGTTGTTTTGTATTGAAGGGGAGGGGGCGCTCGCTCGGTGCGAGAGCCGGACTCGGGCACGGTGATTACCGCAGCTCCGGGCTGTCAGTGATGGAGGAGGCTGCGAGCGGCAGCCCGGGCCCACGGCCCGACCAAAAAAGAAAGTGCGCTCGTTCTCAATAACCGGGGCTGTACCGCGGGCCGATCTGACCCATTGACCGAGGCCCTGTGAGCGGTCGAGGGCCCGAACTCCCAGTCTGCAGACCCCCAGCCAGCCAGCCGGAGACCACATTGGCCCAAACATGTGCCCCTCTCCCCGTTGAGCCAAGGGGCAGCCGGGCTGAAGCAGACTTCCCGACCCGGCTTTGAGCCCAGCCAGCTCAGGGTTCACACTCGCACTCCAGATTGTGCAACAAAAAAAATAGATCAGTGTTATTAATAAAAGTTATTGTCAAATGACGGGACATTTGCAGCACAGTTTCGCTCCGGAACTGGTTTTCGTCGCTAATAAATAGATCCCGAGACTGCAATTTGGAGATTGCACTTAGCCTGTCCAGCAGCCAGTGATACAAAGAGGCTGAATCGGACTGGATTTGTCCCCAGGGCTGGATAGAGGAGGTGGGGGTGGGGGGTTTGTTTGCGAGAGAGGACCACTGCAGTTCGAACTGTATGCTGCCCTACTGGCAATCACAAGTGTCCATGACCATGACTAAGCAGCCCTGGCACATCTTGTACTTGTAGATGAGTATTTTTGGTCAAAAACCTTACTCGACCTGTGTACTTGTGAGTTGCAATCCAGTGGATCAGGTGTGATTTGAGAGAGAACGCAGTTTGCAAGTTTTACCCTTTTGTATACGTTTGACAAAAGCATCATCTTGGGGTGTTTTAAAATGTTTTGTGGACTCCTATCAGCTGTAGCTGTGTCCTCTTTCCTCCCCCCCCCCCCCGATGTAAGGTCCCAGATCCGATAATTCCTGGATTCCTCTGCCTCTGCTGACAGAAGTAAAACATTGCAGCATCTCTTCTCTGGGCCTTTTGTAGGCCCGATGCTGCCTTTAAGAATACAGCTGATGTGCTGTTTACAGTTTTGTAATTACCGTGTACTGACGGATTTGTAACCCTCCCATATGCGAAGGAAAATTATAGTTGCAGTCGTGCTCTGTCTGCCCGTGCCTAAATGACAACTGACGCAATTCAGGAATAGCCTTGCAGATCTGTACTGAATTTTATAGATCAAGTCCTTTTTAAAAACAGTTTGCTTCTATAAAATCAAGAAAAGCATAGCAACATAGAAGTTAAACATAATCACTACAGGAAGGGGTATGTAGGCAGCAAAGCCCCATTTCTCTTGCATGTGCTTAATCGTGTATTAATTTACTGATGGTTTTGTTTTTGAGTTGTGATTACACAGAAGTAATTGTTTGTGAGCATTCAAATTAAAAGTCCAAAATATTCTTTAAAGATAAAACTGCATCCTTAAATTATAGTTCTTGAAGACTATGCCTATGAAATCAATTCATTTAAAGCTCATGCTAAATATCTACATTTGAGAGCTTTTTCTGACAAAAATCTGGCCTGTCTCAAGCCTGGTGCCTGTATTTATATTGCTGTGTCTGTTTTTCAGTATATTAGAGGCTTATTTTGCTGTGACCACCTGGACAGTTATTTTAAGTTGCAGACATTTGCTAAATCACCTCATCCCTTTAGCTAGTATCTTTGTGGGATAGGACTGTATGCGTCCTTCTTTTGACCATAGTGACTGAGATTACAGCTTGTTCAATTAGTGCACGTCAGAGTTGATGCACCTTATTTGCTGTTAATATACATAAACTGCATTTGTGATCATCCTTACTTCATTTGTCTCTAAATTGGAAAAAGGTAAAATTAAATAACGAGAAAACATGCAAAAAGTTCTTAGTGATTTGACACCCACTTAGCTCGATTTAAAAAAAAAAAAAGTTGATATATGCATGGCCTCAAATTAATTGCCACTAGTTATCAAGGGATATATGCACAGTGCAATGACTTTTCAGTTTATTTCTCTGATTGTAGCAACAGGCTGTGAAGAATATGGAGATGATTTTAAATTATGCAAACCACAGAGCTCTCAACTAAGGGTCAGCAGCAGAAAGAAACTTTGATTGACATAGCCCTACTATTCTGTATGACTCGGTGCATCGTTACTCTATGTGAATTGAAAGTAACTGAGAAACAGCCCTAATTTGAAGATGTGAAGTGTCATGGTCATGAACTTATTTACAAAATATTCTCATATCATGATATCATAGATTTCGTTGATGTTTACTGTCAGTAAATCAGAGTTGGGAAAGAGTGGCAGTGGCAGAGACCAGGAAGTAGGGCACCTGCCCTCATGGTATTGGAGGGCCACAGAAGAAGTTTTATGAAGGCAAGTAGGGGAAGTTGTGAATTTTAGAAAAATGCAGAGAGCAGTCATATTAACTTCCGTAATCAAGTTGATAGGCATAGATGTTCTTAAAAAAACACAAATACTGAAAATCTGAAACAAAACAAATGCTGGAAACATCCGAAGCAGAGGTCAGGGTGAGAAAATTGGAGGGTGAGTCACTAGTTTCGGTCTCGTGCTCCTCCTTGTGGTCAACTTGAGTGACGTGGGAGCAAATCACTTGGCTATCATCTTGGCCAGAAGTTGTGTATGGCCTTGGGAGACATGGGGAGAAAAACATAAATTACAAAATTAGAAAGAAAATAATGTGCAATACCATACGCGCATCATTAAACTCGAAGAGTTATATTGTGTGTATGTTACGAAGTATGACTCGTGCGCAGTTGGAAGATTGTTCACAATATGCGTGTGAAAACAATAGTTGAATTCTAATATTTCCCATGCAGCATTATTGCATCGTTTGGCGGTGCTGCTTCGAGAAATCAGAGAAGTGATGACACTCATTACAGTGTTTGTGAGGGCACACTTGTAGAGACATAAAATTGACTCTGATGTAAAAAGAATCCAGGGACATTGTCTCAAAAAAAAGTTAGTATTTGAATCTGGCCTAAAGTTGGATGGTTGGAATTCCTTTCTTTCAGTTAAAGAGATCACAGTTTTATATTATTCACCCGTTGCAGCAGCATATTCAAATTGACAAGACAGGCGTTGCGTAGAATTTGTTTGCTTGGAGATGTTATTTATTTGGCAAGGGCAAGTGAGTAAAGGCAATTACTGTTAGGTCAGCCATACCAAGCGCACTGATAGCTCTAGCCAAACACCAGTTTGTCAGTTAGAAAACCACTTTTTGGCGCAAAATATATTTTTGTTTGGCTTAAAAAAAATAAAGGCCAGATAATTGAAAGGATGTTTTCTGCTATGAGTGAAACTTTTTACTATATATGAGTGAGATTTGTTTTTGCACTGTAGGAAGGTACAGATGGCGTGCTAATATTTTGACTCAAGTATATGTTTAAATTTTCACTTTTTTAAAAATCACAGTGAATTTCAGTTACATGTCTTGCCAAGAGGCTTTTGATATTGTTTATATTGATTCAACAGTTTCTGTATCTTTAGAAATGACCTAGAGAGTAGAAGGAAAGGTGTAGGTGGAGGATTAGTGTTAAAAATAACAATGGCAGCAAGTGTTCTGCAAATGGGTAAAATGGTAACTGATCACTATACCTAAATAAAATCAGATTGTTGAATTTAATGGCCATTGCAAAAGTGACATTCGCCACCAAATATCTTTATTTGGGAACTAAAGAATACTTTTTTTCACCCCCCACACAATGCCTATGTACAGTGCTTTATCATGATGAAGCTTCTCCAAGCGCTTTACATAGTGAGTTGTATATCCTTGCATGTATGTTGTATTGAGGAGCAGAGCGTGTGAATTTCTTTATTCTTGATGCACCTGAAGCAAATTCTGCAAACACCAACAAGTCTAGATCTCAGATAATCTATTGCAAAGACAGATTGTAGAGTTTATACTGTCAATTGTAAACCAGAGTGCACTGGAAATTGGGAATGCTTTGGTTTGCAGCTGACAGTATAAACAGGGCATAAGTGACAAAGTTCAACTGTAAGTGACTATCCCTGATTATAATCGCTCAACCTTTGGTGGCCGTGCCTTCTGTTGCCTAGGCCCTAAGCTCTGGAATACCCTGCCTAAACCTGTCCGCCTCGCTACCTCTCTTTCCTCCTTTAAGACGCTCCTTAAAACCTACCTCTTTGACCAAGCTTTTGGTCACCTGCCCTAATTTCTCCTTATGTGGATCGGTGTCAAATTTTTTGTCTTAAAATACTCCTGTGCAGCGCCTTGGGACGTTTTACTACGTTAAAGGCACTATATAAATACAAGTTGTTGTTGTGACAAATGAGATAAACTGAATATCTCACTGCTCCAGACTGTAGTAAAGCCAGAGCACATATTAGACAAAGATTAATTCTAATCTATTGACACACTATTTTTAATGTATTGAAATAGTGGAACAATGAAGTCACTTACATATCCACTTATTAAATTCTTGCATTTTTATCTAGGAAAAGTGGTGGAATCTGTTTGGCTTCCTGGCTATTTTCCTGTGTTTAGTCAGGACAGGCTAAAATACTCGAGTAATAACTGTGCTCTTCTCCCCTCCCCCTGGGTCTTATTGTCTGCATGTCTCAGCAAGTGTTAACCCAGAGCGAGTATGTTAAGTGTCACCTTAGCTCAGATGCTTTTGAGTCAGAAGGCTGAAAGTTCAAACCCCACTATGGACTTGAGGACCGAATCTAGGTGGCTGCTTCACTGCAGTACTGAGGGAGTACTGTTTTTTTAAATTTGTTTCTGGGATGTGGGCGTCGCTGACAAGGCCAGACTTTATTGCCCGTCCCTAATTGCCCTTGAGAAGGTGGTGGTGGTGAGCTGCCTTCTTGAACCGCTGCAGTCCGCGTGGTGAAAGTACTCCAATAGTGCTGTTAGGGAGGGAGTTCCAGGATTTTGATCCAGCGACACTGAAGGAACGGTGATATATTTCCAAGTCTGGATGGTGTATAATTTGGAGGGGAACTTGCAGGTGATGATGTTCCCATGTGCCTGCTGCTCTTGTCCTTCTAGGTGGTAGAGGTCGTGGGATTGGGAGGTGCTGTCGAAGAAGCCTTGGCGAGTTGCAGCTGTACATCTTGTAGATGGTACACACTGCAGCCACGGTACGCCGATGATGGAAGGAGTGAATGTTTAAGGTGGTGGATGGGGTGCCAATCAAGCGGGCTGCTTTGTCCTAGATGGTGTCGAGCTTCTTGAATGTTGTTGGAGCTGCACTCATCCAGGCAGTATTCCATCACATTCCTGACTTGTGCCTTGTAGATGGTGGAAAGGCTTTGGGGAGTCAGGAGGTGAGGCACTTGCTGCAGAATACCCAATTCCTGACCTGATCTTGTTGCTGCAATATTTATGTGGCTGGTCCAGTTAAGTTTCTGGTCAACGGTGACCGCCACCCCCCCCCCAGGATGTTGATGGTGGGGGATTCGGCTATGGTAATGCTGTTGAATGTCAAGGGGCGGTGGTTAGGCTCTCGCTTTTTGGAGATGGTCATTGCCTGACACTTGTGTGGTGCGAATGTTACTTGCCTGAATGTCGCCTAGGTCTTGTTGCATGCGGACATGGACTGCTTCATTATCTGAGGAGTTGCGAATGGAACTGGACACTGCAATCATCAACTAACATCCCCACTTCTGACCTTATGATGGAGGGAAGGTCATTAATGAAGCAGCTGAAGATGGTTGGGCCTCGGACTCTACCCTGAGCCACTCCTGCAGCGATGTCCTGGGGCTGGAATGATTGACCTTCAACAACCGCAACCATCTTCCTTTGTGCTAGGTATCACTCCAGTCAGTGGAGTTTTCCCCCGATTCCCATTGACTTCAATTTTACTAGGGCTCCTTGATGCCGCACTCGGTCAAATGCTGCCTTGATGTCAAGGGCAATCACTCTCACCTCAACTCTGGAATTCAGTTCTTTTGTCCATGTTTGGACCAAGGCTGTAATGAGGTCTGGAGCCGAGTGGTTCTGGTGGAATCGAAACTGAGTATCAGTGAGCAGGTTAATGTTGAGTAAGTGCCGCAGGGGAGTCCAGAACCAGGGGTCACAGTCTAAGGATAAGGGGTAAGCCATTTAGGACTGAGATGAGGAGAAATTTCTTCACCCAGAGAGTGGTGAACCTGTGGAACTCTCTGCCACACAGGGCAGTTGAGGCCAATTCATTAAATATATTCAAGAAGGAGTTGGATATATTTCTTGAGGCTAAAGGGATCAAGGGATATGGGGAGAAAGCAGGGACGGGATGATCAGCCATGATCTCATTAAATGGCGGAGCGGGCTCGAGGGGCCGAATGGCCTACTCCTGCTCCTACCTTCTATGTTTGATAGCACTGTCGGCGACACTTTCCATCACTTTGCTGATGGTTGAGAGTAGACTGATGGGACGTTAATTGGCCGGATTGGATTTGTCATACTTTTTGTGGACAGGACATCCCTGGAAAGTTTTCCACATTGTCGGGTAGATGCCAGTGTTTTTTCTGTACTAGAATAGCTTGGCTAGAGGCGCGGCTAGTTCTGAAGCACAAGTCTTCAGCACGATAGCCGGGATGTTGTCGGGGCCCATAGCCTTTGCTGTATCCAGTGCGCTCTGCTGTTTCTTGATTTCACTTGGAGTGAATTGAATTGGCTGAAGACTGGCTTCTGTGATGATGGGGACCTCAGGTGGAGGTTGATATGGATCATCCACTCGGCACTTCTGGCTGAAGATGGTTGCAAATGCTTCAGCCTTGTCTTTTGCACTCGTGTGCTGGCCTCTGCCATCATCAACAACAACAACAACTTATATATTTATATATAGCATAATAAAATGTCCCAAGGTGCTGCACAGGAATATTTTAAGACACAAAATTTGACACCGATCCACATAAGGATAAATTAGGGCAGATGACCAAAAAGTTTGATTAAAGAGGTAGGTTTTAAAGAGCGTCTTAAAGGAGGAAAGAGAGTTGGCGTGGCGGACAGGTTTAGGCAGGTAATTCCAGAGCTTGGGGCCTAGGCAACAGAAGGAACGGCCACCAATGGTTGAGCGATTATAATCAGGGGCGCTCGAGGGCAGAATTAGGAGTGCAGATATCTCGGGTGGGGGGGGTGTGGTGGGGTCGTTGTGGGGCTGAAGGAGATTACAGAGATAGGAAGGGGCGAGGCCATGGAGGGATTTGAAAACAAAGATGATAATTTTGAAATTGAGGTGCTGCTTAACCAGGAGCCAGTGTAGGTCAGTGAGCATAGGGGTGATGGGTGAACGGGACTTGGTGCAAATTAGGACACGGGCAGCCGAGTTTTGGATGACCTCAAGCTTACGTAGGGTTTAATGTGGGAGGCCAGCCAGGAGTGCGTTTGGGATGGGGATATTCATTGAGGATGGGGCTATTCATGGCGCCTCTTCCTCCCATTAGTTGTTTAATTGTCCACCACTATTCACGACTGGATGTGGTGGGACCGCAGAGCTTTGATTTGATCTGTTGATTGTGGGATTGCTTAGCTCTGTCTATAGCATGATGCTTCCGCTGTTTAGCATGCATGTAGTCATGTGTTGAAGCTTCCCCAGGTTCACACCTCATTTTTAGGTACACCTGGTGCTGCTCCTGTCACGCTCTCCTGCACTGCTCATTGAACCAGGGTTGATGCCCTGGCTTGATGGTAATGGTGGAGTGAAGGATATGCCGTGCCATGAGGTTACAGATTATGGTGGAATACTATTCTGCTGCTGTTGATGGCCCATAGCACCTCATGGATGCCCAATTTTGAGCTGCTCGATCTGTTCTGAATCTATTGCATTTAGCACGGTGGTAGTGCCGCACAACACGATGGAGGGTGTCCTCAGCGTGAAGACAGGACTTCGTCTCCACAAGGACTGTGCAGTGGTCACTGCTACCAATGCTGTCATGGACAGATACATTTGCGACAGGTAGATTGGTGAGGACGAGGTCAAGTAGGTTTTTCCCTCGTGTTGGTTCTATCATCACCTGCCGCAGGCTCAGTCTGGCAGCTATGTCATTCAGGACTCGGCCAGCTCAGTCAGTAGTGGTGCTACCAAGCCACTCTTGGTGATGGACATTGAAGTCTCCCACCCAGAGTACATTCTGTGCCCTTGCTACTCTCAGTGCTTCTTCCAAGTGGTGTTCAACATGGAGGAGTACTGACTCATCAGCTGAGAGAGGGTGGTAATCAGCAGGGAAACCATGGGGTCCAGAGTCAATGTTGAGGACTCGAAGGGCCACTCCTTCCCGACTGTATACCACTGTGCTGCCACCTCTGGTGGGTCTGTCCTGCTGTGGGACAGGACATACCCAGCGATGGTGATGGAGGAGTCTGGGACATTGGCTGAAAGATATGCTTCTGAGAGTATGACTATGTCAGGCTGTTGCTTAACTAGCTTGCTCTCCCAATTTTGGCACAAGTCCCCAGATGTTAGTGAGGAGGAATTTGCAGGGTCAACTGGGTGTGCTATTGGGTCCAAAGCCTGTGCCTAGGTTGATGCCGGGTGGTCCGTCCGGTTTTATTGTCAGGTGCCGTTTTTGGCTGATCAGTTAAACAGTAGCTCCATAAAAGATTCCATGGCCCAATTCAGAGAAGAGCAGTGACTTCCCCTGGTGCCTGACCCACACTCCTCCCTCATCCAACACCAAAAACAAATTATCTGCTCATTCATTTGCTGTTTGTGGAACCTTGTGGGTAAAATTGGCTACCTTGTTTGCCTATATAATAGATACTGGACTTCAGAAGTCATCCAATGGTTGTAAAGCGCTTTGTGATGTCCTAAGACTGTGATAAAGCACTATATAAAGTACCACATAATAGATGTTAGCAAAATTGAAGGGATTAAAGGGGCAGTGGCAGCGTGGATATGAAATTGGCTACGGGACAGAAAGCAGAGAGTAGTGGTGATGGTTGTAGCACTGGAGGGAAGTATACAGTGATGTTCCCCAGGGGTTGGTATTGGAACCACTGCTCTTTTTGATGTATATTAATGACCTGGACAGGGGCCATAATTTCAAAGTTTGCAGATGACACAAAGCTTGGAAATGAAGTAAACAATGAGGAGGATAGTAGCAGACTTCAGGAGGACTTGACTGGTGAAATGGGCAGACACATAGCAGATGAAATTTAATGCAGAGAAGTGTGAAGTGATGCATTTTGGAAGGAAAAATGATGAGAGGCAGTAGAAACTAAATGGCACAATTTTAAAGGAGGTGCAGGATTAGAGAGACCTGAGGGTTCATACACAAATCTTTGAAGGTGTCAGGACAAGTTGATAAAGCTGTGTTTTTTTTTTAAACCTATGGTATTCTTGGCTTTTTCAATTGAGGTATAGAGTCACTGATTTAAGAGGCATCAACACGTTCAAGGACACTGGTTAGACCTCAGCTAGAGTATTGTGTCCAATTCTGGACTTTAGAAAGGACATCAAGGCCTCAGAGGAGATTTACTAGAATGGTACCAGGGATGAAGGGTTTCAGTTATGTGAAGAGACTAGAAAAGTTGGGATTGTTCTCTTTTTTAGAGCACAGAAGGTTAAGGGGAGACTTAATAGAGGTGTTCAAAATTATGAAGGGTTTTGATAGTGTAGATAGGGAGAAACTGTTTCTAGTGGCAGAAGGGTCGGTAACCATAGGACACAGATTTAAGATAATTGGCAAAAAAACAACGGGAGGGAGACGAGCGTTATTATGATCTGGAATGCATTGCCTGAAAGGGTGATGGAAGGAGATTCAATAGTAACTTTCAAAATGGGATTGGATCTCTACTTAAAAAGAAAACCTTTGCAGGGCTATGTGGAAAGAGCAGGGGAGTGGGACTAATTGCTAACTCTTGCAGAGAGCCAGCACAGGCTCGATGGGCCGAATGGCCGCCTTCTGTGCTGTATGATTCTATGAAATGCAAGTTCTTTTTAACATGCAGAGAAAAGGCAAAACATTTTCTGGTTAGGGAGATAATTTATTTGGCATTTATCTTAGGTTTTTAATAAATTGGTAAGTAGTCCAACTTCGTTTTAGATTTTTGAAATTTTCTTCTACTGTAGATTCTGATTCTTTGAATTCCGCATGAATACTTGCTACATTAAAAAGCCTGTAAATATAGAAAAATAATTTGGAAGTTGCCTATTCAGGTGTTGTAGTGTCCGTGTGTTGATAAAGACACTGAAGACAGGAGCTGGTTCATAGGTATTTACTAAGCAATGTCTGGGGGGGTTCTAACGGATATACACAATACACAGCCTTATATAGCCCGAGTGGCAATCACCGGCACCACAGCACACCTGGGGCTCTTAAAGGCACATACACTACAATTCCTCCCCTTTTAGCTAACCAGTACATCATATTTTAAGTAATTATTAATTTACATGTTATAAGCAAAATAATATACATTGCTGTAGTTAATTAATTATAAGTCAGTCTCTCAGGAGGCTTCCTGACTCGGTCCGGATAACGCCTCGGGGGTGTAGTAGTTTCTGGTGGTGTAGTAGGTTCTTCTGGCAAGGCTGATTCGGCTTGAATGCCAGTGTCGGGTTCATCGGGTTCCAGTATCACCGGATCGGAGGTAGATATGGGTATCTCTACTTCATCGTTAGATGTATAGAGTGGTGGTGTAGGTTGTCCCTTTTCGGATGACTTTATGATTTGGTCAGCATGGCGCCTTATTATGCTTTCTCCGATGTCCACGGTATACATCAGTGGTCCTAGTCGTGTGCAGATAGTTCCAGGCTGCCATTTCTCGGTACGGTAGTCCCGAGCCAAAACTTGTTGACCTATCTGGAAGGTTCTAGTTGGCCTTTCATTCATGCCTTGAAACTGCCGGTTCTCCACGTCCCTTCTGATGTTGGGCTTGACCAAATCCAGCCGGCATCTTAGGTTTCTATTGAAGAACATCATGGCGGGAGTTTGGTTGGTAACCATATGTGTTGCATTCCTGTATGCGAATAAGAAGTTATCCACCTTGTGCTGAAGTTTTATGTCTTCATTACCCATGGCCTTTATGGCCTTCTTGAAGGTCTGGACAAACCTTTCAGCCAATCCATTGGTGGCGGGATGGTATGGGGTGGACGTGTAGTGCTTAACCCCATTGTTTTTTAAGAACTTTCTGAATTCTTCAGACACAAATTGCGGTCCATTATCAGAACAGATCTGTTCCGGCAGCCCATTCCTGGCAAATATGGTCCTTAATACTGTGATGGTTTTTTCCGTGGTGGTGGAGGACATCTTTATTACCACCGGCCACTTGGAGTGTGCATCAACCGCGATTAAGAACATTGAGTCCATAAATGGACCAGCAAAGTCGATGTGTACCCTTTGCCAGGGAGATGAGGGCCACTCCCATGGATGTAGAGGGGCTTGTGGTGGGGTGTTTTGGACCTTCTGGCATCCTAGGCAGCTCTTGGTCATTTCTTCGATGTCTCCATCGATACCTGGCCACCATACAAACGCCCTGGCTAGGTTCTTCATTTTCACTCCACCCAGATGTCCCTCGTGAAGCTCCTTTAGCACTTTATCCTGGAGTTTGGGTGGAATCGCCACTCTGGATCCACACATCAAGGTTCCTCGGCACACTGACAGCTGTTCTCTTCTTTGCGAGAATGTTGGCAACAGTGGTTCGCCATGTGCTGGCCATCCCTTCACTGTTAAATCGTAGACCCGTGAAAGAGTCGGGTCATTTCTCGTTTCACTTTCAATGGCAGAATTTGTTACTGGTAGACATTCCACTATGGTAGAGTGGAACATCTCCATTGGGTCTACTGTAGGTGCCTCTTCTACCGTTGGCAACGGTAGGCGCGATAAACCGTCAGCATTCCCATGCTGTTTTGACCCTTTGTATTCTATGTTGTATTGGTGTGCCCCTAGAAAAAGGGACCACCTCTGTAGCCTTTGCGCTGTCATAATGGGAACACCCTTTTTAGGGTTGAATATGGAGATGAGGGGTTGATGGTCAGTCAACAAGGTAAATTTTTGTCCGTGTAGGTAATGGTTGAATTTCTTTACTCCCCATACCAGGCTGAGTGCTTCCCTGTCGATTTGGGCATAGTTACGCTCAGCTGAGTTCAATGAGCGTGACGCAAAAGCTATCGGCCGTTCCGAGCCATCAGGGAATTTATGCGATAATACTGCTCCTACGCCGTAAGGGGATGCATCGCACGCCAGTCTGATTGGCAGTGATGGGTTGTAATGAGCCAAAACTTCTTTGGATGTGATTAAGTCTTTGCATTTATGGAAGGCACTTTTGCAGTCTTCGTTCCATTTCCAAATTACTCCTGTTTGTAGCAGTTCATTAAGAGGGTGTAGAAGAGTTGATAAGTTCGGTAATAATTTATGATAGTAATTTATTAATCCCAGGAACGACCTTAATTGTGAAACATTTTCAGGTGCTGGGGCTTTTATGACCGCCTCAATTTTTTCAGGTGACTTATGCAACCCTTCCTTATTTATTATGTGGCCACAATATGATATTTGATTTCGGAAAAATTCGCACTTGGGGCGATTTGCTTGTAGGCCCCGTTCTCTCAGCCTAGTGAGCACCTGCTCTAAATTGGCAAGGTGCTCGTTGTCGTTTTCTCCTGTTACAAGGATGTCGTCTAGGTAGCATTGAGTCCCCGGAATCCCTTGGAGGACTTGCTCCATAGCTCTTTGCCAGATAGCTGGAGCGGATGCTACTCCGAAAACCAGTCGATTGTACTGGTACAGACCTTTGTGTGCATTTATCGTGAGATTTTTTTAGAGGCCTCTTCAACCTCCATCTGTAGATATGCCTGTGCCAAGTCAATTTTGGTGAAACGTTTCCCTCCGGATAGTGAGGCGAAAATATCTAGGATACTGTACCGTGTGAAGGACCGGGTTTACAGTCACCTTGAAGTCTCCACAGATGTGAATTTTTCTCTGTTCTTCAGATTTATCATTCTTCAATGCTTTCTTCATGACTGGGACGATGGGTGTTGCCCACTCGCTCCAATCTATTTTAGATAATACGCCTGCCTTTTCCAAATTCTCCAGCTCTGCCTCGACTGCTGGACGAATTGTGTATGGCACCGGTCTTGCCTTAAAAAAGTTGGGAATTGCTGCATCTTCCACTTTTATTGAGGCGGTGATGCCTTTCAAGGTTCCTAGTTTCTCTTGAAACACTTCCTTGGCGTTGGCCAAGATGTCTTTTAATCGTTCAGGTATGACGTCATCATCATTTTTTTCCTTACTGGTCACCGTCAGTGCCTGAATGGAGTGCCAGTCTAAATGTATTTTTCTGATCCATTCACGTCCCAACAGCGGTGGACCACCATCTTGTAGAACGTATAAATACAACTTCTGTATTTCCTTGCCGTTGTATACAACAGGCACCCTTATTTTTCCTTTGGGGTATACTTTCTGCCCCGTATATGTTTTCATGATAATGGATGTGTCTTTTAAAGGTATATGCGGAAATAGCCGCTCGTAATGCCGTCGATTTATGACGGTCAGAGCTGATCCTGTATCTAGCTCCATTTTAACTGGGGACCCTGCTATTGTGAGGGTAACCCAAATGGTCTGGTAATCTTCTTTGGCAATTACATTATGTAATTTGAGACAGCTTAGTCTCTTGTTCCCGGAGTCGCTATCGCTCCTCTGGTCTTCGGAGCTACTGTCCGTCATCATTTGTACCTTTCTGTGCTTTTCCTTATTGATTCTTTTCCTGTTAGTGGATTTTTTGTTTTCAGATCGGCACACACGTGGAATGTGCCCCATCTTTCCGCATCGCCTGCATGCTTTTTCCTTGAACCAGCAGTCCCTCTGGTCATGGGTGGATCTGCCGCAGCGATAACATCTCTCGAAACCCCGTGTTATTTCATGGGTGCCGAAGTCCTGTGGCCTTTGCTGTATCTCTGCAGCTCCTATTGCAATGAAAGCCTTGTCCAGTGTTAAATTTTTCTCAGAAGATAGCTTTTTTTGTGTTTCTACACTTAGGGGATCGCAGACGAATTTGTCTCGCAGAGAATCTGCCAGTCCTGCCTCGAATTGGCAGTGTAGGGTATCAACAATCTCCTTAAAATTCTTGTCCATCGGTTCGGCTGGAGTGATTAAGTTTCGTAACAGCCTGTATGTCTTTGCGCCCATTAGATCCAGAAGTACTGAAGCTTTTTTTTCATCTTCTATTCCATTTGCGGTGCAATATACCGCCACTCTTTCCACATATGTGGTCCAATCCTCTATCTCGTTATTAAAAACATCAATATTGCCAAAATTAGGCATCTTAGAAAAGATATGGCGTTTCCCGCGCTTTTCTTTCTTTTCTGTAGAAAAGATATGGCGCTTTCCCGCCGCTGCTGCCGATGACAACGTTGTTTACTGCGGTTTCCGTTTGTTTTATTTTTTTATTTATTGTTGGAGACTCGTTCCCGCCGGAGTTTCTCTCCAGGTCTGAACGCTGACCTGCTTGCCGCGCCGGCCGTCTCCCGAGTGCTCCTTCCCAGTCCGTTATTGCTTGCCTCCGATTTCGCTGCCTGTCTCAGCTGTAGAGCCAGCCGCTGGAGCCCCAGCCTGATGCCCAGGAAGGATTAGCGCAGTACCTGCCACCAGCTTGGCCAGCTGGTGAAACCACAGCTTCTCTCACTTCCTTGAGTCTTCAGGACGCCCGAGGAATCGATGCCCTTGAGGTGCTGCCGAATTGCAGGTAAGTCCGTTTCCACTTCATCGCCACTGTAGTGTCCGTGTGTTGATAAAGACACTGAAGACAGGAGTTGGTTCATAGGTATTTACTAAGCAAAGTCTGGGGGGGTTTCTAACGGATATATACAATACACAGGCTTATATAGCCTGAGTGGCAATCACCGGCACCACAGCACACCTGGGGCTCTTAAAGGCACATACACTACAGGTGTTCAGTGATTTCAATCTCCATCTCAATTCACTTTGGCCTCTTTCCTTTTGAGTTGACTGCCCTTCTGTCTTCCCTTAACCTCTCCTATATAAACTCTCTTACCCATACTCACGGCCACTCCCTTGATCTTGCTACTTCATGTGGCCTCTCTACGCTCATCGTCTTGAGCACAGACAAGGCCATCTCTGATCATTTCCTTGTATCCTTCACCACTTGCATCCTCCTACTTTCTTCCAACCCCAATTATTTCTGCATCTGATGCTGTAAAAAAATTTTATCCGCCAAGTCACTTACAGCTGCAGTTTCAAACTCCCAACTGTCAAACTTTTGGTTGTCCATTTGCCATGATACTTCTGCAGCTGTCACTTCTGCTCAATCACTTCCTCACCTTTGTCTTTGCCCTTGTCCCCAGTAAAACTCTTACTCTCTCCCACACTGGTCATTCCTCTGATATGGTCCTCATTTCACTCTCTCAAGTCCAATGGGTGCATAACTGGTTTAGCCATCCATTGCCTGATCTGGCTGGACCACTTCAAGCACTCTTGGGCCTTACTGTCCTCTGCCAAAACTAATAACTACTCCAGGATCATCCTGGAATGCAAAGATAACTCCCAACTTCTTTTCTCCACTACCAACCATTTCCTTAAACCCCTCTCCCCTGCCCCCTCTACCCTCACCTCCAACATCTGTGCGGAGCTCATGGACTTCTTTGTCACTAAGATTGAGACCATCGGATCAGCTGCGTTCCCCCTTTCCCCTTGCCCACCAAGCCAAATTTCTTCCAACGTCCCTCCTGCCCTAGCTCTGACCCTGTGTCTTCCCCTCGCTTCTCTCCTATCTCCCCATGCCTTCTCTGAGTTCATCTTGTCCATAAGACCCACCTCCTGTTCGCTTAACCTCATTCTTAAAGCTAGATAACAACCAGTTTCTCTCTTCACTCCCATGCTAGCTGACATTGTAAATGGCTCCCTTTCCTTGGGTATGTTCTCCTTTTCGAAACTGAGGTAGCCACCCTTGACCCCTCTGACCTTGCAAACTATCACCCATTTCAACCCACCCTTTCCCTCCACAGCCCTTGAACGTGTTGTTGCCTCCCAATTCTGTGTCCATCTTTCCTGCAACTCAGTTTGAATACTTACATCACATCTGCCGCAGCTTTTAAATGACCCTAATCAAATTCACAAATGCCAACCTCTGTAACTGACCATGGTGCACTAATCTCTCCTCGCCCTTCTCAACTTCTCTGCAGCCGTTGACAGTCAACCACACCATCTTCCTCCAATGCCTCGCCTCCATTGTCTAGCTGAATGGGACTGCTCTCGTTTCGTTCCACTCTTAGCAATCCAATTGTAGCCAGAAAATCTCTAGCAATGGCTTAATTTCCTGCCCCTCTACCGTTACCTCTGGATCGCCCTCCAAGAATCTATCTTGGCCCCGTCCTCTCTATCGACATGCTGCCTTTCTGTGACATCATCTGCTGATATGGCATCAGGTTCCACATGTACTCTGATGACACCAAGCTCTGCCTCTCCACCATCGCTCTCGACTGCTTGTCTAAATTAAGTCCTGGATGTGCCACCATTTCCTGTAGTAAAATATTGGGAAGACTGAAGCCATTGTCATTGGCCTTGCCTTAAACTCTGTACCCTTGTCTTGCCGTTCTACAGGAAACTTTGTGATATCCGGCACCGACAGGACCGAGCTGTTGCCGTCCCATCAAAACTGCCGGACAAACCAGCGCTAATGTTAAAACATACGGAAGCTTTTGAGCTCTGTATCTAGCAACAAACCCTGCTTCTAAACAGTCGGCCGTAGCTTGCAAGCGCCTCTGTAGCTAAGCAACAGCTTTAGCTAGACCTTGCAGAGCCTGACTGGTAAAAAAAAAAAAAAAAAGCAACGAAAAGAAAAAAAACTTACTGAACCGACTCCTGAATTTTGCCGGTGGCTCGAGCATTCCGGACAGTTAACCTCCGGATAAACCAAAGTTTCCTGTATCTCCCACCCCAGCCACTGTCTCCGGTGGAACCAGACTGTTTACAACCTCGGGGTCCTATTTGAGCAAACACGCAGTATAGGAAAATAACTACCGGTGAAAAATGCCATGAATTCAATAAGGAGGTAAGCAGATTTAAGGGGGTGAATTTGTGCAGGGATTCTCCCACACGTCTGCTGTAACTTTCAGAGGAGCTGGTGTAAGCACTATTTACGCCGTTTTTCTGGAGGTTCCGCAGAATTCTGCTAAAGTTACAGCGGGCGAGTGGGAGAACCGCTGCAGAAATTCAGCTCCTAAGAGTATAGGGTTACTGAGCTACAGGAAACTTTCTGGTATCGGCACTGACGGGACCGAGCTGTTGCCGTTCCATCAAAACTGCCGGAGAAACCAGCGCTAATGTTAAAACATACAGAGCTTCTGAGCTCCGTGTGAAGCACAAACCCTGTTGCAGCTTCAAAACAGTCGGCGTAGCTTGCAAGTGTCTCTGTAGCTAAGCAACAGCTTCAGCTAGACCTTGCAGAGCCACGACTGGAGAAAAAAAGCAACGAGAAGTAAAAAAACGTATCTGAACCGACTCCTGAATTTTGCCAGTGGATAGAGCTTTCCGGACATTTAACCTCTGGTTAAACGAAAGTTTCCTGTACCTGAGGAGTAAAGGAAGAAAGCAGAAAGGAAGAACTTGTATTTTTATAGCACCATATTACATTCTTGGGAAGTCTCAAAACACTTCTCATGCAACAAATGAAGTGCACTCACTGTTACATAGGCAAATGTGGCAGCCAATTGGACACATGAGACGAATAACCAATTAAAATTTTTGGGTGGTGTTGGTTGAGGGAGGAATATTGGCTAGGATACCCGGAGAACTGCCTGCTCTATGAATAATATTTTATGCCCAGCTGCATAGGCAGATAGAGATTCGAGTTAATGTTGGACCTCCAACAATGCAGCACACTCTCAGTACTGCAATCAGCATAGCTACACATACGAAAATGTTGGACAGGAAAAGACCAGCTAGCCTGTCCGTACAGTCCATTTAACCTGTCCCATACAGTCGTGATGACATATGCATCACAATTTAGACCAGGGATGGGCAATTATTTGGGCTGGAAGGCCACTTAGCAAGTTTTGGTGAGCTGTTGCGGGCTGCACACTAATGTTCCCCCAAAGTTGTGCAGTCGTGTACCAATCGCGAGGTCCCGCGCAGGCTGCTCACCAGCTCTTGCCGCTGGAAGCGATACTGCACATGTGCGGCCGTGCAGCAAACTTAAAGAATTAGAGGGAACATTGTCAAATTTTGTTTGAACGCGCTCCTGTGAAGAGTCTTGGGACGTGTTACTACGATAAAGGTGCTATATAAATACAAGTTGTTGTTATAGACCTCAACAACAACTTACATTTATATAGTGCATTTAACATAGCAAAACGTCCCAAGGCGCTTGACAAGAGCGATATCAATAAAAAAACATTTTTGACACCAAGCCACAGAAGGAGATATCAGGACAGATGACCAAAAGCTTGCTCAGAGGTAGGTTTTAAGGAGCATCTTAAAGGAGGAGAGAGAGGCGCAGAGGTTTAGGGAGGGAATTCCAGAGCTTGGGGCCAAGGCAGCTGAAAGCACGGCCACCAATGGTGAAGCGATTTAAATCGGGGAGGGGATGCACAAGAGGCCGTGATTGGAGGAGTGCAGAGAAAGAGACGTAGAAAGGCTAGCAGAATGGGCAGACAGGTAGCAGATGGAATTTAATACAGAGAAGTGTGAGGTGATGCATTTTGGCAGAAGGAACAGGGAGAGGCAATATACACTTAATGGCACAGTTTTAAAGAGTGTGCAGCGACAGAGGGACCTGGGAGTTAATGTGCATAGGTCCCTGAAGGTGGCAGGACATATTGAGAAAGTGGTTAACAAAGCATATGGGATCTTGGGCTTCATAAATAAAGGTATTGAGTACAAAAGTAGAGAAGTTATGCTGAATCTTTATAAAGCGCTGGTTAGGCCACAACTGGAGTATTGCATCCAGTTCTGGTCACCACACTTTAGGAAGGATGTGAAAGCCCTTGAGAGGGTACAGAGGAGATTTACCAGAATGGTTCCGGGGATGGGGAATCTTAGCTACGAGGACAGGTTGGAGAAGCTGGATTTATATTCATTAAAGCAAAGGAGGTTGCAGGGTGATTTGATAGAGGTGTACAAGATTATGACAGTTTGGACAGGCTAGACGGGGAAAGGCTGTTCCCACTAGTTGATGGCACAAGGACTAGGGGGACACAGATTTAAGGTTTTGGGCAAGAGATACAGGGGGGATGTGAGGAAAAACTTTTTTACACAGCGAGTGGTGATGACCTGGAATTTGCTGCGGACGGACGTGGTGGAAGCGGAGACACTCCATGTTTTCAAGGGGAGACTGGATAGGCACTTGAGGGGAATAAACTTGCAGGGCTACGGGGCTAGAGCGGGGGAATGGGACTGATTGGATTGCTCTACAGAGAGCTGGCATGGACTCGATGGGCCGAATGACCTCCTTCTGTGCCGTTATGACTCTATAACCTTCTCAAGGGCAATTAGGGATGGGCAATAAATGCTGGCCTTGCTAGTGACGCCCACATCCCATGAATGAATAAAAAAAACTCAAAGGCTTGTAAGGCTGGAGGAAGTTACAGAGATAGGGAGGGGCGAGGCCATGGAGAGATTGAAAACAAGGATGTGGATTTTAAAATTGAGGCGTTGTCGGCATAGTAGAGTTGAGCCAGTGTAGGCCAGCAAGCATAGGGGTGATGGGTGAACGAGACTTGGAGCGAGTTAATATATGGGCAGCAGAGTTTGGATGAGCACCAGTTTATGTAGGGTTGGAGATGGCAGGCCAGCCAGGAGAGTATTGGAATAGTCAAGTCTAGAGGTAACAAAGGTATGGATGAGGGTTTCAGCAGCACATGAGCTGAGGCAGGGTAGGAGTCGGGCGATGTTACGGAGGTGGAAGTAGGCAGCCTTGGTGATGGAGTGGATATGTGGTCGAAAGATCATCTTGGGGGTCAACAGAACACCAAGGTTGCAAACAGTCTGGCTCAGCTTCAGGCAGTGAAGGATGGAAACGGTGGCCAGGGAACAGAGTTTGTGGCAGGAACCAAAGACAATGGCCTCAGTCTTCCCAATATTTAGTTGTAGGAAATTTTTGCTCATCCAGTATTGGATGTCGAACAAGCAGTGTGACATCAGAGACAGTGAAGGTGTCTCGAGCGGTGGTGGTGAGCTAGAGCTGAATGTCATTAGCGTACATGTAGAACCTGATGTTGTGTTTTCGGATGATGCCACCGAGGGGTAACATATAGTTGAGAAATAGAAGGGGGTCAAGGCCCAGAGGTAATAGTGCAGGAGTGAGAAGAGAAGCCATTGCAGGTCATTCTCTGGCTACGATTAGATAGATAAGAATGGAACCAAGCAAAGGTGGTTTCACCCAGCTGGATCAAGAAGGATGAGGAGGGATAGTTTATCAGGGTCACAGTCACAAAGAATGCCGTTTGTGACTTTGATAGGAACAGGAGTAGGCCATTCAGCCCCTCTAGCCTGTTCCGCCATTCAATGAGATCATGGCTGATCTGCGACCTAACTCCATATACCCGCTTTTGGCCCACATCCCTTAATACCTTTGGTTAACAAAAAGCTATCAATCTCAGATTTAAAATTAACAATTGATCTAGCCTCAATTTTTTTATTTGTTCATGGGATTTGGGTGTCTCTGGCAAGGCCAGCATTTATTGCCCATCCCTAATTGCCCTTGAGAAGGTGGTGGTGAGCCGCCGCCTTGAACCGCTGCAATCCATGTGGCGAAGGTACTCCCACAGTGCTGTTATCCACCCTATCTGTTCCCCTTAATATCTTGAAAACTTCTATCAGATCACCCCTTAACCTTCTAGATTCTAGGGAATACAACCCTAATTTGTGTAATCTCTCCTCATAACTTAACTTAACCCTTGAAGTCCAGGTATCATTCTGGTAAACCTATGCTGCACTCACTCCAAGGCCAATATATTCTTTCTAAGAACTGCTCACAATACTCCAAGCGTGGTCTAACCAGGGTTTTGTACAGCTACAGCATAACTTCTAGTCCTCTAGATGTAAAGGCCAGCATTCCATTAGCCTTTTTGATTATTTTCTGTACCTGTTCATGACATTTTAATGATCTGTGTACCTAGACACGCCCCCCCCCCACCCCCCCAAAGTCTCTTTGGACATCCACTGATTTTAGCTTTTCACCATTTAGAAAGTACCCTGTTCTATCCTTTTTAGATTCAAAGTGGATGACCTTACATTGAAATCCATTTGCCACAGTTTTGCCCATTCACTTAATCTATCAATATCTCTTTGTAATTTTATGCTTTCATCTACAGTATCGCCTATCTTTGTGTCATCGACAAATTTGGATATATGACGTTCTATGCCATCATCTAAGTCGTTAATAAATACTGTGAATAGTTGAGGCCCCAACACAGATCCCTGCGGGACACCACTAGTCACATCCTGCCAATCTGAGTACCTGCCCATTATCCCTACTCTCTGTCTCCTGCCGCTCAGCCAATTTCCTAACCAGGTCAATAATTTGCCCTCAATTCCGTGGGCTTCTACCTTAGATAACAGTTTCTTATGTAGGACTTTATCAAATGCCTTTTGGAAGTCCATATAAATAACATCCATAGACATTCCCCTGTCCACTACTTTAGTCACCTGTTCAAAAAATTCAATCAGGTTTGTCAGGCATGACCTACCTTTCACAAAACCAGGCTGGCTCTCTCTGATCAACTGAAAATTTTTGAGGTGTTCAGTCACGCTATCCTTAATTATAGACTCTAGCAATTTCCCGACAACAGATGTTAGATTAACTGGTCTATAATTCCCTGGTTACCCCCTCTTGCCATTCTTAAATAGCGGAGTGACAGGTGCAATTTTCCAATCTAAAGGAATGGTTACTGAATCTAGAGAACTTTGGAAGATTATAGTTAGGGCATCTGCAAAGTGCTTACCGACTTCCTTTAAAACCCTGGGATGGAAACCATCTGGGGATTTGTCACTCTTTAGTGCCATTATTTTCTTCATTAAAATTAACATAAGTAAAATAACAATATTGAGTCCCTGTCCCCAATTCAATATTAGTTTCCTTGGGATTTCCCTACTGTAAATACTGACACAAAGTATTGTTCAAGTAATTATTCAACATGTCCGCCATTTCCTTATTACCATTGACAATATCAACGTTTTTAAGGGGCCAACATTGCTCCTGGCTACCCTCTTTTTTTCCTAATGTAATTGTAAAAATTCTTTGTATTGATTTTGATACCCCTTGCATGTTTCTTTTCATACTCCCTTTTTGTAACTCTTACTATCTGTTTTGTGATATTTTGCTGTTCTTTGTATAGAAACATAGAAGATAGGAGCAGGAGTAGGCCATTCGGCCCCTTGAGCCTGCTCCGCCATTCAATGCGATCATGGCTGATCATCCAAATTCAGTACCCTGTTCCTGCCTTCTCTCCATATCCCTTGATCCCTTTTGCCTTAAGAAATATATCTAATTCCTTCTTGAATATATTTAATGAATTGGCCTCTACTGCCTTCTGTGGTAGAGAATTCCACAGGTTCACCACTCTCTGGGTGAAGAAATTCCTCCTCATTTCTGTCCTAAATGATTTACCCCTTATCCTTAGACTGTGACCCCTGGTTCTGGACTCCCCGGCCATCAGGAACATCCTTCCTGCATCTAGTCTGTCTAGTCCTGTTAGAATTTTATAAGTTTCAATGAGATTCCCTCTCATTCTTCTAAACTCCAGCGAGTATAAGCCCAATCGACCCAATCTCTCCTCATACGTCATTCCTGCCATCCCAGGTATCAGCCTGGTGAATCTTCGCTGCACTCCCTCCATGGCAAGAACATCCTTTCTTAGATAAGGCGACCAAAACTGCACACAGTACTCAGGATGTGATCTCACCAAGGCCCTGTACAACTGCAGCAAGACATCCTTGTTCCTGTACTCAAACCCTCTCGCTACGAAGGCCAACATACTATTTGCCTTCTTAAACGCCTGCTGCACTTGCATGCTTACCTTCAGCGACTGGTGCACAAGGACACCCAGGTCTCGTTGCACTTCCCCTTCTCCCAATCTATTGCCATTCAGATAATCTGCCTTCCTGTTTTTGACACCAAAGTGGATAACCTCGCATTTATCCACATTATATTGCATCTGCCATGCTTCTGCCCAATCACCCAACCTGTCATAAGAACGTAAGAAGTAGGAGCAGGAGTAGGCCATACGGCCCCTCTGGTCTGCTCCGCCATTCAATAGGATCATGGCTGAGCCGAACCTAGACTCACGTCCACTTCCCTGTCCGCTCCCCGTAACCCCTAAATTCCCTTATCGGCTAGGAAACTGTCTATCTCCGTTTTAAATTTATTTAATGTCGCAGCTTCCACAGCTCTCTGAGGTAGCAAATTCCATAGATTTACTACCCTCTGAGTGAAGAAGTTTCTCCTCATCTCAGTTTTGAAAGGGCAGCCCCTTATTCTAAGATTATGCCCCCTAGTTCTAGTCTCGCCCATCAGTGGAAACATCCTCACCGCATCCACCCGATCAAGCCCCCTCACAATCTTATATGTTTCGATAAGATCGCGCCTCATTCTTCTGAATTCCAATGAGTAGAGGCCCAACCTACTCAACCTTTCCTCATAAGTCAACCCCCTCATCTCTGGAATCAACCGAGTGAACCTTCTTTGAACTGCCTCGAGAGCAAGTACAGGAAATTTTGGTTTATCCGGAGGTTGTATGTCCGGAAACCTCGATCTACCGGCAGAAATCAGGAGCTGTTTTGTTCGTTTTTTTTTTCTTCTCGTGGCTTTGTTTTCAACAGTCGGGCTCTGGAAAATCTCTCTGAAGCTGTTGCTAAGCTACAGAGACGCTTCCAAGGTAGGGGCCGACTGTTTACAAGCTGTTGCTAAGCAACAGTGTTTGTTGTCTGATACGGAGATGAAAACCTCCGTATGCTTCAACATTAACTTTGTATGTCTGGCAGTTTTGATAGATCGGCAACAGCTCGGTCCCGTCGGTGCCGGATATAACAAAGTTTCCTGTATATCTTTTCTTAAATATGGAAACCAAAACTGTACGCAGTATTCCAGGTGTGGCCTCACCAGTACCCTGTATAACTGAAGCAAGACTTCCCTGCTTTTATACTCCATCCCCCTTGCAATAAAAGCCAAGATTCCATTGGCCTTCCTGATCACCTGCTGTACCTGCATACTAACTTTCTGTGTTTCATGCACCAGGACCCCCAGATCCCTTTGGACTGTAGCACTTTGCAGTTTCTCTCCATTTAGATAATAACTTGCTCTTTGATTTTTTTCTGCCAAAGTGCATAACCTCACACTTTCCAACATTATATTCCATCTCCCAAATTTCTGCCCACTCACTTAGCCTGTCTATGTCCTTTTGCAGGTTTTTTATGTCCTCCTCACTCACTGCTTTCCCTCCCATCTTTGTATTGTCGGCAAACTTGGATACGTTGCACTTGGTCCCTTCCTCCAAATCATTAATATAGATTGTAAAGAGTTGGGGTCCCAGCACTGACCCCTGCGGAACACCACTAGTTACTGATTGCCAACCCGAGAATGAACCATTTATCCCAATTCTCTGTTTTCTGTTAGATAGCCAATCTTCCACCCATGCCAGTATATTACCCCCAATCCCGTGATTTTTCTATCTTGTGCAATAATCTTTTGTGTGGCACCTTGTCAAATGCCTTTTGGAAGTCCAAATACACCACATCCACTGGTTCCCCTTTATCCACCCTGTTTGTTACGTCCTCAAAGAATTCGAGCAAATTTGTCAAACATGACTTCCCCTTCATAAAACCATGCTGACTCTGTCCGATTAAATTATGCTTATCCAAATGTCCTGTTACTGCTTCCTTAATAATGGACTCCAACATTTTACCAACCACATATATTAGGCTAACTGGTCTATAGTTTCCAGCCTTTTGTCTACCTCCCTTTTTAATAAGGGCATTACATTAGCAGTTTTCCAATCTGCTGGGAATTTCCTGAATCCAGGGAGTTTTGGAAAATTACCACCAATGCATCCGCAATCCCCACCGCTACTTCTCTCAAGACCCTAGGATGTAAGCCATCAGGTCCAGGGGATTTATCCGCCTTTAGTCCCATTTATCTTACCGAGTACCACCTCCTTAGTGATTTTAATCGTGTTTAGCTCCTCCCCCCTATAGCCCCCTGTTTGTCCAGTGTTGGGATATTTTTAGTGTCCTCTACTGTAAAGACTGATACATAATATTTGCTCAGCGTTTTTGCCATCTCCATGTTCCCCACCACTAATTTCCCGGTCTCGTCCTCCAAGGGACCAACATTAACTTTAGCCACCCTTTTTCTTTTTATATAACTGTAGAAACTCTTGCTATCTGTTTTTATATTTTTTGCTAGTTTACTTTCATAATCTATCTTCCCTTTCTTAATTAATCTTTTAGTCTTTGCTGGCTTTTAAATGCTTCCCAATCTTCTATCCTCCCACTAGATTTGGCTACTTTATATGTCCCTGTTTTCAGTCGGATACTATCCTTTATTATGATGTGGAGATGCCGGTGTTGGACTGGGGTGGACAAATGTAGGAAGTCTCACAACACCAGGTTATAGTCCAACAGCTTTATTTGAAATCATAAGCTTTCGGAGCGCTGCTCCTTCATCTGACGAAGGAGCAGCGCTCCGAAAGCTTGTGATTTCAAATAAAGCTGTTGGACTATAACCTGGTGTTGTGTGACCTCCTACATTTATCCTTTATTACTTTACTTAGCCACGGATGGCTGTCTTTTCTTTTACGCCCCTTTTTCCTCAGTGGAATATATTTTTCTTAAGTTGTGAAATATCTCCTTGAATGTACACCACTGCTCATGTACCGTCTTACACCTTAATCTATTTTCCCAGTCCACTTTAGTCAACTCTGCTGTCATACCTTCATAGTCTCCTTTTATTTAAGCTTAATACGCTGGTTTGAGATCCAACTCTCTCACCCTCCAACTGAATTTGGAATTCAACCATGTTATGGTCACTCATTCCAAGGGGATCCTTTACTAGGACATTTTTTATTAATCCTGTCTCATTACACAGGACCAGATCTAAAATTGCCTGCCCCCTGGTTGGTTCAGTAACATACTGCTCAAGGAACCCGTCCCTAATGCACTCTATGAACTCTTCCTCAAGGCTGCCCTGCCCAATTTAATTTGTCCAGTCAATATGAAAGTTAAAATCCCCCATGATTATAGGTGTTCCCTTATTACAAGCCCCAACTATTTCCTGATTTATACTTCGACCAATAGAGTTGCAACTGTTAGGAGGCCTATAGACTACGCCCACTAGTGACTTTTTCTCCTTATTATTCCTTATCTCCACCAAAACTGTTTCACTATCCTGATCCTTTGACCTAATATCATTTCTCACTATTGGAGTGATTCCATCCTTTATTAACATAGTCACCCCACCTCCCTTTCCTTCCTGTCTGTCCTTCCTAATTGTCAAATACCCCTGGATATTTAGTTCCCAGTCATGGTCACCTTGCAGCCATGTTTCTGTAATGGCCACCAGATCATACCCATGTGTAGTTATTTGTACCGTCAACTCGTCTATTATGTTACGAATGCTGCGTGCATTCAGATAAAGAACGTTTAAATATATTTTGTGACAATTTATTCCTGCTTTAACCCCCTTTACTACTTTACCTTTATACATTCTGTCCCTTCCTGACACGCTCTGGTTTTTAATTCACCCACTGCTACCTTGCTCTATTGCCTTCTCCACTGACATTTTTATTTTTCGCTCTCTTGAAACCTCCCCCCCACTAATTAGTTTAAAGCCCTCTCTACAGCCCTAGTTATTCGATTCGCCAGGATTCTAGTCCCAGCACTGGCCAAGTGAAGTCCGTCCCAACGGAACAGCTCTCTCCTGTCCCAGTACTGGTGCCAGTGTCTCAAGAAGCAAAACCCATTTCTCCCACACCAGTCTTTGAGCCACGCATTTAACTCTCTAATTTTATTTACCCTAGCCAAGTTTGCTCGTGGCTCAGGTAGTAATCCAGAGATTATTACCCTTGTGGTTCTGTTTTTTAATTTGGCCCCTAGCTGCTCATACTCCCTCAGCAGAACCTCTTTCCTTGTCCTATCTATGTCGTTGGTACCAACATGGACCACGACAACTGGATCCTCCCCCTCCAAGTTTCTCTCCAGCCCAGAGGAGATGTCCTTAACCCTGGCACCGGGCAGGCAACACAGCCTTCGGGACTCTCGCTCTCGGCTGCAAAGAACCCTATCTATCCCCCTAATGATACTATCCCCTACCACTACAACATTTCTTTTTACTCCCCCCCCCCCCCCCCCCCACTTGAATGGCCCCTCGTTCCACGGTGCTGTGGCCAGGTTGCTCATCCTCCCTGCAGTCCCCGTTCCCGTCCTCACAGGGAGTAAGAGCCTCGAACCTGTTGGACAAGAGCAAGGGCTGCGGCTCCTCCAACACTCCCTCCTGGATCCCCGTACCTGCCTCACTCACAGTCACACCCTCCTGTCCCTGACCACGGACTACATCTGAATTAGTTAATCTAATTGATGTGACTACTTCCTGGAACGCAGAGTCCAGGTAACTCTCCCCCTCCCTGATGTGTCGCAGTGTTTGAAGCTCAGACTGCAGCTCATCAACACGGAGCCGGAGTTCCTCGAGCAGCCAACACTTACTGCAAATGTGATCACTGTGAACATCAATGGTGTCCACCAGCTCCCACATATTGCAGCAGTAACACATCACCTGCTCTGCCATTCTATGTAATTAATTACATTTATTACTATTTTTAAATACCCTCTGCCCCGATTCTAGATGATGAATATCACACCTCTATTTAATTGAACTTACCAACTTATAAAGGTTTAAAAGGGAAGGAAAAGTACTCACCAACCAGCCAATCACCTACCAGCTTGGCTGTGATGTCACTTTTGAATTCTGACCTCCCTTTGGAATGTTGCCTGTGGAGCCTGTTTAGGCTACCTCGCCTCGCTGCTCCAACTCGACTCGACACCCGCTGCTGCACCCGGCTGCCTTGACTGGGCCTCGCTGCTCCGCCTCCGCGATGTTTGCTAATCCTGAGGCTTGCAGGAAAAACAAGACGGAAACAGAACAAAAACAGCACCTCACACCCCACTTGCCCGAACTCTCTCACTTACCCAAACTCTCAAAAGCACTCTCTGTCCAAATCATACTGGAGTTTCTCGGCATCCTTCTCACAGCACACGCGCCCACCCAGCTTTGTGTCGTCTGCAAACTTGGAGATATTACATCTAGTTCCCTCGTCTAGATCATTAATGGCCCAGAACTTCGGGTCGGGGGCTTCCCGCGGGTGTAAGCCCCCGACCTGCACTTACCTTGCGCGCCGGCAGTTGAGCTGTAGGGCCCCGTGGAATTCCGCTCCGGGACCTGGTCCAGCTGCCGGCGCGCTGTGCTTGCGTGTCCCAGGGGCGTAGTTAGTGCGATGCGTCCCCTGGGATCACGTGAGCCATGGGCAGCCAATCGGAGGAGGGAAAAGCCCATTCATAAGATTGACAGGAAGACCTGTCAAAACTTATGAATACTACGGCCCCAAAATAGCAGTAAACCTTCAAATAAATTTTTTTTTAAATCACACTTTTTAAATAAACTATAAATTACATTAAATAACTATTTTAAACAATAATTTAAATTTTTGAAACAAATAATTTTATATTCTAACGGGGCTAAAAATAAACTTACCTTGCTTTAAAGTATTTAAAAATAATAAACCTGTGGAAAAAATGTTTTAATTTTAATTAATTGACCACTTACCTTGTGAAAAGCAGGCCTTGGCCTGCAGCATGACAGGGAGATGGAGCAAAGGCAGCAAAGAAGATGGACGAGGAGGAGGGGGAGAAGGATTCTCAGTAGGAGGCCTTACCCACCTAGGGTCTTCCGAGAGCAATTCTCTTACCTCAACTTGAGCCAGGAGCCAGTGTATGAGGCGTCTGTGCTTTATCAAGGAAATGCTCACGGAACTCTGCCACCTCTTGCAACCAGACATGCAGCCTCACTACAGGTCAAGGACAGCGCTGCCAGTGGCTGTGAAGGTCACCGTAGCCCTGAATTTCTTTGCATCAGGATCCTTCCAGGCTGGAGCAGGCGACATCTGTAACATCTCCCAGTTCGTCCTCCACTGCTGCATAAGAGAGGTGACAGATGCTCTTTATGCCAGGAGATGGGACTTCATTGTCTTCTCTCTGACCAGAGAGATCAGGAGGAGCGTACAGGTGGCTTTGCCGCGATAGCGGACTTTCCCATGGTGCAGGGCGCCATCAACTGCACGCATGTGGCTTTGTGGGCACCGTATCTAAAGGTTGAGATTTACTGCAACCCCAAAGGTTTCCAATCGCTGAATGTGCAGTTGGTGTGCGATCATGCTCAGCACATCATGATGGCGAATGCCCAGTATCCTGGCAGCAGTCATGATGCTTTAATTCTACACCAGTCCTCTGTTCCCTCAGTCTTTGAGCCACCAAGATAGACCAGAGGGTGGCTACTGGGCAACAAGGGCTATCCCTTAACCACCTGGCTCATAACTCTGCTTCACAACCCAAGCACATGTGGCCAGCATGCGTACAACGAGAGCCATGCTGCCATGTAGATCATTGGGGTGCTGAAGCGACGGTTCCTCTGCCTGGACCGCTCTGGAGGAGCCCTGCAGTACTCATCAGAGTGTGTTTCCCGATTCGTGGTTTGCAATATCCTCCACAACCTGGCCATCATGAGAGCACAGCCCTTGCCACCAGCGGAGGAGGCGATGGAGGAGGAGGAGGAGGAGGAGGCGGAAGTGGAAGGAAGGGAGCAACCTAGATAGCCCCTTTCTGGCTGGGATGTCTGGGATCGAATTCCCCATTCAATAATCGTTCCACACCTTACCTTCCCTCTGTTATTGATCATCACAGTGTCCTTTTGGCCACAATGCTGAAATAAAAGCCACCACAAAACAAACATTCTAATCCAACTTTATACATCTATCCATCCAATATTTAATCTAAAAATCAAAAATACCCTTGTGCATTCCCTAAGTGACTGTCTTACATGTTCCTTTACCTATCATGGTGCTATACTAGTGCTCCTACGCAGTGCTACCCAGTGGCTGCAACATGGCTGGTGGAAGGCTATTGACTTTCAGTGGGGAAGACTGCAGATGGCCTTGCAGACAACCACGAGGAGCTCGGGGCCTAGTAGGCCCGGCTTTGGACTGCACCACCTTGGCATAGGTGGCAGCAGTCTGGGCTGGCTGACTGGCAACAACAAGGGCACTGGTGGAGTGGCAGTGGTGGGTGGACGAATGCTGTCATTCTGAGAAAGGAAAGCAGGATCGGCCTCCACGGATCCATTGCCCCTCATCCGGGGCAGCGCCTTAGCAATCCTAGTAATCTGCTGGAGTACAGACTGCTGTGACACCCTGCAAGCCCCTTTCAACAGTGGTAAACCCAGCCATGATGGCAGCAGTCTGTGCTTGGTGGCAGCAAGCTGAACTTGCATGACTTCAGGCTAGCTTCCATTGCAACACTTGGACATTGGGTGGCTTCTGCTTGTGCTGCAGTGGAAGCTGAGACCTCGGCCATCAGATGCGGCATGATGGCTGGGCCTACAAGTGCGTTAATGGATCTGCCCACCCCTGCCTCGCCAAAAAGTATGGGCTCCAAGCTCTGCCCAAAGCCCTGTGCAAGGCTGGAGCTGGACTCCACCATGCTCCTTGACATTGCATTCAGGCTCTCTGGTAAGCCTGCCAATGCACTAAGCATTTCATTGTGCATACCCATCAGCATTCTTCAGTAGCCCCCCCCCCCCCCCCCCCCCCCCCCATCGAAGTCTTCATCTGAGTGCTGTGCAGCAGAACTCGTGTGGGACCTCTCCCTCTGGTGAGCTGGCACCGCTACCTTTCTCCCCCCCCCCCCCCCCCCCCCCCCCCCCCCTTCCCTGGCTACAGGTCACTCGTGACGAGTGTCCCACCAGTGCAGATCCTACGTCCAACCTATCCTCTAAAGTTTGGGGAGTGCCAGGGCAGGATTTTCATTGGGCCGTGGAGTCGGGATTGGAGGCGTGCGCGGGGGTTACAATCCCGAAATCAGGGGTCCCGACCCCATCCCGCACCCAAACCCGCCTCCATGCCAGTTTCAAAGGAGGCAGGGAGGGATTAGTGCCATGCAGACACTGCGACAACGGATGAATGGACACCACACAACAATCGCCAGGCAGCAGTGTTCCCTCCCAGTCAGGGAACACTTCAGCAGTCAAGGACATTCAGCCTCCGATCTTCGGGTAAGCATTCTCCAAGGCGGCCTTCGAGACACACGACAACGCAAAATCGTCGAGCAGAAACTGATGGCCAAGTTCCGCACTCATGAGGACGGCCTCAACCGGGATCTTGGGTTCATGTCACGCTACATGTAACCCCACCTGACGTAGAGTCATCCAGACTCGAGTCGTCGTTGGCTTGTTCCCTCTGCACAGATGCGGCTGGACCTACTGTGATTTCCAGCAAAGTTTTTGTTTTTTTTCTGTTTTTCATACAGACCCCAGCATCTGCAACATTTGACCCCTTGTGACCCCACCTCATTGTTCTTCGATGTAATGTTTTCCTGACTGACCTGTTCGGACACCATTCACACCTTTGATTGCTGTGATTATCTCTCTGCCGAGGTGTGATAAAGGGCAGTTAGAAAGATTACCTGTAATCATCTGGCAGTGCTCTCTGACTATATATGCTGTGCCTATATGCATCTCTTCACTTGACGAAGGAGCAGCGCTCTGAAAGCTTGTGATTTCAAATAAAGCTGTTGGACTATAACCTGGTGTTGTGTTACTTCCCACATTTGTCCACCCCAGTCCAACACCGGCATCTCCACATCATGGCTCCTGTTAAGAATGGGCAGTCCCGTCTCCTCCAAGGGAGTGAGATGCTGCAGGTGAACCTGTCCCCCGTCGGTTAAGGTCTGCTGGTGCCTGTTATGCGCCACCTTTACCTGCAAGGGAAAGGGTAGTGTGTCAGTGAGTGTGATGTGCTTGGGTGATGTGCCTGTCATGGTTGAATAACTGGCAGTGTGTGCAGGCTGAGAGATGTGGGTGAGAGTCGTGGTACGTGTGTGAGGGCGAGATGAAGCTATGAATATGAGATATGAGTCATGTTTGGCAGAGATTGTTGGTAGGTGAGTGATGGAGGTGTTGCAAATAATGAAAGCAAATTCTGATTTAAGAACTGTTCATGATCCACTTGAGAAATAGTTGTTGGATGCTTCATAGAAGCTTGTAACTAAATAATTTTAGGAATAAACACTGCAGGAAAATTGGCATCCCCATCTGTCAAATTCATGTTTCTATTCATTTCAGTGAGACAGGCTATCGGTTTAATGAATAAACTGTGCAAAGTTTTTCACCTATATGCAAATTACATATGCTTAACAGACCAGGGAGTTTGCCAATGGAAATGGAATTGGAATTTCTTTTACATAGTGAGACATGTGACCTTCATTTTGTTGCACAAACATTTATAGTGTTACTGTCCAGACTGAACCCTGTAGTTCTGATTATATGAATTAAATGACTTCAGGCAATGTACTTTGCCCTGCAATTTAAAAGAGCGTTTCACATAATGGCCCAGAAATTTGGGTCGGGGGCTTCCCGCGGGTGCAAGCCCCCGACCTGCACTTACCTAGCGCGCCGGCCATTGAGCTGTGGGCCCGCGTGGGATTCCGATCCTGGGCCTGCTCCAACTGCCGGCGTGCAGTGCTTGCGTATCCCAGGGGCGCAGTTAGTTCAATGCGTCCCCTGGGATCACGTGGGCCATGGAGAGCCAATGGTAGCAGGGAATGCTTCATTCATAAGTTTGACAGGAAGAGCTGTCAAAACTATAAATACTATAAGCCCCAAAACATCACTAAAACTTCAAATAAATTTTTTTTAAATCCACATTTTTAAAATAACTAAATTACATGTGAAATAACTATTTTAAACAATAATTTAAATTTTTGAAAAACTTAATTACATGTTCTAACAGGGCTAAAAATAAACTTACCTTTCTTTAAAGTATTTAAAAATAATAAACCTGTGGAAAAAATGTTTTAATTTTAATTAATTCACCACTTACCTTGTTGAAAGCAGCCTTGCGCCTGCTTTTTTAAAGTGTAACTGCTGGAGGCTTACCCTCCCGGAAAAACCTGGGGAAAAAACGTAAGTTCAATGCGCACGCGCCGCCTCTCCGGCGCATGCGTTCCACCTCTCAACCCCTTCTTTCAGGGGAACGGAAGTGCCGGTTTCCCGCGCATGCGCAGTGCATGCACGAAACCGGCACTTCCATGGGGCCTACGGGTGAGTACCCCGTGCGTACTCACCCGTGGAGACCTGAATTTCTGGGCCAATGTTTACTGCATTGTCACTAGTTTATATACTGTATTAGTAGCAATATCTTACAGAAAATTCACACCCTAACAACATGCTCTAATGTTGTGCAGTGTATTTTATGATCTTAATTGATGACCTCACAGTCCTCATCATTACCAGTGACAGACTTGTGACTGCAAGTACTTTAACCATGTGTTGTATAAATTCAAATGCTTTTGCCAGATACAAGCTAGGTTTGGAAGGACATAATCTGTAATTGTATTGTTTTCATAGTGTCATACTATGGCTGTTAGAACTATCATAGTCCTACAATTACACTGTAATCCTGGTGACAACAGTGAATGGTAGACTGGGCATTTGAGTGGACTAATACAACTTAAATATCGCATAGGGTATGTTTTACCCCAGTGAGTTTATGACATTTTCACTATTGGAGATGTGAGATTGAGAATGCTGATTTGCTTCACATCCTGTGGACCAGCCCCAGGATTGTTTCCTTTTGAGAAGACAGTCTTGAGAATTGGGTGAAAAAAAGATTCCAGTTTTACCTCTGATTTATGATTTAGGTTGTATAACAAACCTTCAAGTATCTTGCAACAGGGAGGATATTTTGCTCTTGGACTTTCTGGTTGTTGATAAAACACTGGTGAAATGCAGTTCTGTATGCTGTTTCATGGGAATATTCAGCATTCAGTAGTGTGGGTAAAAAGAGATTTTTCAGTTCATCTTGAGGTAGGTAGAGGTCATGCTAACTGAGTAATGTGCTCATGAAGCTTGTTTGAGCAGGGTAGGTAGTGACTACCTCAGGTAGTGCTCCACCATTTCTCGAATCAGCTGGGACATGGTAAATAGCATGGTCAAGTCTGGTGAGAAAATGGTGTCAACCAGCCTGTTTCTGGCTGTTTTGTATCTACACAGAAGCAAAAATATTTTTGCGTTGCTCCTGGTGATCGGCAGGTTAAGTAATACTGTATGTAACAATCCTCAGTGGGTTATGGTACTCATTCTTTTACAGGACTATTTATTGGTACTTATTTGTTTAACATTTTTGTACATTTAATATGCTTTAATATAGTGCATTTAATGTGTACATATAATGGCGGGGTGGGTTCTGCTTCTGCACTTGTCAGCCTGCGATTTTCAGCTGAATAAAAGGAATGGGAGGAAAATCGAGGGCTGGTGAGAATAGAAGCAAAAAATCCCGGCCAAAATGGATTGGCACATCAGTGCAGTACTGAGCGATGTTGTCTGAGTTGCTATCTTTCAGATGAGACTTTAAACTGAGGTCCTGTTCAAATGGATGTAGAAAAGTCCATGGCAATGTATGAAGAAGAGCAGGAAGTGCTCATGTTGTGGTCAACATTCATCCCTCAACCAACACCAACAAAAAAGATTTAACTTGCCATTTATTTCATTTGCAGTTTGTGTAAATTGGCTGCCATGGTTACTTACAAAGCAACAGTGAGTACGCCTCAACCTTGGGACAGCCTGACAACGTGAAAGGCAGTATCTAAATGCAAACTCCTTCCTTCCTTCCTAAATCCAGTAGTCTTACCTTGGATTCAATTTAGCAAACATTCTCTTTTAATAGCTTAGACTAGATTGAACTTGTTTTTTCTTTCAGCTATAACTGCTTTGGAGTGTAGTTTATTAAAGCCTGCGCCCCTCTTTCCACCGTTTTGTGCTCACGTAGCCTTGGAAACGTCCATGGCTTTGTTGGCAAATCCTGAAAGTGACATATCAGATTCCCATAGCATGAAGGAAATCCAAGTGGCAGGCTGAATCAAATAGCAAGCATTATTGTATGTATGTAGGCCCTCTTTCTAGGAAGAACAGAGAAATGAAAGTGCTTATCATATTTCTAGTCTTTATACTTTATGGGTGCGATAGTCCTTTTTTGGGATTGGTGTGGAACTGAAAGATTTCTGCAATTCAAGATCTTTGCACCCACAAGATTACTTGATAACTCTCAAAACTCAGTAAGCTACTGCACCTTATGAGCACATATAATGGTAGATGATTTTATGTGCTTCAAGAATCAAGTTTCCAATTATTGTAAGTTGTGTATGTTTAAGATGAATTAATGACTAGTATGTGTAACTTTTTAAATTATAAATATTATTTGATGTGTAAAGTTTTTATCCATCCTGGTGGTGTTGGGAGTGGATTCCTTTTCCAACCTTGCCTGCCTGCAGATTACATAGGATTTACAGCACAGAACCAGGCCATTCATGAAACCGATCTATGCCGGTATTTATGCTCCACACGGGCATAATCCAGGCGCATTGTATTTCCTTTCTTTGGTACTAGTTACTGTAATTTTGTGCAATTTCTATTTTTGTAGTGTCTTGACACATCTATAAATAGACTCAGTGGATTAAATATCTAATCCATTGAGTTACACAGTAATTGATGTTAAATACTATATAAACACAAACCTGCCACTCAAAAATGCCTGTGCCAGAGATGTGAAAAATCTCTGAGGTGTACAACAAGTTAATGGATTAGCTTTGGATTCTTGGCCTAGTCTTAGAATTTCATTAACAGTTGAGTATAAAGTAATCACTGGAATTAGATTGCCATAACTCTATAATGCAAAATTACATCCCAATGATGCCTTTCATTCTATGGTTACAACAATAGAATGAAAAGTATCATTGTAATTTCTTCATTGTAATTGTGGAAATTTTGCTGCAGTTATAGCAGTAACATTTGGTATTGGGTGATTAAAATGTATGCAGTTTGTTTTTTCTTGTCCAGCATTGTTCTGGGGCACTATCAACTTCATTCTATATCCACCAGAGCACATCAGCAGTTGGACCTTAAGGGTGGTGCATGTGAGTGACATAAAACTGTTTGTCTTTCTTCCTGTCCCCGCAGTCCCATTGAATGTAGTGCCTTGCTTGTGTTTGGAATCTCCCCCATGTGGCCTGCAGCTGCAATTGGGACTCGGGTGCTGTTTAAATTTGAAATCTCAGAACCTCTTCACTTTCTGAAAAATTGTTAGGCTTTTTTTCATAACAGTTGGGGCTTATTAAAAGTGGTAAAATCAGGATCTGTGTAGTTTTTGAAAACATTTGTTGCAAAATAAGATTTCCCCTCCCGCTTCCCATTGAAATACTTTTCCATCCCCCCCCCCCCCCCCCCCACCCCCGAATAAGGTACTTTTGCAACCTCTCCCTTTCTCCTCCCCGCTCCACCCGACCCTGCTAAGATTCTTTTCCAACATGCTCCCACTGAGGTAATTTTGCCATTGCTCCACCTCTGGCAAACACTTGCAGTTCCTCTCCTCCAAAAGATAGAGTGGTGAGGCTTTGGAAGGATTTAAACACAAGGATGCAAAATTTAAATTTGACAGCAGTTTAGGGCAGAGGTGATGGGTGAGCAGGACATGGCTTGGGATAGATTATTGGTAGCAGAATGTTGAATGAGCTGAGGTTTATGCAGGATGGGAGGCTAGCCAGAAGAACATTGGAGAGTAATTGAGTATGGAGGTAACAGATGCATGAATGAAGATTTCAGTAGAAGGTGTGCTGAGGCAGGCAATGTTATAGAGGTGGAAGTAGGCAGTCTTTGTGGTGGAGGGGAAATGGGGTTGGAAGTTCAGCTCGGTTGAACAGGATGCAGACGTTGAATAAGTAAACAATTGTATTCTCGTATAATGAGTTCTTTCATGTTCCATGCTGTGCCAGTATTTTGTCTTATAAAATGGGAGCACTGGGAACTGAGACAGGATAATTTGGCCTATGGAAATTCTGTCCTGTCTCTTTCCTATCATGGAATAATCTTGCTATTGTCCTATGTTACTTGCATCTATACTAATATTTCTCTGTCACTGTAGCATTTCTGTATATATGCTTAATAACTGCTGCTTTTTCTTCATGTCCATATATGTCCTATGCTGCCTTACTTTTGCATTCTTTCATCATGCAACTTCTTCAAGACCTCCATCCAGGTCTCTCAGGGACACCTTGGGCTAAATTTTAATGGGGAAGATTGGGGGGGGGGGGGAGGGACGTGTGCCAAGGTGGCCGGGAAACCCGGGAGAACAGGTTTCCTGCAGGCCCTGTTGAATTTAACGGCAGGACCTGATTTGAAAGGGAAGCCTCTGTAACCAGCCAGATTGAGAGGCTGGCTGACTCCAGGCAGGTAGGCCTGCGGCACTAGGCTGCAGAAAGGAGGGGGAAATCACGGAGGAAAAGATAAGGGGCAGCCGGTGGAGCGGACGGTGTCTGAACATTAATTGCGGGCCAGAGGAGCGGACGCAGGAGCGCAGGGGGTGGGGTCCTGAACATCAATCGGGGGGCCAGAGAAGCGGAAGGGGGTAGGGGATCCCGAGTTTTGGGGGCCGGAAGAGAGAGGTGGGGTTGGGGAGGACTGCTTGCGGTGGGGATCGGAGGCCTTGTTTTCGGGGGGGGGGGGGGGGGAAGAGGGGGAACGGGGGGGGTCTTTGATCGCGGGGCGGTGGGAGTGGGGTTAGGCAGAGATGCTGGATCCAGGAGGTAAGAGTAAAGGCACTTACCTCCTGGATCCAGCAGTCCTCGCCTTGCTTTAGCTGGCGGGTTTCACGAGGCGTGCAAAACCCGATCACCTAAAGTTAAAGTCAAAATGGAGGTTAAAGCAGTGGCTTCCAGCCTCATTATAATATTTAAATAGACAACCCGCCTCCACGAGCAATGAAACTGAAATTTCACAAATATTCATTAGGCAAAGATAATGTAAATGTAAGGGCCAATAATAAAATATTAACAAAAATAAAGCGATGGAGGATTTTTCTTGATAATGGAGTCAAGATTACTCACATTGAAATAACTAAAAACTGGAACATCTAATGGTACTACACCTTCCTTTGCAGAGAGTTTGTTTTCATGATAGATAATGACCCGAGCAACATTTATTCCTTGACTACAGGTTAAATTCATTGACAGAATAAAAGGATCCTTACATTTCTACCCTGACTTCACCAATCAACAGTTCTTGGCCTTATTAACCAACCGAAATAACTGAAAGTTGCAGGA
Organism: Somniosus microcephalus; assembly: GCF_052327205.1. Taxonomy (NCBI): domain Eukaryota; kingdom Metazoa; phylum Chordata; class Chondrichthyes; order Squaliformes; family Somniosidae; genus Somniosus; species Somniosus microcephalus. The sequence goes on along the minus strand of NC_140993.1, from coordinate 91,142,020 downwards.
CAGAACAATAAGTGCTTTGTATATGGATATGGCATTATTATAGGAAATATGAGCTTCAACCGCTTTAGAATATAGAGTATCACAATGCTCAGAGATTTCTTGTGACGTACAAAGGACAAAATGAATTCGTAAAATGTTTGTAAGGATATTACTGAATTACAGTAGCATTTGATTTGTGTTTTTTTGGCAAGATCTGCTCCCAGTTACCATTCTTCTGGTCACCCTACACCATGGCACATGGTAATTACAGATGAAGGTGGCCATTTGGCCCATCTTAGTTCATCCATGCAAAAAGACCCTCAAGTCCACTTCTAAATCCAGGATTTTGTCTCCACTACTCTGTCTGGGTGTCCATTCTATATATTGAATTTATTGCAAGATCCATCATCTGAGATGGCAGGGCGGCGAGGTAGTCCCAGGCTTCAGCTGTTGTAACTGACCGCTAAGTAGTGCACAAGAAGGCCAGGGTGATTGTCCCTCTGTTCCACTTGCCTGAGGGCTACCTGGCTAACCATTCTGTATCCCCCTTTGGCATGTGTTTAAAATTGTACATGCAAATGGTATCCAATAAATTATCTGAATCAATAGATTTATTTTTCAGTCAGTATAGAAACATTTCCGCATTTGAGGCTATTTTTTCTTCTTCCATACATTAAGGTCTGAATTTTAATTCTTGAGGGGTGGGGGGGGGCGGGATTGGGTAGGCTTGGAAGTGGTCGGAAAACTTAAGGGCAGGGCCTGATTTGCATTGGAAACCTCTGTTTCCTGCCCCCAGCCAGCCAGCTGTAGAGGCGGGCAGTGACTAGTGGGGTACTGCAGGGATCGGTCCTGGGACCCCAGCTATTCACAATATACATTAATGATCTAGACGAGGGAATTGGATGTAATATCTCCAAGTTTGCAGACGACACAAAGCTGGGTGGGAGTTTGTGCTGTAAGGAGGGTGCCGAGAAACTCCAGTATGATTTGGACAGGTTGGGTGATTGGGCAGAAGCATGGCAGATGCAATATAATAATGTGGATAAATGCAAGGTTATCCACTTTGGTGGCAAAAACAGGAAGGCAGATTATTATCTGAATGGCAATAGATTGGGAGAAGGGGAAGTGCAACGAGACCTGGGTGTCCTTGTGCACCAGTCGTTGAAGGTAAGCATGCAGGTACAGCAGGCGGTTAAGAAGGCAAATGGTATGTTGGCCTTCGTAGCAAGAGGGTTCGAGTACAAGAACAAGGATGTCTTGCTGCAGTTGTACAGGGCCTTGGTGAGACCACACCTTGAGTATTGTGTGCAGTTTTGGTTGCCTTATCTGAGGAAGGATGTTCTTGCCATGGAGGGAGTTCAGCGAAGATTCACCAGGCTGATACCTGGGATGGCAGGAATGACGTATGAGGAGAGATTGGGTCGATTGGGCTTATACTTGCTGGAGTTTAGAAGAATGAGAGGGGATCTCATTGAAACTTATAAAATACTAACAGGACTAGATAGACTGGATGCAGGAAGGATGTTCCCGATGGCCGGGGAGTCCAGAACCAGGGGTCACAGTCTAAAGATAAGGGGTAAGCCATTTAGGACTGAGATGAGGAGGAATTTCTTCACCCAGTGAGTGGTGAACCTGTGGAATTCTCTACCACAGAAGGCAGTAGAGGCCAATTCATTAAATATATTCAAGAAGGAGTTAGATATATTTCTTAAGGCTAAAGGGATCAAGGGATATGGAGAGAAGGCAGGGACAGGGTACTGAGCTTGGATGATCAGCCATGATCACATTGAATGGCAGAGCAGGCTCGAGGGGCTGAATGGCCAACTCCTGCTCCTATCTTCTATGTTTCTATGAATCGGAGGCCAGGCCGGTGTGGGGGGTGTCAGAAGCTTTGTGGAGGGCGGTGGGGTCTCTGATTGTCGTGGGTGGGTTAGGCAGGATGCTGGATCCAGGAGGTAAGTGTAAAGGCACTTACTTCCTGGATCTAGCAGTCCTCGCCTTCAATTAGCTGGCGGGTTTCACGAGGCCTGAAAAACCTAAACGGCCACTGTTAAATATAAAATGGTGTTTAAATCTGTGGCATACCAGCCTGATTATAATATTTAAATGGATGACTGACCTCCAGGGAGCCGGTTGGCTGCCCGCCCCCGTCCCACTTCCATTAAAACCGGAAGTGGGTGGGTTCTGGTCGGGATTCAGATTTTTAACACTTCAACTTCCCACCTACTTTTTGTGTTAAAATTTTTATGGTCACCTTATTTTGGGAAGAAAATAATAAATAAAAATGATTTGGATCATGTAGTATAATGGCTATAATAAATCCTCTGCTTGGATAAAAGGTTCAATTTTGAAATAGAATTGCACATATATTTCTGTATGTATTCCCAATAACAGTTTGATTTAATAAAATACCACCCTAAGAATCATGCAGGTGCCCTTAGTTGCTGTTTCTGACTATATTGCAAGATCCTCATAATTGCCAAATTGAGCACCAAGAACTAGTTTTACATATATACATACGCAAGAACATAATGGGCCAGAAATTAGGATCGGGTGCTTGCCGCGCGTGCAAGCCCCCGATCTGCACTCGCCCTGCGTGCTGACATCTGAAGCCCAGGCCTGCTTGCATTTCCTGTCACTGGCCCGGTTCAGATGTCGGCGCGCTGTGCTTACCTGATCCAGCGGCGTAGTTAGTGCGATGTGCCAGCTGGGATCAGGTGAGCACTCTGCAGCCAATCAGGGGAGGGCAAACTCATTCATGAGTTTGATAGTAAAGACTGTCAAACTCATGAAAAGTACAGGCGCCCAAAAGACTAGTTTAACTTTAATTAAAATTTTTAAAAAACATCCCAATAATTAAATAAACTATAAATAACTTTAAAAAACTATTTAAAACAATTAATAACATTTTTGAAAAAGATAATTTTTGACGAAATCGGGTCTAAAAATAAACTTACCTTACTGTAAAGTCCTTAAAAACAATGAAGCTGTGGAAAAAATGTAATAATTTTAAATAATAGACCACTTACCTTCAAGAATCCACTCCTTACACCTTTTTTCATTTCTTAAAAAGTTCAGGCCCTTGCACACGCGCAAACCTGTCAAAACGAAGGAAGTTCAACGCGTGCACGCGGAGTCCTGCGCGCACGCGTTGGACCTCTTAACCCCTTGGTTCGATGGAGAGGAAATGCCGGTTTCCCGCGCATGCGCTGTGCATGCTGAAATCCGGCACATCCAACGGGCCCACGCGTGAGTACATCGTCCGTACTCACGCGTTGGGACCGGAATTACTGGCCCATTACTGGCTTTCTTTTGAATACAAGAGTTACACAAGTTATGTGCATTGACATAGCTGGTGGCTTATCCTGTTGACAGTAGAAAATGCCTATCAGCTTGTTGAACCTGCTTTCTCCGACATTATGTACTGACATGAGTCTTTCCAAATCGTGTTTAATCTTGAGGGATTTGAATGATTGAATGATTACGTAGCATTCGTAACAAAATAGATGAGTTAATGGCACAAATAACTACATATGGGTATGATCTTGTGGCCATTACAGAAACATGGCTGCAGGGTGACAATGCCTGGGAATTAAACATACCAGGTTATTTAACGATCAGGAAGGACAGGCAGGAAGGAAGGGGAGGTGGGGTGGCTATGTTAATAAAGGAAGGAATCACTGTAATACAGAGAAATGATATTGGGTCAAAAGATCAGGATAATGAAACAGTTTGGGTGGAGGTAAGGAATAATAAGGGGGAAAAAAACACTAGTGGGCATAGTCTATAGGCCTCCGAACAGTGGCAACTCTGTTGGACGGAGTATCAATCAGGAAATAGTTGAGGCTTGTAATAAGGGAACATCTATAATTATGGGGGATTTTAACTATCATATTAATTGGACAAATCAAATTGGGCAGGGCTGCCTTGAGGATGAGTTCATTGAGTGTATTAGGGATGGGTTTCTTGAGCAGTATGTAACTGAACCGACCAGGGGGCAAGCAACCTTAGATCTGGTCCTGTGTAACGAGACAGGATTAATTAAAAATGTCCTAGTAAAGGATCCCCTTGGAATGAGTGACCATAACATGGTTGAATTCCATATTCAATTAGAAGGGGAGAAGGTTGGATCTCAAACAAGCGTGCTAAGCTTGAATAAAGGAGACTATGAAGGTATGAGAGCGGAATTGAGTAGAGTGGATTGGGAAAATAGATTAAAGGGTAAGACGATACATGATCAGTGGTGTACATTTAAGGAGTTATTTTACAACTTCCAAAAAATATATATTCCACTGAGAAGAAAGGGGTGTAAAAGAAAAGACAGCCATCCGTGGCTAAGTAAAGAAATTAAGGATAGTAATCGACTAAAAACAAGGGCATATAAGGTAGCCAAATCTAATGGGAGGATAGAGGATTGGGAAAACTTTAAAAGACAGCAAAAAATAACAAAAAGATTGATTAAGAAAGGGAAGATAGATTATGAAAGTAAATTAGCAAAAAATATAAAAACAGATAGTAAGAGTTTTTATAGTTATATAAAAAGAAAAAGGGTGGCTAAAGTAAATGTTGGTCCCTTAGAGGATGAGACCGGGAAATTAATGGTGGGAAATATGGAGATGGCAAAAACACTGAATATTTTGTATCAGTCTTTACAGTAGAGGACACTAAGAATATCCCAACACTGGACAAACAGGGGGCTAAAGGGGGGGAGGAGCTAAACACGATCAAAATCACTAAGGAAGTGGTACTCGGTAAAATAACGGGACTCAAGGCGGATAAATCACCTGGACCTGATGGCTTACATCCTAGGGTCTTGAGGGAAGTGGCGGTAGGGATTGTGGATGCATTGGTAATAATTTTCCAAAACTCCCTGGACTTGGCAATGGTCCCGGCAGACTGGAAAACTGCTAATGTAACACCCTTATTTAAAAAGGGCAGTAGACAGAAGGCTGGAAACTATAGACCGGTTAGCCTAACATCTGTGGTAGGTAAAATTTTGGAGTCCATTATTAAGGAGACAGTAACAGGACATTTGGATAATCATAATTTAATAGGACAAAGTCAGCATGGTTTTATGAAGGGGAAGTCATGTTTGACAAATTTGCTGGAGTTCTTTGAGGAAGTAACGTATAGGGTGGATAAACGGGAACCAGTGGACGTAGTGTATTTAGACTTCCAAAAGGCATTTGACAAGGTGCCACACAAAAGATTATTGCTTAAGATAAAAAATCACGGGATTGGGGGTAATATTCTGGCATGGATAGAGGATTGGCTAACTAACAAAAGGCAGAGAGTTGGGATAAATGGTTCATTCTCAGACTGGCAAGCAGTAACTAGTGGTGTTCCGCAGGGGTCAGTGCTGGGTCCCCAACTCTTTACAATCTATATTAACGATTTGGAGGAGGGGACAGAGTGTAACATATCAAAGTTTGCAGATGATACTAAGATGGGGGGGGGAAAGTAGTGAGTGAGGAGGACATAAAAAACCTTCAAGGGGACATAGACAGGCTAAGTAAGTGGGCAGAGATTTGGCAGATGGAATACAATACTGGAAAGTGTGAGGTTATGCACTTTGGCAGGAAAAATCGTAGAGCAAGTTATTGTCTTAATGGCAAGAAACTGGAAAGTACTGAAGTACAAAGGGATCTGGGGGTCCTGGTGCACGAAACTCAAAAGGTTAGTATGCAGGTGCAGCAAGTGATTAAGAAGGCCAATGGAATGTTGGCTTTCATTGCTAGGGGGATAGAATATAAAAATAGGGAGGTATTGCTTCAGTTGTACAAGGTATTGGTGAGACCGCACCTGGAATACTGCGTACAGTTTTGGTGTCCATACTTAAGAAAGGACATACTTGCTCTCGAGTCAGTACAAAGAAGGTTCACTCGGTTAATCCCGGGGATGAGGGGATGGACATATGAGGAGAGGTTGAGTAGATTGGGACTCTACTCATTGGAGTTCAGAAGAGTGAGAGGCGATCTTATTGAAACATATAAGATTGTGAAGGGGTTGGATCGGGTGGATGCAGGGAAGATGTTCCCGATGATGGGTGAAACTAGAACTAGGGGGCATAGTCTTAGAATAAGGGGCTGCTCTTTCAAAACTGAGATGAGGAGGAACTACTTCACTCAGAGGGTGGTAGGTCCATGGAATATGCTGCCCCAAAAAGCTGTAGAAGCTACATCATTACATAAATTTAAAACAGAAATAGACAGTTTCCTAGAAGTAAAGGGAATTAAGGGTTACGGGGAGCGGGCAGGAATTTGGACATGAGTCTAGGTTCGGATCGGTCATGGCCCTGTGGGTAGCGGAGCGGGCCCAGGGGCCGTGTAGCCTGATCCTGCTCCTATTTCGTGTGTCTAATTCTGTTAGATTCAGGAGATGGTTCTGTGATAGTGGATTGGCGGTTAGGATCAGATCAGCCATGATCTTATTGAATGGCGGAGCAGGCTCGAGGGGCCGATTGGCCTACTCCTGCTCCTATTTCTTATGTTCTTATGTTCTTAAAACTTTTAATCTCTGGGAAATCTGTCCACAACTCTATTAGTGGAGAAATGAACGTTGGCATATTAAATGTTACAATCCATGTGACTTAGTCCAATTATTTCACAGATGACAACATACTCATTGCCCCAACAGGACTGGAGCCACAGTGTTGCAAAGAATATTTGATCATTTATGAATACACATTATTCCCTCAATCCCTTTCTCAATCAGGTATTCTTCTAGCTACTTTTTAAAAGTGTTAATTAACCTAAACATTTGATAAAGTTCCTCCTGTGAGACTTTTAAAGGAGGTTTTAAATTTGTGCAGTTAATGGTGAATTTGATATCTTGACTGAGATTGGCTTGGCTGTAGAAAGCAGAAGATTGCAGTGGTAGAAAAGGCTCTGTCGTGGAGTGAAAAAGCAACAACTAGTGGAGATCTGCAGGGTTTTTTTCTGGGTCTCTGTTATTTACACTGTTCATACATGACAGTAGTATTTCTTGTAGTAGTTGAGGCCAAGAAGACTAGTGTAAAGGAGATTGATAGTCCTCGGAAGGATCTGGATCAATTAATTTTTTTGGTGTCTTGCATGTGAAAGGCACTGATTAATCAAGGACAGTCAGCATGGATTTGTTAAGGGACGGTCATGTCTGACTAACTTGATTGAATTTTTTGAGGAAGTAACGAGGAGGGTCGATGAGGGTAGCGTGTTTGATGTAGTTTACATGGATTTTAGCAAAGCTTTTGACATGGTCCCACATGGCAGACTGGTCAGAAAAGTAAAAGCCCATGGGATCCGAAGAAAAGTGACAAGTTGGATCCATAATTGGCTCAGTGGCAGGAAGAAAAGGATTATGGTCAACAGGTGCTTTTGTGACTGGAAGGTTGTTTCCAGTAGGGTTCCGCAGTTCTTAGTACAGTACTAGGTCCCTGCTTTTTGTGGTATATATCAATGATTTAGACTTCAATGTAGGGGGCATAATTCAGAAGTTTGCAGATGATACAAAAATTGGCCGTGTGGTTGATGGGAAGAAAGCTGTAGACTGCAGGAAGATATCGATGGACTGGTCAGGAGGGCAGTAAAGTGACGAATGGAATTCAGTCCGGAGAAGTGTGAGGTAATGCATGTGAGGAGGGCTAACAAGGCAACATAAGAATATAAGAAATAGGAGCAGGAGTAGGCCATTCGGCCCCTCGCCTGCTCTGCCATTCAATAAGATCATGGCTGATCTTCGACCTCAACTCCACTTTCATAGTTATACAGCACAGAAAGAGGCCCATCGCGTCCGCGCCGGCCATCAAGCCCTGTCTAATCTAATCCCATTTTCCAGCATTTGGTCCATAGCCTTGCATGCAATGGCATTTCAAGTGCTCATCCAAATGCTTCTTGAATGTTGTGAGGGTTCCTGCCTCTACCACCCTTTCAGGCAGTGAGTTCCAGATTCCAACCACCCTCTGGCTGAAAAGGTTTTTCCTCAAATTCCCTCTAAACCTCCTGCCCCTTACCTTGAATCTATGCCCCCTTGTTATTGACCCCTCTACTAAGGGGAAAAGTTCCTTTCTATCTACCCTATCTATGCCCCATATAATTTTGTACACCTCAATCAGGTCCCCCCTCAGCCTTCTCTGCTCCAAGGAAAACAACCCCAGCCTGTCCAGTCTTCATAGCTGAAGCGCTCCAGCCCAGGTAACATCCTGGTAAATCTCCTCTGCACCCTCTCCAAAGCAATCACATCCTTCCTATAGTGTGGCGACCAGAACTGCACACAGTACTCCAGCTGTGGCCTTACCAGCGTTTTGTACAGCTCCATCATAACCTCCCTGCTCTTATATTCTATGCCTCGGCTAATGAAGGCAAGTATCCCATATGCCTTTTTAACCACCTATCCAACTGTTCTGCTGCCTTCAGGGATCTATGTACATGCACACCAAGGTCCCTCTGATCCTCTGTCTTTCCTAGGGGCTTACCATTCATTGTGTATTCCCTTGCCTTGTTAGTCCGTCCAAAATGCATCACCTCACACTTTTCAGGGTTAAATTCCATTTGCCACTGTTCCGCCCATCTGACCAACCCATCTAAATCGTCCTGTAGCCTGAGGCTTCCCTCCTCGCTATTTACCACCCCACCAATTTTCGTGTCATCTGCGAACTTACTGATCATACCTTTTACATTCACATCCAAATCATTAATGTAGACCACAAACAGCAAGGGACCCAGCACCGATCCCTGTGGTACCCCACTGCACACAGGCTTCCAGCCACAAAAACAACCTTCCACTATCACCCTCTGCCTTCTGCCACTAAGCCAGTTTTGGATCCAATGTGCCAAGGCACCCTGGATCCCATGGGCTCTTACCTTCCTGACCAGTCTCCTATGCGGGACTTTATCAAAAGCCTTACTGAAATCCATGTAAACCACATCCACTGCACTACCCTCATCCACACACCTAGTCACCCCCTCGAAAAATTCAATCAAATTGGTCAGACATGATCTTCCCTTGACAAAGCCATGCTGGCTATCACTAATTAATCCTTGCCTCTCCAAGTGGAGACTAATTCTGTCCCTCAGAATTTTTTCCAATAATTTCCCTACCACAGATGTTAGGCTCACCGGCCTGTAATTCCCTGGTTTATCCCTGCTACCCTTCTTGTATAATGGTACTACATTAGCTGTTCTCCAGTCCTCTGGTACATCCCCTGTGGCCAGAGAGGTTCTGAAAATTTGTGTCAGAGCCCCTGCAATCTCCTCCTTTGCCTCACATAGTAGCCTGGGATACATCTCGTCCGGGCCTGGGGATTTATCCACTTTTAAGCCTGCTAAAACTGCTAGTACCTCCTTCCTCTCGATGCTAATATGTTCAAGTATATCACAGTCCCCCTGCCCGATTTCTATGTCCACATCGTCCTTCTCCATAGTGAACACAGATGCAAAAAAAATCATTTAAAACCCCACTTACATCTTCTGGCTCTACACACAGCTTGCCACTTTGGTCCCTAATGGGCCCTACTCTTTCCCTAGTTATCCTCTTGCCCTTAATATATTTATAAAACACCTTCGGATTTTCCTTTTATATTGCTCGCCAGTGTTAATTCATGGCCCCTCCTCGCTCTCCTAATTTCTTTTTTAAGTATCCCCCTGCACTTTTTATACTCCTCTAGGGCTTCCTCTGCCTTTAGTCCTTTGTATCTGCCAAAAGCCCCCCTTTTTTTCCTAATCTATTCTCGTATATCCCTTGACATCCAAGGTTCCCTGGGCTTGTTGGTCCCACCCTTGACCTTTACGGGAACATGTTGCCATTGTACTCTCTCAATTTCCTTTCTGAAAGACTCTCATTACTCCGATGTGGATTTTCCTTCAAGTAGCTGACCCCAGTCCACATTGGCCAGATCCTGTCTTATATTAAAATCGGCCTTCCCCCAATTTAGAACCTTTATTTCCGGTCCATCCTTGTCCTTTTCCATGACTACCTTAAATCTCACCGAATTATGGTCACTGTCACCAAAGTGCTCACCTACTAACACATCTACCACTTGCCTGGTCACATTCCCTAGAATTAGGTCCAGTACTGCCCCCTCTCTTGTAGAACATTCTACATGCTGGCTCAAAAAGCTCTCCTTGATGCACTTTAAGAATTCTGCACCCTCTAAGCCTTTCACACTCTGACTATCCCAGTTAATATTGGGGAAGTTGAAATCCCCCATTATTATTACCCTATTATTTGCACACTTCTCTGAGATTTGCCTACATATCTGTTCCTCTATCTCCCCCTGACTGTTTGGGGGCCTATAGTACACTCCCAGCAAAGTGTTTGCCCCCTTTTTGTTTTTAAGTTCAACCCATATGGCCTCATTAGAGGAACCTGTTAATATATCATCCCTCCTTACAGCAGTAATTGACTCCTTAATTAATATTGCAACACCCCCTCCTCTTTTTACCCCCCCCCCCCCGTCTCGCCTGAAGATTCTATACCCCGGAATATTGAGCTGCCAGTCTTGCCCCTCCCTCAACCATGTCTCCGTGATAGCAACAATATCATACTCCCATGTGTTCATCAACAACAGTTCATCCACCTTATTCGCAAGACTCCTTGCATTAAAATAAATGCCATTCAGCCTTGCCCTACTCCCTTGTGCCGCTGCATATTTGCTCTGCCTTCCAGTCTGACTTTTTTCCTCTATATTTGGCTGTACATTACCCCCTACTATAGTTCCACTCTGTATCCCATCCCCCTGCCAAGTTAGTTTAAACCCCCCCCCCCCCGAACAGTGCTAGCAAACCTCCCCGCAAGGATATTTGTCCCGTTCTGGTTCAGGTGCAACCCGTCCGACTTGTACAAGTCCCACTTTCCCCAGAAGCAGACCCAGTGATCCAGGAAACTAAAGCCCTCCCTCCTGCACCAACTCTTTAGTCACGCATTCATCTGTTCTATCCTCCTATTCCTATACTCACTAGCACGTGGCACCAGGTGTAATCCAGAGATTACAACCTTTGAGGTCCTGCTCTTTAATCTGCTACCTAGCTCCCTAAATTCTTGCTGCAGGACCTCATCCCTCTTCCTACCCATGTCGTTGGTCCCAATGTGAACCACGACCTCTGACTGTTCACCCTCCCCCTTCAGAATGCCCTGTAGCCGTTCAATGACATCCTTGACCCTGGCACCAGGGAGGCAACAAACCATCTTGGAGTCACGTCTACGGCCACAGAAACGCCTATCTGTTCCCCTTATGATAGAATCCCCTACCACTATTGCTCTCCCACTCTTTTTCCTCCCTTCCTGAGCAGCAGAAGCACCCCTGGTGCCAGGAAGTTGGCTGCTGCTGCCTTCCTCTGGTAAGTCACCCCCCTCAACAGTATCCAAATGGGTATACCTGTTTGAGAGGGGGATGGCCACAGGGGTCCCCTGCACTACCTGCCTGCCTCTACTGCTCTGCCTGATGGTCACCCATTTCCCTTCTGCCTGTGCAGCCCTTACCTGCGGTGTGACCAACTCGCTAAACGTGTTATCCACGACCCTCTCAGCATCGCAAATGCTCCAAAACTCATCCATCCGCAGCTCCAGCGCCGCAATGCGGTCTACTAGTAGCTGCAGCTGGATACATTTCTGGCACACATGGTCGTCACGGACACAGGCAGCGTCCCTGAATTCCCACATAGAGCAAGAGGAGCATAACACGGGGCTGGGCTGTCCTGACATGACTTACCCTTTAATTAATTTAAATTAAATCAATACCACCAATTAAATTTCCTGCACTATCCCCATATCCCTTGATTCCCAAAAATCTATCGATCTCTGTCTTGAATATACGCAACATCTGAACCTCCACAGCCCTCTGGGGTAGAGAATTCCCAAGATTCACCACCATTTAAGTGAGGAAATTTCTCCTCCTCTCAGTCCTAAATGGCCGACCTCTTATTCTGAGAATGTGACCCCTGGTTCTGGACTCCCCAGCCAGGGAAAACATCCTCCCTGCATCTACCCTGTAAGAATCTTGTATGTTTCAATGAGATCACCTCATTCTTCTAAACTCTAGAGAGTATAGGCCTAGCCTATTCAATTTCTCCTCATAGGACAATCCCCCCATCCTAGGAATCAGCCTGGTGACCCTTCATTGCACTCCCTCTATGGCAAGTTTATCCTTCCTTAGTTAAGGAGACCAAATCTGTACACAATACTCCAGGTGTGGTCTCGCCAGGGCCCTATATAATTGCAGTAAGATGTCTTAACTCTTATACTCAAATCCTCTTGTAATAAAGGCCAACATACCATTTGCTTTCCTAATTGCTTGCTGTACCTGCATGTTAACTTTAAGTGATTTGTGTACAAGGACACCCAGGTCCCTCTGAACACCAACATTTCCCAATCTCTCACCATTTAAAAAAAAATACTCTGCATTTCGATTTTTCCTACCAAAGTGGATAACTTCACATTTCTCCACATTATATTCCATTTGCCATGTTCTTGACCACTCACCTTAGCCTGACTATATCCCCTGAAGTCTCTTTGCATCCTCCTCACAACTTACATTCCCACCTAGATTGTATCATCAGCAAACTTGGATATATTACATTTGCTCCCCTCATCCAAATCATTGATATAGATTGTGAATAGCTGAGGCCCAAGCACTGATCCTTGCGGTACCCCACTAGTTACAGCCTGCCATCCCAAAAATGACCCGTTTATTCCTACTCTCTGTTTTCTGTCCATTAACCAATCCTCAATACATGCTTGTATATTACCCCCAATCCCATGAGCCCTAATTCTGTTTAATAACCTCTTGTGTGGCACCTTATCGAATGTCTTTTGAAAACCAAATATACCACATCGACTGATAATAGCCCTTATCTATTCTGCTAGTTGCAACCTCAAAAAAAACTCTAACAGATTTGTCAAACACAATTTCCCTTTCATAAATCTGTGTTGACTCTGCCCAGCCCTATTATTATTTTCTAAGTGCCCTGTTACCACGCCCTTAATAATCGATTCTAGCATTTTTCCTACTAATGTCAGGCTAACTAGTCTGTAGTTCTCTCTCCCTCCTTTCTTAAATAGTGAGGTTACATTTGCTACCTTCCACTCTGTGGGAACCGTTCAAGAATCTATGGAATTTTGGAAGATGACAATCAATGCATCCACTATCTCTATTTTAAAACCCTAGGATGTAGGCCATCAGGTCCAGGGGATTTATCGGCTTTCAGTCCCATTAATTTCTCCAATAAATTTTTATCAATCATTTATACATGAAAAAACCTGTACAATAAGGTAAGTTTATTTTTAGCCCCTTTAAAACATTTAAATTTATTTTTCAAAAAATAGATTTTTATTTTAAATATTTAATTAAATGGCATTTTAAATGTTTTTTAATTTATTTGAAGTGTAGATGTGTTTTTTGAGGTATTTCCATTCACGCTCCATACGTACGATTCCCTTTTATTGGTTGGGCTGACCCACATGGGATGACATGGGCCTCTGCCCGCGGGCACCCGGAGAGGCCCAGAGTCTCCGTACCTCCCGGACTACCAGGTACGCGGGCATTTTATTTGCGGATTGGAGGCATTTCCCCACAAATTCAGGGCCAATATTTTTCGGACCGATCCATGGGGTTAATGCTAGTAGTTGAGTACCAGCTTGCCACCTCAATCAGAGTTTAGCCATATTTAATAAATTAATTCCTTCATCGCACACTGTGCCTTCTCACTTTTTTAACATTGTTTTTGCATATCTTCATTTTTCTCCTTTTACTCTGCAAGCTGAGAGTAAATGGAGAAACTTTTTGGTTTAATTTTATCGCAGCTTTTTTCTGTTTCTTTTTGTTTTCAACCTCTTGGGCGTTTGTAGTGTTTTCTTCAACCACATTCCTTGCATGTTTTCAGCTACTTACTTTGTGCTTTAAAATGTTCACTGTAGAATTCCATTCCTGCGTAATCGAAGATAAACTGATTGAATTTTAAACACAAGCAGTGCACTCATTTTTAATTATATTGTAAATGTTCACAACATGAGCTTTAATTTAGAGTTTAAATTTTTCACACTTGTGTGTGAGAACAAGTATAAAATGTTGGTAGTGGTAGGCTTTGGCTGACTGTTCTTCCTAGCCAAATAGAGCCTGGCACCTTACCAAACTTTATAAATTGCTGTCAGTTCTGGAAATATGCCATGAGGTTTTCCACGCCACTTAAATCCATGAGCTTCCCTCTGAATTTGTGCTGCTAGTGAGTTGAGTGCTCATTGAACTGAAACACTTGTTACTTTGCGTATCACGGGAATAAAGCACACGTTGCACTTTCAGCTTGTGAAGTGCCTTGGGACTTTATTCCAAGTTAAAGGTTGCTATACAAATGCAAGTTGTTGTTTCTCCAGAAGCATTTGGTAATGATTGGATTTTTTTGAATGATAGGTATTTATCAAAAACCTGGGGATTACCAGACTGTTTAGATAGCAGCCAAAAGCAATTTGCTAGTCTAATTAAATATTTTTTTTTCTGATTGTCTATCTTGTGCAGCTGTACTGCAGAGGATTGGGTAACTTTTCTATTGTGTCAAGGCTTGAAATTAACACTGATCTGTTAGATTGACACCAGAATGTTTAACAGTGGACTATTGATAATTGGAGACAAACTCATCTGGTGAACTGATGAGCAGATGCCAATGTTTGCTCACTGCACTATGCTTTTAGGTGCAGACATTTTGCAAGCCATCTCCCATCAAATATCTTAAATGCATAAATGTTTGCCCGCTTGGTTAAGTGGTTGCATTCTTGTCTGAGTCAGAAGCTTGTGACTTAAAGCCCCACTTTGGAACTTGAGCACATAATCCAGGAGAGTGACGATTCAGTGCAGCATTAAGGGAGTGCTGGATTGTTGGAGGTGCTGTTTTTGGATGAGATGTCAAGCCGAGGCCCCAACTGCCTATTCAGGTGTATGCAAAATATACTTTTTTGAAGAGGAGGAGGGAGTTCTCCCGGTATCCTGGCCAGCATTCACCTGTTAATCACCTCGGCCAAAACAGACTAAAAAGAAAGAAAGAAAGACTTGTATTTTATATAGTGCCTTTCACGACCACCGGATGTCTCAAAGCGCTTTACAGCCAATTAAGTCCTTTTGAAGTGGAGTCACTGTTGCAATTAACTGGTCATTCGCTCGCTCGCTTGCTCTCTCATACACATGCGCGCACTCTCTTACACACGCTTCCGCTCTTTTACACACGCTTCTGCTCTCTCACACACGCTCCCGCTCCTGCTCTCTCTCCCTTGCGCATGCGCGCGCTCTCTCGCGCACTCAAATCAAATTCAAATGCTTTATTGGCATGAAAGTTTACAGGGAACCATATTGCCAAAGATTACATAACAAAAAGTACAGGTTTCCAACATTCTGTAGGTGTCAAACAATTTTGACCTTCGTTGGGTACAGACAGTATTAATTTAAACAGTCGTTGACCCTCGTTGGGTACATTCAGTATTAAATTAAACAGTCGTTGGGTACATTCGGTATTGATTTAAACATTTTTAGAGTACATATGCTATGGGTGTGCTCGTTAGTCACTCACTGTTCCTCAGGTTGTGACATGTTGTTACATATTGGGCACCAAGATATGGTCTGTCTCCTTCCCCCAGGACTATTCTTAATTTTGACAGGTCATCCAATTCTTTGAAATCTGGGGTTGTAAGGCTGAGCTTGTCAAAATATATGTTTCTTGTTTTGTTGAATTTTTCGCATTTTAGGAGGAAGTGCACCTCTGTCTCAACCTCGCCGGCCCGACAGTGATCACATATTCTATTTTCTTTAGGTTGCCAGGATTTCTTGTATCTTCCTTTTTCAATTGCCAGTTGGTGGTCGCTTAGTCTGTATCTGGTGAGGGTCTGTCTCTGTTTTGTGTCTCTGATGGTCGAGAGATAGTCTGCCAGTTTATATTCTCTTTTTAGGGCCCGGTAGCATTCTAATCTGCTTTGGCTTTTGGTTATTTTGTTCCAATGTTCCAGGTAGGTTTATTTGCATTGTTTAATGATTTGGTTCACTTGGATTGGTGTTTGGAGAGCAGTGTTGGTCTGGGACTGGTCAGGGTCCGGCTGGGTAGGAGTACTTAGTTTCAGTAACAACTGACTCAGGGGACTCATTTCTCGCTCTCGCGCACGCACACACATAGAAACATAGAAGATAGGAGCAGGAGTAGGCCATTCGGCCCTTCGAGCCTGCTCCGCCATTCAACGAGATCATGGCTGATCATCCAAACACACGCGCTTTCTCTTTTTGTGGGACATTGCCTGCAAAATAACATTGACGAACTTCAAAGGAAATGAAAGGCACCCAAACTCCCTTCCTGGCTGACATGTTGCTGACATTGTAGTTGGTTCCCTCACCTCAGGCACTGTCCCCCTCTCTTTCAAAACTGTCACCATCACCCCATTCCTCAGAAAACCTACCCTCTGTCCTTGTAAACTACTGCCTCATATCCAACCTTCCTTTATTCTCAAGTCCTTGGACATGTCACTGCATCAATTTGTATGAATATCTCTTGCATTTACCAATTTGAATCTCTCCAGTCAAGTTTCCACCCCTCCAACAGCAATAAAATGGCCCTAACCAAAGTCACAATGTTTGCTGTGGCTTTGACTATGGTGCAGTATCCATCTCAACTTCTCTGCAGCTTTTGACACAGATAACCACACCATCCTCCTCCCACACATCTCCTTTGTCCAGCTTGGTGAGACCGCCCTCGCTTAACCCCGCTCATCTGTCCAATCATCGAGCGTTTCCAGCAATGACTTCTCTTCCCACTCCTGCATCATTACCTCCAATTCCCCAAGGAACTTTCTTTGGCCCCCTCCTGTTTCTCATCTACAAACAGCCCCTGGCGACATCATCTGCATACATTGGCTCAACTTCCACATGTATACTAATGACATCCCGCTCTATCTCTCCATTACCTCTTTCACGTCTTCACTACCTCTGCGCTCTCAGACTGCTTGTCTGACATCCAGTGTTGGATGAGCCAACATTTCTTCCAGCTAAACATTGGGAAGACTCCATCTTCTTTGGCTCCTGCCACAAACTGCGCCCTTGCCACCTATTCCATCACTCCCCCCCGCCACTGCTTCCCAATATTCCCACGTGTCATGACTCCTGCTCTCGAGCCCAGGACCACCACCTAACCCTAGCAACCCACATGCCTCTTTTCCCCGCCCTCCCCCCAACTTCATGCTAATCGGATATACTTCCTATATACTACCTACCTAGAATCTGGAACATTTTTCGTTCGTACCTGCAGATTAAAAAGATAAAAGATTAATGAAATTACATTGTTAAACTAATTTTTAGTAATCAAGGCTACTGGTTTGTAGTTTTCATCATACAGTTTGAACCAAAATTATCACTGGATGCGGACAGGATTGGGTTTGGCTGTGATTGCCAATCAGGTGGCTTACTGATGATTGTATAATTATAACAAAAAATGTTGTACTTACTTAACCTCTATTTTATTATAAGTAAATGATGAGCAATTTAGGTTTTATTTTGATTGGCCTCAGTCAACATTGTAATGCATTTGTCACTTAGACTACAGTGATACTGCCACTTTTTGTGGATGCAGAGTGGTTTTAGTTACACATTGACAGACAAGTAGCTATATAAATTGAGTCAGGTTAGCAGTGTAACTCGAGCACACTAAAGCATGAGTTGTGAGCCTTGTGGCGCTTGGACGTTGCACTGGGCACAGTATAGCTTCAGCCTGACGCAGAGCTGCACTTTAAAAGTGCTCAGACAATCATTTGGATCTCCTGGAGACTGTATAAACTTACTTGACTTTTCTGAATATTATGAAAAAAGCCTGTCTGTAGTCTCGTAACATTCAAATTAGTGAAGCTCCGCACAAGCATCCAAATATGCGTGCACAAATCTCAGTTGTAACTGAGCTAAGCGTAGGGTGCAGTCAGCAGTATAACCTGTCTACTGCCGGAGCATGAATGCAGAAATAGAAATTAAGCTTCTGACTGGAATTCTAGAAATATCAGTAATGATTACCATGGTGAAGGAATTGCTAAAACTGGGAATTTTACAGCTAAATAATTGTTTTTAGTTGATTAAATGCTGTCTTTATTGAGAATAAACAGGTTCTTCCCAGGATATGATCATAAACTGCTAGAATTTTGCAATTCCCTATGATGCACCTTGAGAGGAACATTTACAGAATTCTTTATTCGAGTACGTATGGAAATCTGAGAGTTTTTTGGCAGAAAATTCTTGTAACTATACCACTTATTTTAATAACAATTGTTTTGCAATAGAGAGGGTAAGAAATAAAACAAAACTGGAAAAAAAAGTGTATTCAAAAATTTAGAAAAATTGGGAACGCCTTCAGCACAAAAGAGAAAAAAGTGCATGAAAGCAGACCAGATTTTTTTTCTGTCATTAAAACAATTGCTAACAAAAAAAAGGAGAGGGACGATGCAGACATTGTAGTTGAGGAGGAGTGAAATATTAGATGAGATAAAACATAGTGAGAGAGGAAATATTAAGGGGTTTAGCAACTTCAAATCGCCAGGCCCGAATGAAATGTACCCCAGGCTGTCAAGAGAAGCAAGGGAGGAAATAATGGAGGCTCTGACCATCATTTACCAATCCTCTCTGGCTACAGGTGTGGTGCCGGAGGACTCGAGCACTGTTAACATTGTGCCATTGTTTAAAAAGGGAGAAAGGAATAGACTGAGTAATTACAGGCTAGTCAGTTGGGGGGCAAATCATTGGAAAAACTTTCTGAGGGACGGTATTAATCGTCATTTAGAAAGGCACGGATTAATCAAGGACAGTCGGCATGGATTTATTAAGGGAAGGTCGTGTTTGACTAACTTGATTGAATGTTTTGAGGTAACGAGGTGGGTTGATTAGGCTGAATAGCTCTTTTTCGACTGGCACAGACACGATCGGCTGAATAGCCTCCTTTTGTGCTGTAAATTTTTATGATTCTACTTCAATGGAAGCATAAATCACCAGTATGTATGCCACAAATATTCTATAAATTTTGCGATATTTTATCTCCTTTTTCCTAAAGGAAAAGAGATAAAATATAGTCTTTTGTAATACACATCTAAGGTTCTACGATAGATTGTTCATAGAATTTCTCCCCCAAAACAATAACTGATCAGATAAAAAGGAAAAAAATGCATATTTTGGAAATCTGAAATCTAAAATGGAAAAGCTGGAACTCCACAACGGGTTGGTCAGTCTGCGTCTATGAGCAGAAAAGACGTTATGATGTTTCAAGTGTCTTATTCTGATGAAGGCTACACATCTGAAATATCAAGCTGTCTTTGCACAGAACCGCTGAGATGATTCCTGCCAGTTCTTCACCCCAAGCTGTGGTGATGTATCTCCCTGATGATATCATCAATTCTGTTTGAGCACCCCGAAATAATTGAGCGTTTTATATGCTTAGCAGAGCGCTGTACCATTTTGATGTCCAAGCACAGTCTATTTTGTTTTTTAAATCAGTTTTTATAAAACAAAACCAGTTTTTAAAGATGATTGAGAGCATCCCTTTTCTTGCACAAAAGTTTGAGGTTTCATAGCTGTAGTACTATAAAAGAAAGAAAGACTTGCATTTATATAGCGCCTTTCACAACCACCGGGCGTTCCACAGTGCTTTACAGCCAATGAAGTACTCTTGGAGTGCAGTCACTGTTGTATTGAGGAAATACTAATACAGACTATATAAAGCTTGGATATTTTGTAATAGTCCTGCACTCAGTACATTAGAGGATGTTCACAAGATAATTAGGATGAGGAAGGCCATTTGACCAATCTTAATTTATCCATTCAGAACGATTTGAAAATCCCCCTATTATAGTATCCTGTTGAAAGGTCCCAGGGTTTCCGTGTCCACGATGTCTGAAAGTCCATTCCAAGTATTGATCATTCTTTGTGTAAAGTCGAATTTCCTGATAACATTCCTAAAATTAAATTTTTACTGGTTTGAACCTGTGTCCCCTTGTGCTAACCCCACAATTTAAAGTAATATTTTGGATTTATATTTTCCATTCCCTTTACTGTCTTGTATCATCATCATCATCTTAGGCAGTCCCTCGGAACCAAGGATGACTTGCTTCCACATTAAAAATGAGTTCTCAGGTGACCGATGAGTCCAATGCGGGACCTACAGTCTCTATCACAGGTGGGGCAGACAATGGTTGAAGGGGCGGGCGGGTGGGGCGCTTGGCTTCCGCTTGCTCCTGGCGAAGAGACTCGAGGTGTTCAGCGCCTTCGCGGATGCTTCTCTACTTTGTGCGGTCTTGGGCCAGGGATTCCCAGGTGTCAGAGGGGATGTTGCACTTTTTCAAGGAGGCTTTGAGGGTGTCCTTGAAGCATTTCCTCTGCCCACTTGGGGCTCTCTTGCCGTGTCGGAGCTCCAAGTAGAGCACTTGTTTTGGGAGTCTCGTATCGGGCATGCGGACGCTGTGACCCGTCCATCGGAGCTGATCGAGCGTGGTCAAAGCTTTGATGCTGGGGATGTTGGCCTGAGCCAGAACACTGATGTTGGTGCGCCTATCCTGCCAATTAATTTGCAGGATCTTGCGAAGGCAGCATTGGTGGTACCTCTCCAGTGCTTTGAGGTGCCTGCTGTACATGGTCCACGTCTCTGAGGCATACAGGAGGGCAGGTATCACTACTGCTCTGTAGACCATGAGCTTGGTGCCCGGTTTGAGGGCCTGGTCTTCGAACACTCTCTTCCTCAGGCGACCGAAGGCTGCACTGGCACAGTGAAAGCGGTGTTGGACTTCGTCGTCGACGTCTGCCCTTGTTGACAGTAGGCTCCCGAGGTATGGAAAGTGGTCCACGTTGTCCAAGGCCTTGTTGTGGATTTTGATAATCGGGGGGCAGTGCTGTGTGGTGGGGGCAGTATAAATCTATGATTACCCATCAGACATAACCTTTCTCATAACTCGGACAGATCTTTAATACCAGGGATCAGCCTTGTGGCTCTTGTTTGCACTCTCTCAACATAAGAACATAAGAATTAGGAGCAGGAGTAAACCATATGGCCTTTCGAGCCTGCTCCGCCATTCAATAAGATCATGGCTGATCTTCGACCTCAACTCCCCTTTCCTGCCCGATCCCATATCCCTTGATTCCAAAAATCTATCTATCTCTAGTGCTTGAATGTCTCTTGTTTTTTGGTGACCACAAGTGGACACAGTATGCAAGGTAATGGTAATCTAACCAGAGCACAGTACAGTTTGATCACAACTTCCTTTGACTTGTATTGTACCATTTTAGTTCAGCATCCTATTGGCTTTATTGATTGGTGCTCTGTATTGCACATTCCTGGTTGGGACATTTTTGAAGTTTTTTATTTTTTTACTTTTTATCTAACCTTGAACCCTACAGGGAAAGTTTTATTTGTTAGAATTGCATCAGGCAATAAATAAATTCTGTGTGGTAGCAGGAGTTAGTTATTTCTGAAGATACTCTGGAAACATTGAAATAACTCAAAATAAAAACAAAATTAAGCATATTAGATGCTATAGCCTGTCCCATTGGGATCAAATATTTTTCTGCTTTCAGTATGTTTTATTTGTAGAGGACAGCCTGATGATGTGGTATATTTTACTACTATGAATAAGCAGTGTCTCATAGGTCAGTTAAACTCATCTAATGTTTGCACTGGTGATGTGGTTCTGGCTTCACATTGAGGTAAACTCTTTCGTACGTCGCCCAAATAAATAAAATTTAAGCGCGCAGAGTGAAACCACCTCACAAAGGCATTCTTGCGCTGCTTTGGACTTTACAATATATCTCAACTGGTGCCAAATGTTTTAAAAAGTTCAATTAAGCAGCATTTGGATACCAGTGAACAGAGCTCTGAGCATCTATGCAAGCATGCGTATACAAGTAACTCAGTTTGTCCTGGTCAGAGATTGATTCAGAGCCCACAGTGTTGCTGAATCCTTTTTGTTCTAAACGAGTACCTGTTTCAGACTAACATCTGTTGTATAATGGCTCTGTGATTGTGTTGCTTAAAACAAGAGGTGTGAAGTGCTTTGAGAGAGAGAGAATATATAAACACATGAAATGTTACTTTGAAATTTATTGACACAGCCATATGTCACAAACAACAGAGACAGGAATGGCCAGTTAATCTGATTTTTGGTGCTGTTAGTTAAGGGAAAAATGTTGGCCAAGACATCAGGAGAGCTTGCTGATCATAAAATAGTGCCCTGGAATCTTGAGCAAATCCCTCAAATACCAGAGCAGGGGGCTGGGCCTCAGTTTAACCTCTTATTCAAAGGATGACACTTTGAATGTTGCAGCATTCCCTCAGTACTGCACTTGAGGCTCAGCCTAGATTAGATGTTCAGTTTTTGCAGTGGACCTTGAAGGCACAACCTTATGACTGTTGAGGCAAAAGTGCTACCTTCTGAGTCAAGCTGATGTTATTTATGTGCAGAAAATCTCATTCTACTTAGAAGCTTAGTTGGCTCAGTAAAATTTTACTTGCAGGCCTTGTAATTGCTCCCCTCAGAATTTGCAGGTACTTTTTAAGCAGTATTGTTAATAGCATATCCCTAAGCTTACAGAAGCAGAATGTGTCCTTGCAATACTGCACTGAAAGGTTATTCCTAAAATTAAGTTACTAGGGAATAGCTGAAGAAATAAAGTATCAAATTAAGTGTCAGCATTGTGGTTTATTGAAGCTTATCAAACCACTTTTTTTATTCATTCTTGTGATGTGGCCATCACTGGCAAGGCTGGCATTTATTATCTATCCCTATTTGCCCTTGAGAATGTGGTGGCTGACTGCCGCCTTGAACTGCTGCAGTCCATGTGGTGAAGGTGCTCCCACAATGCTGCTGGGTAGGGAGTGCAAAGATTTTGACCCAGTGACAGTTTAGGAATAGCGATATATGTCTGTCGGGATGATATGTGATTTGGAGCGGAACTTGGGAGGTGATGGTGTTCCCATGCAACTGCTGTCCTTGTCCTTGTCCTTCTCAGTGGTGGAAGCCGCATGTTTGAGAGAGTGTCGAAGAAACTTTGGCGAGTTGCTGCAGTGCATCTTGTAGATGGTACACACTGCAGCCACGGTGCGCGGTGGTGGAGGGAGTGAATGTTTAAGATGGTGGATGAGGTGCCAATTAAGCGGGCTGCTGTGTCCTGGATGGTGTCAAGCTTCTTGAGTGTTGTTGGAGCTGCACTCATCCAGGCAAGTGGAGAGTATTCCATCACACTCCTGACTTGTGCCTTGTAGATGGTGGAAAGGCTTTGGGGAGTCAGGAGGTGAGACACTCGCCACAGAATACCCAGCCTCTGACCTGCTCTTGTAGCCACAGTCTTTATGTGGCTGGTCCAGTTAAGTTTCTGGTCAATGGTGACCTGCCAGGATGTTGATGTTTGGGGATTCGGCGATGGTAATGCCGTTGAATGTCAAGGGGCGGTGGTTAGACGCTCTCTTGTTGGAGATAGTCATTGCCTGGCACTTGTGTGGTGCGAATGTTACCTGCCACTTATCAGCCCAAGCCTGAATGTCGTCCAGGTCTTGGCGCACATGGGCATAAACTGCTTCATTATCTGAGGAGTTGCGAATGCAAATGAACACTGCAATCATCAGCGAACATCCCCACTTCTGACCTTATGATGGAGGGAAGGTCATTGATGAAGCAGCTGAAGATGGTTGGGCTTAGGACACTGCCCTAAGGAACTCCTGCAGCGATGTACTGGGGCTGAGATGATTGACCTCCAACCACAACCAAATTCAAATTCAAATTAAAATCGCTTTATTGGCATGATAAGGTACATCTTATGTTGCCAAAGCATCGAAAAACATTTATGGTTGAACACATAAACGCAGATCTATTCATACAGTGTATAAACAGATATATCCCTGAGTGTATAAATATACATTCGTATAATTTGTATATACTCTTTTCTTAGGTTTACTGGTTGTCCCTCTGTTTATGGCAAGCTGTAACATAGTGTGCCGCTAAGGTTACACAGTTTCTCTGTTCCCCTAGTAGGTATGGGAGTTTTTGGTCATCATTCAAATTTCTGAATTCAGGGCATATTTGTGAGAATTTTTGGTAGAAATTCTCCCTGGTGCCCTGATATTTTCCACAAGCTGTGAGGAAGTGCATCTCTGTCTCCACCACTCCCTGACTGCAGTGAGAGCATATCCTGTCCTCTCTTGGCAGCCGGGTCTGTCTGTGTCTGCCTTTTTCGATCGCCAGGCTATGTTCACTAAGTCTGTACCTTGTCAAGGTTTTTCTCAGTTTGCTATCCTTTACCATGGTCAGGTATTCAGCCATGTTGTATTGTCTGTTTATGGCCAAGTAGCAATTGAGTTTGTTTTGGGTTTTTGTTGTTTCTGCCCAATATGACAGGTATTTTTCCTTTTGCTTAGTGACAATTGTGTTGGGTCGAATTCTCTGTGCTACGATGTCACTGTCCTGGGGCTGGTTATTGTTAGTAGTGTTAGTGGTTGCTTCACTGAGTCCCAGGACTAGTTGACTGAGGGTATTCTTCTTTATGGTCCTCTCTTGGCATTTCAAGGCTTCGTAATGATAGCAGTGGGGGTTGCTCATTTTTAGGTGTTTCCAAAATTTGGTGGCTCTTTTTTGGATAGTAATTATTAGTGGATATTGGCCTAGTTCTGCCCTGCATGCATTGTTTACGGTTTTCCTTTGAGTCCGGAGGATACTTTTACAGAATTCTGCATCTTCCTTTGTGCTAGGTATGACTCCAGCCAGTGGAGAGTTTTTCCCCCTGATTCCCATTGACTTCAATTTTACTAGGGCTTCTTGATGCCACATTCGCTCAAATGCTGCCTTGATGTCAAGGGCAGTCACTTTCACCTCACTTCTGGAATTTAGCTCTCTTGTCCATGTTTGGACCAAGGCTGTAATGAGGTCCGGAGCTGAGTGGTCCTGGCAGAACCCCAACTGAACATTGGTGACCAGGTTATTGGTGAGCAAGTGCTGCTTGATAACTGTCAACAACACCTTTCATCACTTTTCTGATGATTGAGAGTAGACTGATGGGGTGGTAATTGGCTGGATTAGATTTGTCCTGCATTTTGTGGACAGGACATACCTGGGCAGTTTTCCACATTGTCGGTTAGATGCCAGTGTTTTAGCTGTACTGGAACAGCTTGGCTGGAGGCACGGCTAGTCCTGGAGCACAAATCTTCAGCACGACAGCCGGGATGTTGTCGGGGCCCATAGCCTTTGCTGTATCTGGTGCGCTCAGCTATTTCTTGATATCACGTGGAGTTAATCGAATTGGCTGAAGCCTGGCTTTTGTGATGGTGCGGACCTCAGGAGGAGGCCAATATGGATCATCCACTCGGCACTTCTGGAAGATGGTTTCAAACGCTTCAGCCTTGTCTTTTGCACTTGCGTGCTGGGCTCTGCCATTATTGTGGATTGGGGTGCACATGGAGCCTCCTCCTCACGTCAGTTGTTTAATGGTCCACCACCATTCACGACTGGATGTGGCAGGACTGCAAAGCTTCGATCTGATATATTTGTTGTGGGATCACTTAGCTCTGTCTATAGCATGCTGCTTCCGCTGTTTATCATGCATGTAGTCCTGTGTTGCAGCTTCCCCAGTATCTTTTCCCCGTATCTTAAGATTGTTGTAAAGTATTAGCTCTCGTTGGAGGGTGTGTGTGAAAAAAAGAGACGGATAATATTGAACTAGATTTTGTTGCAACATAAATTGCAACATAAAGGGAGCACGGTGGCATAGTGGTTAGCACTGTTGCCTCACCGCGCCAGGGACCCGGGTTCGAATCCGGCCTCGGGTGACTGTCTGTGTGGAGTTTGCACATTCTCCCCGTGTTTGCGTGGGTTTCCTCCGGGTGCTCCGGTTTCCTCCCACAGTCCAAAGATGTGCGGGTTAGGTTGATTGGCTATGATAAATTGACCCTTAGTGTTAGGGGGATTAAATACGTGGGGTTACGGGGATAGGGTGGGATATGTGTTGGTGTAGGGGTTACGGGGATCGGGTGGGATATGTGTCGGTGCAGGCTCGATGGGCCGAAATGGCCTCTATCTGCACTGTGGGGTTTCTGTGATTTCTGTGAAATTGATTAGTGTAAGAAGAGTCGTGGATTGTTACAGTAGCTTCCTGAGACCTGGGTGTGTACAATTTTATTTTACAGGATTTACTGAGCCAAATATTTACAATGTTATTGGATACTTGTCCTAAATTCTCGAGTCCAGTAGGAATGTTCATAATATCCTGCTGAATCAGGGACTTCCCAGAAAAAATCAAAAAGTTGAATTCGCACATTAAGCTTTTGCTTTGTTTTATAATTCAATCCAAGGACTTTGATTCACAGAGAAACTCTGAGGAATTTATAATATTTCAGTACCCAAATAATACAGAATGATTCAAATATTTTAACTTACTTTATTGTTTAAAAATACTAAGTGTTGTATTGTTGTTGCAGTGGTAGATTTTTACAGAATTTTGTTAATTCCTAAAGCATAAACATGTAAACTTTATCAACTACAAGGGCGATCAATCTCTAAAAAGATTGTGGAAATTCTACTTTTATGATGCTTTGTTAATATGGTTTTCTCAGTACTAATTATCAATCCGCTGTAAAGTGGAATATAGTGATTTCCATGGTTTATTATATTAAACCATGGAATAATTTAAATAAAGGAAACTACGATGGTCTGAGGAGCGAGTTGGGTAGGATTGATTGGGGAATGGCACTCAAAGGGTTGACAGTGGATAGGCAATGGCAAACATTCAAAGACCGAATGGATGAACTACAGAATTTGTTCATCCTAGTTTGGCATAAAAATAAAACAAAAAAGGTGACCCAACCGTGGCTAACAAGGGAAATTAGGGATAGCATAAGGTCCAAGGAGAGGGCATATAAATTGGCCAGAAAAAGCAATAATCCTGAGGATTGGGAGCAGTTTAGGTTTCAACAAAGGAGGAGAAAGGGATTAATTAAGAAAGGGAAAATAGAATATGAGAGTAAGCTTGCAGGGAACATAAAAATTGACTGTAAAAGCTTTTATAGATATGTGAAGAGAAAAAGATTAGTGAAGTCAAGCGTAGGTCCCTTGCAGTCAGAATCGGGGGAATTTATAATAGGGAACAAAGAAATGGCAGACCAACTAAATACATATTTTGGTTCTGTCTTCACAAAGGAGGACACAAATAACCTCCCAGAGATGCCGGGGAACATAGGGTCTGATGAAAGGGTGGAACTGAAAGAAATCAGTATTTGTAGGGAAATGGTGTTAGGAAAATTGATGGGACTGAAGGCCGATAAATCCCCAGGGCCTGATAATCTACATCCCAGGGTACTTAAGGAAGTGGCCCTAGAAATAGTAGATGATTTGCTGGTCATCTTCCAGAACTCGATAGACTCTGGAACGGTACCCATGGATTGGTGGGTAGCTAATGTTACCCCACTATTCAAAAAAGGTGGTAGAGAAAAGGCGGGGAATTATAGACCGGTAAGCTTGACATCGGTAGTGGGGAAAATGCTAGAGTCCATTATAAAAGATGTAATAGCAGAGCACTTGGAAAGCAGTGACTGGATCGGACAAAGTCAACATGAATTTACAGAAGGTAAATCATGCTTGACTAATCTACTGGAATTTTTTGAGGATGTAACTGGTAAAATAGGTAAGGGAGAACCAGTGGATGTGGTGTATTTGGACTTTCAGAAGGCTTTCGATAAGGTCCCGCATAAGAGATTAGCATGCAAAATTAAGGCACATGGGATTGGGGGCAAGGTATTGACTTGGATAGAGAACTGGTTGGCGGACAGAAAGCAAAGAGTTGGAATAAACGGGTCGTTTTCCGAGTGGCAGGCAGTGACTAGTGGGGTACCGCAAGGATCGGTCCGAGGACCCCAGCTGTTCACAATATATATTAATGATCTGGACGAGGGAATTGGATGTAATATCTCCAAATTTGCAGACGACACAAAGCTGGGTGGGAGGGTATGCTGTGAGGAGGATGTCGTGAAACTCCAGTACGATTTGGACAGGTTGGATGATTGGGCAGAAACATGGCAAATACACTATAATGTGGATAAATGTGAAGTTATCCACTTTGGTGGCAAAAACAGGAAGGCAGATTATTACTTGAATGGCAATAGATTGGGAGAAGGGGAAGTGCAAAAAGACCTGGGTGTTCTTGTGCACCAGTCGCTGAAGGTAAGCATGCAGGTGCAGCAGGCGGTTAAGAAGGCAAATGGTGTGTTGGCCTTCGTAGCAAGAGGGTTCGAGTACAAGAACAAGGATGTCTTGCTGCAGTTGTACAGGGCCTTGGTGAGACCGCACCTTGAGTATTGTGTGCAGTTTTGGTCGCCTTACCTGAGGAAGGACGTTCTTGCCATGGAAGGAGTGCAGCGAAGATTCACCAGGCTGATGCCTGGGATGGCAGGAATGACGTACGAGGAGAGATTGTGTCGATTGGGCTTATACTCACTGGAGTTTAGAAGATTGAGAGGGGATCTCATCGAAACCTATAAAATTCTGTCAGGTCTGGACAGACTAGATGCAGGAAGGATGTTTCTGATGGCCCGGGAGTCCAGAACCAGGGGTCATAGTCTAAGGATAAAGGGTAGGCCATTTAGGACAGAAATGAGGAGGAATTTCTTCACCCAGAGAGTGGTGAACCTGTGGAATTCTCTGCCACAGAGGGTGGTGGAGGTCAGTTCATTAAATATATTCAAGAAAGAGTTGGATATATTTCTTAAGGCTAAAGGGGTCAAGGGATATGGGGAGAAGGCAGGGACAGGGTACTGAATTTGGATGATCAGCCATGATCTCATTGAATGGCGGAGCAGGCTCAAAGGGCCGAATGGCCTACTCCTGCTCCTATCTTCTATGTTTCTATGTTAATGCTAGATTTGCAGTTAGTATGTTTTGGCTGCTTGCAATCTACCCCATCACCAATGTGATGATCACTCCCTAAGTAGGCAGGCAGCTAATTACCAGGCCTTTGGCAATGCCACTGTTGAGGCATCGAGAAGGACATAAGCAGGAGCAGCAGAGACTGACCTCTTTTACTTTTCACCTCGACCTCTTCTCATTTGAAATACCCTGGGGGAGAATTTGAGCTTGTAGCGCCCAAAAAACAGGCACTACAGAGTGCCGTAAGGGATCCAAAATGGCGTCTGCGGCGTGCGGCACACGTCTGTCGCAAAGCGCGGCAAACGCCATCTTGATAAAGGTTTTAGTGTGCGCACAGTTAACGTCCGCCGGACGTATGCAGATCATGACGTCAATCAATGTGCAACACTGATTTGACGCCAACGCTGTCATATTGGAGCTCCATGCTGAAGGGGGGTGGGAGGATTCAGGAAAGAGTAAATTTAAAAGCAGCGAGAGAAATGTCAAGGCTCTACAGAGTAGAGTTTTGGGTAAAAGTAAGCAGAGTGGGTCAGGAAGGGACAGAGAGGGTAATAAGGCATCAGTGACTAAGGTGACATCAGGGAAAAATAGAAATAAGTCAAAGTTATAAAGGCACTATATCTGAATGCACAAAACATTCGCAACAAAATAGATGAATTAATAGCGCAGGTAGAACGGAGACGTGGTTGCAAAGTGGCCAAGGTTGGGAACTAAATATTCCAGGATACTTAACTTTTAGAAGAGATAGGCAAAATGGAAAAGGAGGAGGGGTAGCCCTGATAATAAAGGATCGGATAAAGACAGGAGAGAGAAAGGACCTTAGCTCCAAAAATCAAGTAGAATCAGTTTGGGTGGAGCTGAGAAATAGCAAGGGGCAGAAAACATTGTTGGGAGTTGTTTATAGGCCCCCAAACAGCTGTTGTAATGTAGGGCAGAGTAAAAATCAGGAAATTAGAGGCGCATGTAACAAGGGTAATACAGTAATCATGGGCAACTTTAATCTACATATAGACTGGGCAAACCAAACTTGCAGTAATAGTGTGGAGGACGAATTCATGGAATGTACGCAAGATAGTTTTCTAGATCAGTATGCTGAGGAGCCAACTAAGGAACAGGCTATTTTAGATCTAGTATTGTGCGATGAGAAAGGGTTAATTAATAACCTTGTAGTAAAAGGGCCGTCAGAATTTTATATTGCGTTTGAAAGTAATTTTGTTAAATCCGAAACTAGGGCCTTAAATCTAAACAAAGCAAACTACGTAGGTATGGAGGGGCGAGTTAGCTAAGGTACATTGGGAAGCTACATTGGTATGATGGTAGATAAGCAATGGCTAGCATTTAAAGAATTAATACATAATTTACAACAAATATACATTCCTTTAAGGCACAAAAACCCCACAAGAAAAGTGGTCCAACTGTGGCTAACAAGAGAAGTTAAAGATAATATTAGATCAAAGGAAGAGGCTGATATTGTTGCCCAAAAAGAATAGTAAGCCTGAGGATTGGGAGGATTTTAGACTTCAGCAAAGGAGGAGCAAGAAATTGATAAAGAAAGGGAAAATAGAATATGAGTGTAAACTAGCGAGAGACATAAAAACAGACTGTAAAAGCATCTATAGGTATGTAAAAAGGAAAAGATTAGCAAAAGTAAATGTGGGTCTCTTACGGGCTGAGAAAGGAGAAATTATAATGGGGAATAAGGAAATGGCTGAGAAATTAAACAAACACTTGGTGTCTGTCTTCACGGAAGAAGATGCAAAAAACTTCCCGGAAATAGTGGAGAAGCAAAGGTCTAGCGAGAATGAGGAACTGAAAGAAATTAATATTAGTAAAAAACTAGTACTGGAGAAATTAATGGGACTGAAAGCCAATAAATCTCCTGGACCTGATGGCCTACATCCTAGGGTTTTGAAAGAGATGGCTCTAGAGATAGTGGGTTGTCATTTTCCAAAATTCCATAGATTCTAGAACGGTTCCCGTGGATTGGAAAGTAGCAAATGTAACCCTACTATTTATTTAAGAATGGAGGGAGAGAGAAAACGGGGTGCTACAGACCAGTTAGCCTGACATCAGTAGTAGGGAAAATGCAATCTATTATTGAGGATGTGGTAACAGGATACTTAGAAAATTATAATAGGATTGGGCAGAGTCGGCATGGATTTATGAAAGGGAAATCATGTTTGACGAATCTGTGAGTTTTATAAGGTTGTAACTAGCAGAATAGATGAGGGGGAACAGTGGATGTGATGTATTTGGATTTTCAGAAGGCGTTCGATAAGGTGCCACACAAAAGGTTATTAAACAAAATTAGGGCTCATGGGATTGGGGGTAATATACGAACATGGATTGAGGATTGGTTAATGGACAGAAAACAGAGAGTAGGAATAAATGAGTCATTTTTGGGTTGGCAGGCTGTAACTAGTGGGGTACCACAAGGATCAGTGCTTGGGCCTCAGCTATTTACAATCGATATCAATGATTTGGATGAGGGGACCAAATGTAAATATATCCAAGTTTGCTGATGATATAAAGCGAGGTTGGAATGTAAGTTGTGAGGAGGATGCAAAGAGGCTTCAAGGGGATATAGTCAGGCTAAGTGAATGGGTAAGAACATGGCAATTGGAATATAATGTGGAGAAATGTGAAGTTATGCACTTTGGTAGGAAAATTAGAAAAGCAGAGTACAGGAAACTTTGCTATCCGGAGGTGAGCTATCTAGCAATCTGGAGCCACCGGCAAAAATCAGCAGCCGTTTTTTATTCTTTTTGTTTGTTTTTTTTTGCTTTGTTTGAACAGTCAAGCTGTGCAAGGTCTGTAGCTATAGCAACAGCTTCAGCTACAGTGCTTTAGGGCCACACCCGAGTGTTTAGAAGCTGTTGCTAAGCAACAGTGTTTGTTGTCAAATACGGAGATAAGAATCTCCGTATCTCTCAACATTAACTCTGGAGAGAACGGCAGCAGCTCGGTCCCGTGGGTGCCGGATAGCACAAAGTTTTCTGTATTTTTTAAATGGTGAGAGATTGGGAAATGTTGGTGTTCAGAGGGACCTTGGGTGTCCTTGTACACGAATCACTGAAAGTTAACATGCAGGTACAGCAAGCAATTCGGAAAGCAAATGGTATGTTAGCCTTTAGTACAAGAGGATTTGAGTATAAGAGTAAAGATGTTTTACTGCAATTATATAGGGCCTTGGTGAGACCACACCTGGAGTATTGTGTACAGTTTTGGTCTCCTTACCTAAGGAAGGATATACTTGCCATAGAGGGAGTACAATGAAAATTCACCAGACTGGTTCCTGGGATGGGGGTATTGTTCTATGAGGAGCGATTGAGTAGACTAGGCCTATATTCTCGAGAGTTTAGAAGAATGAGAGATGATCTCATTGAAACATACAAAATTCTTACAGGACTGGACAGGGTAGATGCAGGGAGGATGTTTCCCTTGGCTGGGGAGTCTAGAACCAGGGGTCACAGTCTCAGAATAAGGGGTCGGCCATTTAGGACTGAGATGAGAGATTTCTTCACTCGGAGGGTGGTGAATCTTTGGAATTCTCTATCCCAGAGGGCTGTGGAGGCTCAGTCATTGAGTATATTAAAGACAGAGATTGATAGATTTTTGAATATTAAGGGAATCAAGGGATATGGGGATAATGCAGGAAAGTGGAGATGAGCTAGAAGGTCAACCATGATTTTATTGAATGGTGGCGCAGGCTCGAAGGGCCAAATAGCTGCCTACTGCTTCTCTGAAGCTCGCACAGCTGAACACGCATTAAGCAGCACCACCAGTGCTATTTAAAGGGATCATCGACTACTTACAGGTTAGTTGCTGTTTTCTTCTGGCTGTTGCTACAATTCCACACGTTTTTGGTGCTTTCCATAGTTGTTTCAAATTTCAAAAGTCTACAGGGAGTGGTGTGGCAAGTGCTGAAGTACTTTTTGTTGACTTCAAGGCTTCTACCCAAACCAGTTGCTCCCAGACTTGGGTGCACTAGTAGGCCTTCCTCTTGGAATTGAGCATCACTGGGTGAATGAGCAGAGGCCGTGCCGAGCATGACAGACTGCTAGAGGGGGAGAAGGGCTCTCAGCAGGAAGCCATATCTGCCCAGCATGTTCAGGGAGTAATTCTCCTACCTGAACCATTGCAAAGACCAATGTTTGAGATGTCTGCACTTCACTAAGGAGGTCGTCACTGAAATCTGCCAAATGCTGCAGCCAGAACTCCAACGTCAGAGCAGGGCAAGGACCACATTGCCAGTGGCTATGAAGGTGACCGTAGCAATGAACTTTAATGCGTCTGGCTCCTTCCATGCTGGTGCTGGAGATAATAGCAACCTCTGTTACATAAGGGAAGTCACTGATGCTCTCTATTCAAAGAGGGATAACTTCATTTCATTCCCTCTTGCCAGAGGCAAGCAGGCGGAGTGAGCACGAGGTTTTATAAGGTTTGCAGGCTTCCCCATGGTGAAGGGTGTCATTGACTGCACGCACATTGCTTCGCAGGTGCAGCATGTCAACTCTGCCATGTACCGGAACCGAAAGAGTTTCCACTCCCTCAGTGTGCAGCTGGTCTGTGACCATAGGCAGCACAACACGCAGGTCATTGCCCAGTATCCCGACAGCAGCCATGATGCCTTCATTCTGCGACAGTCTACTGTGCCAGCTGTATTTCATCCACCACGGCAAACCAAGGGGTGGCTACTGGATGACTTGGGCTATCTGCTGACGACATGGCTCATGACTCCGGTTTGCAACCCACGCACATGTGCGCAGGATGCATACAATGAGAGCCAAGCTGCCACAAGAAATGTGACAGAGCAGACCATCGGCGTGCTGAAGCAACGATTCTGCTGCCTGGACTGCTCTGGAGGAGCCCTGCAGTACTCTGCTGAGCGGGTCTCAAGATTTGTGGTGATATGCTGCACAACCTTGCCATCATGAGGGAACAGCATTTGCCATCATCTATCAGGCGAGAAGCTGAGGGGCAAGAGGAGGAGACGGCATTAGAAGAGGAAGGGAGGCGGCAACCTAGACGGCCCCTTTCTGCCCGGGCTGTACGCAAAGAACTAATTCAAGTGCGATACCAGTAACGACAACCCCAATTCCCCATTCATCAACAGTCCCACACTCCCTACCTTCCCTCT
Source organism: Somniosus microcephalus (assembly GCF_052327205.1). Classification (NCBI taxonomy): domain Eukaryota; kingdom Metazoa; phylum Chordata; class Chondrichthyes; order Squaliformes; family Somniosidae; genus Somniosus; species Somniosus microcephalus. The sequence continues at coordinate 91,108,041 of NC_140993.1, read as the reverse complement.
TTCACTGACCATCACCTCATCCTCTTGACACAATGCAAAAATAAAAGCCAACACAAAATAAACCAAATTTATAAATGAAGCCATGCCATATTGTATACAAACTTAAACTAATCACCCATGTGCATTCCCTAAGTGCCTGTCTTCTGTGTGCCTTTGCCTGTCTTAGTGTCCTATGAAGTGCTACCCCAGTGGCTGCAGCATAGCTGGTGGAAGGCTGCTGACTTTCAGTGGAGGAGACTGCAGATGGTTTTGGAGGACAACCTCGAGCAGCTCTTGGCCGGCTTCGCACTGCACCATCTCTGCATGGGCGGCAGCAGTTTGGGCGGGCTGGCTGGCCGACAGGCAACCTCAAGGGAACTGGCAGGGGTGGGAGCACGAATGTTGTCATCCTGAGAGGACAGCAGGTTCGTGCTCCATGGAGCCACGGCCATTCCTCCGGGGCGGCGCCTCAGCCATCCAAATAATCTGTTGGAGGACAGATTGCTGGACTGCTGTGACACCCTGCAAGCCTCTTTGAATACTGGTATCTGCAGCTATTATGGCAGCAGTCTGACCTTGCATGACTGGGTGGCTGCTGCTTGTGCTGCAGTGGAAGCTGAGACATCAGCCATTAGACACTGCATCATGCTTGGGTCCACAAGTGTGCTAATGGAGTTGACCACCACTTCCATGCTGGAAAGAAAAGTCTCCAAGCTCTGCACAAAGCCCTGTGCCAAGTTGGTGCCGAGCTCCTTGGCATTGCACGCAAGCTTTCTGGCAGGCTTCCCAATGCACCAAGCATTTCATTGTGCATGCCCATCAGTCTTCCTCTGTAGGCCGCCCCATCAATGTGCTCATCTGAGTCCTCTGCAGCAGAACTCGTGAGTGACGTCGATCTCCGACAAGCTGGCACCTGCTCAACCCTTGCCCCCTGCCCTGGCTGCAGGCCACTCGTGCCCGGTGTCTCACCACTTGCAGATCCCACCTCTTTGCTAGCTTCTAAATTACGTGCAGTGTCAGTATTTGAGCTGGTGGCTGTGAGTGTGAAATCGAGTGATGGTGTTTCTTCATCATCAGTGTCTTGTTGCTCTTCCACCACTACCTGGCCAGGTTGTAGTTCTTGGGTATCTGGAAGGAGAAAGGCACAAGGGTAAGGTTGTGGTGGGGGGAGTGGTGCGCCGGGGGGTGGGGGGGGGGGTGCGCGGGGAAAGAGGGGCATGCTTTTAGACCATCTGCAGCTTGTAAATCAGAAGAGATTGTGGGATAAGCGGGAAGTGGAATATAAGGAGGAGGATTAGGTATGAGGATACCATCATATCCTATGGTTTCAGCCCCACAGCTGGCCACGGCCTCAGCAATGGCCTCTCCAATGATGGTGAGCACCCTCTCCTCCATGGGGGTAAAGACATGCAGGCATGCCTACCCCACCGGTTAGCTCCTGTTGCCTCCAGTTGTACTCCACCTTGTCCTGCAAGAGAGAGGGAAGTGTCAGTGAGTGTGGTGCAATCTGTTTGGGTGATGTGGCTGTCATGGTGTGTGCAAGCTGTGAGATGTGGGTGTGAGGCTTGCAGCAGTGCTAAGTGTGAGGGTGAGGTGAAGCTATGAATGTTAGGTCTGAGTTCTGATTGGGGATTGTTGGTCGGTGAGTGATAGGGGTGTGGAGCATTGAGCAGAGGCTCTGCCTAGTGGTGCAGTTGTTAGGATATGGCATTTGAAGATGAATTCACTGACCTTGACCACTCGTGTGAGGTCATTGAACTTTTTGCGGCACTGCATCCAGGTCTTCGGGGCTTGACTCCTGGCATTGACCGCCACGGCTATCTGGTCCCATTGCCTTCTGATCATTTGTCTGGAGGGCCCCCTGCAGATACAGCACTTCTCTCCTCCTTTCCACCTCCTCCACCAAGGCCTCCAGTGCAGCATCCAAAAACCTTGGAGTACGCTCTCTCCCATGTTGTGCCATTATTCAGTCTTTTTCCACGTCAGAGTGACTTGTACAAGGACTTGCACCACCTGTTAAAGAAATATTCTAAAATTCTCAACGAATATACAGTCCCTAGAGAAATAGTAACTCCACTGGAAATGTGGTACAACCATGGCTAACTAGAGAAGTTAAGGATAGTATTCAATTAAAAGAAGAAATTTACAATGTTACGAAGAATAATAGTTAGCCTGAGGATTGGGAGGGCTTTAAAAATCAGCAAAGGATGACCAAGAAATTGATGGAGGGTAAACAAGCAGGAAATTTAAAAACAGATTGTAAGAGCTTTTACAAGTATGTACAAAGGAAGAGATTAGCAAAAGTAAACATGGGTCCCTTCGAGGCAGAGACAGGGGGAATTATAATGGGGAATAAGGGAATGGCAGAGTTGTTAAACAAATATTTTGTATCTGTCTTCACACAAAGAACATACTGGACATTGTGGGGAACCAGGGTCTAATGATGGTGAGAAACTTAAAGTAATTAATATTAGTAAAGAAAAGTACTGGGGAAATTAATGGAACTAAAAACTGACATCTCCTGGATCTGATGGCTTACATCCTATGGTTTTAAAAGAGATGGCTGCAGGGATAGTGGATGCATTGGTTTTGATCTTCAAGAATTCCCTAGATTTTAGAATGGTCCCTGTTGATTAGAAGGTGGCAAATGTAACCCTGCTGTTCAAGAAAGGAGGGAGGGAGAAAACAAGGAACTATGGGCCAGTTAGCCTGATATCAATAGTAGGAAAAATGCTAGAATCTATTAAGGATGTGGTAATGGGGCTTTTGAAAAATTACAATATAATTAGGCAGAGTCAGCATGGTTTTATGAAAGGGAAATCCTGATTGACAAATCTATTAAAGTTTTTTGATGGTGTAACTAGCAGGGTAGCTAAGGGGGAGCCAGTGGATGTAGTATATTTGGATTTTCAGAAGGCATTCGATAAAGTACCACGTAAGATGCTGTTGCACAAGATTAGGGCTCATGGGATTGGGGTTAGTATATTAGCATGGATTGAGGATTGGTTAACAGACAGAAAACAGAGTAGGAATAAACGGGTCATTTTCAGGATGGCAACTAGTGGAGTGCCGCAAGGATCTGTGCTTGGGCCTCCGCTTATTTACAATCTATATCCATGACTTAGATGAGAGGACCAAGTGTAATATATCCAAGTTTGCTGAAGATACAAAGCTAGGAGGGAAAGTAATCTGTGAGGAGGATGTAGAGAGGCTGGGCAAGTGATTGGGCAAGAAGGTGGTAGATGAAGTATAATGTGGGGAAGTGTGAAATTATCCACTTTTATAGGAAGAATGGAAAAGCAGAATACTTTTTAAAAGGTGAGAGACTAGTAAATGTTGGTATTCATAGGTATTTGGGTGTCCTTATACATGACTCACAGAAAGTTAACCTGCAGGTACAGCAAGCATTAGGAAGGCAAATGGTATGTTAGCCTTTATTGCAAGGGGTTTGGAGTATGAGAGTAAGGAAGTCTTTCTGTAATTATATAGGGCTTTGCCGAGACCACACCTGGAGTACTGTGTACAGTTTCGGTCTCCCTACCTAAGGAAGGATATACTTGCCTTAGAGTGGGTGCAACAAAGGTTCACTTGATTGATTACTGGGATGAGAGGGCTGTCCTATAAGGAGAGAGTGAGTAGAATGGGCCTATATTCTCTGGAGTTTAGAAGGATGAAAGGTGAACTCATTGAAATGTATAAAATTGTTAGAGGGCTTGACAGGGTAGATGCTGAGAGGCTTGTCCCCTGGCTGGAGACTTTAGAACTAGGGGTCATAGTTTCAATATAAGGGGCCGGCCATTTAGGTCTGAGATGGGGAGAAATTTCTTCACTCAGAGGGTTGTGAATCTTTGGAATTCTCTACCCTAGAGGGCTGTGGATGCTCAGTCGATGAGTATATTCAAGACAGATCAATAGATTTTTGGGCACATAGGAAATCCAGGGATATTGGGATAAGACGGGAAAGTGCAGTTGATGTAGACGTTTAGCTATGATATTGAAGGACGGAGCAGGCTGGAGGGGCCATATGGCCGACTCCTGCTCCTATTTCTTATGTTCTTATGGACGGCTATGAAAAATACATTAAAACACTTTATTCTAAAGGTAGTAACCAATACAAAAAAAACACAGCACAGTTAAGTCCACATCAAGCTGATGTGAAATATCGTCACCATCTTTCCCATCCACTCCGATCAGTAGTCATAGCCAAAGGGATATGACCAGAAGTAATCTTGGTCACCTAGTAGTTACGAGATCATACATCTCAAATTGTTGATACTCAATCTAGGTCAATGTCCAAACACATCCAATAAAATTATTCGTAACCCACGTGTTTGCCCCCTCTGGACAATACAGGACCAGGGGAGGAAAGAGGGTTTTTGCAGACAAGTGGATTATATCCCTGTAGCAGTAGGATTGAGTCTGTAGACAAGCCTAGAAAATGTGGAAGAGGTTGTTGGTTCCTCTAGGCTTTTCAGCATAAGCCAGAAACCAAGGTGTTCTATCTCTGTTGGTGTATTTGGTTGATGCATCTGATGAATAAACCTTAAGCTAGTTCTCTCTCAGATGGCTATACTATTATGCACTAAACAGATTGCCTTCAAATGCACATCTGAAAATATCAGTCACATACATGCCAACCTGTAAAACTCAAACTAACAAATGGGTTCAAAAAAGCTGACATAGCCTAAAAAAAAACCTATAAAATGCACCTGATTTTCATCAGTGTTTTGGGATCACATTCCACAATTCAGTTTGCTTTTGCTGTGAAAACTGAGAACTAATGTCCTCGTATAAGACGTACAACAATATGCAGTTGCAATGGGAGTGTAGTTGGACATGGACTGATTATGACTTAAACTGCAAATTTACCCAATATTCCATAAGTTGTATTACAGGGGAAAATCTAAAGCACCCAAAGTGCAATGCAGTGGTGAATTTAGACATTTTGGAAGGGAAGTGAGATCTGATGCTGCAAAATTTATTTTCTAGTAGGAATTTCCTTAGGAAAGTTTGATTTTTGACATTTATTTTTGGTGAATTTTCCAGTATTAGTGGATTGTAATGCATTATTTGAACCCAAAAATAATTTATTCTGGAATGGTAATTTATATTTGCCCCATGCCCCCACCCTCCTGAAATCCATATCTGATCCTGGAGGGAAGGAATGTTTTTTCCATTCTCTTTCCATCAGAAGGTTATAAAACACCCTTCCCTGATGTCCAGGGAGTAGTGGTGTCAACTCCGAGCGACTGCTGTACCTGCTCGTTTTGACCTGATCCAAACGGAGAGATTTAACTCCCCTCTGCCCATTTAATGAAATTGGGAGAAGCTGAAAAAGAAATCGAAACTAGAATGAAACCATAGTGTATATTAAAATAAAACTCATTGGATATGTAAAAATATGAAATGCTGTGTGGCGGTAGTAGTTCAGTAATCTGGAGGGCAAGCTGTCTCATTGGAATCTAATCAGATTTCCTTTCAAATTTTTCTGCAGAATCTGCTGGGTGGAATATGGAAGCGATCACTAAGGCCTCCAGATCCGTAAAATAATCCACATTAGGAATGAGGCAATATATTGGACTGCTTGAGGAAGGGAAGGTTTGACATTGGGAGACATTAGCTGCATTGCTACTTATTGTTGATCGAGGGTAGAAAGGTCCATTCCAACAAGAGACGAAAAATTCTACTTTTTAAGTTTTCTTTTCTTGAGACAGGTAAACGATGCATCCAATTTGTTTCTAGGTCATTATCAAATACTTTTTTTCTTTTTATGTTTCTTATATGGAAGAGTCCTGTGTATGTATTATTAACTGAACAAACAACTCAAAAGGTATCAAAACAATTGAAGAATATATGGGGAACTAATTGTTGTAATGCAAAGTGCTTTCTCTTTGTTCACATATTAGAATTTTTCATGAGCAGTGTCATCCCAGCCATGCTTGATGCTCACCTCACCTGTTCACACATCATACACTTAAAAGCAAGATTCCAGATAGCTAATAGTAAACTTGTCTGTTGTGCTTTTTCCTCTCCTTGCTCATTTGGAGAGACTGAGATCAAATGTGTCTGCATCAATGGCTGGGGTGAGATAAATTAACTGGGTGACAACAGCAACAACAACTTGCATTTATATAGTGATGTTAACATAGAAAGAAATCCCAAGGCACTTCACAGAGATGTAATGAGACTAAATTGAGCATGATCTGTGATTCAATGCCACAAAACAGTTGATTTAACAACTCTGCCATTGACGAGCTCGATAACAATTGATTTCCATGATGTAATTGCAAATGATTGATCCTTATGGTATTTGTTCTAACTTTGAATTGGCTAGATCTGATCAGTATTCTAATTGCCTTGTTTATTTATTTGAGAGTTTTGCATCTTGAAAGATGCCATATCTGGCCTCAGAGGTATTGCACCTATAAGGGCAAAAATGGAGGCTTGCCTGGCATAGCCACTGTATCTCAAGTTAATTGCTTGCTTCCCCCCCAAAAAGTTAGCAGTTCTAAACTGGCAAGTAGCACACACCGACCAATCAGACTGTTCAGATAAATACATGAATTTTGTTTGAGCTGTCATCTTGATTTTTTGGCTAGTTGAAAATTTATAAATGTAATTAACTTTTATAACCTAAGAATCTTATAAAAATGCATTCACAATTAAATAGTCATTCCTACTCAGAGTTGACTGGACTTTGCTTGCAAAGGTCTATTCCTGTGTCAGAACACTTGGCTGGATCTTGAATTACTGCATTACCTCCACGGTCTCTCTAAATTGACATGCTGCTTATCCGACACCCAATACTGGGTGAGCAGAAATTTCCTCCAATTAAATATTGGGAAGACTGAAGCCCATTGTCTTTGGTCCCCGCCACAAACTCCATTCTTAGCCACCAACATGGTCCCTCTCCCTAGCATCTGTCTGAGGCTGAACCAGACTGTTCGCAACCTTGGTGTCATATTTGACCCTGAAATGAGCTTCCGACCACACATCTGTGGCAAAACTAAGACCGCCTATTTCCACCTCCATAACATTGCCCATCTCCGCCCCTGCCTCAGCTCATCTGCTGCTGAAACCCTCATCCATGCCTTTGTTACCTCTAGACTTGATTATTCCAACACACTCCTGGCTGGCCTTCCACATTCTACCCTACGTAAACTTGAGGTCATCCAAAACTCAGCTGCTCGTGTCCTAACCCGCACCAAGTCCCGTTCACCCATCACCCCTGTGCTCGCTGACCTACATTGACTCCTGGTTAAACAACGCCTGGATTTCAGAATTCTCATCCATGTTTTCAAATCCCTCCATGGCCTCGCCCCTCCCTATCTCTGTAATCTCCTTCAGCCCCACAACCCCCCAAGATATCTGCTCTCCTCAAATTCTGCCCTCTTGAGCATCCCTGATTATAATCATTCAACCATCGGTGGCCGTGCCTTCAACTGCCTAGGCCCTAAGCTCTGGGACTCACTCCCTGAACCTCTCTGGCGCTCTCTACCTTGCTTTCTCCTTTAAGATTCTCCTTAAAACCTACCTCTTTTCTACCCTAAATTTCTTATGTGGCTTGGTGTCAATTTTTTGTCTTCTAACACTCCTGTGAAGCACCTTGGGACGTTTTACTACGTTAAAGGCGCTATATAAATACAAGTTGTTGTTGGATTAAATTTTGTTACTTTTTTTTCTATTGTTACTCTAATTCCCTCTTGACTGACTACAGTCCATGCTGATCATGGCAAGCCCGTCCGATTTTTGCTGATGTCTCAATGACCCATTCCCTGTGCTTGCTTCAACACCCCGGCCCAAGACGCGACCTGATTTCTCTGCTGGCTTCAGTGGCCTTCGCTGATCTATCCAGGTTTGTTCACAGCCCACAGCATCACATCTATAGTTAGCAAATACAGTAGGGGAACTGAACACAGCAAGACCCCTCTCACCTGTTTATTCTTCCAACCGTCCAGTTGGAGTGCTTCTCATCCTACTTGCTTCCTCCAGACCTCCCAAGAGATGCAATGGGCGCACTTTAATTGTGCGCGCCTATTATCTGGTTAAACTGGAATTCTCTACCTTAGAGAGCTGTGGAGGTGGAGTCATTAAATATATTCAAGGCAGCGATAGACATATATTTGAGCTACAGGGGAGTCAAGGGTTATGGGGAGCGGGCAGGAAAGTGGCATTGAGGCCAAGATCAGATCAGCCATGATCTTATTGAATGGCGGAGCAGGCTCGAGGGGGCCGAGTGGCCTACACCTCCTATTTCTTATGTTCTTTTGTAAACATTTTTACGGGCTCTTCAGCTGTGCCTTTACTTATCTGCTGCTCAACACTTCTCAGCATCAACTCTGCCATGTTCCAGCAAGGCACCTCCATTTTGCTCCTGGTGCCAGCATTCTCTATTCTTTGGTCTTGCTGGTCCTGAACTGTGTGCTGGACTACTCCCAATCCCACACTCTAATACTTGCCAGCCCTGAAATCCTGCCACAGTGATCCCAGCAACAATCTTCCACTCTGTCTCTGCTCCCCTTACCTCCCCCCCCCCCCCCCCCCGCCTCCACATGCTTCTGGATCACTTCACATGCCTCCAGTTCCTATTTTCACTTCAGTGCTTCCTGCTCCTACCTACCCAAGTGCTTCTTCAACCCAGTTTCCCCTTCAGTGCACCTACCCCAAATACTTGCACATCCAAGCACTTCAACTCCTCTCTGACTTGTCATAGACCCCGGCACCTTCTGCTCTCTCATACCACCGACCTGAGTCTTCACCTCCCCGCCCCCCCCACCCCTGGATACTTCTCACATACCAACCCCCCTCTTCTTAGGCAGTCCCTCGGAACCGAAGATGACTTGCTTCCACACTAAAAATGAGTTTTCAGGTGTCTGATGAGTCCAGTGCGGGACCTACAGTCTCTGTCACAGGTGGGGCAGACGGTGGTTGAAGGGGCGGGTGGGTGGGGTGCGTGGGTTGACATGCGCTGCTTGCGCTGCCTGTGCTTGGCTTCCGCTTGCTCCCGGTGAAGAGACTCGAGGTGTTCGGCGCCTTCTCGGATGCTTCTCCTCCACTTTATGCAGTCTTGGGCCAGGGATTCCCAGGTGTCAGTGGGGATGTTGCACTTTTTCAAGAAGGCTTTGAGGGTGTCCTTGAAGCGTTTCCTCTGCCCACCTGGAGCTCTCTTGCTGCGCCGGAGCGCCGAGTAGAGCGCTTGTTTTGGGAGTCTCGTATCGGGCATGCGGAAGATGTGACCCGTCCATCCCCCCACAGTACTGCCATTGCACCCAAGCCTCACAGCTCACCCTGCTCCTATACACATTGACTGTTTTAGCCATCTGTTCTGCCAACAGGATTGTGTGAAATTTGCAGCCTTTACATTAAGAATCTCATTCACTGGTTGCTACATTAAATTCTGCCACAATCCCACTAAAGATTCCTGGACTCAAATACTCATACACTTTCACCCTTACACCTTCAGACAGTGTGGTTTCCTTCACTTGCTCCCTTCCATGCTCCAAACTTAAACCCTTGCTTCCTTCTGGACGCAAACACCCCCTCATCCATCCCTCTTGGCTGAATGTGAGCCTAATTTCACTCCCAAACGCCCTTGTTGCAGCACCTTTCCAAAAACCTTTCCACCTCACTTCCAACATAGTATATGTTGCCTTCCATCTTAATGAATGCTCTATACCTTTTAAAAAGATAACAATAGATAATCAGCATATTAGTAAAGGAATGTGTAGAGACATTGGAGACACAAAAAAGAGAGGAGACACTTTCAGAAAGAGTGAAATAGGAACAATGAAAAAAATGGATAGACTGCCACAACATAATCTGAAAAATGTAGGACAGCTGTATAGATAGGGAAGGGGTAGAAGAGAAAAAGAACAATAGACAGAATACAAATGTGAATAATTTAGAGACAATTACAGGAAGGGAGAGAATTGTTTTTGTTAGCAATGTTACAAGATATCAGCTGTATCGTGATACATTGTGCATTACATGGTATATGGTATAACCCTCCTATCGTTACAAAATAGCATGTCTTGTGGAATACACCACTTGACTCGAGGGGTGCAGCCGCAACACTCGAGGCTTGATGCTATCCAGGATAGAGCAGTTTACTTGATCAGCACTCCTGCTACTGAACTCGATATCGAGCCCCTCCCCCATCACTGACATACTGTGGCTACAGTATGTACAATCTACAGGATGCACTGCAGCAACGAATCAAGGTTGCTTCAACAGCATCTCCCTCTCCTGTTATCTCTACCATTTGAGGACAAGAACAACCATGTCATAGAAACGCCACCTGCAGATTCCCCTCCAAGTCACACACTGTCCTGACTTGTACATATATCCTGATTCCTTCATCGTTACTGGATCAGTAACTCAGAATGACATACCTAACACCGTTGTAGGAGCACCATTACTTTCTCAGGCAATTCGGGCTGGCCAGTAAATGTGGCCTCGCTAGCGTTGCCCATATCCAGAGAACAAATTTTTAAAAATCCTCCCGATAATTTGCAAACACCTTATAACACTGAATGGAGCAAAATGGGTTGATTGACAGTTGTTAAATTATACAGGCAGACGTGATGTGGTTGGGGATGTTGGCACTTTCAGTGTAGCAGGATCAGTTGTAAATGCACAGTCAGTAATTTATTGCAGTGGGTCTTGTCTTTGTTTTTAACATTCTTTTCACAGCTGTTTGTGAATTCTGCAGGGACGATGACTATCAGTTTCCACAGGATCCATGGAAAAGCTGTGCCCATGTTTTCTGTTGGCTCTTTTATAAGTACCAAAGAGTGAAACAAACAGTACTTTATAAGTACAAACTTAGCAAGAAGCTTCCTTAAAAAATATGTAAACACCATTATGCAGTAAATGGAATGATTTGAAACATTATGGGCCACTCTCGGTGCATGTAATGTACACAAATGTAAGTATAATCTTTAGGGACTTGGAAGTAGATTTGGATATGAACTGAAAAATAGAAGTCTGTTTGAACATCATTGACATGATCCTGTAGCAGGCACTGTCTGCTTCACAGAGATGTTAGGTTGCTTGCTTTTGGCAGAAATACATAGTGAAAGTAAAAATATGAATGTAATTTGTGTGCGTGTGTATTATATTTATTTATGTGTTGTTAGATATATCTATACAAAGCTATGAGCTTACCTATGTTATATTAACATGATATGTGAGTTACTGCCATGGAACGTATTCTAATATTGCACAATATGTAGCAATATAGCAATGGCTTATATTGCCATGTGGTAAGCTTAAATGTCTTCAGGGCTTTCTGGGTAGTGGGGGTATTATGGCAGACAGCAACAGGCATTCAATCTTTCACTTATATGCCACATTACACATTAGGAGGATTTATTTCGTGGACTGATACAGGGGAATACAGTGGCTTCCATTTTTAAAAGAAATTATCCAGTTTCAAATACGTAAGCAATAGCTGCTGTTCAGACATTATCCAGTATTAAAAACTTGTCAATAATCTCTCCAAAATGGTAATATATGGTGCAAATAATTTTTTTTAATGAATTACTGCTGCGGACTAAATATTGGAGACATGTGTATTAAGTGCAATTTTTTCTGCAGCCTGCACTTTTTAGTTATTCTAAGTTAAGAGTTCAATTTGAGGAGTCTATATCCCTGAATTCCCAACCAAATTTGAAAAGGATAAACCACATTACCAGTAATCTTATGGAATCGAGCTTATTTAGCCACCTTCGAATAACTAAAGCAATGAAAGAAAGAAAGCCGTTTATTTAAATAGGGCCTTTCACGACCTCAGGTTGTCCAAAAGTGTTTTACAGCCAATGAAGTACCTTTGAAGTGTAGTCACTGTTGTAATGTAGGAAACGTGGTAGTTAATTTGCACACAGAAAGCTCCCACAAACAGCAATGTGATGATTGACCAGATAATCTGTTTTAGTGATGTTGATTGAGGGATAAATATTGTCCAGGACATCAGGAATAACTCCTCTGCTCTTCTTCAAAATAGTGCCATGGTATCTTTTATGTCCCTCTGAGACAGCAGACGGGGCATCGGTTTATGTCTCATCCAAAAGATGGCACCTCTGATAGTGCAGCACTCCTTCACTGAAGTGTCAGCATAGATTTTTGTGCTCAAAGTCTCTGGAGTGGGATTTGAACCCACAACCTTCTGTTAGAAACATAGAACATAGAAAAATAGCAGGAGTAGGCCATCCGGCCCTTCGAGCCTGCTCCGCCATTCAATATGATCATGGCTGATCCTCTATCTCAATACAGTACCATTTTCTCGCTCTCTCCCCATACCCCTTGATGCCTTTGTGTCTAGAAATCTATCTATCTCCTTCTTAAATATATTCAGTGACTTGGCCTCCACAGCCTTCTGTGGTAGAGAATTCCACAGGTTCACCACCCTCTGAGTGAAGAAATTGCTCCTCATCTCAGTCCTAAATGTCCTACCCTGTATCCTGAGACTGTGACCCCTCATTCTAGACCCCCCAGTCAGGGGAAACATCCTCCCTGCATCCAGTCTATCTAGCCCTGTCAGAATTGTATACGTTAAACAGTGAAATTTCTGGTTATTTGCAGCAACTGATCTGCAGTCAGTTTGTACTTTGATTGTGATCTGGTTATATGCAAAAATGTTGGTTTCTAACAAAATAACTACAACATGAGTTAGGAACTGGTTACAATTATTTTCACAAGTGCACAAACAATACTGTGATGGTGGGGTGTGCAGAAGAGGTTAATGCTTTATGAACATTATACTGTATAAACTGTTTTAAATTAGAAGTTGCTTTCCTAAAACAGATTACCTGGTTATTCCTGGTGTGCTGACCAACGTTCCCGTTCATTTATTTTTTGGGTGCACGGCCCCTTTAACAGCTGGCTGCGCAGGAGGTCCCGAGAGCTGTGCGGCCGCGCAACCTAAAGGGAACATTGGTCCTGACCAATATTTATCCCTCAGTCGATATCACTAAAACAGATTATCTGGTCATTATCACATTTCCGTTTGTGGGAGTTTGCTGTGCTGTGTGCAAATTGGCTGCCGCGTTTCCTACTTTATAACAGTGACTACACTTCAAAAGTACTTAATTGGCTGTAAAGCGCTTTGGGACATCCTGAGCTCATGAAAGGCGCTATTTAAATAAGTCTTTCACTGTTTTATAATTTATTCTAAGTGGGCAGGAAGGAAAAATGCTTTGAGAAAAGCAATAATTGACTCCATATTTATAATAATTTAGATAATTATGTGGATATTTGACTACTTTTAATGTTCCTTCTTTGTAGGCAAACATTGCAGCCTGTGACATGGCCACAACCTGTTCAAGTAACAATCAAAATGGAAGATCACAGTTGCATGTAACTGGTATGTTATTTTTTCTTCTTTCCAAGATACTTTGCTTAAAACTACATAAGAACTTCTTATAAAGAAATAAGCCAGTTCTGTAATTGTTGGTGAATTAAAGTTTTAACCTGAGAAAATAAGATCAGTAATAGTGTTCGATACTAGAGATTCTCCTGTGGCACTGCTCAAGGATGGTCTTGAATCTCGAGCACAGCTGTGATGTTTAATTCCTTGAAAACCACTGTTCCAAGTACTCCCTGTGGGAAGTAGTCTAAATAGGTTTAAAACAGTGATCTGTTGTAATTTCCTAGGGTCAGTAAAAGGAAAATTGTAACTGCTTCTAAATATCTGGGACCAGGTCAGGGAAAAAATTAGCATGAAATGTTTGGCTTCCTTTCTTTAAAAAAAAAAAAATTCTTTGCATCTGTAATGAAGTGTAACAAATGCACACTAAATGCAAGACTTTTAAATATAACCTAATAGATCTCCCAATGCAACGTTCATGGGTAGTCTGGGACCAGTTGTGCAGTTTTTGACACTTTCTGTAGTCCCACTGCAGGCGCTCTCTTTTCTCTCTCTCTCTCTCTCTCTCAGAAATTCCCCACACAGCTGGAACTCTTTGGTCCTTACTACCTGGTTGTCATATGGCATGGGTTGTCCTGGCATCCTATGGATATTACAGTTCCACAGCAATAGTCTGAAAAGCCCACCAATGATGCATCAATCACGCACACACGTGTAATTTATCAGCAGGCCCAGGTGAAATTTTAATTTCCAAGCTAAAGTTCCACTCAGAAAGGCACATCTATTTGGGGGAAACTTTTTGTCAGATTTTTGATCATTAATTAATGACAATATTTGCAATTTAAAAAAAAAAAAAAAAAAAAAAAAAATTTTTGTTATGTTATATCCAGCCATATAGACTCACTTGAGTGAAAAAGAAAAATACCCGATAAAACCTGAAGATATTATTTGAGCAAATTGATCTGTTTTGTGGTACGTGCAGCTTAGTGAATGGTAGATTTGAGTGGAAAAAACTGATTTGCTTGCTTAGTTTTTCCTGCTTACTCAGTTTAGCCAGTCACTAATTTTTGCTGATGTATGACATGACAGATACCTACTAGGCACTAAACTTGTAATTGTGTAAATGCATACTCTCAAATATTAGTCCTACTGTAATACAAAACTATAAAATGATTGCAGGATTATGATATATCCAACTTGGAATTGATTGGCAGCATTAATTCAAAGTATTCAGTCTGGATTTGACTGAGCCGAAGACTACCGTCAGCTTTGACTAACTTTTTAAAACTTTATTTTTGATGTTTTTCATACCGGGAAAAGGTCAATTGGACAATCACAATTTTCTGCATGCTTTACAACCTCTAAAATTTAGGTAAATGCCATGTGCACGAGTGTGGCTTTCAGGACTTTTCCCTTTTATTTTCTTTACATTTTTAAATTGGTGATTTTTTTGGTGTGCTCATTAAAGTTGGAAGCTGAGATTTCAACTTCTTTCCCCCACTTTTGTGCTCTAAGTTTAACATCAAGCGTTCAAAAGTAAGGTATTAGCACAGCCAAATGCTTGAATAATCTGCCCTCTGTTTTAATGATGTGCCTTGATTCCAATTTAATAGCATGCCTACTTCACTATTGAAAATTTTCCAGTTCCCACACAAATTGTACTAAACTGTGGTCCCATAGCAAAACATGCCTTTGCCCATTTGGAGTTGGGTTGAGACTGCCCCATCTCATTTTGCTTAACACTCTTACAGCAAGTAGTTTCATCCCATGATATGCCAGGGATGAATTTGAACTGAATTTCAGGGATGATAATGTGTGCTAACCCACTGCCCTCCCCATTCTCCTGGCTTACTAGACTTCAACCTAATTACAGTCATAAAATGAGGGAATAAATAATATATTGAAGATTAGGTTTTTTAACTACCTGCCCTCTATATAAAAAAAGGCTGATCTTATGTTAGTTATTAAAGCAATTATAAACATTGCTTGGATATCTACCATATCAAAAACTAGAAACACTTTAGTCTCGGCGATGCTATCATAGAATAGCTTTTGTTTTGTAAACGAATCTAAATATGATTACATCTAAGCTTCTGGCTTTGCATTGCTATACTTAAAATCACATGCTGTTCTGTTGACGATGAGTAACTCCCATAATTTCTGTAAAAAAGAAATTGAAGCATCGCCATAGTAAATAACTATGAATTTGACAGTTTGTGCATTAATTAAAAATTGTTTTAACCCACTCTGTGATTAAATAAGACTTAAGAGAGCTATGCCATCAAAGTCTGAACAAAAGCGCTAGCAGCTTTTACTGAAGTGTGTGTTTTTCCCTTAATGTTGCAAAGTGTCTTCTATTGAATGTTGCTCCAAGTATGATATTGCCAATCAGGGTTTTGGGGCCTGGTTCACGTATCAGCATTTACTGATAAAAAATTTGCACAGATGGGGCACCTCTCCCCTCAGTGTTGCTCCTCATAAGTCTAGCTATGAATGGAACTGGTTCTGAGCACTGCATTCTGTAGACAGGAATTTTGCTGACCGCAGGAGTTCCTGTCTACAATATGCAGTGACCAAAATAACTTCCATTAGCAGCAGCAAAATGGGGTGAGAAAAGGAAGCAAATGGATGGCAATGGAGGGGAAGAGAAGGGGGAAATGGATGTTAACACAAAAGTGGTTGGCAGTGAATGGGAAAGTAGGGGGGAAATGGATGACAGTGAATGAGGGAAGGAAAAGGGAAGAAAATGGATGTAAATGGAACAGAAAGAGGTAGGAAGCTGGAGGCAGTGCTTTGCGAGGGGATAAGGGGAGAAGCTGTGAGTGCTGCTTTGGGGTGTGTGATGAAGGAGAGTGCCTATTTGAACTGGGTGGAGGAAAGAGAGAGTGCCAGCATAAACTGGAGTGGAAAAGAGAACCAGCTTGAATTGGAGGGTGGAAGATTGTCATTGTGAACTGGGTAAGTGGGGGTGGGGGGTTGGCAGTGGCGCGTCTGAGTAGATTTCCCCAAATAAACCTGCCGTTCTGAGTGGAACCTAAACTTTGAGATGAAAGTTTCACTGGCTGTGCTGATACATTGTGTGTATTACACGTGAGTGAGTGATGAATCATGGGAATGATAGTATGAACTGGGAGGATTGGAGGAGGTGAATGTGTCTCTGTGAAATGGTGGGTAATTGGGTGTCTCTGTGAGCTGAGTCCAAAGGGGTAAAAGTCCTGGGAACGTGCAAGAGTGATTGTTACGGTCATTTTAAGGCAATTTTTAGGTCTGTTTTGGTTTGTTGAAATCAAAATTTAACTTTTTTTAGATTAAAAATTATCAATTGTGAAGTAGAAAAGTACTTAAAATTAAACAATGCAGAGTGATTAATGCAAAAATTTTAATTTTTTGTGAAGAACATGTCTGTCTCCTTCCCCCCCCCCCACTGCCCCTGGCCACATATTGAAATCCACCACCAATTTTATGTCTGCAACATTTATATTTCTACCATCATGCTTTCTTGTACAAATGTTCTATATCCTCCAATACAAATGAAGACGTATTGGGTATACTTATAGCTTAGGTTACAAATCCTATGCAATTACTTGTTCTCACTTGTTATAATCTTATAATCAGAGCCATTCTTATGTTGTTAGCTGTTTGAAGACTGTCAAGTTTTTTGAAGCTGTTGGCTAGCTCTTTGCCACTTTTCTCAGTTGGCATGTATGGAAACTCTTGTTTATCTTTCCTTTTTTCATTTGGGAGCCTAGAGGGGACACAGTTATCTTAATCTGATTTGCACTGTCTACCCGACTGAAACATAAAGCTGGGTTGAGTTTACTGAAGTGCAGTTTTCTTAAATTGTGGTTCTCCTGTGCAATAAAAGTGATTTATATTGTTGTACAATATAAATCCTGATACATTACATCTGTGACCTAAAACCACTGTTCTGTGTTTTTCCAAATTGATGATCTTTTTCCTGTCCAGGGTCTCCCGAGTTCTTTTCGGAAGCAAGCTCGATCATACCTCTGTGTCCACTTTGCTTCTCTAAACCTTGTCCTTGAAGACTAGGCTGCTGCTTTAATAACAGTTGTACTGCATTTTAGCATGATGATACCACTTTGTTTTGTGATTTAAGGTCTCTTATTTTTCCTAATATCAGTGGTGGGTAATGGAATTGGATAATAGGCCCTCGAGCAATGGCAATCAAAGTTTGAAGTCCAAATTTGGGCTCCTTTCCCTAGTGGGCACCATGGGATAAATGTTATGAATACATGCTGCTGGCGTGGAACCTCACTCACCAGGAGTGCATATCAAGAAATTGTAAGCATGCTTCCCATTATATTTCATCAAATAAATTATGCACTTTGAGTAAGATTGGAACAATTCAGCCCTCCATAGTAGATTTTGTAATTTGGTACCAGAGCTAGGTAGGTCTCCAGTGCTTCAGGGCACTACTTTCATTCATGTCTTGTATACTACAAGTTTAACCTATATTGGGGCTTTCTGTCATTGGAGAAAGACCAAAGTAACCCCCTGCCCCATGCTGTCTTCAAGAAGTGTCCAAACTAAAGCTGATATCCCCTACAACCCCCAAATACTGATAGGATTGTACTATTGAGGATAACTTCCACCTAAACAGAAGTATGGAAATTAAATAGGTGCAAGCATAAATCTAAACTCCAGCTGTTGGGTGAAGGTATTAAAAAGGGTATGAAGGCGATCTACAGAAAGTTCCTGTGCAGGCCATTGCTTTCCAACATTGACGCAAGTGTTGAAGTGCGTTACTGTCCCTAATGCCATTTATTGGATTAAGCAAACATGAGATTGTCTCGAATTTGGCACTATCATTGAGTACTTTCATGATTTAACAGATGACAATCACAAGGTTTGGAATTGGTGAGCAAAACTTTGCGTGCTATCAGTCATTAACACTGTCAATAGATTTATCCATGGTCTGTTGATGTAGAGTACAGTAACAGTGAACTGGAAGGAGACTGTCAGTGATATCGGTGGATGGATACCTGTTGCCAAATAGAGAGCGGACACCTGCTGCCTATGCAGTCTTAAACAATGCGATTCAGTAAATGAAAGCATTCATGATGGAGAAGGGTGAAACGGAAATGTTGACATATTTTGAAACTTTCAACTCCATTTACTTGCAAATTGATCTATGTGGGCGTGCAGTTAGAAATATAAATAAGTCAGTGAATCATAGAATAGTACAGCGCAGAAGGAGGCCATTCGGCCCATCGAGTTTGTGCCGACTCTTTCGAAGAGCAATCCAATTAGTCCCACTCCCCCGCTGTTTCCCCATATCCCTGCAATTTTATTTCTCCTTCAAGTATTTATCCAATTCCCCTTTGAAGGCTACTATTGAATCTATATCCACTACCCTATCAGACAGTGCATTCCAAATCCAAACCACTTGTTGCATAAAAAAGATTTTCCTCATGTCGCCTCTGGTTCTTTTGCAGTCACCTTAAATATGTGCCCTCTTGTTATCAACCCTTCAGCCATTGGACACAGTTTCTCTGTATTTACTCTATCTAAACCCTTTATGATTTTAAACACCTCACTCAAATCTCCTCTTGGCCTTCTCTGCTCCAAGGAGAACAATCCCAGCTTCTGGATTATACAGTGAAGGTAATTGAGGGCTTCACTTTGAAAGTTCCTAATCCTAGCGTGGAGCCACCTTAGAGGGGAGCACAGGGTGCAATCGGCTATAGTCTATCTTGTGAACCGCGATATTGCCAGGAACCTTGTGTTGCTAAATTATGCAACAACATTTGTATTTATATAGCACCTTTAATGTAATTTTTTAATCTTAAAATACTCCTGTGCAGCACCTTGGGACATTTTACTATGTTAAAGGTGCAATATAAATACAAGTTGTTGTTGTAAAACGTCCCAAGGTGCTTCATAGGAGTATATTATAAGATTTTAAAAATTGACCAAAAATCCATTAAATGAGTTCAGGAGAATTGGAAATAGATCTCTCTCTAATAGTAGGCTTATCACTATCAATGTGTATACAATGTAGCAAAGCAGTTTAAAAAAAAAACTAATAGAAATGCTAGGTTACATACCCAGAATAGCAGAATACAAATTGACTGAAGTTGTGTTAAGGTTTCACAATGAATTGGTTGGACCACACTTGTTTTGTAGTGTGGTATCTAGAACTGAAAAACAACAAGCACTTGCATTTATATGACGCCTTTAACGTAGTAAAATGTCCTAAGGCACTTCACAGGAGCGTTATCAAGCAAAATTTGACACCACATCACATGGGGAGATATTAGAGCAGAATTGGTCAAAGAGGTAGGTTTTAAGGAACATCTTCAAGGAGGAAAGAGAGGTGGAGGTTTAGGGAGGGAATTCCAGAGCTTAGGGCCTCGGCAGCTGAAGGCATGGCCGCCAATCGTAGAGCGATTAAAATCAGGGATGCACAAGAGGCCAGAATTTGAGGAGCGTAGATATTGTGGAGAGTTCTACAGCTGGAGGAGGTTAGAGAAATAGGGAGGGGCGAGGCCATGGAGGGATTTGAAAACAAAGATGAAAATTTTAAAATCGAGGCGTTGCTTCACCGGGAGCCAACGTAGGTCGGCGAGCCCAGAGGTGATGGGTGAATGGGACTTGGTGCAAGTTAGGATACGGGCAGCAGAGTTCTGGATGAGCTTAAGTTTATGGAGGGTGGAAGAATTGAGGCCGGGCAGGAGTACTTTGCAATAGTCAAGTCTAGAGGTAGGGGTGGAGACGGATGCTGTTATGGAGCTGGAAATGGGCACTTTTAATAATGTAAGAAGTCACACAACACCAGGTTATAGTCCAACAGCTTTATTTGAAATCACAAGCTTTCGGAGCGCTGCTCCTTCGTCAGGTGAAGTGGAGAAATGCATAAAGACACAGTTTATATAGTCAGAGAATAATGTCAGATGTTTACAGGTAATCTTTCTAACTGCCATTTATCACACCTCGGCAGAGAGATAATCACAGCAATCAAAGGTGTGAATGGTGTCCAAACAGGTCAGTCAGGAAAACATTGCATCAAAGAACAATGAGGTGGGGTCACAAGGGGTCAAATGTTGCAGATGCTGGGGTCTGTATGAAAAACAAAAAAACAGACAAAAAAAACTTTTTTTTGGCTGGAAATCACAGCCGGTCCAGTCGCATCTGTGTAGAGAGAACAAGCCAATGACGACTCGAGTCTGGATGACCGTATGTCAGGTGGGGTTACATGTAGCGTGACATGAACCCAAGATCCCGGTTGAGGCCGTCCTCATGGGTGCGGAACTTGGCTATCAGTTTCTGCTCTACGATTTTGCGTTGTCGTGTGTCTCGAAGGCCGCCTTGGAGAATGCTTACCCGAAGATCGGAGGCTGAATGTCCTTGACTGCTGAAGTGTTCCCCGACTGGGAGGGAACACTCCTGCCTGGCGATTGTTGCGCGGTGTCCGTTCATCCGTTGTCGCAGTGTCTGCATGGTCTCGCCGATGTACCATACTCCGGGGCATCCTTTCCTGCAACGTATGAGGTAGACAACGTTGGCCGAGTCACATGAGTATGTACCATGTACCTGGTGGGTGGTGTCCTCACGTGTGATGATGGTATCTGTGTTAATGATCTGGCATGTCTTGCAGAGGTTGCTGTGGCAGGGTTGTGTGGTGTCGTGGTCGCTGTTCTCCTGAAAGCTGGGTAATTTGCTGCGAACGATGGTCTGTTTGAGGTTAGGCGGCTGTTTGAAAGCGAGTAGTGGAGGCGTGGGGATGGCCTTAGCGAGGTGTTCGTCGTCATCGATGACATGTTGAAGGCTGCAAAGAACATGGCGTAGTTTCTCCGCTCCGGGGACGTACTGGACGACGAAGGGTACTCTGTTGGTTGTGTCCCGTGTTTGTCTTCTGAGGAGGTCTATGCGATTTTTCGCTGTGGCCCGTCGGAACTGTCGATCGACGAGTCGAGCGTCATATCCCGTTCTTACGAGGGCATCTTTCAGCGTCTGTAGGTGTCCATCGCGTTGCTCCTTGTCTGAGCAGATCCTGTGTATTCGCGGGGCTTGTCCATAGGGGATGGCTTCTTTAACGTGGTTGGGGTGGAAGCTGGAGAAGTGGAGCATCGTGAGGTTGTCCGTGGGCTTGCGGTAGAGTGAAGTGCTGAGGTGTCCGTCTTTGATGGAGATTCGTGTGTCCAAGAATGAAACCGATTCTGAGGAGTAGTCCATGGTGAGTTTGATGGTGGGATGGAACGCGTTGATGTTATCGTGTAGTCTTTTCAGTGATTCTTTGCCGTGGGTCCATAGGAAGAAAATGTCGTCGATATATCTGGTGTATAGCGTTGGTTGGAGATCCTGTGCAGCGAAGAAGTCTTGCTCGAACTTGTGCACGAAGATGTTGGCGTATTGGGGTGCGAATTTGGTCCCCATGGCTGTTCCGTGTGTTTGGGTAAAGAACTGGTTGTCGAAGGTGAAGACATTGTGGTCAAGGATGAAGCGGATGAGTTGTAGGATGGTGTCTGGAGATTGGCTGTTGTTGGTGTTGAGTACTGAGGCTGTTGCAGCGATGCCGTCATCGTGGGGGATACTGGTGTAGAGTGCCGAGATGTCCATCGTGGCGAGGAGTGTTCCTGGTTCAACTGGTCCATGGGTGCTGAGTTTCTGTAAGAAGTCTGTAGTACAGAAGCTGGGGGTTCCCTGTACGATGGGTTTCAGGATGCCCTCGACATATCCAGAGAGGTTCTCACACAGGGTTCCGTTGCCTGATACGATAGGACGTCCGGGTGTGTTGGCTTTGTGTATCTTTGGGAGGCAGTAGAAGTCTCCCACGCGGGGAGTACGTGGGATGAGAGCGCGTAGGATGCTTTGAAGGTCTGGATCGAAGGTCTTGATCAGTCTGTTGAGTTGGCAGGTGTGTTCTTTGGTCGGATCTGCGGGTAACTGTCTGTAGTGTTCCTGGTTGTCCAGTTGTCGGTATGCTTCTTTGCAGTCCAACACCGGCATCTCCACACTTTTAGTAATGGCGTGGATATATGGTTGAAAGCTCATTTCCGGGTCAAATACGACACCAAGATTGTAAACAGTCTGGTTCAGCCTCAGACAGTTGCCAGAGAGAGGGACGGAGCTTGTGGCGGGGACTGAAGACGGTAGCTTCCCGAAACCCAGAATATTATTCAAAGTAAGACAAGAAAGTAGGACTGGAGGACATGCATTTAAATTAATGAAAAGTAAACAAAAAAAAATCAGTAAAAATCAGTTTTAGCCAGTGTGATAAATGATTGGAATAATCTGCCAATTAGGGTACGATACGCAAAAACACTAGTGGTCAAAATACAGTTAATACCATAATGAGAGATTTAGACCTTTTCTTATCCTTGGCTTTTCTTGTGTTCCTACACTTACTTGGCTATCTTGCATCAGGTGAGATCATCAGAAGTTTCATAATATGTTTAAACAGAATCCTGCTAATCCAGATTCTTTTCATCTGACAATGAAATACTGATGATGTCTCTAAATATTTACATTTATTGCTATTAATAGAAAATTCTTAAAAATTTGAATCATGTATATCATTATTTAAACATAAATTGCAATAGAAGATATTCATGTATGTGGGCTGAAAATAGTGGCTTTGCAAAGATATATATTTTTAAGGTGAAATGGGGAACGATGAAATGTGGAACCGTTTATTGTCCTGAATTTAAATGTGGCATGAAGTTTTTAAGAAAAAGACATTTTCATTGCTGAGTATTTGGTAATACAGTTCAGCATGATTCAGTCCAAATAGAATTTGTGTAATACAGCTTCTATTCCATCAACTGGGCTTGTAAGAGATTTGCCATATGCATTTACTTAAATTTGTACCACAATTTTACTTAATAGTTGCTTCTGCAAAACTAAAAAGAAGAAAGAATTGGTTTGGAACTGCAATCTATGTGGAATTATCAGCAGACGGAGAACTAAAGAAATCTGCAAAATCAAATAGTTCTTCCAATCCAAAATGGGATGAGCATTTAACAATGTAAGCACAATTATAAAATGAATAATTAACCTTCTATGCCGTTATTTTCAATGTATAACAAATATTAATATATACCTCCCTGAGGATATGTTCCTAAGCTATCACAAAATTACACAGTGAATTGCTCTGTACAACTGGTGAAATTGAGTTTTTTGGAATTATGTGTAGGCACAATACCAAAATTATGCTTAAAGGGAAGAAAATCCAGGAGGAATAATTTTTTGCTGGCATTGAGTTGAGTCTCTCTTCCTGCTAAGCTGCTTCAGTGACTTCACTGGCAGGCAGCATACGGGTGTTTCCTCGAGCAGCTTTGTTAGAAACAGCAGGGATTGTGGCTTCACCTGGGTTGAGCCAGGAAACTACCGTACTGGCTAGGGATAGAGTGGGGGGAAGTCCACGATAGAATAATCATACATAGCCAATCAAGTGAGCTTGATGGGCTGAATGCCCCTTACTCACTCCGACCTTTAAGCTCTTATGCAGATTTCCTAGTTTTTAGTATGGCTTTTTTGGTTTTCTGCAGTAAATGGGATACCATTGAGTAGAAGAAAGTTAATTTCTGGGTTATCAAGTATCAAAAAATAAGTTCACTTTTAACCTCACTTATTTGTAATGATCAAAAGATATCTAACTGTCCCCTTAAGCAGTCTTCACCAGCTACATCTTCATCGTCAAAATGCCACGTCAGAAAATTTCCAGCGACAGAGCGCCCTTCATGTACTATAGGAGTCTTTAATTTGTTATCTTAAAATGTTTCATGCAGCCATAGAGCATGCATATGATCTTTCAGAATAACCATGAATTAAGATATGATTGAGTATATTACTTCTATTATTTCACTTAATTGTGTCACACAAACATATACGTTATAAAACATCTTTTTTTCTGTATGCAGGAATGTAACACCACACACCAAATTGGAGTTTAAAATCTGGAGCCATCATACATTAAAATCTGATGCTTTACTAGGGAAAGCCACTTTAGACATCAGCCAAGCTTTGGAATTGCACAACAGAAAATGTAAGTTTTACAATTCACTTAACCACAGTAGCTCCTTACTCTGATGTACCACAAGACCCATTTACCTTGCAGGGTTGCCTGCAACAGCAAGGGTATTGTAGGAGGCAATCATGTAATGTAAGCACAAGAACATAAGAAATAGGAGCAGGAGTAGGCCATATGGCCCCTCGAGTGCTCCGGCATTCAGTAAGATCATGGCTGATCTTCGACCTCAACTCCACTTTCCTACCCGATCCCCATATCCCTTGATTCCCTTAGAGTCCAAAAATCTATCTCAGCCTTGAATCCACAGCCCTCTGGGTAGAGAATTCCAAAGATTCACAACCCTCTGAGTGAAAAAATCACTCCTCCTCCCAGTCTTAATTGGCCGACCCCTTATCCTGAGACTATGCCCCCTAGTTGTAGACACTCCAGCCAGGGGAAACAATCTCTCAGCTTCTGCCCTGTCAAGCCCCCTCAGAATCTTTTATGTTTCAGTGAGATCACCTCTCATTCTTCTAAACTCCAGAGAGTATAGGCCCATTATCCTCATCGTGGTACGTGTGATCTGATCTGAGCATGAATGTGAATACTTATTATCCAGGCCTAATAAATTGAATGCTATTTGTATCATAGGTGCTGTTAGCACCAGAAGCTGAGCTTGTTGGGGAAATGTATAGTCCGACATCAACTGCAGTTCCTCCTTCTTCAAACTCTCTGTTCCTCTGACACTGGCCTCTTTTGCATTCTCCTCCATTGGTGGTGCTGCCTTAACCTCCCATTCAGGAATTTCTTTCTAAACATCTCTGCCTCTCTCCACCTCACTTTGCTCCTTTAAGACTTTCCTTAAAACTGACCTCTTTGACCACAGGTTTTGGTCACCCCTCCTAATATCTCCTCCTTTGGCTCAATGTCCTTTTTCTTTCTTGCTTCTCTTTGAAATGCCTTAGGATATTTTTCTATATTAAAGGCACAATATATATGCAAGTTATTGTCAGTACAGTAGTAATAACTTGGTTTGTCATCGTTTTGATTATTTCTAAGTAAAAGCTAGAATTTAGATGTTACCTTTTGAATGTACATTATAACATCATAGTTTTCTACAACAAGAAATAAAACATTTTATCGTTCTGATTACACAGTTAAGTTATTGTTGCTGTAGGTTTATAAACAAGCAAAATGTTATTTTAATATCCCCACTTTGTTTTTCAATAGTGGAGAATGTCAAAGAAGTATTGAAACTCACATTGGAAAATAAGAATGGGGTAGTACAAACGGGTGACCTGACTGTTTTCCTCGATGGTATGACAGTGGATCAGGAATCTGTACCTAATGGCACTACATCAACAACCAGTGAGTAAATGTCATGCATAGCCTGATGGCCAGTATAATAAACATATTATATATTTCTACTACCAATTACTTTAAAATAGTTTTCTTGAGCCTGTTAAAAGTATATCCATTTAACTGAAATTCTTCTGCACAGAAGTTCAGCAGAATGGAGACGCCATTCACGTAAATGGAGGTGAAACTTCTACAAGGGCTAGAACAAGGTGTGTAAAGACTTTACTTGAAATGTAGCCAGATAAATTCCTGAATGAGACATGGCCTCTTTAAATGTGATTTAAGGCAGTAAAAATAAATCACTCCAGAAACATCTGTCTGGAAAATTGGAAAAAATATACGCACTGTTTAATGTAACTGAACAGGAAACAAGAAATCGCTGATGTTACTGTGAAAATGCACAAAAATTCCCGTGGCCATTTGTACGGAGTAATTAGTATAGTGTGCCATTTACTGGAAAGATGATGCATACTACTCAAGTTTTCTAAAAACAACATAACTTGTCTCAAATGTTTGTAACTGGCAGCTTTAAAAGTTTAAGAAAGAAATGCCTTCAAAATGAGTGTTAACTTTCATGGCTCAAAACTAGAAATCGATTTTTGAATGATTTATATAGTTAGTTAAATTGTGAGCAGGTGTGTGGGTAAGAGTTTATCTACTCCATGGAAAAAATAGTCAAAATGTAAGCAAGATTAAACTAGAATTTTTCAATAACACTACTGCCTAAAATTAAACTAAATTGTTGCAAGAATTGTTTAGTAAATGCATAGACAAAATATGGTCAGAGAACTATGGATGGATAGAAAAATGAAGGAAAAAATTGCTTAATATGTAGGCAAGAGATGAAATGTTATCATTTGCTCAGTAAGCATGTTATGCAATGGAAACTAAATGACCTTGGTAGTTCAGGGTGCAGTTTTACAACAATGATTGCACACTTGACTTTTAGATCTGCATAATCTGCATGAAATAATTTTTAAGACAGTGATGGAGCATTTTATTGTCCACTCTCCATTGGTAGCCTGTTTTTATAGTGGACATGGCTGCAAGGTAGCTTTGTGGTTTGAGCTGTATGGAAATCTGAATTTCTGGTTTGCAATTCCTAATGTATAGACTTTGTAATACTGGATAAGGATCTGAGGACATCATCCTAATTCCACTGTAACCTTAACTTTCAAATTTTCTTAGTTCCATTACAGTTCTGTAATTCGGCATTTGGAAATTTGTGCGCTCACTGGACACTCTTCCAATTGTCATTTCCATTGAAGTCAATGAAAATCTTGAGAGATGTATAATGAGCGGTTGAATCACTATCACCCATTTTACACTATCACCTAAAGTCAAAATTGTCTCTGTGGTTTGTGTTGGCAGCATGATTCAGAAAGAATTTTCTTACCTATGAATGCAGCTTGCAGTTATTTTTTAAACTCGTGCGGGGTGAAATGGGATTGGGCCCGAAAACGGGCGTGGGGAGCACGAAGCGTGATCTGCCTGCGCCCATTCAAAGTGGTGCAGGCAGCACGCAGAATTCATGCTGCATGCTCATTATTGAGATTGGAGCGCTGCTGGTTGGCTCAGCACTCAGCAGGAGGGCCAATATCGAGTGCAGTCTACACAGTACCAGTAGAAATCAAACAGCAAGTCACCTGCAAGTTGTTGATGATCCCTTTAAATACCGCTGGTCGGGGGGGGGGGGGGTCGCTCGTGCAGCTGATGTCACGTTCAGCTATTCGTGTTTTGGAGAGGGCATTGAATGGAACGGCGACGTCCAAAATGGCAGGTCGTGCATCAAATCAGCGTTGCACACTCATTGACGAAACGATCTGACTGATCAATGTTTTTCTGGCAACTGCAGGCAATGGCTGCGCTGCTGACCTGCCCAAAATGGCGGCTGCTGTGGGCCGCGCCGGACGTGGCCAGAAGCGAGGCGGCCGCCATTTTTATGCTGAAACTGGCCTTATCAGCCAGTGCTAAGGTGCCAAATTTCAGTCATTTTATTTACACTCAGCACAACTAAGGCTTCTTTTGGGCAGAAGATTGGGCCGGATATTCCGATCCCTACGGGTGGGTACGCGCTGTGTACCCACCCGTAGGGACATTGGAAATGCCGGTTTCAGGCATGCACTGCGCATGTGCTGGAAACCGGCATTTCCGTTGACCGATCCTCCAGCTGCCTGGGAGAAGGGCCTCTGCGGGCGGATAGTTCCGCTTTTTGGAGACCCTCCGCCCGCAGAAAATACTTACGCCTGCTTTTACCAGGCGCAAGGCCTGCTTTTACCAGGATAAGAGTTGAAAAAAGTTTAAAAAAAAAAAAAAAAATTTCCACTGATCTGTCATTTAAAAAATACTTTAAAGAAAGGTAAGTTTATTTTTAGCCCCGTTAAAAACTTCAGTTTTTTTTCAAAAATTTAAATTTTTGTTTAAAATAGTTAATTTATGTAATTTCAAGTCATTTTAAAAATGTGTTTTTTTTTTACTTATTTGAAGTTTTACTATGTGTTGGGGGTGATCTCCATTCATATATTTGACAGGTCTTCCTGTCCAATGTATGAAGGGAGATTCCCTTCTGTGATTGGCTCCCCATGGCCCATGCGATCCCAGGGACGCTGCGAACTACCTGCGCCTCTGGGATACGTGGGCCCTGCGCACCGGCAGTTTGGAGAGGCTCAGCAGCAGAACTGTGCGCCTCCCGGGAGCCCTCGGGTAAGGGCGCAGATTTTTCCAGATCGCAGCCCTCCGCCCGCGGGAGGCCTGCGATCGGAATATCTGGGCCATTATATTTTGTAATTTTTACCTAATTTATTACCCTCATTCTCCTTGATGAGAATGGCAGTCTGATCCCCAGAGAGTTGTTGAAATGGATCTTGAAGATTTCCCTCCCTCTGTCATGGTAGGGAATACTCTAGTTCTTAGGCACCTTCCCTGCGGGACACTCCTTGAAGCCTAAGTGCAATTGCTTTAAGACTCAACTTCTTCAGTTTGCTTCTTACTTGCCTTCCCAGTGCCATAGTAAACAAACTTCAGCTCATCCAAAACTCCACTGCTTGCATTGGACCTCCCGCTGGCTGGTTGCTCTTGCCCCCGTAAACGTCCGATGGCTCCCTGTTCCCTAGTGCACTAAATTCAAAATCTTTTACGGTTCCTTCCATAGCTTTACCTCTCCCTGCTTCTACAAGCTCCTTTAACCCTAGCTCCCAGGCAATTCCCCATGACCTCTGACTCTGGTGTGCACCCCTTTCCTGCTGCAGCTCTTTTAGTGACAGAGCCTTCAGCAATGTTGCTTCTACTTTTAGGAGCTCTCTCCCCAAACCACATTGCATGGCTACTTCTCGCTACACCTTTTTAAAGCCTCCTCAAAACCTGTCTTTTTGACTGTATATTCAGTTATCTCTCTCAACTTTTTGGAATCTTCCTGGTTCCGCACTCTGCTATGTAAAGTGCCTTGAGGTGCTTTATTATGGTAAAGGTGCTATATATGTGCAAGTTATTTTATGGCGTTTCTTAATTAGGTTCTACCTATTAAACTGTCTTTAATTAGTGATATTAAAATCAGAAGCTGCCGCCCACCACCATGCTGACATAGAGCCGTCTTTTGTCTCCACTAGTCCTATCACCATCTCGTCTCATTTTGAATACCTCTTAATGTCTCCTTCTCTTTTGTTCTCTCCCAGCCTGGCCTCTTAATCCATTTCATTTCCTGTGCTTCTTTAGTCTTGACAACGGGGTTTTCACCCAAAACTTTGACTCTATTTTCTCTCCACGGATGTTGCCTGGCCTGCTGAGTTTTTCCAGCATTTTCTGTTGTTACCATGCTGACACTCTCTGTTCCTTTTCTTTTTCCCTTCTATGTCAACACATTTGCTATGCTGAAAAAACCCCTAGTTTGAGAAGCTGCACGTGCAGACCTCTCAATTTCTGAATTTACCAGTCAAGGATACAGCCCACAAAAGTCCAAGGTGCACAGTGTTTGGAGTAGGACCACCGCACTGCCGTGTCCTTACCTTCGTATTTGTGATGTGCTCCCGTGTTTCGTGAGGCATCAGAGGTATTCAACAACAACAACTTGTATTTATATAGTGCCTTTAACTTAGTAAAACATCCCAAGGCACTGCATGGGGGTATTTTAAGACAAAAAATTTGACACCGGTCCACGTAAGGATAAATTAGGGCAGGTGACCAAAAGCTTGGTCAAAGAGGTAAGTTTTAAGGAGCGCCTTAAAGGAGGAAAGAGAGGTAGCGAGGCGGACAGGTTTAGGCAGGGAATTCCAGAGCTTGGGGCCTAGGCAACAGAAGGCATGGCCACCAAAGGTTGAGCGATTTATAATCGGGGATCCTCGAGGGCAGAATTAGAGGAGCGCAGACATCTCGGGGGGGGGGGGGGCTGCTGAAGGAGGTTAGAGAGCTAGGAAGGGGCGAGGCCATGGAGGGATTTGAAAACAAGGATGAGAATTTTGAAATCGAGGCGCTGTTTAACCGGGAGCCAGTGTAGGTCAGTGAGCACAGGGGTGATGGGTGAACGGCACTTGGTGCGAGTTAGGACACGGGCAGCTGAGTTTTGGATGACCTCAAGTTTATGTAGGGTGAAATGTGGGAGGCCAATCAGGAGTGCGTTGCCGCAGACAAGCAGACGAGAGCCTTATAAATAGTCAAAAGTCAGAGTCCTACTATGCAGTTATGACCCCGTGCAATTGTAATGTGGGTTGTGCTGAGTTTCAGAGACACCAGTGAAACCTGCTGCCATACAGGAGCGGTGCAATTGTGTTTCTTTCAGTGAGAATAGTGTTTATTAGTTTTAAATTAAATCATTTCTATTGAATTACTTTTGATGTTTCTTCTACTTTTTCACACAGGTAAATCACCTGAACTCAGCATGGCAGCAATATGGCTATGTAGAAAAATAGGGTCTTTATTTCTGGATGTTCACCACCTTGGTGTCATATTTGACCCTGAAATGAGCTTCCGATCACACAGCTGCAGCATAACTAAGACTGCCTATTTCCACCTCCGGAACATTGCCCGTCTCCGCCCTTGCCTCAGTTCATCTGCTGCTAAAACCCTCATCCATGCCTTTGTTACCTCTAGACTTGCCTATTCCAACGCACTCCTGGCTGGCCTCCCACATTCTACCCTACGTAAACTTGAGATGATCCAAAACTCGGCTGCCTGTGTCCTAACTCGCACCAAGTCCCGTTCGCCCATCACCCCTGTGCTTGCTGATCTACATTGGCTACCGGTTAAGGAATCCCACATAAGAGATTAGCGTGCAAAATTAAGGCACATGGGATTGGGGGCAAGGTATTGACTTGGATAGAGAACTGGTTGGCGGACAGAAAGCAAAGAGTTGGAATAAACGGGTCGTTTTCCGAGTGGCAGGCAGTGACTAGTGGGGTACCGCAAGGATCGGTCCTAGGACCCCAGCTGTTCACAATATATATTAATGATCTGGACGAGGGAATTGGATGTAATATCTCCAAATTTGCAGACGACACAAAGCTGGGTGGGAGGGTAAGCTGTGAGGAGGATGTCATGAAACTCCAGTACGATTTGGACAGGTTGGGTGATTGGGCAGAAAAATTAGCAAATGCACTATAATGTGGATAAATGTGAGGTTATCCACTTTGGTGGCAAAAACAGGAAGGCAGATTATTATTTGAATAGCAATAGATTGGGAGAAGGGGAAGTGCAGAGAGACCTGGGTGTTCTTGTGCACCAGTCGCTGAAGGTAAGCATGCAGGTGCAGCAGGCGGTTAAGAAGGGAAATGGTGTGTTGGCCTTCGTAGCAAGAGGGTTCGAGTACAAGAACAAGGATGTCTTGCTGCAGTTGTACAGGGCCTTGGTGAGACCGCACCTTGAGTATTGTGTGCAGTTTTGGTCGCCTTACCTGAGGAAGGACGTTCTTGCCATGGAAGGAGTGCAGCAAAGATTCACCAGGCTGATACCTGGGATGGCAGGAATGACGTATGAGGAGAGATTGTGTCGATTGGGCTTATACTCACTGGAGTTTAGAAGATTGAGAGGGGATCTCATCGAAACCTATAAAATTCTGTCAGGCCTGGACAGACTAGATGCAGGAAGGATGTTTCTGATGGCCGGGGAGTTCAGAACCAGGGGTCATAGTCTAAGGATAAGGGGTAAGCCATTTAGGACTGAAATGAGGAGGAATTTCTTCACCCAGAGAGTGGTGAACCTGTGGAATTCTCTGCCACAGAGGGCGGTGGAGGCCAGTTCATTAAATATATTCAAGAAAGAGTTGGATATATTTCTTAAGGCTAAAGGGATCAAGGGATATGGGGAGAAGGCAGGGACAGGGCACTGAATTTGGATGATCAGCCATGATCTCATTGAATGGCGGAGCAGGCTCGAAGGGCCGAATGGCCTACTCCTGCTCCTATCTTCTATGTTTCTATGTTTCAAAATTCTCATCTTTGTTTTCAAATCCCTCTATGGCCTCGCCCCTCCCCATCTCTGTAATCTCCTTCAGCCCCACAACCCCCAGAGATATCTGTGCTCCTCTAATTCTGCCCTCTTGAGCATCCCTGATTATAATCACTCAACCATTGGTGGCTGTGCCTTCTGTTGCTTTGGCCCTAAGCTCTGGAATTCCCTGACTCTCCGCCTCTCTTTCCTCATTTAGGACGCTCCTTAAAACCTACCTCTGACCAAGCTTTTGGTCACCTGCCCTAATTTCTCCTTATGTGGCTCGGTGTCAAATTTGTTGTCTTCTAATACTCCTGTGAAGTGCCTTGGGACGTTTTACTACGTTAAAGGTGCTATATAAATACAAGTTGTTGTTGTTGGATAAGTGTACTCGATTAGAAAAGGGTTTCATTTCACTGTAGCTGCAGTTTCAGGATGCACAATACAACATTGTGGAATGTGATGGAGGGAGCCAGGAATTCAACGTGACAAATCATGGCGTTGGAAGTTACCAGAATATGAAAAACTGCATGAGGACCTTGAAAAATCTTTTGATTAGCTTTACGTTACTGTGAGACTGTCATATTGGTTTCAGACTGTTGCTCCTCGGCTGCTGCCAGGGTAGTCTGGCGCAGCTGACTTTCTGGCACGATTGTGGGTATTGCAGAGGAGCTAACGAAGGAGGAACCACACTCGGAGAGACCAGCACGTGTCGCTCCCATCAAGTCACTGACACTCCCATGGGCTGAGACGCAGCAATTCCACTATCTGCAGGAGAGAAAACTGTAGTCGATGAGTGACTCTTTCAAAGCCCCTTTCAATTCTGCCTAGCAACATGCTCGATGTTTCACCACGTGCCAACCCCTCTAACTCACAGTCTGATTCACACGTGCCAATGTCTGAGCTGCAATGGAATGGCCAACAGTGTTCAAGATGGCCAAGAGGTTGAGGAGGATGAGTAGAGACAGAGAGCCAGGGCTGCAGTCGCACAAGATGTTGTTGGTGACTTTGACTAATGTAATCATATTTTTTTTATTCGATCATGGGATGTGGGTGTCGCTGGCAAGGCCAGCATTTATTGCTCATCCCTAATTGCCCATGAGAAGGTGCTGATGAGCCACCTTCTTGAACCGCTGCAGTTTGTGTGGTGAAGGTACTCGCACAGTGCTGTTAGGGAGGGAGTTCCAGGATTTTGACCCAGCAACAATGAAAGAACAGTGATGTAATTCCAAGTCAGGATGGTGTGTAACTTGGAGGGGGACTTGCAGGTGATGATGTTCTCATGCACCTGCTGCCCTTGTCCTCCTAGGTGGTAGAAGTCGCGGGTTTGGGAGGTGTAGCCAAAGAAGCCTTGGTGAGTTGCTGCAGTGCATTTTATAGATGGTACATACTGCAGCCACGGTACGCCAGTGGTGGAGGGAGTGAATGTTTAAGATGGTGGATGAGGTGTCAATCAAGCGGGCTGCTTTGTCCTGGATGGTATCAAGCTTCTTGAGTGTTGTTGGAGCTGCACTCATCCAGGCAAGTGGATAGTATTCCAGCACACTCCTGACTTGTGCCTTGTAGATGGTGGAGAAGCTTTGGGGAGTAAGGAGGTGAGACACTCGCTGCAGAATACCCAGCCTCTGACCTGCTCTTGTTGCCACCGTATTTATGTGGCTGGTCCAGTTAAGTTTCTGGTCAATGGTTACCCCCAGGATGTTGATGGTGGGGAATATGGCGACGGTAATGCCGTTGAATGTCAACGTGGTTAGACTCTCACTTGTTGGAGATAGTCATTGCCTGGCACTTGTGTGGCATGAATGTTATTTGCTACTTCTCAGCCCAAGCCTGAATGTCGTCCAGGTCTTGCTGCATGCAACATTATCTGAGGAGTTGCGAATGGAACTGAACACTGTGCAATCATCAGTGAACATCCCCACTTCTGACCTTATGATGGAGGGAAGGTCATTGATGAAGCAGCTGAAGATGGTTGGGCCTAGGACACTGTCCTGAGGAACTCCTGCAGTGCTGTCCAGGGGCTTGATAGCATTGTCGACCACATCTTCCATCACTTTACTGATGGTTGAGAGTAGACTGATGGGGTGGTAATTGGCCGGATTGGATTTGTCCTGCTTTTTGTGGACAGAACATCTGGGCAGTTTTCCACATTGTCGGGTAGATGCCAGTGTTGTAGCTGTACTGGAACAGCTTAACTAGAGGCGTGGCTAGTTCTGGAGCATAAGTCTTCAGCACGACAGCCGGAATGTTGTTGGCGCCCATAGCCTTTGCTGTATGCAGTGCGCTCAGCCGTTTTTTGATATCACATGGAGCGAATCGAATTGGCTGAAGACTGGCTTCTATGATGGTGGGGATCTCGAGAGGAGGCCGATATGGATCATCATCTTAGCACTTCTGGTTGAAGATGGTACAGTTAGTACTGTTAGAGGGGTAGAAACCAGATTGGAGAGTTTACGAATAAGGAGGGTTTTACACTGAGTGGTAGGATTTTAGTTGCAAGAAAAAGGCACACTCCAGGTCTTTGGAGACAAAGGAAAGGTTGGAGATCAGGTGGTAGTTGGAGAGATTGGAAGGGTTAATGGTGTGTTTCTTAAGGAAGGCGGGTACAGTTCCCTAGTATAGAGAAAGATTGATAATGTCAGCAAACAGGGAAAATGCTAGAATATATTATTAAGGACGTGGTAACAGGGCACTTAGAAAATAATATCGGGCAGAGTCAACACGGAATTATGAAAGGGAAATTGTGTTTGACGAACCTGTTAGAGTTTTTAGAGGTTATATCTAGCAGAATAGATAAGGGGGAACCAGTTGATGTGATGTATTTGGATTTTCAGAAGGCATTCGATAAGGTGCCACACAAGAGGTTATTAAATACAATTAGGGCTCATGGGAGTGGGGGTAATATACTAGCATGGATTGAGGATTGGTTAACGGACAGCAAACAGAGAGTAGGAATAAACGGGTCACTTGCGGGTTGGCAGGCTGTAACTAGTGGGGTACCACAAGGATTACTACTTAGGCCTCAGCTATTCATAATCTACATCAGTGAATTGGATGAGGGGACCAAATGTAATACAGTATATCCAAGTTTACTGATGATACAAAGCTGGGTGGGAATGTAAATTGTGAGGAGGATGCAAAGAGGCTTCAAGGGGATATAGACAGGCTAAGTGAGTGGGCAAGAACATGGCAAATGGAATATAATGTGGAGAAATGTGAAGTTATCCACTTTGGTGGGAAAAATAGAAAAGCAGAGTATTTTTTAAATGGTGGGAGATTGGGAAATGTTGGTGTTCAGAGGGACCTGGGTGCCCTTGTACACGAATCACTGAAAGTTAACATGCAGGTACAGCAAGTAATTAAGAAAGCAAATGGTATGTTGGCCTTTATTACAAGAGGATTTGAGCACAAGAGTTAAGACATCTTACTGCAATTATATGGGGCCCTGGT
Source organism: Somniosus microcephalus (assembly GCF_052327205.1). Taxonomy (NCBI): domain Eukaryota; kingdom Metazoa; phylum Chordata; class Chondrichthyes; order Squaliformes; family Somniosidae; genus Somniosus; species Somniosus microcephalus. The sequence goes on along the minus strand of NC_140993.1, from coordinate 91,072,498 downwards.
GAGAGCACACCTGGAGTATTGTGTACAGATTTGGTCTCTACCTAAGGAAGGATATACTTGCCATAGAGGGAGTGCAAACGAAGGTTCACCAGACTGATTCCTGGGATGGGGGATTGTCCTATGAGGAGAGATTGAGTAGACTAGGCCTATATTCTCGAGAGTTTAGAAGAATGAGAGATGATCTCATTGAAACATACAAAATTCTTACAGGACTTGACAAGGTAGATGCAGGGAGGATGTTTCACCTGGCTGGGGAGTCTAGAACCAGTGGTCACAGTCTCAGAATAAGGGGTCGGCCATTTAGGACTGAGATGGAGAAATTTCTTCACTCAGAGGGTGGTGAATCTTTGGAATTCTCTACCCCAGAGGGCTGTGGAGGCCCAGTCATTGAGTATATTCAAGTCAGACATCGATAGATTTTTGGATATTAGGGGAATCCAGGGATATGGAGACAGTGCAGGGAAGTGGAGTTGAGGTAGAAGATCAGCCATGATATTTAATGGTGGAGCAGGCTCGAAGGGCTGAATGGCCTACTCCTGCTCCTATTTTTTATGTTCTTATGGGGTTAATTTGGTAGTCAGTAGCTCCCATGTGAGAGAATCAAAGCAGCAGGCTTCATGACTGAGATGTCTGTTCAGGGGGAGATGGAGAAACACTAGAGAACAGAGTAGGTGAGAACTTGGTTGGAGAGTAGTTGAGGTTGTAGGGGAATTTGAAAATCAGTGAAGGCTGTTCAGATGGCTTTGACTTTGGTCATGAAGTCCATGATTTTCTCCCATTTAGAACCTGAGATGAGGATGAGTGTGTGTGTGTGTGTTTGTGTATGTGAAGGAGGGAAAACTGAATGGTAGTTAGTTTGTGGTGGTGAAGATGCTGGAGCTCTGCCTGGCCTCTGTGATGACCTTGGAATTGTAAGCAGTTTTGGACAGGGAAAGGTGGTACAGTTTGAAGTGTTTCAGGCAAATATGGCACTTGGCAACTGGGTAGTTGAAAGCCATATGCATTTAGTTTTACAGCCAGTGGATTTAAGACCGCAGAGGTACCTGTTATACCAGTTGAGAAGTGAAGGTGGGAGACTGTCCATAATCTTCCTCTCCTAAAATAATTGATTTCTTACTGATGTAGCGGTCCATTAGTAATGCTCCTCTACCTAACCCTGGGGCACTGAGGGCAGTTCTAGCATCCCTAACCCTATCTAACTGAGATCAGAGAACGCCATGTATAATCCTACATAATTCACCCGAGACTGAAAATTAACTCTGGGACCTTCCAGGCCTGTATGGCTTGGCTACACAAGGGGAGTCCTTTTTATTTACCGTTTAACTTGGTCATTTTAATTTTCTTCTGTGTCCTTGTTTCCTTTTTATCTTACTGTTTGTATCATTAACATGTTTATTTGCCTGTTGGTTTTCTCCATTTTACAAATATCTGTGTTTCCCTATTAAGTGTATTTATTTTATTTTCTCCAGTTTTGGTCTTTATTGAACCGTTGATCTTCCTCAACCTCTTTCAACCGATTTGTGTCTGTCTATACCTTTGCTTCTTTATTATTCTGCTTCTGACATTGTTTAGTTGTTTCTGTACAGGTGGGTTTTTTCTGCTCCCATTTCATCATTTATTTCTTTAGGTTAAAGGCAGGTTGCTTATTAAAATTTACATAGTGATTTCACTCTTTGTTAAGAATTTTTATAAACTCTACCTCCAGTAGCTTGAAGCTAATTTTTCCTCATCCTGGAACAGGTGAGAGAGCAGGGCAGATCATGGAATGAGCTTCATGGGAGTAGCAACAAGGCTGAGAACTAGCAAACACAAAGGACCGTCTACAGAAATACAGCTCAGTAAATAGCCAGTAATTCAATTTCAATATTTTTTTTTTTTTTTTTTTACAGTGCGGGCAGCAAGAAGGACACTTTTTTTGGTTTTTATTTTTAAAATAGTGGACTTTGAATTTTTATGTGTGATGACCCCTTGCAAATAATAACACACTATTCAGCAAAAATTGACTCATTCCTAGAGAACCTCTGCACTAATCAAAAGACAGTGTCACCTACTCCTGGGAAAACAGTCTTATTGCAGCTTTCGTGCAGCAACGGAAATGATGTGCTAGTAAGTCAACAAATACAGGGGAAAAAAACAGAAATCTTGTGATCTCGGGGGTTCCCAAGGGTCTGTGTACCCTAGTTTGAAAAACTTACTTTTAATAGCATTGTAACTGGACCACTCCCTGTAATTTGGAACACTAGAAAAGCCTGTGCTGTGAACTAGAGAAACAAGTTTTGTTTTAATTTGAACATGGATAGAGCAACAAAAAAGGTTGCTGTAGCCCGTTGCATGATCAAATGTGCTGTTTAAATTAGGAATGCCGATTGTAGCAATGGAATGCCACATATTGTTAGCTGTTGTACATTGCAGCTGCCGTGATGATGGAATGGGTTTATTTTGTTGCGCAGTGGTCGAGATCACTGTAAAATATACAGTGGGGAAAATTTTCTGATTTTTACTACAAAATATTTGAAAATTATATGTTAAAAAATTCCATTAAGAACTTTTTCTATTAATAATAACAGCAACAACAACTTGTATTTATATAGCACCTTTAACATAGTAAAACGTCCCAAGGCGCTGCACAGGAGTATTATAAGACAAAAAATTTGACACCGAGCCACATAAGGAGAAATTAGGGCAGGTGACCAAAAGCTTGGTCAAAGAGGTAGGTTTCAAGGAGCATCTTAAATGAGGAAAGAGAGGTAGCTGGCGGAGAGGCAGGGAATCCCAGAGCTTAGGGCCTAAGCAACAGAAGGCGTGGGCACCAAAGGTTGAGCAATTATAATCAGGGATGCTCAAGAGGCAGAATTAGAGGAGCGCAAATATCTCTTGTGGGGGGTGGTGGTTGTGGGGCTGAAGGAGATTGCAGAGATGGGGAGGGTCGAGGTCATGGAGGGATTTGAAAACAAGGATGAGAATTTTGAAATCAAGGCGTTGCTTAACCGGAATCCAATATAGGTCAGTGAGCACAAGGGTGATGGGTGAGCGGGACTTGGTACGAGTTAGGACACAAGCAGCCGAGTTTTGGATCACCTCAAGTTAACGTAGGGTAGAATGTGGGAGGCTTGCCAGGAGTGCGTTGGAATAGTCAAGACTAGAGGTAACAAAGGCATGGATGAGGGTTTCAGCAACGGATGAGCTGAGGCAAGGGTGGAGACGGGCGATGTTACGGAGGTGGAAATAGGCGGTCTTAGTTATGCTGCCGATATGTGGTCGGAAGCTCATTTCAGGGTCAAATATGACCCCAAGGTTGCGAACAGTGTGGTTCAGCCTCAGACAAATATTAGGAGAGGGATGGAGTCAGTGGCTAGGGAACAGAGTTTGCGGTGGGGCCGAAAACAATGGCTTCGGTCTTCCCAATATTTAATTGGAGAAAAATTCTGCTCATTCAGAACTGGATGTCGGACAAGCAGTCTGACAATTTAGAGACCGTGGAGGGGTCGAGAGAAGTGGTAGTGAGGTAGAGCTGGGTGTCGTCAGCGTACATTTGGAAACTGACAGTGTTTTTGGATGATGTCGCCAAGGGGCAACATGTAGATGAGAAATAGGAGGGGGCCAAGGATAGATCCTTGGGGGACAACAGAGGTAACGATGCAGGAGTGGGAAGAGAAGGCGTTGCAGGTGATTCTCTGGCTACGCTTAGATAGATAAGAATGGAACCAGGTGTGTGCAGCCCCACCCAGCTGGAAAGGCGTTTGAGAAGGATGGAGTGGTCAACTGTGTCAAAGGCTGCAGACAAGTCAAGAAGGACGGGGAGGGATAGTTTACCTTTGTCACCGTCACAAAGGATGTCACGTGACTTTGATGAGAGCCGTTTTGGTACTGTAGCAAAGGCAGAAACCTGATTGGAGGGATTTAAACATGGAATTGCAGGAAAGATGGGCACGGATTTGGGAGGCGACAACACGTTCAAGGACTTTGGAGAGGAAAGGGAGGTTGGAGATGGGGCAGTAGTTTGCAAAGACAGAGGGAGCAAGAGTTTTTTTTGAGGAGAGAGGTGATGGCAGATTTGAGGGCGAGTGGACCAGTACCTGAGGAGTGAGAACAGTTAACAATATCAGCTAACATGGGAACCAGAAAAGGAAGTTGGGTGGTCAACAGTTTGGTGGGAATATGGTGGAGGGAGCAGGATCTCATGGACAAGATGAGCGCAGAGAGGTCATGAGTGGAGATCGGAGAGAAACTGGCGAAAGGTGTGAGTTCAGGGCTAGGGCAGGGGGGACCTTAGAGGAAGTTTGGCCCAGTTGGCTAGGGGAAGGAAGGGAAGTGGCAGAGGCAGCTGAACAGATGGTCTCAATCTTAGAGACAAAGAAGTCCATGAGCTCCTGACACTTGTTGTCAGAGGTGAGGGTGAAGGAGACCGGGAGAGGGGTTTAAGAAGACGGTTAGCAGTGGAGAATAGGGGCCGGGGTTTATCTTTGCATTCCAGAATGATTCTGGAATAGTGAGCAATTTTGGCAGATGAGAGCAGGACCCGATAATGCTTTATGTGGTCCAGCCAGATCTGGCAGTGAATGGCTAAACCAATTGTCAGCCATATCTGTTCAAGTCTGTGTCCCTTGAACTTGATGGAGAGAAGATGAGGGCCGTACCAGGGGGAACTGCCAGGGTGAGAGAGAGTAATTGTTTTAATCGGGACTAGGACATCAAAGGTGGTGGTGAGGGTGTGGTTGAGCAGGTCAGTAGCTGCAGAAATGTCATGGTGAATGGAGGGCCAAAGGCTGGACAATTAATGAAAGCGTAAGGGTGAAGCATTTCAGTTTTCCTCACATTTTGAGCATTAGACTTCAGAATTGGTGAAGATGATGTTAGGAATGCACAATTGTGATGGTTTTTCAGTTGCTGAGAACATATATAGGATTACTTGCCAAAAAAAACAGCCATAAACAACTAAAGGGGTAAAAGACCAAATAAAACTAAAAGAAAAAGCGTGCAAAAATGCAACACAGATCCTGGCGAATGGGAAAGATACGAAGAACAGCAAAGGGTGACAAAACAGATAGAGCTACAAAAAGAGAGTATGAAAAGAAACTTGCAAGGGATATCAAAGTCAATACAAAAATTTATACAATTATGTTAGGTAAAAGACAGTGGTCAAGAGCAATGCTGGCCCCTTGAAAACTGATAACTGTGATATTGCCAATGATAATAAGGAAAATGACGGACATGTTGAATAATTACTTTGCGTCAGTATTTTCAGTTAGAGGAAGAGCATGCTGGAAATCCCAAGGAAACTAATATTGAATCAGGGATAAGGACTCAATAAAATTAATGTAAGTAAAATAACAGTAATGAAGAAAATAATGGTACTAAAGAGTGACAAATTCCCTGGCCCAGATGGTTTCCATCCCAGGGTTTTAAAGGAAGTAGGTGAGCACATTGCAGATGCCCTAACTATAATCTTCCAAAGTTCCCTGATTCAGGAGCCATTCCTTTAGATTGGAAAATTGCGCATGTCACTCCGCTATTTAAGAATGGTGAGAGGGGGAAACCAGGGAATTATAGACCAGTTAGCCTAACATCTGTTGTTGGGAAATTGCTAGATTCTATAATTAAGGATAGGGTGACGGTGAAAATTTTCAGCTGATCAAAGAGAGCCAGCATAGATTTGTAAAAGGTAGGACAGGCCTGACAAATCTGATTGATTGAATGTTTTGAAGAGGTGACTAAAGTAGTGGACAGGGGAAATGTCTGTGGATGTTATTTTCCCACATTACAACAGTGACTCCACTTCAAAAGTACAGGAAACTCTTTTTTATCCGGCACTGATGGGACCGGCGTGGTGCCGGTTGATCGAAAAGTCCGGATTACAGAGAGGTATACTTACCAAGGTACGAGAGCCCCGTACACGGCCGCAGGTGCAGGAGCCCCGGTTACACGGCACTTGTGCAGGAGTCCCGGTTACACGGCACTTGTGCAGGAGTCCCGGTTACACGGCACTTGTGCAGGAGCCCCGGTTACACGGCCAAAGATGCAGGAGCCCCGGTTACACAGCCACAGATCCAGGAACCTCGGTTACACGGCCACTAATATATAGTAAAACTTACCTGAACCTACTCCTGAATTTTGCCGGTTAAAAGAGATTTCCGGATATTTAGGTGCCGGTTAAAAGAGAGTTTCCTGTACTTCATTGGCTGTAAAGAGCTTTGAGATGTTCGGTGGTTGTGAAAGGCGCTATATTAATGCAAGTCTTTCTTTTTTTCTATATGGACTTCCAGAAGGCATTTGATAGAGTCCCATAAGAGACTGTTAACTAAGGGTGAAGCCCATGGAATTGATAATGGGCAGGTACTCTAATTGATAGGATGTGACTAGTGGTGTCCCGCAAGGATCTGTGTTGGGGCCTCAACTATTCACAGTATTTATTACCGACTTTGATGATGGGATAGAAAGCCACATATCCAAATTTGCCGATGACACATAGATAGGCAGCATTGCAGGCAGTGTAGATGAAAGCATAAAATGACAGAGATGTTGATAGATTAAGTGAATGAGCAAAACTGTGGCAAATAGATTTCAGTGTAGGCAAATGTGAGGACATCTACTTTGGACCTAAAAAGGATAGAACAGGGTAGCTGAAAGGCTAAAAACAGTGGAGGTCCAAAGAGACTTGGGGGTCCAGGTACATAGATAATTAAAATGTCATGAACAGGTACAGAAAATAATCAAAAAGGCTAATGGAATGCTGGCCTTTATATCTAGAGGGCTACAATACAAGTGGGTAGTAGTTATGCTACAGCTATACAAAACCCTGCTTAGACCACACCTGGAGTACTGTGAGCAGTTCTGGGCACCACACCTTAGGAAGGATATACAGGAAACTTTGTGCTATCCGGAGGTGAGCTATCCGGCAATCTGGAGCCACCGGCAAAAATCAGCAGCCGTTTTTTATTCTTTTTGTTTGTTTTTTTGCTTTGTTTGAACAGTCAAGCTGTGCAAGGTCTGTAGCTATAGCAACAACTTCAGCTACAGAGCTTTAGGGCCACACCCGAGTGTTTAGAAGCTGTTGCTAAGCAACAGTGTTTGTTGTCAAATACAGAGATAAGAATCTCCGTATCTCTCAACATTAACTCTGGAGAGTACGGCACTTTTCAGGCAATGGCAGCAGCTCGGTCCCGTGGGTGCCGGATAGCACAAAGTTTCCTGTAGTGGCCTTGGCGGGCGTGCAGTGTAGATTTACCAGAATGATACCTGGATTCCAGAGGTTAAATTATGAGGAGAGATTACACAAACTAGGCTTGTATCCCCTGGAATTTAGAAGGTTAAGGGGTGATTTGATCGGTTTTCAAGATATTAAGGGGATCAGATAGGGTAGATAGAGAGAAAATATTTTCGCTGGCTGGGGAGTCAAGAACTAGGGGCTATTGCCTAAAAATTAGAGCTAAACCTTTCAGGAGTGAAATTAGGAAACACTTTTACACACAAGGGGTGGTAGAAGTTTGAAACTCTACCGCAAACGGCAATTGATGCTAGATCAGCTGTTAATTTTTAATCAGAGATTGATAGCTTTTTGTTAACCAAAGTTATTAAACGATATGGGCCAAAGGCGGGTATATGGAGTTAGGTTGCAGATCAGCCATGATCTCATTGAATGACGGAATAGGCTTGAGGGGTTAAATATGCTACTCCTGTTCCTGTGTTCTTATTATCTTTGTTTCATGTTAAATTGTTCATAGTCTGGCAGCTATTGCAAAATTGCATTGCAGTGTTTTTTTAGGCTGGTATATACATGAAGGTTCATGTTTATTCATGGTTGGAGTTAAAAGTGAGAGCAACTATGGTGTAAAATATTATTGGTCTAAAGTACTTGGCCACCACGTTGTTCCACATCCTTAACTTCTAACAATCTTTTAGTTGAAGAGTTTTTCTATAAGTGCTGAAGAAATAATTCAAGGGAAATGGAGCAGTAATTCTGCACTGATGTTAAGCAGGGAGAATTCTCATGGAGTATGCCTGCCAATAAGGTTTGGATTTTGCATACTTGGCCTTTTTTAAAGAATGCTCTTACCAATCATTTGCTTTTGGTGACAATTATTTTTATTGAATATTTTCTTTTGAACAGAACAAAAATCCAACAAAGCAATAAATATATACAACCCTGAGTTAGATGTAAACAGCTGCATTGTACGTGGGGTTTCAAGATCTATAAAGTCTTCTCTGTGTTCCCAAAGAAAGTGATGACAGCAATCCTTAAAACAGTGACAACAGAATAATAATACAGGTAGACTATCCTTTATCCGAAAACCTCGGGACCAGCCGAGTTTCGGATAAAGGAGAATTTCAGATTTCGGAAGGTGGGTCGGCGGGGGTCCGCGGGGGGGTCGTGCGCACGACTTACGCTGACGCTCAGCGTAAGTCAGTCGGGGCCGGGGGGGGTCGACGGTTGTCGGGGTCGGCGGGGTCCGCGGGGGGGTCGGCGGGGTCCGCGGGGGTGTCGGGGCCGGCGGGGTCCGCGGGGGGGGTCGGCGGTTGTCGGGGTCCGCGGGGGGGTCGGCGGTTGTCGGGGCCGGCGGGGGGTCGTGCGCACGACTTACCCTTTATCCGAACTTCCAAAACTGGAACCCTCTAAAAACCGAAGGTTTTTTCGTTCGTACGCACGACTTACGCTGAACGAAAAAACCTTCGGTTTTTAGAGGGTTTCGGTTTTCGGAAGTCCGGATAAAGGGTAGTCTACCTGTATTATAATGACCTGGAGATTACAAATTAATAGACTAAACTGGAGACCTTAAATTACAGTAAAATGTGTTACTGTTTTTGTTAGACACCATGCATTTGCAATAAGAAAACTAAACCAACACAACCAAATGCTTGACCACTCACTTGCAAAAATGAAAGGTTATGATGAATATTACAGCACAGCTTATCCAAAACACACACCAACAATCAGCCCCTGTCATACCAATAATAAGCACACCACAATAGTACACTATTGAAAAACTGTCACACTTCTAGTTATACAGTAAATCAGGAGGTACATTTTCTATAGCACCACCTACCTATTTCAAATAAAAATATTGGCATACATTAGATCAAATGAAGAACACAGCAAACAAACATGGAAAAAAGCTTTAATGCAAACAAAATTGGGGAGTAGGCTGCGAGCAAGAATGGGGATAAAATGTTAAATTAAATGGCAGCAGTCAAAAATGAATTAATAAATTGGGGAGCAGAATGGGAAAAACAAACTTCAAGTAATAGCCAATTTCCTGTAGTTTCTTACCTATCTCTGTTATCTTCCTGCTGCTGTTTCTCTCTTGCCTTTTCTTACTTTTCTCTTCTTCACTCTTGATAATTTTTTTTGGTTCTGTCTCTGTGCCCTTCTGCATCTTTCACTGTTTTTCTTTTCTTTCTTTTGGGGTAGGTGATGTAAAAGGGAGCACTTAAGGGCTGAAGACTGTGTTTTCCAGTGGTGGATGCAGGGAAAATTCAGCTTGTAACCCTCAGCTGCTCGCTTCTCCATTCTCCCTTGAACCCGCCATGTCTGATAACCTTTCACGTTACCAGTACCCCATCCCACCCACTTAATTGCATTCCCTACCCCTTTGAACTATGTAATGAACTCCTTGCTCCCCTGATGCTTCCTGATCACCAGGAGCCTGAAATAAAAGCCTCAGGGCTATCATCGTCCGCATATCTTCGCCCCCTTGCCAACCAGTGGCCAGTCCTGCACCATAACACTCCCTATCACCCACAGCAGTCTGAGGAAAGTCTCCCTCTCTCACCCAGCCATGCTTGGTCCCACTGCAAAAATTACTTGCTGCTTGCCCAGTACCAGTCCTAGCTTCACTCCCATGCCCACATCTGACCCACCCTATTCCCCATAAAAATCTCATAGGAAAGCCTTCTCCCTTGCTTGATTAGTCTTCCAATTCCAAAAATCATCTGCAGCTCGCCCACTGCCAGTCCTGTCTCCTTATCTTGTCCTCCCGCTCTCAGTCGCACTTCAAAAATCATTGGCTCACAGCTTATCCCATGCCAGTCCTGTCATCACTGGGAAACTGGCAATCTGCTTTTAAATATGCTTTAAAAGCAGAATGCCAGTTTCCCAGAAGGATGGGCTAAGGACAGCTGACTTTTTGATCAATAGTAATCACAGGTGAGTGAGGAAGGAAGACATGACTAGCACCAGGTGGGCTGTGGGTTGTTTTTGGAACATAAATGGTAGGACTGAGCTTGGAGGGGCTAGGGAGGGAGAGGCTTGTAAGCTTTATATACAAAATCCTTTAACTGGAAATTATATTTTAACTTTGAACAATATCGTTTTTATTTTATTATGCAGCATAATATTTAATAAAAGTACTTTTTTCAATGAAGATTGACATTCCATCACAGATAATAGCCAACTTAGGTGGACAGATGGTTCATTGCTGTTAACCTTAGATAAATAGCATAAGAGAAAAATAAGATGACAAGATGTTGCTATCTAGCTTGTTCTGTCTTGACTTATTATTTCTATAAAATGGTGTTTCAGAGCTGTATTTGTCTTGGGTTTCTCTATCTATTACCTCTTAGCTTATTTTAAAATGAAGTTCCTGCATTTCTGGCTGAATAATTCTCTAATCACAACTGTTTAGCACATGATTTCTTTTAATTGAGATCAAGCTTTAAGTTGGGATTTATTATACCATGTCACAGTCATATTAAAATTAGGGAATTGGACTTGATAATCTAAATATCGTCAAAATAGATTACAGGTTTATTCTAGTGCATATTCCGCTGTCAGCTCATGGAGAATCCATATAGGATAACAGAACATGTCAGCATGAATGCAGAGTTTGTTCACGAGCAAAGATGCTCATAAGCAGTGAAACTATTGGCTCTGTTGGTGCTGTAAGTTTTTACTATATGTGTTCAGTTTAATTATCAAACTGCAGGACCCCCACCCTAGTCTGTCAATCTCCAGCACTGTCTCGACATACAGCTAACTCCATTCCCCCTCCCCAGTACTGCTAAATATCCGATATCTACCTCAAATTGGTACATTTTACTTACCATCTTTCTGTGTATTCTTTGCTTTAAAATTGGCAACGAACAAAATTTAAATACAAAAGTAAAGGAATACATATACAATGTTGTTTTGTAACTTCACGTGCTTCCCTATCAGAATAGTGTGATAGGCTGATTAACAGTCTGACAGGCTGCGAGGTGAATGCTCCTTTCGTGGCTGTAAGCAGCCTTGGGTGGTTAGTTCTATAGGGTGGGAGGGTTTTATGAACTCCCATAGCCTACGTGAGTATCCCGCTGGATGTCAGGGCTGTCTGAAGCAGGGCTGGGGGGCTCAGTATATCCACACACACTCGCACTCACTCTTTACTTTACATGGCATACCCACTGCTACTGATTTTTTAAAAAGTGTATCCACCAGCTCACAATGATCAATACCATGGAATATCTGTTGGTGGATAATGTATTCATTTTTCTCAGGCATTATGGGAATATTGAATTAATGTATAGAGGTGCCTCTGGCTCTGGTTGGTGAGCCATGCAGACCAGGAAGGTTGCAGGACTGATCCACACTCTGTGCTGAGTTAGCTGACCACAGCCATGGTGGCACTATAATTGGTTACAGCTTCTTGTATTAGGAAGAGGAAAATTGGCTATAGTTCCCAATGTTGGTCAGTATTGAGTCACCCTGCTGGAAGCGCATACATGTGGATGTTGGATGAGGACTGGATTGGACTTGGCTATAGTCACTTCCCTTGGATGGATAGCACATATAATGGAACTGTACACAGAGTAACACCTTCAGGAAGGGAGAAAATTGGCAGAGGAGAAAAAAAGTTGAGTGTTTACAGGTTTTACTATTCACTGAAGAATGATGTCTGAATTATAATTTGAACAGCAATTTTATTGAACAGCAGTGTGATTTGTGGTAGCTTCTAGTGAGTTAACTTGAAATATCATTTTTTTAAAGATCCAACACAGAAACCTCCAACTGTGCAGATAGTCCATCAACAAGTTCTTCACGGCAGTCTGCAACCAGTTCTCCGGTAATGAATGGAGAGAGCAATCATTCTCCCTGTCATGCAGCTGCCAGGCCTAAAAGTACAACGGCACCAAAAAGCTCTGCCACTCAAGCTGCCTGCAGTACTGGTAAGAATTTGTAGGTGGTTTGATGAGTGTCGAGAGAGAGAGAAACTTGCATGGTTATTAAGGATGCACAAGCAGTGTGAGATGGCTTTTAGGAAGGTAAATGGACTTTAGGTTTTTAATACTAAGACCATCGAGTAGTCTTGGGCACTATACTTAAAGGCCTCGATATTTACTTGGGGCTGTGAAGAGAGTGGGTGAGGATTTCTGGACGGGAAACCCGGAATTCCCAGATATCCTGAAATTAACAGCAGAATGACTTTAAAAATGTTTTCAACAGGTTTCCTGCCCGACAGCCAGCTTGATTGCCTGTCTGGCAGGAAGGCCTGCAACACAAGGATGCAACTGGGGAGTAGAGAGGGGGGGAAGAAAAGATCATTTGGCGTGGGGAGGGGAGGAGGAATCGCCGGTCGGGCTCTTCAGACCGGGGGCGGTGATGGGGTGGTTGAGGGGTGAGGGTCAGCCAATTGTGAGTTCTGTAAAGAGGTTAGCTTGTTGAGCCTGGGGGAAACACTCCAGCAGTGCTGTAAATGAACTTCCTGCCACCTTTTACCTGCTGGGTTTCTTGAACCCCAGGTTTTAAATTTAAAACCTGTTAAAATGGAGGCAAGCAACCTCCTTTAAAGCTTTTACTGACTGACCTGCCTCCTGAGAAGGGATTGGTTGCCTGGTTCCTGACCCGCCTCCATTAAAACTTGGAAGTGTGCGGGTTGGGATCGGATTTGAGATTTTTAAATGTTGTACTTCCCAATCCACCCGTCCTTGGGGGTTAAAATTGCCCCCAGAGTGTAGGAGGCTTTTATATATTTGCACTAGAAGTATCGGGTCGATTTTAACCCTGGGTAAATGGTGCAATCAGTGTGAGGGCCAGGCCCCATTGATATTTGATCAGTGAAATGCGAGTGCTGAGCCAGAGCTCACGGACATAGGGGTGTGTAGTAAATCTGGCAGCACCTCTGCAGAGTTGAGTCGGTAGTTTTATTTGCATGGGGGGGGGGGGGTGCGTGGATGGGTGTCACTGGGTGGGGGCCGATAGGAGAAGCATTCATGATCCTCCTGGCTCCACAAATAATCTTTCAAAAACTCGAAACTTAATTGGTTTTGGAGCAGCCTTTATCAGTCCCTTTAAGGACCATTGGTTAGGTCTTTCAAAACCTAGTGCTAGTGGATTGAGCATGCGCATAAAACGGTCTGCTCATTGGTACCTCAAAATTTCGTCAAAGGTCTACTTGTATAATAGAATTAGGCGTCCATCTGAAACAGGCAGATGCCTGGGCTGCCCATCCAGAGTCCCTTGGTAAAATGGCAGCAGGCAGTAATGTATCCCTGCAATCTTCAGGGTGCTACCACCTCAATCCCACAGATGAAGGGAGTTAAAACCGACCCTATCATATCAAGTTTTGATCCCTGGACATAGCAAATTATAATTGTCAGCTTTGGCTCAGTGGTAGCATTCTCACTTCTGAGCCTGAAGGTCGTGGGTTCAAGTCCCACTCCAGAAACTTGAATACATAATCTCAATCTCGGGTGACACTCCAGTGCAGTAATAAGGGAATGCTGCATTATCATAAGTGCCATATTTCTGATGAGATGTTAAACTGAGTCCTCTCTGGTGGATGTAAAAGATCCCATGGAATGATTCAAAGAAGAGCAGACAAGAGTACTACTTCAGATACAAGGATGATATCTTAGGGAGGGGCAAGACCGTGAAGGGATTTAAACACAAGATCAGATTTTTAAATTGAAGTGTTGGGGAACTGAAGGCTAATGTATGTCACCAAGGGTAGGGGTGAGAGGTGAGTGGGACCTAGTGCGTGATACAAAATGCACAGCAGAATTTTGGACGAGCTGAAGTTTACATGGGTGAAAGATGGGAGGTTGGTCAGGAGCGCATTGGAATAGTTGATCTGGATATGACAAAGGCGAGGATGAGGGTTGCAGTGGCAGATGGGCTCAGGTAGGGGCGAAGGCAAGTATTTGTTATGCAGGTGCAAGTAGACTGTCTTTCTGACAGAGAGCATATGGGGTCAGAAGTTCAACTCGGGGTTTTGCACACAATTAATTCAGGATTATGCACAGGTAGTTGTCTAATTTTGTAAACATTTTACTTATTTTGTTCTAGTAAATGGAGAACCACCACCATCACCGCCAACACCTCCATCAACATCATCGTCATCCTCACCAACGATAACTGTGACATCTGCCAGTGGAGTTATAACAGAATCTGCAGAGACTTCCACTCCCATGGTTTGCACTACTACTACTACTACTACTACTACTTTACCTTCCATATCTGCAGCAAGTATAACAGAAACAACTACAGCTGCTGCAGGCAATAGCACAACTTCTTCAGCAACCAGCGCAACTGCTGACGCTCCTTTAGCAGCCCCAGCTACGGACTCTACTGCCAGAAGCAATACAGGGGCAGACAGTGGAAAACCTAGGCATTCAACTTCAAATGCATCTGCTGGGCCTGTTAGACAGCAGCCAGACAGCATTAGCACAGAACCATTGCCAGCTGGGTAAGTACATGAACACTGACTGACTTTGTTTCTCTATTAGCATTAGAAGTATTGTTACAGGATTGGAGTCTAATGGAAAGAACTTATCCAAATTTGATACTTCTGTCTTAAAATTAGTTTTATTAAACAGTAACATGAGTCAGTTGACACTTCTGAATTATCCATTGCTTTTAAAATGTGTGCATCATATTTTCCAAAATAAATAAAGTGTATGATGTACAAAATTATTTTAAAAAATTAGATTCACAGAGCTATAAATAATTTGAACTCGGTGCGCTCAAGATATATTAATTTTTTTTAAATTGTGCTTATGCACCTGCAGAATTTTTACTATTTTGTAATGGGTGTAGATTCTCTGTAATTCTTGGTTCAGTGTGTTTTTGGGCCTTAGCAATGCTTGAGTATTGTAATAAAGGCTCTTGTATTTTATATTTTCTGATTCCCACCCCTCCCCCTTATGCCTCTCTTAAGGTGGTGATTCATGCAAGGGTATGGTTTGAATGGTATTTATTTGTTAGTCTGGAAAGTGAGTATTCAGCATCCACAGTTTGTATCTACATGTGCACTGTAGGGCTCACTGGATAGCAGTTAAAAATAGGAACCCTGTGTTTGTTTCCCCTGTCTTCTCCCACCTTCCACCTGTCTGAGAACCATGCGACCAGCTGTGCTACTCGAACTGCCATTTGATTGAATTTCGCAAACTCAGCAGGTACCAGGAATGGAATCTGGAACCTTCCTGGTATGTGGTTCACTCACATCTAGGGTTGCATTTAACCAATAATCTGAGGTTTGGGTCTACTTTATTTAAAACTATATCCATATATGTGCATACATCTTAAATATGGAAAAACTCTACCTGCCAATTTGTTTTTAACTCAAATACCAAAATTGACACAGTATATTTAGCTTAATTTGTACTACAGTGTTGAAGACTACTAGTGTATGGTTTGATAATCTGGATTGAAAGCTCTAACTCTTAAACTCAGTATCTATTTCCCTCTATCTGCCCATGATGCACCTTGGGATATTTTACTATGTTAAGGGCATTGCATAAGTGTAAATTATTGTTGTAAACTTCATTTGTACTAGTAAGTATTTTGCTGTTAAATCAAAGATGAGTATTGAGAATTGTGAATTTATAAAAGTTTGTAGAAATTTGAAGTAGTATTGTTGCAGTACTACTGCTTTAAAGAACACAAAGCTGGCAAGTTATCAAAATGTGAAATCATTTTATAATTTGTTCCAATGAAGTTGATGGGTTACATTGTTGAAGGAAGATGTGAGTTTGGGCCCACATCCTTGATCTTAATTTTGTCACTGGGGGAATTACTGAGTGAAGGCTGGTTGTTTTCCTAAAAGCAAAGGGAGGAATCCACTTCAGCAGCTTTTTTTGTCCCTTTAATGAACATTAATACTGACAGAGTCTTGGGAGTAAGTCATCTGGAAAAAACTGGTGCAGGAGACTTAAAAATGGGAAGAGGAGAGGAAATATAAAAAATATACTGTACAAATACTTGTGGAATTTTATAGAATATAAGAGCCCATTGCATCTGGCTCTCTGCAAGAGCTATCTGTTTAGTCCTGTTACTGTTCACTAAAACACACATTCCACTCCCCTTTCTATCTCCTAGTTGTGTGTGCAGTTTGTGTATTTGTAAACTAGTTGAATAAAACCTTTCCTAAATTAATTCCGCTTTCCGAAGGTGGGAGCAGAGGAAGGATCCTCATGGTAGAACGTATTATGTTGATCACAACACAAGAACTACAACATGGGAGAGACCACAGCCTTTGCCACCAGGGTGAGCGATATTGGACTGAATTGTTTATATGTCCCTGTTTGTGAGATCTTCTGAGTTATATTCTTAAACTGTGCTTTGTCTCCTAGTTGGGAAAGACGGGTGGATGATCGAGGCAGGGTGTACTATGTAGATCATAACACCAGGACAACAACATGGCAACGGCCAACAATGGAATCAGTCAGGAACTTTGAACAATGGCAATCTCAACGGAATCAGCTACAGGGAGCTATGCAGCAATTCAACCAACGATACCTCTATTCGGTAGCTATTGCTTCATTTTGTTTCCCACTTTGGTCTATACAGCATTCCAGCAAAAGTGTTTCATTTACACAAACATTTTCTGCTAATTATTGATACTCTATAGTATTGTCTATAGTAATTATATTCTGGTTTAGTAACTGTTTCTGTCCTATAGCCAGACTTGTTTGCTTCATTCCCACCATACCAGAGAAAAAAATAATAATAGCAGTGTAGGAACGGAGGTTCCTATCCGAATAATGGAGTTCGACTCAGTGAATCAAAATAACAAAGTTTAATAAACAACAAAGTTAGCTAGTAAACTACAGGAGAAGATGTACACAGGCCTGTTCAGGTTGCAAGGCACTCGACGACTTCTGGAAGCTGACGTCATCGCGTTCTTCGCACCACTGGCGGTCACGTGATCGACGTCATCACGCAGAGTGCAGGAGTACATACAGTATAGTTAACACAGTTTAAAGGTGCAGTCCACAGCTGCACTACACTGTAGTTAAAGGGATTATTACTAATTGCCCTGAGTCTCTTGGTGGTTCCGCCACAGGCGCCCCCCCCCCCCCCAGAATTCTCTAACAGCTAGTGTCAAACGAGCAGGGGGTTTGATGAGCCTGCCCAAACGACGACGAAACTCAGGCAGCGGAGGTGGAACGTTGGGAAACGAGCTGGTGCTTGGCTGTGTCTGCAGCGGCGCATCAGGTGTGGAGGAAACAATAGCAGGTGGTGTGGGCAAGGATGAGGCAGATGCAGGCGGTTCAATGGCGGGCCGTTGCATAACTGGTCTGGCGGTCAAC
Organism: Somniosus microcephalus; assembly: GCF_052327205.1. Classification (NCBI taxonomy): domain Eukaryota; kingdom Metazoa; phylum Chordata; class Chondrichthyes; order Squaliformes; family Somniosidae; genus Somniosus; species Somniosus microcephalus. The sequence continues at coordinate 91,054,996 of NC_140993.1, read as the reverse complement.
GGTGGTCGTCCACGGCGAGGTGGCTGGGCAGCCACGACTGGTTCACTCCGATCTAGATGGGCTGGTTTAAGTCGGTTGATGGAGATGGTATCGGACTTGCCGCCCACTTCGACCGTGAAAATTTTTTCTCCCGATGAGATGACACGAAACGGTGCAGCATAAGGCGGTCTGAGCGGGTCTCTCTGGCCGTCCTGCCGAATAAAGACGTAATCAGAGCTCATGAGCTCTGCCAGGACATGAGGCCTCTGTAGGTTGTGATGCGAGGTAGGAATAGGCAGGAAATTCCTGGCCGCCTCGTGATGCTGGAGGAGCTGCTGAGCTGCAGATCACGGTTCAGTGTGTGGAGGGAGAAAGTCACCTGGTACTCTAAGTGTCTGACCGTAGACTAGCTCAGCCGATGAAGACTGGAGATCATCCTTGGGGGCTGTGCGGAGGCCTAGCATCACCCAGGGGAATTTGTCCATCCAGTTGGGTCCACGCAAGCTGGCACGGAGGGACGCCTTGAGAGATCGATGAAACCTCTCGCACAGACCATTCGCCTGCGGATGGTAAGCGGTGGTACGGTGCAGCTTGGTACCCAAGCCCTGTGCAACTGCGTTCCACAACTCCGACGTGAATTGCGGACCTCGGTCACAGGAGATGTCGGCTGGCACCCCAAACCGAGCCACCCACGACAAAATGAACGCCCTGGAGACGTCTGCTGCAGTGGTAGCGACCACGGGAATCGCTTCCGGCTACCTGGTGGTACGGTCCACCACCGTCAGGAGATGCGTGAAACCCCGCGACACGGGAAGAGGACCCACTAAGTCCGCGTGTACGTGATTGAAACGTCGTTCTGGCACTGGGAAGGTGGCCACTGGAGCCTTGACATGACGATGGACCTTCGATTTTTGACACTCGATGCAATTGTTTGTCCAGTCCCAGATGTCCAAATGCATTCCTTTCCAAACAAATTTGCGGGACATGAGCCGTTGTGAAGCTCGCATCCCCGGGTGCGATAAACCGTGTATAGCCTGGAATATTTTCTTATGCCATTCGACTGGTACAATGGGCCGGGGCACTCCCATGGATGTGTCGCACAAGAGCGTGGTGCCTGCTGCTTGAAACTTAACATCGGCTACCTGCCAACTGGAAGGCGTGGACCGAAACGCCTGTACTTCAGGATCTGCCAGTTGATCTTCCGCCAATCCGACAAAATCGATGCCCAGGTGAACTGCCTGGACTGGAGCGTGGGAGAGGCAATCAGCCACAAGATTATCCTTGCCAGACACGTGCCGTAAATCCGTCGTAAATTTGGATATAAATGTGAGGTGGCGCTGCTGCCGAGCTGACCAAGGTTCTGCCGTTTTGGCCATCGCGAAAGTGAGCGGCTTGTGGTCCACGAACGCAGTGAACGGGCGCCCTTCTAGAAGAAAACGGAAATGTCGGATGGCCAAAAACAGGGCCAGCAACTCCCTGTCAAAAGTGCTATACTTTCGCTCGTTCTTGCGCAGTTGGCGGCTGAAAAAGGCTAACGGCTGCCAAGTCCCGTCGACCCGTTGTTCCTGGATCGCCCCGATGGCGTAGTCGAAGGCATCCGTAGTGAGGGCGACTGTCGCGCCCGGGAGTGGGTGTGCAAGCATAGTTGCGTCTGCCAACGCCGCCTTGGTGTCGAGGAACGCCTGGTCCATCTGCGGTGTCCAAGTGATAACGTCCTTGCCCGACTTCCCTTTGAGTGCTTCGTACAGGGGCTGCATTATCTGGGCTGCCTTGGGAACGAAACGATGATAAAAATTCACCATCCCCAGAAACTCCTGAAGGGATTTGACTGTGTGAGGCCGCGGGAATGCCGTAACTGCCTCTACCTTGGTGGCCAGTGGAACGGCGCCTTCTGAGGTAATCCTGTGCCCCAGAAAGTCAATACTGGTTACCCCAAACTTGCATTTGGCTGGGTTGATGATAAGGCCATGTTGGCTGAGACGGGCAAAGAGTGTGCGTAAATGCACCATGTGTTCCTTCGAATCCTTGCTGGCTATGAGAATGTCATCTAAGTAAACGAAAATAAAAGGCAGATCCCGTAACACAGAGTCCATTAGCCGTTGGAAGGCCTGAGCCGCGTTTTTCAAACCGAACGGCATTCGAAGGAACTCAAACAGCCCAAACGGAGTGATGACCGCTGTTTTGGGGACGTCTTGAGGGTGCACAGGGACTTGGTGATATCCGCGGACGAGATCCACTTTGGAAAATACGGAGTTGCCCGCCAGATGTGCTGAAAAATCTTGTATATGGGGTATTGGATACCTGTCCGGTGTAGTGGCCTCGTTTAGGCGTCTGTAATCACCGCAAGGCCGCCATCCGCCGCCTGGTTTAGGTACAATGTGCAGTGGGGAGGACCAAGGACTGTCGTATGATCCCGAGGCGCTCCATGGTCTGAAACTCAGCCTTTGCAGCTGCAAGCTTGCCGGGTTCTAATCTTCGCGCCCAAGCGTAAACAGGCGATCCAGTTGTGGTGCTGTGATGCGCCACACCGTGCCTCGTGACTGCAGCCGAAAAAGCCGGCCTGGTGAGCTCCGGGAACTCGCCGAGCAGGCGCGTAAACCTGTCCTGCGATGGAACCGCACAGGCGACCGACCAGGACACGGCGGTGCTGCGGTGGCAGGGCACCGCGTGGAAAGTGGACGCATTAATGAGTCGGCAGTGTTGGACGTCGACCAGAAAGCCGTTGGCACAGAAGAAATCGACCCCCAGGATGGCCTGCGAGACCTTAGCTGTAATAAACTCCCACACAAAACGCTGTCCGGCGAAGGTTAAATTGACTCTCCGTTTTCCGAACGTGCGAATAGCCGCGCCATTAGCTGCCACGAGGGAAGGACCGTGCCCGCCGGATTGTAGATCCAGCTTTGAAGCTGGCAGAATACTGCACTGGGAACCAGTGTCGCACAGGAATCGTCGCCCTGCCATGGAATCCGTAATGTAAAGGAGTTTTCCCGCTGAACCGACCGCCATGGCGACCTGAACGTGTTTTTCAGACCCTGCTGTCCGTCTCGAAGTGCGGGCTTGCTGAAGTTTTTTTTTTTCGGGGAGAAACTGCAGGGAGGACGGCAGCATCGAGATTTGGCACCAAAACGTGCGTGGTACGCGCACCAGCCTGCTGGAGGAGGGCTGGGCTTCGCTCGCGTGGGGGAAGGGCGCCTCGTGGCTGCACAACACTGCTGTGTAACCGTAAATATCTTGTCTGCCTCTGCAGCGAGCTCAGCACAGTCCGTGATGGCAGAATTGGCCAAGGCCGCTTGAACTGGTTCAGGTACCTGGCAGAGGAAGAGTTCGCGGAACAAAAAGCATTGGGGCTCCGAACCCAAAAGCGTGAGCATCTGGCTCATCAGTTCCGATGGTTTTGAGTCCCCGAGGCCGGGCATAGAAATAAGCCTGCGTGCGCGCTCCGACTTATTGAGATCAAACACCTGTAGCAAACGAGTTTTTAGAGTTTCATAGTTGCCCTCAGCCGGTGGATTGCCAAGGAGGCTGACGACCCGCGAGGCCGCGGCGCTGTCGAGAGTGGAGACCACGTAGTAGTAACGGGTCGAATCCGCTGTAACCTCCCGGAGTGCAAACTGGGCTTCTGCCTGGAAAAACCATGCTGCTGGTTGCTGTTCCCAGAACTGCGGCAGTTTGAGGGCGACGGCATTCGTGTTCATTATGGAATCTCAACGAAAGTTGTCCGACGAGATCGGGGTCACCAGTGTAGGAACGGAGGTTCCTATCCAAATAATGGAGTTCGACTCTGAATCAAAATAACAACGTTTAATAAACAACGAAGTTAGCTATTAAACTACAGGAGAAGATGTACACAGGTCTGTTCAGGTTGCAAGGCACTCGACGACTGCTGGAAGGTTCTGGAAGCTGACGTCATCGCGTTCTTCGCGCCACTGGCGGTCACGTGATCGTCATGACGTCATCACGCAGAGTGCAGGAGTACATACAGTATAGTTAACACAGTTTAAAGGTGCAGTCCACAGCTGCACTACACTGTAGTTAAAGGGATTATTACTAATTGCCCTGAGTCTCTTGGTGGCTCTGCCACAGCAGCAAGTTTTTTTTCTAGTTAGATGCTTAAATTTACAACGTGATGGAGTTGTCAAAGAGTGTTTTTTTTACACTGTGCTGCTTACTAGTAGAAGTCAGATTCACACCTGCCATTGCCTGTGCAATGAATTCTGCAACACGGCCAGGTGATTACAAGCAACATGCTTCCCTACAAGGAGAATTAGAGGGTGACTCAGTGTGGGTTTCCTTTGTGCCAATCATGGTAGACGGTTACAAAGCAATATTAGCCTAGGCTGAAGAACAGGGAGCACTTGAACGGGAGGCTAGTGATGCTGATGCTTCAGTCTACGCATTGTAATGTATGTTGTTTTGATAGCAAAGTACTAAAGTGAATATTATTTTCAACAGGCTTCAATGTTATCAGCAGAAAATGATCCTCTTGGCCCTTTACCACCTGGCTGGGGTACGTTTGTCATCATTTTTGTAGAGGTCATGCCACACTGTTTAAGAAATACTATACATTGAGTAAATTATTCAGAAATCACACAACACCAGGTTATAGTCCAACCGCTTTATTTGAAATCACAAGCTTTCGGAGCGCTGCACCTTCTTCAGGTGCAGCGCTCCGAAAGCTTGTGATTTCAAATAAAGCTGTTGGACTATAACCTGGTGTTGTGTGATTTCTTACATTTGTCCACCCCAGTCCAACTCCGGCATCTCCACACCATAAATTATTCAGGGCATTAGTCCAGCTCCTAAATTGATTTGTATCACTTTATTTGCTTAAAAATATACTATACATGACACTTCACTAAAATTAGTAAAGGTATATACTGGGTATAAAGGTGGGTATGTTATGTCAAACTTTAACTGGATAAATAACAAAATTGCCATTTAGTTTGGCGGGCATGACTAAAGCACCTTTTACTCTTTTCACACACTAATGCAAAGTTATTTGAAATGCGTGCAGAAAATCTTTTTACAACTTTAGGTTGATGAGCGCACGGTAACAGAATTAAAGCAGATTCACATCCTGCATTTTGAAGATTTTAATCTGGTTATCATGTGATAAACAAGTTCTCCGTTGTGATACTTGGTTTACTGGGAGAGGGAGAGATGTAAGAGCAACAGAATTGGTCAAATTATACAAAATGCAACTTTGCCCCCCCCCCCCCCCCCCCACCCTCAGTCTACATGGAAAGAAAATATATAGAAGTGAATAATGATAAAATTATCTAAGCCATTCTTTGTTTTCTCTCTGCAACAGAAAGGAGGGTGGATGCAAATGATCGAGTTTACTTTGTGAATCATAATACAAAGACCACTCAGTGGGAGGATCCAAGAACACAGGGGTAAGTGTCCAGTAAGGAAGCCCATTGTCAAGTAAATATGTGGATCCCTTAAGGCCAATGGAAGCAAAAATACACTCAATTAATTGCTATATATTTCACTGTATGCTTCCATAAAGAAAGAAATAATGACTTGCATTTCTATAGCGCCTTTCATAACCACCGGACGTCCCAAAGCGCTTTACAGCCAATGAAGTACTTTTTGAAGTGTAGTCACTGTTATAATGTAGGAAACGGAGGCTTTTGGCACATCATCTGAATTATTCAAGAGTAATAGTCATGTGCTGTGTTCTTACTTTAAATTGTTATTGAAGTGAATATCTACAGAATGTCCAATAATTACAGCAGCTTGTCAATTTCGGAATTAATATATCACACAAAACCAACTTATGTTGATAAAAGCAGTAGATAATTAGCTGATTTCTCATGGTTGTTCAGGGATGATTTGTGGGGATGGATAAGTGAATTCACTTATGTTGTGATAGGCGGTGTTAATCACTGAAATAATCTCAAATCTGGAAAACTATAGCCTTATTTGTGTTGTCAGTAACAGAAGAAATCATGGAATCAATTATCAGCAGCAAATCTGAGGATTATCCATCATAGCCTAGTAAATAGTAGTATAGTAGTAGACATTCAGGTTTCCTGACAAGCTCTTCCCCCCCCCCCCCCGCCTCCTGCCGAAACCACGTAAGCAGCCCACCCCAGTCAAGATTAAGCCCATTTACTTTTTTTGAGGAGGTGGCATATCAAATAGACCATGGTAAACCTTATTACATGAAGTATTTAGACTTCCAAAAAGACTTTGGCAACTTTTTTCATGAAAGGTTAATATATATGCTTTGTGGGAATTCAAGATGAAATCTGGAAATAGAAAAAGAACTAGCTGAAAGAAACAACAGCATCCGAATCAGAAATAAATAAATACCAAAGAAGGAGACATTAGGAGGGAGAGGTGACCAAAAGTGACCTCTCTGTTTCTTGCTTCTCTCTTTTTTTCCTTTTGCTTTTCTGTATCATATTGTGGGGCAGGAATGTAAATCTGATTGGAGAGATTCAAACATGCAGTTGCAGTAAAGATGGGTACGAATTTTGGAGAGGAAAGGGAGGTTGAAGTGGGATTGTAGTTTGCAAGGGTAGAGGAGTCTATAGTGTTTTTCTGAGGAGGATGATGGTGGCAGTTTTGAAAGGGAGAGGGACAGTGTCCGAAGAGTGGGAACCATTTACAACGTCAGCCAGCATGGGGGCCATGTAGTCAGCGGTTTATTGGGAATGGGGTCACAGGAGCAGGAGGTGGGTCTCATGGACACAGTTGAGCTCAGAGAGGGAAGAGAGGAGAAAAATTAATGAAAGACATCAGATCAGGGCTAGGGCAGGGATGAGCCTGAGGGGAAGTTTTGCTTGGTGAGCAAGGGGAAGGGGCGGAAGCATCAGAGGCAGCTGAACGAATGGTCTCAGTTTTAATGACTCAATTCCATGAGCTCCTCATACTGGGGAGATGGGTTTAAGAAGGCTGGTAATGGAAAGAAAGCATTGATTGAATACTAATAAGTGGGTGCTTTGGGGAAGGAGACTCAAGAAACCTGATGAAGTGGATAGGTTTGCAGGTGATACCAAACTAGGATGAAAATGGGGTTAAGCAACAAGGTACCTGCAAAAAAGAGTTCCAATAAAATTTGTAAATGGGCAGAACTATTGACAGATGAAATTTAATACAGGTGTAGGGTACTACATATTGAATGAAAAAGTCGACAACATAGCTGAGGTTGAATGAAATCTGGGGATGCTGGTATGTCGAGGTATAATGGAGCAGCAAATAATAAAGCAAACAGAATGCTGAACTATATTGACAATCCTTACAAATTAGAGGAGGTTATGCTAAAACTGTAATGTTCTGATCGGGCCACAGCTTGAGTACTGTCCAATTTTGGTCATTTCATCCTCAGAAGAACATGCCTGAAATAGACCTAGATATTAAATTGTACAGAAAAGGGAAATTTGGAGTGTTCCCTCAAGATAACTGATGATTGGATCAAGGGGACACAGTTTCAAACTGATGAAGAGAAATTTGGTATTGATGGTAGCAAGTATTTCTCCACAAAGGCTGATCAACATTTGGAATTGATTCCAGAAAGTGTAGTGAAAATCTTAGCCATTCAAGAGCTTATTAAGTGTGAGGAGAGAGTGTAGATTTTTCTTTTTTGGATGGATGAACTAAAACAAAACTACTGTAATACAAAAGCAAAATACTGGGGATGCTGGAAACCTGAAATAAAAACAGAAAATGCTGGAAATACTCAGCAGGACAGGCAGCATCGGTGGAGAGAGAGAAAAACAGAATTAAAATTTTAAATCGATTACCTTTCATCAGAACTGGAAACTGTTAGAGATGTAACCCTTCACCCCTTCCCCTCCGTTCCAGAACCAAGGTGTCGTGGAGGGAATGGTCCCTTCGGAATGCTGAAAGGGGAGGGGAAGGGAAGATGTGTTCGGCGATGGGATCACGCTGGAGGTGGCGGAAATGGCGGAGGATGATTTGTTGAATGTGGAGGCTGGTGGGGTGGAAGGTGAGGACAAGGGGAACCCTGCCATGGGTCTGGGAGGGAGGGGAAGGGGTGAGGCATTACATCTCTAACATTTTCCCATTCTAATGAAAGGTCATTCACCTGAAACATTACCTCCGTTTCTTTCTCCACAGATGCTGCCTGACCTGCTGAGTATTCCCAGCATTTTTTGTTTTTATTTAAAACTAAACTAATATTTATCTTGTGAAATGTAGCATTATAGCACATAGCTGGTTGGTATGAGTGATGGCACTGGATAACTACTTCTGAAGCTAAATAATTTTGCAATTGTATTAAAATTGGTGGTAATGTAAGTAACGTCAACAAAAATTCTAAATGAAATTGTTTTCAGGATTTTTAAGATAGCTCTCTATTAAAATTAAACTCAGTTTTGCGACCACGGTTCTGTCTTTGATGCATACCTTCCAGCCTGTTGCACTGCATATCAATGAACAGAGTCTCCATTCTTATGTCCAAACTCTACTTGTTTTACATTCTAGATTTCTTATGATTTCTTTAGGTGGGACAAAGTAGCTGTCCCAAAATCTTCAGCTTCATATATAATTTATGAAGCAATATTTTAAAAAAGCACTTTTGTGTTTTTTTTTAAAGTGCAGTTTGGTTTGTGTTTTTTTTATATTGTGAATGATTGCAAACTTCCACCTTATCCATTCTACACCTTGGTGGTTGTCATTTTAATTCCATATTTCCATACTTCTTCATCTGTGCAGCTTGCAGAATGAAGATCCACTTCCAGAAGGCTGGGAAATTCGATACACAAGGGAAGGTGTCCGATACTTTGTTGATCACAACACTCGAACGACTACCTTTCAAGATCCTCGCACGGGCAAGTCATCAGTGTAAGTTGTATTCTTGAACAAACTGGAAGGAATTAATAGCTTTGTGTATTGCAGCTGGCAATTTTGCATGTTAGCAAAATAACTTAGATTTTTCCCAAAAAAAATGTTTTAATTGAGTTGATATTTAAGTATGCTGCTGAATATAATTTCTTGGGTATTACCAGCATGAATGATGGTGAATTCTTTAAAACATAAAGTACAGATTGAGAAAAGACTGGTTCCACAGACCATGTACAATCCACTCTTTCGTGGACTCTTATTCTACCCAATTTTTTTTCCGTGACTGTTTCCTGCACCACTTTTTCTCCGCTCATCTCCCTACTGAGGTGTTGTTCCGTGGGTTTAAACTCTTGTATTGTCTTGCTCAAATGGCCATTATGCTTGTGTGATCCTTGACAGTGAATGTCACCAGACTAATTCAATCACTGCCCATTACAAGGGAACTGATCCTGATCACATTTGTTCTCATGCAATGTCCAAACAAATGCACTCCAAGTAGGATTAACGGATAGTGATCAGGAGTGGAAACCATGGCTGATTGTCTCCATCTTAACCCAGAGATGCTGAAGCTACTATAGCACCCCTACTGCCACCCCAGCTCAAGTCAACTAATTCAGCACAGATTAAGCAGCTAACCTAGGACCTTCCTGGTCTGTATCCCTCACTAATTTGCAGCCTAGGTTCATTTAGCCAGTGGGGTAGCTCCTACCAACCCACTTATTCTTCCAAAGAAAGTTTTTTTCAATAATGTAATGTGCCTTTTAATGTTGATCCAAGTTGGTTATATTTGTTAAGATTTTAAGTGCTTCACACAGTACTCCCTGACCTCGCACTTAATATTTTTTGAGGTGTAGCAGAGGGGAAAGTCACTAGGTACAGAGGAAGAAATATTACCCTTGCCTGCGTAATCTACATATTACACATCCTTCGCTCACCACTTCATTAAGCCATTTTTGCCTGACACTTTAGGAAGAATGGCCATTTGAGCGAGTTACTAGAGGATGCCTACAGGCCTCAAAATTGCACCCTAGTGCCTTCAGGAGAGGAGTAGGAGAAAAATTAAAAAGCAGAACCACAAGGGTAATAATCTCTGGGTTACTACCTGAGCCACGAGCAAATTTGGCTAGGGTAAATAAAATCAGAGAGTTAAATGCGTGGCTCAAAGACTGGTTTGGGAGAAATGGGTTTTGCTTCTTGGGACACTGGCACCAGTACTGGGACAGGAGAGAGATGTTCAGTTGGGACGGACTTCACTTGGCTAGTGCTGGGACTAGAATCCTGGCGAATCGAATAACTAGGGCTGTAGAGAGGGCTTTAAACTAATTAGTGGGGGGGGAGGTTTCAAGAGAGTGAAAAATAAAAATGTCAGCGGAGAAGGCAACAGAGCAAAGTAGCAGTGGGGAAATTAAAAACCAGAGCGTCTCAGGAAGGGACAGAATATATAAAGATAAAGGTAAAGTAGTAAAGGGGGTAAAAGTAGGAATAAATTGTCACAAAACATATTTAAAAGTTCTTTATCTGAATGCACGCAGCATTCGTAACAAAATAGACGAGTTGACGGTACAAATAACTACACATGGGTATGATCTGGTGGCCATTACAGAAACATGGCTGCGAGGTGACCATGACTGGGAACTAAACATCCAGGGGTATTTGACTATTAGGAAGGACAGAAAGGGAGGTGGGGTGGCTATGTTAATAAAGGATGGAATCACTGCAATAGTGAGAAATGATATTAGGTCAAAGGATCAGGATAGTGAAACAGTTTGGGTGGAGATAAGGAATAATAAGGGGAAAAAGTCACTAGTGGGCGTAGTCTATAGGCCTCCTAACAGTTGCAACTCTATTGGTCGGAGTATAAATCAGGAAATAGTTGGGGCTTGTAATAAGGGAACAGCTATAATCATGGGAGATTTTAACTTTCATATTGACTGGACAAATCAAATTGGGCAGGGCAGCCTTGAGGAAGAGTTCATAGAGTGCATTAGGGACGGGTTCCTTGAGCAGTATGTTACTGAACCAACCAGGGGGCAGGCAATCTTAGATCTGGTCCTGTGTAATGAGACAGGATTAATAAAAAAATGTCCTAGTAAAGGATCCCCTTGGAATGAGTGACCATAACATGGTTGAATTCCAAATTTAGTTGGAGGGTGAGAGAGTTGGATCTCAAACCAGCGTACTAAGCTTAAATAAAGGAGACTATGAAGGTATGAGAGCACAGTTGACTAAAGTGGACTGGGAAAATACATTAAGGTGTAAGACGGTACATGAGCAGTGGTGTACATTCAAGGAGATATTTCGCAACTTTCAAAAAATATATATTTCACTGAGGAAAAAGGGGCGTAAAAGAAAAGACAGCCATCCGTGGCTAAGTAAAATAATAAAGGACAGTATCCGACTGAAAACAAGGGCATATAAAGTGGCCAAATCTAGTGGGAGGATAGAAGATTGGGAAGCATTTAAAAGCCAGCAAAGAATAACTAAAAGATTAATTAAGAAAGGGAAGATAGATTATGAAAGTAAACTAGCAAAAATATAAAAACAGATAGCAAGAGTTTTTACAGTTATATAAAAAGAAAAAGGGTGGCTAAAGTGAATGTTGGTCCCTTAGAGGACGAGACCGGGAAATTAGTAGTGGGGAACATGGAGATGGCAAATACGCTGAACAAATATTTTGTATCAGTCTTTACAGTAGAGGACACTAAAAATATCCCAACACTGGACAAACAGGGGGCTATAGGGGGGGAGGAGCTAAACACGATTAAAATCACTAAGGCGATGGTACTCGGTAAGATAATGGGACTTAAGGCGGATAAATCCCCTGGACCTGATGGCTTACATCCTAGGGCCTTGAGAGAAGTAGCAGTAGGGATTGCGGATGCATTGGTAATTTTCCCAAACTCCCTGGATTCAGGAAAGGTCCCAGCAGATTGGAAAACTGCTAATGTAACGCCCTTATTTAAAAAGGGAGGTAGACAAAAGGCTGGAAACTATAGACCAGTTAGCCTAACATCTGTGGTTGGTAAAATGTTGGAGTCCATTATTAAGGAAGCAGTAACAGGACATTTGGATAAGCATAATTTAATCGGACAGAGTCAGCATGGTTTTATGAAGGGGAAGTCATGTTTGACAAATTTGCTCGAATTCTTTGAGGACGTAACAAACAGGGTGGATAAAGGGGAACCAGTGGATGTGGTGTATGTGGACTTCCAAAAGGCATTTGACAAGGTGCCACACAAGATTACTGCACAAGATAAAAAATCACGGGATTGGGGGTAATATACTGGCATGGGTGGAAGATTGACTATCTAACAGAAAACAGAGAGTGGGGATAAATGGTTCATTCTCGGGTTGGCAATCAGTAACTAGTGGTGTTCCGCAGGGGTCAGTGCTGGGACCCCAACTCTTTACAATCTATATTAACGATTTGGAGGAGGGGACCAAGTGCAACGTATCCAAGTTTGCCGACGATACAAAGATAGGAGGGAAAGCAGTGAGTGAGGAGGACATAAAAAACCTGCAAAAGGACATAGACAGGCTAAGTGAGTGGGCAGAAATTTGGCAGATGGAATATAATGTTGGAAAGTGTGAGGTTATGCACTTTGGCAGAAAAAAATCAAAGAGCAAGTTATTATCTAAATGGAAAGAAACTGCAAAGTGCTACAGTACAAAAGGATCTGGGGGTCCTGGTGCATGAAACACAGAAGGTTAGTATGCAGGTACAGCAGGTGATCAGGAAGGCCAATGGAATCTTGGCTTTTATTGCAAGGGGGATGGAGTATAAAAGCAGGGAAGTCTTGCTTCAGTTATACAGGGTATTGGTGAGGCCACACCTGGAATACTGCGTACAGTTTTGGTTTCCATATTTAAGAAAAGATATACTTGCTCTCGAGGCAGTTCAGAGAAGGTTCACTCGGTTGATTCCGGAGATGAGGGGGTTGACTTATGAGGAAAGGTTGAGTCGGTTGGGCCTCTGCTCATTGGAATTCAGAAGAATGAGAGGCAATCTTATCGAAACATATAAGATTGTGAGGGGGCTTGATCGGGTGGATGCGGGGAGGATGTTTCCACTGATGGGTGAGACTAGAACTAGGGGGCATAATCTTAGAATAAGGGGCTGCCGTTTCAAAACTGAGATGAGGAGAAACTTCTTCACTCAGGGTAGTAAATCTATGGAATTTGCTACCTCAGAGAGCTGTGGAAGCTGCGACATTAAATAAATTTAAAACGGAGATAGACAGTTTCCTAGCTGATAGGGAATTAGGGGTTACGGGGAGCGGGCAGGGAAGTGGACGTGAGTCTAGGTTCGGATCAGCCATGATCCTATTGCATGGCGGAGCAGGCCCGAGGGGCCGTATGGCCTACTCCTGCTCCTACTTCTTATGTAAATGGGGATAAATTAAAAATGGAAAAGTAAAGCTTAAATAGAAGCAATAAAATAGGAAGCACAAGCAATAAAAAAAACTCTTTATAAACAAACATATAAAAAGTAAAAGGATAGTTAAAGGAATGATGGGCTGGATTAGCGACAAAGGAAATCATCTTGTGGGAGCAGAGGGATTGACTGAGGTACTGAATGAGTACTTTGCACCTGTCTTCACAAAAGATGAGGATGAAGTTAATGTTGCAGTAAAGGATGGGCAAGTGGAGATTGGATAGCATAAAAATAGATAGAAAAGAGGTACTAAATAGGTTGGCGTCAGTCAAAGTTAACAAGTCACCCGGTCCAGATGAAATGCATCCTAGCTTGCTGAGGGAAGCTAGGGTGGAGATAGCAGAAGCAATGACCACAGTCTTTCAATCCTCCTTGGATATGTGATGGTGCCAGAGGACTGGAGGATTGTAAATGTTACACCCCTGTTCAAAAAAGGGGAGAGGGATAAACCTGGTAACTACAGGCCAATCAGTTTCACGTCAGTGGTGGAAAATTACTCGTGACCATTGTAAAGGACTAAATTAATTCTTATTTGGAGAAATATGGGTTAATAAGGGACAGCCAGCACAGAGTTGTTAAAGCAAATCATGTCTGACTAACCTGATTGAGTTCCTTGATGTAGTAACAGAGAGGAATGTAGTACAATAGATGTATATGTGGACAAAAAAGTAATTTGATAAAGTACCATGTAACAGACTTATTCAGAAAATAGAAGCACATGGTATTAAAGGGACGGTAGTAACTTGAGTATGTAATTGGCTAAGGGATAGGAGGCAGAAAGTAGTGGTGGATGGATTTTGTTCTGATTGGAGAGAAGTATGCAGAGAGGTCCCCCAGGAGTATTAAGACCATTGCTTTTCTTGTTCTATATAAGTGGCCTGGACTTGGGTATAGGGAGTAAAATTTTTGAAGTTTGTGGATGATAACAAAACTTGGCAATGTAGTAAATAGTGAACAGGGTAGTAGCAGACTTCAGGAGGACATAGACAGACTGTTGAAATGTGCAGACACATGGCAAATGCAGTTTAACGCATCTAAGTGTGAAGTGATGGATTTTGGGAGGAACAACAGAGGCAGTATAATCTAAATGGTACTATTTTGAGGCGGTTGCAAGAGCAGAGGAACCTTGGGGTTTCATATTCACAGATCTTTGAAGGTGGCTGATACAAAAGCAGGGAAGTCCTGCTAAAACTTTAAAAATCACTGGTTAGGCCTCAGCTACATAATAACATAAGAATTTTGAGCAGGAGTAGGCCATACGGCACCACAAGCCTGCTCCGCCATTCAATAAAATCATGGCTGATCTTCGACCTTGACTCCACTTTCCCACTCAATCTCCATATCCGTTGATTTCCCTAGAATCCAAAAATCTATCTATCTCAACCTTTAATAGATTCAGCAGCCACAGCCCTTTGGGGTAGAGATTTCCAAAGATTCACAACCCTCTGAGTGACGTATGATGAAAGGTTGAGCAGGTTGGACCTATACTCATTGGAGTTTAGAAGAATGAGAGGTGATCTTATTGAAACATATAAGATTCTAAGAGGGATTGACAGAGTGGATGCTGAGAGGATGTTTCCCCTAGTGGGGGTATCTAGAACTAGGGGGCATAGTTTCAGAATAAGGGGTCGCCCATTCAAGACAGAGATGAGGAGGAATTTCTTCTCTGAGGGTCGTGAATCTTTGGAATTCTCTACCCCAGAGAGCTGTGGTGGCTGAGTCAGTGAATATATTCAAGCTGGAGATTGACAGACATTTGAACTACAAGGGAGTCGAGGATATGGGGGGGGGGAGAGCGGGAAAGTGGAGTTGAGGCCAAGATTGGATCAGCCATGATCTTATTGAATGGCGGAGCAGGCTCGAGGGGCCGATTGACCTACTCCTGCTCCTGTTTCTTATGAAGAAATTCCTCCTCATCTCAGTCTTAAATGTCCAACCCCTTATTCTGAGACTATGCCCCCTAGTTCTAGACTCTCCAGCCAGGGAAAACAATCTCTGAGCTGGACTATTGTGAACAATTCTGGGCACCACACTTTAGGAAGGATGTCAAATCCTTCGAAGAGGGTACAGAGGAGGTTTACCAGAATGAGAGACTTCAGTTATGTGAAGAGATTGGAGAAGCTGGGATTGTTCTCCTTAGAGCAGAGGAGTTTAAGAGAGACCTAATAGAGGTAGTCAAAATTATGAGGGATTTTGATAGAGCAAGAAGGGAAAAACTATTTCCTCTGGTAAGTGGGTTGGTTTAAACTACAGATTTAAAATAATTGGCAAGAGAACTAGAGGGGAAATGAGGAGAGATTTTTTCACACAAAGGGTTATTAAGATCTGGAATGCACTACCTGAAACTTAACTTCTGCTGTTGCTTAAAGGTAAAATGTAACTTATTTTCACAGTGCAAAAGGCCCACAAATTGCATACGAACGTAGCTTTCGGTGGAAGTTAGCACATTTCCGGTATTTGTGTCAGGTAAATTAATATTTTTACCTCCACATCTAACTTACTCTCAAAATATTTTTGTAAAGATTTAGAATTATTATTAGACTGTAATTTAAAATGGAGTTAATGTTAATTTTTGTACTTGGAAAAATTGAGGTGTCAGTTTAAAATGTGCTTTAAGATACTGTTGGTTGATATGATTGGCTTTGTTCTTTCAGTCAAATGCGTTGCCCAGTCATGTAAAGATCACTGTTTCTAGGCAGACTTTATTTGAAGACTCCTTTCAACAAGTAAGTAGCTTTTTCTGGTACCAGAAATTGAAGTAGTTTACTTATTAATCTTAAATCTTTGTTTCAAGTTTTTATCACTTTTAGCTGAAATTTCACATGATGATATTAAGGAAAATAGAGCACACTTTTTATAAGCATGCAACCAATTTTACACAAAAACCCTTCGGCATATATAGTTTTATGTTTGTGTCTAGGATGAGAAAAGGCCACGTACCAGTCTTTCAGTTGATTTGCTTCCTGTGCACCAACAATCCTCTTCCTCTACTACCTGGGAGAGGGAAAAATCAAGTGACTGATAATTCCACATAATATGTTTGCCCAATATGGGGGTGCACACACTCTTTGTGTTGGGGCACATCTCACTTGCCTAAATCCAGAGAGTTTAGGTAGAGGATGGAAAGATCCAAGGCATGCACTGTTGCCGATGGAGTTTAATTGGCGAAAAATATGCAGCTTACTGGCACTGTAACCTTCCTGCTGCTTGTTCAACTTGGTCTACCCTAATAAGAAAAATCCCAGCCTCCATTAACAGGTCTACCCCTCCAGGAGCCATTAATGAGCCACAGTGGCTGATCAATCCCCGAAGGTGTCCTGGAGTACTGCTAACCTGCTTGGCTTGGATTTCAGATTACCAAATCTGCCGTGGAGTTTTGATTCAATTCCATTCTTTTCCATTGCTAGGTGTGCCAAGTTGGAGCAAAGGAGATCCACTTACCTCTCTGCCACCCTCCTATAGAGGATAGTCTGTAGTTGGCCATTAGACAGGTACCAAACTTGGATTTGAGCCCTCTTTGGGCAGATGCCATTAGCTCCTTACGAACAGGCTGGTGAACAGCACAACTCAGGTTGAAGTGCATTGCCACCATCCTTCTGACCACAGCTTGGACAACAACAACTTGCATTTATATAGCATCTTTAATGTAGTTACATGCCCCAAGACTCTTCACAGGAGAGTTATCAAACACAATTTGACATTGAGCCACATAAAGAGATAAGAGAAGAGGTAGGTTTTAAGGAACATTTTAAATGAGGCGGAGAGGTTTATGGAGGAAATTCCAGAGCTTAGACCTAGGCAGCTGAAGGCACGACCAGTAATGGTGGGGATAAAAATTGTGGATGCGCAAGAGGCCAGCATTGGATGAGCGCAGTGATCTCGGAGGGTTGTATGGCTGGAGGAGGTAAATGAAATAGGGAGGGATGAGGCTGTGGAGGGATTTGAACACAAGAATGAGAATTTTTAATATGAGACATTGTCAGACCGGGAGCCAGTGTAGGTCAGCGAGCAGAGAGGTGATGGGTGAACAGGACTTGGTGCGGATTAGGATACAAGCAGCAGAGTTTTGGATGAGCTTAAGTTTACAGACAGTGGAAGGTGGGACACCAGCCAAGAGAGTGTTGGAATAGTCGTGTCTGGCGGCAACAAAGGCATGGATGAGGGTTTCAGCAGCCAATAGGCTGAGGCACGGGCGGAGATGGGTGATGATATGGAGGTGGAAGTAGATGGTATTACTGATTTAGAGAATATGGGGTCGGTAGCTTAGCTCTGGGTCAAGATGGACCTTGAGGTTGTGAACAGTCTGGTTCAGCCTCAGACAGTGGCCAGGGAGGGAGATGGAGCCAGTGGCTATGGAACAGTGTATGTGGTGGGAACTGAAGATAGTGGCTTTGATCTTCCCAATATTTAATTGAAGAAAATTTCTGCTCTTCCATTACTGAATGTTGGACAAGCAGCATGACAAATCGGAGGCAGTGGAGGGGTGGTGAGGCAGAGTTGGGTGTCGTTAGCATACATGTGGAATCTGATGTGTTTTCGGATGAAGGTGCCAAGAGGCAGCAAGTAGATGAGAAATAGGAGGGGGCCAAGGATAGATCCTTGGGCGACTCCAGAGGTAACGGCATGAGCAAGAAGAGAAGCAATTGTAGGCGATTCTCTGGCTGCGACTGGACAGATAGGAATGGAACCAGGTGAGGACGCTCCCACCCAGCTGGACAACGGAAGAGAGGCATACGAGGAGGATGGTGTGATCAACTGTGTCAAAGGCTACAGACAAATTGAGTGAGAGGAATGAGGAGGGATAATGCACCGGGGTCACAGTCCCATAGGATGTTATTTGTGACTTTGATAAGGGCCGTTTCAGTGATATGGAGGGGCGGAAACCTGATTGGAAAGGTTTTCACACCATACCCCCATCAAATACCAGTTCTACCAGTTGGAGGTGCAAAGCTTCAGTAGCAACTGTTTGTCCCTCTGCAACCCAGTCATAATTAAGAGCTTTATGGAAATGAATACAGAGAAAATTTGAAAATGAAATAATTTACAAGGGCCTAGAAATTCGAGCAGGCTGGAAACCTGGTAACCGCGGGTCAAGGCTAACGACCGCCTGCAGAAAAAGCACAGTCAACACCGGTATTTTGGTGCTGGCGGGTAATTTACGTGAGTGGAATGGAAAATCTGTTGTGTAACGTGCTCGTTCCGGCGCTAACCTCAGAAGGAGTCCGAAGGTAGCGTCTGGGTGATCGGTGCAGCGTTCTCGGTTGATCTGATCATTTGGTGACAGCTCCTGGGTTTTGATATCGAGTCTACTGATGGCCCTTGTAGGGTTGGAGCATTGTGGCACATCACGACGCATTTGTTTGACAATGGCGCCCCTCTTACTTTTGCAAATATTTCTCTGTTCCTTGTGTGGGGTCCACAACTGGGTGCCAGATTGCCTGGTACTCCCACCTTCACTGGCTGCCGTAGCTCCACAGACCTTTGACTCAGATATTTGTTATGTAAAGGATTGTGACATGAATCTTGCCATTCATGTAAAAATGACTTATGAAATGATACTGGGCGGCCTGCTGGTGGCGCTGTCCAGGGAGAGTATAAATACATGGGCATGGGCCCAGCTTGCTCAGGACATTCTTTAACAGGAACTAGTGAAGGACACAACTAGATCTCCATGTTGAAAAACAGTTGATTAAAGCCTTGTTTAATACTTAGACCAAGTACCTAGTAGTTTTCTTACGTCAGTTTATGTTCCACCATGGTGTCGGAGGGGAATGGGGACGCACCATCTTGCAGCTAGTAGTGACAGTGCACTAGCCTGCATGTCATATTGGGGATTCACTCCCTGGTGAGTGGCTCTTAAAGCACAGGCTCCGATCTGGAGGGATTGTAACTGGAAACACCACATAGACTGTGGCACAAATGTCCTTAAACCGTTGCAGGAGACATCAATGGAAATAATTTTTTTTTTAAAAAGGGGGGTAACATGATCTCTTGGTTAAGAGCTTACTGGTGCAGAAGATTCAATTACACTTTTAACAACAGACTTTTGAAGAACTCTTGGTGAGAGTATGCTGTTAAGCCTTTTAAAAGCAGACTTCCAAAATGTGCACGTTATTTTATCAGTTCTTAAACTAGAAAACCCCAATGTATAAAATTTAAGGAGATGCAGCATTGATTTTTCCTGAGATTATTACAGCTGTAGTACATAGAGTACAGTTTATTTTAAAAAGTATTTACCTCCTATACTGTTTGACTGATCGGGGAGGAGATTTGATGCATCTAATTGAAAGCAGTTTTCACTCCAATAGCTCTCCATAGTTAACAGTTATCTCAGCAGCTGCTTGCTGTATGGGTTCCCGCTCACCACCACTTTCTCCCGCCTCTCTGCGCTGCCAACGGCTGCACGCACGGGCGTGCTTTGGAGAGGGCAGTAAGAGGAGCGGCGAGCTCCAAAATGGATGACCGTGTGTCAATTCGGCATTGCTGCCGACCTGCTGAAAAGGCGGCCGCCACGGGACCCGCTGGAAGTGAGGCAGCCGCCATTTTTCTCAACAAAACAGGCCTTAACGGCCAGCGCTACCACCTCCAATTTCTAGGCCGAGATGTATGATTGATTGTATATAGGAACTAGTACAGTGTTGAATGTCAGTATGACATTTCTGGTTAAGAGTTGCTGATATGGAAAAGACTGAAGCTCATTAAATGTTGGTAATGAGCAATTTAGGAAAGTCCTTTTTATGATTTATACAGTCACTGTATGCTTTCAATTTAATGATGTATGCATGCTGGAATAATTGATGTTTGGATGGAATTAGTCAAGAGGCCTGATAGCATCTCAGTGAATGGTTTATGATTGTTCGAAAATGTGACTTACCAGTTTACATTGAATTTATATTTGGTTTATTTATACAAGAAAATCGATTAAGTAGGAGCAGTGTGCATCCAGAGCACATAAATTGCAAAAGCTGTTACAACTGACTGCCAATACTTTTGTCAAACATCATTTTGGTATAAGAATGTGTGCCTACTGTTCAATAATTATATAAATGAGAATATACAGCAACATTGGTGCATCCAAATTTATCTGCCTTCAGTAGAATACACCAACATTTGATGCATATGGCAATGTGTAAGTTGTTGGTGTGTTGAATATTCCTGCTCTGCAGGTACTATTGGAGAATGTCATAATGCTGACATTGGGCAGTGAGTGGAGAGATTTTTAAACTGTTGTAACATAAGAACATAAGAAATAGGAGCAGGGGTAGGCCATTTGGCCCCTCGAGCCTGCTCCGCTATTCAATAAGATCATGACTGATCTTCTACCTCAACTCCACTTTCCTGCACTATCCCCGAATCCCTTGATTCCCTTAATATCCAAAAATCTATCGATCTCTGTCTTGAATATACTCAACGACTGAGGCTCCACAGCCCTCTGGGGTAGAGAATTCCAACATTCACCACCCTCTGAGTGAAGAAATTTCTCCTCATCTCAGTCCTAAATGGCCGACCCCTTATTCTGAGACTGTAAAGGAGCTAACTCTCCGAATAAAAAAAATATGGAAAACATCAAGTACTGTTTGTGAGCCTTGACCGCAACAGTTTTTGTAGTTTATATTTGAAAACCCTCTAAATATGTATATATCTGTGTGAAAGGCTTAGAGGGTGCAGAATTCTTAAAGTGCATCCAGGAGAGCTTTTTGAGCCAACATGTAGAAAGTCCTACAAGAGAGGGGGCGGTACTGGACCTAATTCTGGGGAATGTAGCCGGGCAAGTGGTGGAAGTATCAGTAGGAGAGCATTTTGGCGACAGTGACCATAATTCGGTGAGATTTAAGGTGGTCATGGAAAAAGACAAAGACGGCCCGGAAATAAGGGTTCTAAATTGGGGGAAGGCCGATTTTAATATGATAAGGCAGGATCTGGCCAAAGTGGACTGGGAGCAGCTACTTATAGGAAAATCCACATCAAAACAGTGGGAGACTTTCAGAAGGGAAATAGAGAGAGTACAACGCCAACATGTTCCTGTAAAGGTCAAGGGTGGGACCAACAAGCAAAGGGAACCTTGGATGACAAGGGATATACAAAAATGCATTAGAAATAAAAGGGGGGCTTTTGGCAGTTACAAAAGACTAAAGACGGAAGAAGCCCAAGAGGAGTATAAAAAGTGCAGGGGCATACTTAAAAAAGAAATTAGGAGGGCGAGGAGGGGCCATGAAATAACACTGGCGAGCAAAATAAAGGAAAATCCTAAGATGTTTTATAAGTCTATTAAGGGCAAGAGGATAACCAGGGAAAGGGTAGGGCCCATTAGGGACCAAAGTGGCAATCTGTGTGTAGAGCCAGATGATGTAGGCGGGGTTTTAAATGAATTTTTTGCATCTGTGTTCACTATGGAGAAAGACGATGCGGACATAGAAATCGGGCAAGGGGACTGTGACATACTTGAACATATTAGCATCGAGAGGGAGGAGGTGCTAGCGGTTTTAGCAGGCCAAAAAGTGGATAAATCCCCAGGCCCGGACGAGATGTATCCCAGGCTGCTGTGGGAGGCAAAGGAGGAGATTGCAGGGGCTCTGACACAAATTTTCAGAACCTCTCTGGCCACAGGGGATGTACCAGAGGACTGGAGAACAGCTAATGTAGTACCATTATACAAGAAGGGTAGCAGGGATAAACCAGGGAATTACAGGCCGGTGAGCCTAACATCTGTGGTAGGGAAATTATTGGAAAAAATTCTGAGGGACAAAATTAGTCTCCACTTGGAGAGGCAAGGATTAATCGGGGATAGTCAGCATGGCTTTGTCAAGGGTAAATCATGTCTGACAAATCTGATTGAATTTTTCGAGGGGGTGACTAGGGGGGTGGATGAGGGAAATGCTGTGGATGTGGTTTACATGGACTTCAGTAAGGCTTTTGACAAAGTCCCGCATAAGAGACTGGTCAAGAAGGTAAGAGCCCATGGGATCCAGGGTGCCTTGGCGCGTTGGATCCTAAACTGGCTGAGTGGCAGGAGGCAGAGGGTGATGGTCGAAGGTTGCTTTTGTGACTGGAAGCCTGTGTCCAGTGGGGTACCTCAGGGATCGGTGCTGGGTCCCTTGTTGTTTGTGATCTACATAAATGATTTGGATGAGAATGTAAAAGGTATGATCAGTAAGTTCGCAGATGACACGAAAATTGGTGGGGTGGTAAATTGCGAGGAGGAAAGCCTCAGGCTACAGGACGATATAAACGGGTTGGTCAGATGGGCGGAAAAGTGGCAAATGGAATTTAACCCTGAAAAGTGCGAGGTGATGCATTTTGGACGGACAAATAAGGCAAGGGAATACACAATGAGTGGTAGGACCCTAGGAAGTACAGAGGGTCAGAGGGACCTTGGTGTACATGTACATAGATCCCTGAAGGCAGCGGAACAGGTAGATAAGGTGGTTAAAAAGGCATATGGGATACTTGCCTTCATTAGCCGAGGCATAGAATATAAGAGCAGGGAGGTTATGATGGAGCTGTACAAAACGTTGGTGAGGCCACAGCTGGAGTACTGTGTGCAGTTCTGGTCACCTCACTATAGGAAGGATGTGATTGCTTTGGAGAGGGTGCAGAGAAGATTCACCAGGATGTTACCTGGGATGGAGTGCCTCAGCTATGAAGAAAGACTAAACAGGCTGGGGTTGTTTTCCTTGGAGCAAAGAAGGCTGAGGGGGGACCTGATTGAGGTGTACAAAATGATGAGGGGCATAGATAGGGTAGACAAAGAGGAACTTTTCCCCTTAGTAGGGGGGGGTCAATAACAAGGGGGCATAGATTCAGGGTTAGGGGCAGGAGATTTAAAGGGGATTTGAGGAGGAACTTTTTCACCCAGAGGGTGGTTGGAATGTGGAACTCAATGCCTAAAAGGGTGGTAGAGGCAGGAACCCTCACAACATTCAAGAAGCATTTGGATGAGCACTTGAAATGCCATTGCATACAAGGCTATGGACCAAATGCCGGAAAATGGGATTAGACTGGACAGGGATGGATGGGCGGCGCAGACACGATGGGCCGAAGGGCCTCTTTCTGTGCTGTAAAACCCTATGGCCTAGAAATTGAGTGGGCTTAGCGGCCATTTTGCGGCGCTAGAGGGCATTGCGCTGGACTTACAGCCGGTTTTGAAATTGACTAGGGCCCAACATCGGCGTTACACCAGTAGCGCTGCGCCGGCACCGATGACGTCATCGGTGTGCGCAGCGTCCCGGTTGCCGTGGTGACGGGCCCCAGCGCCGAAATTCAGTTGCGGCCGCCTCGCCCGTGGCAGCCGCAACTAAGACTCTGGCAACAGAGTCTTGCACGACTTTGCGCCGGCGCATAAAGGTGGAGCGGCGGCCGGCCGCTTTCCCGCCGGCCGCCTGCCCGCACCTCCCTCCCCGGACTCCCCCACCTCCCACCCCCCCCCCCCCCCGCGGAACAGATGCTTCTCGGCTGCGAGCCCGGCACTTCCCCGAGGTGCCGGGCTCATTTTTGTGGCGATTTAACCGGCCAGCGGGCGGGTGCAGGCAGCTCCTCCTTAACTGAAGGAGGAGGCCTGCACTTCCCGAGCCTGCCGCACCGCATCGGGCGCCGCAGCGCCGGAATAGCGCCACAATGCGGCGCGTAGCGCCAGTTTTCAGGCGCAAACAGCCTTCAGTAGCGCCGGCAGCCGTTTGGGCGCGGCGCTACTGAATTTTTGGCGCGCACAGCGCGACTTAGCACCGGCGCTAAATTTCCGGCGTTAAGCCCCGGCGCAGCGCAAACTCAATTTCTAGGCCTATGACTCTATATCTCATTTTTAAGTCAACTGCAAACATGGAGAACCATGGAATCCCGTAACTTCTGTGGTAGCGCTTTGATGTGTAAAGATTACTGTTGTGACAAGTCTGTACAATAAAGTATGTCACATGTTGGGATTCTCAAAGCTCTCTACCGCTGAGATTTTACTCGAGTCATGTCTGAGTCTGTTGTAGCATAATTGATGGAGATTGATTACTATGATTAGTCAACAATTCCATAATCATTGTGTCAGCTGATTACCAGGATAGTAGAAGGCAAACTAGATGGACCGTGGTCTTTTTTGGTCTAGCAGTTCCTATGTGGGTAGTAAAATGATAGTAATTGTACTGCTAGCAGCTTACAATGAGAAATGTAGAGGCTTGTAATTAATGAAAGACTAGTGTTTTGTATTATTTAATCAATTACAAAGGTGTTAACTAGCCAATATATTTAAGAAGAATTTAAATCTCAAGCCAATGGATATCTATTCAGTTATTAATTATGGCCCTGAAAATCCTTGAGCAGAAATCTTGCCAATTATTTTAGAATTGCGTGCTACCGGGGACCTCCAGTGCTGACCCTACCAATATATCCAAGTCCCAGCTTATTTTCTAGCTCTGCCGACACACCTGCCAAAGTTACAATGGGGGTGCACGGAAGAGCTGTGGAATTTCTGGTCCAATATTCCTATTATACTATACTTCACCAGTTGTTCCCTATACAAGTGTGCTTTTTTAAGCTGCCTACTTTTACTTTTCCTGATGTGTGCAAAAGAAAACCTTCATAAAAATTAATGTTTTTTTAAACAGATCATGGCCTTAAAACCGTATGACCTTCGAAGGCGATTATATGTAATATTTAGAGGAGAAGAGGGACTGGATTATGGTGGATTGGCCAGGTAAAGCACTATCACAAGGATTTGCAAATAAAGATCTAATTCCAGTAAGATTTAACAAAATACGATAACTAGTAAGAAACTTTAGATGATGCTGTGTGCATGTGAAGATCCTAATGTGCCAGGTTATATTTAGAATATATATTTGTACTAAACTTAGAATAAAATTAATTTATTATTTGTATGAAAAATGGTTGGGAAAAAAGCAATAGTATCTTACAGCGCAGAAGGCCAGTTGGCTCTTTGAAAGAGCTGTCCGATTTAGTCCTACACCTCAGCTTTTTCCCTATAACCCTGTAAATTAGTCCTCTTCAAGTACAAGAAGAGCTGGGGAGTTCTCCCCGGTGTCCTGGCCAATATTTATCCCTCAATCAACATCATTAAAACAGATTATCTGGTCATTATCACATTGCTGTTTGTGGGAGCTTGCTGAGTGCAAAATTGGCTGCCACGTTTCCTACATTACAACAGTGACTACACTTCAAAAAGTACTTACAGTAAACTCTTTCTTATCTGGCACCTACGGGACCAGGATGGTGCCAGTTGATGAAAAATTCTGGATAACAGAGAGGTATACCTACCAAGGCAATTTTTAACACAAACAAAAATAAAAACCACTGACTAACTCGGCCACCGCGGAAGACTTGGACTCGGCAAAACGAGTGCTGGATGGATTCGGCAAGATTACCGGTTATCTACTTTGCCAGTTATTAAAGTATTCCGGATGATTAAGTGCCGTTTAAACAAGAGTTTACTGTAATTGGCTGTAAAGCGCTTTGGGACGTCTGGTGGTCATGAAAGGCGCTTTATAAATGCAAGTCTTTCTCTCTTTACATGTCCAGTTGCCTTTTAAAAGCTCCTATGGAATTTTATTCCACCATCCTTTCAGGCAGTGCATTCCAGATCTTAACAACCCTCTGTGAAGAAATGTCTCCTTTTCCCCTCTAGTTCTTTTGCCAATTATTTTAAATCTATGATCTCTGGTTACTGACCCACTTGCCAGATGAAATAGTTTCCCCCTACTTGCTCTATCAAAAACCCTTATAATTTTGAATACCTCTAAGGAGAACAATCCCAGCTTCTCTAATCTCTTCACATAACTGAACTCCCTTATCCCTAGTATCATCCTGGTAAACTTACTCTGTATACTTTCCAGGACCTTGACATCCTTCCTACACAATACTCCAGCTGAGGATAACCAGAGATTTATAAAGATTTAGCATGACATGACTTGTTTCTGTATTGAATACCCTATTTACAAAGCAAAATATCCTGACGTCTGCTATCATGCTCACTATTTACTATGTTGCCAAGTTTTATATCATCTGCAAACTTCAAAATTGTACTCCCTAAACCCAAGTTCAGGTCATTTATCTATAACAAGAAAAGCAATAGTCTTAATACCAACCCCTGGGGGACCTCATTGCATACTTCACTCCAGTCAGAAAAACATCTGCTCACCACTACTCTCTGCCTCCTATCCCTTAGCCAATTTTGTACCAAAGTTACCACTGTCTCTTTAATACCATGTGCTTCTATTTTCCGAATAAGTCTGTTATGAGGTACTTTATCAAATGCTTTTTAAAAGAACATGGCCTAGAAATTCAGTTGCGTTCGCCAGCCGTTAGCGCCATAAGAGGAGTGGATCTCGAGCGCTAGGCACTTAGCGGCCGGGCGCAGAGCGATCTGCGCCTACGCCCAACTTCAGTTGACATTTAGCACCAGCGCAAAGTGCGCGCGCAACTTATGACGTCATTTCGTCGTGCAACGCCGTTTGTGCGCCCCAAACCGGAACTTCAGTGGCGCCCGCCCAATGTGGGCGTGGCGCTGTTAAGAACTGTGAAGTGGAACGCAGCAGAGGCCCTGCGGGCCTCGGGGAGCACTAATTAAAGGGCAGTTAGACTGAACTATAAAGGCCAGCCATTTTGCTGCAATGACTTTAGTGCTACGGATTTCTGGACAGAGACCAAGGAAGAGACCTTACTGATTTGGGCCAACATAGGAGAGGTATTTTTGGCTTCTGGCCAGAGCTTGGAAATTTGACTCATTGTGATTTCACTGTTTGCAAGTATATTATGGGGGCTGCATGGGGTTCCAACCCTCAGTTCCAGCATTATGTGCGAAGGGCTCGCAGACGCTGTGTGAGAGGGGCAGCCATGCCTAGACGCAGAGGGGCCATCAGGCGTCGGCAACGTAGGCCTTACCCACTCAGGGAATACCGCCAGCAGGTGTCCTATCTCACCATGACTGCCGCGCATTGTGTTAAGAGGCTGCGCTTCAGAAGGGAGGTGGTTGCAGAGATCTGCCAGCTGCTTCACAGAGATCTGCGTCCACAGCTGATGTGCAGGACGTCTCTGTCGGTGGAAGTGAAGGTCACGGTGGCTCTGAACTTTTATGCAAGCGGCTCCTTCCAAGCCGCTGCTGGGGACATAGCGAACATCTCCCAGTTCGCCGTGCATCGCTGCATCCGGCAGGTCACCGATGCCCTTTTCACAAGGAGACACCAATTCATCTCCTTCCCCATGACCCTAGAGAGGCAGGAGCAGCGTGCAGTCGGATTTGCGAGGATCGCCGACTTCCCCATGGTGCAGGGCGCCATTGACTGCACGCATGTGGCTATGCGGGCACCTATCGCCAATGCCGAGGATTACCGCAACCGGAAGGGCTACCATTCCCTCAATGTACAGCTGGTGTGTGACCACAGGCAGCGCATCCTAGCTGTCAATGTCCGCTTTCCAGGCAGCAGCCACGATGCATTTATCCTGCGCCAGACTACTGTGGCTGACATGTTCCAGGCACAGCCTCCCCCAAGAGGATGGCTTATCGGGGACAAAGGCTATCCTTTGTGTACATGGCTCATGACCCCGCTCCGCGCGCCCAGGACCCCTGCTGAGGAGGCATACAACGAAAGCCATCAAGCCACAAGGAACATCATAGAGCAAACGATTGGCGTCCTCAAGCAACGGTTCCGCTGCCTGGATCGCTCCGGGGGATCTCTCCAGTATTCGCCGGATAGAGTCTCCCAGTTCGTCGTCGTTTGCTGCATGCTGCACAACCTGGCTATCCGCAGGACTCCGGCACTGCCACCTCACGTTGGACCACCACCTCAGGAGGACGAGCAGGAGGACCATGAGGAGGAGGAGGAGTACCAGCCCAGGAGGGAGCCACAAGGTCCAAGGGCCGTCCGCCGGCGGCTTATTGAACGACACTTCTAGGCCCCCTGTCAGGGAATGGCTTGTGGCAATGAAGGCACATGAATGCAGCCGCTCCGCAAGCCCTCAGCCTGTTAACGCAACAACCACTTGAAACATCACACATGGACAAGCTGAATAAATAAAAAGCTTTATTGAACAAACTCAGGGCCCTTCCCACATGAAACCCAAAAACAGACAACACCCCCAAAAAACAGTCAAAAACATATCTCTCTCCCACAACCTGGGGAGGAATAACAAAACTTGTCCATCCAAATGGCCTTCATCCTCGGCCTTACCAAAAGAACCCCCCCCCCCCCATAGAGAACACAACCACCCCCATATAAAAAAACAATGGCCTTCATCCACGGCCTTACCAAGATAAACCCCCCCATAGAGAACACAAACACCCCCATATAAAAAAACATTTGGCAACACTCTCTACTTTGTGTGCCGAGAGGGCGAGTCCTTGTCCAGGCTTTTCCGGCCCCTGGCCGACCTGCTGCTCCGCCTCAACCTGGGCCCTGTGGGTGTTGCAAGGCTGGGGGAAGGCTCCTGAGGGGCACATTGCGTGACGGCAGATGCCCTTGGGGGTCGGCCTAGACGAGGTCCGGCCCTCGAGGGGCCGGCTGCTGACTGCTGCAGCTGTGGCTGGGCAGCATCAGTCTCTCCAGCAGCTCGTCGCAGCTTTGCTGGGGGAGTGGCAGTGGCGGCTGCAGCAATGGGGGCAAGCTGGCTGATGCCAGGCGCTCGCTGGTCGCCAGAGACACTGGCACTCGGCCGGGCTGGCACTGCAGCAAGCGCAGCAATCTGGTGAAGGCCAGACCGCTGTGCTGCAGCAGCGCGGCGGGTGCCCTGGCGATGCGTGCGTGACACAGCGAGTGTGGCAGCAGCGAGTGCCCGTACTGCCCTGGTCTGTGCCCGCATCAGACCAGCCAGTGACTGCACGGCACCACTGATCAACTCTCCACTCGCGTCCTGTGCTGCCCTGAAGTCGTCCCGACTCGCGTCCTGTGCTGCCCTGAATTCGGCCCGACTCGCGTCCTGTGCTGCCCTGAATTCGGCCCGACTCGCGTCCTGTGATGCCCCAAATTGTGCCCGACTCGCGTCCTGTGATGCCCCGAATTGTGCCCGACTCGCGTCCTGTGATGCCCCGAATTGTTCGAGACCCCTGGCCTGTGCTGCCGCGAGCTGTTCGAAACCCCTGGCCTGTGAGGCCCCGAAATCGGACACACTATGAGCCAGGGACTCAATGGCCTCAGGCAACCGTCCCACAACCCCCATGAACTCGGTGTGCCGACGATCCGAGTCCGCGGACATTTGATCAAGGAGGCGCACCTCCTGGGCGAGGACCGTCTCCGGACTGGAGGCCGGACTCTCCCTCTGGGGAGAAGGCCGCCGAGCTGCCCGACCCTTCCCGCATGGCTGGACGCCACTGGGCCCAGCAACTGCACTCCCCTGCAACACTTCCCCCCCCCCCCCCCCCCCCCCCCCTCTGGGGAGAAGGCCGCCGAGCTGGCCGTCCCTTCCCGCGTGGCAGGATGCCACTGGGCACAGGAGCTACACTCCCCTGCAACACTTCCCCCTGGCTCTCCTCCAGGCAAGACGTGTCCCCTCCATTGCCATCCCCTGGCGCAGATGAGGGTTCCCCCGATGTGCCGCCTTCCTCTTGCTCCTCCTCGTCCTCCTCTTCCGAGGGACTGACACGCGCAGCTTCAGGGACCTCCTCCTCACCAGCTGAAAGCAGGAAGGCACAAGAGTAGCTTTAGAGTGAGGACAGGGCGTCAGCGAGGGAGGCATGAGTGGTTGCATTCTGCGCATTGGTCGGACAGTGGCAAAGGATGTAGATCTGAAGCGCAAGGGGAACGAGAGAGGTCCAAACGGTCATGTCCTTACCATTGGGGCCCAGCACAGGGTCGGCATCTCCAATTGCAACGGGGCCAATCACCCGGGCACCCATGAGTCGACCCACGCGCTCCTCCAGGTCACTGAGCTGCTGGAACTGGGCACGGCCTCCCCCGGTGTCAGTCCGGCTCTTCAGATTCTGGGCCAGATTGGCCTGCAAGAGAAAGGACGGCCTCTAAGTAGTGTGGTGCCCTGTTGTTGTGTGCACTGCCTCCCATGGTCGAATAGCTTGGCCAGTGTGTAAAGTGCAGAAAGTGCAATTGATGTTCATGCCAGTGCCATAGCTGCTGGATGAGGGCTGGCCATTAGGCCTTTGAGGTCCCTTTGCCCATAATGTGAGGTGCACATGCAAGGATGAGGAGGACACTGGAAAGGGTACTCACCCTGACCAACCGAGTGAGGTCGTTAAACTTTTTCCGGCATTGGTCAGCAGTCCTGGGGACATCGCTGTTGGCTGTGACCCTCTGGGCGATTTCCCTCCAGGCTCTCCTGTACACCCTCTTGGGAGGCTTCTTGCCACTGTCCGGGAATAAGATATGGCTTCTCCTCTCCAAAGCCCTAACCAGCACCCTTAAATCATGGGCAGAGAAGCGCTGCGCTCGCTCACGGGCCCTCTGCATCCTTGCTGGCGCTATTTCTCTCCAGCAGTAGTGTTTAGGCCTAGCTGGAGGGCTGCAGTATCCAGGGCGTGGCAGCAGACCAAGTCGACCCTTCCCCCTTTAAGAGCTGGCCGGCGCCAGGGTGTCTGCTGTCAATCAAAACATGACCGCACCTGCGCTGTGCCCGGCCTCGGCGGTATCAGTCTGCACCGCCGGCTTAGCGCCTAAAGATAGGCGTGCAACGCCAGTTTTAGCGCTCGAGCAAACTCCTTGGCCAAAGCTACTGAATATCGGCGAAGTGGCCTCCACTTTCCGGCGGGCGCAAACTTTAGCGGCCGCCCGACTTTACCGCCCCAAAAGTGGCTATACTGAATTTCTAGGCCCATATATACAACAGCTACTGCACTATCTTCATGAACCCCCTCTGTTACTTCATCAAAGAACTCAATCAGGTTAATCAAACACTATTTGCCTTTAACAAAACTGTCCCGAAAACATTTATTTTGAATGAACATTTAGTTTTGCTTATGTTGCAGCTTTAATTTCAATAGATGCACCAAGCAAGTTTAAAGACTAAACAGGTTGTTATTGATCTTGCAACTTGAGAATTAAAAAAAAATTCATTCCTGGGATGTGAGCGCTGCTGGCAAGGCCAGCATTTATTGCCCATCCCTAATTGCCCTCGAGAAGGTGGTGGTGAGCCGCCGCCTTCAATCGCGGTGAAGGTACTCCTATAGTGCTGTTGGGGAGGGAGTTCCAGGATTTTGACCCAGTGACGATGAAGGAACGGCGATATATTTCCAAGTCAGGATGGTGTGTGACTTGGAGGTTGTGATGTTCGCTTGCTGCCCTTGTCCTTCTAGGTGATAAGAGGCCGCGGGTTTAGGAGGTGCTGTCGAAGAAGCCATGGCGAGTTGCTGCAGTGCATCTTATAGATGGTACACACTGCAGCCACGGTACGCCGGTGGTGGAGGGAGTGAATGTTTAAGGTGGCAGATGAGTTGCCAATCAAGCGGGCTGCTTTGTCCTGGATGGTGTCGAGCTTCTTGAGTATTGTTGGAGCTGCACTCATCCAGGCAAGTGGAGAGTATTCCATCAGACTCCTGACTTGTGCCTTGTAGATGGTGGAAAGGCTTTGGGAGTCAGGAGGTGAGACACTCGCTGCAGAATACCTAGCCTCTGACCTGCTCTTGTAGCCACAGTATTTATGTGGCTGGTTCAGTTAAGTTTCTGGTCAATGGTGACCCCCCCAGGATGTTGATGGTGGGGCACTCGGCAATGGTTATGCCGTTAAATGTTAAGGGGCAGTGGTTAGACGCTCGCTTGTTGGAGATAGTCATTGCCTGCCACTTGTGTGGCTCAAATGTTACTTGCCATTTATCAGCCCAAGCCTGAATGTCGACCAGATCTTACTGTATGTGGGCATGGACTGCTTCATTATCTGAGGAGTTGCAAATGGAACTGAACACTGTGCAATCATCAACGAACATCCCCATTTCTGACCTTATGATGGAGGGAAGGTCATTAATGAAGCAGCTAAAGATGCTTGGGCCTCGGACACTGCCCTGAGGAACTCCTGCAGCAATGTCCTGGGGTTGAGATAATTGAACTCCAATAACCACAACCACCGTCCTTTGTGCTAGGCATGACTCCAGCCAGTGGAGACTTGTCCCCCTGATTCCCATTGACTTCAGTTTTACTAGGGCTCCTTGATGCCACACTCGGTCAAATGCTGCCTTGATGTCAAGGGCAGTCACTCTCAGCTCACCTCTAGAATTCAGCTCCTTTGTCCATGTTTGGACCAAGGCTGTAATGAGGCCCGGAGCAGAGTAGTCCTGGCGGAACCCAAACTAAGCTTCCGTGAGTATGTGCCGCTTGATAGCACTGTTGAC
The DNA here is from genome assembly GCF_052327205.1 of Somniosus microcephalus. Lineage (NCBI taxonomy): Eukaryota > Metazoa > Chordata > Chondrichthyes > Squaliformes > Somniosidae > Somniosus > Somniosus microcephalus. Next base: position 91,022,504 of record NC_140993.1, on the reverse strand, counting down.
CACACCTTCCATCACTTTGCTGATGATTGAGAGTAGATTGATGGGGCGATAATTGGCCAGATTGGATTTGTCCTGCTTTTTGTGGACAGGACATACCTGGGCAGTTTTTCACATCGTCAGGTAGATGCCAGTGCTGTAGCTGTCCTGGAACAGCTTGGCTAGAGGCATGGCTAGTTCTGGAGCACAAGTCTTCAGCACGACAGCCGGGATGTTGTTGGGGTCCATAGCCTTTGCTGTATCTGGTGCGCTCAGCTGTTTCTTGATATCACGTGGAGTGAATTGAATTGGCTGAAGACTGACTTCTGTGATGGTGGCGACCTCAGGAGGAGGCCGAGATAGATCATTCACTTGGCACTTCTGGCTGAGGATGGTTGCAAACGCTTCAGCCTTGTCTTTTGCACTCCCGTGCAGTGCGCCGCCATTATTGAGGTTGGGGATATTCATGGAGCCTCCTCCCCCCGATAGTTGTTTAATTGTTCACAATCATTCACAACTGGATGTGGCAGGACTGCAGAGCTTTGATCTGATCGTTTGATTGTGGGATCGCTTAGCTCTGTCTATAGCATGCTGCTTCCTCTGTTTAGCATGCATGTAGTCCTGTGTTGCAGCTTCCACAAGTTGGCACCTCATTTTTAGGTACGCCTGGTGCTGTACCTGGCATGCTCTTCTGCACTCCGCATTGAACCAGGGTTGGTCCCCTAGCTTGATGGTAATGGTAGAGAGAGGGATATGCCGGGCCATGAGATTACACATTGTGGTGGAATACAATTCTGCTGCTGTTGATGGCCCACAGTGCCTCTTGGATGCCCAGTTTTGAGCTGCTAGATCTGTTCTAAGTCTATCCCATTTAGCACGGTGGTAGTGCCACACAACATGATGAAGGGTGTCCTCAGTGTGAAGACGGTACTTCGTCTCTACAAGGACTGTGCGGTGGACACTCCTACCAATACTGTCATGGACAGATGCATCTGCGACAGGTAGATTGGTGAGGATGAGGTCAGGTAGGTTTTTCCCTCGTATTGGTTCTCTCACCACCTGTCGCAGGCCCAGACTGGCAGTTATATCCTTTAGGACTCGGCCAGCTTGGTCAGTAGTGGTGCTACCGAGCCACTCTTGGTGATGGACATTAAAGTCCCCCACCCAGAGTACATTATGTGCCCTTGTCACTCTCATTGCTTCTTTCAAGTGGTGTTCAACATGGAGTACTGATTCATCATGAGGGAGGGCAGTAGGTGGTAATCAGCAGGAGGTTTCCTTGCCCATGCTTGACCTGAAGCCATGAGACTTCATGAGGTCTGGAATCAATGTTGAAGACTCACTCCCGACTGTATACCACTGTACTGCCACCTCTAGTTGGTCTGTCCTGCCGGTGGGACAGGACATACCGAGGGATGATGCTGGAGGAGACTGGGACATTGGCTGAAAGGTATGATTCTGTGAGTATGACTATGTCAGATTGTTGCTTGACTGGTCTGTGGGACAGCTCTCCCGTTTTTGGCACAAGTCCCCAGATGTTAGTGAGGAGAACTTTAGTGGGTTGGGCGTGCTGTTGTCATGTCCGAAGCCGGTGCCAAGGTTGATGCTGGGTGGTCCATCCGGTTTTATTATTATTCTTGTTTTTCATAGCGGTTTTGTACAACTGAGTGGCTTGCTGGGCCATTTCAGAGGGCAGTTAAATTTATCACCCTCCAGCCTTGTAGAGTGGGAGATTCCATTTGTCAGCAAAGATGGGATTAGAATATTGACAGTATTTTTTTTTTAATTGTCAAGTGATGAATATTACATTTTAAAAGTGATGTTTAATTTTATTCACACAGAGAATGGTTCTTTCTGCTATCCCACGAGGTGTTAAATCCAATGTACTGTCTTTTTGAGTACGCTGGGAAGAGCAACTATTGTTTGCAGATAAACCCAGCATCCACGATAAATCCAGATCACCTGTCATATTTTTGTTTCATTGGACGATTTATTGCAATGGTGAGTACAAAATTCCTTAATCAGTTGAACTGTTAAGTTGTAAAGTTCAAAAGGGTTTATGAGTAATGTACTCGCTTCAGATCCTTGGAAGCTTTCTTTTTGTTATGAGAATAAATCTAAAATGAGATACTGTTTATATACTGTAATTCACACTGCACCATTTGCCACTAAACAAATAAAATCTAAATCCAAATCTTTACTTTTCTACATTATACTATAATTGGAAATGGTATTGAAGCCCATTTAGTTGGACAAATTGAAATATTAGCACAGTGGTAGAATGTAGAATGTGATTCCCAGTTGACGTAAGAAAACTATTAGGCACTTGGTCTAAGCGTTAAACAAAGCTTTAATCAACTGTTTTACAACATGGAGGTCTAGTTGTGTCCTTCACTAGTTCCTGTTAAGAATGTCCTGCGCAAGCTGGGCCCGTGCCTGAGTGTTTATACTATCCCTGGACAGCGCCACCCGTAGGCCGCTCAGTATTATTTCATAAGTCTTTCTTTCATGAATGACTGATTTATGTCACCTATGTTGAGAGTTTCTAATCTCAAGTTGGCTGTCTGCAGAAGTTGATGATCAAAGGTGAGTTATGTTTTTAGAAAATCTGTAGGCCAGTCTATAAACAACAGTTTTGTACGCCATCTAGTGGTTAGTTTGAGTGAAATCAGCAGAGGCAGGATAGTAGGATGCCGGTGCAATAGCTTGCTTGGGAAATGGAATATAAGACCTAACAGCTCAGGAAATGGGAACATTCACTCTTCAGTTATTTTCTTCACTTTTCCAAATAGGTGGTCCCAGAGCATGTACCATCTAACACTGTTATGAAACTAGTCACTGGGAGGGCATAAAGTAATCCCACAAGTAATTTTCCCTCCGGTCTTTCTTCTTTGTGGGACTCCCTGACCAATGTTTGGTTTCACCATGTTATGCTGGTAAAATCAGTAACTTGCCACTTGACGATTTCTATGCTGCACTGTTTGAACTGCTTCCAGTGAAAAGTAACTTACAAAAATAAGATTTTTTTTTTTAATGTAAATATTAATGCAACGTGATGCAATATACTAATTTAGGTACCAGGCTGCAATTAATAAATGATTGACTCACCCTATTTGGATTTGTAATTTGTTAAATTATAATGATGCACTTTTTGACATCTTACAAATACCATTTAAATTAATAAAAATAGACTGACTTATGCTAAATATTGAGATTTTTTTCTTACAGCAGTCCTTCAATTCTCTTAGACCCCCTTATTAGTTTTTGTTGATTATCTGAGAATTTTTGCAGTGGGAGTTGGAGCTACCATCAGCTTATTTGTTTGAGAATGTTTCTTCTATGGCATGATGAGCTCGTGCCACAATGGATGATTGTCCAGCTCACTGCTCCTCTATGTGCCTGCTCATGACTCCAGCCAGCAGAGACGACACTGCATATGGTCGTGGGTTCAAGCCCCACTCCAGAGACTTGAGCACATAATGTAAGACGACACTTCATTGCAGTATTGAAGGAGTCCTGCATTGTTGGAGTTGCCGTCTTACAGATGAGACGTTAAACTGAGGCTTTGTCTGCCCTGTCAGGTGGACAGAAAAGATCCCGTGGCACTATTTGAAGAAGAGCAGGGAGTTCTCCCAGCGTCCTGGCCAACATTTCTTCCTCAACCAACATTACTAAAACAGATTATCGTGTCATTTAACTCATTGTTGTTTATGGGATCTTGCTGTGTGCAATTTGGCTGCTATGTTTCTCTATATTACAACAGTGATTATACTTCAAAAGTACTTCACGGGCTGCAAAACACTTTGGGGAATCCTGAGGTTATGAAAGGCGATGCATTAATGCAAAACCTTTCTTCAAAATACTTTCCCAATAACAATTATCTTCCTCCCACCTCTCCCTAAGCTACAGAGGTGAGCACTGTAAAGCAGTATGTCGGCACTTGTAGGGATTCTTGTGGCAGTCTTCTCGGCAGAGCTGACGACTCCTCACAAGAGCATATTTAAACAGGCAGACTTTTTTTTATTTTAATGTTAGTAGCTCCACTGAGAACACTGTTGTGGAGACTATTGATGGAATCTCTGAAGGTGAGGGAACGCTTTCTTTAACAATCACTTCTGTAGTGGGGGTGCGGGCAGTAGCTGGCACCAGAGGAGTTTTTTTGTTTGGCTCTTTCCAGTCTGGGGCAGCATCATGAGTGAGTAAATGGAGGAAGCTGGATACTGCAAATCAGCTGATTGATCACTTTGTAGCGTTAACTGCTCTGGCCAACAGGCGTAATGGCAATGAGTGCTGCTGGGTGGAGAGAGGCAGAGCAAGAAGCAGTGAACAATAATTTGAGGGCTCTTGGTTATCTGTCAATTTCTGGTATCCATCAGGGGTGGAACCACCCCCCCCCCCCTCCATCATGGTAGATAATTGAAATTTGAGCATATCTGTAAATACTTGTATTTTATACATAGAAAACAGATTTTACAGATAATCAAAACCAAAATCCCACAAGTTTCTTTTCAACTGCTAGAAAAGGTGTTTTGTTTAGATGTTTCTATTTTCTGTTGAAATTGATCTGTTAAGAATATGAATCTTATTGATTTGCACAATAAAAGTCTAGACAGGTTGCTTGTGGAAAAAGTTGGGCAGCGGTTCAGCAATATGGGAACATGTTAAATGGATTCTTTATTAATGAAGGAAGACTCTGGACAGAATCCAGAGAGTGTCATTTTGGCTCCGCTGTAATGCTTGCAGGAATCAGTAAAGCATTTGTTATCGGGAAACTCAGGAATTAAATATCTGTGCAGTATCTGATTGAGATGAGATCCATTTTAAAATCCCCAAGAAAATGAACAAGGAAATAGACAAAGCTCTGGTCAATACTTTGCGGAATAAAATATAGACCCCGACATTTGCGCGGAATGTACGGGGGAGGCCGAAAAGGCCGAAGAACCCGGCAATCCCGGTCAGATTAGCATGATCACTTGCAATTCTGCATTTTAATTGTTCCAGAATGATGGCTAGAATTTTTACCTTCAGACCCGTTGGGGGTGGGGTGGGGTCCGAAGTTTGTGGAAAACCCGGAAGTCTGGGTTTCCCCACACACGGCAGAGATTTAACTCCACATCTGACGTGATTGACGGGTTCCCCACCCGGAAGTCAGCCTGATTAACAGGCTTGGCTTCCAGTCGAGTGGGGAATGCTCTAGAGGAGGTCAACAAACCAGGTAGGTCCGATCCCCGACCTGGGGGTGGGGGGGGGTCCAATCCCCGACCCCGGGGCAGGGGGGCCGATCCGGGGTTGGGGGAGGGGGGCTGGGAGGAAGCACACCTCCTCCTGTCCCACATGTTCTCGCCTCGCTGCAGCTGGTTACCTCCTGGAAGCAGGTTGGCTGCCCACCCCTTGTCTCACCTGAGTAAAAGCCAGAAGTTGGCAGGTTGGAGCCAGCTTCCTAACACACTAACAATTTTCCCCCATTTAACCCCACACCCACTCCCACCCGCTCACCTATAAATTCCCCCTAATATGTCAGAACTTTGTTCTTTATCAAGCAACTTGAAGTAAAATTGTGTTTTTTGTAGGCTCTTTTCCATGGAAAATTTATTGACACTGGATTCTCACTACCATTCTACAAGCGTATGCTGAATAAGAAACTCACAATTAAGGATTTGGAATCTATTGACCCTGAATTCTACAATTCCCTTATCTGGATTAGGTATGTATTTCATCGTAGGATTATTGTAATTTTACTTTAATAAATGGTTAAATGTAGATCAGTCACCTCTGCTGAATTTGAATTCATAAGATTGTTTTAGATAGAGTTTAACAACCTGAAGACAGGTTACCTGTGGGTTTTAAATCTTTGAATTGAAGTGGAAAATAAAACCCCCTGGTGAAATTCTGATCAGGTGAGATTCTCCAAGCTTCTGCCAATGTTACAGTATAACCATTTGCTGGGGAGTGCGCAAGAGTGGCCTGATTTCTTTTCTATTCCTCCATATGCAACTAATAGGCTTCTAATATTATCTCACTTTGGGGACAAAGATGAGTTTGGGAACTAGACATTTGGGGGAATCATGGATGAGAATCTGCACTGCACAAGCATACTTTGCCAGTAGGTTAAACATGACAGCTTTTTCCTCAGAAAATTACGATTCTGAGTAAACTGCTCAATTTAAAAAAAAAAAAAAACCTGGGGTCTAGAGTTTCCACTAGCTTGCGCTGGTTTTATCAGCGCAATCCAGGTGAAATCGGCTGAACCAGCACAAAACATCATGGAAACGCGAGCATAAGTTATGTCAAGTGTAAATTGAGTTTCCGTGATCGTTAACACTGGTTTAAAAATCATTGTGCCCGAAGCTGACCCACCCACAAAACTGGCCATGCCTCATTCAAAATAATGAGGATGGCGAGTTTCCGCCCATTGCGATGGTTTGAGGAGAGTCTTCAAATTGAGCTTGTTTTTTTAGGCGCACATCCACTAGTAGGCATGTTTTAAAAGTTTTTACATATTAAAACATACTTAATTTACTAAAAGTCTAACAAGTGTACACCAATGAAACTAGTAAATGGTTCAGTACAGTTTTTTTAAAGTCATTTTTAGAGATTTAAAATCAGGTTACTCACAGGTGGAGGACTAGACACCCTTATTTAAAATGCATTTTGTGATAACCCCATTTTGGCTGTACAGGAAACTTTGTGCTATCCGGCACCCACGGGACCGAGCTGCTGCCGTTGCCTCAAAACTGCCGTACTCTCCAGAGTTAATGTTGAGAGATACAGAGATTCTTATCTCCGTATTTGACAACAAACACTGTTGCTTAGCAACAGCTTCTAAACACTCGGGTGTGGCCCTAAAGCTCTGTAGCTGAAGCTGTTGCTATAGCTACAGACCTTGCACAGCTTGACTGTTCAAACAAAGCAAAAAAAACAAACAAAAAGAATAAAAAACGGCTGCTAATTTTTGCCGGTGGCTCCAGATTGCCGGATAGCTCACCTCCGGATAGCACAAAGTTTCCTGTATTAGTAAAACTGCACCAGGTTACCACTCGTCAATACATCAATAAATATTTTTTAATGCAAAGAAAAATAAATAAACAATTACACACTAGTAAGCTGACTGATTGCGCTAGTTCATGGAAGATTTTACATTTGTGATTATGTAAATGGATGGAGCAGAAACTTGAAATGTAACCTAACCAGCACAGTTTGCGCCCAATTTCCCGATTGTGCCCAAAGCTGAAACACTACCCCTGGATGTGTTGTTGGAGATTTGCTTTCTTTTGCAACAGGAATTGAAATCAGCTCGGACAAATAGGATGAATGTCTTTAGTCTCTTTCAACATTAAAGGTCTAAAGTGAAACGATTTTGGACAGTTTTAACCCAATTTCTATGTTCTACATAATCAGCACTAAACTAGGGATCTCTCTGACTTACAAATAGTTTGCATGTATCTATATATTTTAAACCTCCAAAGGGTTTCATTTTTGTATTTTTGGTTGTATCTTTATTTTATTAAATGCCTTGCAATCAGTATCTTAGAATAATTAATTTTGCCTTTTTTTGGTTTCGCTTTTTTTCATTTTTATATTGATTTTTTTTTTGTTGAAAAATTGAGTGCTAATGGAATTATCTTTGGAACTAGTTAAGCAGAGTTTCTAAACCCAAAAGAGAGCTAAATTAACATTTGCAAATAATGGATTGGAAAGGTAGATGAAGGAAAAGGAGATAAAGGGATATGCAACAGTGGGTGAATGTGATTAGGATGATCTGCCTGTGTGGAAGGTAAACACTGATGCAGACTGGCTTGGGACGAATGGCTTGTTTCCATGTGGTAACATCTTTGTATTTCTATGATCCAGGGTACTTCGTTGGTTCAATAATGCTTTCTCTATATGTTCAGTCCCTCACACTGAATTTCTCATTAACTCAAAGCCGGTTGCTTTAGTGTCAACAGTAGTCACTGTTCGAATAAAAATATTCAATATATAAATACGGACAAGAAAAAGCAGCTGGTCCATCGAGCCTGTCTCATATGGCTCCCCAATGCGCCCCACCCACCAGCAGCCATGTAATCTCCTGGGAGTGGTTAAAAAAACCAGATTGAGAATAACCCTAGATCAATTTAGGAAAAAAATAACTCTGAGAAGTTCCTTTCCAATCCCGAAGGCGATCAAAATGAATTCCAGGAGACCACAGTGACCATGAGACACATCGCTCAGTAATCCACCTGCTTTTTATATGCTGCAATATCTGTCACGGCCAGGAACTCGTCCAGCTACCTTTGAATGCTTGCAGTGAATCTGCACTCACTACGCAAGCTGGCAACTTGTTCCAAAGATTGATGACCCTTTGTGGAAAGAAAAGAATTCTTATGCTAGGTATCAATGTAATGGCCTCCTCGGAACCTTTTCTAAAGCCTCTGCATCTTCCACCATGTGATGGGACTAGAACTGAACACAGTATTTAGATGAGGGCTTACACGAGGACAATATAGTGCTTTTTGTTTTATATTGGATCTACCTAGCAATAGATTCTAGTACTCTATTTGCTTTTGCAATAGCCTCTCGCTACTGGTAGTGAACATAACAAGAAATAGGAGCAGGAGTAGGCGATACGGCCCCCTCGAGCTTGTTCCGCCATTCAGTAAGATCATGGCTGAAGTTCTACATCAACCCTACTTTCTCACTCTATCCCAATATCCTTTGATTCCCTTAGTGCCCAAGAATCTAACGATCTCAGTCTTGAATATACTCAACGACTGAGCATCCGCAGCCCTCTGGGATAGAGAATTCCAAAGATTCACAACCCTCTGAGTGAAGATATTTCTCCTCCTCTCAGTCCTAAATGGCTGATCCCTTATCCTTAGACTATGACCCTAGTTCTAGACTCTCCAGCCAGGGGAGACAGCCTCTCAGCATCTACCTGTCAAGCCCTCTAAGAATTTTAGACGTTTCAATGAGATCACACCTCTTCTGAAGTTCAGAGAATATAGGTCCATTCAACTTGATGGGGATTTAGGGATTCATGTAATATAACATCTCATCTCTTTCCTGCTCAACACACACACTCTTTCCTGCTCAACACACACACACCTTTGCATAATATGCAAATTTGTGGACAGTTTCCCTTAACACTTTCATCCACATCATTAGTACAAATTGTGACGAGCTAGAGCCCTGCAGAACTTCACTAATAATTGATCTCCACGCAGAATCACTACCACTGATAACAACTATCAGCTTATGAGAATGTAGCCAATTTCTTATCCAACTTAAGGTCTGTCCTCGAATCCCACTGGACTCTTATGATATCACGTAGCATATTGTGTGGCACCTTATCGAAAGATTTTTGAAAATTCAAGTATACGATGTCAAGTGGCCTTCATCCACCAATGCGAAACTTCCTCAAAATTTTCAATCAGGGTGGTAAGACATGACCATCTTTTCCAGAAGCCATGTTGCGAATCTCTTATAACCCCATCTCTGTCCAGGTGGTCTAATGATTCCTTCTAGCAACTTGCCTGTAAATCAAGCTAATGGCCTATAATTTCTCGCTTCTTACTTTTTGAATATTGGGATAACATGAGCCTCCCTCCAGTCCATGGCAACAATCCTTGACCCTAGTGATCTGCTAAATATATAATCAAGGAGCTCACAGAGCACAGCTTCCCTCTCTTTAATTACCCTTGGGTAATTCGATCGGAACTGGTTTTGAGATTCCTTATTCTTTCCAGGATTATATCTACATCTACGTTGACAGTGTTCAAATCCATAATCAAGAAAAATAAACCAAATAAAGTTTAAAATCCAAGAAAAAGTAAAGGACCATTGAAGATGTTCCTCTAGTATTTCAACTCACCGAGCCGAGCATCCAACTGCATCTTGAACATCCTGGATGTCTTTGATTCCATTACTTTACCTAGTATATAATTCCAAATGTGTGTAATTTTTTTGAGTAACTAAGTTTTTCCTAAGATCTGTTTTTAAATTTGCAATTTACTAATATAAATTTATGTCCATCATTTCTATTGATCTTAATTCACTTTAAAGTAATATTCTAGGTTCATGTTATGTATGCAATTTAATTATTTTATATATACAGAATAGAATCATAGGATTTTACAATATAGAAGTAGGCCAATCACCCCCTCACACCTTTGCTCTCTGAAAGAGTTATCCACTTAGCCCTATTCTCCTGCCCTTTCCCTATACTCTTAATTTTTTCTATTTCATACATTCCACTCACTTAGAAGCTGTTATGGATTTACCTTCACCACTTTTGGTAGAGCATTCCATGATCTAACAATCCTCTACATAAAAAAAATGTTGCAACCTGTTCTTTGATTCTTTTGGTGATTATCTTAAATTTATGTTGTCTAGTTACCAACTCATTGACCAATGAAATAATTTTTCCTGATTTATCTTGTCAAAACCTCTCAATTTTGAATACCACTGTGAAATCTCTTAACTTTCATTCTTCTAGTGACATGACTCCCAGTTTTTCTAAGTACCTCATAGCTAAGGCCTCTCATCACTGGTGGTATCTTAGTGAATCTCTTCTGAATCTTCTTCATGGCCTTCACATCCTTATTAAAGTAAGGTGATCAAAACCTGACACAATGTTCTAACAATAGCTTAACAAATGATTTACAGGAAACTTTGTGATATCCGGCACCGACAGGACCGAGCTGTTGCCGTCCCATCAAAACTGCCGGACAAACCAGCGCTAATGTTAAATTTTTGAGCTCCGTATCTAGCAACAAACCCTGTTGCTTAGCAACAGCTTCTAAACAGTCGGCCGTACCTTGCAAGCATCTATGTAGCTAAGCAACAGCTTCAGCTAGACCTTGCAGAGCCTGACTGGTGGAAAAAAAAAGCAACGAAAAGAAAAAAAAATAACGAAACGGCTCCTGATTTTTGCCGGTGGATCGAGCATTCCGGACAGTTAACCTCCGGATAAACCAAAGTTTCCTGTATATAGGTTTAGCATTACTTCTTAGGTTTTATAAGTAGGGATATAGAGTACAAAAGCAAAGATCCCTGCTTGTTTTATAACTTGATCAATTTAAACTACCTTTTTAAGGTTTGTGCATCTGAACCCCTGAATCTCTCTGCTCTTCTGTTCCTTTTAAGGTTTTACCATTTAGTCTTCCCCTCCTTATGCTCCCCTCCAAATATATTACCTCACATTTCTCTGCATTATTCTTTATCTATCTGCCCAATCTACTAACCAGTCTATGTTTTCCCACATTTACTTACAGTCTTCACTATTAACCATGCTCCGTATTTTGTGTCATCTGCAAATTTTGATTTGTATACCCTATATCCAAGTCCAGATCGTGTATATATATTTTGAGAAGAGCAATGGTCCCATTTTTCAAGTGACCCCTTTCATCGGACAGGTGTGAGCAGAGTGAAATCACCGTCTGTCCAATGAAGTTCAGCGAAGGTCTGAGCCATTTTTATGGTTGGGCCTCATTAAAATAAAATTGGTGATCTCCCAGTGCTAGACGAGTAGTGATCGGCTGCTTGCCAGTTACCGTCTAATCAGCCTACTCGCAATGATCAGTGGTATTCAAAAGTGATTGAGTTAAGTGAATCTGATCATAAATGCTATTTTATTTGTTTGCTTTAGTGTGAAATAAAGCAGTTTTTAATTTGTATCTGGCTTTGTATCACCCAACTGTTAGTTTGATCTGCCTAAAGAGTTTGAAGAAGTGCATGTGCGAAAGACATAAATATTCAGATTAGGTCACAAGGTATTGTTACACCCCTGGATTACATTTTTGTAAAAGTAGATAATAGGGCAGTGAGAGTCAACTGCCATTTAGAAATAAAACGCTCTGATCGCTCATGAGCGCAGCTGACGCCACTGAACCCAAGAAGGTATCCGTGACAGACTCGAATCAGCAATAGTGCACAATTCTAAATTTCCTGCCAGGAGCCCTGTTTAATTTTATTGACCATGGCATCATTCTAATTTAAACTTTTTCTCCTAATAAAGATTTATCTGCAGCTACTGGAAGGAAGACATTTTAAAATACAAGTGGGAACTACAAAATAGTTTCTAATAAAATTCAGCAAATGTCTTTTTATAGATGAAAAATGTAGTGTCCATTCACATTACATCCTAGTAACAGAGTAAAACAGAAGAATAAATTAGGTAGAATTTTTTTATAACTCATCTATAACATATATACACCAAAAAAGTGTTAGAAATGAAGATTTTGGGGTGGGGCATTCTCTCCACCCCCTAGAAATATATTTTGTATTTTCACCTTGGTGCTTTCGTGAACCTCTTTTTTCCCACTCCAATACAAGTCAAGGAATGTTGGGTACACCTACTCCTTGTGTTATAAGCCTGTTAATTACTTGTTTGAGGCCAATTGTACCTCCTCCACCACTGAAATCAGCTAACTTAGCACCGATTTAAGGATTGAATCTCAACTTTCCTGATCTTTATGGCTCAGGACATTTACCCACTGAAGCACTGGAGGAGGATCAACAACATAATCTTACTGGGTTGAATTTATAATAGTAGTTAATTGTTGAGTGGCAAATAAGTGCAGTGATTTTTTTTCATAATGCTACTAAATCATTTCTTACAGGGATAACAACATCGAAGAATGTGGCCTAGAAATGTATTTTGCTGTTGACATGGAAATTTTAGGAAAAGTTACCTCCCATGAACTGAAACAAGGAGGATCCAACATCTTAGTAACAGAGGAAAATAAAGAAGAATACATTGGGTAAAATATTTTTTAACACCGAATACTTCCATCACAACATGTTAAAAATCTCATGTCTGCGTGCAGCTCCTGTTTTTCCCGTTATAAATTCCTACTTCTATGTTGAGAATAAAACTGCCCACGTAAACTTGTCACATTGTAATTACACACTTCCACCAGTAACAGCCCTATAGCACTTCAGTTTTGCATCTCCTGGGTCCTTAGCCTGTACTACACAGAAATTCTTATGGTCTAACCAAATCTGCTTCTCAAATTGCCATAGGCTTTTATATAACTATATAGTTTTATTTAACTATAAATCATAAAATCGAAATATATAAAATAAGGACAGAATATGTGATTTTAAAATAGCACCTGAATCACATTGGTCCATTTATCCCTTGCTTTCTAACCATGCTTCATCAGAAGACTACACTTAACATGATTCCCTCATGTGCAAAGCCATGAAAAATCAATAAGATTATTTAATTATCTTCAGATGTGCAGCATAGTACCACACATATATAACCAAGCTCAGTAGCTAGAAAAAATAATTTGTTCATGATATTGTTCATAGAAATGTGAAGTTAAAAATACAAAATTTGAAATCATTAAATCTAGAATTTTTCAGATTGCTGAGAATTAGAATCAGCATTGTATCTGCTTGTCTTGAGGAGTAATGATTGAATTTCTCATGTGAATATGTAGGATGGTATTTAGTGTCAGCGGGAAATGAGCAGAAGTTAAAGATGTATCTGACTACATCCAGCCCCTTTATTTATGGCTTTCCTGTTCTCTGCCAGATATTGCTATTCACTTACTGCATTTAATACAATCAGAATTCACATACTTATTCATTTGCCAGTAGTGGCATATCCCTTAATTGTACTATCCAGCAAATACAGTTTTGCTGTTTTTTTGTAGTTTACAGTAATTGTTTAAACAGTATTCTTTTTGCATAGTTACTTTAAACCATGACCTCTGCTCTTGCAGTCTCATGGCAGAATGGCGATTTACTCGTGGGGTGGAAGAACAGACCAGAGCTTTTTTAGACGGCTTCAATGAAGTAGTACCTCTACAGTGGCTCCAGTATTTTGATGAAAAAGAGCTAGAGGTGAGATTGTGATTGTTGAATTTCTCCAAAAAATACGATAAGAAATAACTTAGTTGATTGAAGACTAATAGAACTTTCCAAATAGCTAGTACTACTCTGCAAGTACTACATTGCCTGCTTGGCCCATTATTTTGTAGGGGTGGATTACTTGCTTTAATTTATCATACAATCCATGCTTGTTAATTAATTTAAATATTTTAAATCAAGCACAGTTAGAATCGTAGTATGATAGAGCACAGAAGGAGGCCATTTGGCCCATTGTGCCTCTGCCAGCCCTTTGGTAAAGCTATCCAATAAGTCCAACTCCTCTGGTCTTTCCCCGTAGCTCCGCAAATTTTTACCATTCAACTATTTAAAGTTACTATTGAACCTGCTTCCACCACCCTTTCAGGTAGTGCATTCCAGATCACAATATCTCGTTGCGTAGTTTTTTTTCCTCATGTCGCCTCTGGTTCTTTTGCCAATCACCTTAAATCTGTGTCCTCTGGTTGCTGACCCTTCTGCCACTGGAAACAGTTTCTCCTATTTTACTCTATCCAAACCATTCATGATTTTGAACACGCTATCAAATCTCCTCTTAACCTTCTCTGCTCTAAGGCGAACAACCCTAGCTTCTCCAGCCTCTCCACATAACTGAAGTCCCTCATCCCCGGTACCAATTTGGTAAATCTCTTCTGCACAGAAGGCATTGACATCCTTCCTAAAGTGCAGTGCCCAGAATTGAACACAATACTCCAGCTGAGTCCTAACCAGTGGTTTATAATGGTTTAGCAAAACTTTCATGCTTTTGTACTCTATGAGCTCGATTTTACCAGGCCCGAGGAGGCAGGTTTGGAGGCATGAGTTGTCAAAATCGCAAAGAATGGCGGTCGGGCCCAATTCTGCCTCCGAGCAATTTACCCACATTTGTGTTTTTAGACCCTGTTTCCATCCCACCTCCAAGAGAGACAGGATAGGCCCTTAACAACAACTACTTAATTGCCTCTATAATCCCATTTTGAGAGGCCTTTCTGATTTTTAGACATTTCCCCCATCCTACACACCTCCTCTGGAACATGCCAGTTAATCCTGGCGGCCTCACAATTGGATTGCTTACTAACAGCTACAGCTCCACCATTAAAAAGGAGTTTTCACCAATGATCACTTGCAGGTGGCAGAACTTTGTTGTCTCAGGCCTGGGGGAGCTTTTAGCAGGCCTACTCATTGTTGTGGAAGTTTGGAGCCTGACACCCATCTCCAGTGTGACCTGCTGGGAAACCCCTCTCCCCACCTGACTGAGCACTTCCTCAACTGAAGCATACACCAGAAGCATGGCGAACATTTATTTCCTTTCCTCCTGGACATCCGATTCAGATGAAGACCAGCTGCGGCAACAGCAGCAGCAACAACCGGAGCGCCAAGCTGCTGCTCACCCACCTGAAGCTGCACAGGCCAGAAGGCGCCAGCGCGCGACCACATTGCTGGCCGTCATGCAAGGGACGCACTCATGTTGACCAGATTTGCTTAGCTTGCACAATCGGACACTTTTGCCTCGCACCTTCTTACCAGACCATCGACAGTGGACAAGAACCTGTGGATTCCTATCACTCTGACCACCATACTGACAATTGCAAGTCGCCCTAAGCCCTCAATGTGGAAGTCCCATTTGCGAAATGACACAGACCACAACTTCAACAGTTTGCCATCAAATCTGTTTATGATACCATGACAAGGATGGCTGGTCAAAAAACAATACATCACAACACCCAAGTGACTAACCTTGTGACTACTTGTGCTTTATCTTCCTCTTACGCGTGCTCCTACATGGTGCTTCCCCTGTGGCTTTAGCAGATGTGGTGGCCCCCTTGCTCACTTTCTTGCTGCTCCTGTCTTGACACCTTTGGCGGGCGTCCTCTGGGGTTACGAGCCTGTGAGGGCTCGGCAACAGTCTGCTGCTCCTGCGGCTATGCAGGGGCTGAGACCCCTATCTCAGTTGGGTGAGGACTCTGGTGGGGCTCTGATCGAGGGCTTTGCAGTGGCATGGTCATGTGAGCACTTGGAGAGGAGCCCCCACTTCCTTGTTGTCTGCCACCAACATTCCTCTCATGGGTCAGCCCCACTTCAGAGCTAGCAAGTGGCTTGACAGCACCTTGCTGCACTGCAGGGGGGCCATGAGGACCCGTTTCTGCACTGGAAGTCCAACTCCAGTGGAATTCCATGAAGGTTTGGTTTGTATGCTCAATAGCTGACCATCGCTCCTCGAGATGTCAGTCTATTCTGAACAATGACCATGTTTTCACGACCCTGGCGACTAAGCTCCTCCATGGCCGTAGCCATCCTCTCCTCTACTGTAGCCAGTCTTACCATGGAGGTAGCCATCCTTTCCACAGAAATTTGCCATCCTTTCCGCGGTGGTGCACCAATGCCTCCACAAAGGCTCTGCTCATGTTCGCGATGGACTCCTCCATTCGCTCCACACCACAGCGACCCTGGAGACAAAACCTGCCAGAGACTCCTGCACCTGTTCCTGAAGTTCCAGCACCGCTCTCCTAGATGGACCCGGAGGCACAGGGTCAACATGCAGCTGAGCTGAGCTGGCAGAGTCCTGTGCCCTCCGAGGACTCTCCACTGCTGTCCCTGTCTCCACCGTCTGCTGATGCTCACTTGTGAGCTGTGATACACCAGGTGACAACATTACTCTATCTCGCGAAGGTCCCACCAATGTGTGAATGTCTGCACTGGTGCTGGGTGCGCTGAATTCTGCTGATGCTGTGCCCTCAGAGGTTGCAGCTTCCTCTGAGGAATCTTCAGGCTCAGTCTGTTCCTCCTGGACAGTGAGGAGGTGGGCTTTCAATGGTCCTGTGGGGAAAGGGTTAGAGATGTGAGGTCAAGGTTATATGCACATTGAATAGTGCAGATGATTATAAGTCAATCTGTTAGAGCATCAGAATCATTATCAGTGACTCCGGCAATGTCAGTGAGAGAGATGCCAAACTATGCTTGCTGTGATGCGCCCGCCTGTCCGTCCCCCACTTGGGAATCTTCCTCGATCCCAGCGATTTCCAGGGCCGCCGCCTCCCAGGCGGTGAGCTGGGCTACTGAAGGTGGCCCTCCTCCTATCATGGCTCTTTCCCTCTTATCGTAGGCTCTCTTTTCCTGAAATGAGGGACACAAGTGGAGTTTGAGTGAGAATGAAGGAGTGAGTGTAGAGAATCCATAGCATAGATGCTTAGAAGGAGACAAAAGGCCCTCCCTGTGTGTTGTAAGTTGTTCTCGTTGCATCACAGTGATGGGGAGTGTGAGGGCTGCATGGTCGAATAGTTAAGTGAATGTGACCATAGAGAGAGAGAGAGAATAGGTAAGGGTGCAGGAATGTAAGTGTCAAGTGGGATATGGAAGAAGAAGTTGGCAAAGCAGAGTGCTGGTGAGGAGAGGCGATGGGGATCAGATTGAGGGTGATGGGAAAGTCATACTCACTTTTCCTGTGCGGAGAAAGTCATGAAACCTCTTCCTGCATTGCAGCCAGGTTCTGTGGCTCATCGAGATGGAGTTGACCTCCTGGGCCACTTACAGCCACACAGCTTTAGTCTGCTGGGGTGGCTTTTTTCTCCGAGGAAGGGAAGAGCACCTCCTTATTGGATCTTGCTCCCTCCACCAGAGCTTGGAGGGAAGGCTCATCGAAGCGTGGAGCACACCTTGACCTACTAGTGGACATAGTCGATCAATGAAGTTCTTAATACAATGGCCATAAAGTTTGCAGTCTCCAGAAGAAGCAAAGCTGCTTGCAGGCCTTAAATCCAGCAGCATTGATGACGTCATCGGAGGCGACTTTCTGGATGAAAAGACTCATTGGGCCAGGGGTTCCCACACGCTGGAAATCAATTGACCAATTAGGGGGAAATCGCACTTTTTCCTCACTTCACTTCGGAGTTGGGATCCTGACACGAATGCCACCTGACACGCCCCAGCCTGCCCACACTGGCAAAATCCAGTCCTGAGCCTCTATTAATAAAGCCAAGGATCCCATATGCTTTTTTAACAGATTTTTCAAAGATTTGTGTACATACACCCCTAGGTTTCTCTGTTCCTGCACCCTCTTTAAAATTGTACCATTTAGTTTATATTGCCTCGCCTCATTCTTCCTATCAAGATGTATCACTTCACACTTCTCTACATTAAATTTAATCTGCCATGTGTCTGCCCATTTTACCAGTCTGTCTATGTCCTCTTGAAATCTGTTACCATCCTCCTCATCGTTAACTACATTTCTGAGTTTCGTGTCATCTGCAGAGTTTGAAATTATGCCCCCTATACCCAAGCCCAGGTCAATATAGATGAGAAAGAGCAGTGGTTGTAATACTGACCCCTGGGGAACACCACTGTATACTTCCATCCAATCTGACAAACAATCGTTTACATCACTCTCTGCTCTCTGTCCCTTAGCCAGTTTTGTATCCATGTTGTCACTGGCAATCAGTAACCAGTGGTGTTCCGCAGGGGTCAGTGCTGGGTCCCCAACTCTTTACAATCTATATTAACGATTTGGAGGAGGGGACCGAGTGTAACACATCAAAGTTTGCAGATGATACTAAGATGGGAGGGAAAGTAGTGTGAGGAGGACATAAAAAACCTGCAAGGGGACATAGACAGGCTAAGTAAGTGGGCAGAGATTTGGCAGATGGAATACAATACTGGAAAGTGTGAGGTTATGCACTTTGGCAGGAAAAATCGTAGAGCAAGTTATTATCTTAATGGCAAGAAACTGGAAAGTACTGAAGTACAAAGGGATCTGGGGGTCCTGGTGCACGAAACTCAAAAGGTTAGTATGCAGGTGCAGCAAGTGATTAAGAAGGCCAATGGAATGTTGGCTTTCATTGCTAGGGGGATAGAATATAAAAATAGGGAGGTATTGCTTCAGTTGTACAAGGTATTGGTGAGACCGCACCTGGAATACTGCATACAGTTTTGGTGTCCATACTTAAGAAAGGACATACTTGCCCTCGAGTCAGTACAAAGAAGGTTCACTCGGTTAATCCCGGGGATGAGGGGATGGACATATGAGGAGAGGTTGAGTAGATTGGGACTCTACTCATTGGAGTTCAGAAGAATGAGAGGCGATCTTATTGAAACATATAAGATTATGAAGGGGTTGGATCGGGTGGATGCGGGGAGGATGTTCCAGATGATGGGTGAAACTAGAACTAGGGGGCATAGTCTTAGAATAAGGGGCTGCTCTTTCAAAACTGAGATGAGGAGGAACTACTTCACTCAGAGGGTGGTAGGTCCATGGAATATGCTGCCCCAAAAAGCTGTCGAAGCTACATCATTACATAAATTTAAAACAGAAATAGACAGTTTCCTAGAAGAAAAGGGAATTAAGGGTTACGGGGAGCGGGCAGGAATTTGGACATGAGTCTAGGTTCGGATAGGTCATGGCCCTGTGGGTAGCGGAGCGGGCCCAGGGGCCGTGTAGCCTGATCCTGCTCCTGTTTCGTGTGTCTAATTCTGTTAGATTCAGGAGATAGTCCTGTCATAGTGGATTGGCGGTTAGGATCAGATCAGCCATGATCTTATTGAATGGCGGAGCAGGCTCGAGGGGCCAATTGGCCTACTCCTGCTCCCATTTCTTATGTTCTTATGTCCCATTTCCTATGGGCTTTCATTTAAGTTTGGAGGACAAATTCTAGCAATTAAGTTGAATGCACTATTGTAAGCAAAATATAACATTGGTATTTTTATAACTGGCAGGTGGCCTACTTTTTTCAGTGCTTCTCTGTGATTGGCATATGGAAGGGGTGCAAGACTGGCTGGAATTTGCTTTTTTTTTTAAACTTTATTTTTACTCCCGCCTTTGTATCAAAGCACCTTCTCTCACTTCCGTGTCCTTTCCCCCACTAGCCCAGAATCATATATGTGACTCACTCTGGTTAACATAAAATTTGCCAGCTAAATTTATTACATGATGCAGGTTTATTAAATTTCAAAATATAAAAACACAACTAAACAGGAAAAGTAAATAAAATTGGGAAGAGAATATATTACATTATTAGGAGCTAAAATTATGACGTGACCAGGTTATCTAAATGTTGTAAAATAGATAGAAATGAATTAAAGATTAAGGCCGGACTTTTCTCCAAGGTGGCAGGTTGGGGGCCTCTGAGGCGGGCGGGAAAACCGGGAGGCTGGGCCTGATTTGCATGTGAGGCCTCGGATTCCCACTCGCAACCGGCCAGATTGAGAGGCTGGCTGGCTGCGGGCGGGTAGGCCTGCAGATGTGAGGGGTCGGGGCATGGGGGGGAGAGGTGGGTGGTGGCATCAGGGATCGCGGGAGATGGGTCGGCATCAGGGACCGCAGGAAGGGTGGCTGGGGGATCGGCATCAGGGATCATGGGGATTGGCGGGGGGGAAAAGAGGATCAGTGCCATCCACCAGAGGATTGCGGCCAGCCTCCGCATCATTGGAGGGGGTGGGGGGAGGCCTCATGGTGGGGATCAGAGGCCTGAGAAGGCGATCGGAGGCCTCGTGGTGGGGTCTCCGATTGCGGGGGATGGGTTAGGTCGGAAGCCTGGATCCAGGAGGTAGGTATAAAGCCACTTACCTCCTGAATGCAGCAGTCCCCGCCTCGGTTTAACTGTCGGGTTTCACGAATTGTGTGAAACCCGTCCACATACAGTTAAAAACAAAACAGATGTGAGAAAAGAGACTTCCAGCCTCATTATAATATTTAAATTGACGTACCGCCCTCTGGGAGCGGATTGGTCGTCCGTCTCCGTTTAAACCGCAAGCCGAACTTTAAATCTGTGCCCCCTGGTTTTTGACCCACTTAGCAGAGAGGTCAAAAACCAGGGGGCACAGATTTAAAGTAATTGGTGGAATGTTTAGAGGGGATTTGAGGGGAAATTTCTTCACCCAGAGGGTTGTGGGGGTCTGGAACTCACTGCCTGAAAGGATGGTAGAGGCAGGAACCCTAACCACAGTTAAAAAGTACTTGGATGTGCACTTGGGATGCTCTAACCTGCAGGGCTACGGACCAAGAGCTGGGAAGTGGGATTAGGCTGGATAGCTCTTTGTTGGTGTTGACATGATGGGCCGAAATGGCCTCCTTCCGTGCTGTAACTTTCTATGATTCTATGGGTGAGTTGGAGGTGAGATCAGGCTGGGAATCCCATTTTTAACAATTTAACTGTCCCCACGCTCCAAACCCACCCGTTTTTTTAGGGGAAAATTCTGGCTGACGTTTTAATCAGGACTAGGCCATGTACTGGTATAGTGTTTGAGCACATAAGTCCATGGGGGAAAAATTCAGTATTGCCCCGTTTGGGGTGCCATTATCGGCCGTGCGCAAAGTTTAGCGCCTGGCGCTAATTATTGCCTCTGACGGAAAACTTGGCTTTTATCGCCCCTGGAGGTGATTGGAGCGCTAAATCAGGCGCTTCACACCTGTCTTAAGGCGGAAAGGCCAAGGAGCGAGACGCTACCTCAGAGTGCTGGCGAAGCTCATGTGATGTCAGTCAGCAATGGAACACAGACACAATGGCGCCGGCCAGTTCTTAAAGGGGAGGGTTGATCTTGCTCTCAATCCACATCCTGTTCATTGCAGCCTTGAATCTCGGCCTGGAGAGACCTGTGCATCAAATCTGCTGGAAAGAACAATGGAGAGACCTAGGGAAAGAGCTCAGAGTGCAGCCCCCACAATCTCTTCTAAATCAATACAAAGAATGGCAAATGAAAATGCTGCTCAGTACCCAAAACTCCTTCACACAGCGTTGAATCTCTCCAGAAGTCTCTCTCTCTCTCAGAATGCATGGTACACAAATGTCACCAACAAAAAAGGCAGGAAGTGGTCGCCTTTAAATAGCGCTTCCCCAGTCCCTTCCTGACTACAAAACGCTCCCCTCAACCTGTCGTTGCTAGCGGCATGCGGTAAGGCAGGGGGCGCCACTCGGGGTGTTGCGCACTCGACTGACATCACGATCTGCTGGCGCAGGAGATCGTGGCGGTAGTGTTCAGCGCCGCCGCAAAATGTCTAGTTAATTTTGCGAGCGGAGCAAACAGCGCCTCGCCTGGGCGCTAGTTGCTTTGCGCCCCATTAGCGCCCTCTTAAGGCACTAACGGGAGGCGCAAACCAACTGAATTTTTACCCCCATAAGTTTAATCTACTATCTACGTATGGAGTGAAAAGGTGTGTTGTATATTAAAGGTAAAGGTGTAACAGCAGACGATGTTGTAACCCAGGAAACTCTGATCTGTTGTGTAAATTACACAGGTAGAGTTTAATGTCTTGGAATTCTAGAATTAAATATTTTCCAAAAACTATGGAAATTGTTTATTACTGATTCTTTACTCTTTGCAGAACATGCCTTACATGTAAGAAATTACATAGAATATACAGCACAGAAATAGGCGATTCTGCCCAACTAGTCTGTGCTGGTGTTAATATTCCACCCATGTCTCCTCCCATTCCATCTACCTCATCTCAGCCATCCAGCAGATCTTTCGATTCTCTTTTCTCTCTTGTACTCATCTAATTTCCTTTTGAAAGTATCTAAACTATTTGCTTCAACCACCTCACATTCTAACCACACTCTGCGTAAAGAAATTTCTCCTTATTTCCCTATTGGATTTATTAGTAACTATCTTATGTTTTGGAATCTCCCACAAATGGAAATATTCTCTCCACATCTACCCTGTCCAACCCATTCATAATTTTCAAGACCTCTATCAGGTCACCTCTAAGTCTTCTCTTTTCTGAAGAAAAATGCCCCAATCTGTTCAATTTGTCCTGATAGCTGTAATCTCTCAGTTCTAGTACCATCCTTGTAAATCTTTTTTGCACTTTCTCCAGTACTTCTATGTCCTTTTTATAGTATAGAGATTTGAACTGCGCACAGTACTCTTAAGTGCAGCCTGATCACTGTCCCATACAAGTATAACGTATCTTCACTACTTTTGAATTCTATACCCCTAGAATTAAATCCCAGTGCTTTGTTAGCAGTTTTAATTGCTTTGCTGACCTGCTTTTAATGATTTGTTCATCTAGATCCCTTTGCTCTTCTACCCCATTCAGTTTCTTATTTTCTAAGGTGCAGGTGATGTTTCTATTTTTCCTACCAAAGAGCTCACCTCACATTTATCTATGTTAAAGTTCATTTGCCACTTAACTGCCCAGTCTGCAAGTTTTCTAATGTTGTCTTGTATTCTTGGTGTTAGCTGTACCCCCCAGTTTGGTATCATCTGCAAATATTGATATGATTCTTTGATATATAAGTGGGAGTGAAGGACGTAAGCTGACTTTATTACCAGTTTTCCCCCCTCTGCTTTCCTTCCCTATGGGGAAGCACCGTACCTTTGTTAGCAACACGCTCTACTGAGCCAGTTGAGATTGGGAATTCATGTGAGTAATCATCGGCGTGACTCCCTCTGACTAGCATAGCTAATTTGCCAATGGATTTAGTCCTTCGTTACCCTAAAGTTTTGCTGTTTAATCTTAGTTCTAAAAAAATGAATTAACACTGAGGATTGCTTGTTGTCACAGTGCCCCATGCAGTTGTGAAGTGAAGCCTTACGATCTGTCTCTCTACAGGTCATGCTCTGTGGCATGCAGGAAGTAGATCTTACTGATTGGCAGAGGAATACAGTCTACCGCCATTACACCAGAAACAGCAAACAAATCATTTGGTTCTGGCAGGTATGGATCACAGAATTCTTAAAAATGATAGACATCTATTCTGAACTAGTTAGCTGTGCAATAATTCTAAATGTAATGAATTGTTTGTACAGTACATGGTTTATGAGGATGGCATGTCATATTGCCTTGGTGATGAAATCACTAATATACAAATTTTCATTAGTAGGGCTTTTGAAGTATTGTCTAAATTTCTAACTGGAGAACTTTAAAATCCCTATCATCACACAAAAACAGCGATTTGTTGTATTAGTTGCTGGAGCTCAGTCAGATCCAACATCTTGGAATATTACTAACTGTATGTCGGTCTCCCTCTTCTGACAATCTGACGTGCATTTCCGTGGGACCATATTGTACAGGGATTAGGATTCATTGTAACTGAGACAGTAGGATAAATTAGATTGGCCATATGCTGCCATAGCCATCCAACAATGGCCCGCAATTTGCGGTCAGCAGTGAAGCAAAGGCGTTCACCGCTGGCCCCGATGTAAGCTTCCCACAAAGATCTCATGATCTCTGTGGCAAGAAGTTTGGCTTTTCCGACGTGCAGTTGAAATCAGCGTAGTTTTGTGGGAATCCCATTGCAGGAGCTGCTGTGATGTCAACAAGCTGTCTAAGCAGCCAATCACATTGCAGAATTCTCAGACAGGGAACCAGGAAATAGAAAGCACTTAAAAAAAATAAAAATAATAATAATAATAAATAAATAAAGATTGGGACATACACATTGGGTTAAGGTAGAAGCTGAAATATCATGAACAAACTTTTTAAAAAACATTTTTTTAATTAATTTTAAAATTGAATAATTTTTAATTTGATGGGGAAATTTGACATTCCACCAATATAAAATTAGTTTTTCAGGGCCAAAACAGTTGTTTATCAGTAGTTATTATTCAGATCACCGTTAAAAATCCAGTTCATTTGAATGGATCTAACTTTTTATGGGGTTTCTAACAGCGTTATTTGTTCGGAAAAGGGCAAGTTTTCATCAGATCAGTGATTTCACTGATTACCGGCTCTTTTGGGGGGATGGGGTCCACAGCACAGCCTGTGGAACAGCAGTGAATGACTGACCGCAACTTCTGGATTTCCACATTCGTTGCACATGCACTAAATCCTGCAGTTGCTGTCAGTTTCAACGGCGAATGCTGCCAGTTTGCTGTCATCAGAACTGCAAGTTCTGGGCCAATGATTTTGAAAAATATACCACACACAGCACCATGCAGTAATAGAACACTGGTTCAGTCCTAGTGTGAGCAAGCACTGAGTGCGAGTCATCAAAGAGTGCTGAGAGTTTGGGTAAGTGTGAGAGTTCTTTAATTGTTATTTCTCTTTAAATCATTCTTGATAAGATTACTTAAGCAGTTTAAGTAAAGGGGAAAAGTTAAATATTTGGGATTCTGTTGGTTTAAGAAGAGTAAAACAAGGTTACACTGCAGTAGGAGTAAATTGGCACAGCAGGCAGTGGAAACCAGTTTTCTAACCAATCAGCAGGGGTGACTCATTTGGCTGTAAACAAACAAACAGTATAAAAAGACCAGTCCTAGTGCAAGCAAGCACTGAGTGCGAGTCATCAAAGTGCTGTGAGTTTGGGTAAGTGGGGTGTTAGGTGCTCTTTTCAAACTTCAACTCTGTGGGTTGTAGTTAATAAGGCCTTTCTGGTGCAGAGTGACTGTTGGTAAACCATTTAACTGGTGTAACTAGAGGGATTGATTTAATTTAAATCCAATTAATTAAAGGGGATACCAGCATCTAAAATCGGGCAGAGGGTGTCCATAACTAACAATAAAAAAATTAATTAATTACATAGAATGGAGCAGGTGATGTGTTACTGTTGCGAGATGTGGGAGCCGGTGAACCCCATTGAGGCTCACGGTGATTACGTCTGTGACAAGTGTCTGCTGCTACAGGAACTCCAGCTCCGTGTTGATGAGCTGGAGTCTGAGCTTCAGACACTGCGACACATCAGGGACGGGGAGAAGTACCTGGACTCTGTGTATCAGGAGGTGGTCACACCCATGAAGTTAATTAATTCAGATGTAGCCCATGGTCAGGGACAGGGCGGTGTGACTACGAGTGAGGCAGGTACGGGGATCCAGGCGGTAGAGCTGGAGGAGCCGCAGCCCTTGCTCTTGTCCAACAGGTTCGAGCTTCTTACTCCCTGTGGGGACAGGAGCAGGGACTGCAGGGAGGATGAGCAACCTGGCCACAGCACCGTGGAACAGGGGGCCATTCAAGAGGGGGGAGTAAATAGAAATGTTGTAGTGGTAGGGGATAGTATTAATAATAACAATAATAATCAACTTTATTGTCATTGTTAGTGCACAAGTGCAGTACAACGGAATGTAGGCTTGCAGCTCCCGAGAGTGTACATTTAGATTAAGACATTTAAATATTCAACATTCATTTGGCTTGTAATACATTAACATAAACATAACCATAATAAAGTGCATTGGCAGATGTGCAGGCTTTAGAGTTTATTTGTGGAGTTCAGTAGGATGACAGCCCTGGGAAAGAAGCTGTTCCTAAATCTGGTTGTTCGGGTGCGAATGCATCTGTAGCGTCTCCCAGATGGCAGGAGGGCGAACAGACTGTGGCTGGGGTGGGTAGGGTCTTTGATGATGGTCCGTGACCTCCGTAAACAGCGTTTCTGGTATATGTGCTCTATGGTCGGTAGCCGGGTGCCGGTAATGCGTTGGGCAGTTTTGACTACCCGCTGCAGGGCTTTCCGGTCATAGTAGCTACAGCTGCCATACCATACTGTGATACAGTTCGTCAGGATGCTCTCTATTGTGCAGCGGTAAAAGTTAGAGAGGATCAGGGGTGACAGGTTACATCCCTTCAGCCTCCTTAGGAAATATAGGCGCTGCTGGGCCTTCTTCACCAGAGAGGAGGTATTGAGGGACCAGGAGAGGTCTTCCGTGATGTGGACTCCGAGGAACTTAAAGCTGTCCACCCTTTCCACCACAGCCCCATGGATGTGGATGGGGGTGTGACTTCCGCCTCTGCAGCCGAGAGCGAGAGTCCCGAAGACTGTGTTGCCTACCCGGTGCCAGGGTTAAGGACATCGCCTCTGGGCTGGAAAGAAACTTGCAGTGGGAGGGGGTGGATCCAGTTGTCGTGGTCCATGTTGGTACAAACGACGTAGATAGGACTAGGAAGCCGGTTCTGTTAAAGGAGTATGAGCAGCTAGGGGTCAAATTAAAAAACAGAACCTCAAGGGTAATAATCTCTGGATTATTACCTGAGCCACGAGCGAATTTGGCTAGGACAAATAAAATTAGAGAGTTACATGCGTGGCTCAAAGACTGGTGTGGGAGAAATGGGTTTTGCTTCCTGGGACACTGGCACGAGTACTGGGGCAGGAGGGAGCTGTTCCGTTGGGACGGGCTTCACTTGGCCAGTGCTGGGACTAGAGTCCTGGCGGATCATATAACTAGGGCTGTAGAGAGGGCTTTAAACTAACTAGTGGGGGGGAGGTTCCTAGAAAGCAAATAATAAAAATGACAACCGAGAAGGTCATAGACTTAGGTAGCAGTGGGGAAATTAAAAACCAGAGCATGTCAGGAAGGGGCAGAAGGTATGGAGTAAAAGGTAAAGTAATAAAAAGGGCAAAAGCAGGAACTAAGTGTCACAAAACATATTTGAAAGTTCTCTATCTGAATGCACGTAGCATTCGTAACAAAATAGACGAGTTAATGGCACAAATAACTACATATGGGTATGATCTTGTGGCCATTACAGAAACATGGCTGCAGGGTGACAATGCCTGGGAATTAAACATACCAGGTTATTTAACGATCAGGAAGGACAGGAAGGAAGGGGAGGTGGGGTGGCTATGTTAATAAAGGAAGGAATCACTGTAATACAGAGAAATGATATTGGGTCAAAAGATCAGGATAATGAAACAGTTTGGGTGGAGGTAAGGAATAATAAGGGGAAAAAAACACTAGTGGGCGTAGTCTACAGGCCTCCGAACAGTGGCAACTCTGTTGGACGGCGTATCAATCAGGAAATAGTTGAGACTTGTATTAAGGGAACATCTATAATTATGGGGGATTTTAACTATCATATTAATTGGACAAATCAAATTGGGCAGGGCTGCCTTGAGGATGAGTTCATTGAGTGTATTAGGGATGGGTTTCTTGAGCAGTATGTAACTGAACCGACCAGGGGGCAAGCAACCTTAGATCTGGTCCTGTGTAACGAGACAGGATTAATTAAAAATGTCCTAGTAAAGGATCCCCTTGGAATGAGTGACCATAACATGGTTGAATTCCATATTCAATTAGAGGGTGAGAAGGTTGGATCTCAAACAAGCGTGCTAAGCTTGAATAAAGGAGACTATGAAGGTATGAGAGCGGAATTGAGTAGAGTGGATTGGGAAAATAGATTAAAGGGTAAGACGATACATGATCAGCGATGTACATTTAAGGAGTTATTTCACAACTTCCAAAAAATATATATTCCACTGAGAAGAAAAGGGTGTAAAAGAAAAGACAGCCATCCGTGGCTAAGTAAAGAAATTAAGGATAGTATTCGACTAAAAACAAGGGCATATAAGGTAGCCAAATCTAGTGGGAGGATAGAGGATTGGGAAAACTTTAAAAGACAGCAACAAATAACAAAAAGATTGATTAAGAAAGGGAAGATAGATTATGAAAGTAAATTAGCAAAAAATATAAAAACAGATAGTAAGAGTTTTTATAGTTATATAAAAAGAAAAAGGGTGGCTAAAGTAAATGTTGGTCCCTTAGAGGATGAGACCGGGAAATTAATGGTGGGAAATATGGAGATGGCAAAAACACAATGAATATTTTACATCAGTCTTTACAGTAGAAGACACTAAGAATATCCCAACACTGGACAAACAGGGGGCTATGGGGGGGAGGAGCTAAACACGATCAAAATCACTAAGGAAGTGGTACTCGGTAAAATAATGGGACTCAAGGCGGATAAATCACCTGGAACTGATGGCTTACATCCTAGGGTCTTGAGGGAAGTGGCGGTAGGGATTGTGGATGCATTGGTAATAATTTTCCAAAACTCCCTGGACTCAGCAAAGGTCCCGGCAGACTGGAAAACTGCTAATGTAACACCCTTATCTAAAAAGGGCAGTAGACAGAAGGCTGGAAACGATAGACGTAGGTAAAATTTTGGAGTCCATTATTAAGGAGACAGTAACAGGACATTTGGATAATCATAATTTAATAGGACAAAGTCAACATGGTTTTATGAAGGGGAAGTCATGTTTGACAAATTTGCTGGAGTTCTTTGAGGAAGTAACATATAGGGTGGATAAAGGGGAACCAGTGGACGTAGTGTATTTAGACTTCCAAAAGGCATTTGACAAGGTGCCACACAAGATTATTGCTTAAGATAAAAAATCACGGGATTGGGGGTAATATTCTGGCATGGATAGAGGATTGGCTATCTAACAGAAGGCAGAGAGTTGGGATAAATGGTTCATTCTCAGACTGGCAATCAGTAACTAGTGGTGTTCCGCAGGGGTCAGTGCTGGGTCCCCAACTCTTTACAATCTATATTAACGATTTGGAGGAGGGGACCGAGTGTAACATATCAAAGTTTGCAGATGATACTAAGATGGGAGGGAAAGTAGTGTGAGGAGGACATAAAAAAACCTGCAAGGGGACATAGACAGGCTAAGTAAGTGGGCAGAGATTTGGCAGATGGAATACAATACTGGAAAGTGTGAGGTTATGCACTTTGGCAGGAAAAATTGTAGAGCAAGTTATTATCTTAATGGCAAGAAACTGGAAAGTACTGAAGTACAAAGGGATCTGGGGGTCCTGGTGCACGAAACTCAAAAGGTTAGTATGCAGGTGCAGCAAGTGATTAAGAAGGCCAATGGAATGTTGGCTTTCATTGCTAGGGGGATAGAATATAAAAATAGGGAGGTATTGCTTCAGTTGTACAAGGTATTGGTGAGACCGCACCTGGAATACTGCATACAGTTTTGGTGTCCATACTTAAGAAAGGACATACTTGCCCTCGAGTCAGTACAAAGAAGGTTCACTCGGTTAATCCCGGGGATGAGGGGATGGACATATGAGGAGAGGTTGAGTAGATTGGGACTCTACTCATTGGAGTTCAGAAGAATGAGAGGCGATCTTATTGAAACATATAAGATTGTGAAGGGGTTGGATGGGTGGATGCGGGGAGGATGTTCCCGATGATGGGTGAAACTAGAACTAGCGGGCATAGTCTTAGAATAAGGGGCTGCTCTTTCAAAACTGAGATGAGGAGGAACTACTTCACTCAGAGGGTGGTAGGTCCATGGAATATGCTGTCCCAAAAAGCTGTAGAAGCTACATCATTACATAAATTTAAAACAGAAATAGACAGTTTCCTAGAAGTAAAGGGAATTAAGGGTTATGGGGAGCGGGCAGGAATTTGGACATGAGTCTAGGTTCGGATCGGACATGGCCCTGTGGGTAGCGGAGCGGGCCCAGGGGCCGTGTAGCCCGATCCTGCTCCTATTTCGTGTGTCTAATTCTGTTAGATTCAGGAGATGGTTCTGTGATAGTAGATTTGCGGTTAGGATCAGATCAGCCATGATCTTATTGAATGGCGGAGCAGGCTCGAGGGGCCGATTGGCCTACTCCTGCTCCTATTTCTTATGTTCTAGTCCCCTCCCCCCCCCCCCCCCTCCCCCAACTGATTCAATGATCTCAACTGCATTGCCAGGTGGAGGCTTGGGGGTGTTCCTATAGGATGGAAAAAAAATCACTTTGGAAGTCTCCACTAGGTGGCTCTTGACCCTCTCATGTATAGGTATCTGGGAATAAGGTGCCTACTTTGCTGTCTGACAAGAGGAGAGAGCAAGTGAAGAGAGAAAAATCTGAGAAAGGAATACGTACATTTAAATTGAAGGTTTTCAACAGTTTTACTCTTGGGAGAGACAAATGATTTGCAGCATACTACTACTTTGAAATACATTTGACTTCTTGTTGATGAATTACTTTAAAAAGTAGTATAATCATCACATTTACAAAAGAGTATTTTATGTCTGATTGGATTTAAAGCCAATTCTACTTTGTACCAATGTGTGCTATTCAAATATAGAGAGACTACTGTGCAGATTCTATGTCTAGTCCATCCTCTTCTGAACCAGTGGAACTTAGACTGTGGATCAAGAACTGCCACCAGTGACATTTTTCGTAATCACATTGTTTCACTGTTAACATAGGAACATACAAAAACGGACAGGGAAAAACAGTTGGTCCATCTAGCTTGTCCCATAAAGTTGTGATGCCTTGTGCATCAGGTCAAGAGACTCCCTACCCCCTAGGTACCATGTAGTCTCCTGGGAGAGGTGTTAAATCACATCAAAAACCCATGGCCAATTAGGAAAAGAAAATCTGGATAATTCCTCGCTGATCCTTCTAGGCGAATGAATCAGTTCCAAGCGACTACATTGACCATGACATATTAGTTGGTTGCTACCCCTTGCATGATGCAATTTCTAGTCCAGCGCTTTGGAAGTACATAGGGGGCAAAATTAGTTTGCTTTGCTCCTCCCATTAGCGGCATAAGAGGCGCTGCGTCTCTGGCGATGACGTCATCGCAGTGCGCAGCACCCCGCTCGCGCCCACGCCGCAAACTTCGGTTGCGCCCCCTGACGTACCGCCGGACGCTATGTCCGACAGGGTTGGGGGGGGGGGCGGGTACATGCGGCCGGGGCAGTGATATTTAAAGGGTAGGTGCCGGGCGGGCATTTTCTTTGCTGGCCGCCTGCCAGCACCTGCCTCCTCAGCTGTCTTCACCCCCCCCCCCCCCTTTGCGGGGTGCCGGCCATGATAGAAATATAGAAGATAGGAGCAGGAGTAGGCCATTTGGCCCCTCGAGCCTGTTCTGCCATTTAATGAGATCATGGCTGATCATCCAAATTCAGTACCCTGTCCCTGCTTTCTCCCCATATCCCTTGATCCCTTTAGCCTTAAGAAATAAGGAATGATCGGGCTCTTTTGCAGGCACCTCAATCCCTGGTGGCCCAGCTGGGCCCCGGGTCGTGCTGCGCAAGGCCCCTCCCCTTTAATGGGAGGAAGGCCTGCCATACAGTGGCGGCGCACATGGCGCTGTTGCATGTAGCGCCGCGATATTACCTGGGAGCGCCCCAAGAGGGAGGGGGAGCGCTTCCAGTTGCATCCCGCCTCCTTGGGGGCACTACCATTGAACTTCGGGCACGAGGGCACTCCCGGCGAAGTTAGTGCCCCAAAAGGTGCACGACCCAATTTTTGCCCCATAGTGTATCAGCATCCACTGCACAAGCCGACAGCCAGTTCCACGGATGTACTATTCGTTGGGAGAAGTAGAACTGCCTAACATCAAACCTATTGGTTCTCGTGTCATTTATAGGTATGACCCCTGGTACTCCCCAACCTATCTAATTGAAATAACTTTTCAGCATGCACACATCTCGTCCTTTCATTATTTTATAGACCTCAATCAAATTGCCAGAGAGTCTATGCTTCTCTCAAGTATATAGACCCAGCTCCTGGGAAGGTAAGGTGTTTAAAACATTCCTGTGGCCCTCCTCTAAATCTTTTTCAAAGCCTCAATATCACCCACCATGTGAGAGCACCAGAACTGTAATAGTATTATAAATATGGCCTAATCGAGGTTTTGTGCAAGAACAAAATGGCATGCTTTGTTTTGTAATGGACAGTCCGATGAATGTAGCCCAGTACCCTATTTGCATTAGCATTTCTGCATTGGTCGTGAACCTTTAGAGTGTTATGAACTATGATACCAAGATCCTTTTTATTTAGTCATAGGCTTCTG
Organism: Somniosus microcephalus; assembly: GCF_052327205.1. Taxonomy (NCBI): domain Eukaryota; kingdom Metazoa; phylum Chordata; class Chondrichthyes; order Squaliformes; family Somniosidae; genus Somniosus; species Somniosus microcephalus. Next base: position 90,990,226 of record NC_140993.1, on the reverse strand, counting down.
TTCTGTTCCTTTTAAGGTGCAAGTGTGCTTAGCGTTGGTCCTGCCCACCTTCATCTAGGTCATTAATATAGACAGATAAAGAGAAAAGGCCCAATACCGATCCCTGTGCCAGCGGCCTATGGCCTACAGGCATGCAGCCAATTCTTAATCCACTATAGCAGCTTTCCACAAGGTTCTATCATGTCAAATAACCTATTTAATTGGCTTCCTTCTCCAACTTTGCTATTCCCAGAGATGAGGGCATAAATGAGGATCTGGAGCAAATAGACTGATTTTCTTATCACGAAAGGACATTATTAATATATTGCATCTTCCACCCTACATAGCTCTGCTGCCCGTATCCTAATTCGCACCAAGTTCACCCATCACCCCTGTGCTCGCTGACCTACATTGGCTCCTGGTCCTCAATTTTAAAATTCTCATCCTTGTTTTCAAATCCCTCCATAGCCTCGCCCCTCCCTATTTCTGTAATCTCTTCCAATCCTACAATCCTTGCGATCTCTGCGCTCCTCCAATTCTGGCCTCTTGCACATCTCTGATTTTAATCGCTCCACCATTGGTGGCCGTGCTTTCAGCTGCCTAGGTTCTAAGCTCTGGAATTCCCTCCCTAAACATCTCTACCTCTCTCTCCTTTAAGGCACTACTTAAAACCTACCTCTTTGACCAAGCTTTTAGTCATCTGTCCTTATGTGGCTCGGTGTCAATCTTTGATAACGCTCCTGTGAAGCTCCTGGGGTTGTTGTACTACGTTAAAGGTGCTATAGAAATGCAAGTTGTTGTTGTTATTGCTGTTAATGTTCTGTACACAATGCTGCTGCGTTACCCTCCTCAAATATTTATGGCTTTGAATTTTTGAGTTGCTATAAGGCATCTCTCATGCATATATTACTCTTGGGAATTCTGAACACACCTGGCGGGGGAAGTTGCCGCTAGTTTTGCGCCCAGATTCCAGTGTAATCTGGCCAGAATCGGCTGAACCAGCTCAAAAGATTGGGGAATTTAAAATGTAGGTGAGTTACACCCAAAACCACTTACATTCGTGTTTTCCGCGATCTTTTACGCTGGTTCAAGATTCAATTCGCCCGAATCAGGCCCCACCCCAAAACTGGCCACATCCCTGGTCAAAATTGCGAGATTGCGCTGGTTCGGGAAGGCTCTTCAAATTGTGCTCATTTTCTTAGGCGTACTGGCACTAGTAGGCACATTTTAAAAGTTTTTTCATATCAAAAAATATTTATTTTACTAAGAAACTGACTAGTGTACACCACTGAAAGTTTAAAGGTTGTGTGACTCTACAGCCTTTGACATGATCAACCACACCATTCACCTTCAATGCCTCTCTTCCTTTATTCAGCTGCATGGGAGTACCCATGGATGGTTCCACACTTACCTGTGTGATTATAGCTAGAGCTTCTGTAGAAACTGCCTCTCTAACCACCTCCACACTGTCACTTCCAGAGTCTCAATGATTCTCTTCCTCATCTACATGCTGCCCCTCAACGCCATCATCTGCAAATGTGAGGTCAGCTTCCATATGTATGCTCATAACACCGAACCATCCCTCCACCACCCCTCTGGGTTCCTTCACTGCATAGAATCGTAGAGTTGGTGCCGGTTGTTTCAGAGAGCAATCCAGTTAGTCCCCCCCACCCCACCTCCCCCCCCCGCTCTTTCCTGTGTTCCTGCAATTTTTTTCTCCTTCAAGTATTTATCTAATTCCCTTTGTAAGGCTACTATTGAATCTGTATCCACCAACCTATCAGACATTGCATTCCAAATCCTAACCACTTGTTGCATAAAAAAGTTTTTCCTCATGTCGCCTCTGGTTCTTTTGCCAATCACCTTAAATCTGTGCCCTCTGAATATCAACTCTTCAGCCGTTGGAAACCGTTTCTCTTTATTTACTCTAACTAAACCCTTCATGATTTTAAACACTTCCATCAAATCTCCTCCTAGCCTTCTTTGTTCTAAGGAGAACAACCCCAGATTCTCCAGTCTATCCACGTAACTCTAATTCCTCATCCCTGGAACCATTCTAGTAAATCTCTTCTGTAGTCTCTGCAAAAGTGTCATGCCCAGAAGACATCTGTGCTATCATATTGCTTATCCAACATCCAGTCTTGGATGAATCTCAACTTCCTCCAGTTAAACATTGGGAAGACCAAAGTAATTGTCTTTGGCCCCCAACACAAACTCTGCTCATTTGCCACTGTCTCAAACTGAACCAGACTGTTTTCAACCATGGCATCCTGTTCAACCCCAAGCTGAGTGTCTCACCCCATATACTCTCCATAACAAACACCACCTGCTTGTGACTTTACCTTAGCCCATTCACCATTGAAACTCTCATATGTGACTTCATCACCTCCAGGCTTGGTCACTCCAATGGTCTCCTTACTAACCTCCCATTTTCCACCCATCATAAACATCAGCTCATCCAAAGCTTTACTGCCAATATTCTATTTGGTATAAAGTCTTGCTTGCCCATCTCTTTTCCCCCCCCACTTCCCTTGTGTTCACTGCCTACATCGATTCCTGGTTCCCCCAAAGCCTCAAATTGAAAATTTCCCTCTTGTCTTTAAATTTTTTTATGACATAACTCACCCATCATCTTAACATCTTCCAGTCTTACCCACCCCAGAACTCTCCATTCCTCCGACTTCAGCCTCTTGTGCATTCCCTCACCCCACCATTAGTAACTGTACCTTCAGTCTCCTACGGCCACTCTCTGAAATTCCCTCCCTAAATTCCTCTATCTTCTCTCCTCCTTTAAGATACCTTGGATCGCTGTTGTGAATTCCCATGATGGTATTAAAAGCTTTATTTAAATCGCCTGAAAGTCTTTCTTCAAACAGAACAAGTACAATTTCCTTAACTTTCCTTCACCATCAATTGGCCCAGCTACCTAAAAGATCTAAATCCTGATGAGTCTGGTTATGTTGTCGCTCATCATTTGCTCTGCCTCCTATTTTTGTATCGTCTGGAAACTTGGAGATTTTGCTTATCCACATTAATATACATGATGTATATGTATATATAAAATCAGTAAGGATTCAGAAGATAATGGTGTAGATGGTAGAATGTATCCCATATTTCTGGAAAATACTCTTGGAAGTTCTGATAAGGGTAACAGACCAGTTTTTTTTTCTTTTTCATCCCTCCCACATACAGACTAGACCAAATCTCTACCACATATGTCTAAGGTTTAGAAGATTCTCCATTTAGCTTACCTTTTAACCACCTTACGTACCCAGTTTAGAGTAATTTAATAGCTACACTTCGAGCCAAGCAATAGAGAGTTTCCGTACAACCTGAGTGAAATAAGTTAAATCCTTGCCAGAGTCCTCCAAGACAAAGCCAGACACGGCTGGAAGAACTATTTTAACCAGACATCTAACTTAACACAGCAGGTTAGCACCTGTAGAGCAAAAAGACAGGTTGTGTTTGAAAGAAGTGTAAACACCCGAAATGTCATAACCTGTCTTTTTCCTTTAGAGATGTTGACTTGCTGGCAGTGTATTTCCAGCATTTTCTATTTTATTTCAGATTTCCAGTATTTGCATTTTTTTAATCTTATCTAAGTTAACACAACTAATTTTTATCAGGTTAATTGTTGAGGTTACAAATTAACAGGGGATAACTCATTATAGGCATTTAGATATATTAAGCATATTTCATTAACTCAGTTGTAGCTGGGTTCTGCTGATTACAGTATAGCAAAGTTTAATTTGTATGTAGGTTGCTATGCTGCTTAACAAGGTTAAATCTTCGGTTCAAATTTGAAGTCTATGAGAAGTTAACAGGATGCATCTTCAGTAGATTGACTTAATGGTCTTGTGTATTGACTTTATTCTGAAAGCTTGCAGTATGTTGCCATTTGCATTTGTTTTCTTATCCTGCCTTAGCTGACGTGCAAGTACACCACACTGTTCTCAGAGGCATGAGATTAAATACTGTGGGAATATACTTTACAAAATTTACTTCTGTCGATTAAACACTGAACCTCTCTCAACCGTACACTTTTAACTCTGAACTGCTCGAGGTTTTTTGTTAAGTAGTTGTCTAACTTCTGGCATTTCGTAAAACCTTCTGGTTGTGATCTTTCCTTTTTACTTTCCTGTGATCTCGTCCTTCTACCTTTTCTTCTGGTATGCCTGCTTGACTGTTGACTTCTGACTCCTGGATTGCTTGAGGAGGCAGAAAGTATGGCTCTTCATATCTTTAATCTTACTGAAATAAACCCCCTTCTGGGATCAAATCTCAGTGTCCAATTAAACAGGGTTAACTGTGTCATGTGACTTGTTTCTAATGTATCAGTCAAATTTGCTAAGCATATATACGAATTACGATGAGTAGATTTCCACTAGTTTTGATGAGAGCTAGGACTTCCTGGTCTGTCGACACCCTCTGACCCTTTTCTCAATCAGCTACAACTCGAGGGACATAAACCCCCTGATCGTGACTCCTTAAGCGCGCTATTTGTTTATTTCTTGGCCCGGTTTCCAAATGCCTCTGAGTCATCCATCTGCCTTCAGAGTGATCATGGACTGGTGAAAAATCTTCATGTTTCCAGGCCATTTCAAACATATGTTACTAGTCTCTCTCCTGGGTTCTCAAGGAATCTTGGCTTCTCACAATTCCAGTATTAGCTTGTTGGGTTTTCCCAGAATTCAGTAATGTGACTTAGAGGCCCATTATCCTCCAAGCCCCAAGGTTAATTTTTGGGATACTCCACTGACAACTTCTTTCCAACCTAAAAAGTACCATTTTGTCTCCCCTGTTTCTTGTTTTTTATCCAGCACCACACTTCATCTATTCTCTGACTACCTTATCCATTAATCACCAGTAAGTATCCTTGTCAAAAGCTTTCTGAAAATCCAAGTATATAATGGCCCAGATTTTCCGGGGCCTGTCACCATGTACACACATGCGGCCATAAGGGCCCCGCAAGTTCCGGGCTTCCATGTGCATGCGCGAAAAACCGGAACTTATGATCTGTCAAGTTTCAGCTTGACCGATAATAAGAATCCCCAGAAAATGGACATTCGTTGGCGTAGAGTTGGGCTATACGCCTGGTAAAAGCAGGCGTAGGGCCTTTTACCAGCGTAAGGATTTAAAGAAATAATAAAATAAATTTTTTAAAATCATTTAAACTTAAAAAACCTTTAAAATTAGTTCAGGTTATTTTGGACCTTTAAAAATGTTTAAATTTATTTTATTTTTTAATTACATTTTTGTTTTAAATGTTTAATTACATTGTATTTTAATTAATTTTGACCATATAATTTATTTTTTGATTTAAGTTGTGTGAAATTTGTGTTTTTTAGGTGATTCCTATTAAGCTTATGGGGATTCCGTACGTAAATGGAATCCCTATAAGCATAATGGTGAGCCCCCTTTCTCATTGGATGAGCCGGCTCACGTGATCCCAGGGACGCTTGCGAACTGCCTGCACCCCTGGGATACGTGGGCCTTTACGCAGGCATACACCTGCAGGCCCAGGAGCGCGAGTCTTCATAGGTAGGGGACCATCAGGTAGTTTCAGACTTTTATTGTGGTTCAGAGGCATTGTAACCGCAACTTCAGGTCCAATAGCAGCATTTCCCCTATCCATTATCTCAGTTGTATCTTTGAAAAATTGTAACAGGTTAGTTAAACATGATCACCCTTTCCAAAATCCTTGCGGACTGTCCTTTAACAAGTTGCGCTTTTCCAAATGTTCACCGACTTGCATATAACAGATTAAACTCGCTGGTCTATAATTTCCAGGTGTGCCTCTTGACCCTTTTTTAAATAATGAAGTTATATTCATATTTCAATCCTCAGGAATATCTCCTAAATTTAGTGAACTAACAAAAGATCCCAGTCAAAGCTTTCAATCCCCATCTTCTTTAAGAATCATGAGTACAGGTACTTGTCATCTGACCCAGGTACTTGTCTACATAAGAGCATTTATAACCTTTTACAACCATATATATAGTCTTTGTTTTCTGTGTCCTATGTAGCTCCTCCTTTCCTGTTCCTGGAAATCTGATGTCTGGCACAAATCAATATTTCACATTTCCTGGTGGATTCCAGGTTCACATTATCCTTTTTTTATGTACGACCTGTTCTTTTCCCCTTGTTTTCTAAGCTGGTGATGTCCCAGTGTTACTTGCAGATAAAACGTAGCGTCCAATGGTCAGGCTGAAACATCTTCTGCTTGTGACCAGACTCCTTCCCCCACCCCTTCCACTCAGGTCACATTGTTCCTAGACCATGCTGCTCAGCTCCAAGGTCTCACTTATCTGTTTCCAGATTTGGGCTGTAGCCTCCTTCCACCTCTGACCCATGCACCTAACCCCTCTGCCTAGCTGTGTCCCATGACCCCACTGTTTTCTCACTGAAAAATATGGTGATTCTGATAAAGGAGGAAGAAAGTAAAATATCTGAATGTATTCTTGTAAGTGGATCTGTCTCCATCTCCCCGCCCACCCCCCACCTCATCATAGGGTCCTTTTCTCTTATGCTTTGCTGATTTAAATCAGGCCCCACATGGTCATCCTGGAAGCATTTTCTTTTGGGAGACCAGCTGCCTAGCACCCATGATAACTGCAGCTACTTGCTTTCTCCATCCTGTGAGCAACATGTTGAGGCCTGGTCAGACTAGTCGCAAGCCTCAATGTTGCATGAAGTCTCATGGGACCTCACATCTAGCCCTGTAGCCAGTTGCTGTTGTGACCACACTTATTCCTTTCTTTCTGGCCAACAGACACTTATTTTAAGGAGTAATTAAAAAATACACGCTCCTCAATTCTCCCACTCAAGGGCATCTTTTTTTCTTTCTTCACCCTCCACCTATCCCACCCCCACCTCTTTCTCTGCCTCCTCGGAGTGGAGCTTTGAGTGGTCCCAGACTGTGAGCTGGGGATTGGACCTTGGAGTGGAACCAGCCCGTGGACTAGAGTAGAAATTACAGAGTGGAAAAAGTTGGCATGATTGACCCACTGCGGAGGTGGATAAGTATAACTCCCCTCTTCCCAGTCGGGTTGTGCCAGCTTGTTGGTCTGTATTAATTGTGTGATGTTAATCACCACATAATTTCTATGGGCTGAACTGATCCCAAAAATGGGGCTTCAGTGAAAGATGGATGGACTCAATTTTTAAAATATAGATTTGAAAAACCGTTCGTTACTTGAAATGTTCTGAGAAATCTTTGAGTCAATAATTCCACCTCAATTATCTGCAAATCTAATTATCCTCAAAAACATTTTTTGAAAGAATTGTGAATCAAGAGAGTCTGTTGGGTACTGGTTGGGATACCAACAGGAGTCAGTAAGCTCACCTACTGTGATAGCTTTTAACAAATATGCTGCACAATTTTACTTAAATAACTTTTGCAAATACAGTAAACTATTTAAAAGCCCACATAAAAATATAATTTGATCTCTTAAGAGTACTCATATTCAACTAATACAAAGCTTTCACTAATTTGTGTCTTGGGACTGAACTTTCAACTTTGTGTTTACCCCAATCTGATTTCCAATTTCATTCTGCAGTTTATTGGGGATTGGGAATTATCCCCTCCGTTATTATGAATATTGAGATTCTACTATATCTGAAACATCCAAAAAGGATTTTATAGGTTTGAATCATACTGTCTCGCAAGTGATTTTTATGTATTTTCTTCCAGTTTGTGAAGGAGATGGACAATGAGGTGCGATTACGATTGATGCAGTTTGTCACTGGTACCTGCCGTTTACCATTGGGAGGATTTGCTGAGCTTCTGGGTAAGAATAAATGCTCAAATATTATTGTAGCTTCTGTGCCTGGGCTGCAGCTATGTCACTTCAACATCTAAACTAGTTTCCAAACCTCTGAATTAGGTGGGTACAGACAAATAATGCAGATGTGCATTCAAGTTAAAACAATTTAATACTTGACTTAGAACATCATTACAAATGCTTTCATCTTTTTATATGAAAACTTTGAACTTGCGATTACCATTTACACAATAGCATAAGGGCCATGTACATTATGGATTTTATGATTTAATGTTTAAAACTGCAATTTTTTCTTCCCTGTAGCATACAGGCTAACTGATGCCATGACTAAGATCAGATGCTTTAATAGTGGGGCACTCTGATATCCGGGCACATCGTTCTGCTCCTCTGCTACCCTATGAGAATGTTTGTTTATTTTTTAATTTCCATTTGCTATTTTCTCTCATGTTTTAGGGACTACACATGATCTCCACCTAATTAGGTTGTGTGTCCAGTTCCTATACCTTTGCTGTTCTATAACCAGCCATTAGAAGGTGTATCAGTGTGACCAAGGTTAATTTGTTCCCCAGTTTTCCTTCTCTTCAGTTTGTGCCTCCCACTAATGAACCTGACATTTGGATGCAAATAGTTTTGTATGGTCAAGGCAACTAGTGTTGCCAGCCTCTAACTCCATTCTGGCAAACTAGTGAAGATAAGACCATGGATGCGGGGTAGGGACGAAGTGAAGATGGGGAGGGAAATGTTGGGACTGGGTGGGGTGAGCAGCAGGGTAAAGTGAGGCGGTTGGGGAAGAAAAGTGGGGAGGGTAAGAATTCATTTTTAAAGCATTCAAGAGATTAACAAACATAAACTGTGAGAAGCTTGGGCCAGTGAAGCTCAGGACTTGGGCGGGAGTGGCCGGTGGGGAATCAAAGCCCTGGGTAGATCAGTACAGTGGCTGGTGAGGACTTGTGTTCCTGGCAGGCATGAGGTTGAAGCACCTGGTGTGCACTTTGGTTGACTCTTCATTGTCCTCTTAAGTAGCTTAGAAAGCTATTCAGTTGTCCCACCACCACCTTCTCAAGAGCACTTTAGGGATGGGCAATTAATCCCAGGCTCACCAACAACACCACATCTCGGGAATGAATAAAACAATTAATAGAAAAGTCATTATTTAATAAAGGAAGTGTCTGCTGTTTTTGCCGAACCACTTGGCAAAATAACCTAGGTGGAAGTGCTGCACTGGTGAAATATTTGTGCACTCTACTTAATATGTACAAACTGAACTAAGATACTTACTTATGTTACTCTCTGAAAATGGTTAACCTTGCATGGCAACATGAAATCTGTCTTGATAAAGCAGTCTCATTGATTAGCCAGTGATGATTATTGATTGTTTCAAACAGGGAGTAATGGTCCTCAAAAGTTTTGCATTGAAAAGGTTGGTAAAGAAACATGGCTGCCCAGAAGTCATACTTGGTGAGTAATGATCGGAACATTAATAATCATCTTTATTTGTGGGAGGAACATCCATAGATTTAAATCTGTACTGTTCTTTGATGTGATGTCTTCATAAAGTATTAAATCCTTAGACTGCCTGTTGGTGCAGGGAAACGCCAATTACCCTGGAATTAACATTTTTTTAACCTTAGTTTCCGTGTCCCAGATTGGGACTACCTCTACAACATAAGTTGCCTCTGCCTCACCTCAACGTGCTGAAACCTTTTTTTTTAATCACCTCTAGACTTGATTTTTCAATTTCTATTAACTCCACTTTATTCAAAACTTACCAGCCCACATCCCAATCTGTACCGAGTCCATCATAGAATAGTACAGCACAGAAGGAGGCCTTTCAGCCTATCGAGTCTGTGCCGACTCTTTCGAAGAGCAGTCCAGTTAGTCCCACTTCCCCGCTCTTTCCCAATATCCAATGTTCCCCCTAAGGTGCGCAGCCACCCACCAATCCCAAAGGGCTGTGGATGCTGAATCATTGAGTATATTCAAGGTTGAGATAGATAGGCAATCAAGAGATATGGAGATCGGGTGGGAAAGTGGAGTTGAAGTCGAAGATCAGCTATAATCTTATTGAATGGCAGAGCAGGCTCGAGGGGCCATGTGGCCTACTGCTCCTAATTCTTATGTTCAATCGCGAGGTCCCATGCAGGCCGCTCACCAGCTCTGCCACTGGAAAAGATACTGCGCATACGTGGCCGCGGCAGCAAATTTAAAAGGCCCGTGCAGGGGAAACAAAATTAGAGGGAACGTTGCCCATATCCCTGCAATTTTACTCTTTCAAGTATTTATCCAACTCCCTTTTGAAAGCTACTACTTAATCCACCACCCTATCAGGCAGTGTATACCAAATTCTAACCACTTGTTGCGTAAAAACATTTTTCCTCATGTCGCCTCTGGTTCTTTTGCCAATCACCTTAAATATGTGCCCTCTGGTTATTGAGCCTTCGGCCATTGAAAACCGTTTCTCTGTAGTTACTCTATCTAAATCCATCATGATTTAAACACCTCTATCAAATCTCCTTTTAGCCTTCTCTGCCTTAAGGAAAACAACCCAGCTTCTCCAGTCTATCCATGTAACTGTAATCCCTCATCGCTGGAACCATTCCAGTAAATCTCTTCTGTACCCTCTTCAAAGCCTTCACATTCTTCCTAAAGTGTGGTGCCCAGAATTGGACACACTACTCCAGCAAGGGCCAAACTGATGTTTTATGTAGGTTTAGCATAACTTCCTGGCTTTTGTACTCTATGCCTCTATTTATAAAGCCCAGGATCCTGTATGCTTTATTCACTGCTTTGTTAACCTGTTCTGCCTCCTTCAAAGATTTGTGCACAAATATCCCCAGGTCTCTGTTCTTGCACCCCCTTTATAATTGTACCATTCAGCTTGTATTGTCTTTCTTCATTCTTCCTACCAATATGTAATACCTCACACTTTTGTGTTGAATTTCATCTGCCATGTGTCTGCCCATTCCACCAGCCTGTCTACATCCTCTAGAAGTCTATTCCTATTTTCCTCACTTACCAACACTTCCAAGCTTTGTGTTATCTGCAAATTTTGAAATTGTGCCCTGTACCCCCAAATCCAAGTCATTAATGTCTATCAAAAACAGCAGTGGTCCTAGTACCGAACCCTGGGGAACACCAATGTATATGGTGGCATAGTGGTTAGCACTGTTGCCTCACAGCGCCAGGGACCCGGGTTCGAATCCGGCCTCGGGTGACTATGTGGAGTTTGCACATTCTCCCCGTGTTTGCATGGGTTTCCTCCCACAGTCCAAAGATGTGCGGGTTAGGTTGATTGGCTATGATAAATTGACCCTTAGTGTTAGGGGGATTAAATACGTGGGGTTACGGGGATAGGGTGGGATATGTGTTGATGTAGGGGTTACGGGGATCGGGTGGGATATGTGTCGGTGCAGGCTCGATGGGCCGAAATGGCCTCTATCTGCACTGTGGGGTTTCTGTGATTCTGTGATAGACCTCCCTCCAGTCTGAAAAACAGCCATTCACCACAACACTCTGTTTTCTATCCCTTACTCAGTTTCGTATCCAAGCTACTACTGTCTATTTTGTCCCATGGGCTTCAATTTTGCTAACAAGCCTACTTTATCAAACGCCTTCTGAAAGTACGCCTTCCATCACTCCCATTCCACACCAAGTCCATCACTACCATCCTCACTGATCTACATTGGCTCCCTGTCCCCTAAGGATTGAATTTAAAGTATTTTTCTTTAAATCCTTCCATGACCTTGCCCCTCCAGAGTACTCTGGCATTCCCCCTTCTGTCACTCCACAATTGGCGACAGAGCCTTCAGCTGTCTCAGTTTCTCGCTGTGGAGTTTCCTCCCTCTCCATTTCTCTCTCCACCTTTTAAAAACCTTCTCAAAACATCTTTCACCACCCCTAACACCGTGGCTTGCCTTCGTTCTTTTAACTATATTTTTACTCCCCCTCTAAAGTGCCATGGGACATTTTCTACATTAAAGGTGCTCCATAAATACAAGTTGTTATAGTATTAAATATATTCAAATGTCAGAGGTAGCTTTCATTTAAAACATTTTTAACACCTTTCTGCCCCATTCTAATTAATTTAGCTTTACTTTTACCTAACTTCCAGCTTATGGCATATTCTAACTATTCAGTATATTTCTTTTAACCTGCCTCCCAGGTCCCACTGTTCATTTTGGAGATGAGACCCACATTGTAAAAACTAGCTCCCAAAGACAGTGTTTCAGCATTCAAATGCCAGAACTCAAGATTGATATAATCATGCAACCAGTTCAATATTTGTGTCAAAACCAGAAAGGAATAATTAGAGAATTAATTATCTTGCCCATAGTGCCAATAGCCTAGTCACACTTGGACAAGATAACATTTACTGCCACAGCTATCATTAATAAGTTATAAAACCAGATTTATGTTGCTTGTTGAGGAGGGTGATATCTGTGCTGGGGAGGGAAGGTGTGGAATACAGTTTATATTTTGCTATTGTTCTGTGTCAAACACACTCAGGTCAGATATAGCACAGCAAAGGTAAACCTCTTTCTGTTCTGCACTAACTCTATGCTTTAGCCCCAACCTCAGGAGAGCTAAGTCTCCCTCCACTGGCATGATTTCTATTTTTCACATCTTTGTAGCTTCTCTGATTGGGAACTGCTTTAGCCAGGAGAAAGAAGTTTTTCATTGTATCAGTTGAAAGCGAAATATAAACTGAGGTCAGTGAGATACAGAGAACCATACTGGGCCATCCAGTACTGACAGAAAGAATAGGAATTTTGTAGCAGGTTCTGTGGTAAACCTGTAGTTTGACTGATTTGAAATTTATTCAGAACATCTGCACGACAGTGTTTAAATTGAGCCAAATATTCATTGTGTTCAACAGTTTTAATCGCTTGGACTTGCCACCTTACAAAAGCTATGAACAATTGAAAGAGAAACTGCTTTTTGCAATCGAAGAAACAGAAGGATTCGGGCAGGAATAGATGCAGCACGTATTCTTGATACTACCAGATGATGTCAATGTACTCTTGTTTCATGTCCAGCCATCTACAATTTCATAGATGTCTACCGTTGTATATAAGCTATTTGCCTAGAGAAGTAATTTACTTCTGGAATTCTATATAACTGACCTGCTTTTCTTCCAGAATCATTATGCAAATTATGTCTTGAACCATACATAGTATTTTACATACCTGCGTTTTCCCTTAAAATGAGTGTCTTGGGAGAAAACAGTTTGGCTGCTTTCTGAAACATAGAATGCTTTTTTTTAAAAAAAAACAGCTGGAATATGAATGGCTCTAGTTTTATAGAGCTTATTTGGAGATCTGGTAGGTGTGCTGTTAGGCCCCCTTAGTGTAACTTGCATCTTCCAGAAGAAAACACATGCCCTGTGGATCAGTTTCCACTGATGTAACAAATCTACCACAGTTATTTCTTGCATGGCTGTCACTGAAGTATTTAAGGCTTATGCCAAACACTGTCAAATATCTAGAATTAATGCTGCTGGCTTGTTGAGATCATAGAATGTGTAAATGCTGACATGAGGTTTTATTTTACTTCCTTGGGTTATTGCTGTTTATGTATGTCTCATGTATAGCAAATTGAAAGTACCCCATAATAATAATTTTATATACAAGAAGCTAATGTGGACAATTTTCACAGTGTAATTATGCAAAATATTACCTCTGTGCTGCTTTTATGTTCAGCCTTTTAGAAGAGTTACATTTATCAATCAGGAATTTAAAAAAATATAAATCAAATATATAAGTTTTGCACATTGTAAGGAATGTTATGTAATTAGTTTCCCATTGCAATGTTATACATGCTGTTTTTCTTGATGGCTTTTGTGTAAATTACATTCTATGCATAGGTTTGATTTCTTTTTCTGGCTTTGAAATATAATTTCTAATATAGGCCTTCCTCTTCCTAGAAATATCAAGTGATTTATTTTTTCTTAACTGCAGAAGTTTCAAAAACATGTAATAAAAAATTGATTTTAAAATAGTTTCACCAGTATTGAAGGCATTTACTTAATTACATGTAACAAAAATCTATTTAAAAATAATTGTGAATTATATGGAACTGCAACTTCTAACACACCGTGCTTCCTTGCAGTGAATGGGGAGATATGGACATTTGAAATGTAACATTTGTAATGCTTTAAATTTAAACATTGTAAATTCCATTAAAGTTTTTAATTTGTAAAAGTTTTGTAAATGTTGAGTTTGGTCAGTTTTTCCCATTGCAATTTTTTTTTAAATTGTAGCCACAGAAAATTGTATGCAGAAATGGTCAGTTGGTATCGTTACCCAATGTGGTAGATCAGGATTACCACTGAAACTTATCTTCTGTCAGGTGCTTAAGATAAATTCCCCCTTTAAACTTGGCTGGTAATTACAGATAGAAAAATCACTTAATAAGCAGACATAGCCATCTCTGTTCCTGATTTTTCTTTTTGATGTATATTTATCTCTTTATTGTAAGGTTTTTTTTCCCTATATGAAAGCCTTTCTGTCAAGCTGTTGCGCAAGAGTGGTTCCAGACCACACAATGTACTGAAGAATTAAAAACCACTGATAAAGATCAAATGGATTGACAAACAGTCAATGGGTTTGCTGGTGATTCATTTTGTGATGTATTGGGATATATCTTTAGCAGAATTGTTCTTTTTGGAAACCTGAGTGCATCTCTGCACACAAGTCAATAGGTGATGTGATTTTTTTTTTGGCAGTGTCAGGTTTCCAATTGTATTGGGCCTAGCAACATTTTTCAATTGAGGCAACGAGCTAGAGCTGAATAGCTCTGCAATTCTAATTCACTGCCATTTTTTGCTAGTTGAGTTATCTACTGCACAACTTGTGTTTTACAAATATGCAATAGCACACAAAATACATGAAAATAAACACATTTGTTTATTTGTTAATGCTGTGTCAGGCCTGTACAATTTCACCATGTATCAACATTTAATAAAAATCCTTCTAATTGATTGATGATCTGAGAAATCAATTAACTTATTTTTCAAAATTAAAACACAAAATTCATTGGCAAACAGCTGTTTTAATGCACTAGATCGGTTTGAACCAGTGCTCAACCCCGTCCACTAATCAACTTCAGTAATTCAGTAGCTTCTTTTTGAACCTACAAATAGGAGAAAAAGATAAGATTGATTTTCAACAACTGCTACAAAAAACTGTCTTATGGTTATGCACCACTTTAAAAGGGTGTTAGGACATCTGATATAAATTAAAGATAAGCTTCCTAATGGTTTCAGTAGAGCACACCAGGAAGAACTTCACAAAATTGGATTAATTATTCTACTTTACCATAAAGAGATGCACTCAGGAAATCAGCAAGCTGCTGGTTCTGTGAAACATTCACCACTTCCAATGTATACACCTGCCTCGGACACAAGAGGAGGCTTTCATTGCTACCTCTGGAGGCCGCCATATTTTCTAGCCACAGAGAAGCAGAAAACGTCGTCTTCTGGCCTGTACAGTTCTTCAGACATCAGGGAAGATCCAGCAGCCAGAAAGTAATTATGAAACAGGGCATTTTAAACTAGTGCTGTAAAATCTGCCTGGAACAGGACAGATTTCATAGCACCAAGATGCAAGAACTTTATTTTGAAGTATATATGTAAGATAAACAGCTAGAATACAAAGTATGGGTAGAGCACTGTTCTAATCATTCACTTCAGGGTTCTAAAACATAGGGGTTGTAATCAAGCGCTGCTGTCGCAGGAAAAAGCGAGGTGAGTACAGAGTACCAGATTAAAACCAAATGCTAGAACTACAGGTTGGATCTTGTCCCAGATAAAACATATTACCCAGAAACCACCATCTTATGCCAGCATGTGGGGCAGTTTACATAATATATCCCACCTGCTAGTAAAATTATTTGGATGGATTAAAGATGCATTACAGGCTGTTGTCATCCTTCACATGGTTTAAAATCTGGCTACAAATGAGGGTTTTCTAACACCAAATGACATCCTATGTGACTGATAATGGTAAACTATCCCTCCTCGTCCTTGACCTGTCTGCAGCCTTTGACATGGTTGACCACACCACTCCACCTAGGTAGGACTGCACTTAACTGGATCAGCAGAAATTTCCTCCCAACTAAATATTGGGAAGACCAAAGCCATTGTCTTCGGTCTCCGCCACAAACTCCGTTCCATAGCCACTGACTCCATCCCTCTCCCCGGCAACTCTCTTGAGGCTGAACCAGACTGTTCGCAACCTTGGTGTCATATTTGACCCCGAAATGAGCTTCCAACCACACATTCGCGCCATCACTAAGACCGCCTATTTCCACCTCCGTAACATTGCCTCAGCTCATCTGCTGCTGAAGCCCTCATCCAAGCCTTTGTTACCTCTAGACGTGACTATTCCAATGCACTCCTCACTGGCCTCCCATTTTCTACCCTCCGTAAACTTGAGGTCATCCAAAACTTTGCTGCCCGTGTCCTAACTCGCATCAAGTCCTGTTCACCCATCATCAATGTTCCCTTTAAGTTGTGCAGCCGTGCAGTGCTCCAGAGCTCCCGGTCAGCCAGCTCACTGGCTTTTAAATGGGGGAAAAACCACGCATGCACGATATTTTGGGCCACGCACCCCCCCCAAAAAAATTAAAGGGGACGTTGCCCATCACTCCTGTGCTTGCTGATCTACATTGTCTCCCAGTTAAGCAATGCCTCAATTTTAAAATTCTCATCCCTCCATGGCCTCACCCCTCCCTATCTCTAATCTCCTCCAGTTCTGGCCACTTGAGCATCCTGATCTTAATTTTTCCGCCACTGGCGACCGTGCCTTCTGCTGCCAAGGCCCTACGCTCTGGAATTCCCTCCCTAAACCTCTGTCTCTCCTCCTTTCAGATGTTCCTTAAAACCTACCTCTGACCAACATTTTGGTCTTCTGCCCTAATTTCTCCTAATGTTACTCAGTGTCAAATTTGTGTTTGATAACACTCCTGTGAAGCATCTTGGGATGTTTTACTACATTAAAGGTGCTATATAAATACAAGTTGTTGCTATGATTCTTTATCCTATGGTGGAGATGCTGCTGCTAAGAATGGCAATTGTTTTTCTTCTCCCTCCATGGGAGACAGAAACTCAGCTAGTTACACTTCATGGATAATGTACCAGAGGTCAGTAGTTATCAAAGTACCTTCTTGCGCAGACTTGCAGTAATAGTGTGGAGGATGAATTAATGGAATGTATGCAAAATAGTTTTCCAGATCAGTATGTTGAGGAACCAACTGGGGAACAGGCTATTTTAGATCCAATATTGTGCAACAAGGGTTAATTAATAACCTTGTAGTAAAGGGGCCTTTAGGGAAGAGTGACCATAATATGATAGAATTTTATGTTGAGTTTGAAAGTGATTTAGTTAAATCCAAAACTAGGGTCTTAAATCTAAACAAAGCAAACTACAGGAAACTTTGTGCTATCCGGCACCGCCAGGACCGAGCTGTTGCCGTTCCCTCAAAATTGCCGGACACACCAGCGCTAACGTTGAAAGATACGGAAGCTTTTGAGCTCCGTATCTGTCAACAAACCCTGTTGCTTACAGCTTCTAAACAGTCCAAGCGTCTCTGTAGCTTAGCAACAGCTTCAGCAGACCTTGCAGAGCTTGACTGTTGAGAAAAAAAGCAACGAAAACAGCTCCTGATTTTTGCCGGTGGCTCGAGCATTCTGGACAGTTAGCCTCCGGATAACACAAAGTTTCCTGTACATAGGTATGAGGGGCAAGTTGGCTAAGGTAGATTGGGAAACTACATTAAAAGGTATGACGGTAGAGAAGCAATGGCTAGCATTTAAAGAATACATTCCTTTAAGGCACAAAAACCCCACAGGAAAAGTGGTCCAACCGTGGCTAACAAGAGAAGTTAAAGATAGTATTAGATCAAAGGAAGAGGCTTATAATGTAGCCAAAAAGAATAGCAAGTCTGAGGATTTTAGAATTCAGCAAAGGAGGACCAAGAAATTGATAAAGGGAAAATAGAATGAGAATAAACCAGCGAGAGACATAAAAACAGACTAAAAGCTTCTATCGATATGTAAAAAGATTTGCGAAAGTAAATATGGGTCCCTTACAGGCTGAGACAGGAGAAATTATAATGGGGAATAGGAGATGGCTGAGAAATTAAACAAATACTTTGTGTCTGTCTTCACGGAAGAAGACGCAATAAACTTCCCGGAAATAGTGGAGAAGCAAGGGTCTAGCGAGAATGAGGAACTGAAAGAAATTAGTATTAGTAAAAAAATAGTACTGGAGAAATTAATGGGACTGAAAGCCGATAAATCCCCTGGACCTGATGGCCTACATCCTAGGGTTTTGAAAGAGGTGGCTATAGAGATAGTGGATGCATTGGTTGTCATTTCCCAAAATTCCACAACGGTTCCTGGGGATTGGAAGGTAGCAAATGTAACCCCACTATTTAAAAAAGGAGGGAGAGAAAATGGGGAACTACAGACCAGCTAGCCTGACATCAGTAGTAGGGAAAATGCTGAATATTATTAAGGATGTGGTAACAGGGCACTTAGAAAATAATAATAGGATTGGGCAGAGTCAACACGGATTTATGAAATGGAAATTGTGTTTGACAAATTATTCATTTTTTTAGTTTGTAACTAGCAGAATAGATAAGGGGGAACCAGTGGATGTGGTGTATTTGGATTTTCAGAAGGCATTCAATAAGGTGCCACACGAGGTTATTACACAAAATTAGGGCTCATGGGATTGGGGGTAATATACAAGCATGGATTGAGGATTGGTTAATGGACAGAAAACAGAGAGTAGGAATAAACGGGTCATTTTTGGGTTGGCAGGCTGTAACTATTGGGGTACCACAAGGATCAGTGCTTGGGCCTCCGCTGTTCATGATCTGTATCAATGATTTGGATGAGGGGACCAAATGTAATATATCCAAGTTTGCTGATGATACAAAGCTGTAAGTTGTGAGGAGGATGCAAAGAGGCTTCAAAGGGATATAGACAAGCTATGTGAGTGGGCAAGAATATGGCAAATGGAATATAATT
Source organism: Somniosus microcephalus (assembly GCF_052327205.1). Classification (NCBI taxonomy): domain Eukaryota; kingdom Metazoa; phylum Chordata; class Chondrichthyes; order Squaliformes; family Somniosidae; genus Somniosus; species Somniosus microcephalus. The sequence continues at coordinate 90,971,428 of NC_140993.1, read as the reverse complement.
TGGAGAAATGTAAAGTTATCCACTTTGGTAGGAAAAATAGAAAAGCAGAGTATTTTTTAAATGGTGAGAGATTAGGAAATGTTGGTGTTCACAGGGACCTGGGTGACCTTGTACACGAATCACAAAGTTAACATGCAAGTACAGCAAGCAAATAGGAAAGCAAATGGTATGTTGGCCTTTAGTACAAGAGGATTTGAGTATAAGAGTAAAGACGTCTTACTACAATTATATAGGGCCCTGGTGAGACCACACCTGGAGTATTGTGTACAGTTCTGGTCTTCTTACCTAAGGAAGGATATACTTGCCATAGAGGGGGTACAACGAAGGTTCTCCAGATTCCTGGGGTGGGGGGATTGTTCTATGAGGAGAGATTGAGTAGACTAGGCCTATATTCGCTAGAGATTGGAAGAATGAGGTGATCTCATTGAAACATACAACATTCTTTCAGGGCTTGACAGGGTAGATGCAGGGAGGATGTTTCCCCTGGTTGGGGAGTCTAGAACCAGGGGTCACAGTCTCAGAATAAGGGGTCGGCCACTTAGGACTGAGATGAGAGATTTCTTCAGAGGGTAGTGAAGGCTCAGTCGTTGAGTATATTAAAGACCGGTCGATTGATTTTTTTGATATTAAGGGAATCAAGGGCTATGGGGATAGTGCAGGAAAGTGGAGTTGAGGCAGAAGATCAGCCATGATCTTCTTGAATGGCGGAGCAGGCTCGAGGAGCCAAATGGCTTACTCCTGCTCCTATTTCTTTTTTTAATGTTTGTATTTATATAGCACCTTTAACGTAGTAAAACATCCCAAGGTACTTCACAGGAGTGTTATCTGACACAGAGCCACATAAGGAGGAATTAGGGCAGAAGACTAAAACCTGTGGTGCACTCGGTACTATCGATAACAGAATACTGGGAGAGCAGATTGTGGTACATCTGCACTATCCTTGTATAGTGTACTTTACTATCTGACCCCTCAGAGAATCAACCATGTTGGAGGCTGGATCTAGAACTACCCCCTGGCTAGTTATTTTCTGCATAAATGAGTAAAACAAGTTGTGCTTTAAGTCTGAAGTGTACCAAATCCACATACTTTTATCAGTAGCTGAACCTTAAAGCCACTCTTTACCCGACTCTGGAGCTTTTGTTTTTACTTTAAGATTCTGAACATTTTATTGAGAGTCAATATTAGCCATTTTAAGACTGCTCCAAAGTCTGCCTTTGTTTTTTGTTCTATCTGAAAATTGACCAATTTTAATTTTGTGAGCTTGTGGAAATGTACTCCACTTCCCATCCTGTGCAATGTTTGACAGCAAGGAACATCATAAACCTTCAGAAACAAACGTTCCAAAAGTACATCCATTTTGTAACAAAACAAGTATTTCCTTTTGAAAATACCAACTTAATTTCTGTGGTTGAGCAATGGCAAAAGAAAAAAAAATTACAAGCCCTGAACTTGCAAAAGCTCCATTGGCAGCATGGGGCCTCACCATGGGCGAGCACAGGTCAGGAATTCAGGCACAAGTGTGCGCAGGTTGCTGTGTGCCACAATTTATGGCAGAAAAAAAGTGACAGGCTGTTCTCTGAGCCAGCATCAGTCTCCTTGTGAGGGTTATGTTAATGAGGTCACATGGTAAAATTTACATAGTTTGGATGAGCTGGGCAAGTTAGGAAAGCCTGTGGCCAGGCCTGTTTGAAGCAGCCATTCTGTTCTGAAAGTACATTGAAATGTTCTGCTTGTTTAGGTGGATGCATAGATACTTAGTTATCATTTTTATCCATGTAGAAGATTATATGGATGTAGATGCTGCCATTTTTGCACATTCCTCACCATACTATTGATTGCTAGGCTTAACTCCCGGCACCATTTTCCAGGTCCTAATACAATTAGTGGCAGGGTTTAACCCTCCCTACTGCTGGCACTAGTGTTTTCCCTCTACAAGCAAGCTACAACCTCAAGATTGTCAACATCACAAATTTCTGGGCGCTGAGGTATCGAGAAAGAAAAGATGGGGCTTGCTTCAATTTTTTCATTGAACATAGTTGCATCTACTTCCTTATTTAGCAACTGTGATGCTGGATTCTGAAATTCAGAGGGTCAGCTTTTCCTGTTTACATAGAAATCTTGGTAAATACAGTGCAACACAGAGACTCTACAGTAAACCGAGGAAATCTGTTCATGGGTAAAACGACGCAATGTCAAAAAAATAATTAAATGTGATACAGAACCAGTTTATACCCGAGGGGCACGAGCTGTACTTGCCAAAAGAAACAGCCATGGACGACTAAATGGGTGAGGGACAGCGTATAACAAAGAAAAAGTGTACAAAAATGCAAAAAATACTACAGATCCTGGCGAATCGGAAAGATACAAAGAACACATAGAAACATAGAGATAGGAACAGGAGTAGGCCATTCGGCCCTTCGAGCCTGCTCCGCCATTCAATGAGATCATGGCTGATCTTCGTCTGAGATCATAGCTGATCTTACCAGTTCAGTTCTCCGTAACCCTTAATCCCCTTAGCCTTCAGAAATATATCCAATTCTCTCTTGAAAATATTTATTGAATTAGCCTTCACAGCCCTCTGTGGCAGGGAATTCCACAGGCTCACCACTCTTTGAGTGAAGAAATTTTTCCTCATCTCTGTTTTAAATGATTTGCCCACTATTTTTAGACTGTGGCCCCTGGTTCTGTGCTCCCCGGCCATTGGAAACATTCTCTCTGAATTCAGCCTGTCCAGGCCTGCCATAATTTTATATGTTTCGATGAGATCCCCTCTCAATCTTCTAAACTCCAGTGAGTACAAGCCCAAACTATTTAATCTCTCTTCGTAGGTCATTCCCGCCATTCCAGGTATCAGCCTGGTGAATCGCCGTTGCACTCTTTCCATGGCAAGAACATCCTTCCGCAGATGGGGCGACCAAAACTGTACACAATACTCCAGATGCGGTCTCACCAGCACCTTGTACAGCTGTAGTAAGGTATCCCTATTCCTATACTCGAACCCCCTTGATATGAAGGCCAACATACCATTTGCCTTCTTAATCGCCTGTTGCACCTGCATGCTCTCCTTCAGTGACTGGTGCACAAGAACACCCAGGTCCCTCTGCACTTCCCCATCTCCCAATCTATTGCCATTTAGATAATAATCTACCCTCCTGTTTTTACCCCCAAAGTGGATAACCTCGCATTTATCCACATTATAGTGCATCTGCCACGTATCCAAATCGCACTGTAGCCTCCTGACATCCTCATCAGAGCCCACCCCTCCTAGTTTAGTGTCGTCAGCGAATTTGGAAATATTGCATCCAATTCCCTGATCCAGATCATTTATATATATTGTGAACAGCTGGGGTCCCAGGACAGATCCTTGCGGCACCCCGCTGGTCACTGCCTGCCACTCCGAAAACGAGCCGTTTATTCCAACTCTCTGTTTTCTATCCGCCAGCCAGTTCTCTATCCACGTTAATACTTTGCCCCCAATTCCATGAGCCTTAATTTTGCATGATAATCTTTTGTGTGGAACCTTATCGAAGGCTTTCTGGAAGTCAAGGTACACCACATCCACTGGCTCTCCCCCATCTATTTTACCAGTTACTTCCTCAAAAAATTCCAGCAGATTAGTCAAACACGATTTACCCTTTGTAAATCCATGTTGACTCTGTCCGATCCTTTCCCCATTTGTCAAGTGCTCCGCTATTTTATCCTTAATAATGGACTCTAGCATTTTGCCCACAACCGATGTAAGGCTTACTGGTCTATAATTCCCTGCTTTCTCTCTACCCCCCTTTTTAAATATTGGGGTAACATTAGCTACCCTCCAATCCACGGGTACTGTTCCCGAGTCAATGGAGTTCCGGAAGATGATCCTTAGAGCATCTGCTATCTCCAGGGCCACCTCCTTAAGTACCCTAGGATGTAGTTTATCAGGCCCCGGGGATTTGTCGGCCTTCAGTCCCCTCAACTTACCCAACACCATATCCCTAGAGATACTAATTTCTGTCAGCTCCTCCCTCTCATTAGTCCCTATGTTTGCCGATATTCCTGGGAGGTTATTTGTGTCCTCCTTTGTGAATACAGAACCAAAGTATGAGTTTAATTGGTCTGCCATTTCCTTATTCTCCATTATATATTCTCCCGAATCGGACTGCAAGGGACCGACTTGGGATTTTACCAGTCTTTTCCTCCTGATATACCGATAAAAGCTTTTGCAGTCTGTCTTTATGTTTGCTGCAAGTTTACTTTCGTATTCTATTTTCCCCTTCCTGATTAATCCCTTTGTCCTCTTTTGCTGTATCCTGTACTGCCCCCAATCTTCCGGTCTGGTGCTTTTTTTTGCCAGTTGATATGCCCTTTTTTTTGATTTTATGCTGTCCCTAATTTCCCTCGTTATCCACGGTTGAGTCACCTTTTTAGGTTTATTTTTATGCCAAACCGGTATAAACATGTTCTGGAATTCTTCCATTCGATCTTTGAATGCTTGCCATTGTCTATCCACTGTCAATCCCCCCAGAAACACCACCCAATCAATCTTACCCAATTCCCGTCTCATACCCTTGTAATTCCCTTTATTTAAGTTCTGGACCTTAGTCTCTGATTCAATTTCCTCACTCTCCATCTCGACTGAGAGCTCGATCATATTATGATCGCTCTGACCCAAGGGGCCTCGTACAAGAAGATTGCTGATAAGTCCCTTCTCATTGCACAATACCCAGTCTAAAATGGCCTGATCTCGAGTCGGCTCCTCGACATATTGGTCCAGATAACCGTCCCGAAAACATTCCAGGAATTCCTCCTCCTCAGAATTTTTACTAATTTGGGTAGTCCAATCAATATGTAAATTAAAGTCACCCATGATGACAGCTGTGCTCTTATCGCACGCTTCTCTAATTTCCCTTTTTATGCCTTCCCTCACCTCCATATTACTATTTGGAGGCCTATATATCACACCCACTAACGTTTTCCTCCCCTTGCTATTTCTCATTTCTACCCATACAGATTCCGTTTCATCCGAGTTAATATCCTTCCTTTCCATTGCATTAATCCCCTCCTTTACCAGCAATGCTACCCCACCTCCCCTACCTTTTTGCCGATCCTTCCTAAATATTGTATATCCCTGGATGTTAAGTTCCCAGCCTTGCCCACCCTGCAGCCACGTTTCTGTAATCCCAATCAAATCATACTTGTTTACCTCTATTTCCACAACTAATTCATCCACCTTGTTCCTAATGCTTCTAGCATTAAGATACAAAGCCTTCAGGCTTGCTTTTTTCACACTCTCATTATGAATTAGTTTGGCCCTTTGTGTTTCTCTCCTTTGCTTATTGCTTCTCACCTTTCTACCATCTATTTCTGACTTCATATGACTTCCCTCTTTTCCACTACCTAGGATCCCATCCCCCTGCCAAATTAGTTTAAATCCTCCCGAACCGCCCTAGAAAATATTACCCCGAGGACATCGGCTCCCTCACAGTTCAGGTGTAGACCGTCCCCTTGGTACAGGTCACTCCTCCCCAAGAACTGGTTCCAATGCCTCAAGAATTTAAATCCCTCTCCACAAAACAGATAGTAAGAGCTACAAAAAGGGAATATGAAAAGAAACTTGCAAGGGATATCAAAATCAAAACAAAAGGCTTTTAACAATTATATTATGAAAAAGAGGGGAGGCAGTAGCAATGTTGGCCCCTTAAAAACTGAAAGGGGTTAATAAGGAAATAGCAGATATGTTGAATAATTACTTTGCATCAGTATTTACAGTAGAGGAAGAGGAAAGCATACCAGAAATTCCAAGGAAACTAAGTCAGGGACTCAATAAAATTAATGCAAGTAAAATAACAGTAATGAAGAAAATAATGGCACTAAAGAGTGACAAATCCCCAGAACCAAATTGGTTTCCATCCCAGGGTTTTAAAGGAAGTACAGTAGGTGAGTACATTGCTGATGCCCTAACTATAATTTTCTAAAGTTCTCTCGATTCAGGAACCGTTCCTTTAGATTGGAAAATTGCACATGTCACTCTGCTATTTAAAAATGGTGACGGGAAAAACCAGGGAATTATAGACCAGTTAGCCTAACATCTGTTGTTGGGAAATTGCTAGAGTCTATATATAATTAAGGATAGCGTGACTGAACACTTTGAAATTTTCAGTTGATCAGCAAGAGCCAGCATAGATTTGTGAAAGGTAGGTCATGCCTGTCAAACCTGATTGAATTTTTTGAAGAGGTGACTAAAGTAGTGAACAGGGGAATGTCTACTGATGTTATTTATATGGACTTCCAGAAGGTATTTGATAAAGTCCCACATAAGAGACTGTTAACGAAGGTAGCCCACAGAATTGAGGGTAAATTATTGACCTGGTTAGGAAATTGGCTGAGCGGCAGGAGACAGAGAGTCGGGATAATGGGTAGGTACTCAAATTGGCAGGATGTGACTAGTGGTGTCCTGCAGGAATCTGTGTTGGGGCCTCAACTATTCACAGTATTTATTAACAACTTAGATGATGGCATAGAACGTCATATATCCAAATTTGCCGATGACACAAAGATAGGTGGAAAAAGGCAGTATCGATGAAAGCATAAATTTACAAAGGGATAAAACAGATTAAGTGAATGGGCAAAACTGTGGCAAATGGATTTCAATGTAAGCAAATATGAGGTCATCCACTTTGGACCTAAAAAGGATAGAACAGAGTACTTTCTAAATGGTGAAAGGCTAAAAACAGTGGAGGTCCAAAGAGACTTGGAGGTCCAGGTACATAGATCATTAAAATCTCATGAACAGGTACAGAAAATAATCAAAAAGACTAATGGAATGCTGGCCTTTATATCTAGAGGACTAGAATACAAGGGGGTAGAAATTATGCTCCAGCTATACAAAACCCTGGTTAGACCACATATATCAATGATTTGGACTTTAATGTAGGAAGTATGATTAAGAAGTTTGCAGATGATACAAAAATTGGCTGTGTGGTTGATAATGAAGAAGAAATCTGTAGACTGCAGGAAGATATCAATGGACTGGACAGGTGGGCACAACAGTGGCAAATGGAATTCAATCCGGAGAAGTGTGAGGTAATGCATTTGGGAAGGGCTAACAAGACAAGGGAATACACAATAAATGGTAGGACACTGAGAAATACAGAGGATCAGAGGGAGCTTGGAGTGCATGTCCACAGATCCCTGAAGGTAGCAGGACAAGTAGATAAGGCATACGGGATACTTGCCTTTATTAGCCAAAGCACAGAATATAAGAGCAGGGAGGTTATGCTTGAACTGTATAAAACACTGGTTAGGCCACAGCTAGAGTACTGCGTGCAGTTCTGGTCACCACATTACAGGAAGGATGTGATTGCACTAGAGAGGGTACAGAGGAGATTTACGAGGATGTTGCCTGGGCTGGGGAATTTTAGCTATGAGGAAAGATTGCATAGGCTGGGGAAAACTGCTATATTAAATTAGTAACTGTTAATATATTATATTAATAACTTGAATTGGATACATCTTAGTTTTAAGTAACTGTAAAGTTAGTTGATGGTTCCTCTGGGGAGTACAGCCAGAGCCAAGTCCATGGCACCACTGGTGGCTCAGCTGTATTGGGGGGGGGGGGGGGGGAGGAGGAGGAGGAAGATGGCAGCACGGTGGCATAGTGGTTAGCACTGTTGCCTCACAGCGCCAGGGACCCGGGTTCGAATCTGGCCTCGGGTGACTGTCTGTGTGGAGTTTGCACATTCTCCCTGTGTTTGCGTGGGTTTCCTCCGGGTGCTCCGGTTTCCTCCCACAGTCCAAAGATGTGTGGATTAGGTTGATTGGCTATGATAAATTGACCCTTAGTGTTAGGGGGATTAAATACGTGGGGTTACGGGGATAGAGTGGGATATGTGTTGGTGTAGGGGTTACGGGGATCGGGTGGGATATGTGTCGGTGCAGGCTCGATGGGCCGAATGGCCTCTATCTGCATTGTGGGGTTTCTGTGATTCATAGGGAAAGCAATAGTGGTATGGGGATTCAATAGTTAAGGAGCAGACAGGTGTTTCTGCGGCCGCAGACGTGACTCCAGGGTGGTATGTTGCCTCCCTGGTGCCAGGATTAAGGATGTCACTGAGCGGCTGCAGAACATTCTGAAGGGGGAGGGTGAACAGCCGGAGGTCGTGGTCCATATCGGTATCAACGACATAGGTAGAAAGAGGGATGAGGTCCTGCAGGCAGATTTTAGGGAGCTAGGAAAGAGATTAAAAAGCAGGACCTCAAAAGGTAGTAATCTCCAGATTACTCCCGGTGCCACGTGCGAGTGAGTACAGGAATAGGAGGATAGAACAGATGAATGAGTGGCTGGAGAGATGGTGCAGGATGGAGGGCTTCAGATTCTTGGGGCATTGGGGTCAGTTCTGGGGGAGATGGGACCTGTACAGGGTGGACGGGTTGCACCTCAACAGAGCCGGTAAGAATATCCTCGCGGGGAAGTTTGCTAGCACTGTTGGGGAGGGTTTAAACTAAGTTGGCAGGGGGATGAGCACCAGGATGTAGCATTAGAAAGGAGAAACAAAGGGCACAAAGGATTGGGAGAGACAGCACTAAAGTAAGAAATAGTAAGGTATTAGGTGGGGTCAGACTAATAGAGAACACAGGATGGTCTAAGATAGGTTTACAGTGCATATGTGTAAACGCACAAAGCATAGTAAACAAGGTTGGTGAGCTGCAGGCACAAATAGCCACATGGGAATATGATGTCGTGGCATCGATGGCGACCTGGCTCAAAAAAGGGCAGGTTTGGGTTTTAAATATTCCTGGATAAAGGGTGTTCAGGAAAGATAGGAGGTGGTGTGGCAGTATTGGTTGAGAATATTACAGTGCTGGAGAAAGAGGATGTCCTGGAGGGGTCAAGGACAGAATCTATATGGCTAGAGTTAAGAAATAATAGAAGTGCCATTACACTACTAGGTGTATTCTATACGCCACCAACTAGTGGGGAAAAATATGGAGGAGCAGATTTGCAGAGAAATTAGTGAGAGATGCAAGAACTATAGAGTAGTGATAATGGGGGACTTCAACTATCCGAATATAGACTGGGATAGTAGTAGTGTAAAGGGCAGGGAGAGGGAAGAATTTCTGAAGTGTGTTCAGGAGAACTTTCTTGATCAGTACATTTCCGGCCCAATGAGGAAGGAGGCATTGCTGGATCTGGTTCTGGGGAATGAGGTGGGTCAAGAGGAGCAAGTGTCAGTAGGTGAACATTTAGGGAACAGTGATCATAGTATCATAAGGTTTAGATTAGCTATGGAAAAAGACAGGGAGCAATCTGAGTAAAAATACTTAATTGGAGGAAGGCCAATTTCAGTGGGATGAGAATGGATCTGGCCCGGGTAAATTGGAATCAAAGATTGGCAGGCAAAACTTTAGTGGAACAATGGGCTGCCTTTAAAGAGGAAATAGTTTGGGTACAGTCAAGGTACATTCCCACAAGGGGGAAAGGTAGGGCAACTAAAGTCAGAACACCCTGGATGACGAAAGAGATAGAGTAAGATGAAGCAGATAAAGAGCGCGTATGACATATGTCAGGTCGAGAATACATCTGAGAATCAGGCTAAATATAGGAAGTTCAGAGGAGAAGTGAAAAAGAAAATAAGAGGGGCAAAGAGAGGGTATGAGAATAGAATGGCAGCTAACATAAAAGGTAATCCAAAAGTCTTCCATAGGCTTTTAGAAACAATAATCAGGGTTAAAATTAAAAGTCACTTGGACAAGTGTGGATTAATTAAGGAAAGCCAGCACGGATTTGTTAAAAGGCAAATCATGTTTAACCAACTTGATTGAGTTTTTTGATGAGGTAACAGAGAGGGTTGATGAGGGCAATGCAGTTGACGTGGCGTACATGGATTTCCAAAAGGCGTTCGACAAAGTGTCACATAATAGGCATGCCAGCAAAGTTGAAGCCCATGGAATAAAGGGACAGTGGCTGCATGGATACGAAATTGGGGTTGTTCTCCTTAGAGCAGAGAAGATTGAGAGGAGATTTGATAGAGGTGTTCAAAATCATGAGGGGTCCGGACAGAATAGATAGGGAAACTGTTCCCATTGGCAGAGGGGTCGAGAACCAGAGGACACAGATTTAAGGTGATTGGCAAAAGAACCAAAGGCGACATAAGAAAAAACTTTTACGCAGCGAATGGTTAGGATCTGGAATGCACTGCCTGAAAGGGTGGTGGAGGCTTTCAAAAGGGAGTTGGATAAGTACTTGAAAGAAAAAACCTTGCAAGGCTATGGGGAAAGGGCAGGAGAGTGGGACTAGCTGAGGTGCTCTTGCAGAGAGCCGGCACAGGCTCGACGGGCTGAATGGCCTTCTTCCGTGCTGTAACCATTCTATGATTCGATAGGCAGGTGCTTACTGTAGCTACTCACTTCAGCTAGGCTGGGACCAAGCTGAATTAATACTGCCTATTGTCACTAACAAAAACAAAAACAAAAATCAAGATTAGTCAAGAAATATAAAGCATAATGTTTTAAAACTATCAGGAAATGAAGTAAAATTTATACTACAGCAAACATGAAGTTGCTTGAATGAAACAGGATAATTGTACCTGCTTGTCTTCTTCATTACGTGCTGGGTAGTCTCTTGCTTTGGTCAGCCACAATAGGGCCATCTTCTCATTTTTTAATTTCATGAAAGATTTACCCATCATTAGTAAGTTTTTACTGTAGAAATTTGGATCAGCTGCAAAATAAAAGACACATTAAACTTGCATGTGCTACACATCAAAGAGCAAACCATATATGAGAAAGTCATAGAAATCAAGAATGTTCCACGTTTAGTCAAGTGATTTTAATGAGGGAGGTGGGAGCAATTTATCCCCGAGTGTCTTGGTTTGGGGGAAGGAAATAAAATGTTAAAAAGCAATCGGGGTTCTTGCTCCTGATCGCCACCCAGTGACCACCTGCTGGAAATTCCACTTGTGGACAAGATCAGGCTCAGCTGTCCCTGAACTGCCTGTCAACATTCACTGTCCAGGGTCACTCACAAATGGCCAGAAGGCTTTATACAAGATAATGTGAAAGACTCTGCCAATGCTAGTCATTTGAGTCATACTTAAAAAGTACTCATCCTTTCTAACTATTTAAGACAGACAATTTGCATAATGATCCTTCCCAAATAGTACTGCAATAAACATTGTGTTGAATAAATTGTGCATTTACTGGAAAATTGGTTTGGAAACTTGCTTCACTGTAAGTAATGCAACATTTACATCTGTTCATTGCAAGTCACCTGGAACTACAAAAAGTGATGCAGAAATGTGACTCACTTTCAGCTACGGTACAAGGAATTGTTTCTCATTCTGATAAAATCTAATCACTAAATAATGATTAGCTAAACAAATAGTCAAATGCATATTTTTTGTCTAGCAGGAACAATAATAACTGCATCAATGGGAGGAGTTGATTCTATCTTTAGTCTTGTGTTGTTTTTATGAGGTTTTCAATGAGATTTGTAAGGCTAATACTTGAAGCAATTCTCACATTTTTTTCTAAACATTGTTGATTGAGGATATTTAGTTTGTCGAATTATATTCTGCAACTAAATTCCTCAAGAGACTCAAATGCTATATACATATTACTATGCAAAAATCTATTGATGTGTGGAAAAGAACATGAAAATATAAAGCCTTCCTTGTCTAGTTCTACTCATTCTTAACATACTACTGTACTTTTACTTGGCCTAAAACATAAATCCCAGCATGTACATACTGAAAAAGTAATGAGTATAATTCCTGTGAAATAATGTACAGTATTTAATATTCCAACATACAACTTCAGGTAATTTTGTAAATTAATTGAAATACATTTATTAATCTAATGTGCAGTATTTAATAGTTTGACAAGTTACAACTTCATGTAATTGAATGGAATACATTTATTAATCTCTTACCTTCCTCAGCTTTGTTAAAATATTGGAGAGCCTGAAACAAAAATGTTTTGAAACTCTAGTATCTACTGTAATATTAAAGTGCAGGGTATGAAAAGTGAATAATGCACCCAGTATTCTGATGGGGGTATTGAAACAACAGAGACAGCTTAGCTGTTCTTTAGAAACAATGTTAAACATGAAAAAGACAGAAAGACAGACTTGTATTTCTATAGCACCTTTCCATGACCTCAAGACATCCCAAAGCACTTCATAGCCAAATAAGTACTTTTGAAATGTCGTCACTGTTGTAATGTAGGAAACACGGTAGCCAATTTACGCACAGCAAGGTCCCACTAACAGGATTATAATAATAGCCAGATAATTTTTTTTTAAAGTGATGTTGGCTGAGGGATATTGACCAGGCCACCGGGGAGAACTCCTCTGCTCGTCTTCAAAACAGATTAGAGGGGAGTAGAGGAGAATTTTTTTCACCCAGAGGGCAGTGGGGGTCTGGAACACACTGCCTGAGAGGGTGATAGAGGCAGAAACCCTCATCGCATTTAAAAGGTACTTGGATATGCACTTGAAGTGCCGTAACCTGCAAGGCTACGGACCAAAAGCTGGAAAGTGGGATTAGGCTGGATTGCTTTTTCGACCGGTGCAGACAAGATCGGCCGAATGGCCTCCTTCTGTGCCATAAATTTCTACGATTCTAGTGCCATGGGATCTTTTACATCCATCTGATGGGGCCTCGGTTTAACATCTCATCCAACAGTGCAGCACTCCCTCAGTACTGCACTAGAGTGCCAGTCTAGATTTTGTGCTCACATCTCTGGAGTGGGACTTGAACCCATAACCTTCTGACTCAGAGGCAAGAGTGTTACCAGCTGAGCCACGGCTGACACGAGTGATTCAGCTACCTGCCTAAGTGTAGAATGGGTCAGGAAAGATGTGTTGATGAACCCGCTGATACCTTCCATTCCTAAGTGCAACAGTTGCCCATTTTTTAGCCATACACTACTTATCAACAATGTTCCCTTTAAGCCGTGCAGCGCTCCAGGGGTCCCGCGCAGCCGGCTTTTAAATAGAAACACCGTGCATGCATGGGATTTTGAATGGGCTGTACAGCCAGTTAAAAGGACCGCGGGGCCCCCCCAAGAAATTACAGGGAACATTGTTCATCAGGTGCTGACATTTTGTAGCATGAATACAAACATTTTTGCTTTAGCACACCACTACTCCATTTACTATATTGTGCCTATTAACTCTAATTCCACCTGAAGTATGACTGTTTTTCCTATGATTACTTTTATTCTTTGAATGTAGGTTGATCTTTAATTAGGGCCATGATACAACTGGGGATATTTAAAAAATCCTTGAAACCTCGAAGGTTCACCCACAGTTCTTTTCAAAAGAGGCTGTTCTATGGTGCAGGTTATGGTTTGATAAAAAGTGAAAAATTTACTAAAAATTAACATTCAAAAATTCCAAACTAGAAACAGTGAAGAAAGAGAACAGGAGCAAGATATGCAAATAAACTAGCTCAAAGAATCAGAACATCCATACTAAAGGGCATTAATTTACATTCTCTGAACTCCTTTATACTTAAGGATTTCATCATCAGTATACTAAAAAATGGGAAAGGCATAACCAGCCTGCCTTGATGACCAATATGCCAATGAGTATCTTTCGAAGATAAATCTATGGTAAGACCTTAGTCACTTTACAGGTGAAGTTTATGGTAACTCTTTTGACATTACCTCAATGAAATATCTGTCAGTCGAATAATTTTTAAAAATTTGTTCATGGGATGTGGGCATCACTGGCAAGGCCAACATTTATTGCCCATCCCTAATTGTCCTCGAGAAGGTGGTGGTGAGCCGCCTTCTTGAACCGCTGCAGTCCGTGTGGTGAAGGTACTCCCACAGTGCCGTTAGGGAGGGAGTTCCAGGATTTTGACCCAGCGACGATGAAGGAACGGTGATCTACTTCCAAGTCAGGATGGTGTGTGACTTGGAGGGGAACTTGGAGGTGGTGGTGTTCCCATGAGCCTGCTGCCCTTGTCCTTCTAGGTGGTAGAGGTAGCGGGTTTATGAGTTGCTGTTGGAAGACGCCTTGGCGAGTTGCTGCAGTGCATCTTGTAGATGGTACACACCGCAGCCATGGTGCGCAGGTGGTGGAGGGAGTAAATGTTTAAGGTGGTGGATGGGGAGACAATCAAGCAGGCTGCTTTGTCCTGGATGGTGTCGAGCTTCTTGAGTGTTGTTGGAGCTGCACTCATCCAGGCAAGTGGAGAGTGTTCCATCACACTCCTTACTTGTGCCTTGTAGATGGTGGAAAGGCTTTGGGAAGTCAGGAGGAGAGACACTCGCCACACAATACCCAGCCTCTGACCTGCTCTTGTTGTGTGCCACAGTATTTATGTGGCTGGTCCAGTTGAGTTTCAGGTCAGTGGTGACCCCCAGGATGTTGATGGTGGGGGATTCGGCAATGGTAATGCCGTTGAATGTCAAGTCACAGTGGTTAGACCCTCGCTTGTTAGAGATAGTCATTGCCTGGCACTTGTGTGGTGCGAATGTTACCTGCCACTTATCAGCCCAAGCCTGAATGTCGTCCAGGTCTTGTTGCATGCGGACATGGACTGCCTCACTATCTGAGTTGCGAATGGCACTGAACACTGTGCAGTCATCAGCGAACATCCCCATTTCTGACCTTATGATGGAGGGAAGGTCATTGATGAAGCAGCTGAAGATGGTTGGGCCTAGGACACTGCCCTGAGGAACTCCTGCAGCGATGTTCTGGGGCTGTGATGATTGACCTTCAACCACCACAGCCATCTTCCTTTGTGCTAGGTATGACTCCAGCCAGTGGAGAGTTTTCCCACCCGATTCCCATTGACTTCAGTTTTACTAGGGCTCCTTTATGCCATACTCGGTCAAATGCTGCCTTGATGTTAAGGGCTGTCACTCTCACCTCACCTCTGGAATTCAGTTCTCTTGTCCATGTTTGGACCAAGACTGTAATGAGGTCTGGAGCAGAGTGGTCCTGGCAGAACCCAAACAGGGCATCAGTGAGCAGGTTATTGGTGAGTAAGTGCCGCTTGAAAGCACTGTCAACAACACCTTCCATCACTTTGCTGATGATTGAGAGTAGACTGATGGGGCGGTAATTGGCCAGATTGGATTTGTCCTGCTTTTTGTGGACAGGACATACCTGGGCAGTTTTCCACATTGTCGGATAGATGCCAGTGTTGTAGCTGTATTGGAACAGCTTGGCTAGAGGTGCGGCTAGTTCTGGAACACAAGTCTTCAGCACGACAGCCGGGATGTTGTCGGGGCTCATAGCCTTTGCTGTATCCAGTGCACTCAGCCATTTCTTGATATCATGTGGAGTGAATCGAATTGGCTGAAGACTGACTTCTGTGATGGTGGGGACCTCAGGAGATGGCCAATATGGATCATCCACTCAGCACTTCTGTCTGAAGATGGTTGCAAATGCTTCAGCCTTGTCTTTTGCACTCACGTGCTGGGCGCCACTATCATTGAGGATGGGGATATTCATGGAGCCTCCTCCCCCCGATAGTTGTTTAATGGTCCACCACCATTCACGACTGGATGTGGCAGGACTGCAGAGCTTTGATCTGATCCGTTGATTGTGGGATCATTTAGCCCCATCTACAGCATGCTGCTTCTGCTTTTTAGCTTCCCCAGGTTCGCAGCTCATTTATGCCTGGTGCTGACCTGGCATGCTCTTCTACACTACTTATTGAACCAGGGTTGCTCCCCTGGCTTGACGATAATGGTAGAGTGAGGGATATGCTGAGCCATGAGGTTACAGATTGTGGTGGAATACAATTCTGCTGCTGCTGATGGCCCACAGCGCCTCATGGATGCCCAGTTTTGAGCTGCTGGATCTGTCCTGAATCTATCCCATTTAGCACAGTGGTAGTGCCACACAACACGATGCAGGGTGTCCTCAGTGTGAAGATGAGACTTCGTCTCCACAGTGACTGTGCGGGGGTCACTGCTACCAATGCTGTCATAGACAGATGCATCTGTGACAGGTAGATTGGTGAGGATGAGGTCAAGTAGGTTTTTCCCTCACCACCTGTCACAGGCCCAGACTGGCAGCTATGTCCTTCAGGACTCAGCCAACTAGGTCAGTAGTGGTGTTACCGAGCCACTCTTGGTGATGGACAGTGAAGTCCCGCACCCAGAGTACATTCTGTGCCCTTGCTACTCTCAGCGAGTCTTCCAAGTGGTGTTCAACATGAAGTAGTATTGATTCATCAGCTGAGGGAGGAAGGTAGGTGGTAATCAGCGGGAGGTTTCCTTGCCCATGCTTGACCTGAAGTCATGAGACTTCACAGGGTCGGGAGTCAATGTTGAGGACTCGCAGGGCCACTCCATCAACTGTATATCACTGAATTTAGAAGGTTAAGGGGTGATTTGATCGAAGTTTTCAAGATATTAAGGGGAACTGATAGGGTAGATAGAGAGAAAATATTTCTTCTGGTTGGGGAGTCTAGGACAAGAGGGCATGGTCTAAAATTTAAATCTGAGATTGATAGATTTTTGTTAACCAAAAGGTATTAAGGGATATGGGGCAAAGGCAGGTATATGCAGTGAGGTCACAGATCAGCCATGATCTAATTGAATGACAGAACAGAGTCAAGGGGCTAAATGGCCTGCTCCTGTTCCTATGTTTCAGTGGGAGAGCATTTTGGGGAAACAGTGATCATAATATCATCAGGTTTAGAAAAGTTATAGAAAAGGACAAGGAACAATATAGTATAAAAATACTTAACTGGAAGAGGGCTAACTTCAGTGTGCTGAAAAAGGATCTGGCCTGGGTGGATTGGATTCAAAATGGGTAGGCAAAACAATAATGGAAGAATGCGAGGCCTTCAAAGAGGAGATGGTTCGGGTAGAGAATAGGCATATTTCCATGAGGGGGAAAGCTAGAGCTCCCTGGATGACAAAAGATATAGATATTAAAATGAGTCAGAAAAAGGAGGCTTAT
The DNA here is from genome assembly GCF_052327205.1 of Somniosus microcephalus. Lineage (NCBI taxonomy): Eukaryota > Metazoa > Chordata > Chondrichthyes > Squaliformes > Somniosidae > Somniosus > Somniosus microcephalus. The sequence goes on along the minus strand of NC_140993.1, from coordinate 90,954,516 downwards.
GAGAAATGTAAGGTACATAATACAGTCGAGCATGAAGCTCAATATAGAAAGTACAGAGGCGATCTTTAAAAAGGGAATAAGAGGGACAAAGAGAGAGTACAAGAATAGATTAGCGGCTAACATAAAAGGGAACCCTAAAGTCTTTTATAAACTTAAAAATAGTAAAAGGGTAGTCAAAGGAAGGGTGGGCTGATTAGGGGCTGAAAAAGGAGATATTCTTGTGCAGGCAGAGGGCATTGCTGAGGTACTGAATGAGTACTTTGCATCTGTCTTCACTAGAGAAGAGGATGCTGCCATTGTAGCAGTAAAGGAGGAGGTAGTAGCAATATTGGATAGGATAAAAATAGATGAAGAGGAGGTACTTAAAAGGTTGGCAGTCCTCAAATTAGAAAAGTCAGCCGGTCAAGATGGGATGCATCCTAGGTTACTGAGGGAAGGAACGGTTGAAACGGCAGAGGCTCTGGCCACAATCTTCAAATCCTCCTTAGATATGGGGGTGGTGCCAGAGGACAGGAGGATTGCAAATGTTACATTCCTGTTTACAAAAGGAGAAGGGGATAAACCCGGCAATTATAGGCTAGTCATCTTAACGTCGGTGGTTGGGAAATTTTTAGAGACAATGTAGTAACGGTAGAGTGCGGGATATGCCAGCCCATGAGGTTACAGATTGTGGTGGAATACAATTCTGTTGCTGCTGATGACCCACAGCGCCTCATGGATGCCCAGTTTTGAGCTGCTGGATCTGTTCGAAATCTGTCCCATTTAGCACGGTGGTAGTGCCACACAACACGATGGAGGGTGTCCTCAGTGTGAAGACGGGACTTCTTCTCCACAATGACTGTGTGGTGGTCACTGCTGCCAATGCTGTCATGGGCAGATGCATCTGCGACAGGTGGCTTGGTGAGGACAAGGTCAACTAGGTTTTTCCCCCTCGTGTTGGTTCTCTCACCACCTGTCACAGGCCCAGACTGGCAGCTAGGTCCTTCAGGACTCGGCCAGCTCGGTCAGTAGTGGTGCTACCGAGCCACTCTTGGTGATGGACACTGAAGTCCCCCACCCAGAGTACATTCTGTGCCCTTGCTACTCTCAGCGAGTCTTCCAAGTGGTGTTCAACATGAAGTAGTATTGATTCATCAGCTGAGGGAGGAAGGTAGGTGGTAATCAGCGGGAGGTTTCCTTGCCCATGCTTGACCTGAAGTCATGAGACTTCACGGGGTCGGGAGTCAATGTTGAGGACTCGCAGGGCCACTCCATCAACTGTATATCACTGTGCCGCCACCTCTGGTGGGTCTGTCCTGCGGTGGGACAGGACATACCCAGGGATGGTGATGGAGGAGTTTGGGACATTGGCTGAAAGGTATGATTCTGTGAGTATGACTATGTCAGGCTGTTGCTTGACTAGTCTGTGGGACAGCTCTCCCAATTTTGGCACAAGTCCCCAGATGTTGGCGAGGAGGACTTTGCAGGGTCGACTGAGCTGGGTGTGCCGCTGTCGTGTCCGTAGCCGGTGCCAATGTCGATGCCGGGTGGTCCTTCCGGTTTTATTCTCATTAGCAAAATTTAAGCCCATGGATTTAAAGGGACAGTGGCAGTGTGAATACAAAATTGGCTAAGGGACAGAAAGCAGAGAGTAGCAGTGAACAGTTGTTTTTCAGACTGGAGAGAAGTATACAGTGGTGTTCCCCAGGGCTCTGTATTAGAACAACTGCACTTTAATATATATTAATGACCTGGACTTGGGTATACAGGGCATAATTTCAAAGTTTGCAGATGACACAAAACTCGGAAATGTAGTAAACAATGAGGAGGATAGTAACAGACTTCAGGACATAGACAGACTGATGATATGGGTAGACACATGGCAGATGAAATTTAATGCAGAGAGATGAAGCGATACATTTTGGTAGGGAGAATGAGCAGAGGCAGTATAAACTAAATGGTACAATTTTAAAGGGGGTGGAGAAACAGAGAGACCTGGGGGTGTAGGTACACAAATCTTTGAAGGTGGCAGGACATGTTGAGAAGGCTGTTAAAAAAGCATATGGGATCCTTGGCTTTATTAATAGAGGCATATTTATGAAAGCAAGGAGGTTCTGCTAAACATTTATAAAACACTGGTTAGGCCTCAGCTGGAGTATTGTGTTCAATTCTGGGTACCACACTTTAGGAAGGATGTCAGGACCATAGAAAGGGTGCAGAAGAGATTTACTAAAATGGTACCAGGGATAAGCGACTTCAGTTATATGGAGACTGGAGAACCTGGGGTAGTTTTCCTTTGAGCAGGGAAGGTCAAGAGGAAATTTGGTAGCAGTGTTCAAAATCATGAACGGTTTTGATCGAGTAAATAAGGAGAAACTGTTTCCAGTGGCAGAAAGGTCAGTAATCAGAGGACACAGATTTAAGGTCAAGGCAAAAGAACCAGAGGCGACATGAGGAAACATTTCTTTACACTGCAAGTTGTTGTGATCTTGAATCTAAAAAAGGTGATGGAAGCAGATTCAATAGTAACTTTCAAAAGGGAATTCGATAAATACTTGAAGGGAAAAAAATTACAGGGCTACGGGGAAAGAGCAGGGGAGTGGGATAAATTGTTTTTTTCTGCCAAAGAGCCGGCACAAGCACGATGGGCCAAATGGCCTCCTTTTGTACTGTATCATTCTATGATCTTATATTTATGGCCCCTAGTATTGGATTCCCTCACAAGTGGAAACATCTTCTCTACGTCTACCCTATCAAACCCCTTCATAATTTTAAAGACCTCTTATTAGGTCACCCCTCGGTCTTCTGTTTTCTAGGCGCAAAGAGCCCCAGCCTGTTCCATCATTCCTGATAGTAAAATCTGTATTTGATCTCAGGAAAGCAAGGTGGTGGAAAAAATTGCATAAAATTGAAGTTGGAGACAATTCTAAGCAAACAATTCGGATAAGGTTATTACTTTGAATATCTAAAGCTCAATGACTGAAGATGACAAAACTAACCACACGCGTTTGTAAGAAATTTAAAGTTACAGAATAGCATAGGCTATGTTGAAGTTGACGGATAACAAGATGACAAAGCTTTAAGATCTTTTCCTACTGGGAGAACCGCAGTTATAACACTGCTGCTGACACCAGAGGATATAGGAACTGAGGACCGAACTGTGGGTAGATCTTTTATACAGTAGTGGATGGTATGGAATTGAAAGGGGACAACTTAATTCAAATGGTTTAAGGGATATAAGACTCCTGAAAAGGAGTGCTATCTGAATGATTTTTTCCTTGGGTGAATGTAAATATTGGCCTCAGTAGAGGCTATGACAAGAAGCAGCACAATGCAGAGCGACACAGAGGGAAGGGATGGGGAGGTCATGTCCACAATGCCTTCCCATTTCTGAAATTCTGATCTCAGCTATGTCATTGTGAAGAAAGAACACTGAAGGAAGTCACCAGCTCACTTGTGCATCTCTTAATGCCATTTTTGGAGCAGCTTAAGTCAGGGAACAGCTCACAGCTGCACTTGTGGCCTGTGAAGACCAAACATGGGAAGGAAATAGAAACTGTAATCAAAAGACAGCAAGTTGTAAAAGACCATTACAAAACATTTATTTTTTTGCAATTTCACATTGATCTACAAAATACAGCACTGAGTTATTGGGTTTACATTTACCTCATTATAAGTGGAGCTTGGCGGTGTGGTAAAGAACATAGCAGCTATTTTCTGTTGGACCCAGGGCATTTCTGCAAATGTGAAACACCTAGAGAAAAAAAATGTGAATGAATTAAACACTCAGCTGCATCTTCATCCAAACCAAATCAAATCAAATCAACTTTTATTGTCATTGTTAGTGCACAAGTGCAGTACAACGAAATGTAGGCTTGCGGCTCCCGAGAGTGTACATTTGGATTAAGACATTTAAACATTCAACATATATTTGGCTTGTAGTATATTAACATAAATATGACCATAATAAAGTGCATTGGCAGATGTGCAGGCTTTAGAGTTTATTTGTGGGAATTTAACACCATCTGACTAATGGGCGACAGACAATCTTCACTTTGCTGGTTATTCAGCGTTAAGTCAATAAATGTAACAACTGTGATGTAGGATCAGCAGTCTGCACCATTCACAGGGCCAGTATTAGCAGTTTTGACTACTCCCCTCAAGACTCCTCACCCAACACACACAAATTGCAGAACGCTGCACAGATTGCTCTTAGTGGAATAGGTATCCATTCATTTTCAGCAGGCTTATCTATTAATCTCTAACTGGATAGTGTAATAAAGGTAACTGCGAATAAAGCAGAGGAAGTGAAATATTTAGTCATATTTTCTTAAACAGAATAGTACAACAAAATGTTTTTTTTTTTTTTAAAAGAGCAAAAAGGTCAGATAGTCTAAATCCCAATGATGAATTTTATTAATTACTTTTTTATTTTTACACAAATGGTATCACGTGGAACGTGTAATTCCACTAGTCATCACTGTCTTGGTATTACTGGGCTAGTTAGAATAACAGATACAAACTCTCAATAAGTAGAACGAATGATTTACCACACATGATAAAGTTCCTACCATAATCCCATTAAATGAATTGATGTTGCATCTTTGGGATTAAGCTCAATGGCTTTCTGAAAGAGAAGAAAAGTTTTTCAAATAATTTCTCCATCATCTTATAAATCTTCTTAATTCCTCAGTTTATACAAGTTTTTCCAACTGTATGGCTGAATTTCAGAAAGGCACCAGGGAGGAAGTGGCCTTTATTTTTAATATACAGATACCTCTCAATTCAACAAACTTTTTCACAGCGGTTTTTTGGTTGCAATGCTATTTTTGTATGGCTGCAAAGACACCCAAAGTTTCTAGCTCACGTTTGCTGCCCATGATGTACAGCTAGAATGCACATTTAACATTTTGGTGTGTGATTTTGATGTCAGCAGGGAGAGTTCCCTTGGAGAATGAGTGGGGAGTAAATGACAGAGCAGAGTTCACTAACTGCCAGCCAGCTCTCCGCTCATGGAGTAGGTGAAGGCTTTTCTGCCAGTACAGAAGGAGAGATTGTGCTACCTCTGCCCTCATCCCATCCCCAAGACTCACAGCTACATGGCACAACCATTTGACCTGGGGGCTCTTAACTACCACTCCAGTCTCAGAAACAGGTCCACTTACACACCCAGGAATAACATCGAGTTGAGGCTGAGGAATTTGATAATCTGGCTGAAGATGTCAATATACTCTCCTGACTGACTGTAAAGACTGAGCTAATGTTGTGAGGCAGTGCACTTACATTTGCATAAAGTGTATTTTTTTTGTTCGGTCCCGAGATTCATTTATTATCAAGAGGGCTGCATTTATAGACTGTCCAATTGTAGTATTATTGATCTTTTCTGTGGTGTCTAACTGGAATGAGGAGCAGATCTAACTCCAACATGGACTACTCCGCAATTGTAAATTGGGTTTATACAGAAACCATTTACAATGCTGTTACAACTAATGCAAGGAGGAAATCGCCCCGACAGATGGATTTTATACCAATTCTATAAACAGATAATACACTTGGACCAGTTGCATTTGATATTTATCTGGTGTATGATGTAAGATTCGAAATTTTCATTAATAATCACGTAATAAAATCGGGTTAATAAGACAGTTTTATTGACCAAAAGAAGCTTGTACAGAGAAGCCTTTGATAAAAGGGCACACAAAATGGCCGCCGGACCTCGTGACCAGCTTCTGGGACCATTTGAATTTCTGTTACTGCAAGTCAGACAGGCTTGTGGATTGAGGACATTAAGCCCACGAAAACCAGTTTCGGGAAACCGAAACTCAGGGAACTGAGCATACATATTGATTAGATTATAAGTACAGGACAGTTTTGGGTAGCAGGATGAGGTCCATCAAGAAGTGGGCAGACAATTGAACGAACGCTTTAACCCATTACACTGTACAAAGAAAAGCCGTTTAACAGCCATCCAGGGCAATCTCCAGACCGATCAATATACAAACCAAGTTACGGTGACAAAGCAAAGACATTATCGGCCCAGGAAGGCCAGTTCAGCTATCACCGACTCCCGTTATGAAGACAAAACACCCCTGCAGAGAATTCTGCCCGCCAAAAATATTACAAAGACAGGACTATGATTTGGCGGGAGATAAGAATGTTCCAAAAAGGTATAACTGTGGATTGAAAAGGTCCATCAGTACGCTCAACGCTTGGGAGTAGCTTCGGAACTTCTACGGGGCTTCACTTCGGTTTTCATTTTCTTCAACGCTTCGGGACAGACTCTTCGGTTAAGGCAGCACTTCGGTCTCGGAACGTGGTCGGCGTTCGGCCAGGCAAGGCTCGGCCACGACGGGAAGACGACGAGGGTGGCCCGGGTACTTTTGTCGGGAGATCATCGACGACCCAGGCCGAAGGAGAAGACACCCTCGGGAAAAACGACGATCCAGGCCGGAGAAAAAGGACACTCCGGGCCCCGCACTCTAGTGCCTCAACATCCCACCGGTAACGGATTCTCACAGGTGAATTCAGTGCTTCAACATCACGTCGGTGACGGATTCATCCGTGGCGAGCGCTCACCAAGGCTGTACTGGCTGCCTACATCGCAGGAGAACCAAGAGGAAAACAAGCTGCGCCAGAAGTTTCCAAATCCACGTGACGATGGAAAGCTGTGCCAAAAAGGCTGCGAAACCTTTTTCGCAATTCTGAAAGTGGTGAGCATGATCCCGAGTTCCTCAAGTCGAAACTTAGTTAGGTCTAGGGGAGGGGGTTAAGGGTAGTTGTAATGTGTTACCCCTTTTACGATGTGCCGTGTGTTCCCCATTTCCATAGAGTTAAGTTTACAGATGTGTGCATGCTTGTAGTAGCTTTAATCTGTGCTTATGACATGTATTTTATAATGCTGCAAACTGTTTAATAAAAGCATCCATTTCGTGCTATTCAACCTGGTCTATTGAGTTCTTTCTCTGCACTACAGTTCCCTGCACCTAAGTCCAAGGTCTAGAACCGTAGGGAAGAGTGGGTCGAACCACTCAAGGGTAATTATTGCAAGAAGCCTGGCAGGAGACCAGAGCAAGCAAGAGAAACCCCCTACAATGAGCAGGACATTTAAGTCATCTATTTAAAAGCATCCATTAGACCTCTGACATTTCAAAAGTATATAAAGAGAAAGAAAAGTAATTATTTCATGCTGACCTGGAGCCAGACATTTACACGCAAACTTCTCTCATCAAACAGTAATTGAACTCTTACTGACTTCGGGCTGTGTTTAATTACAGTAATTAGAATTTATACTCTTTGGGGCCGCTTAATACCAGCTTCCCTTCAGCAACAGATTAATACATTTTGTGTCCCGTTTACTATGAGCAATTTCTCACTCTAATTTATAAAACAAAAAGCAAATATAAAGGAAAAATTGCAATCTAGGCAATAACTACAAGAACTTTCAACCAGATAAATAAAAAGGGAAGTATTGGGAGACATTAGTTAAGCTAAGAGAGAACAGAGTACTAGGACCATTCAAGGATCCTAGGGAAAATGGGAGAAGATATAGAGGGAGCCCGAGAAATTGTATTTTAGGGTTCTATTGAGGATGGGGGAACTGGAGAGTGACCAATGTAATACCCATTTTCAAAAATGAAGAGAACACTAACCTGGATAATTATAGGCCAGTTAGTTTAACAGCTGTGATGGGGAAAATTTGGAATCTTTAGTTAAATATCAAGATGAGGAGAAAATAATTCGAAGCAGCCAACATGAATTTCAGAAAGATCATACTTGACAAATTTCATTTCGTATTATAGACTTTCGAAGATTACCCACAACTTATTTCCTGAATTATCCCTTTCCTGAATACAGGTGTAACATTTGTCACCCTCCAGTCTTTTTGCACAAATCCCATCTCCAAGGATTTTTGAAAAAATGGTATTTTCTTGAGAATGAAGGAATATTAGTCATACTTAATAACAATTTCCCTCAATACCATCAAGGCCTGGTGACTTCTACATTTAAGAAAGACAGACTTGCATTTATAGCGACTTTCACGACCACCGGACGTCCCAAAGCGCTTTACAGCCAATGAAGTACTTTTGAAGTGTAGTCACCATTGCAATGTAGGAAATGTGGCAGCCAATTTGCACACAGCAAGCTCCCACAAACAGCAATGTGACAATGACCAAACAAAAACTGAAGTGAAATACTTATCACTGCTATTCCTTCATTCTTGCTTAAAAGATGCGCTCTTTTTGACTAATGTAAGAAGTCACACTGCCCATTTACTTATATTTATAAAAGCCTTTTCTATTTCTCTTTATATTGACCACTTATCTTTTTCATACTCCCTCTTTAGTCTTCCTAATCTCCCTTTTTTCCTATCCTTCTAAACTATTTATATTTCTCATTTATTCTATATTATTCACCCCCACAATGAATATACGTCTCTTTTCTAAGACTCATTTTGCTCTAATTTATCCATCAAACCCCTGCCTTTGTCACACTTCATTTACTCCTAGTTAGGATACAATTAACCTGTACCGTACCCATTTTGATACTTAAATATATCCATTGTTGGATTTGCTATTTTTTTCTCTGGGCTAGTTCCCCTTTATCGCACTGGAATGATCTAATTTACAGTCCAATACCTATTTTTCTTTATCCATTTTCAAGATGAGTCTAGTCAGGTTATGGTTATTATTTCACACATGTTCTCCTTGCAGGTTTCTTACCTGTCCTGTTTCATTTTCCAGGACTAAGTCTGCATCCTTCCTTATTGGACAAGCAATTAAAGAAAGATTAAGGACCAATTATCCCCTGTTCTCTAACCCAATTCACCTGAAAACTACACAGGCTGGCCTTGTGCAAAGTCCATGGGAGATTGACCAGCACCTATTATTCTTTAACTCAATTCACTGACAGACTCCCATCTGAGCACCATTGATAAAACCTTTCCTTTCTACACCCGTTATACAGTCCTTAATTAACGAGCCCTTCTTCCTTCCGCTAACTCTGTTGAAAACGTTGTATCTAGAAATATTCAGCTGAGGTAGGGCTGGGACGAAGCTGAAGTCATGTTTCCATCAACAATACACTTAGTGCCTATATTTCCCTATTTCTATTGTTTTATGTATTTGCATATAAACACTACAAACCTGACCCATTCTTATCACTCAATAACCTTTATCTTTCTTCTTTTTAAAAAAAATGTCCTTTATTATTCTTTTTAACCTTGCTCCTATCTGCCATAAGGTACATCTTGTGCTTACTATTTTAAACTACTTTGCTTCTTCACTATACTTATTCATAACCCCTCTCCCAAATACTCTAAATTAGGCTTCTCAATCTCACCATTAATAGAAGCAGGACTACTTTTCAGACAAAAAACACGAAAAATAAATGCAGTGATATTGTACAACTGGAAAATGTCATATTTATTGCCTGCTACTTTACCTGAAAATGTTCTTTAATGGCATAAGCATTTGCAATTTTAGCCTTGATGCCCTCGTAGTCTCCAACATCACTGATGCATATAGCATACCACTGTACAAGATTTAAAAAAACATTAAGATCATAAAATGGCAGAAAATTGAAAAAACATGACAAAATGCTATGCATTACCTTATGAGCGGCAAAGCTCAATTCGTTTTTCTCCAGTGCCTTCTCAGCAAACTCTAAAGCTTCATATGTCAGCTGCTTCTTCTTTTCCGCGGAGGTGCTTTCCAGTTGAGCCAAGTCACGTGATGCACGAGCTAGGCGCCACAGAAGCTCACCATTTGTACTAGATGAAACACAGCATGCAACTTGTCTATTGTAAACATCAATTTTGCATTCAAACAAACTTCTTTCTTCCAATCATTTTTTTCCTATTTCTTTAAGTCAAGCACTATTTTCTGACTAAGTGGGCAAACCAATCAATCATTCGAAGGCCAATGCTAATGTGATACTTGGAGACTACATGAGATGGTCTGCAATTTGTACTCTTTTTATCTGAAGAAACAATTAGCCACTGCCTGGCATCCTGATCCCCTACCATAGTGTAACCATGATCAAGAACTTGCAGCAGAAACCCAAAACCTATCCCTCCGTGATAACGCATTAGTGCACTGAACTGATTTAATGTATCAGTTTATTCTTTTTGCAAGTTAATAAAAAGCTGCCATGAATTCGTCATGCGATGTCTGCAGCAAATCTTTTCTGTCTTTAAAACTCGTGCATAAAAACATCTAACTTCATTGGAAAATAAATCATCTTAAATGAAAGAGAAGACAATATACTTTTTACAATGATGTCAATGGTGGCTTATTCTATAGAAACATAGAAGATAGGAGCAGGAGTAGGCCATTCGGCCCCTCGAGCCTGCTCTGCCATTTAATGAGATCATGGCTGATCATCCAAATTCCGTATCCTGTCCCGGCTTTCTCCCCATATCCCTTGATCCCTTTAGCCTTAAGAAATATATCTAACTCCTTCTTGAATATATTTAATAAGTTGGCATCAACTGCCTTCTGTGGTAGAGAATTCCACAGGTTCGCCACTCTCTGGGTAAAGAAATTCCTCCTCATCTCTGTCCTAAATGGCTTACCCCTTATCCTTAGACTGTGACCCATGGTTCTGGACTCCCCCGCCATCGGGAACATCCTTCATGCATCTAGTCTGTCTAGTCCTGTTAGAATTTTATAAGTTTCAATGAGATCCCCTCTCATTCTTCTAAACTCTAGTGAATATAAGCCTAATCGACTCAATCTCTCCTCATACGGCATTCCTGCCATCCCAGGTATCAGTCTGGTGAATCTTCGCTGCACTCCCTCAATGGCAAGAACATCCTTCCTCAGATAAGGCGACCAAAACTGCACACAATACTCAAAGATATGGTCTCACCAAGGCCCTGTACAACTGCAGCAAGACATCCTTGCTCCTGTACTCGAATCCTCTCGCTATGAAGGCCAACATACCATTTGCCTTCTTAACCGCCTGCTGCACCTGCATGCTTACCTTCAGCGACTGGTGCACAAGGACACCCAGGTCTCATTGCACTTCCCCTTTTCCCAATCTATTGCCATTCAGATAATAATCTGTCTTCCTGTTTTTGCCACCAAAGTGGATAACCTTGCATTTATCCACATTATAGTGCATTTGCCATGCATCTGCCCAATCACCCAACCTGTCCAAATCATACTGGAGTTTCTCTGCATCCTCCTCACAGCACACATGCCCACCCAGCTTTGTGTCGTCTGCAAACTTGGAGATATTACATCTAGTTCCCTCGTCTAGATCGTTAATATATATTGTGAATAGCTGGGGTCCTAGCACCGATCCCTGCGGTACCCCACTAGTCACTGCCTGCCACTCGGAAAAAGACCCGTTTATTCCAACTCTTTGCTTCCTGTCTGCCAACCAGTTCTCTATCCAAGTCAGTACCTTGCCCCCAATCCCATGTGCTTTAACTTTGCATGCCAATCTCTTATGCGGGACCTTATTGAAAGCCTTCTGAAATTCCAAATACACCACATCCACTGGTTCTCCCTTATCTATTCTACCAGTTACATCCTCACAAAATTCCAGTAGATTAGTCAAGCATGATTTACCTTTTGTAAATCCATGTTGACTTTGTCCGATCCTGTCACTGTTATCCAAGTGCTCTGCTATTACATCTTTTATAATGGACTCTAGCATTTTCCCCACTACCAATGTCAGCCTTACCGGTCTATAATTCCCCGTTTTCTCTCTACCACCTTATTCAAATAGTGGGGTTACATTAGCTACCCTCCAACCCATGGGAACTATTCCAGAGTCTATAGAATTTTGGAAGATGACCAGCAATGCATCTACTATTTCTAGGGCCACTTCCTTAAGTACCCTAGGATGTAGGTTATCAGGCCCTGGGGATTTATCGGCCTTCAATCCCGTCAATTTTCCTAACACCATTTCCCTACAAATACTGATTTCATTCAATTCCTCCCTCTCATTAGACCCTATGTTCCCCGAAATCTCTGGTTCTGTCTTCACAAGGGACACAAATAACCTTCCAAAGTATGTATTTAATTGGTCATCCATTTCTTTGTTCCCCATTATAAATTCCCCTGATTCTGACTGCAAGGGACCTACGCTTGACTTCACCAATCTTTTTCTCTTTACATATCTATAGAAGTTTTTACAGTCAGGTTTTATGTTCCTCCGCAAGCTTACTCTCATATTCTATTTCCCCCCTCTTAATTAATCCTTTTGTCCTCCTTTGCTGATTCCTAAGCTGCTCCCAATCCTCAGTTTTGCTGCTTTTTCTGGCCAATTTATATGTCCTCTCCTTGGATCTTATGCTATCCCTAATTTCCCTTGTTAGCCACGGTTGATTCACCTTTTTTGTTTTATTTTTATGCCAAACAGGGATGAACAAATTCTGTATTTCATCCATGCAATCTTTAAATGTTTGCCATTGCCTATCCACCGTCAAGCCTTTAAGTAACGTTACCCAATCCATCCTAGCCAACTCGCGCCTCATACCATCGTAGTTTCCTTTATTTTAATTCAGGACCCTAGTCTCTGAGTCAACTACTTCACTCTCCATTTTAATGAAGAATTCTATCATATTATGATCGCTCCTCCCCAAGGGGCCTCACACAACAACATTGCTAATTAATCCTTTCTCATTACATAATACCCAGTCTAAGATGGCCTGATCTCTAGTTGGTTCCTCGACATATTGGTCCAGGAAACCATCCCGTATACACTCTAGGAATTCCTCCTCCACAGTATTGTTACTAATTTGGTTAGCCCAATCTATATGTAGATTAAAGTCACCCACGATAACTGCTGTGCCCTTATTGCACGCGTCTCTAATTTCCCATCTAATGCCATCACCAACCTCAGCATTACTGTTTGGGGGTCTGTATACAACTCCCACTAACGTTTTCTGCCCCTTGGTATTTCTGAGCTCTACCCATACAGATTCCACATCATCAGAGCTAATATTCTTCCTTACTATTGTGTTAATTTCCTCTTTAACCAGTAATGCTACACCACCTCCTTTTCCTTTTTGCCTGTCCTTCCTGAATATTGAATACCCCTGCATGTTGAATTCCCAGCCTTGGTCACCCTGGAGCCATGTCTCCGTAATTCCAATTACATCAATTTGCGCAGCTAATTCATCCACCTTATTACGAATGCTCCTCGCATTAAGACACAAAGCCTTTAGGCTTGTTTTTTTAACACTCTCAGTGCTTTTAGAATTATTATTTACTGTAGCCCTGTTTGATTTACACCCTTGATTTCTCTGCCTTCCACATTTGCTTTTCTCCTTCCTGTCTTTTGTTTCTATCCTTGCTTCCCTTTCCTCTGTCTCCCTGCACAGGTTCCCAACCCCCTGCCATTTTAGTTTAAACCCTCCCCAACAGCACTAGCAAACACTCCCCCTAGGACATTGGTCCCGGTCCCGCCCAGGTGCAAACCGTCCAGTTTGAATTGGTCCCACCTCCCCCAGAACCGGTTCCAATGTCCCAGGAATTTGAATCCCTCCCCCTTGCACCATTCCTCTAGCCATGTATTCATCTGAAATATCCTTCTATTTCTACTCTGACTAGCATGTGGCACTGGTAGCAATCCTTATTTGAACATTCTTACATTTACCAATTAAAAGCAGCTACTGTTAAATCACCTTTGTCTTTCACATCACTAAATGATTACTTCGTAAACTAAACTGTATAATACAACTTGTTTAGAACAATTGCATCCTCCCTGGAAATTTAGTGACATTTTTTTTTCCCTCAATATGAAGCCTTTCAAATGACTTCCACAGTTCAGCACAACTCAGAGGAGATACGACTACACCTACACCAAATGAATGGGACTGAAAGCCGATAAATCCCCTGGACCTGATGGCCGATAAATCCCCTGGACCTGATGGCCAATAAATCCCCTGGACCTGATGGCCGATAAATCCCCTGGACCTGATGGCCGATAAATCCCCTGGACCTGATGGCCGATAAATCCCCTGGACCTGATGGCCGATAAATCCCCTGGACCTGATGGCCGATAAATCCCCTGGACCTGGTGGCCGATAAATCCCCCGGACCTGATGGCCTACACCCTAGGGTTTTGAAAGAGGTGGCTATAGAGATAGTAGATGCACTGGTTGTCATTTTCCAAAATTCCACTGATTCTGCAAGTTGCTGCAGATTGGAAGGTAGCAAATGTAACCCCACTATTTAAGAAAGGAGGAAGAGAGAAAACAGGGAACTACAGACCAGTTAGCATGACATCAGTAGTAGGGAAAATGCTAGAATCTACTATTAAGGACGTGGTAACAGGGCACTTAGAAAATAATAATAGGATTGGGCAGAGTCAACATGGATTTATGAAAGGGAAATCACGTTTGACAAATTTGTTGGAGTTTTTTGAGGTTGTAACTACAGGAAACTTTTTTTTATCCGACACCGACGGGACCGACGTGGTGCCGGTTCATCAAAAATTCCGGATAACCGAGAGCTATCGTAAAAGATACGGAGAGCTGAGAGCTCCGTATAAAGTAACAAACCCTGTTGCTTAGCAACAGGTGCAGAACAATGGCCACAAGTTCCAAGCGTCTCTGTAGCTTAGCAACAGCTGCAGCCACACCCTTGCACAGCAACAGATCGAGGAAGGCACTACAATATGAAGTAAAACTTACCTGAACCTACTCCTGAATTTTGCTGGTTAACCGAGATTTCCGGTTATTTCGGTGCCGGTAAATCGAAAGTTTCCTGTAGCAGGATAGATAAGGGGGAACCAGTGGATGTGATGTATTTGGATTTTCAGGAGGCATTTGATAAGGTGCCACACAAGAGGTTATTAAACAAAATTAGGGCTCATGGGATTGGGGGTAATATACTAGCATGGATTGAGAATTAGTTAATGGACAGAAAACAGAGAGTAGGAATAAATGGGTCATTTTCGGGTTGGCAGGCTGTAACTAGTGAGGAACTGCAAGGATCAGTGCTTGGGCCTCAGCTATTCACAATCTACATTAATGATTTGGATGAGGGGATAAAATGTAATATATCCAAGTTTGCTGATGATACAAAGCTGGGTGGGAATGTAAGTTGTGAGGAGGATACAAGGAGGCTTCAAGGGGATATAGACAAGCTAAGTGAGTGGGCAAGAACATGGCAAATGGAATATAATGTGGAGAAATGTGAAGTTATCCACTTTGGTATGAAAAATAAAAAAGTAGAGTACTTTTTAAATGGTGAGAGATTGGGAAATGTTGGTGTTCAGAGGGACCTGGGTGTCCTTGTACATGAATCACAAAGTTAACATGCAGGTACAGCAAGCAATTAGGAAAGCAAATGGTATGTTGGCCTTTATTACAAGAGGATTTGAATATAAGAGTAAAGACGTCTTACTACAATTATATAGGGCCCTGGTGAGACCAGACCTGGAGTATTGTGTAGAGTTTTGGTCTCCTTATCCAAGGATGGATATACTTGCCATAGAGGGAGTGCAACGAAAGTTCACCAGACTGGTTCTTGGGATGGAGGGATTGTCCTATGAGGAAAGACTGAGTAGACTAGGCCTATATTCTCCAGAGTTTAGAAAAATGAGCGGTGATCTCATTGAAACATACAAAATTCTTACAGGGCTTGACAGGGTAGATGCAGGGAGGATGTTTCCCCTGGCTGAGGAGTCTAGAACCAGGGGTCATAGTCTCAGAATAAGGGGTCGGCAATTTAGGACTGAGATGAGAAATTTTTTCACTCAGAGCGTGGTGAATCTTTGGCATTCTCTACCCCAGAGGGCTGTGGAGGCTTAGTCGTTGAGTATATTCAAGACAGAGATCGATAGATTTTTGAATATTAAGTGAATCAAGGGCTATGGGAATAATGCAGGAAAGTGGAGATGAGGTAGAAGATCAGCCATGATCTACTGAATGGCAGAGCAGGCTTGAAGAGCCAAATGGCCTACTCCTGCTCCCATTTCTTATGTATACCAAGGGTGAGTTGCATCTATGCAAACACATTACAAATCAAACATGAGCAGGCATTTACAAAGACTGTCAGTTCTGAAGTGTTAACTGTTTTTTTTTGTAACTGAAAAATAAATGCTGCACTATTTGAATAATTATGTGCAAACAGCTTCCGATAGTATATGAAAGCCACAATAAAGGCACAGTTAACACTAGGCTTAAGAAAAGAAGAATGTATGAATTTGAACAAGCAATTTAGTCTAGCCAGGTCCCATTTCAGATCCTGATCATTTTTCATTTTTCCTCACCATACACATATCCCTGCAGAATCATGGATTGATCCCACTCCCTTCTAAAAGCTTCAGGCCAGTATGAATTTTACTTGGTACCTGTCTGTGCCAAGAATCATCAACTCCAATCGTGAAAAAGTTTCTTCTTCAATTAATGCTTCAAAAGCATTCACTCTTCTGCACCAAAGGCAATACAAAATACTCCCTCCCTTACTAATTAACTCAAATGTATGTATTTAACTTGATTTGAGGTCAATGCACACAATTGATCACTAACATTTCATTCGTGCTGAACATCCTTGGGCTACTAAAAACCACACTTCATTTGCTCCTGCCTGAATGTAGTCAGCGACCCCTCAACTCCCATTGATGCTTTGGGAGAATTCAGACTATTTGTGACATTCCAAGCTCTCACTGCATCAAAACATTGCACAAGTGCCAATAACGAGTGCACCAGACAATCTACAGAATTGACAACACTTCTAAATATTTCCAGTATAATTTGGGTATTATAATACCTGCTCTTGTTTTCAATAAGAAGGTGATAAAGCTTAGCCACCTCTCCAGTGCCATAAAGATAGTCAGCCTGGTCTATAATTTCTTCCACTGGAAATGCAAAAGAGAGCAAATTTGAATAATAAACTAAAATCACATAAAGCATCATCATACACAAGCACACAATTAAAAAGTGAGGCCTTTTCAACCTCATGCCGGGCTGGGGTTGTGCGGAGGTGGCGGCGGGTAGCATGCTGCGGGATGGAGTTGAGGACACTTGCGTCGAAGACAGAGTCTCGGTTAAGGAGATCTTCAAAGTGCTCCTTCCAGCGGGCACTGACTGCCTCTCTATCCTTGATGAGTACCTCTCCGTTCTTGGCCTGCAGTGGGGTAGGACCTTGGGTGCTTGGGCCGTAGGTGGTCTTGACTGCGCTAAAGAATCCACGCACGTCGTGGTTGTCGGCTAGCTGCTGGATCTCCTGTACGAGAGCATGGGCCTTACACTGAACATCCATAAGACAAAGGTCCTCTACCAACCTGCCCCCACCACACAGTACTGCTCCCCGATTATCAAAATCCATGACGAGGCCTTGGACAATGTGGACCACTTTCCATACCTCGGGAGCCGACTGTCAACAAGGGCAGACGTCGATGACGAAGTCCTTCAGTGCGCCAGTGCAGCCTTCGGTCGCCTGAGGAAGAGAGTGTTTGAAGACCAGGACCTCAAACCCAGCACCAAGCTCATGGTCTACAGAGCAGTAGTGATACCCGCCCTCCTGTATGCTTCAGAGACATGGACCATGTACAGCAGGCACCTCAAAGCACTGGAGACGTACCACCAACGCTGCCTCCACAAGATCCTGCAAATCCATTGGCACACCAACGTCAGTGTTCTCGCTCAGGCCAACATCCCCAGCATCGAAGCTTTGACCACGCTCGATCAGCTCCGATGGACAGACCACATCATCCGCATGCCCGATACGAGACTCCCAAAACAAGCGCTCTATTCGGAGCTCCGACGCAGCAAGACAGCCCCAGGTGGGTAGAGGAAATGCTTCAAGGACACCCTCAAAGCCTCCTTGAAAAAGTGCAGCATCCCCACTGACACCTGGGAATCCCTGGCCCAAGACCGCACAAAGTGAAGGAGAAGCATCCAGGAAGGCGTTGAACACCGAGTCTCTTCGCCGGGAGCAAGCGGAAGCCAAGCGCAGGCAGCGCAAGGAGCGCACGTCAACCCACCCACCCGCCCCTTCAACCACCGTCTGCCCCACCTGTGACAGAGACTGTAGGTCCCGCATTGGACTCATCAGTCACCTGAGAACTCATTTTTAATGTGGAAGCAAGTCATCCTCGGCTCCAAGGGACTGCCCAAGGTGAGGATTTCTCCAGTAGTATGGATTTTGCCATCAATTCACAACAACTGAGAAATTCATCTAGTAGTAAAGCAATACTGTAGGTTAGTAAAGAATTTAAGGCATTTTAAGGACATTAAGAGTGAGTAGCTGGGTCACAGAATCAGATGTTGACTTCACCCCACGTTCTTGATGACATTATTGAAGTGATGGCTCCTTCACGCAGGTGCTCCTGCTCATGGGATGCAATACTGCCATTTTCTGCTGTTGGTGCCTGAAGTCTATTTTGTAGGGTACACATTGAAAGGAATTTATTCTTTTATAGCTAAGTTTCTAGATCCCCTGGTTACAATTTGAGCCACCACTTTTAACCCCATGCAACTAAACGGAGCATTATAAATGGCCCAATATAGTAGTACCCATCCAAGAGTTACCCCACCACAACATGACATACAGATGATTCCTCATTCTGCAGTGATAGCAACACTGATCAGGGTAGTCATGTCACTGGAGCACTGCAAATTTAACTTATGTAATTCCCGTGATACAAACAGAATCGCAACTTTTTTTTAAAGTCAATACATTAAAGGGAAAATATAGTTGGTTCTGTATAGTATTTATTGTGAAAAGTGCAAGTTGTTAGCCAATTAGCATGGTCAACACACTTTTAACTTCATCATTCAGTTTCTTTTGTTAGATCCACTGGTTGACGATATCATATCCAGCGTTACCCTGTATATCTCATCTATACCACAGACATGAAATGGCATCACATCATGAAATATTTTTCATCAAGATAACAGACAGCACCGCAGGAGAAAAAAAAAAATCAGCATTATCACACTAATCTGCTCAATTTAAGCGTGAGTTTATTGAATGTGTGGGATATAAAAGGCAATACACAAGGAAGAGCAGGTTATAATCCATATTCCACTGCTGAAACTACCCTTTGTGGGATATGAATTGTGGCTCATCATCCAGCCTCCATATATCTATAAATATGAATGTAACAATGTATCAGTTTCAAGATGTTAATAAAATCAGGTTGATTTAAGGTGTTAAACATATAATCAGAACCATTAGTCTGCAACAAATGAATTAATGCAAGTGCTATTTTACCAGCATTTGGAGATTGCATTCCATCCAATTTTTCATGAAAACATGTGACCTTGCACATGACCAGCTTACTTTCTTGACATCAACGCAGCATTTGATCGAGTGTAGCACCAAGGAGCCCCAGTAAAACAGAAGTCAATGGGAATCAGAGGGAAAACTCTCTACTGGCTGGAGTCATACCTAGCACAAAGGGAGATGGTTGTGGTTTTCGGAGGCTAATCATCTCAGCCCCAGGGCATCGCTGCAGGAGTTCTTCAGGGCAGTGTCCAGGCCCAACCATCGTCAGCTGTGTCATTAATGACCTCCCCTCCATCATAAGGTCAGAAGTGGGCCTATTCACTGATGACTGCACAATGTTCAGCTCCATTCACAATTCCTCAGATAATGAAGCAGTCCATGCTGCATGCAGCAAGACCTGGACAACATCCAGGCTTGGGCTGAGAAGTGGCGAGTAATATTCGTGCCACACAAGTGTCAGGTAATGACCACCTCCAACAAGATAGAAAGTAACCAGTTCCCCTGGACATTCAATGGCATTGCTATTACCGAGTCCCCCACCATCAACATCCTGGGGATCACCATTGGCCAGACATTGAACTGGACCAACCACATAAATGCAGTGGCTATTAGGGCAGGTCAGAGACTGGGTATTCTGCAATGAGTGGTTCACCTCCCGACTCAAAAAAATCTCTCTACCACCTACAAGACACAAGTTAGGAGTGTCATGGAATACTCTTCACTTCCCTAGATGGGTGTAGCTCCAACAAGAAACCTGACACTATCCAGGACAAAGTGGTACACTTGATCTGTACCCCATCTACTGGTTTAAACATCCACTCCCTCCACCATGAGCATACTATGGCTGCAGTGCATACTATCTACGGAATTCACTGCCGCAACTCGCCAAGACTTCTTCTGCAGCACCTCCCAAACCTGCAATCTCCACCACCTAGAAGGACAAGGGCAGCGGGTGCATAAGAACACCATCACCTCAAGATCCCCTCCAAGTCACATACCATCCTGACTTGGACATATATCGCTGTTCCTTCATTGTTGCTGGGTTAGAATCCTGGAATTCCTTACCAAACGCATTGTGAAAGAGCACCTTCACCACACGGACTACAGCGGTTCAAGAGAGTCCATCATCACCTCAAGGGCAACTAGCGATGGGCAATAAATGCCAGCCTTGCCAGCAACACCCACATCCAGAGGTTGAATATATTTTTAAAAAACTCCCATCATAGCCAAGCTCCACTGGATCCTCATTGCCCAAAAACAAAACAAAAAATGACTTTAAAATCCTTGTCCTCCTCTTCCAATTCCTCCATAGTCTCATCCCACCCAAGTGATCTTCTCCACCCATACATTCCTGCACTCATGTGACTTATTCTTTAATTTGTTCTTGGAATTAGGGTGACACTGGTGAAGCTGTATTGATTGTCCATCCCTAGTTGCCCCGAGGGCAGTAAGAATTAACCACAACAATTTGCATTTATATAGCCCCTTTAACGTAGTAAAACGTCCCAAGGCACTTCACAGGAGCGTCATCAAACAAAATTTGACACCGAGCCACAGAAGGGAATATTAGGGCAGAGGTAGGCTTTAAGGAATGTCTTAAAAGAAGGAAAGAGCAGTAGAGAGGCAGAGAGGTTTAGGGAGGGAATTCCAGAGCTTAGGGCCTTGGCAGCTGAAGGCACGGCCACCAATGGTGGGGTGATTAAAAACGGGGATGCGCAAGAGGCCAGAATTGGAGGAGCGCAGATATCCCGGAGTGTTGTGGGGCTGGAGGTGATTCCAGAGATAGAGAGGGGCGAGGCCACGGAGTAATTTTAAAACCAGGATGAGAATTTTTAAATTGAGGCGTTGCTTAGCCAGGAGCCAATGTAGGCCATGTGATCATAGTGTAAAATGGAAGCTGCATACAGGTCAGATCAAGTAGGGTGGGTTCCCTTTCCTGAAGGACATTAATAGACCAGTTGGGTATGATAACCCGGCAAATGTCATGGTCATTTTTGCCTGGTGCCAGTCCACAAATGACCAGATTTCTTAAATTAAACTTTGAAATTTTCCTCTGGGTTGCTACTCCAGTACCATAACTGCTCGTTTCCTGCTCCATGTGATCATTCTATCACTACTTCCCTTACTGACATCAAAAGCCTTCTAAAAATAAAGCTTTCTTTGACAATGCCTTCAGCTCCCCATAAATCCTCCTTCTTCTTCTTCCTGTTAAGTGCTCTAAGACTTTTGTTAATGTGAGCAGCACAATACAAATTGATGACATTTAAAAAACATATTTCTAGGATTCTTCATTTAAAGTTTGAAAGTATCTTGAAGTTAGATGTTAATCAAGTTCTAATAACTTAATTATATATATGGAGATAGTATGCACTCTAAGGAGATAAGCAATTGACATTTATCGGTTTCTTTAGTTAAATAGCTGAAATGTTTTCCCAATTGAATTGCACCCTGCTGGATTTATTTGGTCAAAGGGCAGCTATTAATACAGGACTCAGCATGTAATTTACTTCTGCATCATAGGTCTGGCAATACCTTTATGTCAGTCTGCATGGGAGTAAGTTCTAAAACATGCTTTACCCTTCAAAATGTATATTTTTGTGAACACACACATTTTGGAAACTACTTAGAAAAACAAATTTAATGTTCTCCAAAACAACTGTTAAGTTGTACTTTCTACCAAAATAAAATTTAATTTAGGATGGTTCAACTACTTCTTGCATATTACAAATATTCCTGAATTGAGAATAGCCAGGCCTTTTCTGTCACTCACAGGCAATATCTGTATCTTGTCTGATATGGATGAAATGTTCTTACATGAGCACAAAGTTATTGAAAGGTTCCACATAACTGGTGCTCAGCAATGTAACCACAAGCAAATTTAAACACAGACAGCATTGTTGATTAAGTCACACTGCTGCCATCTAACCACCAGACAGAAAAACTCTCAATGCCTCAGCATGTCCGTTTTTTAAAGCTGAAGATAACCTTAATCAATCACATGTTCCATAAAGTAATTTCAGATAAAAGACAGGACGGTATATTAAATAGAGTATTGATAGGATGTTTGTGGGCATCATGGGTGTAGGGGAAAAAAGTTAAAATAAAAAGAGAACTTTGGAATCAGGTAGCACTTAAAAATAGAAATGCAAGAAAACCCTAATGTACAGAGAATGTAGTCTATAAATTATATTCAACAACTCACATTTATATAACACCTTTAATGTAGTAAACCGTCCCAAGGCACTTCACAGGAGTGCAAGCAGACAAAAAAAAATGACACCGTGCCAAATGAGATATCAGGACAGGCAACCAAAAGCTAGGTCAAAGAGGTAGGTTTTAAGGAACGTCTTAAAGGAGGAGAGCGAGG
The DNA here is from genome assembly GCF_052327205.1 of Somniosus microcephalus. Classification (NCBI taxonomy): domain Eukaryota; kingdom Metazoa; phylum Chordata; class Chondrichthyes; order Squaliformes; family Somniosidae; genus Somniosus; species Somniosus microcephalus. Next base: position 90,931,974 of record NC_140993.1, on the reverse strand, counting down.
TGGAGGGACAGAGCGGTTTAGGGAGTGAATTCCAGAGCTTAGGGCCTAGCTGGCTGAAGGCACGACCGCCAATAGTGGGGCGTAGGAAGTGGTAGATGCACAAGAGGCCAGAGTTCAACAGTTTAAAATCATCCTTGGCCTCTGTCTCACTCCAGACAAGACCAAATGGGGTTTACATTATGAGAAGTGGTGCTCACCCATTCTCAGAGGCAGAAGTGAAGCCATCTAATGACTTGTTACAAATCAAGGCATGGTGTTTATACCTTCTTGGGCTATTCCCTAATCGACATGATTGAAAGAGTTGGGTTTTTACAACAATCCGACAGCTTCGTGGTCACTTTTACAGATAACAGCTTTTTATTTCCGGATTTTTTTAAAACTGAATTCAAATTCTCAAACTACTGTGGTGGGATTTAAACTCACGTTCTCCAGATTATTAGTCTGGGCTTCCAGTCCAGTAATATAACCACTATACAACCATGATGAATTGTCTAGTCGTGACGCTCCAGCCATCATGTGTGTGGGGCAGACTCGGTGGCCCAACTGGTCTTTTCCTGCCTGTCATTTTCGTATGTTCGGGCAAGCTTAAGGGTTAAAGAGCTGTGCAGGATCTACAGGTCTTGCCACATTAGGTGTGGTCTGACAGTACCGCCAACATTTTGCCTGCAGCACCGTTGCTGTTTCGATCCAAAACAAAAACAGCAGAGAAGGTTAAGGGGAGATTTGATAGCGGCTTCCTCAAAATTATGAAGGGTTTTGATAAGAGTAAAAAAGGAGAAATTCTTTCCACTGGCAGGAGGGTCCGTAACCATTGGACACAGATTTAATATCATTGGCAAAAGAACCAGAGGGAAAAGGAGGAGAATTTTTTTTAATGCAGCGAGTTATCATCATCTGGAAGGGTGGTGGAAGCAGATTCAATACTAACTTTCAAAAGGGAATTAGATATATACTTGAAAAGAAAGAAGTTTGCAAGGTTATGGGGAAAGAGCAGGGGAGTGGGATAGCTCTTTCAAAGAGCTGGCACAGGTACGATGGGCTGAATGGTCTCCTTTTGTGCTGTATCATTCTATGAAAAAGACAATGGTCTCTTTGGAATGCCAGCAGCGAAATCTCCCACACCGCTTCTGCCTGTGGTTCACGCACTTGGACAGTGTTATCGCGAGCTTATACCTGCACACGCAGACAACTCCAATGATGCTGGAGCAAGCATTGGGGTACGTTACTTGTCCCTTGATAGCACAGTGTTCCACAAGTTTTTTCCGTGCTCTGAGCCAAGATGTTTGCTGTGCTAATGAATAGTTTTTATTACAGATGTCGCTTGTTGCTTCTTTACTCAGAGCGGTGAGACTGTGGAACTCGCTACCACAAGGTGTGGCTGAGGCGAATAGCATAGAAGCATTTAAGGGGAAGCTAGATAAGTATATGAGGGAGAAAGGAATAGAAGGATATGTTAATGGAGTTAGATGAAGTAGGGTGGGAGGAGGCTCGTGTGGAGCATAAACACCGGCACAGGCCAGTTGGGCCAAAAGGTGCTGTTATTGCTATGTAATAATGTCAGTCACTGTAGTAGGTGGTCCGAGTATCTCACTGTAACGAGAATTGACTCACACCGCCCTATATCTTGTACGATGGAAGGGACCCAGTGGTGCAACAATAAAATCCCCTCATTACCCAAAGTGGATACATGCATTTCTTCAATCTCTCTGAAGGCCTACATGTGGTGAGGTCCAAATTTTTAAGCTACACAATAAGGTGAACAGATAATTATGATCAGAATCACTTAGTTCAATCAATACATCTTATCCCTGCACAATATGAAAACAGTACAAATAATGTTATCCTGCTTCAGTGGGTCATCTTGCTCAACTCAAACAGGAGTACCTCCTCTGTATCCTGCCTTTCTGGAGCCTGTGTCTCAGCTGCTGTTTCTGGAGCAAAAGCTAGACCGATTTTTAGGAGTCTTAACATTATCCTTTACTTCCTGACTTATCACAGTCAGAAAAAAAAATCAAAAAACATCCACCACAGTAGGTGTGGGGTTTTTAAGCCACCAAATTGCTTCTCATTTCTGTGGGGAAATTGTCAAAAAAATCCAGAATTGCATCACAACTATTAAGAGTTTATGTAGCAGTCTTTACACTAAGAAGGATGAATATGCTTTCAGGCCTCCCCCTCTTATTTGCTTAGACAGAGAGTGGAACTAACTAACATTATTTATTCAGTTTGCTTTTTCAATATTTTCCACTGCTCTAATATATATTCTCCATTCAGTTTACAAACTGATTTTAGTCCGTGTAGTTCTATTTCCAACCAATAGATGGTGGTATTGCTGTGCTAATGAATAGTCTGTTTTAACACAAAGAAGACATGAAAAGACAGAAAAGACCAGCTGGTCCATCTAGCCTGTCCTATATTGTCATGGTGTAATTTATGCACCCCATCACCCCAGTCACACCCTCCTCCATCCATAGCTATGCAATCCCTTAAACATTCACTCCCTCCACCACAGGCGTACCGTGACTGCAGTGTGTACCATCTAGAAGGATTCTTCGGCAGCACCTCCCAAATCCGCAACCTCTACCAACTAGAAGGACAAGGGCAGCAGGTGCATGGGAACACCACCACCTCAAGATCCCCTCCAAGTCACACACCATCCTGACTTGGAAATATATCGCCATGCCTTCGTCGTCACTGGGTCAAAATCCTGGAACTCCTTCCCTAACAGCACTGTGGGAGTACCTTCACCACACGGACTGCAGCCGTTCAAGGCGGTGGCTCACCACCACCTTCTCAAGGGCAACTAGGGTTGGGCAATAAATGCTGGCCTTGCCAGCGACGCCCACATCCAATGAACGAATATAAAAGAGAGAGAAAATCCAGAGGCTAATTTACAAAAAAAGAGAAATTCCTCTCCGACCCATAAAGGCGATCAAACCTTTGTTCCAGGGCACCACGCTGACTGAGAGATACATCCCCCTCCCCCTCCCCCCAGTGCCAACCTACCTTCTATATGTAGTTATGCTGACCACTCTCAGGAACTCGTCCAGCTCTCTTTTGAACGATTGCAGCAAATCTGCACTCACTACACAAGCCGGCAACTTGTTCCATAGATCGACAACTCTCTGTGAAAATAAATAATCTCCAGACATCTAGTTCTATACCTACATAACTCATACTCACGTCCCCTGCTCCTTGCTAACCTATCTAACTCAAATAGCCTATCCACATGGGCCAAATATAATCCTCTCATTATTTGCAAGATCGCAATCACATCTCATCGAAGTCTACACTTTTCTACAGTAAGAATTCTGAGCTCTCCAAGCTATAAGCGGTAACTAAAGCTTTTAAAGTAGGTATCAATTGAGTGGCACTCCAAAACAATTCAACTTCAGTAACAAAGGACACAAAAACGAACAAGATCATGAGGTAATTGCAGTATAGATGTGGAAAGCCATTCTTACTCCTTCCATCCAGAGAGATCACAACAACCCCCATTGTAGCATACAATTGTTTCTTAAATGATTCCAGGGTTTTTGATTCCACTACTTTATCTGGACATACACATTGAACATTCTTTGTGCGAAGAAGAATTTCCTGATATCAGTCCTAAAATTAGTTTTTTTTTTTTTAAAAGCTAAAACTGGCCAGCACCGAGCCCGAATTTACAATTTACTTTTCAATCAATGAAATCAATACTTTTGTCCCATTTTGCTCATAAATGAGAATTCAGTTGATATTAGCTATCCCTGCATTTAGGGAATGTGGAGAGGGAAGAACAGCTGTGCGCTGAGTGGAATTAGGCCCGAGAGTGCAATCAATCAATCAGTCTTCAGAGTGAAGGAACGCACTGTACGAACTTAGATCATCTATTGACACCACTGTGTCAACCAGTAAGTTGGAGACGGTGCGTGACTTACGACAGGACTCACAGGAAACAGTGTATTTTACAGCAAACAAAGTCTATTTATTCAGCAAATAGTGTTTAAGCAGCACACTACAGAGTCTATTTTTTTTAAAAGTCTCTACGAACTACAGCAAACAGAACTCGTGACCAGGAGTGTCTCCCAATAAAAGTAGGGTGAATGCTCCAGCAAAATGCAGTGACTGGGGGATAGTTACATACAAATTATGTGCGTAAAATTAATCCCAGTCACTTACAACAGTGCAGTCTCCAGGTGTGATTGGGTAATTCCCCTATCAATCATCTCCATCCTGGCGGGAATAATGGTATCACTATTGATATGATGCCATGTATACCCAAGTCCAGCTCATTAATATATTTCAAAAAGAGCAGTAGTCCTAATACCGACCCATAGGGAACACCAATGTATACTTTCCTCAGGTCTGAAAAACAACCGTTCATCACTACTCTCTGCTTTCTGTCCCTTAGCCAATTTCGTAGCTATGCAGCCACTGTCCCTTTAATCCCATTGGCATCAATTTAGCTAACAAGTCTATTATGTGGTACTTTTTGAAATGCCCTTTTGGAAGTCCATACACACGACGTCAACTGCACTATCCTCATCCATCCTCTCCTTTACTTCATCAAAGAACACAATCAAGATAGTCAAACACAATTTGCCTTTAACAAATCCATGCTGGCTATCATTTATTAACCCATATCTTTCCAAGTGCCAATTAATTTTGTCCAGGATTGATATTTCTAAAAGTTTCCCCACCACTGGCAGTAGGCTGACTGGCCTTTAATTGCAGGGTTTATCCCTCTCCCCATTAACAGTGGTGTAACATTTGCAATCTTCCACTCTTCTGGCACCGCTCCCATATCGGAGGAGGATTGGAAGATTGATGTAGAAATACAGATAATTTAAGATCAATACCCTGCTTTTATCATATACAAAATCATTTTAATTTGCTGAAATATAAATTATCATGGGTGCAAGCAACTCTCGAATATCAAAAACTGCTTAACTCGCAGTCTGTAAATAGTTAAAATCAAATCTTCTCCCTACCTTCCTGTGCCAAAATAATGTGGGAACTAAAACACCTCATAAATGTTATTAGGACAGTATATTAAACACAATATTATAAATAAATAGCATTGACTGCTCGCTGAGATCATAGGTGAATTTTTGTGATGTTCAAGGAGAGGATATCAGGGTTGGGGGATGGAACTTTGAACCCTCCGAGGTCAGATACACCAGATGCAGGGTAAAGTTTTCTTTGCTAAGAGCATCCCCTACTCACTGCATCAGTGCAAACCTTTCTTTTTTCACTACCACACACCCTTATGACTTCAATAATTAAGACTGCCAACCACAGGTAGTTTGTGCTGTGGACCTGTGCTTACAAGGAACTAGGCAAGACTGCCAACAACATTTCACTTCAGGCGTGTACAGAGAGGAGGCTTTCAGTCTATCAGTCCGAGTTGGGTTTACACTTGCATTTGAATCTAGGTTTGAGAAGGGATTCCAGGTGGGTTATTGCACTTCTTTATCAGTGCAAACTAAAGTTTCAGCATTTGTATTCCTTGTATGACTGTTCTGGTAGCAGAAAATGATGAGCTAGAATGAGATATAGTCGGAGTGGTCTTGACATGAAGGGGGATAAATCGGAGGCTAATTCAGAGGCTGACCTGTGATTTTTGTGGGGTCAAGAGTGTACACGATAACATTTGGTCATCATTTTTAGCAAGATGGGCCTTATACAATACATCATAAAATGCTCAGAATGCCAGTCACACGAACAGACTACCAATAAGTAAAGAATAAGGGGCAAAAATTTGACTGCTTTGCGCATCCCGTTGGGGCTCAAAGCAACTAGCGCCCGGGCGCAGCAATGTTTGTGCCGCTCGCGAAATTGACCAGACATTTTGCGGCAGTGCTAAACACTACCACCACAATCTCCTGTGCCCGCATGACGTCAGTCGAGCAAGTAGCGCCCCGGACCGGATATTGAATAGTGCCCCCTGCCTTTCCGCCTGCCGCTAGCAACGACAGGTTAAGGGGAACGTTTTGTAGTCGGGAAGGGACTGGGGGAGTGCTATTTAAAGGCGACCGCTTCCTGCCTTTTTTTGTCGGCTACATTTTTGCACCACGCATTCTGAGAGAGAGCGAGAGAGAGAGAGTCTTCTGGAGAGATTCAACGCTGTGTGAAGGAGTTTTGGGTACTGAGCAGCACTTTGCAGGTTCATTTTGATTTGATCTTCCTTGCATCGATTTAGAAGAGATTATGGGGGCTGCACTCTTGAGCTTTTTCCCTGGGTCTCTCCATTGTTCTTTCCAGCAGATTTGATGTACAGGTCTCTCCAGGCCGAGATTCAAGGCTGCAATGAGCAGGGTGTGGATGGAGAGCAAGAGTGACCCTCCCCTTTAAGAACTGGCCAGCGCCACTGTGTCTGTGTTTCATTGCTGACTGACATCACATGAGCTTCGCCAGCGCTTTGAGGTCGGTGTTAGCGCCTTAAGAGAGGTGTGTAGTGCCTGATTTAGTGCTCCAATCAACTCCAGGGGCGATAGAAGCCAAGTTTGCTGTCAGAGGCGATACTTAGCGCCAGGCGCTAAACTGTGCGCCCGGCCAATAATTGCGCCCCAAACGGGGCGATACCGAATTCCTCCCCCTATAACTTGCAGCATTAACAGTACAATTCTCCAATTTGTAAATGTAGTCATTTCACCAACAAAATTGTAATGCAAACCTCCAGGTCTGTACTGTGTTTACCTTTTTGATCAGCATGAACTATTAAAGATCCTGGAATGTTTCTGTAAGCCTCATAACCCAGAAAGGTCACTAATGTCAGGGTCAGTCCTCTTCCTAAATTTATAGCACCTCCCAGAACCTAGGCATGGAGAAGAAATAGTTATGGTTACACATAAGGAAATCCAAAGTCATAATAAACAGCAAATATAATTTTAAAATGTTATTTTCTTTCCTGACATCTCATTAGGATGCCTGGTCAAGAGAACCGGTTCCCAGGCCACCACTGATGCATATTCTATTGGCTGGCTATTGAACATATCAGAATGACCAGAGATAATTCTGTCTCCCTGGGGAAAACACCTGGTTTCCACTAAGCATTTCCCCACAATGGCAATGCTAAGGATGAAAAACTTAGTTTTGCTCTTGCAATTGCTGACACACCAACAGCCCAGAACACCAGCTGCATAGAGTAAGCGCTGAATTGGGTTGGCAGTCATATTGATTATAAACATTAATTTACATGGAACTTCCTTCTCCTTCCCTGTGGGCTTAGAATCATAGAAGTTTACAGCACAGAAGGAGGCCATTTGACCCATCATGCTTGTACTTGTTTCATTTACATCCTTAACATTGGGACCCTGGTCCTGAACCCTGGTTGCATTGTATTTTTCTTGTATTCTAAATATCATGGGTAGTCAACCATCAAATCGGGAATGAAATCACAGTGGCACTTCGAAGTAGAAGCAAGTGATCTGCCCCTTCCTGCATTATAAAGAGTAACAAACAGCAATGATGCATGTCTTTTTCTTCCACCAGTCATAAGCTACACGATAGTATAAATAAATTTATTTTCAACCAAAGATTTCTGACCTTGTGACTTTGATCAGAAATATTTTTTATAGAATACATTTTATAGTATAAACATTAGACATTATCCACAGGTAAAGGGTCAATGTTTATGTATTGATGACATCCAGCTTTACTGTTCCACTACTATCATCACAGCTAATCCATTTTAAGCTTCTTTGTCTTGCACCTTCTCCCCCGGGCTTTAAATCTCCGCTCCATCTTTTCGACTGTCCCTTCAGTCATCTCTCCTAACACTATCACTGCTCAGCATCCATGCTATCCTATGTGAAACTCTTTCTGAGATATGTTACATTAAAATACACTGTAAAAATGCAACTTATTTTTCTTACTGGAAATTTCCAAGTTTCACTTCGACCGCAGGACACCTTTTGCATTACGAACATGCAAATTGTTGCAGGCAGTTTTCCTGCCAACTGTCACATTTCATAGAACATACAGTGGAATCAAGCAAGGGCAGCAGCACCAGAACAGACAATGAGGAGAGGCAATGGAGGAGGATGGCGTGACCGCTGTCAAAGGCTGCAGAGGTCAAGAAGGACGAGAAGCAAAAATGCATCACAGTCACACAAGATGTCATGTGACTGATGTAGGGGGTTGGCGTGTGCCCAGTCAGTTATGCCACTGACTGCCTGTGAGCGGTTCGAATCGCTCCCACACCCCTGGGTTCTAGACACCGGACTTAGGTACAGGCGGCGATACAGAAAATCGAGTAGACAAGTGGTTTGGTGTAAAGAAAACCAAGATTTTATTAAAACAGAAATGAAAACACAGTCTTATGAGAAATTACTGATGAAAATTACAGGCATAAACAATAACTATATACTTATACATGGAATGGGGAACACACGGCACATCGAGGGAAAATAACTACATTAACAATCCCCTTATCCTTATCCCACCCCTATACCTAACTAGATTAAGCTATGAGGGGCCAAGAATCCATGCTCACCAAATCCAAGCCTGTTGCTTTAACAGTTGTGAGTTTTGAGGTTTGGGCTTCTGTCCTTTGGGGTACTCCGTCGCCACGTGGTCTCAGGGCGCGGTGCTGGAGCTGCTGCTGCGACACACTTTTCTTCTCCTCAGCTACTGTCGTCGTCTCGTCGCGATGGGTTCTCTTCTTCTCCCTTGGGCGGTCGTTGGCGGTAACGTTGCGTTTGTGGGACGGTTGGCAGTCTTTACTGCTTAGACTTTTCTACCCATTCCTTGAACGTCGGTATATTTGTTGTGGCGTGGACACCTGCGTTTAACGCCAGCTTATACGCAGAGTTCAATAGCCAACTTGTTCTGTCCATCCAATATGTTTTCTTCCCCAAGCGCCAGCTTATAACTAGGCGCCCAGTTTTTATCAATGCGTCTTCTGCTGCCCTTCTCGGCTCTTGTCGGGTCTTTACCTTTTTCTGCGTCTCGCCTTGTCTCGTTTCGTCTGCCCCCTTTTTGCGGCCTGTGTGTCCTGTATGACTTTGGACTCAAGTCTCGTTCCCCTCCCGCGATTGGTATGGATGTCCTTGGTTGTAAAAATTAGTGCGGGGAGCGAGAAGAGAACCCGACACGAGGCCAGGGCACGAGTACGAGCGGCAGCAGCCCAAGACCAAACAAAAGGTCAGAGTCAAGAGAGGGGAGCAAGAGAGCGCCGTTGCTACTGAGGGCCTACAATTATACCCGTTTCTTCAACTCCTTATCTGCGCACCAAATCAGGTCAGTCCATTGTTTGACTTTTGGCGGGCTGTTTTAAATGATTATACCAATCTAAACTAACTGGCTTTAGATGGCCGTTTATCGCACCTGATGACCCGATGCATTTTAATCGGCCTGTGCAGCTTTGGTGGCTTCCTTAAGCTGTTTCCGATTATTTATGCAGACAAACTAATGGCCTTATGTTTAGGCCTAACTGGGTTGATCTGTTTCGATCTGACAAAATGCATATTCAATGTTTGCCTAGCTGTCTGGCTTTTCAAACACAAAGTCCTTTTCACAGAAATGCATTTTAAGTTTCGATTTCCCAAAACTGCCTGTTCTGTGCTGCAGAGTCCAAGCTTTTAAAATCTCACAGGCTTTTGGTCACGAGGTACGGACGCCATCTTTTGGGTACCCTTTTTAAATTGTCCATGCAGGGTCCCTTTTATTAATAACCTTGGGGGAATGTGGGAATTTTGAGAACCTTACACTCCCCCCTGTGATACTAAAACTTGCTTGAAGTATCATCCTTACCAGGTGAGCAAAATTTCCAACCCTCCATAGTCAACCTTCCCCTGTAATTACCTATCTATGATCCCACGACACATGCAATTCCCATTCCGCGAAAATGTAGTGTACATAAGCATACATAGAATAATTACAGTCTTTTACACACATCCAAGCATGGAGGGGGCCCAACACCCCTGCACCATTTGGTACACATACATCTTTATTAACAACGCGTCGCAAAATCTTTATTAAAAACAAACACAAAAAAAACAATATTTAATCAAAAATACAAAAAAACTCAAACAGGCGTATCTCCCTCCACCTTCACATAATGTTCCTTCCAGATCCTCTGGTTTCGGAATTCTAGCATCTGACCTTTTCCCTTGCACTGGATGCAGACTAGATACAACACTATCCCTAACTGGCAAACCACGAGAATGTGGGAAGCCAGTCTGATCCACGAAGGGACCTCTATGTTATTGAAAATGTCCCACCAGGGTGGAATCACAATATCCAATATCTTAGCCCCTATCTCTACTGTTTTCTGCTCTAGAGTGTAAAAGTGTTTCTGTGAAACTATAACAGCTTTGAGTATTTTGGTAAGGTGTTCAGGGAGAGGGGGAATTTCGTAGCCAAAGTGGGCTACGTACTTCTGCAGGTTGGTAAAATTCTCCTTCACAGTGAGGTGAACAGTGGAGGGTTCAGGAATGGGGATAATTCGCTCCTGGGCCACTTGAACTTCTGCCTCGGGTTTAAAACAGAAACTGCTGTCACTAACAGCTATGCTGTCCATACTGGTAATGGGATGCTCCTGTGGTGACACAATATGTCCCACCTCCTATATATGCTACCTATGGGGGAACATGGCCTTGTGCCATTGCCTCCATGGTACAATTAATAGGTTTCGCGCCAGCAGCTCTGAACCCGCACTACGGTTTTGAATAGGCATTCAAGTGCTGGGGACACAGGATTATGTGTGCTCCCCGGCTCCGGCACCCTGAGAGGTCAGTACCTGACATAACGTGCTCCCACTTTATGACATAAGGTGGGACCGCTGTGAAACGAATGTGTGCACCCCCTTGAATGACTCCAATGTTCTCAACCCTGTATACCGGTGCGGGTCGGGCTGTCCTACCCATGACCGGCATCCTAACAACTACTCCCATGATCGTGTGGTTGGACCGTCCACAATCCATGGGGACTGGATAGGCTTCGGAGGCTAGCCGGAGTTGGCATGGGCTTAATGCATTCTCAAACGGATGGAGGGCTGCGAGGTGTTTGTTGCTGATCCAGGAGGGGACTAAACCCTGTTTTAAATCATCCAGATTACTGCGGCCCTTGCCCAGCAACCATGCCCCGTATAGCACGCACACCTTGTTCTGCGCAGCCTGGTCAGAAGCATTTCTGTCCTCCCTTATGAGGGCATTTACTGTCTTTGCGTGCTTCTCCAACTCCGTTATAATCTCCTTTAAATGGACCGTCATGGCCTGGTCCTCATGCAACTCCAAGCCCACTACTTTGTTCTCATCCATTAATATCTTCCTTAACTGTGTTTTTAAACCGTTTATCTGGGTCTGCAGCTCTATGTCATCCAAACTGTTGATGACATAGGACCCAGTGTTAAACGCAGTAAAATCATTCCATACTCCCCTTCGTTGTCTCCCTGCATTACCCAAAAACTCGCGGTGTGTGGTGTACAGTTCGGTTTTGTCAACATTGGCGAAATCGAACTCATAAAACTTCCTGACCATGTCCTTTAATAGGGCCAGGTATAGCTGCTATTTCTTTGGGACATCACTCCGGCAAATGTACCTCGGTGAGATTTAAAATCACGGAGGCTACCGCGTAGTGTACCCCTTGGTACAGCACCTGATCTGTAGGCACTAGTACCAGCCCATTCCCTGGTCCCTTGATGGTGGTGGGGCACCCTTCCCTGGGTAACCTCGCCGCCTGCGCCATGGGCGGGGCACAAGCTCAGTGCCATTGACTGGGATCAGGGTGTATGGGACCGCACACACCTTCAGGCTGGTATCCCACTTCATCCCCTCCCCAGTGTCTTGCCACTGCCGGTGGAAAACAATGGATATGCCTGAGGGGCAGACTCTCTCTGACCCCCACATACAGATGTAAATCCCTTGATCCGGCTCCCACCACTTGTCCCAACACACACTTAATCCTCCGTGAGTCCCTGTAATCGTCCGGTGGGTATTGTTCCCCAACCGTTCCCACTCGACTGCGGGGTTTCTCATATCTTTGCTCAGCTTTCTGAGTCACCACCACCTATCCAGAGGAATGTGTCCCTTGCACGTTAGACATATACGTTTCCCTACGGTGACGCTGACCCTTGTGGTAACGACCCGTACCCTGGGGCACAGGAGGGAGGCCTCCCCGTACGTGAACCCGGTCTGGCTGGAGTACTGAGACGAATTGGACCCAGCCACCCTGGCCACCTTCCCTCGTGGACGTAGATGGCGGTCTCCTCTGCATCCCGTTCGCTGCTTCCATCGGTCGCTATCGGCGCTCTATCCCCTGAGCACCCATAGACGTGAGAGTCCTCTACGTCGCCCCTCTTTCCCAGGCTCAGTCCCATCAGGGCAAGTAGGATTATGATCCCCTTCAACCCGACAGTCTTTCTGCAACAGATACAAAACATACAGCCAGGTCCCCAAGAGATTCTCTAGCTTGGGTGAAGCATAGTCGAGCCTGGCGGCCTCGACTCAAATACACACTCTTAGTAGATTATTACTTATCTAAAACTACCCATCACCTTACTTAACTTAAGCTAAAACACCCGAACTTAAGCTAAATACTTAAACTTAACAATAACCTTACATTACCTAAACTATATACATCCGCCGCCCGTCTCTGGGCGGCCAGGCTAATTCCTGGTTGGGCTGCGGCACACCGCTTCCTCCGGCGTGCCTGCACCGTCCTGCACTGTTGGTCCCTCACCGCCCGTGGCGGCTAGCTGGGGACCTCTGTCCTTTGACTTCCCCCTGACTCGGGAGGCTGTCCCTTTAAACTGGGGAACTGGTGACCATGGCTTTCTGGGTTGGGGCGTCCGTGGGGACCTTCTAGGGGCTTTAGTAGGTGGGGTTTTCTTGGCCGATGGGCCTTTAACCCAGACCGCTGTCCCCTCCGATGCGGCCTGTGGGCTTACCACTGCCGCTGGCCGGGGATCTTCCCCCTTAGGCTCGACCTCTCCCGAACCTGGACTAGGGGCAGGTAACTCTTCGCAGCCTGTTGTTACAGGCTGAGAGTCTCCACCCCCAGGTCCCTAAACTAGGTCTGGGGCGGGGTCTTCGCCCTCAGGTCCCTCCTCCTCTATACCTGGGTTAGGGGCGGGGTCTTCACCCTCAGGTCCCTCCTCATCTGGAGCCCAGAAGAGTGGGGGAGTATCCCAATCGATGGGCGGGATGGCCCCTCCCTTTATGCAAGCCACAGCGCCTGCCTGTGCAGTCTGTGAACTTGCTCCTGCTGCAGGCTGAGGATTTTTATCCTCAGACCTTACCCCAACTGGCTGTTTTCCCCTTTCAGGTTTAAACAGTTTGCACTGGTTAATATGAAACCATTTGGTACGCCGGGGCATCTTAACGGCGTATACCATGGGGCTGGCTTTATCTACAATGCTGTAGGGCCCCATGTACAATGGCTCCAAACTTCCTACTTGGGCATAGTTCCTCACCGTGACCTGATCTCCTACCTCCCACTCATGGTGCTTTCGGGGTTCGAGCAGCAATCAGTTACTCCGATGCTGCCTTACGATGTTCCCAGCAGCCTGCTCGTGGACCTGCTTAAGGTGCTCGAAGAGGTTTCGGGTGAACCTGTACCGGTTTACCTCTCTGAGCTGACCATCTGTGAGCACCGGGGCTAGTACATGGGTGGGGGTCCGCATAACCCTGCCGGTCATCAGCTCGTACGGGGAGTACCCCGTGCTTTTCGACTGGCTGACCCGGATCCCCATCAGAACCAACAGTAGGACCTCAGCCCATTTACGGGGCGAGTCCACCGTCTCCTTCCTCAACCTTTCTTTCAGGGTCCTATTTATTCTTTCCACAATCCCTGATGACTGTGGGTTGTGGGCCACGTGCCACTTCCCCTCGATGCCTAGCAGCATAAGGGTATTCTGCATCACCTGTCCGGTGAAGTGACTCCCTTGGTCGGACTCCACATACTGTGGTAGCCCCCACCGCGAGAACACTTCCCGAACCAGGATCCTGGCAGTACCCAGAGCTGTGGCTGTCCTGCAGGGGAAGGCCTCTATCCATTTGGTGAACACATCCACCAGGACTAGGCAGTACTTATAGCCTCCCTGGGCGGTGGGCAGGGCCCGATGTAGTCGACCTGTATCGACTGCCATGGTCCCTCTACCCTCCTGATGTGTCCCATAGGTACCTTCCTTTTGTGGGGGTCGGGGTTATTCGCAGCGCACACAAGACAGCCTGCACAGAACTCGCGGACATCTTCCCTGAGTCCCGGCCACCATCCCGCCTGTTCCACCCGCTGCCAGGTGGTCTCAGGCCCGGGGTGTCCCGCTCCTGGACCCTCATGGGCCAGTTGAAGGAATTCCCTCTGGTGCTGCTGCGGCACAACCCACTGTTCCCCCCGGAACAGCATGCCCTCTTTCACGGAGAGGGTCGCTGTGCCGTACGGACCCTCTACCCTTTTTCCCTCAGTCACTGCACTGACTGCCTTGAGGACGGAGTCTTGGGCTTGGACCGTGTTAAGGTCCGGGGCTAAAGCTACCCCTCAACTCCCTTGGGTCCCGTCCCTACCTCTGACCGCCACCATGGGTCTGGACCCGTAGGGGTCCCAGAAAGTGCCTGTGCGGGCACCCTCCTTGGCGAGCATGTCAGCCTGCTGGTTGCCCTGGCTGCGGGGTTCTGTGGAGGAATGGGCCTTCACCTTGTGGATGAAACTCTCCCCTTCCTCCCCCACTGCGGCTAGGATCTTTTCCAGCAGGGGTTTTACTGTGAGGGGTCTCCCGTCGGCGGAGGTGTATCCGCGGCGGGACCAAATGGCCAGGTACTCCGTACACGAATTGCATGTGAACATGCTGTCCGAGCAAATCGTGTAGGGTGTGGGGAAGATTTCGGGGTAACGACCTACACCACCGTGGACAGTTCAGCCTGCTGGGCCCTCATGGTGCTGGGGAGCCTAATCGCCAGGGCAATGTTAGCTGCTGGGTCATAAACTCCACACCCCGTGAGACGCTCACCAGCAGATACCGTACTGGAACCGTCTACAGTACATTGATCTCGCGGCCCGTGGGATGTATCCCGACCCGTAAACCTATGTTCACTTCCCAAACCCCTTCAATGGAACACCGGTGGGCTGTTCCAGGATATACCAGGTTGGCTGCGAGTTTTGGCTCGCAGAGACCCTTCACTCTAAGATCCATCTGTGAGAGGAGCAAGGTCCAGTGGGCAATGCGGGCACTTCTCACTGTTCCATCCTTGATCGTCCCATCCAGAAGCATCTGGGTGGGTGTGTGATGGGTGAGGAGGGTGATGGGAGAGGTGCCTGTGAAGATCAGTGATCTTTTCACAGTCCAATGTGTGGCCAAAAGGTGCCTCTCACAGTTGGAATAGCTCCTCTCCACATCCGTGAGTATCCTGGAGGAGTAGACCACCGGCCTCAGCCTGCCGTGCCGCTCTTGGAGCAGCACAGCACTCAGGCTATCCCCGCTGGCTGCTACCTCCAGGAAAAACTCTTTCCCCCTATCTATGGCCCCTAGAGCTGGTGCGGTCTGCAAATCCTTTTTGAGCCTGACAAATGCTGCCTGGCAACCCTCATCTCAAAGCCACTCCACTCCCTTGTGTAGGAGTCGGAGCAGAGGGGCCGCTGTGGCTGCATAGTCCTCAATAAAGTCTCTACAGTACCCGGTTAGCCCCAGAAATGATCTCACACCCGTTACAATGTTGGGGACCGGTAACTCTTGTACCGCTTCTCTCCTAGCCTTATCTATGGCCCTTTCTCCAGCGCGCACGGTCAGGCCTAGGAATTTCACCGCCTGCTGGCCAATCTGTGCTTTCTTGGGGTTTACCGTAAAACCCTCTTGCCCAAGCAGCTCCAGCAGTTCAGCCAGTAGTGGGCCATGCTCCTCTTTCGAATCAGTGAACAGGAGCAGGTCATCCACATATTGTACCAACTGTCTGGGCTGACTGAACTCCTTTAAACTGTTTGCCATGCACTGATGGAAAATGCTGGGGCTGTTGTGGAAGCCCTGAGGCAAGCAGTTCCACGTGTACTGTTGCCCTTTAAACGTAAAGGCAAACTTGTACTGATCCTCCCTCCTTAAAGGGATGGACCAAAACCCGTTGGAAATATCCAGCACCATGAAAGTGGTCGCGGATGCTGGAATGCTTCCTATCAGGTTGGCAACTGCTGCTACCGTGGGTGCACAGGCTGGGATGTTACTGTTGAGCACCCGATAGTCCACCGTGGCCCTCCAGGAATTGTCCGGCTTTCTAACTTGCCACAATGGAGAGTTTACGTGCGTGGCTATCGGCTTCAGAACTTCCTGCTGTACTAACGAGGACATGGCTGCTTCCATGTCTGGCTCTGCTTCCTTGGAGAAGTTATACTGTTTGTGGTCGGGCCATGGGGTCCCCGTCTACGCTGACCTCAAACCCGTTGACCCTCCCGCAGTCGTGTTTGTGTGTGGCAAATGTGGCTAGGTGGGCCTGCACAAATGCCTGGAAATCCTTTGGGGTATTGCTGACCATAAGCTCGAGGTTATAATCCTCTTTGGGCTTCATGGTGCACAGGGTCCCCTTCCCTTCCTTTCCTGGGATCACTACTACCTCACCGTTCTTTCCTTTACCTGCCCCCCATAGGCAATGATTTCTCAGATCTACTAGGATCCCGTGGCCTACAATATAGTCGGCCCCTAGGACCCCTCTTCCACCCTCCACTTCCCATTTCATCAGGACACAGGTCCACTTGGACGGAGCGGTCCTAACCGAATGACGAGCGGGATGGAAAAGGAGCCAGCCTGTTCTTTGCCTGTGAACCCCGACAGACTTTATGGGACCCCATTAGATAGAGGTGAGGTGGTGTGGTTAGCTGAGTAGACCACGGTGCATGATGACCCAGTGTCCAACAGATAGGTCCCCGTCACCTTTTCTACCTCCATCTCCAAGAGGGGTCTTTTCCATTCGTCGTACCGGAGAGAACACAGGTAAACAGGCTGCGCTGGCTCTAGTCACAGCTGTGGGTTGGATGGGGCTGACAGGGTCAGAGCACCTGTAGCGGCTGCTACTCTCCCCTGGCCAGTCAATAAGGACCTCATGGTGTCCAAAAGTGACTCGACCTCTGCGGGAGGGATTCCTGCCCCTGCCTTTTGGGCTGGGGCTGTGGAATTCTTTCCCTCGTTGTCTTTCCAAGGGTTTTTGCACTCCTGCCACCAATGACCATCCTTTCCACATCCGTAACAATTCGTCTTTGTGTTGGCGGGGGATTATTCCCTTCCTGATGCCACTCTTTCCTACCCGGTTCGGGTTTTACCTCGTGCACCTTCTCCTCGGGTGGGTGTGCATCGGTTCCCCTACCGTTCTTATAGGCTAGAGTCAACTGTCTGATCACCGTAAGTTCGGTGGTCTGGAGGTTCTTGGGGTCGAACCAGACTTCTGCCTTGGCCCGGACCTGTGGCAAGCTGTTCGCCACCAGGTAACGGAGCCAATGGGCCAGGGGATTCCCGTTCAGGAACACCCGGTTCGGCGTCCCCGGACAGGCCCTCCGGTACACCGGCCACAGCCGGTCCACGAAAGCCTGCGGTGTTTCCCCTGGGAGCTGGACCGTCTTCTCCACATGGGAGAAAGGACTTCCCTCATTCATCCCCATGGCCTCTAGAACCGCATCTGAGCTCCTCATACCCGCTCTGCCCCCTCTTACACTCGTCAGAGAGGGATTGGAGGAGACTACTCTCCAGGGAGAATAGCAGCATCTTGGCCTGCTCAGCGCCGTCGCAGTCGTTGAGGCTGGCTGCCTGCTCTATGTCCCTGAAGTGGATCGAGGGGTCTCCCTTTTCGGACAGCTTCGGGATATGGTTGACCATAGCCCTAAGCTGTTGGGTGCTATAGGGTAATACGAACTGGTTTTGGAGGGGTCCCTCATTGTCGCCATTGACTGGTGGGCCGAACCTCCAATGCCGTGCTGGGCACATCGGTCCCGGCTCCGACCTCTCTGGCGGGGGTTGCTCCACCTCTGGCTCCACCCCACCTTGCTACCAGACCTCGCTGAAACCTGGCGCTACGGGTGGTGGTTGTGAGACCTCCTGTCCCACAACCGGGTCGTCCCTGGGCACTACCGGTGATGTTGGAACTGTCCTCCCCTCGTTCCCCATAAAATCCGCCTGGCCTGCCTTTGGGCTTATGAGGCATACCATGCCTTTTGCCTTCCTGAGGGCCAGGCTCAGATTTTCTATCCGCTCTTTGCAGGGGCCGTGGTCTGCCTCCTCAAACCCCTGTTTGCTCGCTAGCTTGTAAGCTGCCTTTACCTCCTGCACTTTCTCTTCCTGTTCCCTAACCTGCTTTGCCAAGCGGGCGTTCTTCTCCTGCAACCTTAACTCATTTCCCTTGGCTTCGGTGACTTGGCACCGTAGGTATTCCAACTGGGCCTTGTGTTCTCCCATTAAATACACACTCTCCTGATTCAAGGCCTGCAATGCTACCAATAACTTCTCCCCTGCTAGAGCCTTATCCTGGATCTCCAGGGCTGACTCCTTTAACTCGGCTGCCTGTGCTGCAACGAGCCTGTCCAAAAGCTGGACCTGCTTTTTGAAACACGTGAGCCAGACTGCCTTCTCTAAGGATTTCTTGTGTTCCTTTCCCTCTGTCCACTTAGCTGCTGCATCTACCGGACGCCCAGCTGTTAACAGAGTGGTGATCCACTTCTTAGTGATATTCACCTTGCTAAACACATAATCAGAAATCCTTTCCTCCATCATGGTTTGCTCATCCGAACCATTGTCTACTGTATCGCAACCCTGTTGCCAGTGCCCTGCCGCGGTCGCCATTTTCTGTAGGGGGTGGCGTGTGCGCCCAGTCAGTTATGCCCCTGACTGCCTGTGAGCGGTTTGAATTGCTCCCACACCCCTGGATTCTAGACACCGGACTTAGGTACAGGCGGCGATACAGAGTAGACAAGTGGTTTGGTGTAAGGAAAACCAAGATTTTATTCAAACAGAAATGAAAACACAGTCTTATGAGAAATTACTGATGAAAATTACAGGCATAAACAATAACTATACTTATACATGGAATGGGGAACACACGGCACATCGAGGGAAAACAACTGCATTAACAATCCCCTTATCCTTATCTCACCCCTATACCTAACTAGATTAAGCTGAGGGGCCAGGAATCCATGCTCACCAAATCCAAGCCTGTTGCTTTAACAGTTGTGAGTTTTGAGGTTTGGGCTTCTGTCCTTTGGGGTACTCCGTCGCCACGTGGTCTCAGGGCGCGGTGCTGGAGCTGCTGCTGCGACACACCTTTCTTCTCCTCAGCTACCGTCGTCCTCTCGTCGCGATGGGTTCTCTTCTTCTTCTCCCTCGGGCGGTCGTCGGCGGCAACGTTGCGTTTGTGGGACGGTTGGCAGTCTTTACTGCTTAGATTTTTCTATCTATTCCTTGAACGTCGGTATATTTGTTGTGGCGTGGACACCTGCGTTTAACGCCAGCTTATACGCAGAGTTCAATAGCCAACTTGTTCTCACTGTCCATACAATATGTTTTCTTCCCCAAGCGCCAGCTTATAACTAGGCGCACAGTTTTTATCAATGCGTCTTCTGCTGCCCTTCTCTGCTCTCGTCGGGTCTTTACCTTTTTCTTCGTCTCGCTTTGTCTCGTTTCGTTTTGTCTGCCCCCTTTTTGCGGCCCGTGTGTCCTGTATGACTTTGGACTCGGGTCTTGTTCCCCTCCCGCGATTGGTATGGATGTCTTTGGTTGTAAAAATTAATGCGGGGAGCGAGAAGAGAACCCGCCACGAGGCCAGGGCACGAGTACGAGCAGCAGCAGTCCAAGACCAAACAAAAGGTCAGAGTCAAGAGAGGGGAGCAAGAGAGCGCCGTTGCTACTGAGGGCCTACAATTATACCAGTTTCTTCAACTCCTTATCTGCGCGCCAAATCAGGTCAGTCCATTGTTTGACTTTTGGCAGGCTGTTTTAAATGATTATACCAATCTAAACTAACTGGCTTTAGATGGCCGTTTATCGCACCTCATGGCCCGATGCATTTTAATTGGCCAGTGCAGCTTTGGTGGCTTCCTTAAGCTGTTTCCGATTATTAATGCGGACAAACTAATAGCCTTATGCTTAGGCCTAACTCGGTTGATCTGTTTCGATCTGACGAAATGCATATTCAATGTTTGCCTAGCTGTCTGGCTTTTCAAACACAAAGTCCTTTTCACAGAAATGCATTTTAAGTTTCAATTTCCCAAAACTGCCTGTTCTGTGCTGCAGAGTCCAAGCTTTTAAAATCTTACAGGTTTTTGGTCACGAGGTGCAGATGCCATCTTTTGGGTACCCTTTTTAAACTGTCCATACAGGGTCCCTTTTATTAATAACCTTGGGGGAATGTGGGAATTTTTAGAACCGTACACTGATTAGGGCTATGATGTGGCCGGGGCAGAAATCTAATTGGTGAGATTCAAACATGGAGTTGGGGCGGACAAAACATTCAAGGACTTTGAAGGGAGGCTGGAGATCGGATGGGAGGACACTGCTGTGAGCACCCGGGAGAAAAGTCATAAAAGGTATTATAAACAATTGTGCATTTTTTTCCATTTGCTTTGAACACTTGAATTTATTAGTTAAAGCAATATTGGAGCAGAGGGGGGGAAAGCCTTTATGACTAGGCAGGATGGTTAGAGGCGGGAAGTCATGTGATGAAACCGCCAGGAATATGTGCAACCAGAGACATATCACCAACAACAAACCAAAGGTTAAACGTGAGCTTGCAATGTCCCTTTTAAACAACAAGAAGATCGATAGTCTGGAAACTGCAGGCGATTGGAGCAAGTTGGACCCGCGCCTGCGCAGTCACTCCCGCTTTGGGAAGTTGCAGCGGGGCAGAAGACGGTTAAATCCCCCGGGCCAACACCCCCTCCCCGGACCGGACAAACACTCCCGGGCCGGCACCTACCTGCGCTGTTACCCCGGGCCCAGAATAACTGAAGGGCCTCGCTCTGCAGCTCCAGCTTCGCCCGATCACTGCAGCTTTTAGCACGAACTGAGTATAAACGGCTCTAGCCACCGCCGCCATCCTCACCGTCCCCGCTCTGCAGCGCCCCCGCCCGCAGAGGGCGCTTTAAACCCCCGCTGTGCAGTCAGCCCAGCCTCTGGAGACACCTAGCGGTCAATGCAATAATAGCCAGTGCTGACTGAACCCAGGGATCAGACTGAACCCAGGGATCAGACTGAGAGTGCCTAGTGCTGACTGAACCCAGGGATCAGACTGAGAGTGCCTAGTGCTGACTGAACCCAGGGATCAGACTGAGAGCACCCAGGGATCAGACTGAGAGTGCCCAGTGCTGACTGAACCCAGGGATCAGACTGAGAGCGCCTAGTGCTGACTGAACCCAGGGATCAGACTGAACCCAGGGATCAGACTGAGAGTGCCCAGTGCTGACTGAACCCAGGGATCAGACTGAGAGCGCCCAGTGCTGACTGAACCCAGGGATCAGACTGAGAGTGCCTAGTGCTGACTGAACCCAGGGATCAGACTCAGAGCGCCCAGGGATCAGACTGAACCCAGGGATCAGACTGAGAGCGCCCAGTGCTGACTGAACCCAGGGATCAGACTGAGAGCGCCCAGTGCTGACTGAACCCAGGGATCAGACTGAGAGTGCCCAGTGCTGACTGAACCCAGGGATCAGACTGAGAGTGCCCAGTGCTGACTGAACCCAGGGATCAGACTGAGCGCACCCAGGGATCAGACTGAGAGTGCCCAGTGCTGACTGAACCCAGGGATCAGACTGAGCGCGCCCAGGGATCAGACTGAGAGCGCCCAGTGCTGACTGAGTTAACCCACAGACAACGAGGGTTCAATCTGCATTAACCACCAGGCACCTAGAGATCAGTCTGAAAAGACATATCTCAGAAGTGTAGGGTTCTCAAAATTCCCACATTCCCCAAAAGTTATGGATAAAGGGACCCTGTATGGACAAGTTGTTAAAAAGGGTACCCAAAATGGCTTCTGCAACCTCATGACCAAAAGTACAGGATTTTAAAAGCAAGGCCCTGCAAAAAGGCAGGCACTTTTCAAAACCTGAAACAAAACCTAAATTGCATAAATCTGTGAAAAGACTTTGTGGAGCCAAACAGCGAAGCAAACACAAAATATGCATTCATTCACCTTGGAACAGATCAGGTCAGAATGGGCCTAATCGAGGCCATTAGGTTTCTGCATATATAATCAGTAACAGCTCACAGTAGCCATCAAGCCAGGATAAGGACAATTAAATTTCATAAATAACAAACAGCCAGGACATCGAAGCCATTATACCAGGAGACAACCACCCCAGAAGTCGTTAAAGTAAATGGCTGTAATCATTTTTAAACGAGCCTGCCAAAAGTTAGACAAAGGACTGACCTGATTTGGCACACAGATAAGGAATGAAGAACCGGGTATAATTGTAGGCCCATCGGTAGTGATCGCTCTCTTGCTCTTGCCCTTATCTCTTGGCCTCCTGCCTCTCGTTCTCGTGCCCTGGCCTTGTGGCGGGCTCTCTTCTCGCTCCCTGTGCCGCTCAACACCAAGGACGCCCATTACTACACCGAGGGCCAAACGCAGGAGGAGAACAGGACCCGAATTCGAAAACACACAGGACACACAGGCCACAAACGGGCAGACGAGACGAGACGAAGAATACGGTAAACCGGTAACGGCAGAGAAGGGCAGCGGAAAGACGCGTTGGGGGACAAACGCCTAGTTATAAGCTGGCATTTGACGAATAAGTTGGTGTTCGGAGCATGGATAGCAGCGTCCATGATGAATAAACTGGCGTTCAAAGGATGGGTAGAAAAATCAGTTTGACAGTATAAACCGCCAACTGAGCCCCAACCATTTTAAAAAACCCGTCAGCGACTAAACCGTCCGAGGAAGAAGAAGACCCATTGTGACTCGACGACGACGTTAGCTGAGGAAAAGGAGGGTGATTCGCATAAACAACTCCATCGCCGCGCCCTGTGACCAGGTTGCGACAAAGTACCCCAAGGACAGCAAGAACGGACCCCAAAACTCACAACCGTTAAAAGTCAACAGGTTTCAAATTGGTGAGCATAAATCCCTGGCCCCTCATAGTTAATCTAGTTAGGTATAGGGGGTGGGATAAGGATAAGGGGATTTTTAATGTATTTGTTTCCCTCGATGTGCCGTGTGTTCCCCATTCCCATATAAGTGTAATTGTTCATGCCTGTAATTATTCCAGTGATTCTCAGTAGTGTGTTTTATTCAGTCTTTTAATAAAATTCACGGTTTCTTGTACCAAACCACTTGTCTACTCGATTTTCTGTATCGCCGCCTGTACCCAAGTCCGGTGCCTAGAACCCAGAGGTGTGGGAGCGATTCGAACCGCTCAGAGACAGTCAGAGGCGAAGCGGACTGAGCATACGCCACCCCCTACAGAAATGGCGACTGTGGCAGGACTCCGGCAAAAGGGGTGCGATACAGTAGACAATGGTTTGGATGAGCAAACCATGATGGAGGAAAGGATTTCTGATTATGTGTTTAGCAAGGTGAATATCACAAAGAAGTGGATCACCAATCTGTTAAAGGCTGGGCGTCCGGTAGATGCAGCAGCTAAGTGGACAGAAGGGAAGGAGCACAAGAAATCCCTAGAGAAGGCAGTCTGGCTGATGTGCTCCAAGAAACAGGTCCAGCTTTTGGACAGGCTCGTTGCAGCACAAGCAGCCGAGATAAAGGAGTCAGCCCTGGAGATCCAGGACAAGGCTCTAGCAGGGGAGAAGTTACTGGTAGCATTGCAGGCCCTGAATCAGGAAAGGGTTCAGTTAATGGGAGAACACAAGGCCAGGTTGGAATACCTACAGTGCCAAGTCACCGAAGCCAAGGGTAACGAGTTGAGGTTACGGGAAAAGAACGCCCGCCTAGCGAGACAAGTAAGAGAGCAGGAGGAGAAAGTAAAAGAAGTAAAGGCAGCTTACAAGTTAGCGAGCGAACAGGGGTTTGAAGATGCAGACCACAGCGCCTGCAAGGAACAGATAGAGAATCTGAGCCTGGCCCTAAGGAAGGCAAAGGGCATGGTGTGCTTCATAAGCCCGAAGGCAGCCCAGGCGGATTTCACAGGGAAAGAGGGGAGAACGGTTCAGACACCACAGGCAGTGCCAAGGGACGACCCGGTTGAGGGACAGGAGGTCCCACGACCACCACCCGTTGCGCCAGGCTTTAGCGAGGTCTGGCAGCAAGGGGGGGGGGTGCAGTCAGGGGTCGAAGCGGAGGTGGAACAACCCCCGCGGGAGAGGCCGGAAACAGGGCCGATGTGCCCAGCCCGGCATCGGAGGTTCGGCCCACCCGCTAATGGCGAGGACGTGGGACCCCTCCAAAACCAGTTCGTATTACCCTATAGCACCCAACAGCTTAGGGCTATGGTGAGCCATATCCCAAGGCTCACCGAGAAAGGAGACCCCTCGGTCCACTTCAGGGAAGTGGAACAGGCAGCCAGCATCAACGATTGCGATGATGCTGAGCGGGCCAAAATGCTGCTGTTCTCTTTGGAGAGCAAGCTCCTCCAATCTCTCTCTGACGAGTGTAAAAGGGGGCAGGGCGGGTATGAAGCACTCAGGGATTAAGTTCTGGAGGCCATGGGGATGAATGAGGGAAGTCCTTTCTCCCGTGTGGAGAAGACGGTGCAGCTTGCAGGGGAAACCCCGCAAGCTTTCGCGGACAGGTTATGGCCGGTGTACCGGAGTGCCTGTCCGGGGACACCTAACCAGGCATTCCTGAACGGGGATCAACTGGCCCACTGGCTCTGTTGCCTGGTGGCAAATAGCTTGCCACAGGTCCGGGCCAAGGCGGAAGTCTGGTTTGACCCCAAGAATATTCTGACCACCAAACTTACGGTGATCCGACAGTTGACCCTAGCCTACAAGAACAGTAGGGGAACCGATGCACACCCACCTAAGGGGAAGGTGCATGAGGTAAAACCCGGACAGGGTAGGAAGGAGTGGCATCAGGAAGGGAATAACCCTTCTAGCACAAAGCTCAATTGTTACGGGTGCGGGAAGGATGGCCACTGGAGGAAGGAGTGCAAAAACCCTTGGAAAGATAGCAAGGGAAAGAACTCCACAGCCCCAGCCCAAAAGGTAGAGGCAGGGATCCCTCCCGCCGCGGTCGAGTCATTTTTGGACACCATGAGGTCCTTGTTGACTGGCCAGGGTAGAGTAGCCGCCACTACCGGTGCTCTGACCCCGTCAGCCCCATCCAACCCACAGCCATGACTAGAGCCAGCGCAGCCTGTTTACCTGTGTTCCCTGCGGTACGATGTATGAAAAAGACCCCTCGTGGAGATGGAGGTAGAAAAGGTGAAGGGGACCTATCTGTTGGATATGGGGGCATCATGCACCATGGTCCATTCAGCTAACCCCACCACCTCACCTCTATCTAACGGGGTCCCATACAGTCTGTCGGGATTCACAGGCAGAGAACAGGCCGGCTCGGTTTCCATCCCGCTCTCCATTCGTTTGGGGACACTCCACTCTAAGTGGACCTGTATCCTAATGAAGTGGGAACAGGAGGGAGGAAAGGGGATCCTGGGAGCCGACTTTATTGTGGGCCACGGGATCCTGGTGGATTTAAGAAATCATTGCCAATGGAGGGCAAGTACAGGAAAGGACGGCGAAGTAGTAGTCATCCCAGGGAAAGAAGGGAAGGGGACCCTATGCACCATGAAGCCCAAAGAGGGTTATAACCTCGAGCTCATGGTCAGCAACACCCCAAAAGAGTTCCAGGCATTTGTGCGCGCCCACCTAGCCACATTTGCCACGCACAAACACGACTGCGGGAGGGTCAACGGGTTTGAGGTCAGCGTAAACGGGGACCCAATGGCCCGACCACAGAAACAGTATAACTTCCCCCCAGGGAAGCGGAGCCAGACATGGAAGCAGCCATGTCCTCCTTAGTAGAGCAAGGGGTCCTAAGACCGATAGCCACCCACGTAAACTCTCCATTGTGGCCGGTCAGAAAGCCGGACAATCCCTAGAGGGCCACGGTGGACTATCGGGTGCTCAACAGCAACATCCCAGCCCGTGCACCCACGGTAGCAGCAGTTGCCGACCTGATAGGAAGTATCCCAGCATCCGCGACCACGTTCATGGTGCTGGATATTTCCAACGGGTTTTGGTCCGTCCCTTTAAGGAGGGAGGATCAGTACAAGTTTGCCTTTACATTTAAAGGGCAACAGTACACGTGGAACTGTTTGCCTCAGGGCTTCCACAACAGCCCCAGCATTTTCCACCAGTGCATGGCGAACAGTTTAAAGGGCTTCAGCCAGCCCAGACAGTTGGTGCAGTACGTGGATGACCTGCTCCTCTTCACCGATTCGAGGGAGGAGCATGGCCCGCTACTGGCCGAACTGCTGGAGCTGCTCAGACAGGAGGGCTTTAAAGTAAACCCGAAGAAAGCACAGATTGGCCAGCAGGAGGTGAAATTCCTGGGCTTGACCATACGCGCTGGGGAAAGGGCCACAGATAAGGCTAGAAGGGAGGCGGTACAGGAGATACCAGTCCCCAACACAGTCACGGGTGTGAGGTCATTTTTAGGGCTAACCGGGTACTGCAGAGACTTCATTGAAGACTATGCAGCCACAGCAGCCCCTCTGCTCCGACTCCTACACAAGGGAGTGGAGTGAGCTTGGTGTTACGTCCGTGTAATAATAAGAAAAGGACTGCAGAGAACGGTACAACAGGTGTTTACTCAACGTGGTTCAAACTGCAACTGAAACAACAGATTACTACTCAGCGTTATATACAGGTGTGGTCACTGCCGGTACTACAGTATACATGAGCTGTAGAAAGTAGTTCCCCCCTTAAAGGTACATACATTACAATTCCTCCCCTTTTAGATTAACAGTACCATAACACTCATTTAACAATTAAATATCAAACTAATTACAATTAACACTTTTAACATGCAACATTAGCTGAAAATAGTCTATTTATAAATTCAGTCTTTCGGGAGGCTTCCTGATCCTTTCTGGATAGCGCCTTTCCCGAGTGTCTTGCTCTTGGTGCGGAGGCAATTCTGGCCCCCTGTCGTCGGTTGGTTCATCAGCTTCCGATGCTACTGTTTCTGGGGTAGATGCTACCTGTACGTCGGGTTCATCACCAGGTACGTATGGGCGAGGCATGAGGGTTGACTTGTTCCTGTGACTCTAGGATCTGGTCAGCATGGCGTCTCACGATGCTCTCCCCAACGTCCACTGTGTACATTAGTGGGCCCTGCCGTGTGCCTGTCGTTCCTGGCTGCCATTTTTCTGTTCGGTAGTCGCGGGCCAAGACTGGTTGCCCTACATTGAAGCTCCTTGTTGGCTTCTCATGGATGTGCTGGAATTGCTTACTCTCAACATCTCTTCGTACGTTTGGTCTGAGCAAATCCAGGCGAGATCTTAACCTTCGGTTAAAGAACATCATGGCTGGGGCCTGGTTGGTGACTGCATGTGTCGCATTCCGGTAGGCGAACAGGAAATTGTCCACCTTGTGCTGCAGCGGAATGTTGTCATTGTACATAGCCTTTATTGCCTTCTTAAAGGTTTGTATGAACCTCTCAACCAATCCATTTGTGGCTGGATGATACGGGGTGGATGTGTAATGCCTTATCCCATTCTTTTTCAAGAACCTCCGGAACTCTTCGGACACAAACTGTGGTCCGTTGTCGGAGCAAATCTGTTCTGGCAAGCCATTCCTGGCAAAAATGGTCCGTAGGACTGCAATAGTTTTCTCCGTGGTGGTGGAGGACATTTTGATGACCTCAGGCCATTTCGAGTGCGCATCCACGGCTATTAAAAACATTGAGTCCATGAATGGACCAGCAAAATCAATATGCACCCGTTGCCATGGAGCTGAGGGCCACTCCATGGGTGTAGAGGGGCCTGTGGTGGTGCATTTTGGACTTTCTGGCATCCTGAGCAGCTCTTGGTCAGGTCCTCAGTTGTGACACATTTTCCGGTGCTGGAGCCTTGACTACTACCTCAATCTTCTCTGGGGACTTATGTAACCCCTCTTTATCAATAACGTGGCCACAATACGAGATCTGTTTTCTAAAAAACTCGCATTTGGGGCGGTTAGCTCGGAGCCCATATTCCTGCAATCTAGTGAGCACCTGCTCCAGGTTGGCAAGGTGATCACTGTCATTTTCGCCCGTGACCAGGTTGTCGTCCAAATAACACTGGGTCCCTGGGATCCCTTGCAGGACTTGTCCCATTGCCCTCTGCCAAATAGCCGGAGCTGATGCTACCCCGAATACCAGCCGGTTGTATTGGTAGAGACCTTTATGGGTGTTGATTGTGAGGTATTTTTTTGATGCTTCTTCTACCTCCATTTGCAGATACGCCTGGGCCAGATCAATCTTAGTGAAGCGTTTCCCTCCAGATAGTGAGGCGAAAATATCTTCAATCCGCGGAAGTGGATATTGTACGGTGTGAAGGACCGGGTTCACTGTTACCTTAAAGTCCCCACAGATGCGAACCTTCCTTGGTTCCCCAGGCGTGCTGCTCAACGACTTTTTCATCACAGGGACGATGGGTGTAGCCCACTCGCTCCAGTCTACCTTGGACAGTACACCTGAACGTTCCAGACTCTCCAGCTCTGCTTCAACGGCTGGGCGGATCGCATAAGGTACCGGTCTGGCCTTAAAAAATTTTGGGCTTGCGTTTTCTTCAATTTTAATCGTCGCTGTCATGCCTTTTAGTGTTCCGAGTCCTTGCTGGAACACTTCTTTCGCGTCAGTTAGGATCTTTGACAGTCGCCCAGGTGTGACGTCGTCATCCTTTTTGTCAGCCACAGTCAGTGCCTCTATGGAATGCCAATCCAGTTGTATTTTCCGGATCCATTCACGTCCCAGTAATGGTGGTCCTCCATCTTGCAATACATACAGGTCTAGTTTTGGTGTTTCCTTACCATTATATATAACGGTCACCCTTATTTTTCCTTTAGGGTAGACTTTTTGCCCCGTGTACGTCTTCAAAATAATTTTTGTGTCTCTCAAGGGTATGTGTGAGAATAGCCGCTCGTAGTCCCTTCGGTTTATGACTGTTAGAACTGATCCTGTGTCCAATTCCATCTTTACCTGGACTCCTGCTATCTTGAGAGTGACCCAAATGGTTCGGTGATCCTCCGTTGTGATCACATTATGTAGTTTCAGACAACTCAGTTCCCTACTTTTAGAGTCGTTATCACTCTTTTGTTCGTCTGAACTATTCTCTGTTATCTTATGTACCTTCTTGTACTTCCCTTTGGTCGGTTTCTTATTGCTGGTTTTCTTTCCCGACCTGCAGACTCGTGCTATGTGTCCTACTTTTCCACACTGTCTGCACACTTTGTCCTTGAACCAGCAATCATTATGGTCATGTGTTGTTCTGCCGCAGCGATAGCACTTCACTTTTCCGTATGACATTTCATTTGTGCCATATTCTTGCGGTCTCCGTTGTATCTCTGCAGCACCCCGTGCTGCTGCTTCGTGTGATACTGCAATGCTGAAAGCCTTGTCCAGCGTAAGATCCTTTTCTGATAGAAGCCGTTTCTGGGTTCCTTCACTTTGAAGCCCACACACAAACTTGTCCCTTAAAGTATTTGCTAGTCCCGTTCCAAACTGGCAGTGTTTCGATAGCTTGCGCGGTTCCGTTAAATACTCAGCATTACTTTCATCTTTATGCTGGTTCCTTTTGTGAAACTTAAATCTTTCTGCTATCAGCACCGGTGTGGGGTTTAAGTGGTCCTGTAGGATTGACACTATGTTTTCAAAATCCTTTTCTACTGGCTTCTCTGGGGTTACTAGGTTTCGTAGTAAGCCATACATTTTTGCACCCATTGAATTCAACAATACCAGCGCTTTCTTGTCATCTGGCACTTCATTCCCCTTGCAGTATACTTCTATGCGTTCGACATATGTCGTCCAATCTTCGACTTCATTGTCGAACGCTGTGATACTGCCACTTCAGCATTTTTGGGTGTGGTTAGACTGGCTTAAAATGGCATCTCCCGCGCTTTCCTTTCTTCCCTGCTGCGGCTTAAAATGGCATCTCCCGCGCTGCTGCCAACGCCGCTCTCGGCGGTCCTCGTGGCAAATGGCGACGCCCTGTGGGTTTCGCGCGCTGCTCCTGCGCTGCTGCCAACGCCGCTCTCTGCGGTCCTCGTGGCAATGGCAGTGCCTCGCGTTTTCCTGTGTTCCTCTCTCCCCCGTTGACGCTGCTCGGCCCTTGAACACTGGCTGCGCTTTGCCTCTCTCCCCCGTTGACGCTGCTCGGCCCTTGACCACCGGCTGCGCTCTGCTCTCTCTTGCCTCTCTCCCCCGTTGACGCCGCTCAGTCCTGAACACCGGCTGCGCCCTGTGTGCTCTGCCTTCTCTCTCTCCCCCGTCGACGCTGCTCGGCCTCTTTCTGTGCTGCTCGGTCGGCTCTAGCCATTGCTGTCCGGGAAGGGTCTGTGCAGTACCTGTTGCCAGCCCGTTTCGCTGGACCACCATGACTGGAAAGCCAAGTCTGGCTCTCGACAGCCTCCCCTGCGATGCTCAAATCTCCGCTGGATGACTGGGCGGTTGCCCGTGGTCAACGCCCATGCTTTTGGACTCGACCTTCTTCCACTGTTCTCCAGAAGCGAATCCCTGGGAGGCGATGCAGAGTTGCAGGTAGGTTCGAACTTGCTCGTCGCCACTGTTACGTCCGTGTAATAATAAGAAAAGGACTGCAGAGAACGGTACAACAGGTGTTTACTCAACGTGGTTCAAACTGCAACTGAAACAACAGATTACTACTCAGCGTTATATACAGGTGTGGTCACTGCCGGTACTGCAGTATACATGAGCTGTAGAAAGTAGTTCCCCCCTTAAAGGTACATACATTACACTGGGGATGAGGATTGACAGGCAGCATTTGTCAGGCTCAAAGAAGACCTACAGACCACACCAGCTCTAGGGGCCATAGATGGGGGGAAAGAGTTCTTCCTGGAGGTAGCAGCCAGCGGGGATAGCCTGAGTGCTGTGCTGCTCCAAGAGCAGCACGGCCAGCTGAGGCCGGTGGTCTACTCCTCCAGGATACTCACGGATATGGAGAGGAGCTACACCAACTGTGAGCGGCACCTTTTGGCCACACATTGGGCTGTGAAAAGATCACTGATCTTCACGGGCACCTCTCCCATCACCCTCCTCACCCATCACACACCCACCCAGATGCTCCTGGATGGGAGGATCAAGGATCCTGAGTGTCTTGCTCTTGGTGCGGAGGTGATTCTGGCCCCCTGTCGTCGGTTGGTTCATCAGCTTCCGATGCTACTGTTTCTGGGGTAGATGCTACCTGTATGTCGGGTTCATCACCAGGTACGCGAGACCTGGGGTTGACTCGTTCCTGTGACTCTAGGATCTGGTCGACATGGCGTCTCACAATGTTCTCCCCAACATCCACTGTGTACATTAGTGGCCCCTGCCGTGTGCATATCGTTCCTGGTTGCCATTTCTCTGTTCGGTAGTCGCGGGCCAAGACTGGTTGCCCTACATTGAAGCTCCTTGTCGGCTTCTCATTGATGTGCTGGAATTGCTTATTCTCAACACCTCTTCGTACATTTGGTCTGTGCAAATCCAGACAAGATCTCAACCTTCAGTTAAAGAACATCATGGCCGGGGTCTGGTTGGTGACTGCATGTGTCGCATTTCTGTAGGCTAACAGGAAATTGTCCACCTTATGCTGCAGTGGAATGTCGTCATCGCACATGGCCCTTACTGCTTTTTTAAAGGTTTGTACGAACCTCTCGGCCAATCCATTTGTGGCTGGATGATACGGGGCGGATGTGTAATGCCTTACCCCATTCCTTTTCATAAATCTTCGAAACTCTTCGGACACAAACTGTGGTCCGTTATCAGAGCAAATCTGCTCTAGCAAGCCGTTCCTGGCAAAAATGGTCCATAGGACTGCAATAGTTTTCTCCGTGGTGGTGGAGGACATTTTGATCACCTCAGGCCATTTCGAGTGCGCATCCACGGCTATTAAAAGCATTGAGTCCATGAATGGACCAGCAAAATCAATATGCACCCGTTGCCATGGAGATGAGGGCCACTCCCATGGGTGTAGAGGGGCATGTGGTGGTGCATTTTAGACCTTCTGGCATCCTGAGCAGCTCTTTGTCAGGTCCTCATTTTGCTGATCGATCCCCGGCCACCACACATAAGCCCTAGCAAGGCTTTTCATTTTCACCCCTCCCAGATGGCCTTCGTGAAGCTCATTGAGCACTCTCTCCCTTAACTTGGGTGGAATTACCACTCAGGATCCACACATCAAGGTCCCCTGGCATACTGACAGCCGTTCTCTTCTGGATGAGAATGCTGGCAACAGTGAGTCGCCATGTGTTGGCCATCCCTTCACCGTCAAGTCATATACCCGAGACAGTGTCGGGTCATTTCGGGTCTCCTTCTCTATATCAGCGTTAGTTACTGGCAAGCGTTCAATTATAGTCGAATAAAATATTTCGACAGGGTCCACTGCTGGTGCTTCCTCCGCAGTAGGCAGTGGCAGGCGTGAAAGCCCATCAGCGTTTCCATGCTGTTTCGTGCCCTTATACTCGATTTCATATTGGTTTGCCCCTAGAAAAAGGGACCATCTTTGTAGCCGTTGCGCAGTCATCACCGGAACGCCCTTCTTTGGATTAAAGATGGAGACAAGTGGTTGGTGGTCAGTCAGCAAGGTGAACTTCTGCCCGTGCAGATAGTGATTGAACTTTTTCACTCCCCACACTAGGCTGAGGGCCTCCCTGTCAATCTGGGCGTAGTTACGCTCGGCTGAGGTTAGGGACCGAGACGCAAAGGCTACTGGCCTCTCCGAGCCGTCCGGGAATTTGTGCGACAGCACCGCTCCAATGCCATAGGGTGATGCATCACACGCCAATTGAATTGGTAGTGCTGGGTTGAAATGAGCCAACACCTCTTTTGATGTGATCAATTCTTTGCACTTCTGGAAAGCTCGTTTACATTCGTCATTCCACTTCCATGGTATCCCCGTTTGCAGTAGGGTGTTCAGTGGGTGTAGTACTGTAGACAAATTCGGCAAGAACTTATGGTAGTAGTTCACCAGCCCGAGGAACGACCTCAGTTGTGACACATTTTCCGGTGCTGGAGCCTTGACTACTGCCTCAATCTATTCAAGGGACTTATGTAACCCCTCTTCATCAATAACATGGCCACAATACGAGAACTGCTTCTGGAAAAACTCGCATTTGTGGCGATTAGCTCGGAGCCCATAATCCTTCAATCTAGTGAGCACCTGCTCCAGGTTGGCGAGGTGATCACTGTCATTTTCGCCCGTGACCAGGGTGTCGTCCAAATAACACTGGGTCCCTGGAATCCCTTGCAGGACTTGATCCATTGCCCTTTGCCAAATAGCCGGAGCTGATGCTACCCCGAACACCAGCCGGTTGTATTGGTAGAGACCTTTATAAGTGTTGATCGTGAGGTACTGTTTTGAGGCTTCTTCTACCTCCATTTGCAGGTACGCCTGGGCCAGATCAATCTTAGTGAAGCGTTTTCCTCCAGATAGCGAGGTGAAAATATCTTCAATCCGCGGAAGCAGATATTGTACAGTGTGAAGGACTGGGTTCACTGTCACCTTAAAGTCCCCACAGATGCGAACCTTCTTTGGTTCCCCAGGCGTATTACTCAACGACCTCTTCATTACAGGAATGATGGGTGTAGCCCACTCGCTCCAGTCCACTTTGGATAGTACTCCTGAACGTTCCAAACCTTCCAGCTCTGCTTCGACGGCTGGGCGGATCGCATAAGGTACCAGTCTGGCCTTAAAAAACTTTGGGATTGCATTTTCCTCTATTTTGATCATCACTGTTATGCCTTTTAGTGTTCTGAGTCCCTCCTGGAACACTTCTTGTGCATCAGTTAGCATTTTTGACAGTCGTCCAGGTGTGACGTCGTCATCCTTTTTGGCATCTACAGTCAGTGCTTGTATGGAATGCCAATCTAGCTGTATCTTCCGGATCCATTCACGCCCTAGTAGTGGTGGTCCTCCATCTGGCAATATATATAGGTCCATTTTTGGTGCTTCCTTGCCGTTATATATAACGTTCACCCTTATTTTTCCTTTGGGGTAGACTTTTTGCCCCGTGTACGTCTTCAAGACAATCTCCGTATCTCTCAAGGGTATATGTGAGAATAGCCACTTGTAGTCCCTTCGGTTTATGACTGTTAGGGCTGATCCTGTGTCCAATTCCATTTTCACTTGGACTCTGGCTATCTTGAGCGTGACCCAGATAGTTTGGTGATCCTCCGTTTTGATCACATTATATAGTTTCAGACAACCCAGCTCCTTGCTTCCGGAGTCTGTATCACTCTTCAATTCATCTGAACTACTCTCCGTCACCTTATGTACCTTCTTGTACTTCTCCTGTGGGGATTTCTTGCTGCTGGTTTTCTTTTCCGACCTGCAGACTCTTGCTATGTGTCCTACTTTTCCACACTGCCTGCACACTTGGTCCTTGAACCAGCAATCCTTATGGTCGTGTGTTGTTCTGCCGCAGCGATAGCACTTCACTGTTCCGTATGACATTTCATTTGTGCCATATTCTTGCGGTCTCCGTTGTATCTCTGCCGCGCCCCGTGCTGCTGCTTCGTGTGATAATGCCATGCTGAAAGCCTTGTCCAGCGTAAGATCCTTTTCTGATAGAAGCCGTTTCTGGGTTCCTTCACTTTGAAGCCCACACACAAACTTGTCCCTTAAAGTATTTGCTAGTCCCGTTCCAAACTGGCAGTGTTTCGATAGCTTGCGCAGTTCCGTTAAAAACTCAGCATTACTTTCATCTTTATGCTGGTTCCTTTTGTGAAACTTAAATCTTTCCGCTATCAGCAGTGGTGTGGGGTCTAAGTGGTCCTGTAGTATTGACACTATGTTTTCAAAATCCTTTTCCACTGGCTTCTCTGGGGTTACTAGGTTTCGCAGCAAGCCAATACCTTTTTGCACCCATTGAATTCAACAATACCAGCACTTTCCTGTCTTCTGGCACTTCATTTGCCTTGCAGTACACTTCTATGCGTTCGACATATGTCGTCCAATCTTCGACTTCATTGTCGAACACTGTGACACTGCCACTCTTCGGCATCCCTGGGTGTGGTTAGACTGGCTCAAAATGGCATCTCCCGCATTCTCCCTTCTTCTCCGCTGCGGCTCAAACAAAATGGCGTCTCCCGCGCTTTCCTTTCTTCTCCGCGGACGCTGCTCGGCCCTTGAACGCTGGCTGCGCTCTGCGCGTTTTCCTGCACGCCTCTCTCGTTGACGCCGCTCGGTCCTGAACCCCGGCTGCGCCCTGTGTGCTTTACCCTCTCTCTTACCCCGTCGACGCTGCTCGGCCTTTTTCTGTGCCGTCGGTCGGCTCCAGCTGCCGCTGTCCGGGAAGGGTCTGTGCCGTACCTGTTGCCAGCCCGTTGCGCTGGATCGTCGTGACTGGAGAACCAAGCCCAGCTCTCAACAGCCTCCTCTGCGATGCTCAAGTCTTCTCTGGATGGTCGACGCCCGTATTTCTGGACTCGGCCTTCTTCTTTCACTGTTCTCCAGAAGCGAATCCCTGGGAGGTGATGCAGAGTTGCAGGTAGGTTTGAATCCCATCTTCGTCGTCAATGTTAAATCCGTGTATCTTGATGTATGGTGTCCTTCAATAAATAGACAGAGACTGCAGATAACAAACAACAGGTGTTTACTGGATGAGCGTTACTCTAAAACTAACAGTACAGATCCCTACTCAGGGTTTATATACAGGTGTGGTCACTGCCGGTACTACAGTATACAGGAGCTGTAAAAAGTAGTTCTCCCCTTAAAGGTACATACACTACACTACCCACCGCCCAGGGAGGCTATAAGTATTGCCTAGTCCTGGTAGATGTGTTCACGAAATGGGTAGAAGCCTTCCCCTGCAGAACAGCCACAGCTCTGGGTACGGCCAGGATCCTGGTCCGGGAAGTGTTCTCGTGGTGGGGGCTACCACAGTATGTGGAGTCCGACCAAGGGAGTCACTTTACCGGGCAGGTAATGCAGAATACCCTTATGCTGCTCGGCATCGAGGGGAAGTGGCACGTTGCCCACAACCCACAGTCATCAGGGATTGTGGAGAGAATGAACAGGACCCTAAAGGAAAGGTTGAGGAAAGAGACGGTGGACTCGCCTAGAAAATGGGCCGAGGTCCTACCGTTGGTCCTGATGGGGATCCGAGCCAGCCAGTCAAAAAGCACGGGGTACTCCCCGCATGAGCTGATGACTGGCAGGGTTATGCGGACCCCCACCCATGTACTAGCCCCGGTGCTCACCGAAGGTCAGCTCAGGGAGGGAAACCGGGACAGGTTTGCCCGAAACCTCTTCGAGCACCTTAAGCAGGTCCACGGGCAGGCGGCTGGGAACATGGGAAAGCAGCATCGGAGCAACCGATTGCTGTTAGAACCCCGAAAACACCACGAGTGGGAGGTAGGGGATCAGGTCATGGTGAGGAACTATGCTCGGGTAGGAAGTCTAGAACCGCTATACATGGGGCCCTACAGCATTGTAGACAAGGCCAGCCCCATGGTATACGCCATTAAGATGCCTCGGCGCACCAAATGGTTCCATATTAATCAGTGTAAACTGTTTAAACCCGAGAAGAGAAAACAGCCAGTTGGGGTAAGGTCTGAGGATAGATATCCTCAGCCTGCAGCGGGAACAAGTTCACAGACTGCACAGGCAGGCGCTGTGGCTTGTTTAAGGGGAGGGGCCATCCCGCCCACCGATTGGGACACTCCACCACTCTTCTGGGATCCAGATGAGGAGGGCCCGAGGGCGAAGACCCCGCCCCTAACCCAGGTGTAGAGGAGGAGGGACCCGAGGGCGAAGACCCCGCCCCTGGGGGCGGAGACTCTCAGCCTGCAGCAACAGGCTGCGAAGAGTTACCTGCCCCTAGCCCAGGTTCGGGAGAGGTAAAGCCTGAGGAAAAGGATCCCCAGCCAGCGGTAGTGGTAAGTCCACAGACCGCACCGGAGGGGGCAGTGGCTCGGGTTAAAGGCCCACCAGCCAGAAAACCCCCACCCGCCAAAGTCCCTAGAAGGTCCCCACGGACGCCCTAGCCAAGGAAACCGTGGTCACCGGCTCCCCATTTTAAAGGGGCAGCCTCTCGAGTCAGGGGTAAATCTAAGGACAGAGGTCCCCAGCAAGCAGCCACAGGCTGTGAGGGACCGAAAGTACAGGACAGTGCGGTCACACCGAAGGGAGCGGTGTGCCGCAGCCCGAACAGGGATTAGGCAGGCCGCCCGGAGACGGGCAGCGGATGTATATAGTTTAGATAATTTAAGTTTAGGTATTTTTAAGTTTGGGTGTTTAGTGTAAGTTTAAACAAGGTGATGGGTAGTTTTAAATAAGCAGTAATCTGTTGAGAGTGTGTGTATTTGAGTCAAGGTCGCGATCTCCGCGGGACCTGGCTATATGTTCTTGTATCTCTTTGCAGAAAGGTTTTCAGGATGAAGGGGGGCGTAATCCTACTCGCCCTGATAGGACTGAGCATTGGAAAGTGAGGTGACGTGGAGGAATCCCACATCTATGGGTGCTCAGGAGAAAGAGCACCTATAGTAACCGATGGAAGTGGCGAATGGGATGTGGAGGAGCTCACTGTCTACTTCCACGAGGGAAGGTGGCCAGGGTGGCTGGGGTCCAATTCGACTCAGTACTCCAGCCAGACTGGGTTCACGTACGGGGAGGCCTCCCTCCTGTGCCCCAGGGTACAGGTCGTTACCACAAGGGTTAGCGTCACCGTAGGGAAACATGTATGTTTAACGTGCAAGGGACACATTCCTTTGGATAGGTGGTGGTGGCTCAGAAAGCTGAGCAAGGATATGAGAAACCCCGTAGTCGAGTGGGAACGGTTGGGGAACAATACCCATTGGACGATTACAGGGACTCATGGGGGATTGAGTGTGTGCTGGGACAAGTGGTGGGAACCGGATCAGGGGATTTACATCTGTATGTGGGGGTCGGAGAAGGTCTGCCCCACAGGCATATCCATCATTTTCCATCGGCAGTGGCAAGATGCCGGGGAGGGGATGAAGTGGGATACCAGCCTGAAGGCGTGCGCGTTCCCATACTCCCCGATCCCAGTGAATGCTACTGAGCTTGTGACCCGCCCCTGAAAGCCCCTGCCCACGACCCAGGCAGCATGGACACACAGGGAGGGGTGCCCTGCCACCACCAAGGGACCAGGGAATGGGCTAGTACTAGTGCCTACGGATCAGGTTCTGTACCAGGGGGTACACTACGCGGTAGCCTCCGTGATTTTAAACCTCACTGAGGTACACTTACCGGAGTGGTGCCCCAAAGAGACAGAACAGCTATACCAGGCCCTGTTAAAAGAGATGTCTTGCAAATTTTACGAGTTCGATTTTGCCAATGTTGACAAAACCGAACTGTACACCACACACCCATGAGTTTTTGGGTAATATGGGGAGGCAAAGAAGGGGAGCATGGAATAATGTTTTTACTGCGTTTAATACAGGGTCCTCTGTCATCAACAGTTTGGATGACATAGAATTGACCCAGATAAACGGTTTAAAAACTCAATTAAGGAAAATCTTCATGGATGAAAACAAGGTAGTAGGCTCAGAGTTGCACGAGGACCAGGCCATGACGGTCCATTTAAAAGAAATTATAGCCGAGCTGGAGAAGCACGCAAAGACCGTAAACGCCCTCATAAGAGAGGACAAAAATGCTTCAGATCAGGCTGCGCAGAACGAGGTGTGCGTGCTGTATGGGGCATGGTTGCTGGGCGAGGGCCGCAGTAATCTGGAGGATCTAAAACAGGGTTTAGTCCCCTCCTGGATCAGCAACAAGCACCTCGCAGCCCTCCATCCGTTTGAGAATGCATTAAGCCCGTGTCAACTCCGGCTAGCTTCTGAGGCCTACCCCGTCCCAGTAGATTGTGGACGGTCCAATTATACGATCGTGGGTATAGTAGTTAGGATGCCGGTCATGGGTGGGACAGCCCGACCCGCACCGGTATACAGGGTAGAGAACATTGGAGTCATTCAAGGGGGTGCACACATCCGTTTCACAGCGGTCCCAACTTATGTCATAAAGCGGGAGCACGCTATGATAGGTACTGACCTCTCGGGGTGCCGGAGCCGGGGAGCACACATAATACTGTGTCCCCAGCACTTGAACGCCTATTCAAAACCACAGTGCGGGTTTAAAGCTGCTGGCGCAAAACCTTTAAACTGTACCATGGAGGTAATGGCACAAGGCCATGTTCCCCCACAGGTAGCATATATAGGTGGGAAATATTGTGTCACCACGGGTGCGCCCCACTACCAACATGGACAGCATAGCTGGTGTCCGGTAAGTGACAGCAGTTTCTGCTTTAAACCCGAGGCAGAAGTTTAAGTGGCCCAGGAACGAATTGTCCCCATTCCTGAACCCTCCACTGTTCATCTCACTGTAAAAGAGAATTTCACCAATCTACAAAAGTATGTAGCGCATTTCGGCTACGAAATCCTCCCCCCCCCCCCCCCCTCCCAGAACATCTTACCAAAATACTCAAAGCAGTAATAGTCTCCCAGAAACATTTCTACATTCTGGAGCAGAAAACAGTAGAGATAGGGGCCAAGATATTGGACATTGTAGTTCCACCCTGGTGGGACATTTTTGAGAATATAGAGGTCCCTTCGTGGATTAGACTGGCTTCCCACATTCTCGTGGTTTGCCAGTTGGGAATAGTATTGTACCTAGTATGCACTCAGTGCAGGGGAAAAGGCCAAATACTAGAATTCCGAAACCAAAGGATGTGGAAAGAACATTATGTTAAGGTGGAGGGAGATACGCCTGTTTGAATTTTTTGTGTTTATGAATAAAGATCGTTGGTTTTTTTGTGCTCTCTTGTTATTTTCAATAAAGATTTTCCGATTTGTTATTGTTAATAAAGATGATGTGTACCAAGTGGTGCAGGGATGTTGGACCCCTCCATGCTTGGATGTGTGTAAATGCCTGTAATCTCTCTATGTATGCTTATGTACACTACATTTTTACAGAATGGGAAATGCATGTGTCGTGGGACCATAGATAGGTAATTAGAGGGGAAGATTGACTATGGAGGGTCGGGAATTTTGCTCACCTTGTCCGGATGATACTTATAGCGAGTTTAGTATAAACACGGGGGAGTGTAGGGTTCTCAAAATTCCCAAATTCCCCAAAAGTTATGGATAAAGGGACCCTGTATGGACAAGTTGTTAAAAAGGGTACCCAAAATGGCTTCTGAAACCTCATGACCAAAAGTACAGGATTTTTAAAGCAAGGCCCTGCAAAAAGGCAGGCACTTTTCAAAACCTGAAATGAAACCTAAATTGCATGAATCTGTGAAAAGACTTTGTGGAGCCAGACAGCTAAGCAAACACAGAATATGCATTCATTCACCTTGGAACAGATCAGGTCAGAATGGGCCTAATCAAGGCCATTAGGTTTCTGCATATATAATCAGTAACAGCTCACAGTAGCCATCAAGCCAGGATAAGGACAATTAAATTTCATAAATAACAAACAGCCAGGACATCGAAGCCATTATACCAGGAGACAACCACCCCAGAAGTCGTTAAAGTAAATGGCTGTAATCATTTTTAAACGAGCCCGTCAAAAGTTAGATAAAGGACTGACCTGATTTGGCACACAGATAAGGAATGAAGAACCGGGTATAATTGTAGGCCCATCGGTAGTGATCGCTCTCTTGCTCTTATCTCTCGGCCTTGGCCTCCTGCCTCTCGTTCTCATGCCCTGGCCTCGTGGCGGGCTCTCTTCTCGCTCCCTGCGCCGCTCAACACCAAGGACGCCCATTACTACACCGAGGGCCAAACGCGGGAGGAGAACGGGACCCGAATTCGAAAACACACAGGACACAAATGGGCAGACGAGACGAAGAATACGGTAAACCGGTAAAGGCAGAGAAGGGCAGCGGAAAGACGCGTTGGGGGACAAACGCCTAGTTATAAGCTGGCGTTTGACGAATAAGTTGGCGTTCGAAGCATGGATAGCAGCGTCCATGACGAATAAACTGGCGTTCAAAGGATGGGTAGAAAAATCAGTTTGACAGTATAAACCGCAAACCGAGCCCCAACCGTTTTAAAAAAACCTGTCAGCGACTAAACCACCCGAGGAAGAAGTAGAAGACCCATCGCAACTTGACGACGACGTTAGCTGAGGAAAAGGAGGGTGATTCGCATAAACAACTCCATCGCCGCGCCCTGTGACCACGTGGCGATGAAGTACCCCAAAGGACAGCTAGAACAGACCCCAAAACTCACAACTGTTAAAAGTCAACAGGTTTCAAATTGGTGAGCATAAATCCCTGGCCCCTCATAGCTTAATCTAGTTAGGTATAGGGGGTGGGATAAGGATAAGGGGATTTTTAATGTATTTGTTTCCCTCGATGTGCCGTGTGTTCCCCATTCCCATATAAGTGTAATTGTTCATGCCTGTAATTATTCCAGTGATTCTCAGTATTGTGTTTTATTCAGCCTTTTAATAAAATTCACAGTTTCTTGTACCAAACCACATGTCTACTCGATTTTCTGTATCGCCGCTTGTACCTAAGTCCGGTGTCTAGAACCCAGGGGTGTGGGAGACATTCGAACCGCTCAGAGACAGTCAGAGGCGAAGTGGACTGAGCACATGCCACCCCCTACAGAAGGGACTGTATAAAGCTATACAAGATATGTAATAAAAAAGTAAACCAAGCACAATACTGCTAGATATGACTGGGCAGCAGTACAACAGGTTGTGAAGAGAATGTTTAGAACAGGAATGAAAAGGAAGGAATGAACTTGCATTTATATAGCACTTTTCATGACCCTAGTACATCCCAAAGTGCTTCACAAAGTGTAGTGTAGGTTGTAATGTAGGGAAACAAAGCAGTTAATTTGCACACAGCAAGGTGCCACAAACAGCAATGAGATAAATGACCAGGTAATCTGTTTATCTTGGTGTTGGTTGATGGATAAATGTTCACCAAAACAAAGAGAACTCCCCTGCACTTCTTTGAAAAGTACTATAGGATTTTTACATCCACCTGAGAGAGCAGGTAGGACTTCAGTTTACCATCTCATCTGAAAGATAGTACCTCTGACAGTGCAGCACTCCCTCTATACTCACTGAAATAACAGCTTAGATTATGTACTCAAATCTCTGGAGTAGGACTTGAATGCAGTATAATGTGGATAAATGCGAGGTTATCCACTTTGGTGGCAAAAACAGGAAGGCAGATTATTATCTGAATGGCAATAGATTGGGAGAAGGGGAAGTGCAATGAGACCTGGGTGTCCTTGTGCACCAGTCGCTGAAGGTAAGCATGCAGGTGCGGCAGGCGGTTAAGACGGCAAATGGTATGTTGGCCTTTGTAGTGAGAGGGTTCAAGTGCAGGAACAAGGATGTCTTGCTGCAGTTGTACAGGGCCTTGGTGAGACCACACCTTGAGTATTGTGTGCAGTTTTGGTCACCTTATCTGAGGAAGGATGTTCTTGCCATGGAGGGAGTGCAGCGAAGATTCACCAGACTGATACCTGGGATGGCAGGAATGACGTATGAGGAGAGATTGGGTCGATTGGGCTTATACTCGCTGGAGTTTAGAAGAATGAGAGGGGATCTCATTGAAACTTATAAAATTCTAACAGGACTAGACAGACTAGATGCAGGAAGGATGTTCCCGATGGCGGGGAAGTCCAGAACCAGGGTCACAGTCTAAGGATAAGGGGTAAGCCATTTAGGACAGAGATGAGGAGGAATTTCTTCACCCAGAGAGTGGTGAACTTGTGGAATTCTCTACCACAGAAGGCAGTTGAGACCAATTCATTAAATATATTCAAGAAGGAGTTAGATGTATTTCTTAAGGCTAAAGGGATCAAGGGATATGGGGAGAAGGCACGGACAGGGTACTGAGTTTGAATGATCAGCCATGATCTCATTGAATGGCGGAGCAGGCTCGAGAGGCCGAATGGCCTACTCCTGCTCCTATCTTCTATGTTTCTATGAATCCATGACCTTTTGACTCAGAAATGAGGGTGCTAGCAATGAGCCAAGGCTGACACCTAAATATTCTTTACACATAAGAAATAGGATCAGGAATATGCCACTTGGCCCCTCGAGCCTTCTCCGCCATTCAATAAGATCATGGCTGATCTTGGGCTCAAAGCCACTTCCCAGCCTGCTCCCCATAACCCTTCACTCCCTTACCTTGCAAAAATTTGCCTATCTCCACCTTAAATGGATTTAATGACCCAGCCTCCACAACTCTCTGTGGCAGAGAATTCCACAGATTTACGACCCACTGAGAGAAGAAATTCCTCTTCATCTCAGTTCTAAAAGGGGAACCCTTTATTCTAAAACTGTGCCCCCGAGTTCTAGATTCCCCCACGAGGGGAAACATCCTCTCTGCATCTACCTTGTCAAGCCCCCTCAGTATCATATGTTTCAATAAGATCACCTCTCATTCTTCTAAATTCCAAAGAGTATAGGCCCAGCCTGCTCAGCCTTTCCTCATAAGTCAACCCCCTCATCTCTGGAATCAACCTAGTAAATCGTCTCTGAACTGCCTCCAATGCAAGTATATCCTTCCTTAAAAATGGAGACCAAAACTGTACGCAGTACTCAAGGTGTGGTCTCACCAATACCCTGTACAGTTGTAGCAGGTGTAAGATTCTCAAAATTCACAGATCCCCCAAAGCTAGAAGAAACCCCTAAGGAAAATGACTTTGGACTCTTTCTAAACAAGTTTCAGGATGATAAAATAAAAAGGCATGTTTGGACCTGTACAGGGACAAAAGGCTGGAACAGGAAATGGGATCAACCTCTGTAAAGGCAGTTTGGATATTGGAGTAAATCAAATTGTCTGGGGAACTGTGTAACCTCAATTCATCCTAACAATCGATCCATGAAGGAGCAGTCCCCACCCAAAACACAGGACCCATCCAAAACATGCATAATGCAAATCACCTCGCCAACCTACATAGAAATCTCAGGCTCAGACAGGATACTCGAAACCTGAATATAACTATGACAATGAACTAGGCGATCAACAACTCATTGACTAAACAGTACAACATCCCGAAACCATTTTTCACATTTTTTTAATCAAGTTGCCTTAACGAGCCCGCCCAAATCAAACAATAAACCGGGACTGATTTGGCGCACAGATTAGGAGGCCCCAATTAGTATAATTAAAGGCCTGTTTTCTAAAGAAAGTCAACTCTCCAGAAGTTCGAGCCAACCCAAGAAGTTCTCTCTCAGAAAGCTCACCCCAGAAGCAACACACAAGAGAAACCGAAGCATCGAAACGGGGCAGCATTCTACCATACACCCAAGTTCAACAGCTTCAGTGACCCAGGACATCATTGGACACCCCGTGGCAACAAGAGCCTTACGAAACTACCAACAAAATATTACCACCAACCAATCCGGTAATATTGAGCCACCGCGACCAAAGAAAAACAACTCAGGAGAAAAACCGAAGATTTGAAAGTTTCCACTCTACAATCTATTCCTGACTTACCCCGGGTAAGGTTTTTACTTAAAAGGAACTCTAAATCCTATCTCTACCGAAGAAAAGTGGATACTCACCCCATAGATCCAAAACGCACCCTACCGCATCAGCGGACTCGCGAAGACTGACCAGCAGATAGTCGAAGTCCTCTACCACGTACGGGGTATGGCAGACACTGACCAACACATCCAGTGAACCCCGAAACCGCGAACCAGCTCAACTGTCAAGGATTCATTTTGGTGAGCATTATCCCTGGTCCTCTAGAGTCCAATTTAGCTAGGAAGTGGGATTGGGAGGGGTGAAGTATTTTTCTACTGTATTTTCCCTCGTATGTATCAAAGTGTTCCCCATTTTTATTAGAGTAGAAGATTGCTGTGTTATATTTTCTTTCTTGAATAAAGATCAAAGTTTCTTGCACCAAAACCAGTTGTCTGTTGCGCTTTTGTCACAACCCCCAAATAAGCCCAAGGTCTAGAATCAAGGGAGTGGGAG
This sequence comes from Somniosus microcephalus, assembly GCF_052327205.1. Taxonomy (NCBI): domain Eukaryota; kingdom Metazoa; phylum Chordata; class Chondrichthyes; order Squaliformes; family Somniosidae; genus Somniosus; species Somniosus microcephalus. The sequence goes on along the minus strand of NC_140993.1, from coordinate 90,887,021 downwards.
CGATTCGAACCGCTCAGAAGTCAGAGGGGAAGCTGACCCACACACCACCCCCTACACAGGACTTCCCTGCTTTTATACTCCAACCCCCTTGAAATAAAGGCCAACATTCCATTTGCCTTTTTGATTACTTGCTGTACCCCCTGCATGCTAACTTTTTGTGCTTCGTACACAAGGACCCCAGGTCCCTTTGAACTGTAGCATTTTGTAATCTCTCTCTATTTAAATAATAGTTTGCTTTTTTATTTTTCCTGCCAAAGTGGATAACCTCGCACTTTCCCACATTATACTCCATCTGCCAAATGTTTGCCCACTCACCTAGCCTGTCTGTATCCCTTTGCAGATTCTTTGAGTCCTCTGCACAACTTGCTTTCCCACCCATCTTTGTATCATCTGCAAACTTGGCTACATTACACTCGGTCCCTTCATCCAAGTCATTAATGCAGATTGTAAACAGTTGAAGCCCCAGCACCAATCCCTGTAGCACCCCACTAGTTACCGTTCGCCAACCAGAAAATGACCCATTTATCCCGACTCTCTGCTTTCTGTTAGTTATCCAATTCTCTATCCATGCTAATATATCACCCCCAATTCCATGAGCTTTTATCTTATTCAGTAACCTTTTATGTGACATCTTATCGAATGCCTTCTGGAAATCCAAATACACCACATCCACTGGTTCACCTTTGTCCACCCTACTCGTTACATCCTCAAAGAACTCCAGCAAATTTGTTAAACATGATTTCCCTTTCATAAAACCATGCTGACTCTGTTTGACTGCATTATGATTTTCCAAATGCCCTGCTACTGCTTCCTTAATGAAGGACTCCAGCATTTTCCCAACGACAGATGTTAGGCTAACTGGTCTATAGTTTCCTGCTTTCTGTCTCCCTCCTTTCTTAAATAGGGATGTTACATTTGCGGTTTTCCAATCCACTGGGACCTCTCCAGAGTCCAGGGAATTTTGGTATATTGCAACCAATGCATCCACTATCTCTGCAGCCACTTCTTTTAAGACCCTGGGATGCAGGCCATCTGGTCCAGGGGAATTGTCATCTTTTAGTCCCATTATTTTACCAAGTACTATTTCTTTAGTGATAGTGATTGTCTTTAGTTCCCCCCTCCCTGTGGCCCCTTGATTATCCATTATTGGGATGTTGTAAGTGTCTTCTACCGTGAAGGCAGATACAAAATATTTGTTCAGAGTCTCTGCCATTTCCCCGTTCCCCATTATTAATTCCCCAGTCTCATCCTCTAAGGGACTAACATTTATTTTAGCTACTCTCTTCCTTTTTATATACCTGTAGAAGCTCTTACTATCTGTTTTAATATTTCTTGCCAGTTTACTCTCATAATTCATAAGAACATAAGAAATAGGAGCAGGAGTAGGCCATTCGGCCCTTCAAGCCTGCTCTGCCATTCAATGAGATCATGGCTGATCTTCTGCCTCAACTCCATTCACCGGCCCTATCACCGTATCCCTTGATGCCCTTACTAGTCAGAAATTTATCGACTTCTGTTTTGAATATACCCAATGACTGAGCCTCCACAGCCCTCTTCTCTCTCTATTATGTTTTTCTCTCTCATCTTCTCTCTATTATTTTTTAATCATCCTTTGCTGGTTTTTAAAAATTTCCCAATCCTCTGGTCTCCCACCAATCTTGGTAACAATGTATGCCTTTGTTTTCAATTTGATACCATCCTTTACTTCCTTAGTTACCCACAGATGGTGCTCCCTTCTCTTAAAATCTTTCTTTCTCACTGAAATAGACTGATCAACACCTGCAACAGTCTGCCAGGAAATATGGTTGAGCCCAGGACAATAGAGTTATGGGAAACAATAGGTTTGATATTCTGAAACAGAAAGCAAATGTAGTTATGGGCTTTCTTCATAAAAACTTATCTTATGATCAGTAATCGGTCTCATATCATCTAATGTTGAGTCTTCTAAATTACAGCAAGCGTCTCCAAACTATGGCTAATGGGGCATATGTGGACCACAAACCCTGGTAATCCAGCTCACAAAGCCAAGGCAATTGCGTTTTAATTGCATTTATAAGGTTAATTTTCTGACTTTGCAACCCTAGTGGGGAACATCACCTGTCAGGAGTGCACTTATCAGAAAATTACTCCTATATTTCTTACTGGATTGTCGTGTTTGAAATTTGGAGGTTTGAAAAGAGCCGTCAAAGGTCTGTTACAAAAGTCTTTTAATTTTAAAAAAATGTATTCTTGGGATGTGTGCCATTATGACAAGGCCAGCATTTATTGCCCATCCCTAGTTGCCCTGCTTAAAACAACTGAGTGGTTTGCTAGGTCATTTCAAAGGGCAGTTAAGAGTTAACCATATTGGTGTATGCAATGGTATTCATTGATTTAAATTTTATACGTGGCCCATAAGCTCCACAGTATACACCTAAGAGGCTCACAAACTTTATTACTGACTTACAGACATCCAGAGATCAGTCCGAGAGCCTCCATTTCCCACTCTTACAAAGTCTACAGACACCACCCATTATTCACCAATTCCTAAAGCCTATCCTAGGAAGATCTTGGATTACCTATGCTGGCCTAACATGAAATATTGCAGTCAAATCTGCCAAATGCATTGCTCTCAATATAAGGAGTCAATCCTGGTATAAAGAAAGAAAGACTTGCATTAATATAGCGCCTTTCACGACCTCCAGACGTCTCAGTATAGATGATCTAGAACCCTCCTGATGCATATAGAATCATAAAATCATAGACTAATACAGCACAGAATGAGACCATTTGGCCCATTGTGCCTGTGCCTGTGCCGGCCCTTTGAAAGTGCTATTCAATTAGTCCCACTCTCCTGCCCTTTCCCCATAGCCCTACAATTTTTTCCCCTTCAAGTATTTATCCAATTCCTTTTTGAAAGTTATTATTAAATCTGCTTCCACCACCCTTTCAGGCAATGCATTTCTGATCATAACTACACGCTGCATAAAAAAATTCTCTCATCTAGACTCTTTTTCTTGGTTCTTTTGCTAATTATCTTAAATCCTCTGGTTACCAACCTGTCTGCCACTGGAAACAGCGTCTCCCTATTTATTCTATCAAAACTTAAACCATATTTTAAATTATATTTTAGACAGTCTGAGAACACACAGCACCAACATCTATAATCTACAAACATTAGTGGTCTGACTCAAACCAACAGACATCCAGTCATAAGTGTGAGAGCATCCAACACTGACTCCTATAATATAGAGTCATCATAAATCTGTTTGACAGCATCCAGTACTGACTTCTATAATCAACAGACACCTAGTGGTCAGTCTAATAACCAGCTCAGTCTGAGAGCACTCATTTCTGATTCCTATAATCTACAGATGATGCACACTCACATAGTTTAGTGATGCATAGCACTCACTTCCATAGCCTCCATATACCTACTACTGTTTCTTACAGATGGTAGCATTATAGATATCATACACAGTTACTCAAAATGGGCAATTATGCAATATCTTGTAAGATAATGTATTACATTTATACACAGAGGAGATCGCAATGGCTGTATGTTTAGCACAACATCACAGACGCTGTGTAATATATGAAACACACACCAAATGCACCCGGCTGCCTGCCTCTCTTCCGCGGTCTTGTCCGTGCCCGGGTGGCCCTGGAGAAGGAGCACGCGATGTCCGCCAATATGCTTGAGGCCTTCCATGATCAGTGGGCACCGCATGGACTGGTGGTCATAGTGAACACGGGTGACAATATTAATTGATTTTATAAGTGTTTTTTGGTTTACAGTTTTGCTTTCTATTAGTTGTGCACCTCTAAAAAGGGGACACTTTTGTTAGGTTTTTTTGTTTGAGGACACTGGAGCACTGTAAAGTGCTTTGAGACGACCAGTGGTCATAAAAGCTGTTATATAAATGCAAGTCTTTTTTTCACATGGGGAAAAGGCAAACCTGAAATAAAGATGGACAAACTTAGGGAAAAAAATTATTTAAGTTTCTTAAAAATTTTATTTTTTATTAAAATAGGCAAATTTCACACTGCACAAAATTAAATTCGTTTTTCAGGTCCTTAATATTTATTTAGCAGTAATAACGCTGTCAAAACCCCAGTTACGCCTAATCCCTTTGGGTCTAACTTTTAGTGGGGAATTTAACAGCGTACTTACTGCGGAAGAATGTGAGAAGTCACACAACACCAGGTTATAGTCCAACAGCTTTATTTGAAACCACAAGCTTTCGGAGGCTGCTCCTTCGTCAGGTGATTTCAAATAAAGCTGTTGGACTATAACCTGGTGTTGTGTGACTTCTCACATTTGTCCACCCCAGTCCAACACCGGCATCTCCACATCATGGTTACTGCGGAAGAGCTGATGTTTTCATCAGTTTCAATGATTTGGCTGATTACACAGATTGCCGGCTCTGTGGGGTGGGGTTCAGCGCAGCCTGTGTCGGAGCTGTCATTGACAGGCCACACCTTCAGGATTTCCGCACGTGCCAAATCCCAAAGTTGCGGTCAGTTTCAAAGGCGGAATGATGGCGAACGCTGCCAGTTCGCCGCCATCCCGACTGCAAATTCCGGGCCACTGTTGAATTATCTTCACCTCACAGTTAAGGTCAAGATAAAATATGGAATCATTATTGAAACTATATACACTGCCGCAAAAATAGCACCAGCAGCAACGCAAACAAAATCACAATTTTTAAATACAAAATAAATTGTATTAAATTGTGGAAAGTTCACATCCTTACTTGGGTTCCGGGAGTAGATTATAGATTGCATGGCACTTGCAGACACACTTACTATAAATTATACACAGTCTACGCATTTGGGCAACATTACTGGTCAACGTGGTTATCGTTCTTTGGCAGGAGGCTTAGGCCAAGCAGAGGCGGTGGGATGCTGACCATTGGGCATAGGTAGGCAAGGCTCGGGCAGTCTGTGGCGATCGGCAGCTGTTCAGATGGGCAGTGACATGCTGGGACCCTCCCATTAGTTAGTCGATTCTAGGCTTCCTCTGGTTTGACTGAGGCCATAGAATCAAAATCCATTATCTCCTGCTTTTGCCTTTTTTAATTGAACCGGTAACGGTGGTACAGGGTTCCCCAGGGTAACGGGACAACGAGTCCGTTCCGCAAGTGTCCCTTTTAAGATGACACGACTAAAAATGCTCCAACCGGATCTAATCAAATAGAGAATCTGTCAATTGTGCAATGGGCGTCCGGCAGAGTCCACCAGCCGCCCAAGATTTATTTTATTTTAAAAAGCTAGTGTCATACACAATATTCGCTCATTTCTGTTTGAAATGCAGTCTATTTTGGTTCATGTCATTAACACCGTGTTACGTTTACATATTCTTTCAATTAGTGACATTCTTGACCATAAACGCCGTCCGTTTTCTTGAGTTTAACGGCTCGCTATTTTTCTTCGTCCACAACCAACCACAAACCGGTCGAGTTTCAATTAGATAACCGTTGATTTGGGTTTGAAAATGTAAGTGGTTGGGCTCGCAGGCGAAGAATGTCTAATTGGACGAGACACCGCCCCTGGAAATGTTGGAAGCGGGAGGGGAAATTTATAGGAACTCGGTTTGAATAATTCATCTTGGGAAAACTCAAGTATGTTTACATATGTATTACATCCTGTCGGAAACTTTTTAATCTCAATTCCTAAACTAAATTTATGAAATAAGTTGTTGAAGAAGGAGCGTTTCTGCGGGTCTGGGTAAAGTATGAGTCCTGATCCAGGAACCGCCTCCACTCTGGAGCCGCTGCTCTGTGCGCCTGCAGCGGGGAGCCGCCTCCACCCTGGAGCTGGCACTGCGTTGATAATTCTTACCACAGGAAGTGCTGCGTGAAGCGGTAGTGACATTAGTGCAGACCATTCGCAATCCTGTTCAGCTCTTTTCCTTTCACCTTAGTAAGTGCGATTTCCTGTTGTCTTACTGTGCTCCTTTTACTCTGTTGCTAGTTTACTTCTTTAAAAAAAAGTGATCATAATGTCTTGTTTCATGTAATGTTCTGTGTGCGTCTTTCCAGGGTGTAGTCAATGTCGAAAGAATGCTGCGTGAATTACACCGACACCTATGAAGCAAGAGTGCACGATTTTCTCTAAGACTGCGCGATTAATTCTTTATTTACTATGTAATCCTGCATAAAGGAAGTTCTAGAAATTATTGTTGCATAAAAATAGATCGATCTGTATCTTACCAAGGAGCAGTGCTCGTGTCGCGCAGGCTGGGCAGTATTTAATTGCGTGGTACGATAGCAAAATACTGCAGATGTTGGAAATCCGAAATAACAACAGAAAATGCTGGAAAAACTCAGCAGGTCAGGCAACATCCGTGGAGAGAAATTTATTTTTAATTGCGTGGTGTTGCTGTACAAGGAAGTTTCAGCATCGGCTTAATCCCAGGAACAGTCTAAAGGGAAGTGCTGCACACCCGTAAATGTTTGCCGCAGTACGCTCTTCGACTTTTTTGTTAATTTTTTTATATAGTGGCAGATGTGATATCTGATGTAACGAGGCTGTGTTTTGTGGATCACAAACATTGCATACTCCATTTGAATCGTAGAAGCGGTTATGCAAAGTATTTCGAATGCCTGTGTTCTGAATTATTTTTCATTCATTCTGGGGATGTGGGCGTCGCTGTCGAGCCCTGCATTTATTGCCCATCCTTAGTTACACCCAGAGAAGGTGGTGGTGGGCCGCCACCTTGGACAGCTGAAGTCCGTGTGGAATTCACCTCATTTATAACTTGGGACCAATTCAGAGACCTGCAGCAACACTAGAACTGTGCATGTGCAATTGCTTTAAAATTGAGTTTATGGAGAAGTTATTAAGTTATAATTGATATTATTTACATCTGATCCATTCCTGCAACCCAACTGAACTGGATTCCAAACTTCTATAGACTCTGGAACAGTTCCCATGGATTGGAGGGTAGCTAATGTAACCCCACTATTCAAAAATGGTGGTAGAGAGAAAACACGGAATTATAGACCGGTAAGCCTGACATCAGTAGTGGGGAAAATGCTAAGAGTCCATTATAAAAGATGTAATAGCAGAGCACTTGGAAAACAGTGAAGGGATCGGACAAAGTCAACATGGATTTACAAAAGGTAAATCGTGCTTGACTACTGGAATTTTTTGAGGATGTAACTGGTAGAATAGATAAGGGAGAACCAGTGGATGTGATGTATTTGGACTTTCAGAAGGCTTTCGATAAGGTCCCGCATAAGAGGTTAGCGTGCAAAGTTAAAGCACATGGGATTGGGGGTAAGGTACTGACTTGGATAGAGAACTGGTTGGCAGACAGGAAGCAAAGAGTTGGAATAAACTGGTCTTTTTCCGAGTGGTAGGCAGTGACTAGTGGGGTACTGCAGGGATCGGTGCTAGGACCCCAGCTATTCACAATATATATTAATGATCTAGACGAGGGAACTAATGTAATATCTCCAAGTTTGCAGACGACACAAAGCTGGGTGGGCGTGTATGCTGTGAGGAGGATGCCGAGAAACTCCAGTATGATTTGGACAGGTTGGGTGATTGGGCAGATGCAGTATAATGTGGATAAATGCGAGGTTATCCACTTTGGTGGCAAAAACAGGAAGGCAGATTATTATCTGAATGGCAATAGATTGGGAAAAGGGGAAGTGCAACGAGACCTGGGTGTCCTTGTGCACCAGTCGCTGAAGGTAAACATGCAGGTACAGCAGGTGGTTAAGAGGGCAAATGGTATGTTGGCCTTCATAGCGAGAGGATTCAAGTACAGGAGCAAGGATGTCTTGCTGCAGTTGTACAGGACCTTGGTGAGACCACACCTTGAGTATTGTGTGCAGTTTTGATCGCCTTATCTGAAGAAGGATGTTCTTGCCATGGAGGGAGTGCAGTGAAGATTCACCAGACTGATACCTGGGATGGCAGGAATGACGTATGAGGAGAGATTGAGTCGATTGGGCTTATATTTGCTGGAGTTTAGAAGAATGAGAGGGGATCTCATTGAAACTTAAAATTCTAACCGGACTAGACAGACTAGATGCAGGAAGGATGTTCCTGATGGCAGGGGAGTCCAGAACCAGGGGTCACAGTATAAGGATAAGGGGTAAGCCATTCAGGACAGAGATAAGGAGGAATTTCTTCACCCAGAGAGTGGTGATCCTGTGGAATTCTCTACCACAAAAGGCAGTTGAGGCCAATTCATTCATTAAATATATTCAAGAAGGAGTTGGATATATTTTTTAAGGCTAAAGGGATCAAGGGATATGGGGAGAAGGCATGGACAGGGTACTGAATTTGGATGATCAGCCGTGATCGCATTGAATGGCGGAGCAGGCTCGAGGGGCCGAATGGCCTAATCCTGCTCCTGTCTTCTGTTTCTATGGAAGGTTAATCTTCAGTTGAATATCTGATTGTACCCATCTGGAGAAAGTTCAGTCTCGATAATGACCAGATGTTTGTATAGTTCTCTTTCAAATACGTTTATTGGCAGAACATTAATTCGTTTTGATGGGAATATATTCCACATATCTGCTATTCTATGGGGGAAAAGACCTCTTTCAATCTCTCGTCTCACTTGGGAGCTTCTCATAAGAACATAAGAATTAGGAGCTGGAGCGATCTCCCTATCCTTTGATTCCCCTAGAGTCCAAGAATCTATCCATCACCTTTATCTATCTATCTGCCCTTTAATCATGATTAATTTTGCTTGGGTTGTTCTAATAGTATCATTAGTACATTGCACAACCAGTAGATCCAAGTTATGCTGCTGGCTGCAAAACACTCAGTCGCAAAGAGGACTGAATACATGCTTGGATCCATTGTGCAGAGCTTTGCCACCCTGCCCTGGGAAACTCATTTATAATTTTTTTTTAAAATTCGTTCATGGGATGTGGGTGTCACTGGCAAGGCCAGCATTTATGTCCCATCCCTAATTGCCCTTGAGAAGGTGGTGGTGAGCCGCCGCCTTGAACCACTGCAGTCCATGTGGTGAAAGTACCCCCACAGTGCTTTTAGGGAGGGAGTTCCAGGATTTTGACCCAGCAACAATGAAGGCTCTATAGAAAGTTTACAGATAGATGGCTCATTAGTCCTGGGCAGTTTAAAATGTGGGCTTGCATTAGACTGGAGTTATGCTCTACCTGGTGCGAGACCACATAATCAAGTAGTCTCTCAACACCCGGATTCAGTGTGATCAGGATTGCTTTGTATTGACACAATAATGGTAGTTTAATAGCATTAAACAACCTGGTTATAACCACATTTAACTCTGGATATTTTAAAGACCCCCAAAATTATCTTTTCTCCAATTATCAGCCTATCTTCATAGTCTTGGATTCATTGTTGTTCAGTCATGGCTGAAGGTAGGATATACTTGCCTTGGAGGCAGTGCAATGAAGGTTCACTAGATTGATTCCTCGGATGAGAGGGCTGTCCTATCATGAGAGATTGTGTAGAATGGGCCTATACTCTCTGGAGTTTAGAAGAATGAGAGGTGATCTCATTGAAACATACAAGTTTCTGAGGGGTATTGACAGGGTAGATGCTGAGAGGTTGTTTCCCTTGGCTGGAGTGTCTAGAACTAGGGGGCATAGACTCAGGATAAGGGGTAGGCCATTTAAGACGGAGATGAGGAGGAATTTCTTCACTCGGAGAGTTGTGAATCTTTGGAACTCTCTGCCCCAGAGGGCTTTGAATGCTGAGTCTTTGAGTATATTCAAGGCTGAAATCGATAGATAGATTTTTGGACTCTAGGGGAAGCGAGGGATATGGAGATTGGGCGGGAAAGTGGAGTTGAGGTGGATGATCAGCCATGATCTTATTGAATGGTGGAGCAGGCTCGAGGGGCCGTATGGCCTACTCCTGCTCCTATTTCTTAGGTTCTTATGGCTGATGGATAATGGTGTTTGTTGGCTAAAATTTGATTATTCAGTTTATTCCATGAGTGAAGAATTTGGCTTTCTATTGTTTGAAATCTTGTGCTTTTCAAGGTGAGGGGCACTTTTGACTCATGCAAAGCTGTTAACTTTCTATCAATCAGATGTCTGTGCAAGATTTGAATACTTCTATCATATCTGGCGAGACATTTAACACTTAGCTGTCTTGCACTTCTGGACAGGATAGCCTCTCTATCACTCTCCCTCTCTGTTACAACATTCCTAGTCTTTATTTTATTATGTTTTTTTCATTCTCGGGATATAGATGTCACTGGCAAGGCCAGCATTTATTGCCCATCCCTAGTTGCCCTTGAGAAGGTGATGCTGGGCCTTCTTGATGCAGTCCATATAGTGAAGGTACTCCCACAATGCTGTTGGGTAAGGAGCAATTTTATTTGTATGATGATGGTCAGTGCTCCTCTGAAATTTCTTCCTTCGAAGGTCAAATATAATCTCTCTTTCTCTTCCTCCCCCACCCCCCCCCCCCCCCCCAATGCATTGAATAAAGTTATTTTCTCCTGCGCTTTACTCTTTTCAACTTTGATCGTGCCTTTCACTGTGGGCTTGGAACTTTATATTGGTTTCACAAAAAAGGAAACATTACCTTGACCATCTTGCTGTCCCTAAAGCCAAGAGGATGGGTTCATGTCATGGTTCACATCAGGACTAAAAGCCGACTAATACCCTGGGCCCATTGGCTTAAATCCTAGGGTTCTAAAAGAGGTGGCTGCAGAGGTAGTGGATGCATTGGTTGTTAAGTTCCAAAATTCCCTAGATTCTGGAATGGTCCCAGCAGACTAGAAGGTAGCAAATGTAACACCGCTATTCAAGAAAGGAGGCAGATGGAAAACCGGGAACTATAGGCCAGTTAGCCTGACATCAGTCGTTGGGGAAAATGCTGGAATGTATTAAGGAAGTTGATGCGCTATCAATTACTCATAAAAGACTGAGAGTTAGAAGAGTAACTAAAGGCTTTTATTAACAACAGAATGGAGGTCTGCCTCGCGTGGTCGACCGGTCCAGGATACAAAGGGCTGGGGAGCAGTCACCTTTATACTAGGACCTGTGGGAGGAGTCAGCCGAGGCATGTCCAGGCATGTACACAGTGGAATACAAACAGGAATACAAACAGTGGTTTACCACATTCACCCCTTGTTTAAAATTGAGTCCGGCGGGGTGAAGTGTATTAAAAGTTAGTGTATTGGAGTCTCTCCGGAGGTCTTGTCTGCCGCTGTGATCTGCGTGGCGACGGCAGGGGTAGTGAAGCTTCCGGCGTCGAGTCCAGCGTAGGCTGTGGCACAGGCGTGTCGTCCTCGTAGATGTCGAGCGGGTCGCGGGGCCCAGGCCTGCCGTCTGCTGGGGCTGGATATCGGATCGTGGGGGGGGGTGGTAGTGGGTAGTGGGTTACTGCGGCCCCCGAGGGTGCAAGGTCTCTTATGGAGACTGTGTCCTCCCGCCCGTCCGGGTATGCGATGTAAGCATACTGGGGGTTGGCGTGGAGGAGGTCGACCCTCTCGACCAGGGGGTCCGTTTTATGGGTCCTCACGTGTCTTCTCAGTAGGACCGGCCCTGGGGACGTCAGCCATGGCGGTAGCGATGTCCCCGATGTGGACTTCCTTGGGAAGACAAACATTTTCTCATGAGGGGTGGCGTTAGTGGCAGTGCAGAGCAGTGACCGAATAGAGTGGAGCACATCGGGGAGCACATCCTGCTAGCGGGAGGTTGGAAGGCCCCTAGACTTTAAGGCTAGCAGGACGGCCTTCCAAACTCTCGCATTTTCTCTTTCCACCTGTCCGTTCCCCCGGGGGTTGTAACTGGTGGTCCTGCTTGTGGCAATACCCCTAGTTAGCAGGTACTGACGGAGTTCGTCGCTCATAAACGATGAGCCCCGGTCGCTATGGATATAGCTGGGGAAGCCGAACAGGGTGAAGAGGTTGTTCAGACATTTAATGACCGTGGCACTGGTCATGTCCGGGCAGGGGAAGGCGAACGGGAAACGGGAGTACTCATCAATAATATTGAGGAAGTACACATTGCGGTCGGAGGAGGGGAGAGGCCCTTTAAAATCGACGCTCAGGCGCTCGAAGGGGCGAGTGGCTTTTATCAGGTGGGCCCTGTCTGGTCTATAAAAGTGCGGTTTGCACTCAGCGCAGACTTGGCAGTTCCTGGTCATGGTCCTGACCTCCTCAATAGAGTAAGGCAGGTTGCGGGCCTTGATGAAGTGGAAGAACCTGGTGACCCCCGGGTGGCAGAGGTCATTGTGGAGGGCCCGCAGTCTATCGATCTGCGCGCTGGCGCAGGTGCCACGCGATAGCGCATCCGGGGGTTCATTTAGCTTCCCGGGCCGGTACAAGATCTCGTAGTTGTAGGTGGAAAGTTCGATTCTCCACCTCAAGATCTTGTCATTTTTGATTTTGCCCCTCTGCTTGTTAAACATAAAAGCAACTGAACGCTGGTCAGTGAGCAGGGTAAATCGTTTTCCGGCCAGGTAGTGCCTCCAATGACGCACAGCCTCCACAATCGCCTGGGCCTCCTTCTCAACAGCGGAGTGTCTGGTCTCCGGGCCTTGGAGGGTTCGTGAAAAGAAGGCCACGGGTCTCCCCGCGTGATTGAGGGTAGCGGCCAGGGCAAAGTCAGACGCGTCGCTTTCCACCTGGAAGGGGATGGATTCGTCCACTGCGTGCATGGTGGCTTTGGCAATGTCCTCCTTGATACGGTGGAAGGCTAAGCGGGCCTCTGCCGTCAAGGGAAAAGAGGTGGACTTGATCAGCGGACGGGCCTTGTCCGCATAGTAGGGGACCCACTGGGCGTAATAGGAGAAAAACCCCAGGCACCTCTTCAGGGCCTTGAGGCAGTGGGGCAGTGGAAGTTCCATAAGGGGACGCATCCGGTCGGGGTCGGGGCCGATGACTCCGTGTTCCACAACACAGCCAAGGATGGCGAGGCGGTTTGTGCGGAATATGCACTTCTCCTTGTTATATATCAGGTTTAGGAGTTGGGCGGTGCGGAGGAATTTTTCGAGGTTTGCGTCATGGTCCTGCAAGTCACGGCCGCAGATGGTCACATTGTCCAGATATGGGAAAGTGGCCTGCAACGCATTTTGATCTACCATCCGGTCCATCTCCCTTTGGAAGACGGAGACCCCGTTGGTGACGCCAAAGGGAACCCTAAGGAAGTGATAGAGGCGGCCGTTTGCCTCAAAGGCAGTGTACTGGCGGTCCTCAGGGCGGATGGGGAGCTGGTGGTACGCTGATTTCAGGTCAATGGTCGAGAAGACGCGGTACTGCGCGATCTGGTTGACCATATCAGCTATACGGGGGAGTGGGTAGGCGTCCAGCAGGGTGTAGCGATTTATTGTCTGGCTGTAGTCGATGACCAGGCGCTGCTTCTCGCCGGTCTTAACGACCACAACCTGGGCTCGCCAGGGGCTGGTGCTGCCCTCAATAATCCCTTCTTTCAGGAGCCGCTCCACTTCGGTTTTAATGAAAACCCTGTCCCCGGCACTGTATCGCCTGCTCTTTGTGGCGATGGGCTTACAGTCGGGGGTGAGGTTAGCAAACAGTGGGGGGGGGTGACTCTGAGTGTGGAGAGGTTGCACCTGGTGCGCGGCGGGCAGTTTGGAAGCTGCTGGCTGCGGACTGTGAGTGGGGGTAGGGGTCCACCGTACGCCATCGTAACACTTTTAAGGTGGCACTGAAAATCTAACCCCAGCAGGACGGCAGCGCAGAGGTCAGGCAGGACCAGAAGTTTAAAATGATCGTACACGGTCCCGTCTACTACGAGTGTCACCACGCAGTAGCCGCCGATGTCCGCCGACTGGGACTCGGAGGCCATAGAAATCCGCTGTTGCGCAGGCAGGACTGGGAGAGAGCAACGCCGCACCGTGTCGGGGTGGATGAAGCTCTCCGTGCTCCCAGAGTCAAAAAGGCAGATTGTATCGTGACCATTTACCTTAATGTCCATTGTGGAACTGGCCAGTTGGTGCGGTCTCGCTTGGTCCAGTGTAACGGATGCCAGCGTAGGGGTCGGTGTGTCGCTGCGGGTATCAGATGAGGCGGTGTCGGGGGCCTGCTGCGTCCCGGCTGTCGTCCAAGATGGCGGCGTCCATGATCCCCATGTGGCTGGAGGCGTCCAAAATGGCTGCTGTACCGGTGATTCGCACATGGCTGGGGAGGTCCAAGATGGCGGGCCGCATGGCCCACACGCGGCGCTGCTGGGGTTCGGGGTGGCTTTGGCCCTGCAGACGCTAGCGTAGTGTCCCTTCTTCCCGCAGCCCGAGCAAATCGCGTTTTTCGCCGGGCAGCGCGCTCTGGGGTGTTTTGCCTGGCCACAGAAGTAGCATTTCTGGCCTTGGGGCACTGCTGTCTGGCCTTGGGACACTGCTGCGGTAGTTGGGCCGTTGTTGGGGTGTGGCTGGGGTGGCACGGCGCTATGAGGCGGTCCTACCGTGTCCCAGGCTGTCATTCCCCGCGGCGTCCACGGTGCAGAGGAGTAGGCATCCATGCCCTGGTAGGCTGCATCCAACGATAGTGCGAGTTCAGAGGCCTTGTTGAGGTCGAGGTTACTCTGCTCCAACAGTCGCTGTCGGGTGTAATTGGATCTGTGGCCCGCTACAAAAGCGTCCCGGATAAGTTCCTCTGTGTACAGGGCGGCCTTTACATCCTTACAACCACAGGCCCGGCCAAGCACAGACAGTGCCTGAAGGTATTCCACGGTCGATTCCCCAGGTTGTTGTTTACGACTCCCCAGGAGGTGCCTGGCGTACACTTCGTTCACTGGGCGCATGTACTGGTCCTTGAGGAGCTTGATAGCGTCCGCGTACGAGGTCGCGTCTTGGATGACCGAGTACACTCGGTGGTTCACTTTGGAGGTCAGGACATCCAGTTTGTCCTCGTCCGATTTGATTGCTTCGGAGGCGGTCAGGAATTTTTCGAAACACTTAAGCCAGTGAGTAAACTTGGTGGATGAGTCCGCCTCCCGATGATCTAAGTCCAGGCATGCTGGTGTGAGGATCTTCTCCATTATAAAAATGTTGTTAATAAAATTGATGCGCTATCAATTACTCATAAAAGACTGAGAGTTAGAAGAGTAACTAAAGGCTTTTATTAACAACAGAATGGAGGTCTGCCTCGCGTGGTCGACCGGTCCAGGATACAAAGGGCTGGGGAGCAGTCACCTTTATACTAGGACCTGTGGGAGGAGTCAGCCGAGGCATGTCCAGGCATGTACACAGTGGAATACAAACAGGACAAACAGGAATACAAACAGTGGTTTACCACAGAAGTGATAACCAGGCACTTAGAAAATCATAATATGGTTAGGCAGAGTCAACATGGTTCTATGAAAGGGAAATTGTGTATGACCAATTTATTAGTTTGAGGTTGTGACTAGCAGGGTAGATAACGAGGAACCAGTGGATGGTGTATATTCCCAAAAGGCATTCGATAAGGTACCACATAAAAGGTTGTTATGCAAGATAAGGGCTCATGGGTTTGGAAGTAATATAGTAGCTTGGATAGAGGATTGGTTAATGGACAGAAAACAGAGACTAGGGATAAACTGGTCATTGTCAGGTTGGTAGGCTGTAACTAATGGGTGGCCGCTAAGATCAGTGATGGGGCCTCAACTATTTACAATATATATATTAATTAATGTCTTGGATGAAGGGACCGAGTGTAATGTATCCAAGTTTGCTGACAATACAAAGCTAGGTGGGACAGTAAGCTGTGAGGACGAGACACAGAGCCTGCAAAGGGATATAGACAGGTTAAGTGAGTGGGCAATAAGGTGGCAGATGGAGTATACTGTGAGGTGATTCACTTTGGTAGGAAGAATAGGAAAACAGAATTTTTTTTAATTGTGAGGAACTATTAAATGTTGGTGCAGGTTAACATGCAAGTACAACAAGCAATTAGGAAGGCAAATGGCATGTTGGCCTTTATTGCAAAGTGGTTGGAGTACAAGAGTAAGGGAGTCTTGCTACAATTGTACAGGGCTTTGGTGAGACCACACCTGGAGTACTGGGTACAGTTTTGGTCTCCTTATCTAAGGAATGATATGCTTGCCTTAGAAGCGGTTCAACGCAGGTTCACTAGATTAATTCCTGGGATGAGAGGGTTGTCCTATGAGGAGAGATTGAGTAGATTGGGCCTATACTCTCTGGAGTTTAGAAGAATGAGGGGTGATCTCATTGAAACATATAAGATTCTGAGGGGGATTGACAGGATGTGGAGAGATTGTTTCCCCTGGCTGGAGAGTCTACAACTAGGAGGCATAGTCTCAGGATATGTGGTTAGCATTTTAAGACTGAGTTGAGGAATTTCTTCACTCGGAGGGTTGTGAATCTTTGGAATTCTCTGCTCCAAAGAGCTGTGGATGCTGAGTCATTGAGTATATTCCAGACTCAGATCGATAGATTTTTGGACTCTAGGGGAATCGAGGTATATGGTGATAGTGCAAGAAAGCTGAGTTGAGGTCGAAGATCAGCCATGATCTTATTGCATGGTGGAGCAGGCTCGAGGAGCCGTATGGCCTACTCCTGCTCCTATTTCTTATGTTTATGTTCCAGACTAACACCAATGCCCTGTTTACCTGGCTACTAGGGAGTGCTCTTCTATTTTCTTTTTATTCCTTTCTCCCCACTGAAGAAACGCAACCTCTGCTCAGTGTCTCCCCATTTTAAATGGTTCAGATCCGGAGTCAAGTGGGACTGGAATTGAGCTATATCCATCTCCAGTCTTTGAAACTGAATACTAGCAAGCTTAGTGCTAGTGATCGAGAGGAAGAAGCAAAGAACAATTAACTGAAATTAGACCACAATGGGTTAGCTATTCAAGATTGGCATTGGTAGAAGCTTTGGAATAGATTGACTGTCTTCAAAGAGTGAGGAATGTTGCAGAGCGGGAAAGAGTGGAAAAATCTATGTAGATTTAAAGTAAGCATACCATCTGAAATTTATATTGTAATTTTTAATACATTGAGAACCCGGTTTTTGGCTATCTATATTCTTGAGTGTCAAATCCAGTTTAGTAGTTCCTTGACTTTTTAAATTAAAATTGGACCTCCTAGCAGCAAATACAATGTTTTTCCTTTACCTGGTGGTCTTACTGTTATCTTCCTTTTAGCCACAATATGTGGAGGAGAATTTTTGTTAATACAGGTAGACTATCCTTTAGCCGAAAACCTTGGGACCAGCTGTGTTTCGGATTTTGGAAAATTTCGGATTTCAGAAGGTATTACGGGGCAGCACCCCGTAAGCCACCACATTAATATTTCTGCAGCGAACCTTATGAATACCTGTATTCACACTGACTGGGATAAATAAAGACTATAAATACTGTAGTATTACAGGGATAAATACTCTAGTACAGTTTATTTGTAAGGAAAACATTCAGTAAAACTTCAAACATATACAGGTACAAACTAAGCTAAATACCTGTACATATACATGCAGTAAAGGTACATTACATCTGGCTTGAGGATCTTGGAGAAGAGGGTACATCAGTATTGTCATCAGGTTGGAGTCAGACATCTGAAGATGGGCCAGGAACAGGATTCTCAAGTGATGAAGCAGCACTACGACAGACGGCCTTTTTAAAGATTTCTTCCAGTGTCATCTGTCTCATTAACATTGGTTTCTGTCTAAGCAGTCTCTCTTTAATTGAGTAAACTTGCATAATCTCTTGCTCACCGATAAATGCACGTTGTTCAAGGCCAGCAATTAACTGATCACACATTGTCACCATATCGTCTATGGGGATTTTTTCACCTGTGTTCACAATGTCATCATCATCATCACTACTATCCTCATGCTTGTCTTTATTTAACACCATTTCTGCAATTTCCCCATCACTCAACGAATGCACAACAGGTGCGTCAATGTTCAGCACTTCTTCGATGTCAGCTTCTTCTAACTTATTTACACTTTCGGATGATAAACCTTTGGCGTAAGTAAGGAGGTTTGATATCATCATCTTCTCCTGACTGGCAGGAAATCCTTCAAAATCTTCATCTGCAGGTCCATCTTCATGAAACACCGTTGAAGGCCAAAGTCTGTGCCAAGCATTTATTAATGTTGGTTTGTCAACATCGTTCCAAGCATTAGCAACTGCGTAAATGGCATTCTTAACATTGAACTCTTTCAGGAAGCTTTGGATTCCTATGCCACTGTTGATTGCATCAAGCATAGAGTTCAAAAAAACGTCTTTATACTTGCTCTTCATGGAGCGTAAAATTCCTTGGTCACAAGGCTGTATTAAAGATGTCACATTAGGGGGAAAGTTAATGCCGAAAACATAACTTTTCACAAGAAGTTCAGGAGGGGGATGTGCGGAGCAGTTGTCCAGGAACAATAAAATTTTGCAGTTTTCTTCCAGTCCAACTTGCCTGCAATGAGCTCGTGTCGCTGGTACGAAGTGGTTATTGAACCAGTGAGAAAATATTCCTATGGTTACCCATGCTTTCTTGCTCGCATAATAATGCACAGGTAAATTGCATACACCTTTCAAACATCTCGGATGTTGGCTTTTTCCAATCACTACCAACTTTAACTTGTGTGTGCCTGCAGCATTGGCACACCCAAGAACAGTCAACCTGTCCTTAGCGTCCTTAAAACCTGCTGGTGCACTCTCATCAGCCGTTGCTAATGTTTTTCTAGGAACGTAGCGCCAGTACAGAGCTGTTTCATCAGCATTGTAAATTTGTTCAGGACCGAGGTTTTCATCAGATATTATTTTGGCAAATTCGTCTATGTAATTTTCAGCTGCTTCATGATCAGCAGAAGCTTTTTCACCACAGATTTTCAGATATTTTATACCATGACGCTTCTTAAATTTATGCAGCCAACCTTCTGAATATTCACACTCAACTTCAATGTTCAGTTCTTCATGGTATATTCTAGCTTGTTTCATGACCATCAAACCAGTCAGTGGCACACGTTCACCTCTTCGTTGTCGAATCCACTCAATCAGCACACGGTCAAGATCTTCATTTTTTGCCCTATGCAATGTTTTCCTACTTTTCATTAGTTTATGGTCATCACTGTCAGTGTAAAACTTCAACAACTTGTCTTTCTGTTTCTTTAAGTCATATATGGTGGTAGTTCCCACACCATATTCTTCAGTAAGACGTCGCACAGACACACCACGATCAAGCTTCTGCAATAACTCCACTTTCTGCGATATCGATAATGAGAGATGCTTCCTTCTCTGCTTCTCACTGTTACCCATAGGGGTATCTGCAGCTCTTTTTAGCATTTTCACAAATCGTAAAAAACCAACAAATATCAAAGAGAGCAGCAGGCGCACGTGTGACAGCGCTGAGACACAACTGACGCCTCACACCTGCGTGGGTCAAGCGTCGGGTCATGTTTTGCGCCACTCGGGTCATGTCGTGTGCACGACTTACGCTCCACGAAAAAACTTTCGGTTTTCAGAGGTTTTCGGATTTCAGAAGTGCGGATAAAGGATAGTCTACCTGTAGAATTATAGCTGCAATGGTGGTACTTTTTTCAAATTTAAATTATGCAATTGTATCGGCTAGATCTCCCAATCACTGTAATGTTAAGAGGATTTGTGCTGATTTTAAATGTACCCTAGTGAATGAGCAACCTCCTGTTAGTACAATTATTCTAATTTTGTGATTTATAGAGCTGAGGATACTGTTCATAGAAGGGCTTGAGATGTTATAAGTGGGGCTTGAGATGTTATAAGTGGGAGGAAAATAAAATCATTTCTCGGCACAATTTCTGTGGACGTAACGAGATATTGGCCCTGCCAGCAGCCAGTTAAGCAGAATGTAAATAAAATTGGCTAAAAATGTTTGCCTATTCAGTTATCCTTCCTTAATGTGCTGATGCTGTGGAAAGTGATCCAAGTTAATCAGCTGCATGCTGCATTCTGCTCTTAGTCATGATTCCAACTCCCCTTCAAAACCAGTAAAATTTGAGAATTACATGATGACCAAGTTTGGGACCAATGAGTTGCCATTCATATATTTTATCAAAATACGCAAAAAGCAGACAGAAAGGTACTGTGTGGCCCTTATCAGAAAAAAAAATTACCACCAAACTTCATAAGCTTTATGCAGTAAGAGTAATTAAATTTGCAAATAGATACTTTATTTATAAATGTAGAATCTTGAGGTTGCTTTATTTTAGTCATAACTCATTGTGTTGTGCAAATTACTGGCAAAATATCATTACCCTGTTCTGCCACTCACTGGTTTGTGAATAATAAGCAATGGGTGTTCTGTTAATTAATCATTTTAATGTTGTTGGCATCACTGACTTTAGTTGCGCTTGGAATGTGGGTGACCTTGGCAACACTGCATTCATTGCCCATCCCTACTTGCTCTGAGAAGGTGGTGATTGATTTTACAACTGAGAGGCTACTTCAAAGAGTATTAAGAGTCAAAAATTAAGCATATATACAACACTGTTGTTTGAACTGTAACAAAGTAATTAACAGGAGTGAGAAAAAAGTTGGCATGTTTTAGTCCGGGATTTGTTCTGTTGTCAAAATATGAATCATGCATGGTGATGTAATCAGGGAGGGTGTCTATTTTAGGTGGACTGTCTCATGTTAGTGTTCCATAATTATGTATATTTCATGCAACTTCAAAAATAATTTGGTTTCATCATCCAGTTAATGTACCATTTTGTTTATACTTGTCCCCTCTGGCCTTGCAAACTACCACCCCATCTCCAAACTCGCATTCTTCAAGTTCTTGAACGTGTTATCGCCATCCAAATCCATGCCCATCTTTCCCGCAACGCCTTGTTTGAACTTTTCCAATCATGATTTTCAACCCTGCCAAGGTACTGAAACAGCTCTTATAAAAGTCACAAGTGACATCCTATGTGACTGTGACCATGGTAAACTACCCCTCCTCATCCTTCTTGATCTATCTGCTGCCTTTGAGCCGGTTAACCACATCTTCCTCCTCCGACACCTCCCCTCCATTGTCCAGTTGAGTGGGACTGCCCTCGCCTGGTTCCATTCTTATCGATCCAGCTGTAGCCAGAGAATCTTCTGCAATGGCTTCTCTTCCCACTCCTGCACCGTTGCCTCTGAAATCCCCCAAAAATCTAACCTTGGCTACTTCCTATTTCTCATCTACATGCTGCCCCTCAGTGACATCATCTAAAAACACATCAGATTCCACATGTATGCTGACGGCACCCAGCTCTTACTCACCACCACCTCTCTTGACCCCTTCACTGCCTGTGATTTGTCAGGCTGCTTGTCTGACATCCAGATGGGCAGAAATTTCCTCCAACTAAATATTGGGAAAACTGAAGCCATTCTCTTTATTCCCCACCACAAACTCCATTCCCTAGCCACCAAATCCATCCCTCTCCTTGGCAACTATCTGAGGCTGAACCAGACTGTTTGCAACCTCAGGGTCCTATTTGACCCTGAGCTGAGTTTCCAACTCCATATCCTCTCCGTCACCAAGACCGGCCTACGTTCACCTCTGTAATATTGCCCGGCTCCACACTGCCTCACCCCATCTGCTGCTTAAACCATCATCCATGCTTTTAACTCCAGACTCGACTATTCCAATGTTCTCCAGGCCAGCCTCTCATTTTCCACCTTCCATAAACTTGAGCTCATTCAAAATTCTGCTGCCTGTATTCTAACTCTCACCAAGTCCCATTCATCCATCAGCCCTATGCTCGTCGGCACCTGGTCCAGCAATGCCTCAAATTTAAAATTCTGATCCTTGTGTTCAAATCCCTTTGTGGCCTCAACCCTCCCTATCCCTATAACATTCTCCAAACCTACAACCCTCCAAGAACTCTGCGCTCCATCAATTCTGCCCTCTTGTGCCTCCCCAGTTTCCTTTGCCACACCATTAGTGGCTATTCTTTCGCTGTCCAAGCCCTAAGCTCTTTGTTTTTCACTCCCTAAATCTCTCCGCCTCTCTACCTCTCTTTCCTCCTTTTAAGATAGTCCTTAAAACCTACCTCTCTCTTTGTAATATCTCCTTATGTGGCTCGGTGTCAAATTTTGTTTGATTACACTCCTGTGAAGCACCTTGCAATGTTTTACTACGTTAAAGGCACTATATAAATGCAAGTTTTCATTGTTGTTCAAGAACCCAACTCTGCCCATATTCTGTGGCTACAACAAATGAACACGAACACTGACCACAATCATCAGAGGCTGTAGTTCCATCCATTGTTTTTGTTTTTTTGCTTGATGCCTTTCACTGCACAAACTATAAACAGCATGAAATTATTTAGTCTGATGACACATCAAAATTAAAAGCATCGATGTCTTGACCTTGTTTGGGCTGTAAGGTCAGATACACTGGAATCTTGATGCATCAGATGTCTTGAGTTAGTGTAGTCCTGGTTCCCAGAGGTAAAACGTTAAGTTAACTGCAACAAGTCTTGTATTGAATCTGAATATACCAAAGTGTTCGTCCAATCCCTTCATTTTGATGTATGGAGACTCCACTATATTTATGCTGGGCTGCTATAAATGAACTTCTGTAATTCTCCATTTTGGTTTAACTAAAAGAAAGTGTTAATGTGCTGTGCAGTTAATAATATCTCCCAGATACCTTAACTAAATTATGGCCCTGGGACAGATTTTCTCAAAGACCTTGAAGTGGAAGGGGTGGAGGGTGCTTTTTAGTTTGGCTTATCCTGATCTGACCTGACCTGAAGTCCAAAGATGTGCGGGTTAGGTTGCTTGGCTATGATAAATTGACCCTTAGTGTTAGGGGGATTAAATACGTGGGGTTACAGGGATAGGGTGGGATATGTGTTGGTGTAGGGGTTACGGGGATCGGGTGGGATATGTGTCGGTGCAGGCTCGATGGGCTGAAATGGCCTCTATCTGCACTGTGGGGTTTCTGTGATTCTGTGAAGTGAATGATTAATGTTTGCATGGTAATAAACACTTGGTTAGACTCCCTGGTACTTATAAATAAACCAAGGACATGTTTATGGGTGACTGGAGATGCATTGTTCTATGTAATACAAATTTAGGAAAGTAATATGATTAAATTACAACAATAATCTGTTTTTGCATTTGTGAAATGGCCAGGACACCAAAGTACAACCAAACCTTTGTATGGAGAACTGTTATCTTCCAACATTTGTTGTCGTAAAATCAAAACCAATTACACTTTAAAAGGAGCTGCAAAGGTTACGTAGCTTCATTAGTTTGTTTACATGCATCAAAAATCAATTCCACTAGAATTAGTGCTTTTGACATATTTAATTTATACTTTTGTCCCTATCTACCAGAATTCTTTTGTTCACTGCTAAACTGTTCACAAAGAGCTTCTGGTAGCATTAAATAATTGATGTTACAGTATAGGTTTGCCTTGTCTTCGTGCTGTAACTAATTGGAGATAAGGTACAAGTCCTGTAAATAAGGCCCAGCGGTATGTTAAAAGTTGTATATCATGCCATCTTATAGCACAAGAGGGATGTACCAAACACCGTTCCACGGACTTCAAGGATTAGAGCTTATTCTTGTGATTCTTCCTCGCGTGACTGCTTCTCATCTTTGGCCTGGTTATGAGGAACGTGCCAAGCTGATTGCATAGGATTACATAGGATATACGGCACAGAAACAGGCCATTCGGCCCAACCAGTCCATGCTGGTGTTTATACTCCACTCAAGCCTCCTCTCATCTTTCCTCATCTAAATTTATCAGCATAACCCTCTATTCCCTTCTCCCTCATATGTTTGTCCAACCTCCCCTTAAATGCATCTAAACTATTCGCTTCACCCACTCCCTGTGGTAGTGAGTTCCACATTCTCACCACTCTTTGGGTAAAGAAGTTTTTTCTGAATACCCTATTGGATTTCTTGGTGACTACCTTATATTGAAGGCCTCTAGTTATGCTCTTCCCCACAAGTGGAAACATTCTCTCTGTATCCACTCTAGCAAAAACTTTCATAATTTTATAGACCTCTTAGGTCACCCCTCAGCCTTTTTTTCAAGAGAAAAGAGACCCAGTCCATTCATCCTTTCCTGATATGTATACCCTTGCATTTCTGGTATCATCCTTGTAAATCTTCTCTGTACTCTCGCCAATGCCTCTATATCCTTTTTATAATATGGCGACCAGAACTGCAGGCAGTACTCTAAGTGTGGTCTAACCAAGGTTTGATACAGGTTTAGCATAACTTCCCTACTTTTCAATTCTATCCCTCTAGAAATAAACCCTCGTGCTTGGCTTGTTTTTTTAATAGCCTTGCTAACCTGTGGCGCAACTTTGTGATTTGTGTCTTTGTTCCTCTACCACACCTAGGCTTTTTTATTTGTTTGTGGGATGTGGGTGTCGCTGGCAAGGCCAGCATTTATTGCCCATACCTAATTGCCCTTAAGAAGGTGGTGGTGAGCTGCCTTCTTGAACCACCCTCCAAGTGATAAGTGACCTCACTATTCTTCCTACCAAAATGTAACACCTCACATTTGTCTCTGTTGAACTTCATTTACCAATTATTTGCCCATTAATGTTCTCCTGTAATTTGATGCAGTCCTCCTCAGTATTGACTATCTTTCCCCCCCCCCCACCAAAATTTGGTATCATCCACAAATTTAGAAATTGTGTTTTTGATTCCAAAGTCTAAATTGTGAACAGCAGTGGTCCCAGCACTGATCCTTGTGGAACACCACTACCCACCTTATGCCACTGTGAATAGCTACCCTTTACTCCCACTCTCTGCTTTCTTAAATGGGTTGAAATGCCAACTGGCTTCCTGTAAATAGGGAAATCAGTGACTCTTGCACACCTATGGAAATTTTGGAGCAGGTGAGCTGCTCACATTCCTGCCTTGGTGATAATATTGGTGTTGGAAAATCGAAAAGAAGTGGGGGGAGGGAGCTGTAAAAGCAAATGCTACTTTGTATAAATATTTAATTTTATGCACATTAACTCTTGATTTAAAAGTTGACAGTTTACTCAAATTAATAATTATTCTACAGATTTCCTTTCTTCTAAGCAGATGGCGCAGTGTGTGACTAAAGTTGAACTGAGCATCTCCTGTGAGAATCTATTAGATAAAGATGTTGGTTCCAAGTCTGATCCGCTGTGCGTGTTCTTCATAAGTACTGGTGAAAAACAATGGGCTGAGGTAAGGAGTTCTGCCCGATGTATATTTCCTAGAGTTTGTCATGATAATGGTTTTTATTCAGGAGCTCGATCAGTAGATGGAATTTTTTTTTTAATGGAACAGCTGTCTATTTTCAATATTACAAATCCAGTTCAAGATGCTATCATCTGGTTTAATCAATACTTGCTACTACAAGTATTAGCTTTTAGGTGTCTTCTCATCTTTCCCCAACCTATTTTCAGTTTTCTCCTTCTGTATGTGGGAAGATTTCCAATGTTTGCTTTTTGTTGTAAAATTGTAAATGTATTCTAAAAGAGAATAGTGATGAAGAATTCCTGCTCTCTACCTTGTTTTCATTGGATCCCATGACTGCTTTCGGAAGGTTGGGTAAAAACAATTATGAACTTTAACATTCTCCTTTCTCCTCCCTCCCCCCTATCCAGTATCCTGTCCTAGTCACCTGAAACTGTTGACTCATAGAATCGTAGAAATTTATGGCACAGAAGGCGGCCATTCGGCCCATCGTGTCTGTGCTGGCCGAAAAAGAGCTATCCAGCCTAACCTCACTTTCCAGCTCTTGGTCTATAGCCTTGCAGGTTATGGCTCTTCAAGTGCATATCCATGTACTTTTTTTAAATGCGATGAGGGTTTCTGCCTCTACCACCCTCTCCAGCAGTGAGTTCCAGACCCCCACCACCCTCTGGGTGAAAAAAGATTTCCTCAACTCCCCATTAATCCTTCTACCAATTACTTTAAATCTATGCTCCCTGATTATTGACCTCACTGCTAAGTGAAATAGGTCCTTCCTATCCACTCTATCTAGGCCCCTCATAATTTTATACACCTCAATTCAGTCTCCCCTCCACCTCCTCTGTTCCAATGAAAACAACCCCAGCCTCTCCAATTGTTCCTGGATAATTATTCCAAAAACGCTGGCTGGCCTTGGTACCTTGCCCAAGTAGCCAAACTTTAAATCTAGACCGTGAATGTTACCGGGATATTTGAAAATTGGATGGAACTGAGGCATCACAGCCGAGCTTGATCATATTGTCACTCATTCTGGCATTACTTTCCAGCAGGGGTTACTGGTTAGAATGAATCTGATTGTAGTGGCCTTCTGCTTCGCCAACAAGATAAAATAACGCAACACAGACTGGATAGTGCACTTTTTTGTCCTTTCTGCTAACACAGGCTAAGACAAACCAGTGTGCTTTCTACTGGAACTGAATTCTATAAAAGTATTAAAATATATAAAAGTATTCCGATAATTGAACCCAGGCTTGATAACTTGATTTCTTGAAAATGTAGTTCCTTAACACCTAAGAGCTGAATACCTCTTTTGAACCAGTTTCTCTGATGTTTCATTTCAATTCTGCTGTTTTTTAAGAAAATGAATATATATTGAAAATAAAAGTCTCTGACCCAGCATGTTTTTTCCTCATTACTGAGACTACCTTTTTTACATTGGGACAAGACTAAATTTACTATAGACTGCTCCACAGCTTACAATGACCAGTATTTTCCAATCGCAGGCCTCCCGCGGGCGGAGGCCTGCAATCTGGAAAAATCTGTGCCCTTACCTGAGGGCTCCTGGGAGGCGCACAGTTCCAATGCTGGGCCTCACCAAACTGCAAGTGCGCAGGGCCCACGTATCTCAGAGGCGCAGGTAGTTCGCAGCGTCCCTGGGATCACACAGGCCATGGGGAGCCAATTACAGAAGGGAACCTCCCTTCATACATTTGACAGGAAGACCTGTCAAATATATGAATGGCGATCAATGAAAAAACATTGTAAAACTTTAAATAAATTTTAAAAAACCATCATTTTTAAAATAACTTGAAATTACAATAAATTAAGTATTAAACAAATTTAATTTTTTGAAAAAAATAAAGTATTTTACAGGGCTAAAAATTAACTTACCTTTTTAAAATGATAAATCAGAGAATTTTTTAAAAACTTTTTTTCTACTCTTATCCTGGTAAAAGCAAGCGTTACGCCTGCTTTTACCAGGCGTAAGAATTGTAAGGGTTTTCTGCGGGCGGAGGGTCTCCAAAAAGCGGAACTATCCGCCCGCAGAGGCCCTTCTCCAGAGCAGCTGGAGGATCTGTCAAGAGCATGTGCATGCCTGAAACTGGCATTTCCGATGTCCCTACGGGTGGGTGCACAGCGCGTACCCACCCGTAGGGATTGGCATATCCAGCCCATTGAATATGGAACTTGGTGCTTGCAGTGGTTGAAGCCAAATGGGTTTCTGAATAGTTGAGTATTGGTGTTGAAGAATTGAACTATTCAGAAAATCTGGACATAAGAATTTGGTTTGAATTAATTACATGGAATCGCATATAATTTACAGCACAGAAACAGGCCATTCGGCTCAACTGGTCTATGCCGGTTTTTATGCTCCACACCAGCCTCCTCCCACTCTACTTCATCTAACCCTATCAGCATATCCTTCTGATCTTTTCTCCCTTGGGTACTTATCTAGCTTCGCCTTAAATGCATTGAATTGAATTGCATTCACAGTTAAATTATTTTTCGGTTTATCTGACTTCCAATGAACCAATCCACTGTGTTTTCAGGACCATGCTTATCTGTCTCCACCTGCTTTGCTTCATCTCTGATTCACCAATTCTAGCCATCCAGATTCTTTTGTTCAAAGTGTGGTGTATGTGCCTTTAAGAGCCCCCTGTGTACTGTAATGCCGGTAATGGCCACTCGGGCTATATAAGCCTGTATATTGTCTTGTATCTGTTAGTTCACCTTCAGACTTTGTTCAGTAAACACCTGTGAAACCTACTCCTGCCTTCCGTGTCTCTATCAACACACGGATACAACAGTGGCGACGAATTGGAAACGGACTTACCTGCAATTCGGCAGCACCTCAAGGACATCGATTCCTCAGACGTCCAAAGTCGAAGAAAAGCAAGAAAGAAAAAAAAAAAAGGCTGTGGTTTCACCAGCTAGCCGAGCTGGTGGCAGGTACTGCAATAATCCTTCCTGGGCGGCGGGCTGGGGCTCCATCGGCTGGCTCTGCAGCGAGGCCAAGCAGCGAAGGCGGAGGCAAGCAGAAACAGATGGGGGGGGAGCACTCGGGAGACGGCCGGTGCTGCAAAGCAGGTCGGCGTTCGGACCTAGCAGAGGGGGGGGAAAAGTCCCAGAGAGTTCAGCGGGAACGAGTCTCCACCTGTAAATAAAAAAAATAAAAAAAATAAAATTTTAAAAAAACTGCGGAAAACAGCGTTGTCGGCAGCAGCAGTGGCGGGGAAGCGCCATATCTTTTCTGCAGGAAAGAAAGAAAGAAAAGCGCGGGAAGTGCCATTTTTTTTTTCCAGGATGCCTAAGGCTGGCAATATTGATGCTTTTGATAACGATATAGAGGATTGGACCACATATGTGGAAAGAGTGGAGAAATATTGCACAGCGAATGAAATAAAAGATGATAAAAAGGCATCGGTACTTCTAAATCTAATGGGCGCAAGGACATACGGGCTGTTACGAAACTTAATCACTCCAGCCAAACCGATGGACAAGAATTTTAAGGAGATTGTTGATACCCTACACTGCCAATTCGGGACAGGACTGGCAGATTCTCTACGAGACAAATTCGTCTGCGGTCTCCTAAGTGAAGGAACACAAAAAAAGCTACTTTCTGAGAAAGATTTGACACTGGACAAGGCTTTCAGTGTGGCTGTATCATACGAAGCAGCAGCAAGAGGAGCTGCAAAGATACAGCAAAAGCCACAGGACTTCGGCACCCATGAAATGACACGGGGTTTCGAGAGATGTCATCGCTGCGGCAGATCCACCCATGACCAGAGGGACTGCTGGTTCAAGGACAAAGCATGCAGGCAATGCGGAAAGATGGGACACATTACACGTGTATGCCGATCTGGAAACAAAAAATCCACTGACAGGAAAAAAAATCAATAAAGAAAAGCACAGAACGGTACAAATGATGACGGACAGTAGCTCCGAAGACCAGAAGAGCGATAGCGACTCCGGAAACAAGAGACTAAGCTCTCTCAAATTACATAATGTAATTGCCAAAGAAGATTACCAGACCATTTGGGTTACCCTCACGATAGCGGGGTCCCCAGTTAAAATGGAGCTAGATACAGGATCAGCTCTGACCGTCATAAGTAGACGGGATTACGAGTGGCTATTTCCGCATATACCTTTGAAAGACACATCCATTATCTTGAAAACATATACGGGGCAGAAAGTATACCCCAAAGGGAAAATAAAGGTGCCTGTTGTATACAACGGCAAGGAAATACAGAAGTTGTATTTATACGTTCTGCAAGATGGTGGTCCACCGCTGTTGGGACGTGAATGGATCAGGAAGATACGTTTGGACTGGCACTCCATTCAGGCACTGATGGTGACCAGTAAGAAAAAAATGATGATGACATCATACCTGAACGATTAAAAGACATCCTGGCCAACACCAAAGAAGTGTTCCAACAGGAACTAGGAACCTTGAAAGGCGTCACCGCCTCAATAAAGGTGGAAGATGCGGCAATTCCCAAGTTTTTTAAGGCAAGGCCGGTGCCATACGCAATTCGTCCAGCAGTCGAGGCAGAGCTGGAGAATTTGGAAAAGACAGGCGTGTTATCCAAGATAGATTGGAGCGAGTGGGCAACACCCATCGTCCCGGTCATGAAGAAAACGTTAAATAATGATAAATCTGAAGAACAGAGAAAAATTCGCATCTGTGGGGACCTCAAGGTGACTGTAAACCCGGTCCTTCACACGGTACAGTATCCTCTTCCGAGGATAGAAGATATTTTCGCCTCACTATCTGGAGGGAAACGTTTCACCAAAATTGAATTGGCACAGGCATATCTACAGATGGAGGTTGAGGAGGCCTCTAAAAAGTATCTCTCAATAAACACACACAAAGGCCTGTACCAGTACAATCGACTGGTTTTCGGAATAGCATCAGCTCCAGCTATCTGGCAAAGAGCTATGGAACAAGTCCTGCAAGGGATTCCTGGAACTCAATGCTACCTAGACGACGTCCTTGTAACAGGAGAAAACGACAATGAACACCTTGCCAATTTGGAGAAGGTACTCACTAGGCTGAGAGAACGGGGCCTATGAGCAAACCGCCCCAAGTGCGAATTTTTCCAGAAACAAATATCATATTGTGGCCACATAATTAATGAAGAAGGGTTGCATAAGTCCCCTGAGAAAATTGAAGCGGTCATAAAAGCCCCAGCACCTGAAAATGTCTCACAATTAAGGTCGTTCCTGGGATTGATAAATTACTACCATAAATTTTTACCGAACTTGTCAACTGTTCTGCACCCTCTTAACGAACTGCTACAAACTGGAGTAATTTGGGAATGGAGCGAGGACTGTAAACGTGCCTTCCATAAATGTAAAGGCTTGATCACGTCCAAGGAAGTTTTGGCTCATTACAACCCATCACTGCCAATCAGACTGGCATGCGATGCATCCCCTTGCGGCGTAGGAGCGGTATTATCGCACAGATTCCCTGATGGCTCAGAACGGCCGATAGCTTTTGAATCACGCTCATTGAACTCAGCTGAGCGTAACTATGCCCAGATCGACAGGGAAGCACTCAGCCTGGTATGGGGAGTGAAGAAATTCAACCATTACCTACACGGACAAACATTTACCTTGTTGACTGACCATCAACCCCTCATCTCCATATTCAACCCTAAAAAGGGTGTTCCCATCATGACAGTGCAAAGGCTACAGAGGTGGTCCCTTTTCCTAGGGGCACACCAATATGACATAGAATACAAAGGATCAAAACAGCATGGGAATGCTGACGGTTTATCGCGCCTACCGTTGCCAACGGTAGAAGAGGCACCTACAGTAGACCCAGTGGAGATGTTCCACTCAACCATACTGGAATGTCTACCAGTAACAAATTCTGCCATTGAAAAGGAAACGAGAAATGACCCGACTCTCTCTCACGAGTCTACGATTTAACGGTGAAGGGATGGCCAGCACATGGCGAACCACTGTTGCCAGCATTCTCGCAAAGAACAGAACAGCTGTCAGTGTGCCGAGGAACCTTGATGTGTGGATCCAGAGTGGTGATTCCACCCAAACTCCAGGATAAAGTGCTAAAGGAGCATCATGAGGGGCATCTGGGTGGAGTGAAAATGAAGAACCTAGCCAGAGCGTTTGTGTGGTGGCCAGGTATCGATGGAGACATCGAAGAAATGACCAAGAGCTGCCTAGGATGCCAGAAGGTCCAAAACGCCCCACCACAAGCCCCTCTACATCCATGGGAGTGGCCCTCATCTCCCTGGCAAAGGGTACACATCGACTTTGCTGGTCCATTTATGGACTCAATGTTCTTAATCGCGGTGGATGCACACTCCAAGTGGCCGGAGGTAATAAAGATGTCCTCCACCACCACGGAAAAAACCATCACAGTATTAAGGACCATATTCGCCAGGAATGGGCTGCCTGAACAGATCTGTTCTGATAATGGACCGCAATTTGTGTCCGAAGAATTCAGGAAGTTCTTAAAAAAACAATGGGGTTAAGCAGTACATGTCCGCCCCATACCATCCCGCCACCAATGGATTGGCTGAAAGGTTTGTCCAGACCTTCAAGAAGGCCATAAAGGCCATGGGTAATGAAGACATAAAACTTCAGCATAAGGTAGATAACTTCTTGTTTGCATACAGGAGTGCAACACGTGGTTACAAACCAAACTCCCGCCATGATGTTCTTCAATAGAAACCTAAGATGCCGGCTGGATTTGATCAAGCCAAACATCAGAAGGGATGTGGAGAACCGGCAATTTCAAGGCATGAATGAAAGGCCAACTAGAACCTTCCAGATAGGTCAACAAGTTTTGGCCTGGGACTACCGTACCGAGAAATGGCAGCCTGGAACTATTTGCACACGACTAGGACCGCTGATGTATACCGTGGACATTGGAGAAAGCATAATAAGGCGCCATGCTGACCAGATCATAGAGTCATCCGAAAAGGGACAACCTACACCACAACTCTATACGCCTATGATGAAGTAGAGATACCCATAGTATCTACCTCCGATCCGGTGATACTGGAACCAGATGAACCCGACACTGGCATTCAAGCCGAATCAGCCTTGCCAAAAGAACCTACTACACCACCGAAAACTACTACACCACCGAGGCGTTATCCGGACCGAGTCAGGAAGCCTCCAGAAAGACTGACTTTTAATTGATTAACTGCAGCAATGTGTAGATTATTGTTCTTGTAACATGTTAATTAATGATTACTTAAAATATTATGTACTGGTTGTCTAAAAGGGGAGGAATTGTGGTGTATGTGCCTTTAAGAGCCCCCTGTGTACTGTAATGCCGGTAATGGCCACTCGGGCTATATAAGCCTGTATAGTGTCTTGTATCTGTTAGTTCACCTCCAGAATTTGTTCAGTAAACACCTGTGAAACCTACTCCTGCCTTCCGTGTCTCTATTAACACACGGATACAACACAAAGCACGTGTTTGACTCTAGTGCCGTGCTGTTCAGATTGCAGATAAAACAAGCTCCACAGCATTTGATGGAGTGCGTTTATAGTCTGTTTCCCATTGAAGTATGTAACACATTGAACATGTTTCAAGGGACTAATATAGCAGTCAAGTAGTTGTAATGAAATAACTCTGTGTTCTGGCATTTGTATTGTTGTTGTACTTGTTAATGTCTGGAATGTTCCACCAGTGTAACCACTAATGCTCCTCCCTAGCCCCGCCCCTCTTCTGGAATGTTCTACCAAGTGCTGGGTCGGTGATGAATGATGGTTGCCCTGTGTTAACTTGATGCCATGTTCTTACTTAATAAAAGCCTTTAGTTTTAAGCTTTAACCTCATGGATTCAGGCAGTTATTTGGCACATCAATTTTATTAAGTAACAACTTTTGGAAGATGGATCGATTTTTTGAAACCAGAGCGTCTGGATATCGATCCCCATTCGGCAGACGCGTCGAAGAAATTTACGCATTGGCTTCGATGTTTTGAACACTTCATCGCATCGGTCGATTCGACGGTTAACAAGTTGGGTCTTCTAACCAACTTGGTAAGTCATCAAACTTACTCGATAATTGAAGATATTACTACATATGAAGAGGCCCTCGCAGCCCTTGAGGCCCAGTATCTTAAGTCGGTTAACGAAGTATACGCCAGGTATCTTTTGTCTACTCACAGGCAATTACCCGAGGAATCTCTGGACGATTTCCTGCAGGACCTTAAGGCTTTGGCTAAGGATTGCAACTACAAGGCTGTCTCTGCCATCGTGTATCAGGAAGAAGCCATCCACGATTCTTTCATATCTGGCCTCCGATCTAATTATATTAGACAGAGACTCCTCGAGAACGACTCGTTAGTTTTAAAAACGGTCGTCGCTACTGCTCGATCGTTAGATGTAGCCCAGAATAATTTAGAAGTGTATGCATCAGCCCATGCGTCTCTCTCAGCCTCGTGTGTTACGAGTATGGAGGCATCCATAACACCAATGGAGCCTCCACTTAATCCTATTGTTGTGGCTGTACCCCATGGGTCTGAGTGTTATTTTTGTGGCCAATCTAAACACCCCAGGCAAAGATGCCCAGCCAGAGAGGCTACCTGTTTTAAATGTAAGAAACGGGGA
Organism: Somniosus microcephalus; assembly: GCF_052327205.1. Lineage (NCBI taxonomy): Eukaryota > Metazoa > Chordata > Chondrichthyes > Squaliformes > Somniosidae > Somniosus > Somniosus microcephalus. Next base: position 90,853,394 of record NC_140993.1, on the reverse strand, counting down.
CATTTTAGTAAAGTGTGTAAGGGTAATCCTGTACCCGATGTCTTCTCTGCTGTCGCCTATCGTTTTACTCTAGCCTCGGCGACGGTTGACCAGACCATACCGTGTTCCTTGTCGAAATCTACGATGGACATCAAGATTAATGGTCGTCCTACTGGGTGTTTGATAGACTGTGTCAGTACTGAAAGTTTTATACACCCCAACCTTGTTAACTCCTGTTCATTGACGGTGTATCCTACTCGAAGTGAAATTGTGATGGCGTCCAAGTCCCTTACTTCGGAGGTAACTGGTTATTGTAAAGTCACATTGACCGTTAAGGATACGGAGTATAAGGACTTTAAACTCCTCATATTACCTCAGTTGTGTGTGAACTTAATTTTAGGCTTGGGCTTCCAGTGTCAGCATGAGAGCGTTACCCTTAAGTATGGTGGATCTCAGCCTCCACTCACAGTCTGCAGCCTTTCTACTTTAAAAGTAAGTCCGCCTTCTTTGTTCGCGAACCTTGCTCCTAATTGTAGACCTATAGTGACTAAGAGTCGACAGTATAGTTCAGAAGATAAAACATTTATAAAAGAGGAAGTGGAAAGGCTTCAATGGGAGGGAATCATCGAACACAGTAATAGCCCGTGGCGTGCCCAGGTGGTGGTGGTTAAAACTAATGAAAAGAAAAGACTTGTGGTCAATTATAGCCAGACTATAAACTTGTATACCCAATTAGATGCCTATCCTTTGCCTCGTATTTCTGAGATGGTGAACCAGATAGCTCAGTACCGCGTGTTCTCCACCATTGATTTAAAGTCTGCCTACCATCAACTCCCCATTAAAATAGAAGACCGACCTTATACGGCCTTCGAAGCTAATGGGCGCCTGTACCAATTCCTTAGGGTGCCCTTTGGAGTGACGAATGGGGTATCCGTCTTCCAACGGGAGATGGATCGTATGGTGGATGAATACGCGTTGGAAGCATCATTCCCGTACCTGGACAATGTTACTATCTGTGGGCGCGACCAACGGGAGCATGATCAAAATCTCGCGAAGTTCTTAGAGACAGCAAAGAGGTTAAACCTGACCTACAACGAAAACAAGTGTACCTTCAATACTACACGTTTGTGTATTCTTGGTTGCGTTGTGGAGAATGGGGTAATCGGGCCAGATTCTGAAAGATTACGCGCACTTAAGGAATTACCTTTACCTCACACTGTAAAAGCTTTAAGAAGGTGTCTGGGATTCTTCTTGTACTATGCCCAGTGGGTGGCTAACTACTCAGATAAAGTCCGACCTCTTATTAAGTCGACGTCTTTTCCGCTATCGGCGGAAGCTCATGAGGCTTTCCTTAATATCAAACGGGACATTGAGAAGGCAGTGGTATATGCCATGGATGAGAAGATCCCTTTTCAAGTGGAAAGTGATGCATCTGATTTTGCGTTGGCAGCTGGTAGACCAGTAGCTTTCTTCTCTCGTACATTGCAAGGACCAGAAGTTTGACGTTCTTCAGTGGAAAAGGAGGCACAGGTGATTATCGAAGCAGTCAGGTATTGGAGACATTATCTCGCTGGCCAACGTTTTACGCTCATTACTGACCAGCAATCCGTGGCCTTTATGTTCAACACTAAGCAGAGAGGCAAGATCAAAAATGATAAGATTTTAAGATGGCGAATAGAACTGTCAACATATGACTATGATATTCAGTACAGGCCTGGAGTATTTAATGAGCCATCGGATGCTTTGTCACGAGGAGTATGTGCTAGTCTAGGTATAGATAAGCTTCAAAGTCTCCACGATGCACTCTGCCACCCTGGGGTTACCAGAATGAACCACTTCATTAAGTCCCACAATCTACCCTACTCTATTGAGGAGGTCCGGACAATGACCAGAACCTGTCGTGTTTGTGCTGAATGCAAACCCCGCTTCTGTAAGCCGTCCGAGCCAGCTCATCTTATTAAAGCAACTCAACCATTTGAGCATTTGAGTCTCGATTTTAAAGGTCCCCTTCCATCGAGCGACCGTAATGTCTTATTTTCTTAATAATATTATAGACGAGTACTCTCGGTTCCCTTTTGTTATCCCCTGTCTGGATGTGACTAGTGCTGTTGTAATTAAATGCCTCTGCCAACTGTTTTCCTTGTTTGGCATGCCTAACTATATACATAGTGATAGGGGTTCTTCCTTTTATGAGTGAAGAATTGTGACAGTTTTTGCTATCAAGGGATTGCAACGAGTAGAACTACCAGCTATAACCCTCGTGGTAATGGGCAGGTCGAGAAAGAAAATGCAACAGTGTGGAAGGCTATCGTACTGTCTCTGAAGTCGCGAGGCCTGCCGACCTCTCGCTGGCAGGATGTCCTGCCAGACGTGCTGCATTCCATAAGGTCTCTTTTGTGTGCAGCGACGAATACCACCCCTCATGAAAGGATGTTTAGTTTTCCAAGAAAAGCTGCTAATGGAGTAATGTTACCCACATGATTGACGACCACAGGCCCTGTGTTGTTGCACAGACATGAGAGGCCACAAGACTGATCCACTGGTGGAGGAAGTACAACTCCTCCATGCTAATCCCCAGTATGCGTATATTCAATATCCGGATGGGCGAGAGGATACGGTCTCTATTAAAGATCTTGCACCTGCTGGAGCTCAAAGAGTTCGACTCTGAGAGTAGAGTTTTCAATCGTGGTATTGGACCTTCAGAGACACAAACCCTCAGTGTGGAAAATACTGATGATTCTGGGAATTCGAATGAACCGGAGTTAGTACTCCGGGAGGAGCCTCAGCAAGAGTTACGTCGTTCCCAGAGGATTATCAGACCTCCTGACAGACTGAATCTATAGCAGGGGGTGAATGTGATGAAATAACTGTGTTCTGGCATTTGTATTGTTGTTGTACTTGTTAATGTCTGGAATGTTCCACCGGTGTAACCACTAATGCTCCTCCCTAGCCCCGCCCCTCTTCTGGAATGTTCTACCAAGGGCTGGGTCGGTGATGAATGATGGTTGCCCTGTGTTAACTTGATGCCATGTTCTTACTTAATAAAAGCCTTTAGTTTTAAGCTTTAACCTCATGGATTCAGGCAGTTATTTGGCACATCAGTAGTATAGTACATCTAGCAGATGTGATGATTGAGAATTCGTAACTCTAGCCCACATCAGAAGCTATTTCTGTTCTATTTTTCTAGTATAGCTGCTAGCCGGTGGCACCTACAGTAATCCTGATAATTGAAAGTTGTTTTTTTTGCTCTTAATTTGAATCCAGCAATCCAAACATAACAAAATGGAAATCAAATGCTAAAAGATTGAGTTAAGTGGCTTTGAATTAAGAGCAGTGGACTGTAGATGATGACTCCAATAATTTGCTAAACCCCATTAAATATGAACAGCATTTAGCAATTCCAATTAATGGGCATCTGAAAGTGACCACAGAATACTGCAATTGAAGTTTGTGTCTGTATTGTGTTTGATACAAAAATATATTGGGCCAAATCTCACTGGAGTGGGCCATCTTGTGGTGTGCAGTTAGACTTTTTCCTGCACTCTTCAGCTCAATTTATTTTGTGCTGCAACTTGCTGGAAGTGCGAGCTGACACCAACAGTGTGTCGAGGACAACAGGGCATCTGGTACCTTGGTGAACAACGGGACACACAGTGTATCTCCTTAACTAATGGATTTGAGAAGGAAACAGGAATGACGGAGAAGGAGGGTGAATTAGAGTCATATCAGGTACAGAAAGAGAAACAGAGAGGAAAAGACATAGGGGGAGAAATTCGGTATCGGCCCCGTTTGGGGCGCAATTATCGGCTGGGCGCAAAGTTTAGCGCCTGGCGCTAATTATTGCCTCCGACTGCAAAATTGGCTTCTATCGCCCCGGAGGTGATTGGAGCGCTAAATCAGGCGCTACACACCTCTCTTAAGGCACTAACACCGAGGAGCAAGACGCTACCTCGGAGCGCTGGCGAAGCTCATGTGATGTCAGTCAGCAATGGAACACAGACACACTGGGCCGGCCAGTTCTTAAAGGAAAAGGTCGATCTTGCTCTCCATCCACAACCTGCTCATTGCAGCCTTGAATCTCTGCCTGGAGAGACCTGTACATCAATTCTGCTGGAAAGAACAATGGAGAGGCCCAAGGAAAGAATTGAGAGTACAGCCCCCATAGTCTCTTTTCTAAATCGATGCAAGGAAGGTCAAATCAAAATGAACCTGCAAAGTGCTGCTTAGTACCCAAAATTCCTTCACACAGCATCGAATCTCTCCAGAAGTCAGTCTCTCTCTCTCTCTCTCTCTCTCTCACAGAATGCGTGGTGCAGAAATGTCACCGACAAAAAAAGGAAGAACGGTCGCCTTTAAATAGCGCTCCCCCAGTCCTTCCTGACTGCAAAACGCTCCCCTCAACCTGTTGTTGCTAGTGGCAGGCAGTAAGGCAGGGGGCGCCACACAGTATCCAGTCTGGGGTGCTACCGGGGCGTTGCACGCTCGACTGATGTCATGATCTGTGGGCGCAGGAGATCGTGGCGGTAGTGTTTAGTGCCGCCGCAAAATGTCTGGTCAATTTCGCGAGCGGTGCAATCATCGCCGCGCCTGGGCGCTAGTTGCTTTGCGCCCTAAGATGGCGCTAACTGGAGGCGCAAAGCAACCAAATTTTCCCCCCATAGTGCATTAAAGGAGAGAAAAAAGAGACAAAGAAAAAGTAACAACAAAATTTTGACTTGTTAAAATCTCTAACAACAATTTATTACATACAGGAATGAGACTCAACCATTTAAATTGTTCCCTTTCTGTGCTGGAGAGATTGATTGGCATTGCATTAACAATTATCACTTCGTTAAAAGGATACTTGCGCTATTATTATTATGCGCCCTAACTTTTTGTGGTGAGTTTAATGGGCAATCCAAAAAATTATTTTTAAAAATAACTGAGCGGGTAAGGGCGAGATGCCATTTGTGTGAGGCAAATGGCGGAGCAGCTTAAATTGACCAGCAAGTTCTGGAGATTCACAACTTGTACCGTATGTCTTCTCCCCTAAACTTGCTGGCCAATTTGTGCATTAATAACGGCATGCGTTGATGACACCTATTATTTTTCCAGGAAGGTTTGGCCCCTTTACTAGCAACCCTGCTGTTACGTACTGTGTGTAAACTAACTGGCTTTAAATCAATGGTTAGTACTTGGAGAAATTTGTTTTATTCTTGTTGCCTTCATTAACTTGGGATCTATTTATTTTGTAGATTGATCGCACAGAGAGAGTTAAAAACTGCCTCGCCCCAAAGTTCTCAAAGAAGTTCCTGGTGGATTACTACTTTGAGCAGGTTCAGAAATTGAAGTTTGGAATTTATGATATTGACAACAAAACAATTGACTTGAAGGATGACGACTTCCTGGGACATTTTGAATGTACCCTGGGACAGGTAAATACAATGTTTTTGTTATAATTCCGTGTGCCAAATACTCTGAGCTTTCCTACAGTTCTGGGTCATTCATAGATTATGGAAAAAAAATGTGAACTTTTGCTGAAGTTCAAAAGTTTTTTTAAAGAAAAATATTATTTTATCTTACAACCAGATTTCCGCCCCCCCCCCACCTTTTTGTCCCAAGTTAAACCAACCTGAGTAAGAAAATATACTACCAACAGCCTGAGTGCAGCATTGATTGAACACCATTTAACTCTTTGCTTACCAGAGATAAAGAAATAAATGATGACACAAGGTTGTATTTTCTTAACTGTACACATTCAAAGATAGCATGGTTATCGAAGTAATCATCAAAAATAATGCAATAACTTGATTCAAGAATCATAACTGAACATTAGTAGGTGGGTACAGCATTATATCATCTTGTAGCTTTAGCTGGGTTCAATTTAACGTAACTTTGCTCCATTTAGGATTATAATTTCAAGGACTAACTACATGTAGTCTCTGATTTCCATCAATTAGACTTCAATGCAAATACAATGTAAAAGGGTTTGTGTAAAAACCTTTACCAGGAAATAGTTGCACTGTTGGGTCAATGTTGAACTCTCATGCGGTGAGTTGATTTTTTTTGTCTCTCGCTCTCTCATAGCTGGGTGTATTCATTCATTGAGACAGTATTCTCTCTTTCTCTCCACCCATACTTTGAGAAGTTAATGAATTAACTTGTCATAACAACTGCTAAACTAATCTGAGCTTGGCTTCTCTTCAGGATTTATTTCTGTCCTGAAAGCAACCTGCCTATATGGCTGTGTCAAAAAAACCTCAATCAATTTGACCCATCGATCATTTCAAATTGGACTACTTCCTTTCCCATTCCACTCATCAAAAATCTTCATCTTCAAACTTTAATATGTCTACTGTAATATGGCTGTTGGGTCCAAATCAGGGGTCCTCCTAAAAGATATTTCACAGGAACTGTCTCGTTACTGCTTGCTGTCAACAGTTGTACAGTGAGGGGAAAGCTGTGTTTTGGCCTATAGTCAGATAGGCTTCTCAGAAACCATACCAAATGTAGTTCTTGCCAATTAGGAATTATTTCCAAGTTGAAATGGTCAATGCATGCAAATAAGTTTTTAATTGCTTTCTCTGCTACTTGTTTGTTCTGGATCTGCCTGGCTTTCAATATTGGCATTTTAAACATACAAACAGTCTTGTGTTTATAAGAATCCCAGAGTATCAAAATCCAGAAGAAATTTAACCCTGGCGATCCTATGGGTTTCACAATTAATTCTTCTGGCATTTTTCAGTGCTAAGCTGTGTACCTTGTGTTGAATGATTGTATAACTGCCAAGCATTAGAGGTTTCAGATCAATTTTTTTGTTGTAAAATTCTAATGCAGAAACCATTGTACCAGTTCCACAGAGAATGGAATAAATGTTATTATTTTACTCTGCTTTTTTTCTGTAAGTAGTGAGTACATTGTAATATCACTGAGCAAAAATTTCTGTTTCTCATTCATATATTAGATTGTAGCCACCTGCACTTGTGAGATGGTAAACTAATATATTAAACTAGAACTGATGCACAGATCTTTAACCTGTGTTAAAGGGGGCGGGGCGGTGGGGGGGAGAATGGCTTTCCTGCAGGCCCTGCTGAATTTAACGGCAGGGCCTGATTTGCATGGGAAGCCTCTGTTGCCTACCCACGGCCAGCCAGATTGAGAGGCTGGCTAGCTCTGGGAGGGTAGGCCTGTGGCACTAGGCTGCACAGAGGCGGGCGGGGGCAGCTGTTGGGGGTCTGAAGAAGATCGCGGGGCAGCCGAAGGAGTGGGGAACCTAGGAACAGGAGTAGGCCATTCAGCCCTTTGAGCCTGTTCTGCCATTCAATGAGATCATGGCTGATCTGTGACCTAACTCCATATACCTGCCTTTGGCCCATATCCCTTGTAGAGTGTTTTTGCGTGCCCCGTGTTTCTATGACTCTCCCTTGAGTCGACCCGTGCATTAAAAACTCCCCGGTTTGGGTTGTTTCCCTTGGACTACAGGAGCTTATGCCAATAGCCCCTGCCTAGCCTGTCGATTAGTGAGTAATCCCACAGAGAGAGAGAGAGAGAGAGAGAGAGAGAGAGAGACCAAGGCCAGATAGGTCTTCTCCTATGCCCGATGCGCAGCGTCCCCAGCGGGATTACGATGTAACCCGGCCGTGACTGGATGCCACCCGGTTGGTCTTCCGCATTATACCGCGAACCACAAGCCCACAACCCCCAAGTTCGGACCCAAGGAGTTACTATGGATAGATTATAATTGACTCAGATGAAACAAAATGGTTCAGGTTGGTCAAAGATCGATTCCTTTAATTACACTCTCAAAACGACAACCTCTACTCCTCTCGATTAAAGCATAACGAGTAGGGTAACCGTGGACACTAGCTTATAACTTTAGACTAAAACACCGACCCTGTCGGTTACACTGAACCAACCGTCTTCCCAGAATCTAAGCCTAGATAATGGAAAAACCCTTCTAACTAAACCCCTCTCCCGGTTTGGTCAGAACCCACACTTGGAAGCCTCCTTACACACACACACCCATGTTAGCCTGTGTCTTGGACGATTGCAGTTCCTCAGCAGCCAAACACGCGGGCGGTCCTGGGGATATCTAGTGGTGTATGCTGGATATAATTACCAGCCCTTGTCGTTGATTCACATGGTCCCGGCTCCGTTCGACTCCAGAGACAAAACCGTGCCTAACAGAGGTATGCGATGAGGCCTAGAGAGTTACGTTCAGGCGGTACAGCGAGGCACTCACTTCGGGCATTCCTGGAGAGTTGACAGACACGTAGCTACGCGGAGAACCCCATTCCAGATGGTAGAGAAAAAAAAAGTACGCCCGAATCCCCCAAAGTTCAGCATGTTTATACCCCGTATAATACACAAAACTGGCTGGGCGATTCCTGGTTACCATGGTTGCAGAGATGCTAGTTGGTCTTCCTGGTGACGTCTCTGTCCTGCATTGGTCATCTTGATGAAAACAATGATAGGCCATTACTGTAGATGACCAGTTCTCGGAGTGCTAACTGTTTAAGTTCTTGACTGCTCCTTCATTGAAAGCGTCCAGAGGTGTTACTTTTGGCCTGCAAACCTCATTGTCCATCCAGACATCCCAGCTCCATGGATAAAAGGTGTTTTTCCACAAATCACACAAGCTCGAATATGGAAAAAAAAGGCCCCTGCCTTTCATGACGTCAGCGTTGAGACTGGTCCCATGGCAACCCAAAACACAGACAGTTCCTGTTATCTTCACAGAAACCAAAAGTCAGTCCTTTTTTTAAAAAGTGGAGAAGTCCAAACTCCATTTTGGAACGCAGCCCATGTGCGTCTCCATTTTAAAAGTCCAAAACTCCTTTAGGCCCATGCACCCACTGATGTTGGCACCGGCCAAACCCTATACCCTTAATACCTTTGGTTAACAGAAAGCTACCAATCTCCGGTTTAAAATTAATAATTGATCTAGCATCAATTGTCGTTTGCAGAAGAGAGTTCCAAACTTCTACCACCCTTTGTGTGTAGAAGTGTTTCCTAATTTCAATCCTGAAAGGTCTGGCTCTAATTTTTAGACTGTCCCCTAGTCCTAGAATTCCCAACCAGTGGAAATAATTTTTCTCTCTCTACCCTATCTGTTCCCCTTAATATCTTGAAAACCCTTAACCTTCTAAATTCCAAGGAATCCAACCCAAATTTGTGTAATCTCTCCTCATAACTTAATCCTTGGAGTCCAGGTATCATTCTAGTAAACCTACGCTGCATTCCCTCCAAGGCCAATATATCTTTCCTAAGGTGTGGTGCCCAGAACTGCTCACAGTACTCCAGATGTGGTCTAACTAGGGTTTTTGTATAGTTGCAGCATAACTTTTACTCCCATTAGCCTTTTTGATTTATTTTCTGTACTTGTTCATGACATTTTAATGATCTATGTACCTGGACCTCTGCTGTTTTTAGCCTTTCAGCATGTTCTATCCTTTTTAGGTCCAAGTGGATGACCTCACATTTGCCTACATTGAAATCCATTTGCCACAGTTTTGCCCATTCACTTAATCTGTTGCTATCCCTTTGTAATTTTATTCTTCCATCTACACTGCCTGCAATGCCACCTATCTTTGTGTCATCGGCAAATTTGGATATATGGCTTTCTATGCCATCATCTAAGTCGTTAATAAATATTGTGAATTTAACGGCAGGGCCTGATTAGCATTTCAAAGCACTGATTCCTGCCCGCAACCAGCCAGATGGAGAGGCTGGCTGTCTGTCTGGCAGATAGGCCTGCAGCACCAGGCCACAGAGAGGAGGGAGGGAGGGATTGGGGATGGGGTTTTGGGTGCCAGAGGAGGGGTAATCAGGGCCAGCCGGAGGAGGATCGGGGCCGGAGGGAGGAGGTTGGATGGCTGGGGGTGGGATCCGGGGCAGAGAATCAAAAGCCAGAGGGGGGATCGGAGATTGGATGCCTCGGCCTGGGAAACCCGGCCGGCCAGAGTTAAATTTGAAATGGTGGGTCACCATGAGCCACAGAGCTTCATTATAATATTTAAATGGGCGACCCGTCTCCTGGGTGGGGGTTGGCTGCCCGCCCTCCTTCCCGCCTCCATTAAAACTAGAAGTGGTCGGGTTGGGGTCGGGATTCAGCTTTTTTTTTTTTAACTCTAACCTCCCATCCCACCTGTTTTTTCGGGGAGGATTAAAATCTCCCCCCCCACATGTATTAGTTGCGTTTTAATCTTGTGTCCTCCCATTACATATAATGCACTAAGGGGATGAAATTCCCCTTGAGCCCCGTTTGGGGCACTAAATCAGAAAAGAAATTCCCAGTTCTTGCTCCAAGAGGGAAGTGGAGCGCTAAATCAAGCTTCCTTCTTGGAGCGCAAGAGATGGGGACGTTAATGACCTGGGGTGCACTGGGGGCGATATGCTCGGCAGCGTGGCGCTACTGCGTTGCAGGGGCTCTTCCCTGAATTAAAGGGAAGGACCCCACACTGCAAACTCTGCAGTTTTTTTACACTTACCTGGACCACCGGGGAGCGGGGGTGCCGCACGATCAGCCCGGCACTCAAGCAGAGAGCCAGGCTGAGCGATCGCGGCATGGACCTCGCATCCGGAGGTGCAATTTATAAAAAAAAAAAAAAAAAAGCTTTTTAAAAATCCGACTTTTTTTCCAGGGTGGCCGGCCACCTCGCCTTTAACTTCCGCCCCACTAGCAGCGGCCACCCTGCTTGCGTCCCCTGCAGCAGTCGCTGCCATCGCCCGGCACTGCTGCAGGGGGCGAAGGGGAATTTTTGTGCAGGCTCGATGCGCCCGGAGACGACGTCACGATCTCCTGTCGCAACCCGGTAGCGCCGCCGCTAACCTCCCGTGGAATTTGGCGGGTGGCACAGTCAGCGCTGCGCCCGGGCGAAAAGGCCTTTGTGCCCCATTAGCGCCCCCCATGGGAGGCGCAAAGGAGGGGAATTTCTCCCCCTAAATGTCTGTTTATTTAAAATGCTACCCAACACTGTCACTTTTTATGCACTTCCTTTCTCCGTCTCCCCTTAAGTTTAACTTCTTCCTACACCATTCTGAGTGAGAGGTTGGATACGTGACCTGAAGCCGGGCCTTTTTCTATTTAGCTAATCATTAAGAGGCACATTACTATTGTGTGGGTTGATAGCCTCCTAGTTTTCCATTGAGTTGTGGTGGTTTACTGCACAGAAGGAGGCCATTTCACCCATTGTGTCCATGCTAGCTCTTTAATTGAGTAATTTAATACTCATCCCACAATTCTGCTGTTCTTCCCACCCTCTCCCCCTCCCCAAATAACTGTTATTCATCACTAAAAGTAGTGACGCAGGTTGATAAGGCCATTAAACAAAACAAACCAAGCACTAGGGTTTATTTCTAGAGGGATAGAATTGAAAAGTAGAGATGTTATGCTGAACTTGTTTCGAACCTTGGTTAGACCACTCTTGGAGTACTGTGTACAATTCTGGTTGCCATATTATACAAAAGATATAGCGGAACTGGAGAGTGTGCAAAAAGGATTTACAAGGATGATACCAGAAATGCAAGGTTACACCCATCAGGAAAGAATGAACGGGCTGGGTCTCTTTTCTCTTGAAAAGAGAAGGCTGAGGGGTGACCAAATAGAAGTCTTTAAAATTATGAAAGGTTTTGATAGACAGAGAGAGTGTTTTCACATGTGGGGAAGAGCAAAAATAGAGGCTATCAATATAAGATAATCACCAAGAAATCAAATAGGGAATGCAGCAGAATCTTCATTAACCAGAGAATGGTGAGAATGTGGAACTCACTATCACAGGGAGTGGTTGAAGCAAATAGTATAGATACATTTAAGGGGAGGCTAGATAAGCATATGAGGGAGAAGGGAATAGAGGGTTATGCTGACAGTTAGATGAGGAAAGAATGAAGGAGGCTCGTGGAGCATAAATGCCGGCATGGACTGGCTGGGCCAAATGGCCTGTTTCTGTGCCGTATATCCTATGTTATCTTCCTTTGTTTCAAATATTTATCAAATTTTCCTTGAAGGATGCAATGGTCTCTGCCTTAATCATTCCCTGTGACAAAACATTCCATGTTCTAACAAACAGTTGAATAAAGAAATTTCTCCTAACCTTTCTCTTCATTCTTAGTGACCATTTTAAACTCCCCCCCCCCCCCCCCCCCTTTCTCTGACTGTGATCAGAAATGGTAGAGAACAGCTCACATTCCAGGATCTCTTTCTGGTGCAGGGTTTTGAGACTCTAATGCACTATGCCACTGGGTTTCCTCATCTTTTGTTACTTATTTGACTTCATTATTTGGAAACAAATAGATCATTAGCCGAGTATATTTTATTGATGAGGCTTTGAACTATTATGCAAGAAAAAACACATTCTTCAGGCAGAAAAAGCAAACTTTGTTGATTGGCAACAAAACTCAAAGATTTGACCATTTACCAGCTAGTTATATATTCTCCCAAGTAAGTCAACCATGTAAAATTGGAGCGCCTACTTGAGTCTACAATCCAGTCTACACTTGCCCACACATCTTTTAGTAACACTGGGTGGATGGCTAATTATTAACTTGACTAACTGCTCGAGAGAGAGTTTAATGCTATCGACCGAGCTAAGCGAACCCACAATCAACGGATCAGATCAAAGCTCTGCAGTCCCGTCATATCCAGTCGTGAATGGTGGTGGACCATTAAACAACTAACCGGATGAGGAGGCTCCATGAATATCCCATCCTCAATGATGGTGGAGCCCAGCACGTGAGTGAAAAAGACGAGGCTGAAGCGTTTGCAACCATCTTCAGCCAGAAGTGCCGAGTGGACGATTCATATCGGCCTCCTCCTGAGGCCACCCCCACCACAGAAGCCAGTCTTCAGCCAATTCGATTCATTCCACGTGATATCAGGAAACGGCTGAGCGCACTGGATACAGCAAAGGCTATGGGCCCTGACAACATCCTGGCTATCGTGCTGAAGACTTGTGCTTCAGAACTATCCGCGCCTTTAACCAAGTTGTTCCAGTACAGCTATAACACTGGCATCTATCTGACAATGTGGAAAACTGCCCAGGTATGTCCTGTCCACAAAAAGCAGGACAAATCCAATCCGGCCAATTACCTCCCCATCAGTCTACTCTCAATCATCAGCAAAGTGATGGAAGGTGTAATCGACAGTGCTATCAAGCGGCACTTACTCACCAATAACCTGCTCACTGATGCCCAGTTTGGGTTCCATCAAGACCATTCTGCTCCTGACCTCATTACAGCCTTGGTCCAAACATGGACAAAGGAGCTGAATTTCCGAGGTGAGGTGAGAGTGACTGCCCTTGACATCAAGGCAGCATTTGACCGAGTGTGGCATCAAGAAGCCCTAGTAAAACTGAGGTCCATGGGAATTGGGGGGGAAAACTCTCCACTGGCTGGAGTCATACCTAGCACAAAGGAAGATGGTTGTGGTGGTTGGAGGTCAATTATCACAGCCCCAGGACATCACTGCAGGAGTTCCTCAGGGTAGTGTCCTAGGCCCAACCATCTTCAGCTGCTTCATCAATGACCTTCCCTCCAACATAAGGTCAGAAATGGGGATGTTTGCTGATGACTGCACAGTGTTCAGTACCATTCACAACTCCTCAGATAATGAAGCAGTCCATGCCCGCATGCAACAAGACCTGGACGACGTTCAGGCTTGGGCTGATAAGTGGCAGATTATGATGATTAAGATTATTTTTCAATAAATTTTTTATTGTATTTTGTGTAATGAAGAGAGTTATTAATAAAGTTGAAATTCAGAACATTTATATTTATTAGAATTGTCTAATTTGTTTAATTTATTTGGGGACTCATTGCATGTCATTAGGGGATTCCATTCCTAAATGACTGCAATGGAATCCTCCTTTCTTATTGGAGGGTCGGGACCATGTGATCCCAGGGATGCTTCCGAACTGCCTGTGTCCCTGGGATCCATAGGCCTTTCCGCTGCCATACGCATGGAAGATCGAGAGGGGAAGTGCGGAAATGTTTCACGGGTCGGAGGCGTATTGCGGAGGTATGTCTCCGACTGCAAGTTCAGGGTCATGTCTTGTCTGATGACTCGCTTGTTTTTATTTGACCCCTTCCTAAAGAGAAGTTCTTGATCTTTCCTGGTGGCATGGCCAATCTGGATTGTGATGGGGGAATCATTGGTGTGAACTGATGTGGAGTACAGTACTAATGTGTCGTGCTGCCTGCCTTTCCTTTCGTACCACAGTGGGTTAACTGGTTCAAAATCATTTTAAACTTTAAGTTGTTATTGTGAAATCTTCCTGGCCAGTGCGTAAATAGTTGTATCTGGAGCAATCACAGTCTATCAAGCTGATTGTGGTTCAATTGTTTTGACAGATCGTCTCTAGCAAGAAACTGATGAGACCTCTCCTGCTGAAAAATGAGAAGCTGGCAGGAAAAGGAATAATCTCGGTAAAGACCTAAACTGCTTTAGGAATTCTGTACAATCTGAGTGGGATGTGAATTGACACATTGAAATGTTAAAGTTGGATAAGGTTTCATGGTATCTAATGTTTTAGGTAATTTTTGAGATGTAGCTACTTGAAAGATTAGAAATATTTTTAGTGGTTCAAACAATATTTTCAGTAGGTGTGTTTGCCTAAAAGGTTCAGCTACATTAAGGTTTTTTTTAACTGCTAGCATTGTGAGCCTACAAGCACAAGTCTGTTTGGCATACAGCACTATGGCTTAGGGCAACCGCACTATTGGGGTGTAAAATCCTTAGTGCTGTCTTGAAAATTAGAAATCTAGTAAGCAGTAAACCGCCTGAGGTTGATTAATTCCAGCATTATGTTCTAGGATATTGCGGGCAAAAATTGTTCTTGCCCAACATGCTGCACGTCATAGGTTAAGTGACACTATTTTTGTAGTTTTTAAGATGAGCTGTCTATAATGGTATTGTGGCATCTTGTTTTTACTTGAATTAGCAGCAAGTAAAACAGTATGCATCAAATGGAGTCCTGTCAGTAGACCTAATAACAAGGAAGAAAATAGACACAATGCTCAAAATTATTTGTGAAGGTATTTGAATCCTATGAGGCAAGGCTATCAAAATTAAGATTAACGTACGCAAAGTATAAATCCTTCAAGCATTGTAGACCTTTCCAAAACTAGCTGACCATGGAAGTGGTTTTTCCTGGACCATCTTACTTTTTTTTTTTTTTAAACTTTTTTTTTCTTGGCTGTTAGATTTTGGCAGAAGAAGTAACAGATAACCGAATGGTAAACTTTCAAGTTCAAGCACGGAATCTGGATAATAAGGTATTGTTAAACTTTAAAAAAAAAAAAAAAAAAAATCTCTTCCTGCCCCCACCCCCAGGGGTCTCTCTACCATGCAGCCAACTGTAAGTGAGGGAGCAGTCATCCACCTATGTGATGCTGCCCAAACTGCTAGGAGCAGTTTGAGAGCCACTTGGCAATGACTTATCCTCCACTTTTTTTTTGCATTTCTGGTCTTTATTGGATATTTCTTTATGGTGGCCTTGCTGAAATTTGCCAACTTTTTAAAAATTCATTCATTCTTGGGATTTGGACGTCGCTGGCCTAGTCGGGATTTATTGTCTATCCCTAGTTGCCCTGAGAAGGTAATGGTGGGCCTTCTTGAACCACTGCATTCCATGTGGTAAAATTGTAGCAGTTTGATACAATTGAGTGGCTTTCTAGGCCACTTCAGAGAGCAGTTAAGAGTCAACCACACTGATGTAGGTGGGGCTGGAGTCACACATAGGCCCGACCGGGTAACGGTGGCAGGTTTCCTTCCCTTAAGGACATCCAGTTGGGTTTTTAATGACAATCCGACAGCTTCATGGTCACTTTTACTGATGCCAGCTTTTTATTTCCAGATATTAAAAAAAAAAAAAAAATTCATTCTCAAACTGGTGGAATTTGAATTTACGGTCTCTGGATTATTAGTCCAGGCCTCTAGATTACTAATCTAGTAACATAACCGTTGTACTACCATACCACTTCATACCATTCCATGATCCTACACTTTGGAGCTTCATTATTTTTGGTGTCATGCATCAATAATAAATAAAGTTGCTGGCTTACAATATATTACATTTCTATCTAAGCAATAACTGTGTTCCATGTTTTATTACTCCCGATGGTGGTGGTCAGGATCTCTTTGGGAAATCAGATCCTTATTTGGAGTTCCACAAACAGAGTGAGGATGGAAAGTGGCAAATGGCACATAGAACAGAGGTGAGATATCTGTCCTAAGAGAGAAATGCTAGCAATTTGCTTTCATCAAATATTAATATACTGATCATTTTACTTGAGTCCTTCTTGTGTAATCTAGCTGCTTACTTAGGCCTTTTAAACACAGTGGTGCTTTTACTATTTATGTTATAAGGTTAACCACATCAACAACAACATGCATTTATATAGTGCCTTTAATAGAGAAAAAGATGCTTCAAAGAGGCATAAGGAAAGCAGACTCTTGAGACAAAAGATAGAAATTAATAGAGGATCTTGGTCAAAAAAGGTGGGTTTTAAGGGGAGTCTTAAAGGAGGAAAATGAGGTGGAGAGGCAGAGTAGTTTAGGGAAGGAATTCCAGAGAGTGGGATCTATGCAGTTGAAGGCACTGCTGCCAATTGTGGGATACTAGGGGGAAAGTTGACAAGAGGCCAGAGTCAGAGAAACAGATTCGTAGGGCTGGAGAAGGTTACAGAGGTATGGAGGGATTTAAACACAAGGATTAGAATTTTAAGTTTGAGGCGTTGGAGGATTGGGAGCCAGTGTGGGCGAGTGTGATAGATGCATGTGATTTGGTGTGGGATAAGATACAGACACCAGAATTTTGGATTTTCTAAAGTTCAGAGGTTGAAGGATGGGTGGTCAGCCTAGACAGTGACTGTGGAGGGAAATAGGGTTGGTGGCGAGGGTGTGGAGTTTGTGGCGGGGACAGAAGACGATGGCTTTGGCCTTCCCAGTCTTTAGCTGGAGGAAGTTATGGCTTATCCAAGACTAGATGTTATACACGCAGTTTGATACCATAGATGGTGGAGAGTTGGAGCTGGTGTCATCGGCATAAATCTGGTGCTGACTCTGTGGCTTCAGATGATATCGCCAAGGAACAGCATGTAAAGGTGGAAGAGGAGGGGGGCAAGGGTGAATCGTTGGGGCGACTCCAGAGGTGATGGTGTGCACCTTAGGAAGGCCAAGCCATTACTAGAAATGCTCTGCTTACAAGTGGATAGCTAAGAGTGGAACCAAGTGAGGACAGTCGCATGGAGCTCAACAGTAGAGGAGAGGTGTTCAAATGATCAACTGTGTGGAAGGCTGCAGAGAGGATGAGGAGGGTTAATGCACTGCAGTCATGGTCACAGAGATGTTTTGGTGGTATGGGAGGGTTGAAAACCTGATTTGAGGATTTCAAATGGGGTTGTGGGAGTGTTGGGCACATCTGGGAGGTGGCAACACATTCAAGGGCCCTGGAAAGGAAAAGGAAGTTAAAGTTTGGGCAGTAGTTTCCAAGAACAAATGGGTCAAGAATAGGTTTTTGAGGAGGGGGTGATGATGGCAGTTTTAAAAGGTAAGGAGGAACAGTGCACAAGGAGAGGGAGCCATTTGCACACTGAATGGGCTAAAGTGGTAGTCACGAGCAGAAATTGGCTGTTTTGGGCTTTAGTGGGAATTGGATTGCGGGAGCCAGAGATGGGCCTTGTGGATGAGCAGAGCTTGGAGAAGGTCGGGAGGAGATGGGGAGAAACTAGGGCGAGAGAGATGGGGTTCTAGGCTAGAGGGGAGGGGATTTAGTTTAGTGGACTTGGGGAAGGGGAGGAAACGCAGAGGCAACAATGCCAGTTGTCTCTGTTCTGGTGACAAAGGAATTCATGAACCTTTGCACGATGTTAGAGGTGATGGGTTTAAGGAGGCAATTTATCAATTAGTGCTAGAGAAAAGGAGCTGGGGTTATTTCTCATAAAATTGAAATTAAACAGAAGAAAAGAAATCGCACTCCACTACTGACATTATACAGTATGCCCAAGGGAAGAGCTCAGAGCTACAGGCCCAAATGATGCATTCTTTGTATTGAAGGAAAACCAGAGATGTCTGTGTTTCCAGATAATAGGCATAAACCAAATATATAAAAATGAGCTTAATTATAGCCTCACACTCCACTGGGAAGAGGAAAATGATTGGAATAGGTTGTACACCCAATTTATTTTTTTACTTTGTTCTTTCATCTCCCTCCCTGTTTTCCTTTTCAGGTCATCAAAAACAACTTGAGTCCCAGTTGGAAAGCATTTAAAATTCCTTTGCATTCTCTCTGTAATGGTGACTTACAGAGGCCAGTCAAGGTATTCATGCTTGCCTAAATAAAGACAATTATATTGCACATATGTTCAAAAGATCAATTCTCATTATTTAAAAAAGATGGGAAAATGTTTACTAATGCTTACTGACCTGATTGTTTAGTTACAAGAGCAGGTTTTTATAGTTTTCAGCTTGGCATGAAATTTGATCCTTCTGAGGGAAAGGCAACCGCGTCGGGTTTTCTAACTAGCCATTGGTTGATGTGTTAATGCTTAACTATGTGCATGCAATTCCAGGCACCGCATTCTCTCCCACAAATAGGGTTTGTGGTTCCTATATTCTGTGACTGCGTGGATGGGACAGTGTTATTGCCAGTATTGGAATTTTAATGAGTTTTGTTTTTCTTAAGGAATTTACTAGTTGCAAACCTGGAAAAGTGTACATGCTGCCATTTGAGAAGTGTCATATTGACATTTTTAAAATGTACATTTAACCATGCTTGACAATTGGCCGGATTTTGTTGAAAAAATAACAGCGTCAGAATGACGCACGTCATTATTAATGTGCAAATTGGCCAGCAACTTGTAGCGAGGAAGAGGTACCCCATGAATTGCGAATCGCCACAAGTTACTGGCCGATTTGCGCCACTCTGCCGTTAGCTTTGTAAAAGCAACATCTCCCGCTTAACCTCCCCGTGATTTTCATGAAATTGATACATTTGTGCATTAATTGCCTATTAATCTTGCCACAAAGTTCAGTTGAGTAATTAACAGCGTAAGTACCCTTTTAACAACGTGGTAATTGTAATTTTTCTTACTTTTCCTTTCATTCTCTTGTTTTCTCTTTCAATCTAATCTTTCTTTCCCCCTCTATTTTTATTTCTCTTTTTCTGTACCTGAGTTGACATTGCATTCACCCACTGTGATTCCCCCTCCTTCTCAGTCTTTCCTCTGTTTATTTCTCAATCCTTCAAATGTCCTTAGTTAGGTAGATGCACTGTTTGTCCCGTTGTTCACCAAGGTCCTAGATGCCCTGTTGTCCTCGCTGCGCCGTTGTAAGCGTGCACAAAATTTAAAAACCTAAATAAGCACAAACAAGTCTAACTAATGGGGCATGCCACGCGATGCTTTGGCAAAAAGTGCTTTTTGTTTTAGTTTACCTCAGTAAGTATTCATTCTGTGAATTGAACTGTGCTTCATTGTGCCAGGTAGAATTTTTTTAATATGTTGCTGTACATATTGCAATTTCCTTTCCTTTGCCTTTTAAATGATATGATAAAAACTAAATTTGGGCCATATTCGTTGTATAGATAAGATTTTAAAGTGGTATTTTAATAGGAAGTTGAGAGAATTTAATGGGAAAGTTTTGCCATCAATTTTCAAGTGTAGGATTGATTCAGCTGAATAAATAACTGCCTTTATGGCATATTTTTGTTGTAAATAAATGTAAAGCTATAGAGACCCTCTGAACAATTATCATTTATGGTTTAGGAAATTATAAGTAAAACAATATTAAGTAGATTTTTTTTAAATTGCCTTTTGCTTTTGTGGTCAATAAGCCATTCCATTATCTTTCAGTGCAGCAATTGCTGTGGTATAAAGAGCCCCTTCCTCCCTCCCCTCTGAAAATTCAACTTGCAGAAGCTTGACATAAACATGGCCAGACATTAACCAAAAATGGGAAACTGGAAATTTTCCTTTCTGCAAAGAAACAGACATTTACTAACAATTTTTATGTTGGCGCAAAACTGTTTCAGGGCACAAACCAAGAGTGGCTTTTTAACTTTCTGAAGGGATGTCTTTTTTTTCCTCAATTACGTAAATTGTAAATGATGCATTTTATTTCTGTTTGACAAATGCATAAATTTACTGTGCTTTACATAGCCTAGTCTGGTGAGATGCAGGGTTGGGTGGCTTGAACTCTTGAACCAAAAAGTAATTAAAGGTTGCATTTTACACCAAAATGATGTGATTCCTCGGGTTTGGGAGGGGGAAGGAATGTTCGATCCATTATGCTTGAACTTTTTTTAACTAACAAACCTCTCGACTTTTTGTCAGGTGGAATGCTATGACTATGATAATGATGGGTCACATGACCTAATTGGCGCATTTGAGACCAACCTTGCCAAACTTCAAGAAGCATCACAGAACGCAGTAAGATTTTGTCTTTATTTTGGTTCCAGCTGTTCTCTGATCATTCAATAACTGTATGATGCTTCAATCTGCAGTTTATCCTTCTAATATGACCATGGTATTTTCTCTGTCAGGCGTTGCCATGACGGAGTCAAAGACACTTTGACTGGGAGATCAGAGGCTGGGACTTCAACCGGCAACTCTCCAGTTGCAAACGAAATATTTACAGTTGGCAGACTCGGTCGCAGGCCCCATTGAGCACTGCATCGAGATACATATCTTCATTTACTGCTGACTTCACTGGGTAATACAAAGCACGTATTACTTATAGTGCCTTTTCGTAAACTGACCTTCCTGCCTCAAAGAAAACAACGGGTGTGGTTTGTGTGTGGTGATGTGGTCATGTCATTATACAGTGATAGTTGTGTAACTATATTGTTTTGTGATGCCGCAAAGAAGATTAGCAACTGTATGTATTGGATTATTATGTATCGCGCTGTCTCCAAAGGAGCAAAATGCTGACTAAAACTTTAATTTAATAAGGTAAGTTGTTGAGTGAATTCTGCTCTTACATGTTGGAAGAGCTGACTTCTCTTGGCAATTGCATTAGTTGCTAGGTGATATTATATTGATAGGACTCGTGGCCCTGCCTAGACGTAGCATTGCTGATGTGTTGTGTAATTGGATCCACTTGTAGAAACTTGGGGGTAGAAATTGGTCTGGGCCTGAGGATCAATAGAAATCAGTCCTCTGGCCTTATCTGCACGCTCTGGGTGAGCTGTCGGCGCTGGACGCGCCTTCACAGGCAACGGGGAAAAAACATTTTAATGCTGACAGTGACAGTGGCACTCTGGTAAGTCCCAGGTGGGGGTTGGAGCAGGTTCCAGTGGGGTGAGAGGGATGGGCAATTCTGACACCTGTGGAGTCGGAGACGCACTTCTGCTCCTCCTGGCTACACAAGAAGAGTTTAGTTTACCTTTAGTTGGCAGTCCATTTAAAAAAAAAAAAAAATTGTTTATGGGATGTGACGTCGCTGGCAAGGCCAGCATTTATTGCCCATCCCTAATTGCCCTTGAGAAGGTGGTGGGGAGCTGCCTTCTTGAACCGCTGCAGTCAGAGTGGTGAAGGTACCCCCACAGTGCATGGCAGGATGAATCCTGAGCGAGGCAGGTCCGACACCTGCCCTGCTCTTTGCTAACTAATTTTGTAAAGGTGTCCTTCAATGGGCATTAGGCCCCTTATTAACAGATTCAAGGGGCATTTAGCAGCGGCACCAACTCCTGTGCAGATTGGACGCAGGTTACTCCACTGCTAAATTCGTATGCTTTCTTGGGCATAAAACCAATGTCAATCTAGTGGTTATGAATATTGCTACTTTATATTTTTAAATGTATTGTTGAGAAGAAAACTTTAGTTGTCTTTGGGTATTTTGATTTCTAAAGGAGGTTCTCAGCTGTTTTATTCAGCTAGTATGTCTAGTATTCAGCTAGTATGTCTAGTACTATCACTTACATTAATATCATTAGGAGACACTGTACTCAGATTCTGATATTGGTGCTTCTCTCACAGACGGAGTTTGAATGTATTAATCCAAAGAAAAAACAGAAAAAAAAGAGTTACAAAAATTCAGGGACTGTGATTGTTAAATCTTGTCAGGTATGTTCTATTAGAATTTTTTTGTTTTAATAATGCATGTTTTTAAATTGAGCTAGCATAATATTATGTGAATATATCCCTTGTGGTTTTGAGTTAATGGATTAGCTAAAATACCCATGAAATTAAATTGGTGGGCTTACAATTCCCTTCCTTTCTTCTCCATTGTTAAAAGATTAGGTAAAGAAAAATGAACTTGCATTTATGAAGCACTTTTCACATCCTTGGTAACTCCCAAAGCGCTTCACAGTCAATGAATAACGTTTGAAGTGCAGTCACTGCTTTGTAGACCACTGTAACAGCCAATTTGTGCCCAGCAAAGTTGTACAAACAGTGAGATGACTAACCAGTTAATCATTTTTTTTTTGGTGGTGCGAGTTGTGGGATGAGTGTAGGTCGTGATACCCTGAGAATTCCACATTCTTCAAAGAGTGCATCTAAAAAGGGCCTTGGTTTAATATCTCATTTGGAAAAACAGCACCTCAAGAATGCAGCACTCCTTCAATAGTGCACTAAAGTATCAGCCTAACTTTTATACTCAAGTCTATAGTGGGGCTGGAACCCACAAATGTTTAGCTCGGAGGCAAGAGTACTACCACTGAATCAAGCTGACCATGCAAATTATTTTCCTTAAGGTGACATGCTTTCTTCATTCCAAGTATAAATATTACTTAAAACATATTTGCACTAGGGAGCAAAGTCTCTTTGCCTCACTCTTGTATCAAATATTTTATCTACCTAAATGAGAGTGTATCTATATAACTTTTAAAAACAAATTCAGTGTCTTGTCCTTGCTGAGTCAGATTTGCATAATTCTACCTTTTTATAATCCTAGAATTTTGAGCCTTGCACTTTAGTAACTCTCAGTTTTCAATTACAGTATTAGTAATTACAAAGGTAAAAACCTAGGGAGAACTTTGAGCTTGAGGAGACGAGGAGAAAACTGATCAAGATGTGTTTTCAGCAGTCCCAATGACCTAGATGTAAAATCTCTGCCTGGGAGCCAGGAGCAAGGATGTCTTACTACAGTTATACAGGGCCTTGGTGAGACCACACCTGGAGTACTGTGTGCAGTTTTGGTCTCCTTACCTAAGAAAGGATATACTTGCCATAGAGGGAGTGCAGCGAAGGTTCACCAGACTGATTCCTGGGATGGCAGGACTGTCGTATGAGGGGAGATTGGATCGACTAGGCCTGTATTCACTAGAGTTTAGAAGAATGAGAGGGGATCTCATTGAAACGTATAAAATTCTGATGGGGCTAGACAGACTGGATGCAGGGAAGATGTTTCCCCTGGCTTTGGGGGGGGGGGGGGGGTGTGGTCAAGAACGAGGGGTCACAGTCTCAGGATACAGGGTAGGACATTTAGGACTGATGAGAAATTTCTTCACTGAGGGCGGTGAACCTGTGAAATTCTCTACCACAGAAGGCTGTGGAGACCAAGTCACTGAATATATTTAAGAAGGAGATGGATAGATTTCTAGACATGAAAGGCATCAAGGGGTATGGGGAGAGAGGAGGAATATGGTATTGAGATAGAGGATTGATGCGCTATCAATTACTCATAAAAGACTGAGAGTTAGAAGAGTAACCAAAGGCTTTTATTAACAACAGAATGGAAGTCTGCCTCGCGTGGTCGACCGGTCCATGATACTAAGGGCTGGGGAGCAGTCACCTTTATACCAGGACCTGTGGGAGGAGTCAGCCGAGGCATGTCCAGGCATGTACACAGTGGAATACAAACAGGACAAACAGGAATACAAACAGTGGTTTGCCACATTCACCCCTTGTTTAAAATTGAGTCCGGCGGGGTGAAGTGTATTAAAAGTTAGTGTATTGGAGTCTCTCCGCAGGTCTTGTCTGCCGCTGTGATCTGCGTGGCGACGGCAGGGGTAGTGAAGTTTCCGGCGTCGAGTCCAGCGTAGGCTGTGGCACAGGCGTGTCGTCCTCGTAGATGTCGAGCGGGTCGCGGGGCCCAGGCCTGCCGTCTGCTGGGGCTGGATATCGGATCGTGGGGGGGGGTGGTAGTGGGTAGTGGGTTACTGCGGCCCCCGAGGGTGCAAGGTCTCTTATGGAGACTGTGTCCTCCCGCCCGTCCGGGTATGCGATGTAAGCATACTGGGGGTTGGCGTGGAGGAGGTCGACCCTCTCGACCAGGGGGTCCGTTTTATGGGTCCTCACGTGTCTTCTCAGTAGGACCGGCCCTGGGGACGTCAGCCATGGCGGTAGCGATGACCCCGATGTGGACTTCCTTGGGAAGACAAACATTTTCTCATGAGGGGTGGCGTTAGTGGCAGTGCAGAGCAGTGACCGAATAGAGTGGAGCGCATCGGGGAGCACATCCTGCCAGCGGGAGGTTGGAAGGCCCCTAGACTTTAAGGCTAGCAGGACGGCCTTCCAAACTCTCGCATTTTCTCTTTCCACCTGTCCGTTCCCCCGGGGGTTGTAACTGGTGGTCCTGCTTGTGGCAATACCCCTAGTTAGCAGGTACTGACGGAGTTCGTCGCTCATAAACGATGAGCCCCGGTCGCTATGGATATAGCTGGGGAAGCCGAACAGGGTGAAGAGGTTGTTCAGACATTTAATGACCGTGGCACTGGTCATGTCCGGGCAGGGGAAGGCGAACGGGAAACGGGAGTACTCTCAATAATATTGAGGAAGTACACATTGCGGTCGGAGGAGGGGAGAGGCCCTTTAAAATCGACGCTCAGGCGCTCGAAGGGGCGAGTGGCTTTTATCAGGTGGGCCCTGTCTGGTCTATAAAAGTGCGGTTTGCACTCAGCGCAGACTTGGCAGTTCCTGGTCATGGTCCTGACCTCCTCAATAGAGTAAGGCAGGTTGCGGGCCTTGATGAAGTGGAAGAACCTGGTGACCCCCGGGTGGCAGAGGTCATTGTGGAGGGCCCGCAGTCTATCGATCTGCGCGCTGGCGCAGGTGCCACGCGATAGCGCATCCGGGGGTTCATTTAGCTTCCCGGGCCGGTACAAGATCTCGTAGTTGTAGGTGGAAAGTTCGATTCTCCACCTCAAGATCTTGTCATTTTTGATTTTGCCCCTCTGCTTGTTGTTAAACATAAAAGCAACTGAACGCTGGTCAGTGAGCAGGGTAAATCGTTTTCCGGCCAGGTAGTGCCTCCAATGACGCACAGCCTCCACAATCGCCTGGGCCTCCTTCTCAACAGCGGAGTGTCTGGTCTCCGGGCCTTGGAGGGTTCGTGAAAAGAAGGCCACGGGTCTCCCCGCCTGATTGAGGGTAGCGGCCAGGGCAAAGTCAGACGCGTCGCTTTCCACCTGGAAGGGGATGGATTCGTCCACTGCGTGCATGGTGGCTTTGGCAATGTCCTCCTTGATACGGTGGAAGGCTAAGCGGGCCTCTGCCGTCAAGGGAAAAGAGGTGGACTTGATCAGCGGACGGGCCTTGTCCGCATAGTAGGGGACCCACTGGGCGTAATAGGAGAAAAACCCTAGGCACCTCTTCAGGGCCTTGAGGCAGTGGGGCAGTGGAAGTTCCATAAGGGGACGCATCCGGTCGGGGTCGGGGCCGATGACTCCGTGTTCCACAACACAGCCAAGGATGGCGAGGCGGTTTGTGCGGAATATGCACTTCTCCTTGTTATATGTCAGGTTTAGGAGTTGGGCAGTGCGGAGGAATTTTTCGAGGTTTGCGTCATGGTCCTGCAAGTCACGGCCGCAGATGGTCACATTGTCCAGATATGGGAAAGTGGCCTGCAACGCATTTTGATCTACCATCCGGTCCATCTCCCTTTGGAAGACGGAGACCCCGTTGGTGACGCCAAAGGGAACCCTAAGGAAGTGATAGAGGCGGCCGTTTGCCTCAAAGGCAGTGTACTGGCGGTCCTCAGGGCGGATGGGGAGCTGGTGGTACGCTGATTTCAGGTCAATGGTCGAGAAGACGCGGTACTGCGCGATCTGGTTGACCATATCAGCTATACGGGGGAGTGGGTAGGCGTCCAGCAGGGTGTAGCGATTTATTGTCTGGCTGTAGTCGATGACCAGGCGCTGCTTCTCGCCGGTCTTAACGACCACAACCTGGGCTCGCCAGGGGCTGGTGCTGCCCTCAATAATCCCTTCTTTCAGGAGCCGCTCCACTTCGGTTTTAATGAAAACCCTGTC
Source organism: Somniosus microcephalus (assembly GCF_052327205.1). NCBI lineage: Eukaryota > Metazoa > Chordata > Chondrichthyes > Squaliformes > Somniosidae > Somniosus > Somniosus microcephalus. Next base: position 90,827,247 of record NC_140993.1, on the reverse strand, counting down.
CCCGGCACTGTATCGCCTGCTCTTTGTGGCGATGGGCTTACAGTCGGGGGTGAGGTTAGCAAACAGTGGGGGGGGGTGACTCTGAGTGTGGAGAGGTTGCACCTGGTGCGCGGCGGGCAGTTTGGAAGCTGCTGGCTGCGGACTGTGAGTGGGGGTAGGGGTCCACCGTACGCCATCGTAACACTTTTAAGGTGGCACTGAAAATCTAACCCCAGCAGGACGGCAGCGCAGAGGTCAGGCAGGACCAGAAGTTTAAAATGATCGTACACGGTCCCGTCTACTACGAGTGTCACCACGCAGTAGCCGCCGATGTCCGCCGACTGGGACTCGGAGGCCATAGAAATCTGCTGTTGCGCAGGCAGGACTGGGAGAGAGCAACGCCGCACCGTGTCGGGGTGGATGAAGCTCTCCGTGCTCCCAGAGTCAAAAAGGCAGATTGTATCGTGACCATTTACCTTAATGTCCATTGTGGAACTGGCCAGTTGGTGCGGTCTCGCTTGGTCCAGTGTAACGGATGCCAGCGTAGGGGTCGGTGTGTCGCTGCGGGTATCAGATGAGGCGGTGTCGGGGGCCTGCTGCGTCCCGGCTGTCGTCCAAGATGGCGGCGTCCATGATCCCCATGTGGCTGGAGGCGTCCAAAATGGCTGCTGTACCGGTGATTCGCACATGGCCGGGGAGGTCCAAGATGGCGGCCCGCATGGCCCACACGCGGCGCTGCTGGGGTTCGGGGTGGCTTTGGCCCTGCAGACGCTAGCGTAGTGTCCCTTCTTCCCGCAGCCCGAGCAAATCGCGTTTTTCGCCGGGCAGCGCGCTCTGGGGTGTTTTGCCTGGCCACAGAAGTAGCATTTCTGGCCTTGGGGCACTGCTGTCTGGCCTTGGGACACTGCTGCGGTAGTTGGGCCGTTGTTGGGGTGTGGCTGGGGTGGCACGGCGCTATGAGGCGGTCCTACCGTGTCCCAGGCTGTCATTCCCCGCGGCGTCCACGGTGCAGAGGAGTAGGCATCCATGCCCTGGTAGGCTGCATCCAACGATAGTGCGAGTTCAGAGGCCTTGTTGAGGTCGAGGTTACTCTGCTCCAACAGTCGCTGTCGGGTGTAATTGGATCTGTGGCCCGCTACAAAAGCGTCCCGGATAAGTTCCTCTGTGTACACGGCGGCCTTTACATCCTTACAACCACAGGCCCGGCCAAGCACAGACAGTGCCTGAAGGTATTCCACGGTCGATTCCCCAGGTTGTTGTTTACGACTCCCCAGGAGGTGCCTGGCGTACACTTCGTTCACTGGGCGCGTGTACTGGTCCTTGAGGAGCTTGATAGCGTCCGCGTACGAGGTCGCGTCTTGGATGACCGAGTACACTCGGTGGTTCACTTTGGAGGTCAGGACATCCAGTTTGTCCTCGTCCGATTTGATTGCTTCGGAGGCGGTCAGGAATTTTTCGAAACACTTAAGCCAGTGAGTAAACTTGGTGGATGAGTCCGCCTCCCGATGATCTAAGTCCAGGCATGCTGGTGTGAGGATCTTCTCCATTATAAAATGTTGTTAATAAAATTGATGCGCTATCAATTACTCATAAAAGACTGAGAGTTAGAAGAGTAACCAAAGGCTTTTATTAACAACAGAATGGAGGTCTGCCTCGCGTGGTCGACCGGTCCATGATACTAAGGGCTGGGGAGCAGTCACCTTTATACTAGGACCTGTGGGAGGAGTCAGCCGAGGCATGTCCAGGCATGTACACAGTGGAATACAAACAGGACAAACAGGAATACAAACAGTGGTTTACCACAAGGATCAGCCATGATCATATTGAATAGCGGAGCAGGCTCGAAGAGCCGAATGGCCTACTCCTGCTCCTATTTTTCTATATTTCTATGAGCCATATTAACCAAGAAGTCTTCAGTTTGACCCTTGGTGTGTTCTAAATTTAGTGGAGGTTACAGTTAGCCACAGCGGCCTGAGCGACCTGTGCTGGAAGTGCACTGGACAGCTGATAAATAAAGGACACAAGCTTGGCTGTGGTGACTCTATGGTAGAATAATCTGGCATTTACTGTCCCAGAAATAATTTGGACAAGATGCTCAAGAGAAACCACTGCATCTGTTGATGCACCTCAGTGAGGGCGGCATTACCTTTAGGAGAGGAAGATGAAACAACAGTCAAATTGTTCAAAATGTTTTCAGATTTTTTTTATGGCTAAAGTTTAATTTCTAATGGCTAAAATAAGGGTTTAAACAAAGTTATTTTTTTTAAATGTAGATATTTCACAATAACATGATCTTTTGTGCCTTTTTTATGCCTCCATTAAAACTTTTAGTTGAAGATCCCAACTTCTCCCAAAAGCCTCGGCTTAGACTTGATATTATTGCCCAGAGTTGTGACTCTCGGCTGAATTTGGCTTGTGCAATCTGAGCATGTGCAGTGTGCCTCATTTCTCAGGATGCATCAGTACCTTTCAGTTAGCTGTACTGATGAGAGTATTTTTCTTTAGCTTCTAGCACTTTTACTCAGCAGTGATCAAATAATTTTGAATAACAAAGGTCAAAATTCAAATGATTTGTTGAGGTAAAATTTATAATGTCTCTCTTTTAAGAAGAGAGTGAGGCCTAGAAATTCAGTTGGGCGCCTTAGGAGGAGTAGATCTCGAGTGCTAGGCGCTTAGCGCCTGGGCGCAGCGCGATCTGCGCCTCGCCCCAACTTCAGTACACATTTAGCGCCGGCGCAAAGTCTTAGCGCGCGCCCTGCTGCGCGCGCAGATCATGACGTCATTTCGTCGTGCAACGCCCTTTGTGCGCCCCGAACCGGAACTTCACTCGCGCCGGCCCATTGTGCGCCGGGCGGCCCTAACGACTGTGATATGGAACAGTACACAGCCGAGGCGGGCCGCGGGGAGCGCTAATTAAAGGGCACTTACCCTGCACTATAAAGGCCAGCCATTTTGCAGCATTCACTCTTGTGCAACGGTTTTTTGGAGAGAGACCAAGGAGGAAAGCTTACTGGTTTGGACCAACACTAGGACAGGTATTTTTGGCTCAGGCCAGAGCTTAGCAATTATCTTTGTCTTCATTGAGAGCTCAGTGTTTGCCAGCATATAATGGGGGCTGCATTGGGTGCCAACGCTGACTTTCAGCCTTATGCCAGAAGGGCTTACAGACGCCGTGAGAGAGTGGCAGCCCTGGCTAGACACAGAGGGGGCAACAGGCGTCGCCAACTGAGGCCTTACCCACCCAGGGTATACCGCCAGCAGTCCTCCTATCTGACCATGTCTGCCGCGATGTGTGTTAGGAGGCTGCGATTCAGAAGGGAGGTGGTTGCAGACATCTGCCAGCTGCTTCACAGAGATCTGCAGCCACAGCTGATGCGCAGGACGTCTTTGTCGGTGGCAGTGAAGGTGACGGTGGCTCTCAACTTCTATGCCACCGGCTCCTTCCAATCCGCTGCTGGGGACATCGCTAACATCTCCCAGTTCGCCGTGCATTGCTGCATCCGCCAGGTGACCGATGCCCTTTTCAGAAGGAGACATCAATTCATCTCCTTCCCCATGACCCTGGACAAGCAGCAGCAGCGTGCAGTGGGATTTGCAAGAATAGCGGGCTTCCCCATGGTGCAGGGCGCCATTGACTGCACGCATGTGGCTTTGCGGGTACCTCTGGAGCATGCCGAGGATTACCGCAACCGGAAGGGCTACCATTCCCTCAACGTACAGCTGGTGTGTGACCACAGGCAGCGCATCCTAGCTGTCAATGCCCGCTTTCCAGGCAGCAGCCACGATGCCTTTATCCTGCGACAGACAACTGTGGCTGACATGTTCCAGGCACAGCCTCACCCAAGAGGATGGCTTATCGGAGACAAAGGCTATCCTTTGTGTACCTGGCTCATGACCCCACTCCGCGCGCCCACGACCCCTGCTGAAGAGGCATACAACGAGAGCCATCAAGCGACTAGGAACATCATAGAACAAACAATCGGCGTCCTCAAGCAACGGTTCCACTGTCTCGATCGCTCCGGGGGAGCCCTCCAGTATTCGCAGGAGCGAGTCTCCCAATTCGTCGTCGTTTGCTGCATGCTGCACAACCTGGCTATCCGCAGGACTCAGGCACTGCCACCTCACGTTGGACCACCACCTCAGGAGGAGGAGCATGAGGAGGACGAGGAGTACCAGCCCAGGAGGGAGGCAGAAGGTCCAAGGGCCGCCCGTCGGCGGCTTATTGAACGTCACTTCTAGGCCCCCTGTCAGGGAATGGCTTGTGCCAATGAAAGAACATGATTGCAGCCGCTCCGCAAGCCCTCAACCGGTTAAGGCAACAAACACTTCAAAGATCAAACATGGACAATGTTAATAAATAAAATGCTTTATTGTACAAACTCAGGGCCCTTCCCACATGAAAACCAAAAACAGACGAAACCCCTAAAAAACACTCAAACACATTACTCGCTCCCACAACCTGGAGAGGATTAACAAAACAGTGCAACTAAAATGGCCGTCATCCTCGGCCTTCAAAAAACAAACATCCAATTCTCGGCCTCAAAAAACAAACACAACTGGCCACACATTCGACTATTTGGCCCGCTAGGGCGATGCCTTGGCCATCTTTGTGTGGCCCCTGCCCGCCCTGCTGCTCCTCCTCAAAGTAAGGCCATTGGCTGCTGCAAGGCTGGGGGCAGGCTCCTGAGGGGCACATGTCGTGACGGCAGATGCCCTTGGGGGTCGGCCTAGTCGAGGTCTGGCCGTCGAGCGGGCGGCTGTTGAATGCTGCAGCTGTGGCTGGCCAGCATCAGTCGCTGCAGCAGCTCCTGGCAGCTCCACTGGGGGAGTGGCAGTGGCGGCTGAAGGAATGGGGGCAAGCTGGCGGATGGCAGGCGCTCGCTGGTCGCCTGAGACACTGGCACTCGCCCGGGCCAGCACTGCAGCATGCGCACCAATCTGCCGAGGGACAGACCGCTGTGCTGCTGCAGCGCGCCGGGTGCCCTGGCGATGCCTGGCTGACACAGCGAGTGTGGCAGCAGTGAGTGCCCGTGTTGACCTGTTCAGTGACCTCATCAGAGCACCCAGTGACTGCATGGCACCACTGATCAGCTGCCCACTCGCTGCCTGAGCTGCCCCGAATGCCGCCCGACTCGCTGCCTGAGCTGCCCCGAATGCCGCCCGACTCGCTGCCTGATCTGCCCCGAATGCCGCCCGACTCGCTGCCTGCTGTGCCCCGAATTCCGCCAAACTGATGGCCTGTGAGGCCCCGACGTTGGTCACACTCCGAGAGAGGGACTCGATGGCCTCAGGCAACCGTGCCACTACCCCCATGAGCTCCGTGTGCCGGCGCTCCGAGTCCGCGGACAAGTCCTCGAGGCGCTCCATCTCCTCGGCGAAGACCATCTCCGGACTGGAGGCCGGACTCTCCCTCTGGGGAGAAGGCCGCCGAGCTGGCCGACCCTTCCTGCGTTGCTGGACGCCGCTGGGCCCAGCAATTGGACTCCCCTCCGACCCTTCCCCCCTCTGGGGAGAAGGCCGCTGAGCTTCCACCCCCCTCCCGCGTTTCTGCAGGCCGCAGGTCCCATGAGCCCCCCTCCCCTCCGACACTTCCGCCACGCTCCCCTCCAGGGAAGACGTGTCCCCTACATTCGCATGGGTTGCCGCGGCTGAGGGTTCCCCTGATGGGCCGCCTTCCTCTTGCTCCTCCTCCTCCTCCTCTTCTGAGGGGCTGTCACTGGCAAGTTCAGGGACCTCCTCCTCACCATCTGAAAGCAGGAAGGCACAAGAGTAGCTTTAGAGTGAGGAGAGGGCGTCGGCGAGGGATGCATGAGTGGTGGCATTCAGCGCATTGGTCGGACAGTGGCAAAGGATGTAGATCTGATGCGCAAGTGGGACGAGAGAGGTCCAAAAGGTGATGTCCTTACCATTGGTGCCCAGAACAGGGTCGGCATCTCCACATGCAACGGGGCCAATCACCCGGCCACCCATGATGCGCTCCACGCGATGTTGCAGCTCGGTGAGCGGCTGGATCTGGGGTCGGCCTCCCCCGGTCGCAGTCCGGCTCTTATTATTATTGGCCAGCTTGGCCTGCAAGAGAAAGGACGGCCTCTAAGTACAGTGTGTAGCCCTGATCTTGTGTGCACTGCCTCCCATGGTGGAATAGCCTGGCCAGTGTGTCGCCCTGATCTTGTGTGCACTGCCTCCCATGGTGGAATAGCCTGGCCAGTGTGTCGCCCTGATCTTGTGTGCACTGCCTCCCATGGTGGAATAGCCTGGCCAGTGTGTAGCCCTGATCTTGTGTGCACTGCCTCCCATGGTGGAATAGCTTGGCCAGTGTGTTAAGTGCAGAATGTGCAATTGATGTTCATGCCTGTCCCATAGCTGCTGGATGAGGGCTGGCCATTAGGGCTTTCAGGTCCCTTTGCCCATAATGTGAGGTGCACATGCAAGGATGAGGAGGACACTGGAAAGGGTACTCACCCTGACAATCCGAGTGAGGTCATTAAACTTTTTGCGGCATTGGACACCGCTCCTGGGGACCTCGCTGTTGGCTGACACCTTGCTGGCGACATGCCTCCAGGCTCTCCGGTAGACGCGGACCGGCACCTTCCTGCCATTGTCCGGGTACAAAATATGGCGCCTCTTCTCCACAGCACCAACCAGCACACTCAGATCAAGCTCTGAGAAGCGCTGCACTCGTTCACGGGCCTTCTGCATGGCTTCAGGCGCTATTTGGGTCCAGCAGCAGTGTTCAGGCCTAGCTGGAGGGCTCCACTATCCAGGGCGTGGCAGCAGACCAAGTCGACCCTTCCCCCTTAAGAGCTGGCCGGCGCCAGGGTGTCTGCTGTCAATCACGAGATGGCCGCACCTGCGCTACGCCCGGCCTCGGCGCTCTCGCTCAGCACCTCCGGCTTAGCGCCTAAAGAGAGGCGTCCAGCGCCAGCTTTAGCGCTCGAGCAAACTCTTAGGGCGAAGCTAATGAATATCGGAGAAGTGGCCTCGATTTTGCGCCGGGCGCAAACTTTAGCGGCCGCCCGACTTTACCGCCCCAAAAGTGGCTACAATTAATTTCTAGGCCTGAGTGTCTGAAGAATGAGGGGGGGAAATGACAGTGCTCTAACTACACACCTGTTGGAGCTATTGTATAAATTTCAGAGTGCACTTAGCTAGGAGGAAAGAAAGAGTCAGGGAAACAGTGATAGAATTCATCCTAATATTGGTTCAATTTCTCCCCCCTCCCCCCCCCCCCCCACAAAAAAAAAGTCGAATTTTGAAGCCAATTAATTATCTACTTGTGTTTTGCTGGTACTTGGAAAGGGTTGCCGCTAATTCCATATACCTACGAGACAGATCCTACGAGCAAACACTTCTGACCGAGAGGTAGACGCAGGCAGACAGTGACCCTGAAAATCCATGGGCTGCAATCCCAGCATTAACACTGGGATTATACTCTGTGCTGAACGCACCCAAGTTTGCAGCATCAGTGGGAGGCCATTATCTTTTGCATGGGATTGGTTGGCACCAGCACCACTACAGGAGCGTCTCGGGTCCCCATGCTTCCAGACACTCCAGTGCCTGATCACCATCGACGGTGCCCAGCCTACCCGACCTGAAACGCCATGCAGTTTCCCCCCTCAGCCCCCTGTGTATGGGGGCCAATTTTAAATTTTCCAAAAAAAAAATTGCCTGTTTTTCAGGGATCTAGGCCACTTACCAATTCCACCTTTCTGGAGGCTGTGCAACTCATCTCCCTTGACTTCGATATTCCCCCTAATGTGCGCACTAATCGGGAGGTCCCGTGCAGGCCGAACATCAGCTGCTGCTGCTGGAAAAGATACGGCACATGCGCGGCTGCACAGCAAATTTAAAGGGATAGCGCACCAAAAAAAAAAGTTAGAGGGAACATTGCTTGGCTTACCAGCCTCCAGTGTTGCATCAGGTCACTTATGGGCTACCGTGTGGTAGCTGGTGTGCAATGGCTACCCCACGTTAAAAGAATTCACGCACAGGCATCTTCCACCCTTTAAAAGGAAGTTCGGGACCCTCATAGACAAGCCCAACAGTGACAGAGACTACGTCCCGCATTAGACTCATCAGTCACCTGAGAACTCATTTTTAGTGTGGAAGCAAGTCATCCTCGGTTCCGAGGGACTGCCTAAGAAGAGGAGGGAAGCAGGAACTCCCAGTGAAGGAAATCCAAGCCCACAGCCCCATGTCCTTTCACCTGACTGGTCTTATAAAGGGCAATCAGAAGCACTTGATAATATACCACATAACAGACTTATTCGAAAGATAGAAGCACATGATATTAAAGGGAAGATGGTAACTTGGGTACGTAATTGGCTAAGGGATAGCAGGCAGAGAGTAGCGGTGAACGGATGTTTCTCTGACGAGAAAATTATGCAGTGGGGTCGGTCTTAGGGCCATTGCTTTTCTTGTTATAAAAAAAATGACCTTGACTTTGGTATAGGGAGTACAATTTTGAAGTTGGCGGATGATACAAAACTTGGTAACGTAGTAAATAGTGAGCAGGATAGCAGTAGATTACAGGCGGACATAAACAGACTGAAATAAGCAGACACATAGCAGATGCAATTTAATGTGGATAAGTGTGAAGTGATGCACATTGGAGGAAACAACATGGAGGGGTAGTATTTTGAGGGGGATGCAAGAGCAGAGGGGCCTTGGGTTGCATACTCAAATCTTTGAAGGTGGCAGGGCAAGTTGATAATGCAGTTAAGAAAGTGTATGGGATACTTAGCTTTGTAAATGGGACATTGAATACATAAACAAGAAAGTCATGCTAAACTCTTACAAATCACTGGTTAGGTCTCAGCTGGAGTATTGTGTACAATTCTGGGCACCACACTTTAGGAAGGATGTTAAGGCCTTGGAGATGGTACAAAGAAGGTTTGCCAGGATGATACCAGGGATGAGGGAATCCAGTTATGTGGAGAGATTGAAGAAGCTGGGATTGTTCTCTTTCAGACCAGAGAAGGTTAAGGGGAAACCTAATAGAGGTATTCAAAATTATGAGGTGTTTTGATACAGCAAATTGGAAGAAACCATTTCCTCTGGCAAGTGGGTCAGTAACCAGAGGTCATAGATTTAAAATAATTGGCAAAAGAATTGGAGGGGAAATTAAGAGATTGCTTCATATAGAGGGTAGTTAATATCTGAGGGTGGTGGAATCAAATTCCATAGGAACTTTCAAAAGGCAATTGGACATGTACTTTAAGAGAACTAATTTGCAGGGTTATGTGGAAAAAGCTGGGGTGTGGGACTAAATTGGACTGCACTTTCAAAGAGCTGGCACAGGCACGATGGGCCAAATGGCCGCCTCCTGTGCTTTGGAATTCTATGATTTCCCCAAACAAGGTCTACCAGGATTTCCCAACAAAGGTCAGAATTTGGGGTATCTGGGTCCCAACCTTTTTTGCAAACAGCTCTGCTCAAATTACAGCAGGAATTTGTTGTAACTCTCAAGGGAATTTAACCCCATTGCCGTTTCCTCATTCTAATTTTTTTTTAAAAATTTAAACACTGAAGTTGAATTTTGAACGCCTCTTGATGTGTTAGATAGGAAGGGAGGGGTGAAGCAAAACAAGCTGAAGGTGAAGGGTTCTTTGGCCTCTCACCACTCGCTCATGGGGGGGTGGTGGGGGGGATTGGATAGAGGGTCAAGTGACTGTGGAGCTAGGGTGAGGGGAGGAAAGGGATTGAGTGGGTCCTATTTGGAGACCAATAGGTAGGGATAGTGATGGGAGTGATAGCTGTAGGAAGGGAAGGGGATAGGGGAAGGTGAAAGGAGTGTGTTAGGAGCGAGAGAATGGGTTTGGTTGGGACTAACAAGATTGAGTGAGGGGAGGGGGAAGAGAGCCATATTTTCAACTCCACCCCAAGTGCAGCCTGCAGCCATTGTGGCCCCTTTCCCTGTCCCATACCACCTCTGACCAAAAAGGGACAAAAAGAGGATAGGGAGAGAAGTAAAACGACAGGAGGATAAGAGGATAGACAGAGAAACAAAGACCTCAGACCGATAAGAGGGTGATCATATTCTCCAACTTACTGCATGCAGCGCCATGGGAGATTGATTTTTAGTTCCATTTTAATAATCAATAATGCATTTCCTACATTACAACAGTGACTACATTTCAAAAAGTACTTCATTGGCTGTAAAGCGCTTTGGGACTTCCGGTGGTCATGAAAGGTGCTATATAAATGCAAATCTGTCTTTTTTTCAAAGATGTATGTTGAATAAAAATCCATGGCAATTTGTACACAGTGAATTATTACCACATAGTTAATCCAATTAAATATTTATGAACAGATTGTGAAAGAATATTCTTTCCTGGACTACATTATGGGTGGCTGTCAGATGAACTTTACTGTAAGTAAATTTTGTTTACAAATTTAAATAGACTACTGTAGTATCAGTGGGACTTGCAGTCAATTTTGACAATTAATTGCCATATTAGATCAAAATGTGACACCTGTAGCATTTTTCTGCTTAATTGGAAAATTTTGGTAATGGTCCTTTTTTAAATAAGATTTCACAAACGTGAAATAAAAACAGAAAATGCTGGAAACACTCAGCAGGCCAGGCAAAATCTTTGGAGAAAGAAAGAGAGTTAATGTTTCAGGTCGATGACCTTTCATCAGAACTTGTATGTTTGCAAAGTACACTGGCAATGTCTAGTGGTAAAAGATTTGTAGTTTGGAGATGATAAACCAGTTGTTTAAAAAAAAATAAAAAAATAAAAAATTGTATTCCGAGATAAGTGGGGGGGGGGGCGGTGTGGGGGTGGATTTTAAACCCAAAAATCGGACAGGTTTGGGTCGGCTGGGAGGTCAAAGTATTAAAAACCTGAATCCTGGCTCTAACCTGCCCACTTCCGGTTTTAACTGAGGCGGGACGGGTGGGCGGGGGAATATGATGACGAGGCTGGAAGCCTCTGAATTAACCTGCTTTGCAGGTTTAAGTGTGGCTGGCCAGGGTTCCCAGGCTTTGGGAATCCCAGCAGCTGCAGCGAGCCGAGGACAGCCTCAGGGAGCACTCCTTGTGGACTGGGAGAAGCAGGAGTGCTTCCAGCCTCCCCCCTCCCCCCGGGGTCAGGGCTCGCACCTACCTGGGGTTGCAGCCTCTTGTCCAGCATTCCCCGCCCGCCTGGAAGCCAGCCTATCGATCAGGCTGACTTCTGGGCGGGGAACCTGTCGGTGATGTCACACGCAAGCTGTGGAGTTAAAACTCCGCAGCATGCGGGGAAAACCCAGACTTCAGGGTTTTCCACACGCTACTGTGCCCCCCCACTCCCTGCGGGTCCAAAAGTAAAAAATTGCCCCCCAAGCACTTTAGTGAAGCCCATGATTTTATTAAAAACAAAGTATAGTTTATGAAATGTAATGATTAATGTCTTTGCTCCCCCTCCTGAGCAATTACAGGAAATGGAGAGGGAGAAATTGGGCGAGTAGCGCCACCTGTTAGCGCCTAAAGAGGCAGTCAGTGGCTGTAGTGCCACTGGCTGCGCCTCCCGCGATATTCAGCAGGGGCGCTAATGGTGGCGTTAGCCTTTTGCGCTGCGCCGCCACCGATGACGTCATCAGTGTGCGCAGCGCCCCATTCGCGCCCCGATCGTGATATTTGGTAGTGAACGCCGCTGTAGCGCCGTTCGCTACCCGCGCCCGGTTCACGGGGCCTTGCTGCGCCAGCAGAGGCGCAAGTTAAGGTGGAGGTGCGGGGCGGCCGCTTTTTTGGCAGCCGCCTGCCAGCATCTCCGTCCCCGGCCTCCTGGTCTCCTCCCCCCACCCCCCCGCGGCATTGCCGGCTGTTTCCTGAGAGCCCGGCACTTCTCCTTGGTGCCGGGCTCTTTTGCCGGCACTCGCGATCGGGGCTCATGCTGCTGCAGGCCCCTCCCCCTTAACAATGGGAGGAAGGCCTGCAGTACCGCAGCGTGCCATGGCGCTGCAGCACGTAGCGCTGCGAAATTCACTTTCAGCGCCCTAAGAGAGACGCGGAGCGCCTCGAGCCACGCCCCGTCTCCCTCTAGGGGCATTTCAACTGAATTTGCGGCGATCGCGGCGCAAATTCCAGCACCCAGGCGAACTTTGCGCCGCTTGGGCGCCTCAGGCCAATTTCTAGGCCGGAGTGTGCAGGTTCACTTCATTTGGACCAAATGTTTTCTTGTTTCTTCATTCCCAGGTTGGTATTGATTTCACAGGCTCCAATGGGGATCCTCGCTCACCTGACTCTCTACATTATATAAATCCTAATGGATTTAATGAATACCTGATGGCAATCTGGTCTGTTGGAATGGTCGTTCAAGACTATGATACGTAATGTATTCCTTTTTATTTTATTAATTGTATTACCATTACAAAATAGGATGCTACAAATACCTGAGTAATTTGTCCGGTCATTAACAAACCAATAAATACACATGTTCTTTTACATTACTAATTTATAGTTATTAGCTCTTGTTGTCCAACATTTCCAAAAGTTACCAATGAAATTGTTTTATACAGGGGTAAAAAAAAATTCCCCCAGCACTACCCATTCATCTTTTGATATAGGCGATCAGCCACACCACTCACAAATATCAGAGATACCAATTTTGAGCTATGCATAGCATTTTTCATGATTGTTTGTAAAGAAAAACAGAAAGATGTACATTTATAGAGCGCCTTTCACGAACACCGGACGTCCCAAAGCGCTTTACAGCCAATGAAGTACTTTTTGAAGTGTAGTCACTTGTAATGCAGGATAGATTATTCTCTTTGTATTAAATTACAGTAAAAGACTATTGCAATTTAAAAATGTTAAATCCACAATGCATGCAGGTTTATTATTGTCTTGCAGTCTATACTGCAGTTTCTCTGTTCGTGTGAAATAGAATATATGTGCCATCAACTGACAAACACAGATGTAATTAGAGAATGAAGTTGCCGATGTGTCAGCATATCAAATGTTGGCATGTGGTGAGACTTTCTCAAGAAGATAGGCTTGTACCTCCTGGGTTTGTAAGGGCTGTCGTAAATCTACACCACCTTTGGGTCTTTACACAAACACATTTTTAAGGGCTTTTTATGACCCAACAATGGTGTTGGGTTATAAAAAGCAAGTTTTAAAAGATTACTGTTTGTTTACAATGTTTTGTAATATAAAAAGTAAAAATCAACTTCCTTTAAATATTTATCTGTCGCACTTTATCATGCGTACAAATTTCTGCATTTTAAAAAAAAAAAAGTGTTTTTTTTTAAAAATACAGTCACCTTCATCTAGGTTTGTCCTGATGTCTAATTAACCTCAGAATTTCGCTAAAGTCAATTTGAGGCAAATGCTCTCGGGGAAGCAATTAGACTTTGTGGCCTTAAAATTATACACAGCTGGATCTTGGCAACAGGATAATGCATTGGGCTGAAATTTGCAGTCGGAGGCCTACCCCCGGAGTACGCCTCCGACCTGAAAAAAATACAAACCAACTTGCTGGCTCCCAGGCTTCGGAGTCTTTGGATCTTGGGCCTGTAGGCAGACACCTGTGTAAAGGCCCAGGGACACAGGCGGTTCGCAAGCGTCCCTGGGATCATGTGGGCCAGGTCCTCCAATCAGAAAGGAGGATTCCTATTATGCTTATGGTTTATGAATGGAATCCCCAAATAAATAATTTACACAACTGGAATAAAAATACATGTTCCCATTTTCAAAATTAATTAAATGTCCCTTTTAATGAAGTATTTAAAATAAAATTTTTAATCCGGGCCAAAATTTACATAAACTAATTTTTAAGTGTTTGTGTATGTTTTTATTAAATTTTAATTTAACATTTATATTAACCCTTATGCTGGTAAAAGCAGGCCCTATACCTGCCTTTACCAGGCGTAAGGGTTTTGTGGGCAGTAGTTGGGCAAATAGCTCAACTCTGCGTCAGCGAAGTGTTTTTGGGTCGCAGGCGGACGATCTGTCAGATAGCAAGTTCCGGGTTTTCACGCATACACAGTGCATGTGGAAACCCAGAACTTGCAAGGCGTTTTACAAGGCTTATGACCAGCGTACGCAGTCGTGGAGACCACAATTTCAGGGCCACTGTGTTCTGTCCTTTAAGAAAATGCAAACCTTTGACCTTGCTGTGAATAACACCATGGGATATCTGCAAGTTATATAAAATACAAACAGGAAAAAACAAAATGCATGCTCTGCCTGTTATGTTTTTATATAAAAAAAACTATTGTTCCTAGGAACTTCCTACTAAGAAATTCACGAGTCTGCTGGAGTGACACTTATTCCCTCCCTTCTCCCACTCTAGCTCCACTGGAGATTACTGACAAAGACATCACTGGGACTGTAAAGTTATAGCATGATGAGTGTTGCTTCATTCTGTAGCACCACAACTCATTGTACCACTTCTGTCATCTTTTGTGAGCAGTTCTAGAACTGTTCTATGAATAATTAGTATTTTTCCTAATACAAGTGAAAAATCATAGTGTATAAAATAAATGAGGAAATATTAATGTTTGCTCTCCTGCCTGATGTCTGATTCACATGATGCCACTTGCTTCTTTACAGAGACAAGATGTTCCCAGTGTTGGGATTTGGTGCACAGATACCCCCTAAGTGGCAGGTAAATATAGATCAGTTACATGAAAGATTAAAAAAATATATATATATACACCTTTGTTTTCAAATCATATTATGCAACATCTTTTTCCCCTTTAGGTGTCGCATGAATTTTCAATTAACTTCAACCCTGACAACCCATTCTGTGCAGGTATGGAATTGTGCACAAATGTATAATACTGGGTTGAAAATAGTCAGTCATGGATTTTGGGAATAGTGAAAATACATAATTAGAAACAAACTTGATCCTAACTTGGCACATTTATGCATTGTCATGGATTGGACTAGCAAGGTTACAGTGTCAATTTTCACTCTGTTTTCTACCTGGACTTCACTGAATTAACAAGTTGCTGATCCTACCTGTGTTACTGGGGTAATGCCAAGCTGAAGGGAGGGACATTATTCTCGCTATTTCTATAACACAATAAACACTAAACTGGATTTACAAAGTGTTTGTACATAGAACATTCAAAAAATCCTAGTTTTTGTAATCATTTTGAATTAACTTTTTTTTTTTGAAAACTGAACACCGCTGAAGAAAAATACAATACTCCAAGCTACCCTCTTTTTTTAAATTAAGGGTTGAAAATCTTTACATATCCGGGACTTAATTTAAATTATATTGTTGCAGCATCCAGTTTCTGCTTCTAGGAACACTACAAAAGCCTTTTAGCAACAATAATTGGCACAATAACAAGAAGCCTATTCAGTCACCCAGTGGAAAAAAAATTATAATGTAGCACTTGTTTAAATATTATAGGCTGGAATTTTAATCTGGAGGCGGCTCGGGAGCAGGGGTGCTGGAAAAGCGGGTGGGAAACCTGGGAGAACTGGTTTTCCGCAGGGCCTGATTAACATTTCAAACCTCTGTTTCCCACCCGCAGCCAGATAGGTGGAGAGGCTGGCTGCGGGTGGGTAGGCCAGCGGCACTAGGCCACAGAGATGAGGGAGGGATCGAGGGTGGGGGACGGTCGGCGGCCGGAGGGTGGGTGGGGCTGGAGGGGGGGAGGGAGGGAGAAGCCAGAGGAGCATCGGGTGGGGGGGAAGGGTGGTTGGGTGCCAAAGGAGCATTGGGCTGGAGGGGAGAGACTGGGAAGGCGATTGTGGGGTGGTGGTCGGGGTCTGAGTTGCATCGGGGGGGAGGGGCATCGGGCCGGAGAAGGATTGGAGGGGTGCAGGAGCATTGGAGCCAGAGTGGGGAGGCCAGGAAAAGGTGATCGGAGGCCTTGTGTGAGGGAGGAGGGTGAAATCAGAGTCCTGGGGGGGGCGGGGGCGGTAGCGGTAGCGGTGGGGGTGTCTGATCACGGGCAGTGGGTGAGGCAGGGAAGCTGGATCCAGCAGGTAAGTGTAACAGCACTTACCTCCTGAATCCAGCAGTCCTCACCTTACTTTAGCTGTCTGGTTCCCCGAGGCCAGAGTTAAATTTGTAACGGTGGATCACTGTGAGGCACGAAGCCTCATTATAATATTGGAATGGGCGACCGGCCTCCTGGCAGCGGGTTGGCTGTCAGTCCCATCTCCGTAAAAACCGGAAGTGGGCGGATTGGGGACTGAATTCGGCTTCTTTACTCTTTAACCTCCCACCTGACCCCAACCCACCCATTTCTGGGGATTAAAATTCCCCCATAATAGCAGCGTAAGAGGGCAGGAAAAATGCACCTTGAATCAGACAGGGTAATATGTGCTATAATTGTTTCTAAATTAGAAAACAAAGAGCAAAGATATTTATAGACTGCAAAATTACTCAATGAATGAATTCTTCTTCCTCTCGCCTCCTGCAAAAAAAACTGACTTGTGTGTGACTAATCAAATACCAGATCATTGACTCCATTGCTTGTATTAACTGACAACTGAAGCACTGCAAGGCAGGAAAAATGTCATGTCATAAGCAGTATGACTTGCATGTGCATTTTTCAGGTGAGAAAACAAAGTATCAATGCAATCAGCCTCAACAGTGTTCTAATGTAAATTCTCCTCCAACTGAAGCTTGCCTAAATGTGTAGAATGGAGTGTATTATAATATTTGCTAATGAGAAGTCGGCATACTCAGGCATTCAAGTATTTTACATTTTAAGAATTAAAAAAACCAACTTGTTAGCTCAGTTTATTGGAGCCCCAGGCTCCAGTTTTGTAATCATGATGTACCCCCCCACCCCAAAAGGCTGAGTTCCCATTCTTAACCATACTACCATGGGGAGGAGTGTAGTGCAAGTCAGACACCGTCCACAGAGAAAACTGAGAGGAAGTCAACTGAGTACTTTTACAGAAGAAGAGAAAATACTTTCAGAGCATTTCTTTTTCTTCTGTTAAATTCCGTTACAAATTTTTGTTGTTTTATGTGATAGAAACATAGAAACATGGAAGAAAGGAGCAGGAGTAGGCCAGTTGGCCCCTCGAGCCTGCTCCGCCATTTAATGAGATCATGGCTGATCATCCAAATTCAGTACCCGGTCCCTGCTTTCTCCTCATATCCCTTGATTCCTTTAGCCTTAAGAAATATATCTAACTCCTTCTTGAATATATTTAATGAATTGGCCTCAACTGCCTTCTGTGGTAGAGAATTCCACAGGTTCACCACTCTCTGGGTGAAGAAATTCCTCCTCCTCTCTGTCCTAAATGGCTTACCCCTTATCCTTAGACTGTGACCCCTGGTTCTGGACTCCCCCGCCATCGGGAACATCCTTCCTGCATCTAGTCTGTCTAGTCCTGTTAGAATTTTATAAGTTTCAATGAGATCCCCTCTCATTCTTCTAAACTCCAGTGAATACAAGCCCAATCGACTCAATCTGTCCTTATACGTCATTCCTGCCATCCCAGGTATCAGTCTGGTGAATCTTCGCTGCACTCCCTCCATGGCAAGAACATCCTTCCTTAGATAAGGCGACCAAAACTGCACACAATACTCAAGGTGTGGTCTCACCAAGGCCCTGTACAATTGCAGCAAGACATCCTTGCTCCTGTACTCAAATCCTCTCGCTACGAAGGCCAACATACCATTTGCCTTCTTAACCGCCTGCTGCACCTGCATGCTTACCTTCAGCGACTGGTGCACAAGGACACCCAGGTCTTGTTGCACTTCCCCTTCTTCCAATCTATTGCCGTTCAGATAATAATCTGCCTTACTGTTTTTGCCACCAAAGTGGATAACCTTGCATTTATCCACATTGGGCAGATGCATGGCAGATACAGTATAATCACCCAACCTGTCCAAATCATACTGGAGTTTCTCTGCATCCTCCTCACACCACACACGCCCACCCAGCTTTGTGTCATCTGCAAACTTGGAGATATTACATCTAGTTCCCTCGTCTAGATAATTAATACATATTGTGAATAGCTGGGGTCCTAGCACCGATCCCTGCGGTACCCCACT
Source organism: Somniosus microcephalus (assembly GCF_052327205.1). NCBI lineage: Eukaryota > Metazoa > Chordata > Chondrichthyes > Squaliformes > Somniosidae > Somniosus > Somniosus microcephalus. The sequence continues at coordinate 90,809,302 of NC_140993.1, read as the reverse complement.
AGTCACTGCCTGCCACTCGGAAAAAGACCCATTTATTCCAACACTTTGCTTCCTGTCTGCCAACCAGTTCTCTATCCAAGTCAGTATCTTACCCCCAATCCCATGTGCTTTAACTTTACATGCTTTTCTCTTATGCGGGACCTTATCGAAAGCCTTCTGAAAGTCCAAATACACCACATCCACTGGTTCTCCTTTATCTATTCTACCAGTTACATCCTTAAAAAAAATTCCAGTAGATTAGTCAAGCACGATTTACCTTTTGTAAATCCATGTTGACTTTGTCCGATCCTGTCACTGTTTTCCAAGTGCTCTGCTATTACATCTTTTATAATGGACTCTAGCAATTTTCCCCACTACCGATGTCAGTCTTACCGACCTATAATTCCCCGTTTTCTCTCTACCACCTTTTTTGAATAGTGGGATTACTTTGGCTACCCTCCAATCCATGGGAACTGTTCCAGAGTCTATAGAATTTTGGAGGATGACCAACAATGCATCTACTATTTCTAAGGCCACCTCCTTAAGTACCCTAGGATGTAGATTATCAGGCCCTGGGGATTTATCGGCCTTCAATCCTGTCAATTTCCCTAACACCATTTCCCTACAAATACTGATTTCATTCAGTTCCTCCCTCTCATTAGATCCTATGTTCCCCGACATCTCTAAGAGGTTATTTGTGTCCTCCTTTGTGAAGACCGAATCAAAGTATGTATTTAATTGGTCAGCCATTTCTTTGTTCCCCATTATAAATTCCCCTGATTCGGACTGCAAGGGACCTACGCTTGACTGCACCAATCTTTTTCTCTTCAGATCTCTATAAAAGCTTTTACAGTCTTATGTTCCCTGAAAGCTTACTCTCCTACTCTATTTCCCCCTCTTAATTAATCCCTTTGTCCTCCTTTGCTGAATCCTAAACTGCTCCCAATCCTCAGGTTTGCTGCTTTTTCTGGCCAATTTATATGTCCTCTCCTTGGATCTTATGTTATCCCTAATTTCCCTTGTTAGCCACGGTTGAGTCACCTTTTTGTTTTATTTTTATGCCAAACAGGGATAAACAAATTCTGTAGTTCATCCATGTGATCTTTAAATGTTTGCCATTGCCCATCCACCGTCAACCCTTTAAGTAACGTTCCCCAATCCATCCTAGCCAACTTGCACCTCATACCATCGTAGTTTCCTTTATTTAAATTCAGGACCCTAGTCTCTGAGTCAAATACTTCACTCTCCATCTTAATGAAGAATTACATAGAAACATAGAAGATAGGAGCAGGAGTAGGCCATTCGGCCCTTCGAGCCTGCTCCGCCATTCAATGAGATCATGGCTGATCATCCAAATTCAGTACCCTGTCCCTGCCTTCTCCCCATATCCCTTGATCCCTTTAGCCTTAAGAAATATATCCAACTCTTTCTTGAATATACTTAATGAACTGGCCTCCACCGCCCTCTGTGGCAGAGAATTCCACAGGTTCACCACTCTCTGGGTGAAGAAATTCCTCCTCATTTCAGTCCTAAATGGCTTACCCCTTATCCTTAGACTATAACCCCTGGTTCTGGACTCCCCGGCCATCAGAAACATCCTTCCTGCATCTAGTCTGTCCAGGCCTGACAGAATTTTATAGGTTTCGATGAGATCCCCTCTCAATCTTCTAAACTCCAGTGAGTATAAGCCCAATCGACACAATCTCTCCTCATACGTCATTCCTGCCATCCCAGGTATCAGCCTGGTGAATCTTCGCTGCACTCCTTCCATGGCAAGAACGTCCTTCCTCAGGTAAGGCGACCAAAACTGCACACAATACTCAAGGTGTGGTCTCACCAAGGCCCTGTACAACTGCAGCAAGACATCCTTGTTCTTGTACTCGAACCCTCTTGCTACGAAGGCCAACATACCATTTGCCTTCTTAACTGCCTGCTGCACCTGCATGCTTATCTTCAGCGACTGGTGCACAAGAACACCCAGGTCTCTTTGCACTTCCCCTTCTCCCAATCTATTGCCATTCAAATAATAATCTGCCTTCCTGCTTTTGCCACCAAAGTGGATAACCTCACATTTATCCACATTATAGTGCATTTGCCATGTTTCTGCCCAATCACCCAACCTGTCCAAATCGTACTGGAGTTTCACGACATCCTCCTCACAGCATACCCTCCCACCCAGCTTTGTGTCGTCTGCAAATTTGGAGATATTACATCCAATTCCCTCGTCCAGATCATTAATATATATTGTGAACAGCTGGGGTCCTAGGACCGATCCTTGCGGTACCCCACTAGTCACTGCCTGCCACTCGGAAAACGACCCGTTTATTCCAACTCTTTGCTTTCTGTCCGCCAACCAGTTCTCTATCCAAGTCAATACCTTGCCCCCAATCCCATGTGCCTTAATTTTGCACGCTAATCTCTTATGCGGGACCTTATCGAAAGCCTTCTGAAAGTCCAAATACACCACATCCACTGGTTCTCCCTTATCTATTTTACCAGTTACATCCTCAAAAAATTCCAGTAGATTAGTCAAGCATGATTTACCTTTTGTAAATCCATGTTGACTTTGTCCGATCCAGTCACTGCTTTCCAAGTGCTCTGCTATTACATCTTTTATAATGGACTCTAGCATTTTCCCCACTACCGATGTCAAGCTTACCGGTCTATAATTCCCCGCCTTTGCTCTACCACCTTTTTTGAATAGTGGGGTAACATTAGCTACCCGCCAATCCATGGGTACCGTTCCAGAGTTTATCGAGTTCTGGAAGATGACCAGCAATGCATCTACTATTTCTAGGGCCACTTCCTTAAGTAGCCTGGGATGTAGATTATCAGGCCCTGGGGATTTATCGGCCTTCAGTCCCATCAATTTTCCTAACACCATTTCCCTACAAATACTGATTTCTTTCAGTTCCACCCTTTCATCAGACCCTATGTTCCCCGGCATCTCTGGGAGGTTATTTGTGTCCTCCTTTGTGAAGACAGAACCAAAATATGTATTTAGTTGGTCTGCCATTTCTTTGTTCCCCATTATAAATTCCCCCGATTCTGACTGCAAGGGACCTACGCTTGACTTCACCAATCTTTTTCTCTTCACATATCTATAAAAGCTTTTACAGTCAGTTTTTATGTTCCCTGAAAGCTTACTCTCATATTCTATTTTCCCTTTCTTAATTCATCCCTTTGTCCTCCTTTGTTGAATTCTAAACTGCTCCCAATCCTCAGGATTATTGCTTTTTCTGGCCAATTTATATGCCCTCTCCTTGGACCTTATGCGATCCCTAATTTCCCTCGTTAGCCACGGTTGGGTCACCTTTTTTGTTTTATTTTTATGCCAACAGGGATGAACAAATTCTGTAGTTCATCCATTCGGTCTTTGAATGTTTGCCATTGCCTATCCACCGTCAACCCTTTGAGTGCAATTCCCCAATCAATCCTACCCAACTCGCTCCTCAGACCATCGTAGTTTCCTTTATTTAAATTGAGGACCCTAGTCTCCGAGTCAACTACTTCATTCTCCATCTTAATGAAGAATTCGATCATATTATGATCGCTCTGCTCCAAGGAGCCTTACACAAGATTGCTACTTAATCCTTTCTCATTACATAATACCCAGTCTAAGATGGCCTGATCTCTAGTTGGTTCCTCGACATATTGATCCAGGAAACCATCCCGTATGCACTCCAGGAATTCCTCCTCCACAGTATTGTTACTAATTTGGTTAGCCCAATCTATATGTAGATTAAAGTCACCCATGATAACTGCTGTGCCCTTATTGCACGCGTCTCTAATTTCCCGTTTAATGCCATCCCCAACCTCTGCATTACTGTTTGGGGTCTGTATACCACTCCCACTAACGTTTTCTGCCCCTTCGTATTTCTCAGCTCTACCCATACAGATTCCACATCATCAGAGCTAATATCCTTCCTTACTGTTGTTAATCTCCTCTTTAACTAGCAATGCTACCCCACCTCTTCCTTTTTGCCTGTCTTTCCTGAATATTGAATACCCCTGGATGTTGAGTTCCCAGCCTTGGTCACCCTGGAGCCATGTCTCCGTAATCCCAATTATATCATATCCGTTTACATTTATTTGCGCAGCAATTCATCCACCTTATTACGAATGCTCCTCATTAAGACACAAAGCCTTCAGGCTTGTTTTTTTAAACACTCTTAGACCTTTTAGAATTATTATTTACTGTGGCCATGTTTGATTTAAACCTTTGATTTCTCTGACTGCCACTTTTGCTTTTCTCCATCCTGTCCTTTGCTTCTATCCTTGATTCCCTGTCATCTGTCTCCCTGCACAGATTCCCAACCCCCCTGCCATTTTAGTTTAAACCCTCCCCAACAGCACTAGCCAACACAACCCCCCCCCCCCGGACATCGGTCCTGTTCCTGCCCAGGTGCAAACCGTCCAGTTTGTACTGGTCCCACCTCCCCCAGAACCGGTTCCAATGTCCCAGGAATTTGAATCCCTCCCCCTTGCACCATTCCTCTAGCCACGTATTCATCTGAAATATCCTTCTATTTCTACTCTGACTAGCACGTGGCACTGGTAGTGTGGTGTATGTGCCTTTAAGAGCCCCTGTGTACTGTAATGCCGGTAGTGGCCACTCGGGCTATATAAGCCTGTATAGTGTCGTGTATCTTTTAGTTCACCTCCAGACTTTGTCCAGTAAACACCTGTTAAACCAACTCCTGCATTCCGTGTCTCCATTAACACACGGATACAACAGTGGCGATGAATTGGAAACGGACTTACCTGCAATTCAGCAGCACCTCAAGGAGATCGATTCCTCAGATGAAGGTCGAAGGTAAAAAAAAGAAAAAACTGTGGTTTCACCAGCTAGCCGGGCTGGTGGCAGGTACTGCAATTATCCTTCCTGGGTGGCGGGCTGGGGCTCGATCGGCTGGCTCTGCAGCGGGGCCGAGCAGCGAAGGCGCAGGCAAACAGAGACGAAGGGTGGAGCACTCGGGAGACGGCCAGCTCTGCAAAGCAGGTCGGCGTTCGGACCAAGCAGAGGGAGGGAAAAGTCCCAGAGAGTCCGGCGGGAACGAGTCTCTGACTATTAAAAATATCTGTATAAATAAAAACCGCGGAGAACAGCATTGTCAGCAGCAACAGCGGCGGGAAAGCGCGGGAGGCGCCATTTTTTTTCAGGATGCCTAAGACTGGCAATATTACTGCTTTCGATAGTGATGTAGAGGATTGGACCACATGTGGAAAGAGTGGAGGTATATTGCACAGCGAATGAAATAGAGGATGATAAAAAGGCATCGATACTTCTAAATCTAATGGGCGCAAAGACATACGGGCTGTTACGAAACTTAATCACTCCAGCCAAACCGATGGACAAGAATTTTAAGGAAATTGTTGATACCCTACAGGAGCACTTAAACCCAACACCGCTGCTGATAGTGGAACGATTCAAATTCTTCAGGAGGAATCAGCACAAGAATGAAAGTAACGCTGATTACCTCACCAAATTAAGGAAGCTCTCAAAGCACTGCCAATTCGGAGCAGGACTGGCAGATTCTCTTCGAGACAAATTCGTCTGCGGTCTCCTAAGTGAAGGAACACAGAAAAGGCTACTTTCTGAGAAAGATTTACCACTGGACAAGGCTTTCAGTATGGCTGTATCATACGAAGCAGCAGCAAGAGAAGCTGCAGAGATACAGCAAAAGCCACAGGACTTCGGCACCCATGAAATGACACAGGGTTTCGAGAGATGTTATCGCTGCGGCAGATCCACCCATGACCAGAGGGACTGCTGGTTCAAGGACAAAGCATGCAGGCAATGCAGAAAGATGGGACACATTGCACGTGTATGCCGATCTGGAAAAAAAAATCCACTGACAAAAAAAAAATCAATAAGGAAAAGTACAGAAAGGTACAAATGATGACGGACAGTAGCTCCGAAAACCAGAAGAGCGATAGCGACTCCGGAAACAAGAGACTAAGCTGTCTCAAATTACATAATGTAATTGCCAAAGAAGATTACCAGACCATTTGGGTTACCCTCACGATAGCGGGGTCCCCAGTTAAAATGGAGCTAGATACAGGATCAGCTCTGACCGTCATAAATCGACGGGATTACAAGCAGCTATTTCCGCATATACCCTTGAAAGACACATCCATTATCTTGAAAACATATACGGGGCAGAAAGTATACCCCAGAGGGAAAATAAGGGTGCCTGTTGTATACAACGGCAAGGAAATACAGAAGTTGTATTTATACGTTCTGCAAGATGGTGGTCCACCGCTGTTGGGACGTGAATGGATCAGGAAGATACGTTTGGACTGGCACTCCATTCAGGCACTGATGGTGACCAGTAAGAAAAAAATGATGATGACATCATACCTGAACGATTAAAAGACATCCTGGCCAACACCAAAGAAGTGTTCCAACAGGAACTAGGAACCTTGAAAGGCGTCACCGCCTCAATAAAGGTGGAAGATGCGGCAATTCCCAAGTTTTTTAAGGCAAGGCCGGTGCCATACGCAATTCGTCCAGCAGTCGAGGCAGAGCTGGAGAATTTGGAAAAGACAGGCGTGTTATCCAAGATAGATTGGAGCGAGTGGGCAACACCCATCGTCCCGGTCATGAAGAAAACGTTAAATAATGATAAATCTGAAGAACAGAGAAAAATTCGCATCTGTGGGGACTTCAAGGTGACTGTAAACCCGGTCCTTCACACGGCACAGTATCCTCTTCCGAGGATAGAAGATATTTTCGCCTCACTATCTGGAGGGAAACGTTTCACCAAAATTGACTTGGCACAGGCATATCTACAGATGGAGGTTGAGGAGGCCTCTAAAAAGTATCTCAGAATAAACACACACAAAGGCCTGTACCAGTACAATCGACTGGTTTTCGGAATAGCATCAGCTCCAGCTATCTGGCAAAGAGCTATGGAGCAAGTCCTGCAAGGGATTCCTGGGACTCAATGCTACCTAGACGATATCCTTGTAACAGGAGAAAACGACAATGAACACCTTGCCAATTTGGAGCAGGTGCTCACTAGGCTGAAAGAACGGGGCCTACGAGCAAATCGCCCCAAGTGCGAATTTTTCCAGAAACAAATATCATATTGTGGCCACATAATTAACGAAGAAGGGTTGCATAAGTCACCTGAAAAAATTGAAGCGGTCATAAAAGCCCCAGCACCTGAAAATGTCTCACAATTAAGGTCGTTCCTGGGATTGATAAATTACTATCATAAATTTTTATCGAACTTGTCAACGGTTCTGCACCCTCTTAACGAACTGCTACAAACGGGAGTAATTTGGAAATGGAGCGAGGACTGTAAACGTGCCTTCCATAAATGTAAAGGCTTGATCACGTCCAAGGAAGTTTTGGCTCATTACAACCCATCACTGCCAATCAGACTGGCGTGCGATGCATCCCCTTACGGCGTAGGAGCGGTATTATCGCATAGATTCCCTGATGGCTCGGAGCGGCCGATAGCTTTTGCGTCACGCTCATTGAACTCAGCTGAGCGTAACTATGCCCAGATCGACAGGGAAGCACTCAGCCTGGTATGGGGAGTGAAGAAATTCAACCATTACCTACACGGACAAAAATTTACCTTGTTGACTGACCATCAACCCCTCGTCTCCATATTCAACCCTAAAAAGTGCATTCCCATTATGACAGCACAAAGGCTACAGAGGTGGTCCCTTTTCCTAGGGGCACACCAATATGACATAGAATACAAAGGATCAAAACAGCATGGAAATGCTGACGGTTTATCGCGTCTACCGTTGCCAACGGTAGAAGAGGCACCTACAGTGGACCCAGTGGAAATGTTCCACTCTACCATAGTAGAATGTCTACCAGTAACAAATTCTACCATTTGAAAAGGAAACGAGAAATGACCCAACTCTCTCACGAGTCTACAATTTAACGGTGAAGGGATGGCCAGCACATGCCAACCACTGTTGCCAGCATTCTCGCAAAGAAGAGAACCGCTGTCAGTGTGCCGAGGAACCTTGATGTGTGGATCCAGAGTGGTGATTCCACCCAAACTCCAGGATAAAGTGCTGAAGGAGCTTCACGAGGGGCATCTGGGGGGAGTGAAAATGAAGAACCTAGCCAGAGTGTTTGTGTGGTGGCCAGGTATCGATGGAGACATCGAAGAAATGACCAAGGGCTGTCTAGGATGCCAGAAGGTCCAAAACGCCCCACCACAAGCCCCTTTACATCCATGGGAGTGGCCCTCATCTCCATGGCAAAGGGTACACATCGACTTTGCTGGTCCATTTATGGACTCAATGTTCTTAATCGCGGTTGACGCACACTCCAAGTGGCCGGAGGTAATAAAGATGTCCTCCACCACCACGGAAAAAACCATCACAGTATTAAGGACCATATTTGCCAGGAATGGGCTGCCTGAACAGATCTGTTCTGATAATGGACCGCAATTTGTGTCCGAAGAATTCAGGAAGTTCTTAAAAAAACAATGGGGTTAAGCACTACACGTCTGCCCCATACCATCCCGCCACCAATGGATTGGCTGAAAGGTTTGTCCAGACCTTCAAGAAGGCCATAAAGGCTATGGGTAATGAAGACATTAATCTACAGCATAAGGTAGATAACTTCTTGTTTGCCTACAGGAATGCAACACGTGGTTACGAACCAAACTCCCGCCATGATGTTTTTCAATAGAAGACTAAGATGCCGGCTGGATTTGATCAAGCCAAACATCAGAAGGGACGTGGCGAACCGGCAATTTCAAGGCATGAATGAAAGGCCAACTAGAACCTTCCAGGTAGGTCAACAAGTTTTGGCCCGGGACTACCGTACCGAGAAATGGCAGCCTGGAACTATTTGCACACGACTAGGACCGCTGATGTATACCGTGGACATTGGAGAAAGCATAATAAGGCGCCATGCTGACCAGATCATAGAGTCATCCGAAAAGGGACAACCTACACCACAACTCTATACGCCTATGATGAAGTAGAGATACCCATAGTATCTACCTCCAATCCAGTGATACTGGACCCAGATGAACCCGACACTGGCATTCAAGCCGAATCGACCTTGCCAAATGAACCTACTACACCACCGAAAACTACTACACCACCGAGGCGTTATCCGGACCGAATCAGGAGGCCTCCAGAGAGACTGGCTTATAATTGATTAACTGCAGCAAATGTGTAGATTATTGTTCTTGTACACATGTTAATAACAATTACTTAAAATGTTATGTACTGGTTGTCTAAAAGGGGAGGAATTGTGGTGTATGTGCCTTTAAGAGCCCCTGTGTACTGTAATGCCGGTAGTGGCCACTCGGGCTATATAAGCCTGTATAGTGTCTTGTATCTTTTAGTTCACCTCCAGACTTTGTCCAGTAAACACCTGTTAAACCAACTCCTGCATTCCGTGTCTCCATTAACACACGGATACAACAGGTAGCAATCCTGAGATTACTACCTTTGAGGTCCTATTTTTTAATTTACCTCCTAACTCCCTATGTTCAGCTTTTAGGACCTCATCCCATTTTTTACCTATATCGTTGGTACCTATATGCACCACAACAACTGGCTGTTTACCCTCCCCCTCTAGAATGCTCTGCAGCTGCTCCGAGACATCCTTGACCCTTGCACCAGGGAGGCAACATACTATCGTGGAGTCTTGTTTGCAGCCACAGAAACGCCTATCTATTCCCCTTACAATAGAATCCCCTATCACTATAGCTCTCCCGTTCTTTTTCCTCCCGTCCTGTACAGCAGAACCACCCACGGTGCCAGGAAGTTGGCTGCTGCTGACTTCCCCCGATAAGCCATCTCCCTCAACAATATCCAAATTGGTATATCTGTTTTGAGAGGGGGATGGTCACAGGGGACCCTTGCACTACCTGCCTGCGCCCACTACCTGCCTGTGCCTACTACTCTGCCTGGCGGTCACCCATTTCCTTCCTGCCTGTGCAGCCTTTACCTCTGGTGTGACCAACTGATTAAACGTGATATCCACGATGTCCTCAGCATCGTGAATGCTCCAGTATGTATCCATTCGCAGCTCCAGTGCTGCAACACGGTCTGCCAGTAGCTGCAGCTGGATACACTTCCCACACACGTGGTCGTCAGGGACACAGGAAGTGTCCCTGATTTCCCACATAGTGCAGGAGGAGCATGCCACGGGGCCGAGCTGTGCTGTCATGACTTACCCTTCAATTAATTTAAATTAACTTAAATGAAATCAATACCACCAATTACACTACAATTAAATGATATACTCAAGGGCCCATGGTTGCTCGCACTCCCCAATACACAACAGAGACCTTAGAAACTATAACCACAAAAATTAAGACCGTCTAAACTTTATAAACTATTAACCTTAACTGTCAAACTATAGAGTAGTATAAATACTCGCCTAATCAGCTGCTTCCTCTTGCCCACGTCACTTTTTGAATTGTGGCGTGGCTCCGGAACGTCGCCGCTGGTCTGCGAGATTGACGGCCTTTGAGAAAAAGCCCGTGAAAGTGAGTTTAAATATTCACTACTCTCCTGCTGCTCCTGACACCGGCCTCTTCCTACAGGGTGAAAGGTTAGGAAAAACAAAGGCGAAGCAAGGGAGTTCCTCCTTCCACTCCTCACCTAACTCTGACTCGCCCAACTTGCAGCACTCTGTTGAAACCATACTGATGTAAAGTAGGATGTATTGCCTCAGAATTTGTTGGGAGCCACAGATTCTTGAGGAAGTGGTTGGCTTTTTGCAGTTGGAGAATGCAGTAGTGCTGGTTAAGATTTTCCCTTGGTGTTCAGACTTGAACGGCTCTATTTTATTGAAGTTTTAGTTTCATAGGTTTGATTAAGTGAATATTTTGAAAAGGGGACATTTTTGATGTTCTGTTGTGCTTCAGGGTGGTTATCATGAAGGCATTGCCATGTTTACACCAAGCATTTCCTCACGTGAGCATGGGCACATAGTTGGCAATTTCTATTTTAAGCTCCAAGTTGCTCATGAATGATGGTGTTGTCTCAATACATTCCATATTATACATGTTGCAAGACTGCATAGAATTACATGGAAATTACAACACAAACCGGCTGTTCGCCACAACCAGTCTGTGATGGTATTTATCCTCCATGTGAACAGTAGCTCTAATGCCTTGTGCCCTCTCTGTTCCCATATCTCTTTATTTCCCCCCTTTCCTTCAACCACCTATCTAGCCTGTTTTTAACTGTTGACATAGTCTCTGCTTCGATCACTAACTTTAGTAGTGTATTCCACAGCTTCATACTTTTTGTTTTAAACAGAGAGTTATCTCCTGCTCTCTGTCCAGCACTCCCTCAGTACTGCACTGAAGTGTCAGGTGAGATTATGTGCTCAAGTTCTTGGGAGTGGGGCTTGAATCTACAACCTTCTGTCTCAAGAGTTCTACCACTGAGCTAAGGCTGAGGCTGACACCTAATTTCCAGCTTGTCTTAAATCTTTTTTGGGGGGGTGGAAACAAAAGTACTCTTAAAACCTCAAGACAAGGAGAGATCCCTTTTACGTCAACTCTCAGAAACCTATTGATGCATAATGCAATTTTGCCACTTTCACATGCTCAGAATGCACAGATGTAGTTTCAAACTTTCTTCCATTATTCTAGAGATAAAAATATCCTGTCAGAGGCTAGACTTTGGCCTTGAACTATAAACTTTAAGAAGGCCTGGCAAGACAAGGATGAGGGCGAGTGTGAGGGGTGGCTAGTGAGATGGGGAAGTGATGATGTAGATAGAGAGGGATGGGTGGAGGAGCTAAGTAAGTTGGTGTGAGTAAGGATGTGCAGGAGTAGGGTAGGGAGGTGATGAGGCTGAGACTGGCTTTGGAATAACATTTTGTGATCTAATGAGATCATTGAAAGGTTTGCACCACTGCAGCCTGGTCCTCCTGACAACATCCCTGCTTGTGCCCTCCTATGCAATGTACAACCAGGCTGCGTTGGTCTCCTGGGGAGGTCCCTTGCGCCCATTGGAAGGGAAGAGAACCTCCCTACGTGCTGTGACTTCCTCCGTAAGCATATGGAGGGAGTTATGGGAGAGTCTGGGTGCAGCCATGCACCTCTGCATTGCTTGCAGCACCTCAATGCTGCAGAACAGTGACAGCAGAACTGTCAAAATGATTGTGGACATGGTCCCTTTATGGAAACCAGCTGATGACGCGTCATCAAACGATGTCATCAGACCCGCTTCCTATTAATTGGCCAGGAACTTCGCATGGCAGGCTTAACCAGCTTCATCAATGGAAAATCTTGTTGGAGGCCGGGATCGAGACACATGCGGGGTCACCACACGCCACGGACATCGCCCGCCGAGGTTGGAAAAAATCCAGCCCATAGTATGGTTTGTAGAGAATAAGAGCTCAATTACGGGAGTGAAATATTTAGAATTAAGCTGAAAATGTAACCATGCCAGGTTGTCTTCAGTAAATATCTTTTACCAATTTGTGTTTGTTAGGAGTACAAGGAATTGTGGATGCCTACCGCAACTGTCTTCCTCAAGTCAGACTATATGGACCAACAAACTTCTCTCCCATAATAAACAACATGGCAAGATATGCAGCTGCAGCAGCACAGCAGCCGACAGCTTCAGTGAGTATAAAGAAAAAACACAGATACTAGAAATATGAAATAAAACTGAAAATGCTGGAATATGAAGCATTTGCATTTGTGTAAATTATCTCCATAATATAGTATTTTTTAAAGATCGTCTTTATATATGTATGTCTTCTGTATATGTATATATGCGTGTTAGGAAGGAGCAGGACTACTATGAATCTGCTGAATGGGTTTATTGACTACAACATATCAAACTGCATCTATGATGAATCGTTAGGCAGATCAATAGAAAATGGATGAATAAGTGGAGCAAGCAAGTAAATATTTTGAAGTTTAGCTGTGGTAATTTTTTTTTCCATATTTATGATATTTCTCATTTTCTGACTGGCAAATTGTGATATTATAGGAAAATTGCAGGATAGATGAGCAGATAGGTGGCACATGTAGTTCAATGTAGAAAAATGTGAAGTAATAGATTTTGGAAATAAGAATCTGGAAAGGACATACATGCACCTTTTTAGATGGTAAGATTTTAAATGGTGTATAGGAACAGAGAGACTTTGTGCGGCTCATTAAAGTTGGTAGCATAAGCACATTAGGCCATATAAAGGGAAACCGAATCCTCGGTTTTGTATTTAGAGGCACAGCATACAGCAACAAGGAGATATTGTTAAACTTGTACAAGACCTTAAATAGATCACAGCTACAGTATTGGGAACTCCAACCCAGAGTGATGTGATTGAAGACTCCTCCTTTTAGCCCAGAAGAGTCATATGTATAAAATGTGCTTGGACCGTTCTAATACAGTTGCTGACGGGCATAAGATAAGGGCTCAACAGCACTTCTCACTTGTGTCAATCTCGGCCACAGTGGAAAATATTACCCTGGTGCAGTAGGCAGTTTAAATTTAAAACATCTCTGCTCAGTCTGCTTTTTTGATAGAATATCTGTCCGTAAAGTCGGTGCTTTCTCCTAGACATGATTCAGCATTCTGTAGGTGTATATCTGATTGTTATGTTTGCATATGGATAAAGTACAATAAAAGATTGACACAATTCATTTTCTAAATTGTTTAATTTCAGTTGTAAACTTTAATAGTAATGGTGTGATAAGATAAAATTCAATCAAGATAAAAACAGTATTTTGTATTTAAAGGGAGCTTGAACCAGGAATGTGTACACGGGACGGAAAATGCACCTGTTGATTGTTGCTCAATAAACTTGTGGTGAATTACCTCAATCATTAATTCACTGTAGATAGAATTATATCAAACTTCACATTGACATTTATCATGTCACCCCTTTCTGGCAAGTTTTTAAAAAATGAATAAAATGATCGAGTAGGAGTCCCGAATCAGTTATAAATCACAGCACTTCCTTTATTGCAATGATTTATTTTTTCTCTTGCCCTCTCTTACACACAAACTAATACAAGGTATGATTTTACAAGTACTGGCAGGCCTCTGGCACCTCATTCATTTGCCAGCAAGAGGTGACCTGATAAATGTGGATGTGAAGTTTAATACGCCATCTGATTTCCACCAGAATTAACGGTGGGTATATCCTATCTCTGCCCAAGTACAGGAAGGCAAGTTATCATTGAAATATAAATGACAGGCTGATATCGTAGGATGCATTTCCTGTTGTTTGTGCCTTTCCCACACTGGATGCAAGAAATACCAGTGCACCTGTGATCAGCATTGCCAAGACACAAGTGACATCATCCTGTCTTTTGCATCTTCTAATGTGTCTGCCCATAATTGGGCGATGTATTTATCCTACACTACTTCCCGTGGAAAATCCCAGAAGTGGCATCAGCTGAACAGCTTCTCACTTGGCTTAACTGAAGAGGAGAATCCCCCATAAATTTGTGTGATGTCAGAATGCTTCAAATGCATTTTTTTCAAAAGCATGTAGCTATCTTTTAATTTGTATATATTTCATATGCTTGATCATTGCAAGGTAACAATATTTAAACACAGCACTAATGTGACCTTGTCTTAGGTAATTTATTTTTGATTTGTGAAAATTTGCTTGTTTTTAACAGCAATATTTCATCCTGCTGATCATCACGGATGGAGTGATAACAGATTTAGATAATACACGACAGGCCATTGTGAATGCCTCCAAGTTGCCAATGTCCATCATCATTATTGGTGTTGGCGGTGCAGATTTTAGTGCCATGGAATTTCTGGATGGTGACGATGGTGTTCTGAGATCACCCACTGGAGAAGTCGCTATCCGAGATATTGTCCAGTTTGTGCCTTTTAGGAAATTTCAAAATGTAAGTATTTTATGGTGTATAATATTAATATTTCATAGGTTTGTCTTAAAATAGTCATGCTAGCTACATGATTTTTGGATATTAAGGGAATGAAGGGATATGGGGATAGTGCAGGAAAGTGGAGTTGAGGTAGAAGATCAGCCATGATCTTATTGAATGGCGGAGCAGGCTCGAGGGGCCAAATGGCCTACTCCTGCTCCTATTCCTTATGTTCTTGCAGTGTTGACTTATGGCAAAATACTGTGGATGCTGGAAATCTGAAATAATAACAAAAAATGCTGGGAATACTCAGCAGGTCAGGCAGCATCTGTAGAGAGAGAAACAGAGTCAACATTTCAGGTCGATGACCTTTCGTCATAACAGAACTGGAGGATTGCAAATATTACACCCCTGTTTTTTATTTAAAAAAGGATGAGGGATAAACCTGGCAACTACAGGCCAATCAGCTTAACGTCATTGATATAGATTGTAAATAGCTGAGGCCCAAGCACTGATCCTTGCGGCACTCCACTATATACACACCCTGCCATCTCTAAAATTACCCATTTATTCCTGCTCTCTGTTTTCTGCCCGTTAACCAATCCTCAATCCATGCTAATATATTACCCCCAATACAATGAGCCCTAATCTTGTGTAGCAACCTCCTGTGTGGCACCTTATCGAATGTCTTCTGAAAATCTAAATATACTACATCCACTGGTTCCCCCTTATCTACCCTGCTAGTTACATCCTCAAAAACCTTGAATAGATTTGTCAAACACTTTCCCTTTCATAAAATCGCATTGACTCTGCCTAATCTTACTGTGATTTTTCAAGTGCCCTGTTACCACATCCTTAATGATAGATTCTAGCATTTTCCCTACTACTGATGTCAGGCTAATTGGCCTATAGTTCCCTGTTTTCTCTCTACCTCCTTTCTTGAACAGTGGGGTTACATTTGCAACTTTCCAATCCATGGGGACCATTCTAGAATCTAGGGAATACTGGAAGATCAAAACCAATGCATCCACTATCTATGCAGCCACCTCTTTTAATACCCTAGGGTGTAGGCCATCAGGTCCAGGAGATTATTCTGTTTTCAGTCCCATTAATTTTTCCAGTACTTTTTTCTTAAAGTAATTAATATTAGTAAAGTTTCTCATTCTCGCTAGACCCTTGGTTCCTCACAATTTCCAGTGTGCTCTTTGTGTCCTGTACTGTGAAGACCGACACGTTTCTACCTTTTCCTTATTCACCATTATAATTTCTCCTGTCTCGGCCTCTAAGGGACCCATGTTTACTTTCACTAATCTCTTCCTTTTTACATACTTGTAAAAGCTCTTGCAATCTATTTTTATATTTCTTGCTAATTTATTCTCTCATTTTCTCCCTCTTTATCAATCTCTTGGTCATCGTTTGCTGATTTTTTTAAAACCCTCCCAATCCTCAAGGCTTACTCTTTTTTGCAACATTATAAGCTTCTTTTAATCTTAATACTATCCTTAACTTCTCTAGTTAGCTATAGCTGTACCACTTTTCCAGTGGAGGTTTTTATTCCTCAAGGGAATGTATATTCATTGAGAATTATGAATTATTTCTTTAAATGTTTGCCATTGCTTATCTACCACCTTATATTTTAATCTAATTTCCCAATCTACCTCAGCCAACTTGCCCCTCATACCTCCGTAATTGGCTTTGTTTAAATTTAAGACCAAACTTTCGTACTTAACCACATCACTCTCAAACTTAATATGAAATTCTATCTTGTCCCTCATAACAATGTAATTTGCTTTATTTAAGTTTAAAACTCTCATTTCGCACTTAGTATTTCACTCTCAAACTACCATATTATGATCACTCTTCCCCAGAGGACCCTTTACTATAAGATTACTAATTAACCCTGTCTACACAATAATAGATCTAAAATAGCCTGTTCCCTAGTTGGTTCCTCAACATATTATTCTAGAAAACTGTCTCAAATGCATTCTATGAACTCATCCTCCAAGCTACTTTTGCCAATTTGGTTTGCCCAGTCTGTATGAAGATTAAAGTCCCCCATGATTATTGCATTACCTGTGTTACATGCTCCTCTAATTTCCTGATTTATATTCTGTCCAACATTGATTACTGTTAGGGGTCCTAGAAACTACTCCCACCAGTTTTTTCTGCCCTTTATTATTTCTTGGCTCCACGCATACTGATTCTACATCCTGATTTTCTGGGCCAAAATCCTTTCTCTCTATTGCCTTTATCTCATTTTTTATTATCAGGGCTACCCCACCTCCTTTTCCATTTTGCCTATCTTTTCTAAAAGTTAAGTATCCTGAAATATTTATTTCCCAACCTTGGTTACCCTGAAACCATTTCTCAGTAATGGCTACTAGATCAAACCCATTTTTATCTCTTTGTACCATTAATTCATCTATCTTGTTGCAAATGCTTTGTGCATTCAGATATAGCACCCTAGTCGCTAATGCCCTATTACCGTTAATAATCGCTCTGTCCCTTCCTGACACAAGTTGCTTGATTTTACCCAAATCGCTACTCTGCTCTACAGCCTTGACTTTTCTCTTCAAACTTATAAATTTACCCTTATCTGAACCCTCCCTCCCCCGTATTAGTTTGAAAGAGCTGGGGAGTTGGATTAATTGGATAACTCTACCATGAACTGGCATAATGAGCCGAATGGCTGCCTTCTGTGCTGTATCATTCTATGACTTCTAGGGTATTAATTTGCACTACTCTATTTTGGAGTGCATTCCATTTGATCTCACTCAGTGTGGGGAGCTTCCAAGTATCAGTCTTCAATTTGCTTTTTACTAGTTTGAAGCTTGTCCTGCTCTTAATTTAATTTAAGGTACTTTTTCCAGATTTTCTTTTTCCATAAAGTTTACTATCTTGTTTAGCTCGATGCCGCCTTTTAAATTTCTTCAGTCTTTCCAATCTTTAACACGAGGGATCAGTCTCCTGGCACTTTTCTGGCCTGCCACCAACACATGAATGTCCCCTTTGTGTCCAGTGCTAGTCACCGTAAAATGGAACATAAGACACAGTCTGGCCAGAGCACTATGTAGTTTGATCATGACTTCCTCTATCTTGAACAACATAATCAAAATAGTAGAATAGAATATTCAATTGGCGGTTCAGTACTGAGGCAATTATGCACTGCTGTAGGTGCCATCTTTCAGATGAGACGTTGAACCAAGGCACCGTTTGCCTTCTCAGATGGACATAAAAGGTCCCACAGCACTATTCTGAAGAAGAGCAGAGGAGTTCTCCCAGTGTCCTGACTAACATTTATTCCTCATCCAACATGTAAAACAGATGATCTGGTCATTTATTTCAGTTTTATTTGTGGGAGCTTGCTGTATGGAAATTAGCTCCAGCATTTCCTACATTACAATAGCAACTACACTTCCAAAGTACTTCATTGGTTGGAAAGCCAAAGCCAAACTATCTAGGCCCAACCATCTTCAGCTGCTTCATCAATGACTTTCCCGCCATCATAAGGTCAGAAGTGGGGATGTTCACTGAAGACTGCAGTGTTCAGTTCCATTCGCAACTCCTCAGATAATGAAGCAGTCCATGCCCGCATGTAGCAAGATCTGGATGACATTCAGGCTTGGGCTGTAAAGTAGCAAGTAACATTCGCACCACACAAGTGCCAGGCAATGACTATCTCCAACAAGAGAGTCTAACCACCATCCCTTGACATTCAACAGCATTACCATCGCCAAATCCGCCACCATCAATATCCTGTGGGTCAGCATTGACCATAAACTTAACTGGACCAGCCACAAAAATACTGTGGTTACAATACCAGGTCAGAGGCTGGGTATTCTGTGTCTCACCTCCTGACTCCCCAAAGCCTTTCCACCATCTACAAGGCACAAGTCAGGAGTGTGATGGAATACTCCTCTACTTGCCTGGACAAGTGCAGCTCTAACAACACTCAAGAAGCTCGACACCACCCAGGACAAAGCAGCCCGCTTGATTGGTACCCCATCCACCACCTTAAACATTCACTCCCTCCACCACCGATGCACTGTGCACCATCTACAAGATGCACTGCAGCAACTCACCAAGGTTTCTTTGATAGCACCTCCCAAACCCGTGACCTCTACCACCTAGAAGGACAAGGGTTGCAGGTGCATGGGAACACCATCTCCTCCAAGTTACACACCATCCTGACTTAGAACTATATCGCCGTTCCTTCATTTTCGCTGGGTCAAAATCCTGGAACTCCCTACCTAACAGCACTATGGGAGTACCATCACCACACTGACTGCAGCGGTTCAAGAAGGCAGCTCACCACCAGCTTCTCGAGGTCAATTAGGGATGGGCAATAAATGCTGGCCATGCCAGCGTTGCCCACATCCCAGAAACGAATAAAAAAAACACGATTTGAGACGTCCTAAGGTCATGAAAGGTGCTATCTAAATCCATGTTTTTCTTTTCCTTTACTGCTCTGTATTGGTTGGGCATGTTGGACCTACTAAGACTTTTCTAGGTCTTTTTCAACCGTAATTATTTGAACATGGTGTGCATGTGGTATGCATTTTTTTCTTGCTGTGTGCAGTACTTTACACTCTCACGTTAAATTTGATCTACCACCTGCACACCTACATATTTTGTCCAACTAATTCTGCAATTTTTGGGCTGCCTCCACCAATTTCAATGCCCCTCCTAATTTGTTATTATCTGCAAATGTGGCATTGGGTTTCTGAACCTGGGCCACTGATCTAAATTATAAACTGTTGTGGGCTCAAAGGTGCAGTGTCGATTCACTGGGATAAGGGGTTACAACAATTGTGGAGAGACTCAAAGTTGAGTTTTTTTTGTTTTATACAGAGTTGAGAAGGTTAAGTGGTAGCTTGATGTCTTCAAGATTATGAAAAGTTGTGATCGGGTTAAAAATAAATTGTTTCCACTAGTTCACGAGACCATAAAAATAAGGCACAAATTTAAGATAATCACCAAAAGAATTAAAGGGCATAGTGGAAAAAAATGTTTAGCACTCTGCCTCGCCTCTGAGTTAGAAGGTTGCAGGTTCAAGTCACACTCCAGAGACTTCAGCATAAAAATTTAGGCTGACACTCCAGGGCAGTGCTGAGGGAGTGCTGCAGTGTCGGAGGTGCTGTCTTTTGGATGAGATGTTAAACCGAGACCCCGTCTGCTCTCAGGTGGATGTAAAAGATCCCACGGCACTATTTCGAAGAAGAGCAGGGGAATTATCCCCGGTGTCCTGGCCAATATTTATCCCTCAATCAACATCATTAAAAACAGATTATCTGGTCATTCTCACATTGCTGTTTGTGGGAGCTTGCTGTGTGCAAATTGGCTGCCGCGCTTCCTACATTACAACAGTGACTACACTTCAGAAGTACTTCATTGGCTGTAAAGCGCATTGGGACGTCCTTAGGTTGTGTATAAATGCAAGTCTTTCTTTAAAATATGGAATTCTCTTTCACAAACTGTTGTTGAAGTAGAGTCCATTAGTACTTTCAAAAAGCAATAGATAGTTGCTTAAAAGAGAGGACTATTAAAGGGTCCAGATAGCGAGCAGGCAAGTGGGATTAGCTCCACGAACTATTCTGCACCCACTTCTGGTAGTTCTGCAGTCTTAACATTCATCCACGTCTATCAGCATTAAGTAACTTAAGTTAAGACCATTACAGCTTCCATCGAAGAAATTTTAGCTGCACAGCTATCCTGTACTACCAGCACTATCTTCCAACAGCAACTTGCATTTATATAGTGGTTTTAACAGAGTAAAATGTCTAGGCACTTCACAGGAGTGTTGTCAGACAAAATTTTACACCAAACCACAAGGAGATATTAGGACAGGTGACCAAAAGCTTGATCAAAGAGGTAGGTTTTAAGGAGCATCTTAAAGGAGGAGAGAGGCTTAGGGAGGGAATTCCAGAGCTTAGGGCTTGGAACAGCTGAAGGCACGGTCATCACTGGTGGGGCAAAGGAATTTGGGGATGCACAAGTGGCCAGAATTGAAGAAACAGAGTTTGCAAGGGTTGTAGGGCTGGAGTAGATTAGAGATGGGGAGAAGTGAGGCCATGCAGGGATTTGAACACTAGGATGAGAATTTTAAATTTGAGGCATTGCTGGACTGAGCGCCAATATAGGTCGGTGAGCACAGGGTGAACAGTACTTGGTGCGATTTAGGATATGGGCAGCAAAGATTTGGATGAGCTCAAATTTTTATAGAGGGTGTTTTCCAAAGTGAAAACCAATGCAAAAAGGCCTTAGTTAGCTCCTTATTCAGCCATATCTTTATCCTCATACCTAACCTGCTCTGAGAAATCCTTTAAAGGACCAATGCAGTCTTTCAATTATTTTCTAATTTCAAATACTGTATGTACATCCAAAACCATCCTGACACTGGGTATTAAAAGTAGTGGATAAAGCTCAATTTCCCATCATAAACATCACTTAAATTGATCATCAAAATAGAAAGTAATGTGTTTTAAGTTGCACTTTTTATTACAGGTATCCAGGAGGATTTAAATCCAGTTTAAAATCTATTATATGCTGTGTTCCTGTGTTTAATTGCAAATTGAGAGATTTACATTTGTTTTCTCTCCTGTGTAAGTACTGCACATCTGATGTAGGTATGAGAGAATTGTAGTTTGAGTTAATTACTTAATTCATGTGTCCATATACATTAATTTATTTAATTCAAATTAATGATGACCGTATTTTTGGAATGACTTCAAAATTTGTCCAGATCTGTTTACCCAAGCTTACTTTACTTTACATGGGTTTTATCTTTCTTTCTACAGGCTGCCAAAGAAGCTCTTGCACAAAGTGTATTAGCTGAAGTGCCTCAACAAGTGGTGTGCTACTTCAACACACGTAAAATATGTCCTCCACATGAGCAAAAACCGCCAACTGAGCAAAAACCGCCAACTCAGCAAAAACCGCCAACTCAGCAAAAACCTCCAACTGAGCTATTACCTGAAGACTTTCTGGATTTCGAGTAGAAGGGCAAGAATAGTCTTTCAACCTTACACTTGTGTCTAAGTGTCATTGCAATTGTTAGGCCCTTGTAAATGTATTAATGAAACAGCTGCATATGGTTAGTCTATTTTAAAGGAAAAGGTGAACAAAGTTCTTCTTTCCTCTCTGTGCAACTTAAAGAATGTTTTTCCATTTAAAGGCTTGCAATATGGGGTCTCTTTCCACAATGAATTGCTCTATTAATCTGCTGATGATGTAAGTTATGGGCGGTCTGTCTGCATGTGATTCCATTGCTTTATGCAAAAGTGATCTAAAGGTTTTTGAGTTGGGAAATGTTAATGCTAGCCGAGTAACTTTTTTTCTTTTTCGGCTGCATGTTGTAGCACTGAGTTGGCAGACCAGCCAAATTAGTTGGTCTCTCTTAGCCTCAGCATTCCCAGGCTAGAGAGGAGAACATTCAGTCAGAGTTCCTGCTCTTGACTGCTAGAAGCATGGGTAGATACTGATTGAAGCTTACAGCAGCCCAGCTCTGATGGTTGAGTAGTTCGCCAACACTAATATTTTTAACATCTTGCACATGACGAGTGGCCAATTGGATGAGATAGACGTGGGGTGTTCGTTCCTGTGGAACTGTACCAATACCTCACTGTCTTCAAAAAAAAGGAAGGAAATTAAGAAAAATATATATTTTCCATGCTAGTTCCACATGATGATTTCCAGGTCACTGTATGGAGTTGATCCAGGGTACACTACATCACTGGAGCGCAGTTTGTGCGCAGAAGAGAAGTGGTGGGTTGCTGTGCAAAGGAGGGAGGGGAGAAGAGGAGATAGAAAATGAAAGCACTTTTCTCATAAAAGTTGGCACTCCATTTGTTTTCCCTTACACGCAATAGCTTTCTATTGAATTACTCATCCACACACTGTCTCTGCACCATTCCCTTCCCCTAGGAATATGCTTCACCTCTAAACTTTATTATTAAATGTTTATCAATTTACTTTATACCATGCTTAGCTATTTTGAAGGAAAATGGATCATGCAATGATTATTTCTGTTTTTTTCTTTTGTTCAGGCTGGTAGATTATTTCTGATTAAACTTTTTTTCAGTTATAATGCTTGTGGTAAACCACTTTTATCGTTCACTATCGTTACACTATGGTTATCACTGTGATATCGTTACACTATGGTTATCACTGTTTACACTGTTGTATCACTACACGAGGTCGCCTCTTGTCACGCTGTTATACCTGGGCTGACCACTGCTGACTCCGCCCATGGCTCCACCTACCTGCCCAGGTATAAAGGTGGTCGACTGGCTGGTATTCCTCCTTGTTGGATCCGATCACCCACGAGGGTGGGCTCTGTTATTTAGCCAATAAAAACCTATAGTTACTGTCTTAACTCGTCGCTTTTCGTTGGAT
This sequence comes from Somniosus microcephalus, assembly GCF_052327205.1. Lineage (NCBI taxonomy): Eukaryota > Metazoa > Chordata > Chondrichthyes > Squaliformes > Somniosidae > Somniosus > Somniosus microcephalus. The sequence continues at coordinate 90,786,113 of NC_140993.1, read as the reverse complement.
GAATTGATAGGTATATCAATGCTTAGCATATTTTTTAGTGTTCTATGTTGCCTTTTTACAATTTCCCCCCAATTTTGGCCAAATTCAGTATAAGCATCAGTTGTAACATTGAATTGGAAATGATTTATATAGTGTGCTTTTAATATAGCACCATGCAGTACATTGTATGAAGAGGTTTAAATATTTAGCCAAAATTACCAAAGGTTGTTTCAGAAAAAAATATTTGCCATTGAGAATTTACAAAATGCACACTGCTTGTAGCACTTTCTGTAATAAAAAAACCATGAAAAATCACTTTTCACATTATGCTGTTTGTTTTAGAGATGAAGTGTCTAGTAGTTATTATGTTTTATTCCATTCATCTGTATGTGGCTAATATTGGCTGGAAAAAGAATCCAATTACATTATGATTGCTGCTGATGTCGATCTTTTTTACATCTCATTTTCAAACATTTTACTGATGCTTTGGGCCACACTCTATGAAGATTTTTTTTAAATACTTTGCAAAAATGCATACCTGTCTGTGTGTTCATAGAAGCAAAAACATATTCTGATTATGAATGTCCATTTTCTGCTCCAAGCTATATGATGGTCATTAAATTGTGCTGAAATTTCACAAAACATAAAAATTAACACCAACTAATGCTGTTTCTTTTAGGGGTGGAGGTAAGAGGGGATGCTGCGAGAAAGGTAACTATTTGTAACAACTTTGGAAAGACTGAACAATCTCCCAGTTCTTCATTTGCATTCTCCACAACCTGGGGGGATGCAATTTTCGATGGCTCCTTCAGGTGCTAAGGAGCCTGCGAGGTATCCAAGATGGCATTTTGTGCTGAAACTCTGTTTAGCCCACGTTTAGTGCACAGTGCCACCTTGCTAAAGGAGTTGAAGCTTGCACTAGAACCGGTTGCCCGAAGGATCGTTAAGGGGCGGATTGCCACTTAAATTGCCTGCTAGCACTCATTAATGAGGCTGCATGTCATTTTGGTGCATAGCGCTTGAACTAACGCCTTCGCCGAACAGCAACCTACAGATTGGGAGTAAACAAGTCATTGCTGAGGATTAAGGGCTACTTAAAGGTAGATCACCTGTAGGGGGTTTTGCTCTGCCCAATTACAGGGGTCTTTAGTGCCCGTTAATGTATTGGGCCTCTGTCTCCTTTATACCCTTGCAGCTTATGTTAGCCTGCAGGTCAGGTGTCACTAAACACCCTCTAAGGAGATAGAGAACAACAGCTTATAGAGGAGAAATAACAACAGAAAATGCTGGAAAAACTCAGCAGGTCAGGCAACATCCGTGGAGAGAAATTTGAGTTGACGTTTCGGGTTTGACCCTTCTTCAAAACTGGAGAGAAAAGGAACTAGATCGAAGGCAGGGCTGCGATCGGACAAAAGAATAAAAGAACCAAAAGAAGTAAAAGAGATTAGAAGCTAGACGAGATGGTAATAGGCTGGGATTAGGTGTAAAGTGTACTGGCAGGGCAAAAGATAGCTGCCAGGTGTGAGAGAGAAACAAAAGGAAAGGGGGGGGGGGAGGAAAGGAGTGGAAAAATATAAGTAAAAATGAAATAGGGGCCGAGGTTATGATCTGAAATTGTTGAACTCGATATTGAGACCGGAAGGCTGCAGAGTGCCTAATCGGAAGATGAGGTGCTGTTCCTCGAGTTTACGTTGAGCTTCCGTGGAACAGTACAAGAGGCCAAGGACGGTGAGGTCCGAGTGGGAATGGAGCGGTGAATTGAAATGACAGGCGACCGGAAGCTCGGGGTCACCCTTACGGACTGAACGGAGGTGTTCCGCAAAGCGGTCACCCAATCTGCGTTTGGTCTCCCCAATGTAGAGGAGACCGCATCGTGAGCAGCGAATACAGTATACTAGATTGCGAGAAGTACAAGTAAATCGCTGTTTCACCTGGAAGGGGTGTTTGGGGCCCTGGACAGTGGGGAGGGGGGAGGTATAGGGGCAGGTGTTACATCTCCGCTTGCACGGGAAGGTGCCAGGCGAAGGGGAAGGGCTGTTTGGGGTGATAGAGGAGTGGACTAGGGTGTCTCGGAGAGAGCGGTCCCTGCGGAATGCTGAAAGGGGAGGGGAGGGGAAGATACGTTTGGTGGTGGGATCACTTTGGAGGTAGCGGAAATGCCGGAGGATGACCCGTTGAATGTGGAGGCTGGTGGGGTGAAAGGTGAGGACAAGGGGAACCCTATCGTGGTTCCGGGAGGGAGGGGCAGGCGTGAGGGCAGAGGTGCGGGAGATAGAACTGACACGGTCGAGGGCAGTGTCAACCACAGTAGAGGGGAATCCTCGGTTGCGGAAAAAGGAAGACATGTCTGAAGCACTGGTGTGGAAGGTGGCATCGTCGGAGCAGATACGGCGGAGGCGGAGAAACTGGGAGAATGGAATAGAGTCCTTACAGGAAGCGGGGTGGGAGGAAGTGTAGTCCAGGTAGCTGTGGGAGTCAGTGGGCTTGTAGTAAATATTGGTCGATAACCTATCCCCAGAGATGGAGACGGAGAAGTCGAGGAAGGGAAGGGAAGAGTCAGAGATGGACCATGTGAAGGTGAGGGAAGGGTGGAAATTGGAGGCAAAGTGAATGAAATTGTCAAGTTCGGGGCGAGAGCAGGAAACGGCACTGATACAGTCATCAATGTATCGGAAAAAGAGGTGAGGGAGGGGACCCGAGTAGGACTGGAACAAAGATTGTTCCACATAGCCCATGAAAAGGCAGGCATAGCTAGGACCCATGCGGGTACCCATGGCAACACCTTTGATTTGGAGGAAATGAGTGGAGTTAAAGGAGAAGTTGTTCAATGTGAGAACAAATTCAGCCAGGCGGAGGAGGGTCGTGGTGGATGGGGACTGGTCGGGCCTCTGTTCAAGGAAGAAGCGGAGTGCCCTCAGGCCATCGGGGTGGGGGATGGAGGTGTAGAGGGATTGTACGTCCATGGTGAAAAGGAAGCGGTTGGGGCCAGGAAACTGGAAACTGTTAAAGTGGCGGAGGGCGTCCGAAGAGTCGCGGATGTAGGTGGGAAGAGACTGGACAAGGGGAGAAAAGATAGAGTCAAGATAGGAAGAGATAAGTTCCGTAGGGCAAGAACAGGCTGAAACGATGGGTCTACCAGGGCAGTCCTGTTTGTGGATCTTGGGAAGGAGGTAGAAGCGGGCTGTGCGGGGTTGGGGAACTATGAGGTTGGTGGCAGCGGGGGGAAGATCTCCAGAGGAGATGAGGTCAGTGACAGTCTTGGAAATGGTGGTTTGATGTTCGGTAGTGGGGTCATGGTCCAGGTGTTGGTAGGAGGTGGTGTCGGAGAGTTGGCGTTCAGCTTCCGCTAGGTAGAGGTCAGTACGCCAAACAACAACAGCACCACCCTTGTCAGCGGGTTTAATGACAATGTCAGGGTTGGATCTAAGAGAATGGAGTGCTGCAAGTTCAGAGGGAGGTAGGTTGGAGTGAGTGAGGGGAGCAGAGAAATGGAGACGGCCGATGTCACGTCGACAGTTAGCGATGAAAAGATCTAGAGAGGGTAAGAGGCCAGGGGGAGGGGTCCAGGTAGAATGGGAATTCTGCAAGCGGGAGAAAGGGTCAGTTGTGCGGGGGGAAGACTCCTGGCCAAAGAAGTGGGCACGGAGACGAAGGCGGCGGAAAAAGAGCTCAGCATCGTGCCGAGCTCGAAATTCATTGAGGTGGGGGCGTAAGGGGATGAAGCTCAGGCCTTTGCTGAGGACTGATCGTTCAGGGTCAGAGAGTGGAAGGTCAGAGGGGATAGTGAAAACACGGCAGGGGGTGAGATTGGGAGAAGGGGGGTCAGAGGAAAGTGATGGGGAAGAAGGTTCCGGAGGGGCGTTGGTGTCCAAGAGTTGATGAAGCTTGCGATCCTTGACATCGGAAAGGAAGAAGAAAAGTTTTTTGTTGAAGCGTCGGATGAGTCGAAGGATGAAGTGGAACTGAGGACCCGGACAGCTTTGAGATAGAGTGCGCCGGTGTTGCTGAAGAGAGAAGTCGAGTGTGTTCATGTGGCGCCGCATGGCGTTGAGCGTGGATCTCAGGATGCGGCGAGAGCAGTAGTTCGAGGAACGATGAATATCTTGGAGATATTTGTAATCCTGGGTGGATCCGAAGCACGAAGGGTGGAAGTTTAGTTGGAATCCACGTGGAGTAAGTCGGAACCGGAGACAGTTGCTGAGGAAAATGATGTGGCTGTGAAACCGAGTCTTGGCAGATACCTGATCAAACACGAGAAGGGAAACTGAAAGTAATGAAGATGAACAAGGTTGAAGAGCCAAACGGAGATCCCGTCGCAGAGAAGAGCAGAACTTCTTCAAGGTAGGCATTCCTAGAAGAGGTGTGGTAGTGAACCAAACACTAGTACGATAGCAAAATACTGCAGATGTTGGAAATCCGAAATAACAACAGAAAATGCTGGAAAAACTCAGCAGGTCAGGCAACATCCGTGGAGAGAAATTTGAGTTTATAGAGGAGGACTAGAATACGGTGACGACCCGCACAGTTTACACCTAATCTGTGGGGTACTCCTGAGCCCAAGGGCTCCTATAGTCCTCTCTCTTTTTCCCTAGCCTGCTGTTCCCTTGTTTGGCGGGTTCGAAGCGCCCTGATGCCCCTATCTGGTTCTAACTCCAGAATTTGGATGGAGAACGATGCACTTTAAATAGACACTCGGGGACAAGTAGTCCTTGGAAAAAACAGGTGACAACCAATTTTATTTGGTTCTACCACAAACGTAATAAACGCACACACTCTATAACTATAAATAAAATATGGGAGAGAACAGACATAACGAAAATGTTTTACACGGTTTTAACTTTACCAAGTCCAATCTCACCAACCCACTTTCTTACCTAGACTAGACTGACAGTTGCAGGCCCTTGGATTATACTCACAGCCTACTTTGAGTGCGGTTGTTGCTGTTGTTGGTTGGTTTGTGCTTGATGGAAAAGGCTGCCGAAATAGCGGGAGTGAATGCCGTCTTCCACAGCCACTTCGGTCGTTGGTGTCTTCTTGTTGATATCCCCGGGACGGGAGTCGGTATACGGTGCGGTTTCTTGTGGCGATGTTGCGCCGTCTGGTAGCGGGGTAAACTTTCAGTATGCCGATTGAGTCTGGGGCCTGATGGTGGATCTTCTCATCAGCGTGGTTGGAGTTCTTTAGATGGTAGTTTGCCCCAGCTTGTCTCTCCCTCAGCTTCTTAACTCGCTCTCCTGCTCTTCTGGTCTTTCTAATAATCTCTTGATTCTGTATTTTATACCCAATTCCATTTCGGCCTCTTCGCGCCCAATTAAATTGGTGTTTACAAGTGTGAGGGCAGGGGTATTGTTTTGAGTGCACAGTGGCTCCTCCAAGTCTGCTGTCCCATTGTGTCAGTCCTGGGACTTGATTATTTTGGGCCACCTCTTAATTGTAGTGATCCCAAAACTATTGTCCCTAGTCCGAGTTGATTAAGGTGATGATGGCCTGTACTCATAGCTCGATTAGGGGTGAGTCACATATTCAAACCTGGGCCGGGTCGTCCCCATTGGCCGGGGATTTCCTTGCTTCAGGCCCGACTCAGTCCCCTGATTGGCCTTTGAGAATGCACTTTGTTTCGATTGGCCGATATCTATGGCTCGCTTCTGAGCCACAGTCCCCTGTATTCAGATATCCCAGCCTGCTTTTCGGGACCACTGCATTGGCCAAAAATGTTGGTTTTAAACTGTATAGGGCAATCCAATTTTGGTCACCTTGCCCTTAGAGGGCTCCAATAAAACGTTGTTGTGGATTTTCAAACCCTGCACACCTTTTCCTGTTCATTTGCTGCTGGAGCTTTGAAGAGGACTTTTGAAATGCATCGGGAGACTTTCTGGGACACTTTGTCAAGACTTTATCAACATTTATTCCAGAAATTCTGAGGACTTTACCTAAAAAGAGTGAGTGCTGTGCTACTCTACCTTCTTTGGACACCTTTTTGGAGTCACCAGGAGAAAGTGAGTGCTTGGTCATTGGCATCTTACTAGGGGTCCCCATTGGACTGCAGGAGGAATGGGAGGAGAACATGAGGCCAGGCAGAACCGCACCAACTTTTGCAGGAGGGTGCAAGATGGACCCCTTCCTTGGGGGTACAGGATATCCTTCTTCCTCTGGACCTCCTCCATCAGGACCTCCAGTGCTGCATCCGAGGACCTCTCATTCGGTCCCTAAGCCATCCTAAAACCTGCTGCTGTGTGTCAACACACTCCACATCTTCAGTGGAAGTGAGTGTGTGGAGCCCACGTATATTGCTCCATGAAAATTGTGTCTAATCAGTGCTAAACCTGCAGATGTCTGTTTTAGCACCTCCAACAAGTTTGAATTATAGTAATTGGTAATTAGGACTGAAATTGCATGCTAAAATCAGACTTTCAAACCGATGTATCATATTAACATAGCACCTGTTTTCACCCTTTCACCAAAATAACCCCCCGAAGAGTTTTCCCTTGTCCTATTTGGCTATTAATATTGAATAACGTGACCAACCTGGAGACTGTGATAGTTGCCAACATGTGATTGGCTGTTTGTGCTCTCTATAAAAAGGCAATTAGCATATGTTAGTTCAACTCCCTCCAGCTCCCGTATTAAGTTCTAACATTTCATGACTACCTAACAAAACTATGTATTCTAGATAAGTCTTCAATGTTTTCACCTCTGATTCAGTCTGTAAACCAATCCACTATTGTTTTTTTCATTAAAAAGTGACTAAAAGGACAAATATTTAAAATAGTTACTGTACTTACTGACATGAATCTTGTCATTCATGTGAAAATGACTTATGAAATGATACTGGGCGGCCTGCTGGTGGCGCTGTCCAGGGAGAGTAATAAATAATCGGGCATGGGCCCAGCTTGCTCAGGACATTCTTTAACAGGAACTGGTGAAGGACACAACTAGATCTCCATGTTGAAAAACAGTTGATTAAAGCCTTGTTTAATACTCAGACCAAGTGCCTAGTAGTTTTCTTACGGCACTTACCTTTAAAGGTTATAATCAATTAATAAAGGTTTTGTAAACACTTAGGAAAGGGTTTAAACATTGTAAAGGGCGTCGAAGTCTATTCTCAATTGACTGGCACGATTTATTTTTAAAATTCCTTCCTAAAAGAACACCATGTAAATACCGGTCATTATTTATATATTCTCAAATTGTACATGATAAAACTGGACTCTCTGCCTTTCAGATATTTGATACAAAAAACATGCTCTGTAAGGTTATAGTGTATAAGATACATACTTCAGTTCCTGAAGACTCATCTGTGACTGTAAAGTATTTCAAAAATACCTTTTATGTGCTGAAAACAAACCAATCTCTAGAAGTCTCTTTAAAATGCTTACTATTGGAGACACTTCCAAAATGTACTTTTTTCCACATTTTTCAACATTGAACTGCATCTGGCACCTATGCAAATTCTGCTAGCTATGTCCTACATTCTTCTATAATATAATTTGCCATTTTCTCAATATGCTGGCATCAGCAAATGTCAATATTGTTCCCTCAATTCCTAAGTCTATGACTTTTATTTATATAGTAAATAAGAGCAGCTCCAACATAGATCCCCATGGAACACTCTGAGCCATACTTTTCCATTTTGAGAACCATGGTGGTGAAATTGGGTGCCTTTGTACCTCCCGTTAGCACCCCCGGGGGTGGCGCTGACATCGACTCCTGCCATATTCGGCAGGAGTTTTGCAGCGGCGCTACAACATTGTGTCCCGGTCTCTTTCGCCCAGAGAATTTTGATTCAAAAAGCTCCACTTCCCTCTTGGTGCACTAAAACTCAATTCCGCGGTCGCAGGTGCTAATTAGCACCTAGGCGATGTTAGCGTCCCCAAAATGGTCAATACTGAATTTTTTCCCCCACATCTTTACCTGTACCTTTTAGTTTCTGTCCTCTAACTATCTCTCTAGCCATGTGGCTACATTCCCCTCAATTTCACAAAGCATAATCTTTACATTATGTAATACCTTGCCACAGGCTTTTATAAAATTCATAATAAATCACATCCATTGCATTTCCTTTATTGTTATTTTTTTTCAAAGAATTCTATAAGGTTGGTCAAGTACAAACAGCCTTTTAGAAATCTGTACTGACTGGCCCTGATGTTTCCCCATGTTTCTTCTGTATTAAACAATAAAAGAATGCGTAACCTGATGGAGTACATTAAGGAAGTGACAAATGGTGGATGGGAAAATGCAGTGGATATGGTGTTCATTGACTTTCAAAAGGCCTTTGATGAGGTACCACACAGGAGAAGATTAAGGGGTATGGAATTATGGAGATGGTACTAAATTGGATTTAAATGATTGACATTATGACCTTAAAGGGATACAGAGTACAAGATAAACATGGATCAGGAAGGCTATTTGGCTCATTTAAATTATTTCAGTTTTCACCTAAACTACTCTACCTGGAAGTCCATTGCAAATGTTGATCACTATGTGAAGAACTTCCTGGTGTCAGTCCTAAATAAACCCTTGTCCTGCTCTCATAATTTAGTTTGAAGTAATATCTGTGGCTACCTTTTTCAATTGTCTATTGCCTTCTATACCTCTGTAAAATTACCTCTTAGCTACCTCCCTTCAAGGATGAAAAAAACATTCTCCAGTCTTCCGCATACTTCAATCCTCCGATGCTAAAAATCAGCTTGTGCTCTTGTTTGAACTGCCTGCAGAGCTTGAATGTCTCTCTTGTGCTTTGGTAACCAGAATCGATCCACCTAGCGGCATAATAATACATGGTATTATGCCCCTCCCATTATAAAACAGTGCATCATAAAATATGTGAACAATACCACTAGAATATGCACAACATGGCACATCTAGCACATATTTTGACCAACATACTTCCAGTGTCACACTTCACACACTGCGTAACTCGTATGTTTTTAATCACACTTGGTTGGCTGAAATTTCATTTTCATAAAATTGGCATCTTGAACTCTCACTAACAGCACTGGAAAAAAAGATTTACAACACAAGGGATATACAAATTACAAAAGTTACAAGGAAATTCTTAAATGTACCTATACACTATTTTCTGTGTTCAACTGTGTCTGTTTTATATCCAACGCGTGCGCCCCTCTATAGGGGCGGAATAACGCACGAGCCTATGGAGCAAAACTCACCACAATGCAGAAAAAACTGCATACAACCACTGGTTCAAAATGTTCTACAATTTAATAACATTATCAGAAGGGAGTGAGGCAGGTTTGTTACAATATAAATACTGACAGTTGCCGTTGCGGTTCACGTGCATGTTGTAACGGGGTGGGTTAGTGGGTGCGGAAGACCGCAAGAATTCTTAACTCCAGTATTATCCTTTACAGTGCAAATCAATGTGAGGGCAGAAAACAAAGCATCAACTTTGGAACCTTTCAGAAAAAAACTACTTTCATGGGCCCATTTTATTTTACAGAGAATATGTATGAAAAGCATCCAGAATACCAGACAAAAATACAGTGAATAAAATATTACGAAATAAAATGTCCTCATTAATAGGCTTTCCTATTTTGCACTATTTTCTTTCCGAGTTATACGATTTTTCTTGTATTTCCCCGGCTATAGACAAAAAAAAGGGATTGCAAATCTGCCTGGCATCTTCATGAAAAAGTACAGGGGCAAATGCTTTTAATTTGCAGAATGGACTGCAGCTATATAAATTGCAAATCTATGTGCATTATCCTTTCACTGGCAAAGGATCCCTTGCTTTGCACGATTCTACTTGGTGGACTGGTAAACAGGAATTGACGTCAGCCGTTTCCGGCAGCGCGGCTGTCAGGCTGGCCCCGCCCGGAGCGCGTGGGCGGCTGTCAGGCTCGCCCCATCACACCGGCGCGCGCACTGGGACCGAACGTTGTGTCAGCAGGTTTTGTGCGCGAGCCAGCTCGGTGAGCTAATGAACGTGGCTGCGGCTCCCACCGGTAACATTTTCCTTTGTAGAACTACTTTTTCCGCAGTCGTACTAAGGAATTATATGTCATATAAAAGGTGGTGCTTGTTTAATTGCAAAATACTGCGGATGCTGGAAATCTTGTTGTTGTATTGCGGTAAAGTCAGTTTTGAGCGAGGAGATAAGAGGTGTGGTAGTTTTTACACCTATTTCTCACTGGGTTGTGTTTCCGAGTGATCTGTGCGTTATTTTATGGGGCGTCATCACAGGAGGGACCAGACCTCGGGTACCAAGGGCTGTGTTGTGTGTCTGTTGTCATAGTCCCCTCAAATCTGTGTTTTCAGCGATAACTCCTTGTTTTTTGTTGGACCTCTGCAGTGGAATTCTATCGATTTTTAACTGAAGGCTCTCAGTGCGGGAATAACCTCGCCGATTAAGTTGTAGTTTGTACACCGAGTGGTTCAAACTATTGAGCAAAGCTCTCAATAGTCTCCATGAAATTCTGAAACGTAGTGTTGGTCAATAGTATGTAAGTGGTGATAGGACGTTTAAAAATGTCTTGTGTGCTTGGCGTCTCAGCTATTCGATTTTCTGCTTCATTGGTTTAAATGCGTTTTCCCCTTCCTACTTTGTTATTTAGGACTTGCCAATTATGTTACGCAGAAATTCCGTTTTTCCTCGATTCCCATTTCAACAAAACTGTTCTTTGAGGATTAACAGTAGTGTTGGTGCATCGCACTTTCACTTTGAATCGACACTGCTGTTTCATCTTGCACGGGCAGTGTAGTATAGTGTCATGGTAGTTTTGTGTCTGGAGCCAAAGGCCCATCTGTGGTGTATGTAACTTGTTCCACCTTAAGAGAACTTAAACCTGTTCCACCTTAAGAGATGTACTACTTTCTCTGGCTGCTGTATACGGTAATACCGGTGGTGACCACACCGGTATATAAGTGCTGTGTAGTAATTTGCTGGGTAGTTCAGCCCTGACCTTCGACTAGTAAAGACCTGTTAAAGTCATTCTTGTGGTCTGTGTGCAGTGATTCATATTAACCGTAACTGGAACACACAGACTTAACAGTGGCGACGAGTACGCTCTTACCCTGCGGCAGAGATACATCCAAGGCAGTTTAACGGGCGTTGAGAAGAGGCATCTGCCCTCATCATCCTGCTGAGAAAAGACTCGGGTCTGAAGAGCAAAGGAAGAATCCTGACACGAAGCCTTCCATCAGCGACAGGCAGTGATCATCCCTTCTACCACGGTGGTGGGTAAGCCGATCAGCGACGAGCAGCAAGTCGGCCACGTTGGCTGTGGAGTAGGGGAGGGAAAACGGAGGATATAAGGGCGGAGAACTCGACCACGGCCGGGGAAAAGAGCCGGACAGAAGTCGGGGCCAGAGGCGCTGAGACTGGGGCAGCGTAAGGCACGGGAGCCGCGGTGAATGCAAACGCAGCCGGTGTAAAAGACCGGGCTGCAAGCGGGCTGGGAGACGCAACAGCGTCGAGAGAGAGCTCGACCGCGACCGGTGAAAAAGGCCGGGCAGCTACCGAGGCCGCGAGGCGCAGCGACCGGGACAGCGTAAGGCGCGGGAGAAAATAAAAAAAGCCGCGGAGAACTCAGCCGCAGCCGGTGGAAAGGACCGGACTGCAAGAGGGGCTGGGAGGCACGAATTGAGAACCGCTGGGGAGGCGCGAACGGCAGCAATACGGCAATCGCCATTACAGCCAGCGGGGGAGAAAGGCCAACGCGGGAAGCTGCCATTTTCGTAGGCGGGGGAAGAAGACAAGTGCGGGAAGCCGCCATTTTAGTAGGTGGGGGAAGAAGACAAGCGCGGGAAACCGCCATCTTAAAATAAAAAAATTTTTTTTTTGTTTCTCAAGAAGATTGCAAGACCACAGTCACAGGCAGTGATGAATGGAATATTTCATCACAGAGCCCACTTAATCAAAGCTACACGGCCCTTTGAGCGGCTCAGCTTAGATTTCAAGGGCCCCCTCCCGTCCGTCGACCGCAATGTTTACTTCCTGAACATTGTGGACGAATACTCCCGGTTCCCATTCGCTTTCCCCTGCCCAGACATGACCAGTGCCACGGTCATTAAATGCCTCAACAGCCTGTTCTGCCTGTTCGGTATGCCGAGCTACATCCATACGGATAGGGGGGCGTCCTTCATGAGTGAAGAGCTACGCCAGTACATGTTGTCCAAGGGGATCGCCACGAGCCGTACCGCCAGCTACAACCCCCGGGGTAACGGCCAAGTGGAGCGAGAGAACGGGACAGTATGGAAAGCAGTCACTCTAGCTCTAAGGACCAAGGGCCTCCCTATCTCCCGCTGGCAGGAAGTCCTCTCGGATGTGCTCCATTCGATACGGTCGCTATTGTGTACGGCCACTAATGCCACGCCTCATGAACGAATGTTTGTCTTTCCCCGGAAATCCACCTCAGGCGTATCCATGCCGTCATGGCTCTCCACCCCAGGTCCGGTACTCGTGCGAAGGCATGTGAGGGGCCACAAGACGGACCCTCTCGTGGAGCCAGTACACCTACTCCACGCCAACCCCCAATACGCATATGTCCGGCACGCCGACGGAAGGGAGGACACCGTGTCCATAAAAGACGTCGCCCCAGCCGGCATCGACAACAACCACGGCAATAGCAGCAACAACGATCACAGCAACTCTTACCCACCCACTACTCTTTCATCACCCCCGGAAGAACATCGACCAACGGCACCCCCACCAACTACCCCTTCAACAACCCTGGCGGCACCCCCGGCAGAGACCCAGGAGGCTACCGGGGACACCCAGCCGATACCTGCGGCACCACAACAGCCACGTCGGTCGCAGAGGACTATCAAACCCCCGAACAGACTAAATCTATAGAAGGGGTGAATGTGATGAAATATTCCATTCATCTGTGACTGTGGTCAGTTTCAGTGTCATCTCCCTTCCCCCAGTCCTCATTGTATTGTTTATTGGAATGTGCTGTGTGTAGGGCTCCGCCCATACCTGGCCCCTTGTGTAAGCTAGCTCAGTCTGGCCTCAGTATCCAGAAGGAAGATACCTCTCTCTCTTACGTGTTACTTTCTAAGTTAATAAAAGCCTTGTTTTGTTTCGCTAACATTGAGTCTCGGAATTATTGAGGCACATCAATTTTATTAACTTATTTTTCAACACTATGGATCAACTCCTGAAACCCGAACGTTTGGATTTGGATCAACATGCTCCGGACGCATCAGCACGCTTCGGACACTGGTTTGAGTGTGTGGAATTCTTCCTGGACAATTCCGCAGCCGTCAAAGACGCTACGGACGCTGCGAGGATGAGACTCGGAATTCTGCGGAATTGGGTAAGCCACCGGGTTTACCCCCTCATCCAAGACGCTGATACGTACCTGGCCGCCTGCGACATCTTAAAGGCGCATTACCAGCAGCCTACGAATGAGGTGTATGCTAGGCATCTGCTCGCTACTCGCGCACAGCGACCTGGGGAATCGGTGGAGGAGTTCCTAAGCACCCTGAAAATGCTTGGCAAAGACTGCAAGTGCCGAGATGTAAAAGCCGTGGTGTACACTGACGAGCTTGTTCGCGATGCCTTTATCACAGGCCTCAGCTCCACTTACATCCAGCAAAGACTGCTGGAAAAAACAGGGTTGGACCTGAAACAGGCTGCGGACACCGCGCGATCCCTGGACATGGCCCAGAGAAACTCGGACGCTTACTCTTCAGCCCGCGCCATCCACGCCGCCACGTGTGCACCAAGGGCGCCGCCATCTTGGAAGGCATCTTCCCCGCCCGACACCGGCGGGGCCCCGCTCTCCCCCCAGAAGCCCTACGACAGCCGCGACGCGTCAGGGACCCAACTGCTACTTCTGCGGGCAGCCAAAACACACCAGAAACCTGTGCCCGGCGAAAGGCACCACCTGCTTTAAGTGCGGTAAGAAGGGGCACTTCGGGAAGGTGTGCAGAGGGAACCCCGCCGGAAAACCAACCGCCGGAAAACCCGCCACCACCGCGTGTGCGCCGTGGGAGCGGCCGTCTTGGGCGCCATCTTGCCCGACCTCGTGGGGTCCGCCATCTTATGAGCAGACAGCGTGGACGCCATCTTGTATCGATCAGGGCCCTACAGTGGCATCGGTCACAGTGGACCAGACCAGGTTAGCACTGTTGCCTCACAGCGCCAGGGACCCGGGTTCGAATCCGGCCTCGGGTGACTGTCTGTGTGGAGTTTGCACATTCTCCCCGTGTTTGCGTGGGTTTTCTCCCGGGTGCTCCGGTTTCCTCCCACAGTCCAAAGATGTGCGGGTTAGGTTGATTGGCTATGATAAATTGACCCTTAGTGCTAGGGGGATTAAATACGTGGGGTTACGGGGATCGGGTGGGATATGTGTCAGTGCAGACTCGATGGGCCGAAATGGCCTCTATCTGCACTGTGGGGTTTCTGTGATTTCTGTGATGCCTAAGCGTGGTAACATCAACGATTTCGATGCCGATGTTGAAGATTGGGACACGTATGTAGAACGCATAGAAGTTTATTGTAAAGCAAATAAGATAGCAGATGAGGATAAAGCACTAACCTTACTAAACTCAATGGGTGCGAAGACATACGAGCTATTGAAGCATCTTCTATCACCAGCTAAACCGGCGGATCAGACTTTCGCGAATATTGTTGCTGTCCTAAAGAATCATTTGAACCCCACACCGCTGATGTTAGCGGAACGATTTAAATTTTATGCTAGAACGCAACTGAAAGAGGAAAGCAACGCGGAGTATTTAATTGAACTGCGTAAGCTAGCGAAGTACTGTCAGTTTGGGGAAAGACTAACAGAGGCGCTGAGAGACAAATTCGTCTGTGGATTGTCGAAAGAAGGAACACAAAAGCGGCTGCTTGAAGAGAATGATCTTACACTGGATAAGGCTGTCACTATTGCAGCATCACACGAAGCCGCAGCGAGAGGCACTGCGGAAATGCAGCTGAAGTCATCGGTACTCAGCGCAGACCAAATGGCTTTGGGTACAGTGAAATGTTATCGTTGTGGAAAGACAACACACGATCAGAACCAATGCTGGTTTAAAAATCAGGAATGCAGAAAATGTGGCAAGCTTGGTCACATAGCTAAAGTATGCAGGTCAGGAAAGAAGACCAGCAACAAAAAGTCACCGCAGGAAAAGTGCAGAAAGGTGCAGAAAGGTACATAAGGTGGCTGAGAAGAGTTCGGATGAACAGAATTCGGATTCAGACTCCAACAGCAAGGAACTGGGTAGTCTAAGAATTCACAATGTGAGTAATGAAGCTGACCTACAAACTACCTGGGTCACACTTCAGATAGCAGGAGTCCAAGTGAAGATGGAATTTGACACTGGATCGGCATTGACGGTCATGAATAAGAAAGATTACAAAAGGTTACTCCAACATATTCCCCTACGGGATACGGAGATTGTATTGAAAACATACACGGGGCAAAGAGTATACCCCATCGGAAAGATAGAGGTAAAGGTGGTCCACAAGGGCAAAGAAAGCCGAGGAATGGACTTATATGTGCTACCTGAAGGAGGTCCACCACTACTGGGACGGGAGTGGATTAGAAAAATGAATATGGACTGGCATTCCTTAAAAGCACTAACTGTAGATGCCAGGGAAACAGATGTCAAACCTAAACGATTGTCCAGAATATTGGACAATGCTAAAGAGGTGTTCCAGCAGGGACTGGGAACACTGAGAGGAATTACGGCAAACATCAAGATTGAAGAACATGCACAACCAAAATTTTTCAAAGCCAGACCGGTACCCTATGCGATACGACCTGCTGTGGAAGCGGAGCTGGAAGCGCTAGAACGTTCAGGCGTACTGTTTAAGGTAGACAGGAGTGAGTGGGCTACGCCCATTGTTCCCGTGATGAAACGTCCTTCGAGCAACAAGCCGGGAGAACCAGGGAAGGTTCGCATCCGTGGAGATTTCAAGATCACTGTTAATCCGGTGCTTCACACGGTGCAGTATCCGCTTCCGCGGATTGAGGATATCTTCGCTTCATTGTCGGGCGGGAAACACTTCACCAAGATAGACCTGGCGCAGGCGTACTTACAGATGGAAGTTGAGGAAGAGTCACGCCAGTACCTCACGATCAACACGCATAGAGGCTTGTACCGGTATAATAGACTGGTTTTTGGAGTGGCATCGGCTCCAGCAATTTGGCAGAGGGCCATGGAGCAGGTATTACAGGGAATTCCAGGCACACAATGTTACCTGGACGATATTCTGATTACAGGAGAGGGTGACGAGGAACACCTCGCAAATTTGGAACTGGTGCTCATCAGATTGAAAGAATATGGACTTCGAGTTAATCGGCAGAATGTGAGTTCTTTCAGAAGTGGATCTCGTACTGTGGCCATGTCATTGACCAGGAGGGACTTCATAAGTCTCCTGACAAGATCGAAGCGGCTGTGAAGGCTCCCGCTCCGGTTAATGTATCTCAGTTGAGGTCGTTCCTAGGATTGATTAACTATTACCATAAGTTTCTGCCAAATTTATCCACGGTACTGCACCCGCTGAACGCTCTTTTGCAGAAGGGAGTACCATGGGAGTGGAGCGAGGACTGTAAGAAGGCCTTTCGCAAAAGCAAGGAATTGATAACCTCAGGAAGTGTTGGCTCACTTCAACCCAACACTGCCTATTCGTTTGGCTTGTGATGCTTCTCCATATGGTATTGGGGCAGTACTCTCACACAAGTTGCCAAATGGCACGGAGAGGCCAGTCGCGTTCGCATCTAGATCATTGACCTCCGCTGAGCGCAACTATGCTCAGATAGATAGGGAGGCTCTCAGCCTTGTGTGGGGAGTAAAGAAGTTTAATCATTACCTGCAGGGCCAAATGTTTACGCTTCTGACAGACCATCAGCCGTTGGTATCCATATTTAACCCTAAGAAGGGTGTGTCGGTGATGACAGCACAGAGACTCCAGAGATGGTCCCTCTTCCTAGGGGCACATCAATATCAGATAGAATTCAAAGGTACAAAGCAGCATGGTAATGCTGATGGGCTGTCGCGCCTGCCACTACCTGAAGAAGAGGAGACAACGAAGGTTGACCCTGTTGAGTTATTTCACTCGACCATCATCGAGTGTTTACCAGTCACCAATGCAAGTATTGAAAGAGAAACCAGGAACGACCCGACACTGTCCCGAGTCTACGAGGTGACAGTGAAGGGATGGCCAGCACATGGTGATTCTCTGTTACCGGCAGTCTCGGCAAGACGAGACCAGCTGTCCGTCTGTCAAGGAACATTGATGTATGGAACGAGAGTGATTATTCCTCCTAAGTTAAGGGAAAGAGTTCTAAAGGAACTGCATGAAGGTCATCTGGGGGGAGTCAAGATGAAAAGCCTTGCTAGGGCTTATGTGTGGTGGCCGGGTATCGACCAACAGATAGAGGAGCTGACGAAAAGCTGCTCAGGGTGCCAAAAAGTGCAAAATGCACCTCCGATTGCACCGCTGCATCCATGGGAATGGCCTTCAGCCCCATGGCAACGCGTACATATTGACTTTGCTGGTCCATTCATGGACTCCATGTTTCTAATTGCGGTGGACGCACATTCTAAATGGCCAGAAGTGATCAAGATGACTACCACTACTTCAAAAAAGACAATTGCGGTGTTCAGAACGATATTCGCAAGGAACGGATTGCCAGAACAAATATGTTCAGACAACGGACCGCAGTTCGTGTCAGAAGAATTCCAGAAATTCATGAAGAAGAATGGGGTGAAACATTATACCTCTGCCCCATATCATCCGGCTACAAATGGGTTGGCCGAGAGATTTGTACAAACATTCAAAAAGGCAATAAAGGCCATGAGCGAAGATCAGATTCCACTACAACATAAGGTGGACAAGTTTCTACTGGCATATCGAAACGCCGCTCATGCAGTGACAAACCAAAGTCCTGCCATGATGTTTTATAACGGGAGGTTGCGGTCCAGGTTGGACTTGTTAAAACCAAATGTGCGGAGGGAAGTTGAAAACAAACAGTTCCAGCATATAAATAACAAGACCACTCGGAGTTTCGAGGTAGGACAACCAGTGTTGGCCAGGGACTATGGAAACGAGAAATGGCAATCCGGAACAATTCGGGCCAGACAAGGACCCCTGATGTACACGGTAGATGTTGGTAAAAATGTAATACGGCGTCATGCTGACCAACTGGTAGAATCGAGAACAAGGGTCGAACCCATGGTTACGACAGAGACAACCGTGGAAGAAGTTAGTGAACCTGAAGCATCTACCTCGGCAGTGAATGTACCTGATGATGATGTCCAAGACATAAGAGACCAACTAGAGGAGTCACCTCAGCAACAAGAATCAGAGACCCCTGAAAGGCGTTATCCAACTCGAATCAGGAGGCCTCCTGAGAGACTGAACCTTTGAACTGTTTCTACATGAAGTTGTATATGTATATATGTTATTATGTTCTGTTAAATGGGGATATAACTGTTAAGCTAAAAAGGGAGGATTGTGGTGTATGTAACTGTGGAACAGGTTTAAGTTCCCTTAAGAGATGTACTACTTTCTCTGGCTGCTGTATACGGTAATACCGGTGGTGACCACACTGGTATATAAGTGCTGTGTAGTAATTTGCTGGGTAGTTCAGCCCTGACCTTCGACTAGTAAAGACCTGTTAAAGTTATTCTTGTGGCCTGTGTGCAGTGATTCATATTAACCATAACTGGAACACACAGACTTAACACCATCTATAACTGCAGCAAGGTGGAATGAGAATCTGGAGGAATTGTTGTCATGCCTCTTTGCTTTGGAGTTAGGTTGCTCTTTGACACTCAATTTAAGCTCCAACAATAAATTGCATTTATGTAGTGCTTTTTAATATAGAACAAATATCCCAAAGGGTTTCACAAAGGCATGTAGAAAAAATAGACACTGAACCAAAGGAGGAGAGATTAGGAATGGTGACCAAAGGCTGGGTCACGGGCAGGTTTTAAGGAGGATATAGAGGTGGAGGAGTTTAGGGAGGCATTCCAGAGAGTGGGACCTAGGTGATTGAAGGCAGGGTTGCCAGTGGTGGGCTGAAGGGGGGGAGATGCACAAAAAGATGGCATCATAGGAAGAGAGTTGAGGGAAAGGGATTATAGGCTGGTGGAGATTACAGATAGGGAACAATGAGGCAATGAATGAAAAACACAAAGATAATTTAAAATTTAAGTCGTTGGGAGCGGGAACATTGTTTAAGTAAATAATGAAGGGTTGAGCGGGACTTGGTTGTGGAATAGGATATGGACGGCAATGTTTTGGAAGAGCTGAGGTTTATGGAGGATAGAGTATGGGAGGCAACTAGACCAGTCAGAAGGATATTGGGGTAATTGAGTCTGGAGATGACAAAGGCATGAATGAGGATTTCAGTGGCAGATTGGCTGAAGTAAGGAGAGGTGGGCAATGCTACGGAGGTGGAAGTAGGCAATTTTTGTGATGCAGACGATCTGGGGTTGAAATCTCAGTTCGGTGATTAACAGAATGCTGTGGTTGCGAACAGTTTGAGGCATTTTCCAGGGAAGAGGATGATGGTGATGGCTACAGTCTCACTAGTGTTTAGCTGGAGGAAATTCTGTATCCTCCAAGACACACACTCACTTGTTAGAGGTGAGGGTGGCAAAGGCAGAGGAAAGGAGATTTTTGGACAAACAGGCGGTGGTGGGTCAAAATAAATCATGGGGAGGTAGAGTCTGGGTGTTATTGGCATACATATGGAAACTGAAACCATGGGTTTGGATAGCTCAAAGGGGCACTATGTAGATGAGTAAAAGGAGAGACCCAAGGATGGTTCCTTGGGGGACTCCAAAGGTGTTGGTGCAGGGGTGAGAAGAGAAGCCATTGTTGGCTATGATTGGTTATGTAAAAGCAGAACCATCACTAAGTCAGCCTATTTCCACCTCTAACATCGCCCGACTCCACCCCTGCCTCAGCTCATTTGGTGAAAACCCTCATACATGACTTTGTTGCCTCAAGACTTGACTATTCCAATGCACTCCAGGCCGGCCTCTCATCTTCCACTCTCTGTAAACTTGAGATCATCCAAAACTCTGCTGCCTGTGTCCTAACTCACACCAAGTCCCGTTCACCCATCACCCCTGTGCTCGCTGACCTACATTCGTTCCCGGTTAAGCAACGCCTCGATTTTTAAAATTCTCATCCTTGTTTTCAAATCCCTCCAAGGCCTCCCTACCTCTGTAACCTCCTCCAGCCCTACAATCCTCCAAGATTTCTGCACTCCTCCAGTTCTGGCCTCTTGACAATCCTCGAATTGAATTACTCTACTATTGGCGGCCGTGCCTTCAGTTACCAGATCCCTAAGCTCTGGAATTCCCTTCCTAAACCTTTCTACACCTCTTTCCTCCTTTTTAAGATGCTGCTTAACGTCTTTGACTAAGCTTTTGGTCATCTGCCCTAATATCTCCTTGTGTGGCTCGGTGTCAAATTTAGTTTGATAACGCTCCTGTGAAGCATTCTGGGACGTTTTACTACGTTTATAAAGCACTATATAAATATAAGATGATGATGATCATGATCATCAACAACTTATATTTATATAGCGCTTTAAAGTGTTGCTCTAATGGACTGGGATGACGATGATCATGATCATGATCGTCATCGTCATCCCAGTCCATTAGAGCTGGACAATGGAGGAGGATAATGTGATCAACTGTATCAAGAGGTTGAGAAGGGATAATACGCCATGGTCACAGTCACAAAGAATGTCATTCCTGATTGTGGTTAGTGCTATTTCTGTGCTGTGGGAGGGCATAATTCAGACAGGAGGTTGTGGGAAAGATGGGCACAGATTTTGTAGGCAACAACACCTTCAAGGACCATCGAGTGGCGCAGGAGATTGGAGTTGGGATGGTACTTAGTGAAGACAGAGGGTGGAGAGTGGATTTATTTTAAAATATGGGATAATGGCTATGGTCTTGAAAGCGAGGGGGAACAGTTCCTGAGGAGCGGGAACCATTATCGACTAATATAGAAACATAGAAGATAGGAGCAGGAGTAGGCCATTCGGCCCTTCGAGGGCTGTAGTCGGACCTACTCTCACTGTGCACCCAGCCAATTTGGTTAAAATCTACAATTTAATTGAAACAAATTGATTCTGTTCCCAGTCATTCCCATGTATATATTATTTATATTTGTATGGCCTGTCCATTCAAACGCCCTCTGTTAACAGCCCTTTTTAAAAATCTGTATTTGTTTTCGGAATGTGGATATCACTGGCAAGGCCACATTTATTGCCGATCCCTAGTTGCCCTGAGAAGGTTGTGGTGTGCCTTGTCTTTGAACTACTGCAGTCCTTGTGGTGATGGTGTTCCCACAATGGTGTTGGGTAGGGAATTCCAAGATATTGACCCAGCGATGAAGGAACAATGATGTATGGAGTTTTCAATGTTCATTATGTCCACACCCATGTTGCATCTGGTGATGCCTGTCCTGTCACATTTTTAAGAATGTGGCAGCCTGTGTTGTTAGAATCCTTAAGAATTGCTTTAATTTAAAATTCTAATCCTTCTCCAGCCATATAACCTCCTCGAACTTTGTTCCTCTAACTCTGGCCTCTGATGGGAATCAGTATGAGCTGTGCTAAAGATTCGTTGTTTGCACTTTAATTGTATTTTTACTAAAATCCTATTTTACTATGTTTTCAAACACATTTCACTTTATATGTTGTACAATTTTAAGCTGTCTAATACTGCATTTTGACTCTTCAAAGAGCTGTCTAAATAAACCATTGCAATATTTTATTAAAAGCTGAGTTCCATCCTTATTTAAATATCTCACTTGGGAGCGCACCCCAAAATATCCCAGCTGACAAATGCATCGTGTTCCCAATTTATTCACCTTCCTGTGACACTTTTACATATTCCCAAAATTGAGGCTAATTCTTTCTAATTACAATAGAAAAGATTTATAAATAACAGATTTATAATTTTCAACATTACAACATTGACTACACTTCAGAAGTAATGAATTGGCTGTAAAGCGCTTTGGGTCATCTTGAGGTTGTGAAAAGTGCTATATAAATGCAATTTTTAAAAAACTATTACAAAGTAATCTCTACACTTCTGTTTTTTTTTTAAAAAGCATATTATTTAGGAATGTTTAGCTTTGGAAAAGATAATTCCTGTCAATCTGACAAGTTTTTTTAAACAAAACTGTACTGTGCAGCACCTTCATGATATACCTATCAATTCGTCCAATAAAAGGCGACGAGTTAGGAACGTAACTAAAGGTTTTTATTGACTAAATAACAGAGCCCACCCTCGTGGGTGATTGGGTCCAACAAGGAGGAATACCAGCCAGTCGACTACCTTTATACCTGGGCAGGTAGGTGGAGCCATGGGCGGAGTCGGAGGTGGTCAGCCCAGGTATAACAGCGCGACAAGAGGCGACCTCGTATCGTGATACAACGGTGATAACAATACAACAGTGATAACTATAGTGTAACGATAAAGTGGTTTACCACATTCACCCCTTGTTTAGATTTGAGTCCGGCGGGGTGAAGTGTACTACCAGTTCTGGTATGTCAGTCTGTCCGGAGGCCTCGTAAGCCTCTCCGATCGTCGCAGCGGCGGTGCTGCATTATCCGGTGTTAGTGCTGGTGTCTGCGTGGTCGGCGAAGGCTCGTGGGGTTCCGGCATGCCGTCTACCTGGGCTGGAATTGGGGGGGTGGTGGGGGGGGGTAAAGGTGGTGTCTCCGGAGTGCCCGAGGGTGCGAGGTCTCGTAAGGAGACAGTGTCCTCCCGCCCGTCTGGGTAAGCCACGTAGGCGTACTGGGGGTTGGCGTGCAGGAGGTTCACCCTTTCGACCAGGGGGTCTGTTTTATGGGCCCTCACGTGCTTTCGCAGCAAGACGGGCCCCGGAGAGGTCAGCCAGGTTGGTAGAGTGGTTCCCGTAGTCGACTTCCTGGGGAAAACAAACATTCGTTCATGGGGGGTGGCGTTAACGGCAGTGCAAAGTAGTGACCGGATGGAGTGCAGCGCTGTCGGGAGGACTTCCTGCCAGCGGGAGGTTGGGAGGCCCTTAGACTTTAAGGCTAAGAGGACGGCCTTCCATACCGTCGCGTTCTCTCTTTCCACCTGGCCGTTCCCTTGGGGGTTGTAGCTGGTGGTCCTACTTGCTGCAATACCTCTCGCTAGTAGGAACTGACGGAGTTCCTCGCTCATGAAAGAGGAGCCCCGGTCACTATGTATATAGTTTGGGAACCCGAACAAGGCGAAGAGGTCGTTCAGGCATTTAATGACCGTGGTACTGGTCATGTCTGGGCAGGGGAAGGCAAAGGGGAAACGGGAGTACTCATCAACAATGTTGAGGAAGTACACATTACGGTCAGAGGACGGGAGGGGCCCCTTAAAGTCGATGCTCAGGCGCTCGAAGGGGCGGGTGGCCTTGATCAGGCTTGCTCTGTCCGGCCTAAAGAAGTGCGGTTTGCACTCGGCGCAGGTCTGGCAGTTCCTGGTTATGGTCCTGACCTCCTCGATGGAGTAGGGCAGGTTGCGGGCCTTAATGAAGTGGTAAAGTCTGGTGACCCCGGGGTGGCAGAGGTCGTTGTGGAGGGTCTGAAGTCTATCACTTTGCGCGCTGGCGCATGTAATTCGTGACAGAGCATCGGGGGGTTCGTTCAGCTTACCTGGCCGGTACAAGATATCATAATCGTAGGTGGAGAGCTCGATTCTCCACCTCAAGATCTTGTCATTCTTGATTTTGCCCCTCAGCTTGTTATTAAACATAAAAGCGACCGAACGTTGGTCGGTAAGGAGGGTAAATCGTTTGCCTGCCAGGTAGTGCCTCCAGCGTCGTACCGCCTCCACAATCGCCTGGGCCTCCTTCTCGACCGACGAGTGTCGGATCTCAGGGCCCTGTAGGGTCCTTGAGAAGAAGGCCACCGGTCTCCCCTCCTGGTTAAGGGTGGCGGCTAGGGCGAAGTCGGATGCATCGCTCTCGACTTGGAAGGGGATGGACTCATCCACTGCGTGCATAGTGGCCTTGGCAATGTCTCCCTTAATGAGGGAGAAGGCTGCGCACGCTTCCTCCGTAAGGGGGAAGGATGTGGACTTCATGAGGGGTCTGGCTTTGTCCGCATAATTGGGCACCCATTGGGCATAGTAGGCGAAGAGCCCCAGGGTTCTCTTAAGTGCCTTAGGGCAGTGGGGGAGGGGTAGCTCCATGAGGGGGCGCATTCTTTCGGGGTCGGGGCCGATGAGTCCGTTCTCTACTACACAGCCAAGGATGGCAAGGCGCGAGGTGTTAAACACACATTTCTCCTTATTGTAGGTGAGGTTCAGCCGTTGGGCTGTATGGAGGAATTTCTCCAGATTCACGTCGTGGTCCTGCCGGTCGCGGCCGCAGATGGTGACGTTATCTAGGTAGGGGAATGTGGCCTGCAGTCCGTTCTGGTCAACCATCCGGTCCATCTCCCTTTGGAAGACCGAGACCCCGTTGGTGACACCGAAGGGGACCCTAAGGAAGTGGTATAGGCGCCCATTCGCCTCGAAGGCGGTGTACTGGCGGTCCTCGGGGTGGATAGGGAGTTGGTGGTAGGCCGACTTAAGGTCGATGGTCGAGAATATGCGGTATTGTGCAATCTGATTGACCATGTCAGATATGCGGGGAAGGGGGTATGCGTCCAGCTGGGTGTATCTGTTTATGGTCTGGCTGTAGTCGATGACCAGGCGATTTTTATCGCCGGTCTTAACGACCACGACCTGGGCACGCCAGGGGCTGTTGCTCCCCTCGATGATGCCCTCCTTCAGGAGACGCTGCACCTCAGAGCAAATGAAAGCTCTGTCCCCAGCGCTGTACCGCCTGCTCTTGGTAGCGACGGGTTTGCAGTCGGGGGTGAGGTTAGCGAACAGGGAAGGTGGCGGCACCTTGAGGGTGGATAGGCTGCAGGTGTTACGCGGTGGGCGGTTTAACCTTCGCTGGTTGTCGACTGTGAGTGGGGGGAGGGGTCCACCGTATGCTAGGGTTACACTTTGGAGGTGGGATTGGAAGTCCAGCCCTAGTAGGACGGCAGCGCAGAGCTGGGGGAGGACGAGGAGTTTAAAGTTTTTATACTCTGTACCCTTAACCGACAAGGTCACAGCACAGTAGCCGCTAATGTCCGTGGCGTGGGACCTCGATGCCATCGAGATTCGGTTGCGCGTTGGCAGGACAGGGAGGGAGTAGTGGCTCACCGTGTCTGGGTGGATGAAGCTCTCCGTGCTTCCGCTGTCGAACAGGCAGGTCGTGGCGTGGCCGTTTACTTTGATGTCCATCATCGACTTGGACAGGTGGTGTGGGCGGGCTTGATCCAGAGTGACGGAGGCTAGCGTGTAGGTAAGCGAGTCGTTGTCGTCTGCGGGCGAGGCGGTCGTCGGGTCCGGGGGCCCGGTGGCAGTCGGGCGTGGTGGGTAAAATGGCGTCTCCCACGAGGTAGGACAAAATGGCGGAGAAGATGGCTGCCCCCATAACTCACATGAGGCACTATTGGGGTCGGTTGCCTTGATCAAAGATGGCCGCCCCCATGACTCACGTGTGGGGATACTGGCCTCAGTTGCCGTGAAAGAAGATGGCCGCCCCCACAGTTCGCATGAGGCACTGCTGGCCTCTGAAGATCCGCTCCTGCAGGCCTTAGAGAAATGGCCTTTCTTCCTGCAGGTTGTGCAGGTAGAGTTCCTGGCTGGGCAGCGCGACCTCGGGTGCTTCTCCTGGCCGCAAAAGAAGCAGCCGGCGGCCCGATCGCGGGTGCCCGATGTCGGAGCCGGTACTGGGGGTGGCGGGCCCGGTCGGGTCCGGGACGCCGACGCTGAGGTAGGTCCCGGGGGCGGCGCTGCGAAGGGTATTGCGGTAGGGGTCGGGCCCGAGTCCCAGGGTCGTGAGCAGTACCTGGAAAACGCCTCCTGGTCCTGATGGGCCACCTCCAGGGAGAGAGCGAGGGCTTCAGCTTTGTCCAGGTCGAGGTCTTTAGCTTCAAGCAGTCTTTGCCGTGAGTAGTCGGACCGTAGGCCTTTCACAAAGGCATCGCGGATATTATCTTCCGTATTTTCAACAGCCGTCACCGCTTTAAAGTCACAGTTCCTGCCGAGTGCTCTTAGCGCCCGTAAAAATTCAGCTACAGACTCTCCTGGCTGTTGCGGGCGGGATCTTAGGAGGTGCCTGGTGTACATGTAATTTACCGGGCTGCGGTACTGCTGTTTCAGTAGGTTGATAGCGGCCTCGTACGTAGTCGTGTCCTGTATGAGTGCGTATACTCTCGGGCTCGCTTGGGCGTTCAGAAGTCTTAGTTTGGATCTCTGCGGGGCGCCGGATTCTTCCAGGTAGGATTCGAAGCAGTCCAGCCAGTGTTTGAAGTTGAGGGCTGCGTTTGCTGCCTGTGGGTTTAGATCCAGGTACGGTGGTTTGAGGGCTTGCAGCCA
Source organism: Somniosus microcephalus (assembly GCF_052327205.1). Taxonomy (NCBI): domain Eukaryota; kingdom Metazoa; phylum Chordata; class Chondrichthyes; order Squaliformes; family Somniosidae; genus Somniosus; species Somniosus microcephalus. Next base: position 90,759,764 of record NC_140993.1, on the reverse strand, counting down.
AGCCGGCTGGTGTGGCTGTGCTTCTGGGAGGGCTTCTGGCTGGCCAGTAGTAGACATCTTTAAAATTTAGTCAATAAAATTGATATACCTATCAATTCGTCCAATAAAAGGCGACGAGTTAGGAACGTAACTAAAGGTTTTTATTGACTAAATAACAGAGCCCACCCTCGTGGGTGATCGGGTCCAACAAGGAGGAATACCAGCCAGTCGACTACCTTTATACCTGGGCAGGTAGGTGGAGCCATGGGCGGAGTCGGAGGTGGTCAGCCCAGGTATAACAGCGCGACAAGAGGCGACCTCGTATCGTGATACAACGGTGATAACAATACAACAGTGATAACTATAGTGTAACGATAAAGTGGTTTACCACACTTCATTTATACCCATCAGTTGCTTCTTATGGCAAAAAAACGATCTGTCTCCCTTTTGAAACTTGCTGACATTATCTGCCTCCACTGTCTCCCTGTGCAGTGAGTTCCAAACACCCTTATCACAATGTGTGAAATAGTTAAATCTGATATTTGTTGTACATTTAAGTGTGTTCGCCGTCATCCAGACCCCCAATTCCAGGCCAATTGTTTTCTCATTTGTCTTTATATTACCTGCAAGAGCCTTACAAAGGTGTCCACTTCCTTTATATCATATGTAAATTATTGGCTCATTTGCCATTCTTCTTGATGCTGCAGAGCTGCAGTAAATCCTGAACATATCAACGAAAGGTTTTCATGTAATACCTGACGAAGGGTCATCGACCTGAAACGTTAACTCTGTTTCTCTCTCCACAGATGCTGCCTGACCTGCTGAGGATTTCCAGCATTTTCTGTTTTTATTTCAGATTTCCAGCATCCGCAGTATTTTGCTTTTGTAAAGGTTTTCATGTGTTGGTTTGGAAATTGAGCATCCTAGGTAAATGATTCTTGGGCACATGGTTAAAATAAAATGCTAGAAATGTTGGCTGCAAGAGCTGGACCTATAGAGAAAGGAAGGGGAGATTGCAGAAGTTCAGTCCAATGCACTCTGTGCTGCATCTTTCATGTCGTTTTTTCCTGTTTATTTTGCAGCGCAGCAGATGGCAGATTGTGTGAGTAAAGTTGAACTGAGCGTCTGCTGTGAGAACTTACTTGATAAAGATGTTACTTCCAAATCGGATCCGCTATGTGCACTGCTCATGAATGTTGGTGGAAATCAGTGGGTTGAGGTAAGTAATTTTCTTCAGATATGTAGTGCAATCTTGCATCCATTGGAAGAACACGTTTGTAGCAATGGTCCTTTTTATTTATCCTCTTCAGCTGAAGAATATTTCTAATAATTTGTTTTACTGACCTGTCTTCCTTCCATCATTGCATCCTTCCTTCTTTCCTTCCTTTCTTGTGGAATTTGTTTTTTTTTCAAACTTTGCTGTCCCTCAGTTCTTTAGGCCAGTTAGTCACCAGTAAGACTCAATTTACATAACAGATACCACTAACAAGGCCCTTGGGTTTTATTTTGGTGATCAGTGTTTTAAAGTTGACCTTGAATGTCACTTGCTTTGGTGGAATATGATAGAAATTGTTAGTAAAAGTCTGCAAGAATCCTGACAGTTGTATGTAGTATGTATACAGGAGTGTTACTGTAAAATCTGCTGCATAACCTGCTTCACGTAAGTCCTTAATGGTTTGGGTTTATGAGAAGTGGACCACTGAGTGATCTATTCTGGCTTGCCATAGGAGTTACAGGTGCATCTTTTATGCCAGTGAGGCCTAGAATACCAGCTAATAGTGTTATTTTTCATTGACTTTTTGTTAATATTGTTATAGCCTTGGTTTATCAGCATATAAATAATATAATGCTTTTCAAACTACCTGGGTGTGGAAAGAAAATAGAGGGAAGAAAATTGGAGGGGGAAACTGAATCAGAAATACTTTTACGGTTCACTTTTCAGTGAAGGTTTTTACTTAAGTTTGGTGAATTTTGTGATGATCACATTTTGGGTTTACAGTGCACTGTTGGCATGATCTGTGCTTGTTGATTCATTTCACTTTAGTGGTTTTAATCTTAGCTGTTGAAAACTGTATAATAATTCCCTGAATGTATAAACAAGACCAGGAGGATTTTTTGGTTCTATAATTAGAGGCATAGAGTGCACAAGTAAAGATACAGTTGTACAAAAGTATTATTTTCAGTTTTGAGCATTATACAAAAGATGTTAAAGCTATACTATAGACTTACTAGAATAAGCCAGGGATGGGAAACTAAACTTACGAGGAGAGACTTGAAATACTGGGACTATTTCCAGTGGAGCAGAAAAGGCTGAGAAGAAATTGCATGGAGAGTTTTAACATTAGGATGGGTTTTGAAAGGATGAATAGGGAAAGATTACTTCTCTCTCCTCTGGTTGGAGTCATCAATTTAAAATGTCATGGGGGTGGGGGGGGGGGTGGCGTGGTTAGAAGAATTTTCTTTACTCAAGAGTTGAAGCATAGAATGCTCTGTCACAAGGAGTAGTTGAGGCAGAAATCATTGCATCTTTTTCCTACATTACAACAGAGACTACACTTAAAAGTACTTCATTGGCTGTAAAGTGCTTTGGGACGTCCGGTGGTTGTGAAAGGCGCTATATAAATGCAAGTCTTTTTTCTTTTTTTTAAGGGTAAAGTGGGTAAATATTGTGGAATTCTGTAACAAAGAGCTGACACAAATGCAATGGGCCAAATGGCCTCCTTTTGTTCTGTAAACTTGTATGGTTCTGTGAATATTTTCCATTTTAGGCACCCTGTGTCAGCATTAAGCACTTTTGTCTTCCTCGGTACTTCAGGGGACTTTATGTTGGAATAAGTTCTAGACCTTAGTTCTGTGTAGGTATAACTTTATTGTAGTTTACTTTTCTAGTAGCCTAATTAGATACTTTATATAAATGGGTCCGCTTCAAATCAGTAGTTGGTGCTTGAAGAAATTTGAAAGTGACTGTTAAGAAATGTAAATAGAGCTGGGTGTTGTCTGCTTCATATCCAAGTGCTGCTTGACAGTGCATTCTAAATCCAAAATGCACTATTAGCATGATCTGTACTTGTTGGTTCATTTCACTTGAGTGGTTTTAATTAGGGGGTTTTATTTTTTGTAGATTAATCGCACAGAGAGAGTTAATAACTGTCTCGCTCCAAAGTTTGCGAAGAAGTTCCTGATAGATTACTGCTTTGAGCAAGTTCAGAAACTGAAGTTTGGAATTTACGATATTGACAATAAAACCATTGATTTGAGCGATGATGACTTCCTGGGAGAATTTGAATGTACTCTGGGACAGGTAAATACAAATAAAAAGCTTTTATTATTTATCTTTGCCACTGAATAATACTTTGGGGACATTGCTACAATGCTGAATTAGGAAAACAATTTACAAACCTTGGGTTATCTCTCTGCTAGAACCAGTAATAAATTTGTTCTGTAAGAAGAAAGAAGGCTTGAAGAGGATTGACCTTATTAAACAGAAAAATAAAGTTTATTTTCATGGACATACTGACAGTCGGCAACATCATGCGAACCCATGACGATGGGTTCGATATGCACGCTGACGATATTATAATTTCAAATGCTGACATGAAATGATTTTGTACAGTGTGTATTGCAGTCTTTTACCACTGTCACCATATTTTTTGGACTAGTTGATCTCCTGTTGCGTTACACATGAGTCAAAACTAAGTATAATCTTCAGATGAAGTGGGGTTAGAGGCTGGGGGCAGTTTGATCAAGATGCTCAGTTGCACTTCAGTTGCAATTTTAAAGTCATACATTCTGTTCTTAACTTTAAATAATTCCCATATAAATTCCTATGTCTACATTTTATAGTGGAAACTGACTGTAAATTTTCTAAACTGGAACTACAGCTTCCTGCTCGTAGTGGCACTGCAGTGCCTCCAGTGGGGGAACAGTATAATTACATAGAAACATAGAAGATAGGAGCAGGAGTAGGCCATTCGGCCCCTCGAGCCTGCTCCGCCATTCAATGAGATCATGGCTGATCATCCAAATTCAGTACCCTGTCCCTGCTTTCTCCCCAGTTACAGTGCAAGAAGTTTACATAGGCAGTTAATTGACTTGTGTGTAGTTGTAAGATTTTTAATATAGATATGACCATTATGTTTTTCTATTATTTCACTAAATTTGAATATGAAACTTGGTGAATAATGCATTATGCAGTTGCAGTATATGATATCTAAAGCCAGCTAACAATTTCTAAATTTCTAGTGTGATTTCCTACTTGTACAATGTATTTTTTAATTTCAGAAACCTAATCAAAAACTCGGTACTTTGTCAATGTTTGTTTGCTGCCATTTATTGCTTTGGTCCCAACCATGCAACACATGAACAAGTAGCATCACCGTTGAGGTAGCATACTGCTCTTTAGGCTCCACCATTGAATAATGCACAGTAATCCCTAGGTTCAGGTTTAAGTGTGAGGAAAATTAGCACTTCTACTCACTGATTTCTAACTTTTGAGTCTGTGGTGATTGTTTCTGTTGGAAACTGAGCATCTAGACTTAAATTATTTTGACAGATTGTCTCCAGCAGAAAACTGACCAGACCTCTTGTACTGCGAGATAGAAGACCAGCAGGAAAAGGAACGATCACGGTACAGACCTAAATATCTTATTTAGTTGTTGGGGGTAGACTTTGGTGAATGTAGCAAGTAGTTTTAATATTATTCCAGCAACACTAGGAAAATTAAATAGTGGACCACACCAATGTATTTATCTTAAATGTTTTTCCCCTTTTATTTTTATTGTCTCTCTGCTAAAAGGTGATGACTTGTACTGGAGCCCTCTGACATCTTGCCCAGATAATCATACTGTGCCTGAGTTTAGACATCTGCTTCAGCACATGGCACTGCTAGAGATTCATCTAATTTTCCAGAGGAGGGGAGCCTCATTTTATAGGCGGGATGGCTGTTTTTAGCAATCTTCCTGCTCCTGACTGGATTGCTGCCCACTATTCGCATTTGTAACACAACAAAAGTTTGTGAGGTCATGGAATGTGTTGCAGTCTGGGAGAGATCTACTGCTGCAAGGGTGCAGGAGGAGGACTGAAGGACAGCCATAGCCTTTAAGATGGGAGCTATGACTGCTTCCATTGATTTCTTGTGAAACACCCTTAATAGTACCATAGCACAGGGATTGCAAGACTTAATTGGTACTGTTGGATCTGTTCTCTAAACGACAATGAGCTCAAACGAGCTCCTGCTATTCTATAAATTCTTGGCAGGGTCCATTTAAGAAGCCCACCTGAACATCTGTAACCACCTTTAATACAGTGATGTACAATAGATGGCATAACTAGCCAGTTGCATTCAGGTGAATTTGTTTTCTAATATTGCCTCTGAAAAGTCAACTTATGGCCTCCAAGGTTGGTGTACCCTCTGGAGTGGGTAGGTATGTGTCAGATGCTGATGCCTTCCATGATGCCTCCCTCTCCATGCTTCCTTCCTCTCCTCATTATAACATAGGAATAAGGGTATTCTCATTGAGAAATCTGCAACAAATTACAAGAAGACATTAATAAGCTTGCAGAATGGGCATGTAATTGGCAAATGAATTTCAACACATAAATTTGAGGTATTACATTTTGGTAAGAAAAATAAGAAGGTAACATATTAGATGGAAACGAAGAAGCACGGTGGCATAGTGGTTAGCACTGTTGCCTCACAGCGCCAGGGACCCGGGTTCGAATCCGGCCTCGGGCGACTGTCTGTGTGGAGTTTGCACATTCTCCCCATGTTTGCGTGGGTTTACTCCGGGTGCTCCGGTTTCCTCCCACAGTCCAAAGATGTGCAGGTTAGGTTGATTGGCTATGATAAATTGACCCTTAGTGTTAGGGGGATTAAATACGTGGGGTTACGGGGATAGGGTGGGATATGTGTTGGTGTAGGGGTTACGGGGATCGGGTGGGATATGTGTCGGTGCAGGCTCGATGGGCCGAAATGGCCTCTATCTGCACTGTGGGGTTTCTGTGAATCTAAATGGGGTAAAAAAAGCAAAGGGATCTCTGAGTACAAATACATAAATCACTGAAAGTAGCGTCGCAGGTTAATAAGGCCATAAAAAAGCAAACCAAGCTCTAAGGTTTATTTCTAGAGGGATAGAATCAAAAAGTAGAGAAGTTATTGAACCTTAATTAGACCACACTTGTGTACAATTCTGGTCATATAAAAAGGATATAGAAGCACTGGAGAGGGTACAAAAAAGACTTACAATGATGATACCAGAAATGCGAGGTTATATCTACCAGGAAAGGACGAACAGGCTGATAGTTGGGATTCTTTTATGTAACTTTTAAATTGAGTGATCTGGATCCAAGCAACAAGTAAGAAGAGCTACAAAATGAAGAGTCCGAATAGGACATTGTGGCCTAAAAATCAAATCACGCAGCACCTGTTTTCGGGCACTGTGCGACACCTAAGGCCCCAAATTGGTGGGCAGGAAGCATGCACACACTTCCAGCCAGAAGTGCACCTCCCGCCATATTGGATAAGGGCAAACGAGGCATCCTTGCCCCACGCCTGAAGCAGGCATTGAGTCCTTTGCATGCAAATAAGGGGCCTAACATCTGCTTGAGGTCCTCGCTGTAACATTGGTTTGCCTTGATTCACTCAGGGAAACGGGCCCTACAGAATGCATGCAACAAAGAAGACATAATTTAGCTGAATGTGGAGCTTGGAGGAGTATAGTAGTGCTCCTCCCAACTCCACATTAAAAGACCCTCCCGATAGTCACTGCTATTCCCAGCCCCGACCGGTCCCCTGGACCTACTTACCTGAGGGCCTCTGCCGCACTAGTAGTGGCCTAATTTCTTACTGGTCCTCACCACTCTTCATCGGCGGGCTGTAGCGCCAATCTGTTTCTATTACAATGAGATCTGAGGCCCAGTATCAGGGGTGTTTTGGACCTCCTCATTCTGGTGCAGGGTATTTGCCCTGTGTGCCCAAAAATGGGCGATCCTGAATTTTTGGGCCTACGTCTGTAGTTCAGATACTTGAAGTGCAAGTTATTTGATCATCGTGTTTTTAATAGGTTTCTATTCTGTTCTCTATTTTCATGTTTAAGATTTTTGCAGAAGAGGTGAAAGACAACAGGGTGGTAAATTTTGAAGCTCAAGCACGGAACCTGGATAACAAGGTGTGTTTTATATATAAAAACTGAAAATACACAGCAGGTTCTTCAACTGAAAAGAGGGAAAATTGACCAGTGATTTGGATAGAGACCCTTCATCAACACTGGCTGTTTACTTCCATCATTTTCTGTTTCAGATTAACAGCACTAACAGTTTTGCTTTTTATCTCTGGGTTTTGTGTATCAATGAAGTATTATTTGTAGTTATTGTTGGTTCCAATTTTCTACCTGGCAATAACGTCTGTTGTTCCATTTTATTACTCGTGATGGTGGTGATCAGGATTTCTTCGGGAAGTCGGATCCTTATTTGGAATTCTACAAACAGACTGAGGATAGAAAATGGCAAATGGTTCATAGAACAGAGGTGAGAGATACAATTTGAAGGGCTGGTGTTAACATGTTTGCTCTAATTTTTAATACACACATTATTGTCTACTTTTCTTCTTTATACAAACTAACTATCTACCAAGTTGTTCCTTTCAAATGTGTTGGAATGCTCATTAGACTGTTCTGATTTTATGCTGGTTATGTGATACTGAAAGTATGGGGATAAATTGGGCCTTGTAGCACCCAATTTTTAGGTGCTATGTTGGATCAAAAATTGGGTCCAAGATGTTTGCGCACACTTCTGCTGACTACATAAGCAAGAAAGCGATGTTGAATTTGTACATCACATTAATTAGACCAAAATTGGAGTTTTACATGCAATTCTGGGCACCCCTTTTATAGGAAGCATTATGGAAAGGATACAACGAAGATTCATTAGACAGATAACTGGAATGAGAGATTGTAGTTATGAAGAATCTGTGAAAAAAATTTGGGCTTTATTTCACTAAAACTAGGGTTCTGGTAGAAGTTTTAAAAATTATGAAAGGCTTTGACTGGGTCTTTTGAGAAGATAAATGGTAAGACGTTTTCCAGTGGTTGACAAATCAATAATAAGGGTCACAACTAAGAATTATCCCTAGAAGAAAGGTGAAATTTGAATAAATGTGGGCTATTAGAACCTGGAATGTTTTACCACAAGTAGCTATGGAGACAGGGACTATAACATTATTTAAAATGTAATTAGATAAGGATTTGAAAAGGATACAGGTGAAGGGTATGGAATTGGGATTAGAGTAGGCAGCTCTACTTGAAGAGCTGGCGCACACACACTGGATTGAATGGCCTGTTTCTTTTTGGAAGCCCAGGGCTGTATTTCACCCTGAATTCTGACTTTAGCATCTGTTTCCAGTGCTTTCTGACCCATTTCCCCCCCCCCCCATTGTCAACAGCCGATGTGCACTTTATATAGAGTGTAAAATGGCCAACTGTTGACCTGTGCATCGACAAACTGCTCCAATTTAATTGTCCTTTTTACAATCTTTTCCCTCAACTGATTTCTGTTTATTTCTTTTTCTTTCTCTAACTTCCATTTTTAGCCTTTTCAACTTAGCTTATCTTGTATGCACAACCTCTGACCCCTCACATTAATTTAACACTTTTTTATGCACTGATTATTTTTAACCTCAATTTTAGAACAATATACAACTTTTATTTAATCGTGAACAGTGCCTCAGGAAATGAGAGAACATACAATTGCTTTCTGTCTCTTCAACTTTTACAATGTGATCTTTCCAATTTCAAAAATTGATGCTGTGGATCTCTGTACAGTGGAAGAACTTGATTGAACTGTCGCACAGATTACAAGAGATTTTTTTTAAAAGTCAAAGCAACACTTTTTTGTGATATTTCAATTATGTTATTGTATTTCCTACTTTACCTTTTTAGGTAATAAAGAATAATCTGAATCCAAGTTGGAAACCTTTTAAAATCCCTTTGCGGTCTCTGTGCAATGGTGACTTACAGAGGTCTATCAAGGTACTTTTATATTTATCTACATAGAAGTGGCCCCTTAAATTTTGTTGTACAAGCAAGTAGCGACAGAGGTTTTGAACATGCATAATGTATGCTTTGGGAATTTCTAGTAGCCATAAAGATTATTAAAGGGTGGCTTTCTTTCTGAGTGGCTAAATGAGTAAGGGTTAAACACTGCTGGTATTAGTTCTATCAGTAGTTTTGTTTATAAAATAGTTCAATTTGGGCTAATTCAGAGTTTGGCAAAGTTTTCATAGGTGCTTTCCTTACCTGTTTGTAATATACTGACACAAGTTCTTCCTGCGCAGGGGATAAAGCATTTTATTCATGTGCTGTGCTCATCTAATGGCTCGTCCGGCCAGTTTTCAGGAACTCTGTTAACGAGACGAGTTTGAATTAAAATAGGATTTGAATTTATATTGGTCCTAATGGGTTAGCAATGCTGATACATATAAACAAGCTAGTTTAGAGAGCTCAGGTTCCAAGTGTTGTTGATGCTTCATTGTCAATTGGCAGAAAATTTTGGCTGTTAAATCAAACCTCATCATTTGGGTTGTAGTTGCAAATATGTCAGCTATTGTCTGTCTGCTCACTTCTGGTATTTTACGAAGCTGTTTTGTCAGCAAGTCTGCTTAGTTGCTCAAGGCTTTTGCTGCAGATTTGCAGTGAGAATTATTTATGACCAGTACTACTCCAATCAAAAAAGAGGGTAATGTGCGGAGGAATGTTATATCCGTCATCAACAATAAGCCCATTAATACTGCAGATTGAGGACAACAATGTGGAAACTTGAAAATAGCAATTTACACAGTTGCAACAAAATTTTAATTTAATCTTTTTCAGGTGGATTGCTATGACTATGACAATGATGGATCACATGACCTAATTGGTATATTTGAGACTGATATGACTAGACTACAAGAAGCATCCTACAACTCACCAGTAGGTTTTTACATAGAATTACATAGAATAATACAGCACAGAAATAGGCCATTCGGCCCAACTAGTCTGTGCTGGTGTATAAACTCCACACTAGTCTCCTCCATTTCATCTACCTCATCTCCGCCTTTCAGCATATTTCTCTATTCTCTATTTCTACTCTGGTCTAGTTTCCTTTCGAAAGCACCTAAGCTAGTTGCTTCAACCACTTCTTGTGGTAGCGAGTTCCACATTCTAACCACTCTCTGAGTAAAGACATTTCTCCTTATTTCCCTATTGGATTTATTAGTAACTATGTTGTATTTATGGCCCCTTGTTTTTGTTCTTTTTATTATTTTTGCTCAAGTCTAAAGTACAATGTCTCTCTAGCTGCTTTTAAAGCTATAGTACCCTAAAGGAGGAATTTTCAGACTTTGCACATTCACTGAAGAGCCTTGCCCACTGGCAATGCATATTGGAACTTCAGGTGCACCCAATTATTTAACCAATAATTAATGGTTGAAAATTGGGTGTACCAAGTACCACAATTTTTGATTGCAGGCAGAGATTCCCACTGGGCACACACAGTTCTTGTCTTCTAGGTTTTTTGCTGCAGCATCCTAACTGTTTATATTTTCATAATGCCTAGATTCTCAAATGCTTTTAAATGTTAAGAACACCTGTGTTGACTTTGAATTTCTAGAGTTACGTCTGATGATAACTCTTGCAGTAGTTAGCCAATAGCATATTACCAAAATGTAGTTTGTTTAAAAAAAATAGCTAATTCTAGTTCTCATATTGAGTGTACCTAGCCTACCTCAATGACCAAGCTTTTGCTCACCGTTCAAGGTGCTATATAAATGGAAGTTGTTGTTGATATGATCAAACATTGACTTATTTACCACACAAAAAATAACTAAGTAAACCAAAGGAATGCTACCTCCTTGTAAAATTGCACTTGGTTGTGTGGCAGGTTAAAGGGCTGCTTCCAGAAGACACACTGATGCATTCAGTGAAACATGTAAATAATGAGTCAAGGGGATGGATTTCCTGAGTCCTTGCTCATGATGAGGTAGCTGGACTGCCATGAGCATGTGTTATAAAATTGTGGCCAAGGACTCCGAGATTGACCCTGTGATGCTGTGGCTTGTTTATACACTAGCCCAGTATTTTAGTGGTTCCATTTGATAGTTCTGTGTTCCAATTTGGATGAGATCTGACTTTTTTTCTGGTTAAAGATACATTTAGGTGTGGCAATTTAGTCCTGTAGATTTCACAGAAAAAGCCTGCACCAGAATTTTGACTGCACATTTTCACTCTCCATTTATTGGGCAATCTTTGTTGAATTATCTGGCTGGTGTGCTAAGGGAACTGTTTCATGAAGGAGAGTAAGAAATGGGGAAATGCAACTATGCATATCCTCTACAGAATTCGATCCATTCAACTGCTTCTGCCACTTCCCTCTCTTCCCTGAGTCTACTGGGCCAAACTTCCCCATAGGTTCCTCCCTGCCCTAGCCCTGAACTTGCATCTTTCTCTCTCTAGTTTCTCTCCTATCTCCCCTCATGTCCTCTTTGAGCTCACCTTGTCCATGAGACCCACCTGCTGCTCCCTTGACCCTATTCCCACCAAAACTGCTGATCACCAAACTTCCCTTCCTGGGCCCCATGTTAGCTGATATTGCTAACGGTTCCCTCTATTCTGTACTATCCACTATCCCCCTCCCATTCAAATCTGCCGTCATCACCACTCTCCTCAACCAAAAAAAACCCTTGACGAGCCCCCCTTTCCCCCCCGCCCCCCCCCCCCACGCCGTCCTTGCAAACTACTGCCCCATCTCCCACCTCACTTTCTTCTCAAGTCCTTGAACATGTTGTCACCTCCCAAATTCGTGCCTATCCTTCCCACTACTCCATGTTTGAATCCTTCCAATCAGGTTTCCACCCTGCTACAGTACTGAAACGGCCCTTCTCAAAGTCACAAATGATATCCTGTGTGACTGTGACCATGGTAAACTCTCTCTCTTCATCCTTCTCGACCTGTCTGCAGCCTTTGACATGATTCACCACACCATCCTCTTCCTACGCCACTCCTCTGTCATCCAGCTGTGTGGGACTGCCCTCGCCTGGTTCCATTCTTATCTATCCAGTTATAGCCAGAGAATCTCCTGCAATGGCTTCCCCTCCTGCTCCCACACTCTCTCACCGTTACCCCTCGAGTCCCCCAAGGATCCGTGCTTGGCCCCCTCCTATTTCTCATCTACATACTGCACCTCGGCGACATCATCCAAAAACACAATGTCGGGTTCCACATTTACGCTCTACCTCATCACCACCTCTCGCGACCACTCCACTGTCTCTGATTTGTCATACTGCTTGCCTGACATCCAGTACTGGATGAGCAGAAATTTCCTCCCTGCCATAATCGCCATTCCCTAGCCACCAAATCCATCCCTCTCCTTGGCAACTGTCTGAGGCGGAACCAGGCCAAGATGAACTTCAAACCACATATCCGCTCCATCACTGCTTCCACCTCCATAATATCGCCTGCCTCCGCCCCTGCCTCAGCTCATTGGCTGTTGAAACCCTCATCCATGCCTTTGTTACCTCTAGACTTGACTATTCCAATGCTTTGGCCCAGCCTCCCCTTCCACCCTACATAAACTTGAGCTCATGCAAAACTTTGCTGCCAGTATACCAACTTGCACCAAGTCCTGTTCACCCATCACCCCTGTGCTCACTAGCCTACATTGTCTCCAATTCTAACAATGCCTCGCTTTTAAAATTCTCATCCTTGTTTTCAAATCGCCCCTCCCTATCTCTGTAACCTCCTCCAGCCCTACAACCTTCTGAGATACTGCGCTCCTCCAATTCAGGCCTCTTGCGTATCACTGATTGATTTTAATCGTTCCACCATTAGAGGCCTTGCCTTCAGCTGCCGAGGAGCTAAACTCTGGAATTCCCTCCGTAAACCTCTGCCTATCTCTCGCCCTTTAAGGCACTCCTTAAAACCTACCTCTTACCAGTTACCTGGACTCTGTGTATCAGGAGGTAGTCACACCAATTAGATTAATTAATTCAGATGTAGTCCGTGGCCAGGGTCAGGATGGTGTGACTAGAAGTGAGGCAGGTACGGGGATCCAGGAGGTAGTGTTGGAGGAGCCGCAGCCCTTGCTCTTGTCCAACAGGTTTGAGGCTCTTACTCCCTGTGAGGATGGGAACAGGGACTGCGGGGAGGATGAGCAACCTGGCCACAGCACCGTGGAGCGGGGGGCCATTCAAGTGGGGGGAGTTAAAAGAAATGTTGTAGTGGTAGGGGATAGTATCGTTAGGGGGATAGATAGAGTTCTTTGCAGCCGAGAGCGAGAGTCCTGAAGGCTGTGTTGCCTGCCCGGTGCCAGGGTTAAGGACATCTCCTCTGGGCTGGAGAGAAACTTGGAGTGGGAGGGGGAGGATCCAGTTGTCGTGGTCCATGTTGGTACCAACGACATAGATAGGACAAGGAAGGAGGTTCTGCTGAGGGAGTTTGAGCAACTAGGGGCCAAATTAAAAAGCAGAACCACAAGGGTAATAATCTCTGGATTACTACCTGAGCCACGTGCAAATTTGGCTAGGGTAAATAAAATTAGAGAGTTCAGTGCGTGGCTCAAAAACTGGTGTGGGAGAAATGGGTTTTGCTTCCTGGGACACTGGCATCAGTACTGGGACAGGCGAGAGCTGTTCCGCTGGGACGGACTTCACTTGGCCAGTGCTGGGACTAGAATCCTGGCGAATCGAATAACTAGGGCTGTAGAGAGGGCTTTAAACTAATTAGTGGGGGGGAGGTTTTAAGAGAGCGAAAAATAAAAATGACAGCGGAGAAGGCAATAGAGCAAGGTAGCAGTGGGGGAATTAAAAACCAGAGCGTGTCAGGAAGGGACAGAATGTATAATGATAAAGGTAAAGTAGTAAAAGGGGTAAAAGCAGGAATAAATCGTCAGAAAACATATTTGAAAGTTCTTTATCTGAATGCACGCAGCATTCGTAACAAAATTGACGAGTTGACGGTGCAAATAACTACACATGGGTATGATCTGGTGGCCATTACGGAAACATGGCTGCAAGATAATCATGAATGGGAACTAAACATACAAGGGTATTTGACGATTAGGAAGGACAGACAGGAAGGAAAGGGAGGTGGGGTTGCTATGTTAATCAAGGATGGAATCACTGCAATAGTCAGAAATGATATTGTGTCAAAGGATCAGGATAGTGAAACAGTTTGGGTGGAGAAAAGGAATAAGAAGGGGAAAAAGTCACTACTGGGCGTAGTCTATAGGCCTCCTAACAGTTGCAACTCTGTTGGTCGGAGTATAAATCAGGAAATAGTTGGGGCTTGTAATAAGGGAACAGCTATAATCATGGTGGATTTTAACTTTCATATTGACTGGACTAATCAAATTGGGCATGGCAGCATTGAGGAAGAGTTCATTGAGTGTATTAGGGATGGGTTCCTTGAGCAGTATGTAACTGAACCAACCAGGGGGCAGGCAATCTTAGATCTGGTCCTGTGTAATGAGACAGGATTAATAAAAAATGTCCTAGTAAAGGATCCCCTTGGAATGAGTGACCATAATATGGTTGAATTCCAAATTCAGTTTGAGGGTGAGAGAGTTGGATCTCAAACCAGCGTACTAAGCTTAAATAAAGGAGACTATGAAGGTATGAGAGTAGAATTGACTAAAGTGGACTGGGAAAACAGATTAAAGTGTAAGACGGTACAAGAGCAGTGGTCTACATTCAAGGAGATATTTCACACTTTCAAGATAAATATATTCCACTGACGAAAAAGGGGAGTAGAAGAAAAGACAGCCATCTGTGGCTTAGTAAAGTAATAAAGGATAGTATTCGACTGAAAACAAGGGCATATAAATTAGCCAAATCTAGTGGGAGGATAGAAGATTGGGAAGCATTTAAAAGCCAGCAAACAATAACTAAAAGATTAATTAAGAAAGGGAAGATAGATTATGAAAGTAAACTAGCAAAAAATATAAAAACAGATAGCAAGAGTTTCTACAGCTATATAAAAAGAAAAAGGGTGGCTAAAGTGAACGTTGGTCCCTTAGAGGATGGGACTGGGAAGCTAGTGGTGGGGAACATGGAGATGGCAAAGACGCTGAACAAATATTTTGTATCAGTCTTTACAGTAGAGGACACTAAAAATATCCCAACAGTGGACAAACAGGGGGCACTGGGGGGGGGGGGGGAGGAGCTAAACATGATTAAAATCACTAAGGAGATGGTACTCAGTAAAATAATGGGACTTAAGGCGGATAAATCCCCCGGACCTGATGGCCTACATCCTAGGGTCTTGAGAGAAGTGGCGGTAGGGATTGTGGATGCATTGGTGATCATTTTCCAGAACTCCCTGGACTCAGGAAAGGTCCCGGCAGATTGGAAAACTGCTAATGTAACACCCTTATTTAAGAAGGGAAGTAGACAAAAAGCTGGAAACTATAGACCAGTTAGCCTAACATCTGTGGTTGGCAAAATGTTGGAGTCCATTATTAAGGATACAGTAACAGAGCATTTGGATAAACATAATTTAATAGGACAGAGTCCGCATGGTTTTACGAAGGGGAAGTCATGTTTGACAAATTTGCTCGAATTCTTTGAGGATGCAACATACAGGGTGGATAAAGGGGAACCAGTGGATGTAGTGTATTTGGACTTCCAAAAGGCATTTGACAAGGTTCCACACACAAGATTACTGATCAAGATAAAAAATCACAGGATTGGGGGTAATATACTGGCATGGGTGGAAGATTGGCTATCTAACAGAAAACAAAGAGTTGGGATAAATGGTTTGTTCTCGGGTGGCAATCAGTAACTAGTGGTGTTCCGCAGGGGTCAGTGCTGGGACCCCAACTCTTTACAATCTATATAAACGATTTGGAGGAAGGGACCGAGTGCAACATATCCAAGTTTGCCGACGATACAAAGATGGGAGGGAAAGCAGTGAGTGAGGAGGACATAAAAAACCTGCAAAAGGACATAGACAGGCTAAGTGAGTGGGCAGAGATTTGGCAGATGCAATATAATGTTGGAAAGTTTGAGGTTATGCACTTTGGCAGAAAAAATCAAAGAGCAAGTTATTATCTAAATGGAGAGAAACTGCAAAGTGCTACAGTACAAAGGGATCTGGGGGTCCTGGTGCATGACACAAAAAGTTAGTATGCAGGTGATCCGGAAGGCCAATGGAATCTTGGCTTTTATTGCAAGGGGGATGGTGTATAAAAACAGGGAAGTCTTGCTGCAGTTATACAGGGTATTGGTGAGGCCACACCTGGAATACTGCGTGCAGTTTTGGTTTCCATATTTAAGAAAAGATATACTTGCTCTCGAGGCGGTTCGGAGAAGGTTCACTCGGTTGATTCCACAGATGAGGGGGTTGACATATGAGGAAAGGTTGAGTAGGTTGGGACTCTACTCATTGGAGTTCAGAAGAATGAGAGGCGATCTTATCGAAACATATAAGATTGTAAGGGGGCTTGATCGGGTGGATGCGGCAAGGATGTTTCCACTGATGGGTGAGATTAGAACTAGGGGGCATAATCTTAGAATAAGGGGCTGCCCTTTCAAAACTGAGATGAGGAGAAACTTCTTCACTCAGAGGGTAGTAAATCTATGGAATTTGCTACCCCAGAGAGCTGTGGAAGCTGCAACATTAAATAAATTTAAAATGGAGATAGACATTTTCCTAGCAGATAAGGGAATTAGGGGTTACGGGGAGAGGGCAGGGAGGTGGACGCGAGTCTAGATTCAGATCAGCCATGATCCTATTGAATGGCGGAGCAGGCCTGAGGGGCCGTATGGCCTACTCCTGCTCCTATTTCTTATGTTCTTATTGACCAAGCTTTTGGTCATCTGTCCTAATGAGACTCTTGTCAAATTTTGTTTGATCTTGACTTGAATATAGGGGGTATGATTAAGAAGTTTGCAGATGATACTAAAATTGGCTGTGTGGTTGATACTGAAGAAGGAAGCTGTAGACTGCAGGAAGCTATCAATAAATTAGTCAGGTGGGCAGAACAGTGGCAAATGGAATTCAATCCAGAGAAGTGTGAGGTAATGCATTTGGGGAGGGCTAACAAGGAAAGGGAATACATATTAAATGGTAGGACACTGAGTAGCGTAGAGGAACAAAGGGACCTTGGAGTGCATGTCCACAGATCCCTGAAGGTGGCAGGCCAAGTAGATAAGGTGGTTAAGAAGGCATACAGAATGCTTGCCTTTATTAGCCGTGGCATAGAATACAAGAGCAGGGGGGTTATGCTTCAACTGTATAAAACACTAGTTAGGCCTCAGCTAGAGTACTGCATGCAGTTCTGATCACCACATTACAGGAAAGATGTGATTGCACTAGAGAGGGTACAGAGGAGATTTACAAGGATGTTGCCGGGAGTAGAGAATCTTAGCTATGAGGAAAGACTGGATAGGCTGGGTCTGTTTTCTTTGGAACAGGGAAGGCTGAGGGGAGACCTTATTAAGGTGTATAAAATTATGAGGGGCCTAGATAAAGTGGATAGAAAGGACCTATTTCCCTTAGCAGAGGGGTCAAAAACCAGGGGGCACAGCTTTAAAGTAATTGGTGGAAGGATTTGAGGGGAAATTTCTTCACCCAGAGGGTTGTGGGGGTCTGAAACTCACTGCCTGAAAGGGTGGTAGAGGCAGGAACCCTAACTACATTTAAAAAAGTACTTGGATGTGCACTTAGGATGCTCTAACCTGCAGGGCTATGGACCAAGAGCTGGGAAGTGGGATTAGGCTGGATAGCTCTTTGTTAGCCGGCGCGGCCAAAATGGCCTCCTTCCGTGCTGTAACTTTCTATGATAACACTCCTGTGAAGTACCTGTGGTCGTTTTACAATGTTAAAGGCACTATAGTATATGTTACATATATATTTAAAAAAAAAAAATTTTTTTACATGTATATTTATATTTTTTTATATATAAAATAAATATATATATTCATTTTTGTGTGTGTGTATATATACATACAAATATATAAAAATGTGAATGTAAATATTAAAAAGTGTGTATATATTGTGTGTGCTAAAGCAAAATACTGCAGATGCTGGAAATCTGAAATAAAAACGAAATGCTCAGCAGGTCAGGCAGCATCTGTGGAGAGAGAAACCATTCACGTTTCAGGTCGATGACCTCTCGTCAAAAGTATGTAAAAGAATATTGCAACATTCCTGTCTTGAAGCTTTTTTGCTTCTCACTCCCAGCAGAGCGTTGATGAGGTAATGTGTGTCAATAAGACTCCATTGGCTGTCTGCTTTCTTTGCAGTAACTTAGTGTCATTGGCCTTGGTTTTATGATCACAGCCATCAATTTAATGGATTGTATAGAATTAGGTAGAATATGCAGCAGAAACAGGCCATTTGGCCCAACCGGTCCGTGCGGGTGTTTAGGCTCCACTTGAGCCTGTTCCCATCCTTCTTCATCTAACTATCGGCATAAACCTCTATTCCCTTCTCCCTCATATGCTTATCTTGCCTCCCCCTAAATGCATCCATACTATTCGCTTCAACCACCCCCTGTGGTAGCGTATTCCACAGTCTCCCCACTCTCTGGGTAAATAAATTCCTTCTGAATTCCCTATTGGATTTCTTGGTGACTATCTTATATTGATAGCCTCTAGTTTTGCTCTTCCCTACAAGTGGAAACACTCTCTCTCTATCTACTCTATCAAAACCTTTCATAATTTTAAAGACCTCAATTTGGTCACCCCTCAGCTTTCTCTTTTCAAGAGAAAAGAGACCCAGCCTGTTCATCATCCTTTCCTGATGGGTATAACCTTGCAGTTCTGGTATCATCCTTGTAAACCTTTGTTGCACCCTCTCCAGTGCCTCTGTATCCTTTCTTATAATATGGTGACCAGAACTGTACATATAGTACTTCACATGTGGTCTACCCAAGATTCAAAACAAGTTTAGCACAACTTCTCCACTTATCAATTCTACCCCTCTAGAAATAAACCCTAGTGCTTGGTTTGCTTTTGTTACGGCCTTATTGACCTGTGTCGCAACTTTTAGTGATTTGTGTATTTGTACTCCCAGATCTTTGCACCTCTACCCCATTTAGAGTCGTCTTTTCCAAGTATTATGTGACTACTTTAAATTCATAGGATCAGAAAGCCAAGGCCATTGTGTTTCGACTTATGATTTGCTATCACGTTTCTCTTGCAGGCAGAGTTTGAGTGTATTAATCCAAAGAAGAAGCAAAAAAAGAGAAGTTACAAAAACTCAGGAATAGTGAGTTTTAAATTATGCCAGGTAAGAAATGTTGGCCCTTAACTGATTATTAATGAAGGGTTTTACTCTGACTGCTGCAATGATTGCTTAGTACGTTCTTTTTATTTTCTTTCTTTCTCTCATCTCTCCTGTTGCTTTCTGATTTCTCTTCTCTGTCCCTCACATCCCCCCTCCCTCTCCCTCTCACTCTCCTCCATCCCTCTCCCTCTCAATTTCAATTCAAATTGCTTTATTGGCATGACAAGGTACATCTTATGTTGCCAAAGCACCGAAAAAAACATTTATGGTTGAACACATAAACGCAGATCTACCCATACAGTGTATAACCAGTAAACTAAGAAAAGAATATATATAAACAATGCGAATGTATATTTATACACTCAGGGATATACCTGTTTATACACTGTATGAATAGAACTGCGTTTATGTGCTCAACCATAAATGTATTTTGATGCTTTGGCAACATAAGATGTAACTTATCATGCCAATAAAGCGATTTGAATTGTATAAACAGATATATCCGTGTGTGTATAAATATACACTCATATAATATGTATATACTCTTTTTTTCTTAGATCTCCCCTCCCCTCCCCCCCCTCTCTCTCTTTCCCCCCCCCTCTCTCTTTTCCCCCCCCCTCTCTCTTTCTCCCCCCCCCCCCCCCCCCCATCACAAATTGTCCTTGAGATGATGGTGGTGGTGGTGTGCAGCTGCCTTGAGCCGCTGCAGTCCATGCGGTGAAGGTTCTCCCATATTGCTGTTAAGGAGGGAGTTCTAGGATTTTGACCCAGTGACTGTGAAGGAATGGCGATATATTTCGAAGTCAGGATGGTGGGGAGCTTGCAGGTGGTGGTGTTCGCATGTGCTTGCTGCCCTTCTGTTTGGGAGGTGCTGCCGAAGAAGCCTTGGGGAGGTGCTGCAGTGCATCTTGTAGATGGTACACACTGCAGCCACAGTGTGCCGGTGGTGGAGGGAGTGAATGTTTAAGCCATCCGATCTCTCACCTGATGAATCTCCCTACTGGTCTGCCAGTGTAACCTAAGAAACCAGCAGAGTTTTGGGGGGATTTTAAAAAAACAAACTTGTGTTTCCCAGCTCACTGCTGGGCAAACGGGCTTTCTGTTTTTTTTTAAAGCTGCAAGTTTGGATGGGAGGGTGAGTAGGAGTGAAGGGAGTGGTCTAAGAATCATGTGGGGCAGGGTATAGATCAAGCGTCCTCTCTCAAATTGCAGCTGCCAGAATGCCATCCACCACCCATCAGCCTTTTGGTTTGTGACTGCATTTCGTGCCAGGGTTGAACTGGTGCTGAGTTTTATAAACTAATTATTCTGTATTTGCTCAAATACAATGTAAGCACTTTAGAAAACTGAAAGCTTGTTTTGCTGCTAAGTACTAAGAGAACAGTTTGGAAATTTGCGAATTTTAGGAGGTGTCGGGATAAGGGCTGGGTACAAGGTGGTGGGCGGCACGGCAAGAGAGCCCCAGGTGGGCAGAGGAAACGCTTCAAGGACACCCTCAAAGCCTCCTTGAAAAAGTGTAACATCCCCACCGACACCTGGGAATCCCTGGCCCAAGACCGCACAAAGTGGAGGAGAAGCATCTGGGAAGGTGCCGAGCACCTCGAGTCTCTTCGCCGGGAGCAAGCGGAAGCCAAGCGCAAGCAGCGCACGTCAACCCAAGCACCCCGCCCCTTCAACCACCATCTGCCCCACCTGTGACAGAGACTGTAGGTCCCGCATTGGACTCATCAGTCACCTGCAAACTCATTTTTAATGTGGAAGCAAGTAATTCTCGGTTCCGAGGGACTGCCTAAGAAGAAGAGAAGGTGATGTGGGAGGAGATGAGACACGTCACCATTTGCTCCTTTTTGTAGGAACATTGGATAAATGGAGATAGATGTAAGGCTATGGGGAGAGAGCAGGGCAGTGGGATTATTTTTGGATTGCTCTAGCAAAGAGCTGGCACGGATATGATGTGCAGAATGGCTGCCTCCTTTACTGTGAAGCTTTATAGTTTCTATGGCTGTTAACTCTTTTTAAAACTCCTATTCCTGGTATTTAAGTTTTGCTCCCAGTCTATTGTTCAACCCACAGCTTGTGTTTGTTTTAGTCCTGCTTTGTTTTTTTTTAACTGATTCCTGCTCATGGTTTTTGTGTACTAAAGTACATCGCTGCTATTTTTATCCCTGCTCCTGTTCTTTGTTTCTTTTCCTACCCCTGCTCCTGATGTTGGTGGTGTTTTAGTATTGCTGCTGATGTTAGTATTTTTCCTGCTTCGTGACCCATCCACTTTCAAAACTCGCCAAAATAAGCATAACCACTGTGAATTCCTAGGGTCTTATCAGTAGAGGGAGGGGGAAATGGAAAGTGTCTAACAGAGATTGGGAAGATCTTGGATCTGACAACTGGTTTGTAAGTTTCTAATGGATCTTTGGAAACATTGAATTAATTATTTTGTGATTGGTTCCTGGAAGAATACTGTTTTCCTTGGAAACAGCTGCATAAATAAATATGTTTTGCCTCTCTGAAACTATGAATAAACACGTCAACTTTAATAAAATGTAGTTGAATTATACTATTTGAAAATAAAATCAGCAATTTTTGCATCTGTTAGAAAGTGGGTGTCAGAGGTGGGGCTTACAGTCCTCTGTAAAGGTCCAGTCTTCCTGTGTCACAGAAATGCTTCCAGAAATTACCTCTGGAAAACATTACTTACCTGAGATAAAACAACATTGTTTTAGTTATTTAAAAATCTAACTTGCAGATCGTGAAAGAGTACTCTTTCCTGGATTACATTATGGGTGGCTGTCAGCTGAACTTCATTGTGAGTAAAACATCATTGAAGCTAATAAATGTAAATTTGGCCATTGCTCAGTCTATTCTGATTCTCCAAGCAGATCAATATATATGAAATATATACAAACACAATTGATATTTGAAAGAACCTAGAATTGATATTAGAGTAGTATTGATAACTCTTGTTCATGTAGAATTCCTTCTTTTGACATTCATTTTCTGTGTTTTTGGTTTTCTATTTTATGTATACCGTCTTTTTTTTGTCCTCCCTTTTTAATCCCACTATGACTTTCTTTTCTGGTGGATACCATGTCAGAAAAATTAATTTGTAAGCAGTTATATCCCAGTATGGCAGCATAGCAGTAACGTTACTGGACCAATGATCCAGAGACATGAGTTCAAATACCACCACAGCAACTGTGGAATTTAAATTCAGTTAATTAAATAAATCTGGAAAAGAAAAGCTAGTATCAGTAATAATCAGACCATGAAACTACCAGATTGTCGTAAAAACCCATCTGGTTCACTAATGTCCTTTTTAGGGAAGGAAATCTGCCGTCCTTACCCGGTCTGGCCTATATGTGACTCCAGACCCACATCAATGTGGTTGACTCTTAACTGCCCTCTGAAATAGCATCTCACCACCACCTTCTCAAGGGCAATTAGGGATGAGCAATAAATGCCTGCCAGCGATGCCCACACTCGTGAATGAATAAAAAAAAACTTACTGAGTGGGTAAATTACCTGTGTAAATGCTGCATGATATTTAATTTACAGGGATGTTAGTCTAAGTATCCTAGTAAAACAATCAGTAAATTAACATTAATTGATGTTAAATAGAAAAGCAGTTGACAGATCATTTAAAAATTACACTCTTTGCCTTAATTCTGACCATAAATGTTCTTGTGCTAGTTTAGGAAGATGAATGTTAACCTAAAGGTCTGCATGCTACATTTCATTGTCTACTTCCAGTAAATGTTTTCATGTTTCCCAATTGCAGGTTGGTATTGATTTCACAGCCTCTAATGGAGATCCACGCGCACCTAACTCTCTACATTATATACATCCTAATGGATTTAATGAATACCTGATGGCAATCTGGTCTATTGGAATGATCATTCAAGACTATGATACGTAATGCATTCCTTTAATTTCTTTTGTCAATTTACAGTTCCATTTTATGAAGTTTCTCCTCAAAACTACCACAGAAAATTCTAATACAAAAGCAAAATACTGTGGATGCTGGAACTGATCAGCAGGTCAGGCAGCATCTGTAGAGAGAAACGGAGATAAGGTTTCAGGTCGATGACCCTTCGTCAGAACTGGAAAAAGTTGGTGATGTAACAGGTTTTTAAGCAAGTGTAGGAGAGGGGGGAGGGGAGGAAAGAACAAAAGGGAAGGTCTGTGATAGGATGGAAGGCAGAAAAGATTGAGACAAAAGGGATGATGGTGCAAGGCAAAAGGAGATGGTAATGGGACAAGTTAAGAAACAAAAGATGACTAGATGAAGTGTAAATGGCAATGGCAGGATGATCAACAGCTGCCATGTGAGAGAGAAAAATAAATGATCGGGGCAGAAGTTATGGTCTGAAATTGTTGAACTTGATGTTGAGTCCAGAAGGCTGTAAAGTGCCTAATCAAAAGATGAGGTGCTATTCCTCGAGCTTATGTTGAGCTTCATTGGAACAGTGTAAGAGGCCGAGGACGGAAAGGTCAGAGTGGGAGTGGAGCAGAGAATTAAAGTGACAGGCGACTGGAAGCTCGGGGTCACCCTTACGGACTGAACGGAGGTGGTCTGCAAAGCGATCATCCAATCCGCGTTTGGTCTCCCCAATGTAGAGGAGACTGCATTGTGAGCAGCGAATACAGTATACTAAATTGCAAGAAGTACAAGTAAATCGCTATTTTACCTGGAAGGAGTGTTTGGGGCCCTGGACAGTGGGAAGGAAGGGAGGAGGTAAAAGGGCAGGTGTTGCATCTCTTGCGCTTGCACGGGAAGGTGCCGGGGGCGAAGGGGAAGGGATGTTGGGGTTGATAGAGGAGTGGGCCAGGGTTTCGCGGAGGGAGCGGTCCCTTCGGAATGCTGAAAGGGGAGGTGAGGGGGAAGATGTGTTTGGTGGTGGGATCATGCTGGAGGAGGATGATCCGTTGAATGTGGAGGCTGGTGGGGTGAAAGGCGAGGACAAGGGGAACCCTATCCTGGTTCCGGGAGGGAGGGGAAGGGGTGAGAGCAGAAGTGCGGGAAATAGAACGGACATGGTCAAGGGCCGTGTCCACTACGGTAGAGGGGAATCCTCGGTTGAGGAAAAAGGAAGACATGTCTGAAGCACTAGTATGGAAGGTGGCACAGTTGGAGCAGATGCAGCGGAGACAGAGAAACTGGGAGAATGGAATACAGTCCTTGCAGGAAGCGGCGTGGGAGGAAGTGCAGTCCAGGTAGCTGTGTGAGTCAGTGGGCTTATAGTGAATTTTTGTGACAAACGTTGACAAACGTTCACTAAGGCCACAGACTCACACAGCTACCTGGACTACACTTCCTCCCACGCCGCTTCCTGCAAGGACACTATTCCATTCTCCCAGTTTCTCCGTCTCCGCTGCATCGGCTCCGACTGTGCCCCAGAGATGGAGACAGAGAAGTCGAGGAAGGGAAGGGAAGAGTTGGAGATGGACCATGTGAAGGTGAGGGAAAGGTGGAAATTGGAAGCAAAGTGAATGAAATTTTCTAGTTCAGGGCGAGAGCTGGAAACGGCACCAATACAGTCATCAATATACCGGAAAAAGAGGTGAGGGAGTGGACCCGAGTAGGACTGGAACAAAGAATGTTCCACATATCCCACGAAAAGGAAGGCATAGCTAGGACCCATGTGGGTTCCCATAGCAATATCTTTTAATTTGGAGGAAGTGAGTGGAGTCAGAGGTTGTTCAATGTGAGAACCGGTTCAGCCAGGTGAAGGAGGGTGGTGGTGGAAGGGACTGTTTGGTCTCTGATCAAGGAAGAGGCGGAGCACCCTCAGGCCATTCTGGTGGGGGATGGGGGTGTAGAGGGATTGAACGTCCATAGTGAAAAGGAGACGGTTGGGGCCAGGAAACTGGAAACTGTTAAAGTGGCAGAGGGCGTCAGAAGAGTCGCAGGTGTAGATGGGAAGAGACTGGACAAGTAGAGAAAAATAGAGTCGAGATAGGAAGAGAGAAGTTCTGTGGGGCAAGAACAGGCTGAAACAATGGCTCTACCAGGGCAGTCCTGTTTGTGGATCTTGGGAAGGAGGTAGAAGCGGGCTGTGCGGGGTTGGGGGACTGAGGTTGGCGGTCGTGGAGGGAAGATCTCCAGAGGAGATGAGGTCAGTGACAATCTTGGAAACGATAGCTTGATGTTCGGTAGTGAGGTCATGGTCCAGGGGGAGGTAGGAGGAGCTGTCAGAGAGTTGGCATTCAGCCTCCGCTAGGTAGAAGTCGGTTCGCCAAACAACAACAGCACCACCCTTGCCAGCAGGTTTAATGACAATGTTGGGGTTAGATCTGAGAGAATGGAGTGCTGCAAGTTCAGAGGGAGGTAGGTTGGAGTGAGTGAGGGAAACAGAGAAATTGAGACGGCAGTTTGTAATGAAAAGATCTAGAGAGGTTAAGAGGCCCGAGGGAGGGGTCCAGGTAGAACGAGAATTCAACTTTTTCCAGTTCGGTAGAAAATTCTATCTGCTTATATGAAGATAAAAGCTGTATAATACATATTCTTACCTGTAGGTATGATTTTAATGTTTCCATTGCTTGTCTAATGTTAGTGAAAATGATCTAAAAGCTTTTTTATGTACAGTTCTGGAAATATAACACTAACCTAGAGTACTATGAGACTGCAGGTTTTTGTATGCTTTGAGTGGTGAGATCGAGTAGCATTTTTTTATCGATTGCCATTAAAAGTCAGGTTTTGTCTTTGCAATCCTTAAGACGTAGGTTGTTGTGACAGGGCTTTCCAATGGGCAGTTTGTGGCACAGCCATATTGGCCAGGATCCCCTTTTTAAATTTCACTGCAAACATAGAAACATAGAAGATAGGAGCAGGAGTAGGCCATTCGGCCCCTCGAGCCTGCTCCGCCATTCAATGCGATCATGGCTGATCATCCAATTTCAGTACCCGGTCCCTGCTTTCTCCCCATACCCCTTGATCCCTTTAGCCTTAAGAAATATATCCAACTCCTTCTTGAATATATTTAATGAATTGCCTTCTGTGGTAGAGAATTCCACAGGTTCACCACTCTCTGGGTGAAGAATTTTTATCATATTTATCAATCCCCAACTGTGCCACATCTTGGAATTTACCACTGCCCCCACCTACCAATAATTCATACTCCAGCACCTACCCTGCTGAGCAGGATTCTGTTGCTCACCCCTCAATTGTGGCTGTTCCCAACTGACCATTTTTTTAATCTTTTGTTATCTCTCCTTATCACTCTTCCCCCTTCATTGCCATTTTCCCTTCTACAGCAAGTTATTAGCTTTGAACAGAGGTTTTTATTGCACTCCCAGATAATTATCCCTGCCCCCATTTTTCATGCAGTATGATTTTTAATATAGTTGTTTGTTATTTGCATACATCTTAACTTCAGTGGAAATGCACCCTCCAAGTTCTCGCAGCTGAAAGGGGATGTAACAGTGGAGTAGGAGAAGCACTTGTAGGGAAGATGGGAAGAAAAATCAACAAGCAACCATTGTCTGATACAGGAGACAATGCTGTACAGCAGAATATCCGTAACTAAGATGAGGACCAAGTAGGAGTAGAAGAGGCCAAAATAATTTTTTTAATTAAAATTTTTAAGTTTTAATTTGCTGCCAATATTTTACCACGTATGTTACTTTCATTCATATATAATATAATATAATATATGGCAGTGCTGAAAACAAATCATGCTAGCTTAATGGCTCCCAATAATTCCTGCTGTGTGAGTGCATTGGGTAGGAACAGGATTTGGAACTGGGCTGGGACCAAGGGCCTAGCAGAAAGGATAACTAGGGCTGTAAATAAGAGTTTAAACTAATAACATAAGGGGAGGGAACTGCTAGAAATGACAGAAACCTAACAATAAAAGAATCAGAAAAAGTGAGTAAAGGACAAACTAAAGGAAGGAATAAGGATAACCTGAATGGCCAGAGATCGGATAAAGTCATATAGCATAAAGGTAAAAACAGAGGAATAATATATTTTAAAAAAGTTTAAACTGTTGGTACAACAATGTACGTAACATTCAAAACAAAATGGTTGAACTGGAGGCAATCATTGGTAGAGAGGATCTGGATATAGTCGGGATGACTGAAATATGGCTACATCGAGAACAGGATTGGCAACTGAATATTGCAGGATATAACACATTTAGGAAAGAAGGGAGGTGGAGTAGCTGTACTAGTTAAAGATAACATTATGGCAACAACAACAATGTGCATTTATATAGTGCCTTTAACATAGTAAAGTGTCCCAAGATGCTTTACAGCAGTGTTATCAAACAAAATTTGACACCGAACCACATAAGGAGATATTAGGACAGCTGACCAAAAGCTTGGTCAAAGAGGTAGGTTTTGAGGAGAGAAGTGGAGAAGTTTAGAGAAGTAAGATAGATCAAGAGTTAAAAGGTAAGGGATCCATCAGCCTAATAGGGGTACACTATAGATCACCAAATAGTGGAAGAGAGTTGGAGGAAGAAATATGTAGACAAATCTATGAGGTGAGTAGCAGGCATAGAATAATAATCATGGGAGATTTCGATTACCCCCCAAGCTAGCTGTCAGGAAGAAGTAGCAGAAGGAGAAAAGGGAATAGAGTTTCTATTGTGTACACAGGACTCCTTTCTCGCTCTACACAAGAAGTCCAACAAGAAAAGAATCACTGCTGGATCTTGTAATGGGTAATGAACCAGAATAGAAAGAAGAAGTAGGAGCAAGAGAGCATCTTAGTACTGTAGTAGAGATCATAATATAGTAAGGTTCAAGATTAAGAGGACAAAGACTAAGGTAATTGGAAAAAGCAAATTACGAGAAAATGAGGGTGCAACTAAAGAAGGTAAACATTAGAACATAAGAAATAGGAGCAGGAGTAGGCAATTTGGCCCTTCAGGCCTGCTCCGCCATTCAATAAGATCATGGCTGATCTTCTACCTCAACCCCACCTTCCCACACTATCTCCATAACCCTTGATTCCCATGGTTTCTAAAAATCTATCGATCTCTGTCTTGAATATACTCAACGGCTGAGCATCCAGCTCCGCTCTCTGGGGTAGAGAATTCCAAAGATTCACAACCCTTTCAGTGAAGAAATTTCTCCTCATCTCAGTGCTAAATGGCCAGCCCCTTATTCTGAGACTGACCCCTAGTTCTAGACTCCCCAGCCAGGGAAAACATCTTCCCAGTATCTACCCTGTCAAGTCCCTTAAGAATTTTATATGTTTCAATGAGATCACCTCTCATTCTTCTAAAGTCTAGAGAATATAGACCCAGTCTACTCAATCTCTCCTCATGGGACAATTCCCTCATCTCAGGAATCAGTCTAGTAAACTTACGCTGCACTCCCTTTAAGGCAAGTATATCCTTCCTTGGGTAAGGAGACCAAAACTGTACACAGTATTCCAGGTGTGGTCTTACCAAGACTCTATATAATTGGAGTAAACTGGGAGAAAATCTTGAAAAACAGTGGGAAATCTTTAAAAGGGTAATCAATAGAGTTCGAGAGATGTATTCCACTAAAAATCAAAAACCAACACTCTAATTATGAAGCACTGTGGATGAATGAAGAGCTAAAAGAAAATTGAATGTACATATTTGTGTATATAATATGTAGTGCATGTATGTATGCCCACGCATTCCATAGAAGAGGGGGATAGTGCCAGAGGACAGCTAATATTGTTCCTAATATATGCAAAGGTAGATGGAACTATAGACCAGTCAGCTTAACATCAGTGATAGGAAAGATACTGGAATCTATACTAAAAAGTAATAGAACAGCATCTAGAGACAGAAAATATAATAGTCAGCGTGCATTCTGAAAGGGTAGGTGATAGAATTTTTTGAAGAGATAACTGAAAGAGTAGACCAAGATAATGCAGTAGATGTCATATACTTGGATTTTCAAAAGGCCTTCGATAAGGTACCACACAGTCGGTTCATGACAACGGTTAGGGCATGTGGAGTCGGGACAAATAGGTGAATGGATAGCAAATTGGCTAAAAAATAGAAAGCAGAGAGTTGGGGTAAAAGCTAGTTATTCAGATTGGAGGAAGGTAGAAAGCAGTGTCGCACAAGGATCAGTGTTGGGATCACTGTTATTCCTAATTTGGATTTGGGAACAAGTAACTCAATATCAAAATTTGCAGATGATACCAAATTAGGGGTATAGCTAACACTGAGGAGGAATGCAACAGAATACAAGACAATTAGAAAACTTGCAGACTGGGCAGTTAAGTGGCAAATTAACTTTAACATAGATAAATGTGAGGTGTTGCTCTTTGGTAGGAAAAATAGAAACATCACCTGCACCTTAGAAAATAAGAAACTGAATGGGGTAAAAAAACAAAGGGATCTAGATGAACAAATCATTAAAAGCAGCATTGCAGGTCAGCAAAGCAATTAAAACTGCTAACAAAGCACTGGGATTTATTTCTAGGGCTATAGAATTCAAAAGTGGTGGTTATGTTAAACTTGTATAGGGTCCTGGTCAGGTTGCACTTAAAAGTACTGTGCACAGTTCTGGTCTCTATATAAAAGGGACATAAAAGCACTGGAGACTGTGCAAAAAATGTTATAAGGATGGAACCAGAACTGAGAGATTACAGCTATCGGGGAAAGATTGAACAAGTTGGGAAAAGACTTAGAGGTAACCTGATAGAGGCCTTTAAAATTATGAATGGGTTAGACAGGGTAGATGTGGGAGAATCCAAAACTACGGGCCATAAATACTAGATAGTTACTAATAAATCCAATAGGGATATAAGGAGAAATTTCTTTATTCAGAGAGTGGTTAGAAAGTTGAACTCACTACCACAGGAAGTGGTTGAGGCAAATAGCTCAGATGCTTTCAAAAGGAAACTAGACAAGTATAGGAGAGAAAAGAGAACAAAAAGATGTGCTGAAAGGCTGAGATGAGGTAGATGGAATGGGAGTAGACTCGTGCAGTATAAACACCAGCACAAACTAGTTGGGCTGAATGGCCTGTTTCTGTATTGTGGATATTCTATGGATTAGATTCAGTTGAACAGTTAGCTGACATAGATTGTATTTAGGTTTCAGTCAACCATGTACATTTAGTAATTCATTATTGTAAAGGGGATTTTCAAGATGAACAGTTATCTTTTGAGAGGGTTGTTATTGAAGTGGCTTCTTCCCTCCTAATAGCTCTGAATAAAATGAAACTGTTGTGAAGTGTTGTATAATTTAATTAAAATATGTTTGGAGCAGCAATGAAGTAAGATTAGTATATGCAATAATTTGTGTACCACAATTTGGTTATCTGGTTTCTAATTTGTGGAGATATTTATTATGTCGCCACTGGAATGACTTCTCCTCACTCACGCACTCTTTCTCCAGTGATTTATAGGCAGACGTCTAATTATGATTGTATTTTTTACAGAGACAAATTATTCCCGGCATTTGGATTTGGTGCCCAAATACCCCCTACCTGGCAGGTATATATAGATCATTTGTATAAAAGATATTCAAATATCATATTTTTATATACAAGTCATACTATGTAGTGGCATTTTTCCTGTAGGTATCTCACGAGTTTCCACTTAACTTCAACCCTGAAAACCCATTTTGTGGAGGTATGGAACATATATTTACTTTGTCCCCTTCTTCCTCCCCATTTAAAAAGTTATTACAATGTGGTTAAAGCAATGATGAGATTCCAAGTAAGATGTGGGACTGTCCATGTGACATTACTTTGTTGTCATATGCCATCAAAATAATTGATTACCTTTTTTTAATTCATTCGTGAGATGTGGGCATCGCTGGCAAGGCCAGCACTTATTGCTCATCTCTAAATGCTCTTGATCAGGTGGTGGGGAACTGCCTTCTTGCACTGCTGCTGTCCGTGTGGTGAAGGTACTCCAAACTGTTAGGGAGGGAGTTCCAAGATTTTGAAGCTGGATGCTCACGCCGTTGAGTATAGGCGACGATGAAACAAAGGCGATATACTTCCAAGTCAGGATGGTGTGTAACTTGGAGGTTATCTCCTGCATTTGAGGTACCCAACCCTCGTGGAACTAATCTAACCTGATTTTCTTGTCTCTTCTCACAGCAACCAATACCTTGATCCTTATGCCTTTTACTGATGCTTTAAAAATACTTTTCCAAATGTAGCACAACAATTTTTTCTCTCAACTCTCCACTCCTGGCTTTGATGACTAATGCTAAGGTATGGCACCACTGATGCTCTTAGCCCTTCAGCACGTCACTTCAGGTATGAGCCCACGTATGTGTTGACGGAATGTTCCAACTGAGAGGGGCATCATGGTTGAACCTATTCCAGTTGCTACCCACTGCCATTGGATGGACACTTTCTGGGGATTGACGGTCACTTGAGAGCTGTCAGGAGCTAGGACCCTAGTTAACTAACCAGCAGCCTAGCCCAGCCCAGGACATGGATTATAATTATAGTACCTCCACCACCACCACCTTGGCTGAGATCCACTATTCAGCACAAACCAAGGATCAAACCTGAAACTTTCATAATCTATGTTGCTCAGTATCACACTATTCAGTGGCTTTTCCCACTGTGACATTGTGGATAGGGTTTGGAAGGGGACAGAGATAATGGGAGCTCGCTTCAAATCCTAAGATAGAAAACAAAATGTTCCAGCAGTCGCTCAGGCAACATGCTCAACAATACTGTTTTTTTGCCTTGAAGTCTAAAATAAAAAGCAATTTGTGTAATTTTGAACATCTATTTCAATCTGAGAGCTGAAAACGTTGCTGTGTTTCATTTTAATCCATTGCATGTGATGTATTTTTTAAAATGTTGTAATGGGATGAAAAAAATAGTTCATAATTTTCTTCAAATACCCAGTTATGTCAGACCTCTTGGCTGTCCCAATCAATCGGCTCAACTTCTTGGATTATGGAGAACAGAAGGTATTAAAGTCTGATTTTTTTTTTTTTTGGTGCTAGCCCACTAATTACCTAATTAAAGCTTGTGCAGACGGCCTCTCTTCCTCCACCCTCCATGGACTTGAACGTAATCTGGGTCAAGTCCTGGAGAGGAGTTTGAAGCCACAACCTCCTGATTTGAAGGTGACCGTGAAGTCTGAGACATCAAAATGAGTTTTATTCTGCACTTGGCTATGTTATACCTGAGTTTGATGCTGACAAAAATGCGGCGAGTAGAAGAATAATGAGCACAAAATGCAGGCTTTTTATTCATTCACGGGATGTGGGCGTCGCTGCCCACCCCTAATTGCCCTTGAGAAGGTGGTGGTGAGCTGCTGCCTTGAAACCACTGCAGTCCGTTTGGTGAAGGTACTCCCACAGTGCTGTTAGGTAGGGAGTTCCAGGATTTTGACCCAGCGACAATGAAGGAATGGCAATATATTGCCAAGTCAGGATGGTGTGTGATTTGTAGGTGATGGTGTTTCCATGCGCCTGCTGCCCTTGTCCTTCTTGGCAGTACAGGTCGTGAGTTTGGGAGGTGCTGTCGAAGAAGGAATGTGATGGTAGATGATTCATTGTTCTTGCTGATCTCGGCTCATGTAACTTCTGAAATGATCAATCTTCTCAGTATCTATATAGTATATTGTCCCCAACATTCACTGACCTTTTACTAAATATGGTTCCTTGGATATATCTTATTAATGGTAAAGGATTTTAATGTCAGTGGATTAAGTACTAGTCTCTGGAGTCGAGATGAACCTAAGATCTTCTATCTTACAGGTGAGAGTACTATTCAAGGCGGCTTCAAACCTAAAGCCCAGCAGTGAAATACAGTTTGCTAATCCATGGTGTTACTCAATCCTAACTATCAACACAGAGGAATATAGAGTACCATGGGTAGCCACTAAAAAAAAAAAAAATTGAAATATCAGGGCTTTCCCTTATCTGTGCTTCCATATTGTTTGGTGGAATGAGAGGTAAAGAGCAGTGGCGTTCTGATGCTCCCAGTCTGAAGATGGGAATATTGAAAAAGCAATGTCCTCTCATCAGGAAACAGTAATTTTCTTCTCAAGTACACAAGAACATAAGAAATAGGTGCAGAAGTAGGCCACACTACCCCTCGACCCCAATGAGATCATGGCTGAACTTCTATATCAACTCCACTTTCCCGCCTGATCCCCATATCCCTTGATTCCCCTAGAGTCCAAAAATCAATCTATCTCAGCCTTGAATATATTCATTGACTGAGCATCCACAGCCCTCCTAGGGTAAAGAATTCCAAAGATTCACAACCCTCCTGAGTGAAGAAATTTCTCCTCATCTCAGTCCTAAATGGCTGACCCCTTATCCTGAGACTATGCCTCCCCAGTTCTGGACTTTCCAGCCAGAGGAAACAGCCTCTCGGCATCTACCCTGTCAACCCCTCTTAAGAATTTTATATATTTCAATGAGATCGCCTATCTTCTAAACTCCAGAGAATATAGGCCCATTCTACTCGATCTCTCCTCATAGGATAGTCCTCTCATCCCAGGAATCAATCTAGTGAACCAACGTTGCACCCTCCTCTAAGGCAAGTATATCCTTCCTTGTTTAAGGAGACCAAAATTGTACACAGTATTCCAGTTTTGATCTTGGCAAAGCCCTATATAATTGCAGCAAGACTTCCTTACTCTTATACTCTAACCCCCTTGCAATAAAGGCGAACATACCATTTGCCTTCCTAATTGCTTGCTGTATCTGCATGTTAACTTTCTGTGTTTCATGTACAAGGACACCCAAATTCCTCTGAATACCAACATTTACTAGTCTCACATCTTTTTAAAAAAAAATTCTGCTTTTCCATTCTTCCTACCAAGTAATTGATCTAGATTGTAAACATACAGGGGTATTTGACAATTAGGAAGGACAGACAGGAAGGAAAGGGAGGTGGGGTTGCTCTGTTAATCAAGGATGGAATCACTGCAATAGTCAGAAATGATATTGGGTCAAAGGATCAGGATAGTGAAACAGTTTGTGTGGAGATAAGGAATAATAAGGGGAAAAAGTCACTAGTGGGTGTAGTCTATAGCCCTCCTAATAGTTGCAACTCTGTTGGTCGGAGTATAAATCAGGAAATAGTTGGGGCTTGTAATAAGGGGACAGCTATAATCATGGGGGATTTTAACTTTCATATTGACTGGACAAATCAAATTGGGCATGGCAGCCTTGAAGAGTGCATTAGGGACGGGTTCCTTGAGCAGTATGTAACTGAACCTACCAGGGGGCAGGCAATCTTGGATCTGGCCCTGTGTAATGAGACAGGATTAATAAAAAATGTCCTAGTAAAGGATCCCCTTGGACAAATTCAGTTGGAGGGTGAGAAAGTTGGATCTCAAACCAGCGTACTGAGCTTAAATAAAGGAGACTATGAAGGTACGAGAGTAGAATTGACTAAAGTGGACTGGGAAAATAGATTAAAGTGTAGGACGGTACAAGAGCAGTGGTCTACATTCAAGGAGATATTTCACAACTTTCAAGATAAATATATTCCACTGAGGAAAAAGGGGAGTAAAAGAAAAGATAGCCATCCGTGGCTTAGTAAAGTAATAAAGGATAGTATCCGACTGAAAACAAGGGCATGTAAAGCAGCCAAATCTAGTGGGAGGATAGAAGATTGGGAAGCATTTAAAAGCCAGCAAAGAATAACTAAAAGATTAATTAAGAAAGGGAAGATAGATTATGAAAGTAAACTAGCAAAAAATATAAAAACGAATAGCAAAAGTTTCTACAGTTATATAAAAAGAAAAAGGGTGGCTAAAGTGAACGTTGGTCCCTTAGAGGATGAGACCGGGAAATTAGTGGTGGGGAACATGGAGATGGCAAAAACGCTGACCCAATATTTTGTATCAGTCTTTACAGTAGAGGACACTAAGAATATCCCAACACTGGACAAACAGGGGGCTATGGCGGGGGGGAGCTAATCACGATTAAAATCACTAAGGAGGTGGTACTCGGTAAAATAATGGGACTTAAGGTGGATAAATCCCCCGGACCTGATGGCTTACATCCTAGGGTCCTGAGAGAAGTAGCGGTAGGGATTGTGGATGCATTGGTGGTGATTTTCCAAAATTCCCTGGACTCAGGAAAGGTCCCGGCAGATTGGAAAACTGCTAATGTAATGCCCTTATTTAAGAAGGGAAGTAGACAAAAGGCTGGAAAATATAGACCAGTTAGCCTAACATCTGTGGTTGGTAAAATGTTGGAGTCCATTATTAAGGAAACAGTGACAGGGCATTTGGATAAACATAATTTAATAGGACAGTCAGCATGGTTTTGTGAAGAGGAAGTCCTGTTTGACAAATTTGCTTGAATTTTTTGAGGACGTAACATACAGGGTGGATATGGGGAAACGGTGGATGTGGTGTATTTGGACTTCCAAAAGGCATTTGACAAGGTGCCACACAAAAGATTACTGATCAAGATAAAAAATCATGGGATTGGGGGTAATATACTGGCATGGGTGGAAGATTGGCTATCTAACAGAAAATAGAGAGTTGGGATAAATGGTTCGTTCTGGGGCTGGCAATCAATAACTAGTGGTGTTCCGCAGGGGTTAGTGCTGGGACCCCAACTCTTTACAATCTATATAAACGATTTGGAGGAAGGGACCGAGTGCAACATATCCAAGTTTGCCGACGATACAAAGATGGGAGGGAAAGCAGTGAGTGAGGAGGACATAAAAAACCTGCAAAAGGACATAGACAGACTAAGTGAGTGGGCAGAGATTTGGCAGATGGAATATAATACTGGAAAGCGTGAGGTTATGCACTTTGGCAGAAAAAATCAAAGAGCAAGTTATTATCTAAATGGAGAGAAACTGCAAAGTGCTACAGTACAAAGGGATCTGGGGGTCCTGGTGCATGAAACACAAAAAGTTAGTATGCAGGTGCAGCAGGTGATCAGGAAGGCCAATGGAATCTTGGCTTTTATTGCAAGGGGGATGGAGTATAAAAACAGGGAAGTCTTGCTGCAGTTATACAGGGTGTTGGTGAGGCCACACCTGGAATACTGCGTGCAGTTTTGGTTTCCATATTTAAGAAAAGATATACTTGCTCTCGAGGCAGTTCAGAGAAGGTTCACTCGGTTATTCTGGAGATGAGGGGGTTGACTTATGAGGAAAGGTTGAGTAGGTTGGGCCTCTACTCATTGGAGTTCAGAAGAATGAGAGGCGATTTTATCGAAACATGTAAGATTGTGAGGGGGCTTGATCGGGTGGATTCGGTGAGGATGTTTCCACTGATGGGTGAGACTAGAACTAGGGGGCATAATCTTAGAATAAAGGGCTGCCCTTTCAAAACTGAGATGAGGAGAAACTTCTTCACTCAGAGGGTGGTAAATCTATGGAATTTGCTACCCCAGAGAGCTGTGGAAGTTGCAACATTAAATAAATTTAAAACGGAGATAGACAGTTTCTTAGCAGATAAGGGAATTAGGGGTTACGGGGAGAGGGCAGGGAAGTGGACGTGAGTCTAGGTTCGGATCAGCCATGATCCTATTGCATGGCGGAGCAGGCCCGAGGGGCCGTATGGCCTACTCCTGCTCCTACTTCTTATGTTCTTATAGCTGAGGCCCAAGCACTGATCATTGTGGCACTCCACTAATTACACCCTGCCATCCTGAAAATGACCCGTTTATTCTTGCTCTGTTTTCTGTCCATTATCCAATCCTCAATCCATGCTAATGTATTACCCCCAATTCCTTGAGCTCTAACCTTGTGTAACAGCCTCTTGTGTGGCACCTTATTGAATGCCTTCTGAAAATCCAAATATACTACATCCACTGGTTTCCCCCTTATCTACCTTGCTAGTTACATCCTCAAAAAACTCGAATAGATTTGTCAAACATGATTTCCCTTTCATAAAATCGCGTTGACTCTGCCTAATCGTATTGTGATTTTCCAAGTGCCCTGTTACCATGTCCTTAATAATAGATTCTAGCATTTTCCCTACTACTGATGTCAGTCTAACTGGCCTATAATTCCCTGTTTTCTTTCTCCCTCCTTTCTTGAACAGGGCGGTTCCATTTGCTCCTTTCCAATCCACGGGGGTCATTCTAGAATTTAGGGAATTCTGAAAGATCACAAGCAATGCATCCACTATCTCTGCAGCCACCTCTTTTAAAATCCTAGGATGAAGGCCATTAGGTCCAGGGGATTTGTCAACTTTTAGTCCTATTAATTTCCCCAGTACTTTTTCTTTTAATATTAATTATTTTAAGTTCCTCACTCTCATTAGACTCTTGGTTCCCCACAATTTCCCCATATGTTCTTTGTGCCCTCTACTGTGAAGACAGACAATATATTTGTTTAACGTCTCTGCCATTTTCTTATTCCCCATTATAATTTATCCTGTCTCTGCCTCTAAGGGACTCTTGTTTACTTTTATTAATCTCTTGCTTTTTACATACTTGTAAAAGCTCTTGCAATCTGGTTTTTATATTTCTTGCTAGTTTACTCTCATTCTATTTTCTCCCTCTATCAATCTCTTGGTCATCCATTGCTGATTTTTAAAACCCTCCCTATCCTCAGGCTTACTCTATTTTTGGCAACATTGTAAGCCTCTTTTAATCGAATACTATCCTTAACTTCTCTAGTTAGCCATGGTTTTGCTACTTTTCCAGTGGAGTTTTTATTTCTCAAGGGAATGTATATTCGTTGAGAATTATGAATGATTTCTTTAAATGTTTGCCATTGCTTATCACAGAATCCCCACAGTGCAGATAGAGGCCATTTCGGCCCATCAAGCCTGCACCGACACATATCCCACCCTATCCCCGTAACCCCACGTATTTAATCCCCTAACACTAAGGGTCAATTTATCATAGCCAAATCAACCTAACCCGCACATCTTTGGACTGTGGGAGGAAACCGGAGCACCCGGAGGAAACCCACGCAGACACAGGGAGAATGTGCAAACTCCACACAGACAGTCGCCCGACGCCAGATTTGAACCCGGGTCCCTGGCGCTGTGAGGCAACAGTGCTAACCACTATGCCACCGTATCTACCATATCTTTTAATTTTAATTTCCCAATCTACCTTAGCCAACTCACCCCCTCATACCTTCGTAATTGGCTTTTTTTTAAATTTAAGACCCTAGTTTCAGACTTAACCACATCACTCAAACTTAATATGAAATGCTATCCTATTATGATCACTCTTCCCCAGAGGATCCTTTACGATAAGATTACTAATTAACCCTGTCTCTTTACACAATATGTGATCTAAAATAGACTGTTCCATAGTTGGTTCCTCGACATACTTTTCTAGAAAATTGTCGTGAATGCATTCCATGAACTCGTCCTCCAAGCTACTTTTGCCAATTTGGTTTGCCCAGCCTAATATGAAGATTAAAGTCCCCCATGATTATTGCATTACCCTTGTTACGTGCTCCTCTAATTTTCTGATTTATACTCTGCTCAACACTATGATTACTGTTAGGGGGCCTATAAACTACTCTCACTAGGGGGCCTATAAACTACTCTCACTAGTGTTTTATGCCCTTTGTTATTTCTTAGCTCCACCCATACTGATTTTACATCCTGATTTTCTGGGCTAAGACCTTTTTTCACTACTGCCTTTATCTCCTCTTATTATTAGGGCCACCCTACCTCCTTTCCATTTTGCCTGTCTTCTAAAAGTCAAGTACCCTGGAAATTTAGTTCCCAACCTTGGTTGCCCTGCAACCACATCTAGGTAATGGTTACTGGATCAAACCCATTTATCTCTATTTATGCCATTAATTCATCTATTGTATCACAAATGCTTTGTGCATTCAAATATAGCGCCTTTAAATTTAACTTTTTACTATCTTTTCCCCCTGATGTGGCCTTAGCTGCTGATGCCCTATTAACTTTGTTAAAAACTCTGTCCCTTCCTGACACATTCTGTATGATTTTACCCAAATCGTTACCCTGCTCTACAGCCTTGACTTTTCTCTTTAGACTTCTAAATTTACCTTTACCTGATCCTCTCCCCCCCTCCCGCCTTATTAGTTTAAAGCCCTATCTACTGCTTTAGTTATTCGATTCACCAGGACACCGGTTCTAGCCCGTCCCAACGGAACAACTCCCCTTTTCCCCAGTACTAGTGCCATTGCCCCTTGAATTGAAACCCCTGCCTCCCACACCACTCTTTCAGCCACGCATTTAAACCTCTAATCTATTTGTTCCAATGCTAATTTGCACGTGGCTCAGGTAACAATCCAGAGATTATTACCGTTTTGAGGTTCTGCTTTTTCATTTGCACGCTTGCTCCTCAAACTCCCTCAGCAAAACTTCATTCCTAGTTCTACCTATGTCATTTGCCCCTTGGTTCCTATGTGGGACCACAGCAACTGGATCCTCCCCCTCCTGCTCCAAGTTCTTCTCCAGCCATGAGGAGATGTCCTTAACACAGCCATCAGGACTCCAGTTGCCGCTAAAGTTCCATTTTAGTTCAAAGTGACTTAAGCTTCTAATTATGTCCCCTAATCCTGTTATCTTGGTTCTGCACAAAGAACTTCTAGTGGTCTGACTCACTCCTTTCACTGTTCAGCTGGCTTGTGTTAAATGGGTGGATCAGTGTAAGTGATTTGGAATGATCATGTATAATAGGGAGAGACAAGTTGTTCTAATCACATTGATGGACCAACCAAATGGCATGTCTTGGTAGTGTCTGAATTTGATTCAGTATCAAAGTATTACTGTTTGTTTACAGTTTGGTGAATTATTTGTCCACTGCCTCTAGATCTTTACAGATTGTAAAATGTTATGATCAAGACATTCATGTTAAAAATGTCAGTCTGATCATATCCTATGACTCTTCATATGATGCAGACTTTAAGTTTTAAATGTTTGTGCCTCCATGCCATTCTCTCAATTGGTGCTTTTAAAATTGAAACCATTTTTAGAAAGAATGGTCTTGCATTTATATTGATCCTTCCTCAGAACATCTGCAAGCACTGCAGATTAAATGAGTTGCTTTTGAAGTGCAGTCACTATTGTTATGGTAAACTGTTCAACCTCCGTCGCCTCCAGTCCAGATCCAAGATCGTCTCATCCTCTGTCGTCTAATTACAGTATGCAGATGACGCTTGCGTCTGCGCTCGCTCGGAGGTCGAACTCCAAACCATCGTCAACACCTTCACCAAAGCGTACGAGAGCATAGGCCTTGCACTAAACATCCGTAAGACAAAGGTCCAGGTGGGCAGAGGAAACGCTTCAAGGACACCCTCAAAGCCTCCTTGAAAAAGTGCAACATCCCCACTGACACGTGGGAATCCCTGGCCCAAGACAGCACAAAGTGGAGGAGAAGCATCCGGGAAGGTGCCGAACCCCTCGAGTCTCTTCGCCGGGAGCAAGCGGAAGCCAAGCGCAAGGAGCGCACGTCAACCCAAGCACCCCACCCACCCGCCCCTTCAACCACCATCTGCCCCACCTGTGACCGAGAGTGTAGGTCCCGCATTTGACTCATCAGTCACCTGAGAACTCATTTTTAATGTGGAAGCAAGTCATTCTCGGTTCCGAGGGACTGCCTAAGAAGAGGGTAGAAAACACCAGCCAATTTAATCACAGCAGAGTCAAAGTAAACGCAATGAATGACTGGTTAATCTTGTTTTTGTGGTGTTGGTTGAGGGGAAAATGTTTGCCAGGATACTGGAGAAAACTAAATGCTCCTCTTGAAAAATGCAACAGGATCTTTCACATGCATGTAAACAGGAAAACGGGACCTCAGTTTAACATCTCATCCAATTAGACAGAACTTTGGACAATGTAGCACTCCTTCAAAATTGCACTAAAGTGCCAACCTAGCTTATGGGCTGAAGTTGTGAAATGTGGTTAACACCCACAACCATTTGACTCCGGTGCTAAGAAATGAGCCGAGCTGACACTTGGCACTTTAACCTTAAAGTATGTGGTTTATCAGGCAAAAATATTCTGAAAACATGTATGGGAGGCAAGCAAGATCTCTGCCGCCTCATTTTTTTGTGATTTCCTGAGAAGCATTTAACTTACTAAAATTTAACTTTTTAAAATCACATTCCCTGAATGAAAATACAGGGAAAATAATAGGGTAATAATAGTGGGGGATTTCAACTTCCCCAATATAAATTGGGATAGTCAGAGTGTGAAAGGCTTAGAGGGTGCAGAATTCTTAAAGTGCATCCAGGAGAGCTTTTTGAGCCAACATGTAGAAAGTCCTACAAGAGAGGGGGCGGTACTGGACCTAATTCTGGGGAATGTAGCCGGGCAAGTGGTGGAAGTGTCAGTAGGGGAGCATTTTGGCGACAGTGACCATAATTCGGTGAGATTTAAGGTGGTCATGGAAAAAGACAAAGACGGCCCGGAAATAAGGGTTCTAAATTGGGGGAAGGCCGATTTTAATATGATAAGGCAGGATCTGGCCAAAGTGGACTGGGAGCAGCTGCTTATAGGAAAATCCACATCAAAACAATGGGAGACTTTCAGAAGGGAAATAGAGAGAGTACAACGCCAACATGTTCCTGTAAAGGTCAAGGGTGGGACCAACAAGCAAAGGGAACCTTGGATGACAAGGGATATACAAAAATGCATTAGAAATAAAAGGGGGGCTTTTGGCAGTTACAAAAGACTAAAGACGGAGGAAGCCCTAGAGGAGTATAAAAAGTGCAGGGGCATACTTAAAAAAGAAATTAGGAGGGCGAGGAGGGGCCATGAAATAACACTGGCGAGCAAAATAAAGGAAAATCCTAAGATGTTTTATAAGTCTATTAAGGGCAAGAGGATAACCAGGGAAAGGGTAGGGCCCATTAGGGACCAAAGTGGCAATCTGTGTGTAGAGCCAGATGATGTAGGCGGGGTTTTAAATGAATTTTTTGCATCTGTGTTCACTATGGAGAAAGACGATGCAGACATAGAAATCGGGCAAGGGGACTGTGACATACTTGAACATATTAGCATCGAGAGGGAGGAGGTGCTAGCGGTTTTAGCAGGCCAAAAAGTGGATAAATCCCCAGGCCCGGACGAGATGTATCCCAGGCTGCTGTGGGAGGCAAAGGAGGAGATTGCAGGGGCTCTGACACTAATTTTCAGAACCTCTCTGGCCACAGGGGATGTACCAGAGGACTGGAGAACAGCTAACGTAGTACCATTATTCAAGAAGGGTAGCAGGGATAAACCAGGGAATTACAGGCCAGTGAGTCTAACATCTGTGGTGGGGAAATTATTGGAAAAAATTCTGAGGGACAAAATTAATCTCCACTTGGAGAGGCAAGGATTAATCGGGGATAGTCAGCATGGCTTTGTCAAGGGTAAATCATGTCTGACAAATCTGATCGAATTTTTCGAGGGGGTGACTAGTGGGGTGGATGAGGGAAATGCTGTGGATGTGGTTTACATGGACTTCAGTAAAGCTTTTGACAAAGTCCCGCATAGGAGACTGGTTAAGAAGGTAAGAGCCCATGGGATCCAGGGTGCCTTGGCGCGTTGGATCCTAAACTGGCTGAGTGGCAGGAGGCAGAGGGTGATGGTTGAAGGTTGCTTTTGTGACTGGAAGCCTGTGTCCAGTGGGGTACCTCAGGGATCGGTGCTGGATCCCTTGTTGTTCGTGATCTACATAAATGATTTGGATGAGAATGTAAAAGGTATGATCAGTAAGTTCGCAGATGACACGAAAATTGGTGGGGTGGTAAATTGCGAGGAGGAAAGCCTCCGGCTACAGGACGATATAAACGGGTTGGTCAGATGGGCGGAAAAGTGGCAAATGGAATTTAACCCTGAAAAGTGCGAGGTGATGCATTTTGGACGGACAAATAAGGCAAGGGAATACACAATGAGTGGTAGGACCCTAGGAAGTACAGAGGGTCAGAGGGACCTTGGTGTACATGTACATAGATCCCTGAAGGCAGCGGAGCAGGTAGATAAGGTGGTTAAAAAGGCATATGGGATACTTGCCTTCATTAGCCGAGGCATAGAATATAAGAGCAGGGAGGTTATGATGGAGCTGTACAAAACGCTGGTGAGGCCACAGCTGGAGTACTGTGTGCAGTTCTGGTCGCCTCACTACAGGAAGGATGTGATTGCTTTGGAGAGGGTGCAGAGAAGATTCACCAGGATGTTACCTGGGATGGAGCGCCTCAGTTGTTCGTGATCTACATAAATGATTTGGATGAGAATGTAAAAGGTATGATCAGTAAGTTCGCAGATGACACGAAAATTCATTCATTCAGAGAGGCTGGACAGGCTGGGGTTGTTTTCCTTGGAGCAGAGAAGGCTGAGGGGGGACCTGATTGAGGTGTACAAAATGATGAGGGGCATAGATAGGGTCGATAAAGAGGAACTTTTCCCCTTAGTGGGGGGGTCAATAACAAGGGGGCATAGATTCAGGGTAAGGGGCAGGAGATTTGGAGGGGATTTGAGGAGGAACTTTTTCACCCAGAGGGTGGTTGGAATGTGGAACTCAATGCCTGAAAGGGTGGTAGAGGCAGGAACCCTCACAACATTCAAGAAGCATTTGGATGAGCACTTGAAATGCCACTGCATACAAGGCTATGGACCAAATGCTGGAAAATGGGATTAGACTGGACAGGGATGGATGGGCGGCGCAGACACGATGGGCCGAAGGGCCTCTTTCTGTGCTGTAAAACTCTGACTCTATGGCATGTGCATATGCTCTTGTGAAGCAGAAACTCTTCTGGAAAGCAGCACTGTTATAAGTGGTATGCACGTCAATGCTGTATTGTAACTCATGATCCTGATAGCAACTACTTTGAAACTTCTGCCATTTATTTATGCATAATCAAGTTCTCTTGAGTTATAGTTTAAAAAAAAAAAGCAGACTGCAAATTGTAAATTATTGTACTCCATTTTAATTGCCCATAACTCACCATTATAAGTAGAAGCATTGAGTTCATGAAAGTTCTGAGCATGTGATGTGTTTAGTCTATTTTGTGATTGCTTCAATAACTACCACCTCGTAATGGCTCCCTCATGGTAAGAAAAATACAGTCCGGGCACACTCAAGTCTTGCAGAACTTGAGACTGAAATTAGAGTGGCACCAAATGGGGTGTTAATAAACTCATTTATTAACATTTTATTACTGATTGGGTTCTGTAGGGGTGCAGGGGATAGCTGATGCCTACCGCAACTGTCTTCCTCAAGTCAGGCTATATGGACCCACAAACTTCTCTCCAATAATAAACCATGTGGGAAGATTTGCAGCTGCAGCAGCGCAGCAGCCAAAAGCTTCTGTAAGTATTTCAACTCATACAGTTGCACCCACTAACTCCTATATCTGAGCAGGTGGTGATAGAGCAGCTTTGACAGATGCTAGGAAGCGGATCATGTACCCCAGTGTCCCGATGAGGAATTATGTGCTCAAAACTGGAATGGGGAGAAAATAGTAACACTTCATA
This sequence comes from Somniosus microcephalus, assembly GCF_052327205.1. Taxonomy (NCBI): domain Eukaryota; kingdom Metazoa; phylum Chordata; class Chondrichthyes; order Squaliformes; family Somniosidae; genus Somniosus; species Somniosus microcephalus. Next base: position 90,715,226 of record NC_140993.1, on the reverse strand, counting down.
TAATATTTAGAATCTCAAAGATCATTGATATCCAAGGTTTAAATGTTTAGGACAATGACAAAGTAATTGATATTCCACAATCACATTATTAGTATTTTGAGAAAGGAAAGAATCCCGAATAAATATTTTTTCTCTTTTGCTGAAGACATGGCTTCTTGCTGGGGTGTAGTTTCATGAACACTGGGCAGCCTCAGTACCTCATTCTTCTCTTCATTTTGTGAGCCTAGATAGTGAATATCATGAAGCTATTTGGGGGGTAGAGAGGGGGTGAAGAGACACAAATGATGGCCAAGTCTGATTCTGTCCTTGCCTGCATGTTTTCCAGCAGGAGTTAATGATCAGGAGCATGAGTCTGCTTTTTCCCCTTGCTTCTTGAAGGATAATTGTAGCATTTTTTCCACCATATCAGCTGAGATCAGCAAACTCAATGCAGGCCATGATTGAACTTCAAACCTTCTCGGTCTGTGTGGCTACGTTCCACATTAGGAAGTGTATTTCCTGAGTGAGTCCTGAATACTGACCTCGAGTATGTAATTGTGTCAAAAAGGATATATATTTTTTTTACAAATCTCAAACGCTGCCAAAATCACGGAGTGGTTAATATTTTAATCCAGTATATGAGTTATATATTTTTGAATTTTAGTAGTTACAAGTAAAACTGCTTTACTTTTGCTTTAAAATTTGGACACCTAGAGAAGTTGTTAGCATGCTTTACTAGTGAAATCTGCATTTAAATAAAATTAGGTGGAATGCAAGGCTCAGCATACATAGTTAAATTAATTTCAACACATGGTAATTGTTGGAAGAAATAGTCATAATTCAATTGTTTCACGATCTTTAATTAAACTATTGAGAAGCTATGCTTTGTTTGATCTTGACACATTAATCCATTTGCTGTATATGATTTTGATGAATTATTTATGGTAAGATCGCTTTTATTTTGGCAGCAATATTTCATCCTGCTGATCATCACGGATGGAGTGATAACAGATTTAGATAATACACGACAGGCCATTGTGAATGCCTCTAAGTTGCCAATGTCCATCATCATTATTGGTGTTGGCGGTGCAGATTTTAGTGCCATGGAATTTCTAGATGGTGACGATGGTGTTCTGAGATCACCCACTGGAGAAGTCGCTATCCGAGATATTGTTCAGTTTGTGCCTTTTAGGAAGTTTCAAAATGTAAGTATGTAACGCTGCCCAGTAATAATAATAGTTTTGAATCCTACTTCACAGGCTTGAAATAACAAAGTATTGTATTAGACAAATGTATGAAATATTGTAAAATCTGACATACAAGTCACATTCATGAAGGTCTTTAAATATGACTGGTAAAACTGAAAATGAATGAATTAAGAAAATCTCACTGCGCAACTGGGATTTCTAGAGATGCGCCTCCTGAAAGAACCAGATCATAGAATCATCTCTAATATTTACAAGATGCAGATGCTATGGCATAAGGTGCAAGCAGCAAAATTGCAAGTGTGTTGCATCTGGTTGATCCATTTGCACATGCCTGTTAATATAATGGGTAAATATTTTAGCTAGCTCTAGTGTTAAATAATGCTTTTATAAAAAAAAAGTAAACCCACTTCATGGATAATGTGACTGTGTGTCACAATTTTATAGATACATGTACTGAAGTTTGAGTCATGAGTTGAATACAGCTGGTAGAGGGATTGTTTTTGAACATGTCATTGTGTGTTAAATTTTTGCCAAATTTCAGTGGAAATGATTATACCAACAGTGTGATTGGTCTCATAGTTTACTTTGTGGCACCTCAAAATAGTCCCTTAAAATGGTATTACTGGTATAAGATGATTGCATCAAAATGTGTAAGTTAGAAGTTCACAACACTGACATTTAGTATGAGGCTGCAAAATCTGCATAAAATTGAATACCAGAAAACCTGCTGAACAACTGCAGCAAATCTTTGGCATCAAAACAAGTTTCCTTTTAGAGAAGTGGAACATTATGGCCCAGGTCTTTGTTTTTGTGGATTTGGTGTGGTGATGCTTCTGCTTTCCAAAAAGATATTCCCTGGCTAATCTTGTGGCCATGGGTTATTGAAATAATTTTGGAAGGCACTCTGGCCTCCACCAAGGAGTCTGCCAGTACTAAGAGCAAAGTTTTGTTTGCGGCAGTCTGCTGATGAGACTTTTTAACACTTTTGAATCTGGCAATTACACAGACTTTCTGGATTTTAAAAGTTAAAGTTCCCCCTTCTGTTGCCATAGCCAATGCTAACAACCATCCCTGGCTTCCAGCATTGCTGTGGGCCAAGTGACGGAAAGTACATTGGTTGATGTATTTTCATCATTTGACTATCATTTCAATATGCGCACTCATATGGGCAGATATAGTGAGCATCACCTGTCACTTCCAACTGGAAATCTAATTGTTGTGAACACTACAGAGTGTGTCCCTGTCCCATTTTCCACCTGTGTCTGCCGCAGTTCCACCTAAAAAGCGGTGGAAGGAAGAAGGTTGCATATTTTAGTACTGCACTGATTTTGGTCGAACTATTTCATTTTAATGTGAGAGAAGCCAACTTGTCAAGATAGTTGGGTACAGCCTGCCCATATGGTTTTGAAAGTCATTGGCTAGGGTTTTCTGCTTCTAGACCAGCCTGCAATTTCCTGACCATTCAGTTTAATCAGTGGGGAAAATCACTGACTGGCGAGTGAGAAGCAGAAAAATCCCACCATTGTCACTAATATAGTTTAATGCAAACGAGCCTGGGGGTGGCGGGACTTCTGTGTGCAACATCACAAACATAAATAAGGAGAAACTGTTTCCACTGGCAGGAGGGTTGGTAACCAGAGGACATAGATTTAAGGTAATTGGCAAAAGAACCAGAGGGGAGTTGAGAATTTTTTTATGCAGCATGTTATGATCTGGAATGCACTGCCTGAAAGGTTGTTGCAAACAGATTCAATAGTAACTTTCAAAAGGGAGTTGAATAAATACTTGAAGGGGAAAAATGTGCAAGGCTATGTGGCAAGAACTGAGGAGTGGGACTAATTGGATAGCTCTTTTTCAAAGAGCCGGCACAGGCATGATGGGCCGAATGGCCTTCTGTGCTGCATGATTCTGTGATCGTGTAGACTGAAAATTTGCTGTGTGATGTCTGTCGCTTGCTGTTTCTTGTCCATATGATTGTTGTTTTTCAAACTAATAACACTCATCTCATTAAACAGGCACCCAAAGAAGTTCTTGCACAAAGTGTACTGGCTGAATTACCTCAGCAGGTGGTGTGCTACTTCAACACACGCAAACTCCGTCCTCCTAATGAGCCAAGCCCCTAAGTATCTGAATGTGTGATCTGACTTCAGTGCGTGACCTACAAATATATTCACTGGAGTACAGAAATCTTCAGTCCTGCCAGTATTAGCCACTATACTTATTTTTATGATGTATTGTTTTAGTTAAAAAGTTCTAAAAAATTTAATTCATTTCCATGTTAACATATTGAATAACTTTGATAAAACAATATAATGAAATTTGACCAGGTTAAATTGTTCTGTATGTATTTGTTATATCTTGTAAGCCAATGAAAAGACAGATCATTCAACTTACTAACTATCTAGGATTGGAGTATCTCTTGTTTCTTCTGCCCTTTCTCCTTTTTTCCCCAAACCTGTAAATTGTTTCCGTTCAGTTTTCCATTCTGATGAAAGGTTAAAAACCTGTATTATAGATGCTGAGGGCCTTCCTGTGTATTTCCAGTACTTTCTGGTTTTATTTCAGATTTCCAGCATTGCAGTTTTTTAAAATTGTATAACGGCCCAGAAATTAGGATCGGGGGGCTTGCCGCGCGTGCAGGCCCCCGATGTGCACTTACCCGGTGCGCCGACAGCTGAAGCCTGGGACCGCTTGGAATTCCTGTCACTGGCCCGGTTCAGCTGCCGGCGCGCTGTGCTTGCCTGATCCAGCGGCGTAGTTAGTGCGATGTGCCGGCTGGGATCAGGTGAGCACTGGGCAGCCAATCAGGGGAGGGGAAACTTCATTCATGAGTTTGATAGTAAGAGCTGTCAAGCTCATGAAAACTACGGGCGCCCAAAACACTACTTAAACTGTAAATAAAATTTTAAAAAACACCCCACTAATTAAATGAACTATAAATAACTTAAAACTATTTTAAACAATTAATCAAATTTTTGAAAAAAATAATTTTTTAAGAAATTGGGTCTAAAAATAAACTTACCTTACTGTAAAGTCCTTAAAAACAATAAAGCTGTGGGAAAAAATGTTATAATTTTAAATAATAGACCACTTACCTTAAAGAATCAAGTCCTTACGTCTCCTTTTTACATTTCTAAAAAGTTCAGGCCCTTACACACGGGCAAACCTGTCAAAAAGAAGGAAGTTCAACACGTGCGCGCAGGACCGTTGGACCTCTGAACCCCTTGGAGGAAATGCCGGTTTCCCGCGCATGCGCTGTGCATGCTGAAATCCGGCACTTCCAACGGGCCTACGCGTGAGTACACCATCCGTACTCGCGCGTTGGGACCGGAATTACTGGCCCAACATATTTCGAAGTTATTCTGCAGATGTTTTATTTTAATGTTTGTTTGTTTTATAATGTTCTTTGAAATGTACAATTTTTAGATTGGGGCCAAATACTTTTACATGAAGTAGGTGCTGCTGTTAAATAATTGAGTGGTTCGGGCTTTCATATTCTAGTGCCACAAAAATGTTCACTTTTTTTAAAAATGGATGAATTAAGATTTTTTTTAACGCTAAATGATAAATCCAGAGTAACTTGTAGATCGTGTACTTCATAGAATGACACAAACATACCTTTCTACAACATACTTTTTGTTGTATAAAAGGGTGTAGTGAACTTTGGCCATTTATAAGTAGTTGATAACTACAAAACTATAACACGAATTTAAAAAAAACATCAAAATATGGAAAGAATGTTCTTGAACATGTCAATAAGTCGTCATCTTTTGTATTTACCTTTCAATTAAATATATCTTCCACGACATTTTATGCATCCTTGTTGACTTTAAATCCAAATACCCAGTTAAATACCTATGTTTTCAAATTCACCACCGCATCGGGTGAAAACATTTTAGGATTTTGAAATATGTACAGCTAGTACTGTGTAAAATATTATAAAATATAAAAGACATTTTGCTGTACACTGCAGTTTCTTGAAAATAAGTAGTTATATTTAAGCAAGTATATTTCAATAAAAGACATCTGAGGCAGTTTAGAAAGTACATTATGGCTTTTATATTGAATAATAATGAGGGCAAAAGTTGCAATTATAATTATTGAGTATGTTCTTTAAAAGCTGGGGAACTTGTATAAATAAAGTAATTTACTTTCTGTATGTAAGTCACTGAATATTTACTGGCACTTCTGGGTCTGATATACTTGTGTTATGTTTATAGTTATGCACTTTTTTCTTAATGTAATTTATGTGATGCCATTTGTAGTTCATTGGACCTTTAGCTTCAAATTAATCACATGCATTGACCTCTTTCTACAAACTATTCACTAGTTTTTCAGTCATATTCTGAAAATACTATTTGTGCTACATAATTACAATGTCTGCAGAATGTTAAAATAATTGATTTGCAGTTAAATTCACATTTGTATCTTGTAAGTGGCGTTCATGTTGTCTGAAATGTTTTTTATTTATGCACATCATGCTGAGATACATTGGCCCCGATGTTCGGCTTGTGTGGGGAATGGTCGGATTTCCCTGAATATGGGGTTTCTGACACACATTAAAAAAAAGTGTCAGCCAGCTCCACGCAATTTTCCCTCAAGTGGCCAATTAATTCCCAGCATGTGGGAAGCCTTGCTAATTGTCCAATTTGAGTCAGAAATCCCCATACTATGATGTCATCATTCGTGGTGCTTTCAAAGTGTCCAGCAAGCTTCTCCACCTCTGTAGGCTTCTCAACCACTCTTGCACAATGGCAGAGGAGCCTGCACCAGCTGCTGCCAGCAGCAGAGGCCAAGCTGCCTTCAAATTCGACGAGGCTTCACTGCAGGCATTATTGGATGGGGTTAGGGCCCACAGGGAGGTCCTCTTCCCTAGGTCAGGGAGGAAGAGGCCTCCCACTGAGACCAATGCTGCATGGATGCAGGTGTCAGCAGATGCCAACTCGCTGGGAGTCACCAGAAGAACCTTGGCATTACATCTCTATCTCCTTCCTTTACTCCCCCACAGTACCATCCAGAGCCCCCGTCCTCACTGTGGAGGAGGAAGAGGCTGTGCAGCCAGACTCCTCAGAGGAAGCTCCAACCTCTGAGGGCGCAGCATCAGCAGAAGTAAGCGCACCCAGCACCAGCGCAGACACACACACCGCGGGGGGACCTTCGGGACATAGAGTAGTGTTGTCACCTGGTGTTTCACAGCTCACAAGTGAGCCTCAGCAGATTCTGGAGACAGGGACAGCAGTGGAGAGTCTTCGTCGGAGGGCGCAGGACTCTGCCAGCTCAGCTCAGCTGTGCTGCATATCGACCCTCTGCCTCTGGGTCCATCCGCAAGAGAAGAGGTGATGGATCTCCATGCACAGATGCAGGAGTCTCTGGCAGGTTTTGTCTCCAGGGTCGCTGCGAGTGTGGAGCGAATGGAGGAGTCCATAGCGACCATGAGCAGAGTCATTGGTGCATGAACGCATCACCATGGAAAGGTTGGCAACCTCCATGCAGGAGATAACGCGCCAGGGTACGGAAAACATGGTGAGTGCTCATAAGAGAATGACATCTCTTGAGCGTTGGCCATCTGTTGAACAGAGAAACCAGATCTTCATGGAAGTCCTGTGTAGGACTGCCAGTGCAGAAACGGGTCCCACTGGCCCCCTAAAGCGCAGCAAGGTGCTCTCAAGCCACTTCCAAGTGCTGGCCCCTTCTGGCCTGTGCAGCTTCAGGTGAGTGAGCAGCAGCCTGGTGCTCATCCTGCTGTTCCTGGTTCTGCTGCTGCTGCCTCTGCTGTTGGAGATCCTCTAATGCCAGGAAGGAATGTACCAAAGGCCTCCCATGCTTCTGGCAGATGCCTCCGTTGAGGAGGTGCTGAGTTAGAGTGGTGAAAGGGGCTTCCCAGGAGCTCACACTGGAGAAGTGTGTGAGGCTCCAACTTTCTACAGCTGCTCCTAAGGCTTCAAAAAGTTCCCCCCAGCCTTGATTAACAAGGTCCTGCAGCCTGCAAATGCTGCCTCTTTAAATCTCTTCAGCCCTCGACCTGCTGCTGCAAGCAAGCAAGCCAGCTGTTTTCACGCCAGCTCTCAGCGGCGGGGTTCAGGTGGGGAAAGCTCCAAAGTCGCAACGGCACGGGAAAATCCACTTCAACAAGCAGATAATTGCTTGTTAGTGCTCCGACGACCAGTCCAGCTAGCGGCGGCAGGGACTGAAGCGGGGCGCGTGGAAACGGCAGTCCGAAAGTTGGACGGGGCGGGGAATCAGGCGGCGGGGGGGGGTCTCGACCTGCTTTTTCGCCGATTTTTGGCCTCCGGCCGCATGGAAAGCTGTCCGACGGCAGCCAGAAAATCGGGGCCATTGAATCAGTGACTGCCTAAAATTATCATGTGACTTTTTCTTGTAAACCTAATTGTCAGAAATAACATCCTGGGTAAAATAAAACGATATAAATTTGACATTGCTATGGCAATGGGTTGAGATATTGAGCAATAGTTTACCACCAATTAGTTTGAGTGAATCATTATTAAAAAAAAAAGTGACTTTTATACTTTTTCTGCAAATGACTGTTTAAAAGGTAATAGTGTAGTGTCAAGGCTTTTTGACATCACATATTTATGATAGCTAGTTACATATGTGTGTTGTGATTCAATGCACACAACACTATTTAGATGGGGAGTGTTAGTTGTCTGGCAGTCTGGTGTTGCAGTGTATTGATGTGTTGTGCCATGGCCTAGAAGAGCTGTATTTGTAGCCCAGCTGACATTTTACATTTGGATATTAATTGTAACTGAGCTGTCTAATTGGTGAGATGGGAAATGGTACGAGTTCAAGGTTCTGTCACACTTCGGTATCCCTTGACCACTGTATTGAGGGAGTTCGGATGGTTCCCTGTTGCTATGAAGTTAGAAAATGCCAAACCAGAAAAGGGCTCTGAGTCCCAACTACAGATCCATACCCTCTTTTAATGCAGGTTTTAAAATTTCAACCAGAATGTTAGTCCAGTACAAATACAAGCATCATTTATGAAAGATTTAATGCTCAACAGATTCAATAACTGAAGACCGGGGATGTTCTGGAAAGAGTGGCTCAAAGATAGCACCCTTCAATCAGCATGGAAATAGACAGTGTAAATAAATATCTCTTGCATTTAGAATGTAATTTATTATATAGTAAATTATCTCCAGCATGTTTATATTATACAATCACTGTCTATTTTGAGATTTATATGGTGGCAGTAATCTGGCTGAGATTTGCTCTTACAGTTTATTAAAGAATCAGAAATAATTACATTAATGCAGCGCCTAATCCTTTTGTCAAAATGTCTATTTGCTTTGCACAATTAATTGCTTTTAGGGGGCAGTATGAGCAAACATGACAGCAATCCTACATCAGCAATGTATTCATTTCTTTTGGTACTGAAGTGAGGGATTAATGTTGGTGAGGGCATTGAGAGAACTCTACCTTCCTTCAAATGGTCAATCCTTATCACCAACTTATTTGAAGGATAGTATCTTAAACAATGCAATTGCACTAGAGATTATAAGATCAAATACTGATGAGATTTAAACTCTCAACTTTGAGTCAGAAGCAAAAGCACTACCAAGTAAGCCAATCTAACATTGCATCATTGCCTTCCTTACTGAAATGTATCATCTAATGAATTCTGGTTATCTATTCTCTATGGCCTTAAAATTATGCTGTGGGATACTAGCAGATGAATGCATAGTATGTTCATATAATTTAACAATTAATAGGAAATTAAAATAAACTATTAATGCTTCTGAATAAAATGCTGAGGGAATGAATAATTTGAATGTGCTAAGAGTTACTGTGGCATAATGCAATTAAGGTCAAACTGACTTAAATATACCTTCTGTCATGCATACATTAATTTTTTGAACTTTATTGGACATTTGATGTTCATGAAGTCTGGCAAACTAATGAAAATACGAGAAAGGAAAAACTGCAAGAACAAAAATAATGATGAAAAAGCAAAATGCAAATAAAAGCAAGGAATCTACTAACAACAACAGCAACTTGTATTTATATAGCGTCTTTAACGTAGTAAAACGTCCCAAGGCGCTGCATAAGAGCATTTTAAGACAACAAATTTGACACCGATCCACATAAGGATAAATTAGGGCAGGTGACCAAAAGCTTGGCCAAAGAGGTAAGTTTTAAGGAGCGTCTTAAAGGAGGAAAGAGAGGTAGCGAGGTGGACAGGTTTAGGCAGGGAATTCCAGAGCTTAGGGCCTAGGCAATAGAAGGCATAGTCACCAAAGGTTGAGCGATTATAATCGGGGATCCTCAAGAGGGCAGAATTGGAGGAGCGCAGATATCTCGGGGGGGGGGGGGGTTGTGCGGCTGAAGGAGATTACTGAGATAGGAAGGGGTGAGGCCATGGAGGGATTGGAAAACGGGTGAAAATATTGAAATCGAGGCGCTGCTTAACTGGGAGCCAATGTAGGTCAATGAGCATAGGGGTGATGGGCGAATGGGACTTGGTGCGAGTTAGGACACGGGCAGCTGAGTTTTGGATGACCAAGTTTATGTAGGATGGAATGTGAGAGGCCAGCCAGGAGTGTGTTGGTATAGTCAAGTCTAGAGGTAACAAAGGCATGGATGAGGGTTTCAGCAGCGGATGAGCTGAGGCAAGGGCGGAGACGGGCGATGTTACGGAGGGGGAAATAGGCGGTCTTTGTTATGCTGTGGGTATGTCGTCGGAAGGTTGCGAACAGTGTGGTTCAGCCTCAGACAGATGTTAGGGAGACAAATGGAGTCAGTGGCTAGGGAACGGAGTTTGTGGCGGTGACCGAAAACAATGGCTTCGGTTTTCCCAATATTTAATTGGAGAAAGGTTTTGCTCATCCAGAACTGTATGTCGGACAAGCAGTCTGACAATTTAGAGACTATGGAGGGGTCGAGAGAAGAAGTAGTGAGGTAGAGCTGGTTGTCGTCAGCGTACATGTGGAAACTGACGCTGTGTTTTCGGATGATGTTGCCAAGGGGCAATATGTAGATGAGAAATAGGAGGGGGCCAAGGATAGATCCTTGGGGGACACCAGAGGTAATGATGCGGGAGTGGGAAGAGATGCTGTTGCAGGTGATTCTCTGGTTACGATTGGATAGATAAGAATGGAACCAGGCAAGTGCAGTCCCACCTAGCTGGACGACAGTGGAGAGGTGTTGGAGAAGGATGGAGTGGTCAACCATGTCAAAGGCTGCAGACAAGTCAAGGATGAGGAGGGATAGTTTACCTTTGTCACAGTCACAAAGGATGTCATTTGTGACTTTGATGAGAGCCGTTTCGGTACTGTAGCAAGGGCAGAAATCCGATTGGAGGGATTTAACATAGAATTGCGGGAAAGATGGGCACGGATTTGGGAGGCAACAACACGTTCAATAACTTTGGAGAGGAAAGGGAGGTTGGAGATGGGGCGGTAGTTTGCAAGGACAGAGGGATCAAGGTTTGTTTTTTTGAGAGGAGTAATAACGGCAGATTTGAGGGGAGAGAACCGTTAACAATATCGGCTAACATGGGAGCCAGAAAAGGAAGTTGGGTGGTTAGCAGTTTGGTGGAAATAGGGTTGAGGGAGCAGGAGGTGGGTTTCATAGACAAGATGAGTGCAGAGAGGTCATGAGGGGAGATCGGAGTGAAACTGGAGAAAGATGCGAGTTCAAGGCTAGGGCAGGGGGCAGCCTTAGAGGAAATTTGGCCCAGTGGGTTAGGGAAAGGAAGGGAAGTGGCAGAGGCAGCTGAACGGATGATCTCAATCTTGGAGACAAAGAAGTCCATGAGCTTCTCACATTTGTTATCGGAGGTGAGGGTGGAGGAGACGGCAGAGGGGTTTAAGAAGATGGTTAGCAGTAGAGAATAGGAGCCGGGGTTTATCTTTGCATTCCAGATGATTCTGGAATAATGAGCAATTTTGGCAGATGAAAGCAGGGCCCAATAGTGCTTTATGTCGTCCAGCCAGATCTGGCAGTGAATGGCTAAATCAGTTGTCTGCCATATCCCTTTGAGTCTTGGACTTAAGGGAACGAATATGAAAGCCGTACCAGGAGGAACAGCTAGGGTGAGAGAAATTGACTTATTAGGGACTAGGGCATCAAAGATAAGGGTGTGGTTGTGGTTGAGCAGATCAGTAGCTGCAGAAATGTCATGGTGAATGGAGGGCCAGAGGCTGGACAGTTGGGATTTCATAAGTGCAGTTGTAAGAGAGTTTTCTCAAGGGGCGGACACAGAAGGAAGTAGGGTTGGGGTGGGGTGGGTGGAACGGGGATGTGGGTGGAGAGCGATACGAGGAAATGGTCAGAGATGGCCTTATCTGCGATTGACACGATGGGAGTAGCGAGGCCACGAGAGATGGCAAGGTCGAGGGGGTGGCCATGAATATGGGTTGGGGAGTTTACATGGAGGGAGAGATTAAGGGAGGATAGGAGGCTAGAGAACTCAGAGGAGAGAGAGCATAATGAATTGAGGTGGAGGTTGAAATCACTGAGGATGAGAAGTCATTCGGTGCAGAGGCTGAGGGAGGAGAACAGTGAAGATATCTCAGTAATAACATTTTTATGGCACTTGGGTGGTAGAGAACAAGAATTTTAAATGAGAGGTGAGAGAAGTGAAATAAGGTGAGATGCTCAAAGGAGAAGAAACTGCCAGAGGAATAGGGGGACAGACCAAGGTGTGATTTGGTAATGAGAGCCACACTGCCACCAGGGCGGTCGGAGCGGGGCAAGTGGTGGAAGGTATAGCCAGGTGGGGAGGCTTCATTTAAGGGTAAGGTGTTATCACCCCTCAACCAAGTTTCTGTCAGGGCCATGATATCAATGCAGTTATCCACAATAAGCTTATGGATGGCAAGGACCTTGTTCACAAGTGAACGGACATTCTGGAGGGGCTGTAACAAATAAAAGGGCTGTAGAGTAAAATCAATAAATGATGAGTTAACATAATTCTTAAAATATTTTCCATTTTCCTATTTAGTTTTTGTATGCATTTTGTAGTGCACAAAGCTGTCACCATTATAATGTGCATGATTTAAATTCCACAACAGTTTAAATAAAAGAAATAAGGAAATTAAATTCCGCTAAATAAGCATCTCCCAAGACTATACAACAACAGGAACAACTACGTGCATTTATATAGTGCCTTTAACATAGTAAAACATCCCAAGGTGCTTTGCAGGAGTGTTATCAAACAGAATTTGACACCGAGCCACATAAGGTATTAGGACATGACCAAAAGCTTGGTCAAAGAGATAGCTTTTAAGGAGCATCTTAAAGGAGGAGAGAGAGGTTTAAGGAAGGAATTCCAGAGTTTAGGGCCTAGGCAGCTGAAAGCTAGCTACTAATGGTGGAGTGATTAAAATAGGGGATGTACAAGAGGCCAGAATTGGAGGACTGCAGAGATCTCAGAGGGTCGTAGGACTGGAGGAGGTTGCAGAGATAGGGATGGGTGACGCCATTGAGGGGTTTGAAAACAAGGATAAGAATTTTAAAATTGAGGTGTTGCCGGACGGGGAGCCAATGTAGGTCAGCAAGCACTAGTGATGGGTGAATGGGATTTGGTGCGAGTTAGGATATCAGCAGCAGAGTTTTGGATGAGCTCAAGTTTATGAATGGTGGAAAGAAAAGAAAGACTTGCATTTATATAGCGCCTTTCACAACCACCGGACGTTCCAAAGCACTTTACAGCCAATGAACCACTTTGGTAGTAATCTTTGGATTACTCCCTGTGCCACAAGCTAGTGAGTATAGAAATAGGAGGATAGAGCAGATGAATGTGTGGCTGGAGAGATGGTGCAGGAAGAAGGGCTTCAGATCCCTGGGACATTGGGACTGGTTCTGGGAGAGGTGGGACCTGTACAGGCCGGATGGGTTGCACCTCAACAGAGCCGGGACCAATGTCCCCGCGGTGGGGTTTGCTAGTGCAGTTGGGGAGGGGTTAAACTAATTTGGCAGGGGGATGGGCACCAGGATGTAGCAATAGAAAGGAGAAACAAAGTGCACAAAGGATTGGGAGAGACAAATAGCACTAGAGTAAGAATTAGTAAGTTATTAGGTGAGGTCAGACTAAGAGAGAATACAAGAAAGTCTAAGCCAGGTTTACAGTGCATGTGTGTAAACCCACAAAGTGTGGTAAATAAGGTTGGTGAGCTGCAGGCGCAAATAACCACATGCAAATATGGTTTCATGGCGATAATGGAGACCTGGCTCAAAAAATGGCAGGACTAGGTTTTAAATATTCCTGGATATAAGGTGTTCAGGAAAGAGAGGGAAGGAAAGAAAGGAGGTGGGGTGGCAGTATTGATTAAGGAGAATGTTAGTGTTGGGGAGAGAGAGGATGTCCTGGAGGGGTCAAGAACAGAATCCAGTTGGTTAGAGTTAAGAAATAATAGAGGTGCTATTACACTACTAGGTGTATTCTACAGGCCACCAACTAGTGGGAAAGATATAGAGGAGCAAATTTGCAGGGAAATTACAGAGGTGCAAGCACTATACAGTAGTAATAATGGGGGACTTCAATTATCCTAATATAGACTGGGATAGTAATAGTGTAAAGGGCAGAGAGGGGGAAGAATTTCTGAAGTGTGTTCAGGAGAACTTTCCAGATCAGTAGGTTTCCAGCCCAACGAGGAAAGAAACATTGCTGGATCTGGTTCTGGGGAATGAGGTGGCTCAAGTGGAGCAAGTGTCAGTAGGCGAACATTTAGGGAACAGTGATCATACTTTAATAAGGTTTAGATTAGCTATGGAAAAGGATAGGGAGCAATCTAGAGTAGAAATACTTAATTGGAGGAAGGCCAATTTCAGTGAGTTGAGAACGGATCTGGCCCGGGTAAATTGGAATCAAAGATTGGCAGGCAAAGCTGTAATCAATGGTTCAGGTACAGTTGAGGTACATTCCCATGAGGGGGAAAGATAGGGAATCAAAAGCCAGAGCTCCCTGGATGACGAAGGAGATAAAGAGTAAGATGAAGCAGAAAAAGGGCATGTATGACAGATGTCATGTTGAGAATACAAGCGATAATCAGGCTGAATATAGAAAGTTCAGAGGGGAAGTGAAAAAGAAAATAAGAGGGGCAAAGGGAGAGATTATAAGAATAGATTTGCAGCTAACATAAAAGGTAATTCAAAAGTCTTCTAAAGGAATATAAATAATAAACGGGTAGTAAGAGGAGGGGTGGGGCTGATTAGGGACCAAAAATGAGACCTACACATGGAGGCAGAGGGCATAGCTGAGGTACTAAATGAATACTTTGCATCTGTCTTCACCAAACAACAACAACAACTTGTATTTATATAACGCAATAAAACATCCCAAGGCACTTCACAGGAGTATTATAAGACATAAAATTTGACTAATTTGGTGAACGGTTGATTTTCGGACTGGAGGAAGGTACACAGTGGTGTTCCCCATGGGGTTGGTACTAGGACCACTGCTTTTCTTGATATCTATTAATGACTTGGACTTAGGAGTACAGGGCACAATTTCAAAATGTGTAGATGGCACAAAAGTTGGAAGTAATAGTGAACAGTGAAGAGGATAGTAATAGACTTCAAGAAGACATAGACAGGCTGGTGAAATGGGCGAACACGTGGCAGATGAAATTTAACACGGAAAAGTGTGAAGTGATACATTTTGGTAGGAAGAATGAGGAGAGGCAATGTAAATTAAATGGTACAATCCTAAAGAGGGGTGCATGAACAGCGAGACCTGGGGGTATATTTGCACAAATAGTTGAAGGTGGCAGGGCAGGTTGAGAAACCAGTTAAAAAAGCATACGGGATACTGGGCTTCATAAATAGAGGCATAGCATACAAAAGCAAGGATGTTATGATGAACCTTTATAAAACACTGGTTCGGCCTCAACTGGAGTATTGTGTCTAATTCTGGGCACCGCACTTTAGGAAGGATGTGATGGCCTTAGAGAGGGTTAAAAAAGATTTACGAGAATGATTCCAGGGATGAGGGACTTCAGTTATGTGGATAGACTAAAGAAGCTGGGGTTGTTCTCCTTAGAGCAGAGAAGTTTGAGAGGAGATTTGATAGAGGTGTTGAAAATCATGATGGGGCTAGACAATGAGAAACTGTTCCCATTGGTGAAAGGGTTGAGAACCAGAGGACACAGATTTAAGGTGATTGGCAAAAGAACCAAAGGCAACATAAGGAAACACTCTTTTACTCAGCGATTGGTTAAGATCTGGAATGCACTGCTTGAAGGGGTGGTGGAGGCAGACTCAATTGTGGTTTTCAAAACGGAATGGAAAACAATTTCAGGGCTATGGGGAAAGGGCGGGGGAGTGGGACTAGCTGAAGTGCT
Organism: Somniosus microcephalus; assembly: GCF_052327205.1. Taxonomy (NCBI): domain Eukaryota; kingdom Metazoa; phylum Chordata; class Chondrichthyes; order Squaliformes; family Somniosidae; genus Somniosus; species Somniosus microcephalus. The sequence goes on along the minus strand of NC_140993.1, from coordinate 90,699,733 downwards.
CTTGCAGAGAGCAGGCACGGGCTCGGCGGGCCAAATGGCCTCCTTCTGTGCTCTAACCATTCTATGATTCTAAGTACTTTTTGAAGTGTAGTCACTGTTGTAATATAGGAAGATGGTCGGCCAGCCAGGAGAGTGTTGGAATAGTCAAGTCCAGTGGTAACAAAGGCATGGATGAGGTTTTCAGCAGCAGATGGGCTTAGGCAGGGGCGGAGTTGGGCAATGTTACAGAGGTGGAAGTAGACAGATATGTGGTCAGAAGCTCCTTTCTGGGTCAAATATGACACCAAGTTTGTGAACGGTCTGGTTCAGGCTCAGACAGTTGCCAGGGAGAGGGATGGAGTTGATGGCTAGGGAACGGATTTCGTGGCGGGGACTGAAGACAATGGGCTAGATTTTCGTGGAGCCGTCAGGTGGGGTTTCAGGCGTGTTGGGGGGGAAAATCCCGAATTCGGGGGTCCCGACACCATCCCGCCCAAAACCCAGCCCCATGTAAGTTTCAGGGGCGGCGGGTACCTGCCCCGCACTGGGACCCGCCGAAACCAGGCGGGAAGGGATTAGTGCCAATTAACTGCCTGTTAACAGGTAGTTAACAGGCAGTTTTTAGCCTAATCCCTATTTTGAGGGGTTTCGTGTGGGTTTCCCGACGGCTCCAAACCACGCCAGGTTAGAGGAGTCGGGCCATCGGGTTGAAGGACTTGGAGGGGTCGCGATGTCGGTGCTCAGGTGAGTCATGGGTGCATGAGTGTAAAGGTAAGTGTGTTTGGTGTGTCTAAAGTGTGTAAAGAACTTTTACTTACCTGTACTTACCTTAACAGCCTTTCTTCCTGTAGCCGTCGGGAGTCCATCACTCAGCTGGAACTTAAAGCTGAATGGCTGCGATCTGTCAAAAGTGACAGCCTTCAGCTTTGAGTGCTGGTGAGAGTTCTAACTGAGTCTGTGCAGAATGACTTATGGTAGAACTCAGACTGTCAGTGTTTCACAGCTTCAAACAGCTGTAAAACACTGATATTTCATCTGTCAAGAACTCTTGACAGATGAAATTGCAGTCTGTGACGTCACCTGTTGCCGGGTGGCCCTTAATTGGCCTGCTGAGCCCGCTGGGCAGGCTTAACAAGGTCAATCAAGGGAAAATCGCGCTGATTGGCCGGACGGCGAAGTAGGCAGGTCAAAAACCCAAAAGGGGAAGTCCCACCTTCTTCCTGACAGGTTTGGGAAAATCTACCCCAACACTTCGGTCTTCCCAATATTTAGTTGGAGGAATTTTCTGCTCCTCTAGTTATTCATTCACCAATAACTTGTCTTCACATAGGAAGAAAATATAGACAATGCGCATAACCCATGATTAGTTTGAAATAGCTAAGTATGAGGCTGAAAGAGACCGTGGAATTTTAATAGATTGAACGCTAAGTATGTTAAACCAATGCAGAGCAGCCATCAATAAAACAAACAGGATACAAGTCAAGATGAATTAGTAACCAAACTTCATAGTGTACTGTTAAGACCACACCTCGAATACTGTAGCCAGTTCTCATTGATAAGAAACAAGACATTCAAGCGCTGGAGTTAGTGCAGAGAAGAGCCACAAGGCTGATCCCCAAAGGCAAAGACTGGACAGACCAGAGCTTTTCAGTCTTGAAAGGAGGCATCCCAGAGATGATGTTATAGAGATATATAAAATTTTAAAAGCATAGAAAAAGTTATTAAAGACTTGCATTTATATAGCACCTTTCACAACTGTTACATCCGTGAATAATTGAGACACGGACAGCAGGAGTGAACAAAGTAAGTCTTTACTGGTGGAAGTCAATAGTGAAACTAAAAACACAGAGGCTCAATAGCGCCTTTTATACAGGGTGGTCACTGCCGGTACTGCAGTCTGAGACCAGTTATTCTCTTAAAGGTACATACACAACAATTCCTCCCCTTTTAGATAAACAGTACATAACATTCATTTAACAACTAAATGATAACTAGTTACAATCACAATTACTGTTGCTAGATACATTGGTTAAGTTTAAGCAATTATAAGTTCAGTCTTTGAGGAGGCTTCCTGATTCTGTCTGGATAACGCCTCTTTGGGGTATCAGGTTCTTCTGGCAATGTTGAGTCGGGATCAATGTCGTTGTGTGGTTCATCTGCTTCCAATATTACCGGTTCTGCGGTAGCTGCAATTGGAACGTCGATTTCATTACCAGGTGTATCAGATCGTGGTGTGGAGTTGACGTTTTCCCGTGACTCTAGAATCTGGTCAGCATGGCGTCTTACAATGCTCTCCCCAACGTCCATGGTATACATGAGAGGTCCTTGTCGTGTACAAATCGTTCCTGGCTGCCATTTCTCAGTGCGGTAGTCCCGGGCCAAAACTGGTTGACCTATCTTAAAACTCCTGGTCGGCCTTTCATTCATATTCTGAAACTGCCTGTTCTCCACATCTCTTCGGACGTTTGGCTTAACCAAATCCAAGCGGCATCGTAGTCTTCGATTGAAGAACATCATGGCTGGAGTTTGGTTGGTAACCGCATGTGTCGCATTCCGGTAGGCAAACAAGAAGTTGTCCACCTTGTGTTGTAGGGGTATATCTTCATTACACATTGCCTTGATAGCCTTCTTGAATGTTTGGACAAACCTCTCGGCCAATCCATTAGTGGCTGGATGATATGGGGCAGATGTGTAATGCTTAACACCATTGTTCTTCAAGAACCTCCAGAACTCTTCAGACACAAACTGTGGTCCATTGTCAGAGCAAATCTGTTCAGGCAGCCCATTCCTGGCGAATATGGTTCGTAAAACTGTGATAGTTTTTTCCGTGGTGGTTGAGGACATTTTTATTACTTCTGGCCTCTTTGAATGTGCATCCACCGCAATTAAACACATCGAGTCCATGAAGGGACCAGCAAAATCAATGTGCACCCTTTGCCATGGAGATGAGGGCCACTCCCATGGATGCAGAGGAGCTTGTGGTGGGGCGTTTTGGACCTTCTGGCATCCTGCACAGCTCTTGGTCATCTCTTCAATTTCTCTATCGATTCCCGGCCACCACACAAACGCTCTGGCTAAGCTCTTCATTTTTACCCCACCCAGATGACCCTCATGAAGCTCATTGAGCACTCTATCCGTCAACTTAGGTGGAATTACTACTCTGGATCCACACATCAAGGTTCCACTGCACACTGACAGCTGTTCTCTTCTCGGCGAGAAGGCTGGTAGCAGTGGTTCGCCATGTGCTGGCCATCCCTTCACCGTTAAATCATAGACCCGTGATAGTGTCGGGTCATTCCGTGTTTCCTTTTCTATGTTTGCATTCGTCACAGGGAGACATTCGACTATGGTCGAGTGGAATAACTCCATTGGATCCACTGCAAGGTCTTCTTCTTCCACCGTCGGCAACGGTAGACGTGACAATCCATCAGCATTTCCATGCTGTTTAGTTCCTTTGTACTCGATGTCATATTGGTGTGCCCCTAGGAAAAGGGACCATCTCTGCAGCCGTTGTGCTGTCATTATCGGTACGCCCTTCTGAGGGTTGAAAATGGAGACAAGAGGTTGATGATCGGTTAGTAGAGTAAATTTTTGACCGTGTAGGTAGTGATTGAACTTCTTCACCCCCCACACTAGGCTGAGGGCCTCTCTGTCAATCTGGGCGTAGTTATGCTCGGCAGAAGTTAACGAGCGTGACGCAAAAGCTATCGGCCTCTCTAAACCATCAAGGAATTTATGTGACAGTACCGCCCCAATGCCGTAGGGAGACGCATCACACGCCAGCCTGATTGGCAGTGCTGGGTTGTAGTGAGCCAAAACTTCGCTTGAAGTGATTAAGTCCTTACTCTTCTGAAAAGCACGCTTACAATCATCGCTCCATTTCCATGCTACCCCCGTTCGTAGCAGGGCGTTCAGTGGGTGCAGAATTGTCGACAAATTCGGCAAAAACTTATGATAGTAATTCACCAATCCGAGGAATGACCTCAGTTGCGACACATTTTCAGGCGCTGGGGCCTTAACAACCGCTTCAATTTTGTCAGGGGATTTATGTAACCCCTCTTCATCAATCACGTGGCCACAATACGATACCTGTTTCTTTAAAAATTCGCACTTGGGGCGGTTGGCTCACAGCCCATGTTCCCGTAGTCTAGTGAGCACCTGTTCTAGGTTGTTAAGGTGTTCACTGTCATCTTCACCTGTTACAAGGATGTCGTCCAAGTAACACTGAGTCCCCGGAATCCCTTGCAGGACTTGTTCCATCGCTCTTTGCCATATCGCCGGAGCCGATGCTACTCCGAATACCAATCGATGATACTGGTAAAGACCTTTGTGAGTGTTTATCGTGAGATACTTCCTAGAGGACTCCTCAACCTCCATCTGCAAATATGCTTGTGCTAGGTCAATTTTTGTAAAACGCTTCCCTCCAGACAGTGAGGCGAATATATCTTCTATCCTTGGAAGAGGATATTGTACTGTGTGAAGGACCGGGTTCACCGTCACCTTGAAATCCCCACAGATGCGAATCTTCATTGGCTCCCCAGACTTATTGCTTAACGTTTTCTTCATGACAGGAACGATGGGTGTCGCCCACTCGCTCCAGTCGACCTTAGACAACACGCCCGCCTTCTCCAGATTCTCCAGCTCTGCCTCGACGGCTGGGCGAATTGCATATGGTACCGGTCTTGCTTTGAAAAACTTGGGAACTGCATTCTCTTCTATTTTTATCGAGGTGGTTACGCCTTTAAGCATGCCCAGTTCTTGTTGAAATACCTCTTTGGCGTAAGCTAAGATTGTTGACAATCGACCAGGAGTGACGTCTTCATCTTTTTTACCGTCCACCGTCATTGCATGAATGGAGTGCCAATCTAAGTTTATCTTCCTGATCCATTCCCGTCCCAATAACGGTTGTCCACCATTTGGCAGTATGTAGAGATACAATTTCCGTATTTTCTTGCCGTTGTATTCGACAGGCACCCTTATTTTTCCTCTGGGGTATACTTTTTGCCCCGTATACGTCGTCAAGACGATGGATGTCTCTCTCAAGGGTATGTGTGAAAATAGCCACTCGTAGTCTCGTCGATTCATGACGGTTAGCGCTGATCCTGTATCCAATTCCATTTTAACTTGGGACCCTGCTATCGTGAGGGTGACCCAAATAGTTCGGTGATCCTCTTTTGCGATTACATTGTGAAGTTTGAGACAGCTTAGTCTCCTGTTCCCGGATTCACTATCGCTCATCTGGTCTTCGGAACTACTGTCCGTCATCTTTGGTATTTTCTTGTACGGTTCCTTAGTAGCCTTTTTGTTGTCGCTGGTCTTCTTCCCAGACCTGCAAACTCGTGCAATGTGTCCCATCTTCCCGCATTGCCTGCATATTTTGTCTTTGGACCAGCAGTCCTTCTGGTCATGGTTAGTTCTGCCGCAGCGATAACATTTTGCAAATCCCCGTGTCATTTCGTGGGTGCCGTATTCCTGTGGTTTTTGTTGAATTTCTGCAGCTCCCCTGGCTGCTGCTTCATATGATACTGCCACGCTGAAAGCCTTATCTAGCGTCAGCTCTTTCTCTGAGAGTGACTTCTTCTGTGTTCCTTTACTCAGGAGTCCACAGACAAATTTGTCCCGTAGGGTATCTGCCAGTCCTGCTCCGAACTGGCAGTGCTTTGATAGCTTGCATAGTTCCGTAAGATACTCAGCATTGCTCTCATCTTTGTGCTGAGTTCTCCTGTGGAATGTAAATCTTTCTGCTATCAACAGTGGTGCAGGGTTTAAGTGTTCCTGTAGGACAGCAACAATTTCGTTAAAACTCTTCGCCTTCGGTTTGGCTGGAGTAATCAGGTCCCGCAATAGGCCGTACGTTCTACCGCCCATTAAGTTTAGCAATATCGATGCCTTTTTCCCCTCCGCTATTTCGTTTGCCTTGAAATATACCTCGACTCTTTCCACATACGTGGTCCAGTCCTCTATTGTATTATCAAAAGCAGTGATACAGCCAGTCTTCGGCATCTTGCAAATCTAAAATGGCGCCTCCCGCGCTTTGCCTTCTTCCCCGATTTAACAAAATGGCGCCTCCCGCGCTTTGCCTTCTTCCCCGCTGTTGTTAGCGCTGCTTTCCACGGTTTCTTACGTGTTTAATACTGATTTTTTTTTTTTCTTTTATTATTTTCCCATCGTGGAGCGGACCCTCTGGGACACTTCCCTCCCTCTTCTTAGGTCCGAACGCTGCCCGGCTCCGAAGCACCGGCCGCGCCCTGTGTGCTCCACCCTCTCTCTCTCTCTTTGCTTCCCGACTCGCTGCCCGGCCCCGTTGAAAAGCCACCCGATCGAGCTTCAGCCCGCCGCAGCCCAGGAAGGATCAGTGCACTACCTGCCACCAGCCTGATTAGCTGGGAAACCACAGACCGAGGAACCAAGCCTGGCTCTGGACAGTCTCTCCTGCAAGTTTCCAATCCGACGATTTGAAGGGCGGTTGCCCATGGTCGACGCCCGTTTCTCGAGTTTCTTTGGATTTTTTTTTTCTTCTGGCTTCGACCTTCAATAACGTTGTCTGAGGTGCTGCCGAGTTGCAGGTAAATTCGTTTCTTACTCGTCGCCAGTGTTACATCCGTGAATAATTGAGACACGGACAGCCGGAGTGAACAAAGTAAGTCTTTACTGGTGGAAGTCAATAGTGAAACTAAAAACACAGAGGCTCAATAGCGCCTTTTATACAGGGGTGGTCACTGCCGGTACTGCAGTCTGAGACCAGTTATTCTCTTAAAGGTACATACACAACAACAACCACCAGACGTCTCAAAGCACTTTACAGCCAATGTACTTTTTGAAGTGGAGCTACTGTTGTAATGTGGGAAACATGGCAGCCAATTTGCACACAGCAAGCTCCCACAAACAGCAATGTGATAATGACCAGATAATCTGTTTTTGTTATGTTGGTTGAGGGATAAATATTGGCCAGGACACCGGGGATCAGTCCCCTGCTCTTCTTCGAAATAGTGCCATGGGATCTTTTACATCCACGGTGGCACGGGGGCACGGTGGCATAGTGGTTAGCACTGTTGCCTCACAGCGCCAGGGACCCGGGTTCAAATCTGGCCTCGGGCGACTGTCTGTGTGGAGTTTGCACATTCTCCCCGTGTTTGCGTGGGTTTCCTCCGGGTGCTCCGGTTTCCTCCCACAGTCCAAAGATGTGCGGGTTAGGTTGATTTGGATTGATTTGGCTATGATAAATTGACCCTTAGTGTTGGGGGATTAAATACGTGGGGTTACGGGGATAGGGTGGGATATGTGTCGGTGCAGGCTCGATGGGCCGAAATGGCCTCTATCTGCACTGTGAGGATTCTGTGATTCTGTGACCTGAAGGAGCAGACAGGGCCTCGGTTTCACGTCCCATCTGAAAGTGTCAGCCTAGCTTCATGTGCTCAAGTCCTGGAGTGGGACTTGAACACACAACCTTCTGGCTTTAAATTAAATTAAAAGTGGGAGTAGAACTAGGGGACCCAGATTCAAACTATAGGACTGTTATCAGAAAATTAGTCCAAACAGAGAGCAGTTAATTTATGAATAAACTTCCAGATAGAATAATGGAGGCTAAAACAATCGGATGCTACAATAGGGGGGCGTCAGGTTTTAATTAGGATGGGCCAAAGGGCTTTCTTCCGCAACTTGTTGATCGCAAGAGTCAAGTCTACGTCCATTTTTGATCGGTGCATGCGCAGTGCTTGCAGTGGGCAGGCTCTGGGAAGTTGAGGTGGTGACTGTCACTAAAGCTCGACTTGACTTGAGAGGGCACAATAGCTCCTCTGTCTGAAGTTAGTGCAGTGCCGGTCGCCTTTTTATTTGTTATTCTAGCTATCTGTTTGGATGAGTAACAAATATTCTTACAGCAAAGATTTGGCTAGCAACGCCAATTAGTGTCGACGCATTTCTTTTCTCTTCCCAACTTTCTTTCCTCTGGTTCTGCTAATAATCTGTCCAGACCGAAAGGAATTATTTCGGGAGTTTCGGTCACTTTTCAGGTAATTTTATATATTCATATTAAATGTTTTGTTTTCAGACTAAAAATGCGACCTCTGATACTAAGATGTACGTTTAATTGCCAGTGTTGAAACTTCCGAGGGCGTAGTCAGGTGTTGGGTTGCAGTTAAACGTGGGGACTGTGTCAAGAAGTCAGGCTGCTCTGGGCTTCGAGTTGCCCGGTGGCGGATTTCGCGGAGCACACTGCTGGTTAAAATTCGTTTTTTTTGTTGGAATCAAAGAAGAGACACGGTCATTTTTCATTCGTAAAAAGTAGGCGGGAAATATTGGTGCAGATTTAATTAGCCGAGCGGCCTGTTTCTGTGCTGTAACAATTCCGCGGTTCTCTTAAATAGCTCCCCCCACACCACAAAATGAAAACTAGAGTCTGAGGATTGCAACGTTTGGTGTGGACACGGGGAGGTAAACAAGCGAAGGAGACTGGGAAAGGAACGGGAACTTTAGAGTAAACGAACGTCTGCAAACATGTTTTTTTCTTTCCGCACTCCCCAAAGAGAAATGAGGGCGAGAGATGTCGCTCATCCATCGCCAATGGGTGGCAAATCACACACAAGTTGTAATGGTGGGAGTGAAGGGGTTGGACGCTACTGTAGACTTTGTCCATTACTCAAAGCTGTGTCGTCTGCATAAATTGTGGGGGTAGGGAGTGAGTAATCGTTCCCCCTGAGTACAGAGGGAAGAGCTCTTTAAGAATCCAGTTTTAAACTACTTCTGTTCACGTATTTGAGAGCCCACACGGCATCTTTAGTTTTTCTACTTGTGTATTTATATATTGCATTAGTAGTTTTGTAACTGCTATTTTGAAGTGGTATGGTCTATTTCGAGGCTGAATTAAATTACAGTAGCATACAGTAGTGATAGTGAAATCACATCATTTCGTGGTTACATTGCAGTATTGCTTTCGCACTATTATTTTTGAATGAATATTTTTGATTCTATTTGTGTTTTTGTAAATTTTTAGAATTTTATTTTGGTATGCCATTTGCACAGTTATTGCAACTTTTAATTCTGTCTCTTGTCTTATGAGGGTTGCCTAATTTGTTATTTGATATCCTGATTTTATTATTTAGTTTCATTGTATTCTATTTAGTTTAATTTCTGGTTGCATTGGTTTTCTTGGCGCTTTAGGGCTCAGGTTCCCTCATTGCTAGCTCCCAGCATCTTTTAAGCATAAGTATTGTATTGATATGAGCTTAATACAGTTGGAACATAGGGGCTACATGATAATGCTGTCTAGAATGTGCTGCAGTGGAGCTGTGTGTGCCTTAGGTTAAACTATGAAGACGTATTGCTCAGATCCCAGTGCAGTAAGATAAATCAGTCGGTTGCAGGCAGGTTGCTTGTTTATCAGGCTAGACTAAACAGACAATACCTGAAGTCTCGGTCCGCTTCGATTTGAGTACTTCATTTAAGATTTTGCCCAAGTATTATTTCGGATATATTATGGGTCGGCAACTGTAATATAAATAAAATGTCACGCTTTGATTCTAGTTCTTCCAGCTTGTTGTTGGGTTCACGTACGAACCGGGGTCAAGCAAGGCTGTGTCATCGCACCAACGCTCTTCTCGATCTTCCTTGCTGCAATGCTCCATCTCGCCCTCAGTAAGCTCCCCACTGGAGTGGAGCTAATTTACAGAACAAATGGGAAACTGTTCAACCTCCGTCGCCCCCAGTCCAGATCCAAGGTCGTCCCATCCTCTGTTGTCGAATTACAGTATGCAGACGATGCTTGCGTCTGCGCTCACTCGGAGGTCGAACTCCAAACCATCGTCAACACCTTCACCAAAGCATACGAGAGCATAGGCCTTGCACTAAACATCCGTAAGACAAAGGTCCTCTACCAACCTGCCCCCGCTACACCGTACTGCCCCCCCCGATTATCAAAATCCACAACAAGGCCTTGGACAACGTGGACCACTTTCCATACCTCGGGAGCCTACTGTCAACAAGGACAGACATCGACAACGAAGTCCAACACCGCCTTCAGTGTGCCAGTGCAGCCTTCGGTCGCCTGAGGAAGAGAGTGTTTGAAGACCAGGACCTCAAACCCGGCACTAAGCTCATGGTCTACAGAGCAGCAGTGATACCTGCCCTGCTGTATGCCTCGGAGACATGGACCATGTACAGCACGCACCTCAAAGCACTGGAGAGGTACCACCAACGCTGCCTCCGCAAGATCCTGCAAATCCATTGGCAGGATAGGCGCACCAACGTCAGTGTTCTTGCTCAGGCCAACATCTCCAGCATCGAAACTTTGACCACGCTCGATCAGCTCTGATGGATGGGTCACATTGTCCGCATGCCCGATACGAGACTCCCAAAACAAGCACTCTACTCGGAGCTCCGACACGGCAAGAGAGCCCCAGGTGGGCAGAGGAAACGCTTCAAGGACACCCTCAAAGCCTCCTTGAAAAAATGTAACCTCCCCACCAACACCTGGGAATCCCTGGCCCAAGACCGCACAAAGTGGAGGAGAAGCACCCGGGAAGGCACCGAACCCCTCGAGTCTCTTCGCCAGGAGCAAGTGGAAGCCAAGTGCAGGCAGCACAAGGAACGCACGTCAACCCAAGCACCCCACCGTCTGCCCCACCTATGGCGGAGACTAGGTCCCGCATTGGACTAATCGGTCACCTGCGAATTCATTTTTAATGTGGAAGCAAGTCATCCTCGGTTCCGAGGGATTGCCTAAGAAGAGGAGTCAGGCTATGGAGATGGCCACGTGTATAACACATACGGTGGTTTACTTTTGATCTGACCACCAGCCCTTCCCCCATCTACTGTGTAGATGAAGGTACTTTTCAACAGCCCTTTCCTCTAGCCTACTGCAGTTGAAGGTAGTTTTGATCTTTCTTACCCCAGCCTTTTGCAGATGGAGGTATAGAGCAGTATTGTCCAGTACATTAGCTACAAGTCACATGTCACTGATTGGGAATCAAGATGTGGCTAATTGCATTACTGATTAGTAAGTAAGAAATGAATAATAGATACCATCCTTGGGCATATGCTCTTAATACTCATGTACACATGGCATATGCATGTGTACTTTAACCGTTTTGTTTGTTAGTAAAACAGCAAAGTGAGAGAGTGTTTATTGATCATTGTGAGTGCTTTACTTCCTTGGCTACTGAATAGTGGTAGATGTCCGATAAGTAAACATACATGTGCGATGTACATTTACCTGTATTGTTTGAGTTAAAATTAGTGCATGTGGCTATAGCGGTGTCGCCACCTGTGGCTAGTGGCACTGAAATTGTGGTGTCTGTGACCGCGTACTGAGTCCGCCATCGTATTCCCTTTGAAAGGCCCCGCAAGTTCTGGATTTCCGTATGTGTTTGCGCATGCCTGAAATCCGGAACTTGCGATCTGTCAAGGTAAGCCCTGATATCATTCAAACCGCCTGAAAAATGAGTATTGCTGGCACAGAGTTGGGCTATTTGCCCAGCAATTGCCCACATTTAAAGTTATGCACATACACTTTAAATGAATGCGGATTAAGATGTTTAAAATTATTTATCAAAATTAAAATTTTTGAGGTTGGTGCAATGAAAGAACTTATGAATAAAATTGCAATTCAGTACATTCTGTAATTATTTGGGGATTCCATTGCATCTCATTAGGGGATTCCCTTCGTAAATGATTGCAATGGAATTCTCCTTCGTCATCGGAAGACCGGGCCCACGTGATCCCAGGGACGTCTCCAAACCACCTGCATCCCTGAGATCCGTGGGCCTTTATGCTGCCCTCCACCTGGAGCCTGAGACTGTAACTCTTCGCAGCCTGATCGCCAGGAGGTACTTTTGAATTGTTTCACGGGTCAGTGTTGTACTCCGGAGGTGCGCCTCCGACAGGAAGGAGAAAAACAAAATTAGAAGGCAAAGAACTCAACGGTTTAAATCAAACATGGTCACAGTAAATAATAATTCATGTAGGTCTGAGGGCGTTAAAAAAACAAGCCTGAAGGCTTTGTGTCTTAATGCAAGGAGCATTCGGAACAAGGTGGATGAATTAGCTGCGCAAATAGAAGTAAACGAATATGATTTAATTGGGATTACAGAAACATGGCTCCAGGATGGCTAAGGCTGGGAACTCAACATCCAGGGGTATTCAATATTTAGGAAGGATAGGCAAAAAAGAAAGGGAGGTGGGGTAGCATTGCTGGTTAAAGAGGGGATTAACACAATTGAAAGGAAGGATATTAACTCTGATGATGCGGAATCTGTATGGGTAGAACTGAGAAATATCAAGGGGCAGAAAACGTTAGTGGGAGTGGTATATAGACCTCCAAACAGTAATACGGAGGTTGGGGATGGCATTAAACGGGAAATTAGAGACGCATGCAATAAGGGCACAGCAGTCATCATGGGTGACTTTAATTTACATATAGATTGGGCTAACCAAATTAGTAAAAATACTGTGGAGGAGGAATTCCTAGAATGTTTACGGGATGGTTTTCTGGAACAATATGTCGAGGAACCAACCAGAGATCAGGCCATCTTAGACTGGGTATTATGTAATGAGAGAGGATTAATTAGCAATCTTGTTGTATGAGGCCCCTTGGGCCAGAGCGATCATAATATGATAGAATTCTTCATTAGGATGGAGAATGAAGTAGTTGACTCGGAGACTAGGGTCCTGAATGTAAATAAAGGAAACTACGATGATATGAGGCGCGAATTGGGTAGGATTGATTGGGGAACGTCACTCAAAGGGTTGACGGTGGATAGGCAATGGCAAACATTCAAAGACTGCATGGATGAACTACAGAAGTTGTTCATCCCAGTTTGGGATAAGAATAAAAGGGTGACTCAACTGTGGCTAACAAGGGAAATTAGGGATAGCATAAGATCCAAGGAGAGGGCATATAAATTGGCCAGAAAAAGCAGTAACCCTGAGGATTGGGAGCAGTTTAGGATTCAACAAAGGAGGCCAAAGGGATTAATTAAGAAGGGGAAAATAGAATATGAAAGTAAGCTTGCAGGGAACATAAAAACTGACTGTAAGAGCTTTTATAGATATGTGAAGAGAAAAAGATTAGTGAAATCAAGTGTAGGTCCCTTGCAGTCAGAAGCAGGGGAAGTTATAATGGGGAACAAAGAAATGGCAGACCAATTAAATGCATATTTTGGTTCTGTCTTCACAAAGGAGGACACAAATAACCTCAGATGTTGAAGAGCATAGCGTCTGATGAGAGGGAGGAACTGAAAGAAATCAGTATTTGTAGGGAAATGGTGTTGGGGAAATTGATGGGATTGAAGGCCGATAAATCCCCAGGGCCTGATAATCTACATCCTAGGGTACTTAAGGAAGTGGCCCTAGAAATAGTAGATGCATTGCTGATCATCTTCCAGATTCCAGCGAATTTTGGAACTGTACCCATGGATTGGAGGGTAGCTAATGTTACCCCACTATTCAAAAAGGGTGGTAGAGAGAAAGCGGGGAATTACAGACCGGGACGTCTGACATCGGTAGTGGGGAAAATGCTAGAGTCCATTATAAAGGATGTAATAGCAGAGCACTTGGAAAACAGTGACAGGATCGGACAAAGTCAACATGGATTTACAAAAGGTAAATCGTGCTTGACTAATCTACTGGAATTTTTTGAGGATGTAACTGGTAAAATAGATAAGGGAGAACCAGTAGATGTGGTGTATTTGGACTTTCAAAAGGCTTTCGATAAGGTCCCGCATAAGAGATTAGCGTGTAAAGTTAAGGCATATGGGATTGGGGGCAAGGTATTGACTTGGATAGAGAACTGGTTGGCGGACAGAAAGCAGAGAGTAGGAATTAACGGGCCTTTTTCTGAGTGGCAGGCAGTGACTAGTGGGGTACCGCAGGGATCGGTCCTTGGATCCCAGCTATTCACAATATACATTAATGATCTAGATAAGGGAACTAGATGTAATATCTCCAAGTTTGCAGGCGACACAAAGCTGGGTGGGCGTGTGTGCTGCGAGGAGGATGCCGAGAAACTCCAGGATGATTTGGACAGGTTGGGTGATTGGGCAGAAGCGTGGCAGATGCAATATAACGTGGATAAATGCGAGGTTATCCACTTTGGTGTCAAAAACAGAAAGGCAGACTATTATCTGAATGGCAATAGATTGGGAGAAGGGGAAGTGCAACGAGACCTGGGTGTCCTTGTGCACCAGTCGCTGAAGGTAAGCATGCAGGTGCAGCAGGCGGTGAAGAAGGCAAATGGTATGTTGGCCTTCATAGCAAAAGGGTTTGAGTACAGGAGCAAGGATGTCTTGCTGCAGTTGTACAGGGCCTTGGTGAGACCACACCTTGAGTACTGTGTGCAGTTTTGGTCACCTTATCTGAGGAAGGATGTTCTTGCCATGGAAGGAGTTCAGCGAAGATTCACAAGGCTGATCCCTGGGATGGCAGGAATGACGTATGAGGAGAGATTGGGTCGATTGGGCTTATACTCGCTGGAGTTTAGAAGAATGAGAGGGGATCTCATTGAAACTTATAAAATTCTGACAGTTCTGGACAAACTAGATGCAGGTAGAATGTTCCCGATGGTCGGAGAGTCCAGAACCAGGGGTTATAGTCTAAGGATAAGGGGTAAGCCATTTAGGACTGAGTTGAGGAAGAATTTCTTCACCCAGAGAGTGGTGAACCTGTGGAATTCTCTACCACAGAAGGCGGTTGAGGCCAAGTCTTTAAATATATTCAAGAAGGAGTTAGATATATTTCTTAGAGCTAAAGGTATCAAGGGATATGGGGAGAAGGCAGGTACGGGGTACTGAGTTTGGATGATCAGCCACGATCTCATTGAATGGCGGAGCAGGCTCGAGGGGCCGAATGGCCTACTCCTGCTCCTATCTTCTATATTTCTATGCAATTTTTAGGCCAAGGACAACATTGTTATAAAGTGCTGCTCCCTGTATAGTCATACAGTATCCTCTATGTTCTTTGTTCTGCATGCTTTCCTCACTGAAAACCAAGTTTCACCTTTTCCACCCCCCCCCCCCACTTCAATTTGTCCTCATGTTTTATTTTCAACTTCTGATCAAAAGGTGGTACATAGACTTATAATTAATTCTGATGCCTCAGCTGCTCCCCTTAGCTCCCTTGAATCATTGGACTTTGATCTGCTCTGGCTAAAAGTACTTCACCCTCACTTCACTAAATTCATTTGCTATCTCCATTGCTGTTTGGACTTTGATCTGCTCTGGCTAAAAGTACTTCACCCTCACTTCACTAAATTCATTTGCTATCTCCATTGCTGTTGTGAACCTTTATAACTCTAGAACTTTAAACTTATTGTCGAGTAAACTCCCATCAATTAAATCTAACTTCCCCTCTGGTGAAATCACTATTCTTGTTGACTTTAATGTTCAAGCATCAGGACTTGTTCTGCTTTCCCTCTTCCACTATGCCGAGTCCTATACAATGCTGAGTCCTCTACATAGGAACAGGAGTCGGCCCTTTAGCCCCTCATGCCTGCTCTGCCATGCAATTAAACTCCATTTACCCGCCTCTGCTCCATATCTCTTGGTACCCTTAACTCATAAAAATCTGTCAATCACCATCTTGGAAATTTCAATTGACCCAGCATCCATAGCCTTTTGGGGCAGAGAATTCCACATTTCCAATACCCTTTATGTAAAAAGTTCTACCTGATTTCACTCTGGCCTGCTGAGGAACCCCAAACAACTCCTCAATCAGCCTACACTTGTTCTTGATCGACCTGGCCACTCAGCAAATCCAGACCAGTACAGGAAACTTAGGTTTATCCGGAGGTTGTATGGCCGGAAACCTCGATCTAACGGCAGAAATCAGCAGCTGTTTTTTTTCTTTGTTTAAAAAAAAAATGCTAGAAGAAAAAAAGTCAGTCTCTGGAAAGCCTCTCTGAAGCTGTTGCTAAGCTACAGAGATGCTTCCAAGGTATGGGCCGACTGTTTACAAGCTGTTGCTAAGCAACAGTGTTTGTTGTCAGATATGGAGATTAAAACCTCCGTATCCTTCAACATTAGCGCTGGTCTGTCCGGAAGTTTTCATAGATCGGCATCACATCGGTCCCGTCGGTGCCGGATATAGCGAAGTTTCCTGTACTTCACAAACTCCTGTATGTGGGGTAATTCCTGCATTGACACTGCTCCCAGGGAGCTCCAGCAAATTTTGACATACTTTCATGAATCCCTTTCATAATAGCAAATCAACAAATACAGAAGAGTGGAGATTGAGAAAAATCTTCAGCCGTTGCAGAGCCCTTAGGAACTCATTGGGGATATACTAGGGTACAAGGGTTTCAGTTTGAAAACCTGTGACCTAGTCCTTTTCCTTACTCCAATCCTAATTTTACCTGAGTCTGTTTCCTTATTGCCGGCCTCTTTTGAACATTAACTTATGTTTGCCGTTGCAGAATTCTTCCATCCTTATCTCATCCCCAGTGCTACTGAAAGACAATTTTTTTTCAATTTGTGTTTATATTCCACCTTTTAATGTAGGAAAACATCAATGGTGCTTCACAAAGAAAGCAAGGAATAGCTGCTATGGGCAAGGTGACCAAAAGGTTTGTTGAAGAGGTAGGCTTTGAGAAAGCTTTTCAAGGTAGTGTGAGAGTTGGCGGAGTTTAGGGAGCAAGTCCTAGAGAATAAGGCAGAGATGGCTAATGATTGAAGGCAGTGCCACCAGTGGTGGAGCAGAAGAAAGGGAGGATACAACGAAGGCTAGAATCAGAGGACAGTAACACTTTTGGCTTTTACCTAGATACTTGTGCGCTGCTCCAAGAAACATTGCCCTAAGCAAACCTTTGTATTAGTTAGTGCTGCTTAATATTTGTTAATGTAGCTTTGGGGTCGAACGGAAACACTTACTATGCTACTGTATTTAGCGTACTAGATATGGCGCAAGTCCTCTTGTGACCTCCTGGACTTGGGAAAGTGGAAAAATAAACATTCTGTTAGACTGGTGCAACTTTATTAAAAGTAAGCCAAAGCAAGAGACAATGTAACAGCTTGCACTATATTTTCACAGAACTTTTCTTTATTGGGTTCCTGAATGTACTTTTGTAGCAGTTCGTGTTCACCTAGGTAGGTATTGGACGAATGACTACTAAATAATCAAGTTCGACTTCAGGAGAACAATCAATAAGTTATTTAATGTAGGAAACAGATGTTATACAGCAGACAATGGAGTTGGATGCAGGAGAGCCAGAAGGTACGTCTTAACCCAGCGGGGATGCCACGAGGACTGACTCTGCAGTCCTGTGGAGAGCATGATGAGGTCATCACGCTCGGTCACGTTTTCCCGCGCTTAGGTGGTCACGTGACCGCGTTTGCCCGCGCTTGGGCGATCACATGACCTGCGTTGGCGCGTAGCTGTGGCTGGCCGTTGCGGCCGAAGTCGCGAGAGCGGGCGGCCGAACTGGGCCAGCGGCCAGCACGGGAGGCTGAACCGGGCCGGCGGCCACAGCAGGAGCGGGAGGCCGAGTTGTGCCAGCGACCGTCGGGAGAGTGTAAGGCCGAGCTGGATCGGCTCGCATCTCGGTGTGTTACGTGACGCACGACGTGACGTCAGTGCATTACGTTGCGTTCTTAAAGGGGCAACGGCCCAAACAGGTAAGTTATGCACATACAAAAGTAAGTTAAAGGGAATTATGTATATACATAGTAAGGGACACCCGGTGGAACCGCCACATGCGCCCCCCCCCCCCCCCCCCCCCCAGAGTTCGCTTTAACGAAAGTCCAAAGATATGATGGTCTGACGAGCTAGTGGTCTCGGCGGGCGTGCTGTCTCGACTTGGCGGGCCAGGTCTGAAGATGCTGTTCGTAAGCAGATCCTTACGCACGTCGTGGCGAATAAAACGTATCCATCAGGCGAAGGACCGTGGAGACGTGCGAAACAGCAGGCCTTGTCAGAGTGACTGGCAGGTTGGGCGGATGCGGGCGATGTCTCCGTTGATGTTGAAACAAGTCCTTGTTCCGACGAACTACAGGAACGCCGAACGAGCGATCCAGAAGGACTTGACAGGCGAGGTTGGTGAACTCGCCGACAGGTGAGCGAAACCTTCGGGAGGCTGGAACGCATGGAATGGTTCGTGCCATAGTGCTACGACGATAACACAACGGAGGGTGAAAAGTTGCTGCGTTGATCAGTGATCGGTGAGGACAGCAACTTTCACGTGGCTGATCGCGGCCGCGGGATGCCCGTTGGACCCGTCCTCGATGTTTGCAGCATCAGTAGATGTTTGCGTTAGTTAAGGAGAAAACTGGAGAAAGGGCGGCAACGGTCTGGGTTGTTAATTTCGGTAGGGGTAAACTGCCTGGAGGGCGGCAACGCTTTTAGTTGTAGTTGACTTTAGTGGAAAAACTGCCAAGAAGGCGGCAGCGCTTCTTGTCTCGCCGAAAAGCGTAGTAGGTAAAACAACCAGCAGGCTGACGGGCTGGTGCGTCGTTGGCGGGGAATGAGTCTTCGTGTTTCACGAGGGATGGGTCCTCGTGGTTCGCGAGGGATGGGTCCTCGTGTTTCGGGAGGAGCGAGTCCTCGTGTTTCGAGAGGAGCGAGTCCTCGTGGCATCTCTGCGGGGGTGCGCTCCGATCTTGCGGGCTCGAAAACCTGCGGACCCCGCGCTTGGAGGGATTCATGCTTGCTGTTGCGTTGGGAGATGTCGTAGAGGCGGACAAATCGTGTGGCGGTAGAAACATCGAATACGGAAACCGTAAGCACGTGCGTGGTCTGTGCCGCATCGATGTCCCCAGCAGACGGGGCTTCTACCTTTTTAGAAAGCACGAGGGTGGTTGCAGCTCCCTGAATGGCGGTAGCGACAGCGAAACGGCTGAAGCTTCCATAGCATGCTGCTTTTTTGAAAGACGATCACAAAACTCACCAGTTGTAGGCGTTGGCGTTTGTGTTCGACGGGTGCCGTTGGTCGTGCTCTACCTCTGTAAACTCGGTCTCCAATGTAGGTGTAGTTGGCTGCGCTTCCTTTGCGAATACGTTCGCAAAGACTGGGTCGCCAATGTAGGAACTGGTGTTCGTCGGCGATTGTTCATCGGTTGTCTTCTGTGCAGACGAGGGTCAGGCTGTGCGTTTCGTCCGTGAAAAACATTCACGGATACGGGGTCACCAATGTAGGTATTGATGAGCCCCCACACTCACGTCGTTCGGTCACCAATGTAGCAGTTCATGTTCACCTAGGTAGGTATTGGACGAATGACTACTAAATAATCAAGTTTGACTTCAGGCGAACAATCAATAAGTTATTTAATGCAAGAAACAGATGTTCTACAGCAGACAATGGAGTTGGATGCAGGAGAGCCAGAAGGTACGTCTTAACCCAGCAGGAACGCCACGAGGACTGACTCCGCAGTCCTGTGGAGAGCGTGATGACGTCATCATGCTCGGTCGTGTTTTCCCGCGCTTAGGTGGTCACGTGACCGCGTCGTGACGTTAGCGCGTTTGCCCGCGCTTGGGCGATCACGTGACTTGCGTTGGCGCGTAGCTGTGGCTGGCCGTTGCGGCCAAAGTCGCGAGAGCGGGCGGCCGAACCAGGCCGGCGGCCACCGCAGGAGCGGGAGGCCGAGTTGTGCCGGCGACCGTCGGGAGAGTGTAAGGCCGAGCTGGGTCGGCTCGCATCTCGGTGTGTCGCGCGACGTGACGTCAGTGCGTTACGTCGCGTTCTTAAAGGGGCAATGGCCCAAACAGGTAAGTTAAAGGGAATTATGTATATACATAGTAAGGGACACCCGGTGGAACCGCCACACTTTCACATATTTTATGAAACTTTTATACATATGTTTACAAAACTATTTATTTTATGCTTTCCGTATGTAATTAATGATTCATAGAACTTTTAACTTTTACTGTCATCTCCGGTACAAGACATGACACTTTGCTAACTCTGATACTCATCTGGGTTAACAATTGTACTGTAACTCTTGTACATAGGTGTTCAAAATAGCCCATGGCGCTCCACAAGAACCCTTCCACATAAGCTGTAATACTATAATACAAGGCAAAACTGGTGAGCCGAACAAGGGTTTTTCCCCCCCTTTATTCTTCATAATTGAGCTATAGTACTGTCTATCAAAGTGGACTTCAAAAGGTGTTGGTGTCCTCTCCCCTTATAAACCAACTGAGGTCATTTCTAGCCACACTTACAGAATGTAGATTCTAACTCAACCCAGAGAGCACAAACACTTCCAGTTCACAAATTTCACTTCCTTGTAGTCACTATTTTTGTCTTATTTTTAGGTCAATATTTAATATAGAAAATCCCAATAGAAACATTGATAATTAAGTTTCCTATGCAGACAGTAGTCTGTCACTGTTGATGAACCAATTGGATCACTCAAAAAGCTTTTTAAAAACATTTTTGCCTGTCATTTTTTATCAGTTACTGAAATTTATAATGTTCAAAGTAAACTTAAAAATATTACAATAACACAAGTAAATTTGACCATTAAATTGTCTTGTATCTTTTAATACCATCATTAAAAGTTTTACTGCAAAGCCTTGACTTTTATCAAATGCCTTGGCTCTGGCTGCATATTTTTACTCCAACTCCAAAGAGCTTTCAACTACATCTGTGCACTCTAAGCATATACAGTTTACAGAATTTCTCAGCATGCGATCTGTGCATCAACAGGAGTTTCCAGTTAGAAGGGTGTGTCTCCTTAGACTGTGAGGATTTGAGAGTTTCTTCACTTTCTTTCCAAATCATTTGGAATAAGCAGCGATTGAATTCTCAACCCATTTATGTTAGGTAAGGCTGATGATTATTTAAATGTATTAGCACCTGTGAATAGTAGTACCTTTTATGAAGAGCATTGGCTGCGATACTGGTTTCTTTGATACTTTCTGGTTAGAAAAGAAAACCGGTTTGCTTATAGAGACTAGATTATTATATATTGCAGTAAAAATTCAGTTTATAAAAAATCTCTCAGCCATTTATAAGTTTTAAGGAATTAATATATTCAAAACCCATAAAATACAATTTATGGGATAAATTTTGTTTGCTTATGGAGATTTGAATTTATTGAAGATTGTTAGGAAACTCGCTAATCACGCACTAAATTACACCAACCCCTGCACTACTGCCACCTGCAGGAAGAACATAGCAGGAATTTACACATCCCCAGCCTGTGATTTACCATCCATTAATTTTAGTAGAAAGTTATGTTAAAATTCTTTATGGCAGGAGCATGAAGCCAGGGAGCAGCTGACAATGATGATAGTAGTGATGTTGGTGGGATGAAGAACCTGAGGGAACAGAAGGGGCTGCGGATTGGTCAGGAAGTTGACGGGTAGGAAAATGGGAGGTGGGGTCAGATGGCATAAAACAGGGGTTCTCAAACCTTTTTGCTTCTAAGGCCTCTTCCTGTGTTAAAAATTCCATGGACAAGTATTTTTTTGTAAAAAAAAAACAAACAAATTTGTATTTGGCTTCACCTGCTGTCCAAGAAGAATGACCACTTGACCAGGGTAACAGAGAGTTTCAACCGTACAGCCATACTCGAATGTTATTCAAAATTAACCTCCCAGTCTTAAATTGTTTATAGGTTAGGAGCATGTAGAATATATTGTATGTTCAGGGTTTATAAGAACTTGTTACAATTCAGCTAGTTTTATTGTATAATAATATAATAGGAGCACATTCTTGCGGGAGTTTAGAACTCGATCACAACCAGGGTCACTGGAACATTGCAGATTATGGCAACATTTTGTGTATTTTCTTTCATTCCCTGCCAATCTTTTTCCTTCTCCCAGTTCACGGAGGCATGCTTTCACCCTCCCTCCTGAGTTGATGGAGGCACTCCTTGTGTCCTGGCTCGTTAATGCTGCTACACCAAGCTCCTACTCGATACTGCTGCTTCGCTCCAGGATCGGACTTTGCCAAGCCTTGAGGATGGGAATTCCTGAGCCTTGCACATTGGACTTTTGATCTGGCATTTCAAGAGATTATGGGGGAACAATTCAGTTGGTTTGCACCTCCCATTAGTGCCTTAAGAGGGAGGGCGCTAATGGGGCGCAAAGCAACTAGCGCCCGTGTGCGGCGATGTTTGCGCCGCTCACGAAATTAACTAGACATTTTGTGGCGGCGCTAAACACTACCGCCACGATCTCCTGCGCCGGCAGATCGTGACGTCAGTCGAGTGTGCAATGCCCCGGACCGGATATTGAGTGGCGCTCCCTGCCTTACCGCCTGCCGCTAGCAACAACAGGTTGAGGGGAGCGTTTTGCAGTCAGGAAGGGACTGGGGGAGTGCTATTTAAAGGCGACCGCTTCCTGCATTTTTTTGTTGGTGACATTTTTGCATCATGCATTCCGAGAGAGAGAGAGACTTCTGGAGAGATTCAACGCTGTGTGAAGGAGTTTTGTGTACTGAGCAGCACTTTGCAGGTTCATTTTGATTTGCCCTTGTATCAATTTAGAAGAGACTGGGGGGGCTGCACTCTGAGCTCTTTCCTTGGGCCTCTCCATTGTTCTTTCCAGCAGATTTGATGTACAGGTCTCTCCAGGCCGAGATTCAAGGTTGCAATGAGCAGGATGTGGATGGAGAGCAAGATCGACCCTCCCCTTTAAGAACTGGCTGGCGCCATTGTGCCTGTGATCCATTGCTGACTGACATCACATGAGCTTCGCCAGCGCTCTGAGGTAGCGCCTCGCTCCTCGGCCTTTGCGCCTTGAGAGGTGTGTAGCGCCTGATTTAGCGCTCCAATCAACTCCAGGGGCGATAAAAGCCAAGTTTGCAGTTGGAGGCGCTAATTAGCGCCAGGCGCTAAACTTTGCGCACGCCCGATAATCACGCCCCAAACAGGGCGATACTGAATTTTTCCCCCTAAGAATTCCTACCTGCAGCGTGCAGAAGAATCTGATCGCAGAGTGAAGCACTAGCTGCATCAGATAGGAGTTGGATGTGTCAACGAATGGCGAATTGTGAATGGAGCAAGATGATTTTGATGAAGGGAGATAAAGTTCTGTGGAAATTTTCCCCAGTGCCCCTGCCTATTGCTCTGTTGTTCAAGTGGTTTTTCACCCACACATACATTGTTTCTTGCGCTCTCTAATGCAGCAACGCTATTGACCGAGGCGCTGCTGGGTGGCAGTATGAAGGATAGACCCTTTGGGGGTTGCGGTCCCCAGTTGCAAATCCATGGCTTAAAATACATCAATGGAAGATTCTCCTAGGCACCACCCTCAAAGGTTGTTAGACTTTGCTTTCTCAATACTGCCACATCCTAATAACCTGCAATACTACTTGACTCTACCCCTATGCTGCAAAACCCTCTTCTCATTCCTGCTGGACCTGAGGACTCCCTCTTTCCTAGACTTCACCCCTGCTCCCCACTTCCAGATCTTGGAACTCCCTCCCAGTGTTCACAAATGGCTAGGCTGCATTCCCTAGTGCTCCCAGACCTTGAGACCTCCCTCTTTAATGCCACTTGGTCCCAGAAGCCATCTCCCAGTGATTCCTAGATTCCAGGGCCTGATCCCATGTTCCTAGAACTTCCATTTTCAGAGTTCTGGCATTTGATAAAGTCCCTCTTAAAAGACTGTTGAAGCTCATGGAATTGAGGGAAAATTATTGACCTGGTTAGGAAATTGGCTGACTGGCAGGAGACAGAGAGTAGGGAGAATGGGAAGGTACTCAAATTGGCAGGATGTGACTAGTTGTGTCCCACAGGATCTGTGTTGGGGACTCAACTATTCACTGTATTTACTAATGATTTGGATGACGGGATAGAGAGCCACATATCCAAGTTTGCCAATGACACAAAGATAGGCGGCATTGTAAGCAGTGTAGATGGAAGCATAAAATTGCAAAGATATTAATAGATTAAGTGAATGTGCGCAACAGTAGCAAATGGATTTCAATGTTGGCAAGTGTGAGGTCATCCGCTTTGGACCTAAAAAGGATAGATCATTGTACTTTCTAAATGGTGTAAAGCTAGAAACTGGAAGTCCAAAGAGATTTAGGGGTCCATGTACTTGGATCATTAAAATATCATGGACAGGTACAGAAAATAATCAAAAAGGCTAATAAAATGCTGGGTTTTATATCTAGAGGACTGAATACAAGGGGGTAGAAGTAATGCACAGCTATACAAAGCCCTAGTTAGACCACACCTGGAGTACTGTGTTCAGTTCTGGGCACCACACCCGAGGAAGAATATATTGGCCTTGGAGGGAGTGCAGTGTAGATTTACAAGAATGATTCCTGGACTCCAATAGTTCAATTACGAGGAGAGATTACACAAACTAGGGCTATATTCAATGTTCACCCGAATTATTTTTTGGTGCGCGGCCCATTCACAGTTGCATGAAATTTAAGAGTGAAAAAGCCGGTCCTAGGCTGCGCGAGACCACCAGAACGCTGAGAAGGTTGGTTGTATTACCTGGAATTTAGAAGGTTAAGGGATGATATGATCAAAGTTTTCAAGATATTAAAGGGAACTGATAGGGGCGATAGAGGGGAACTATTCCCACTGGTTGGGGAGTCTAGGATTAGGGGACATAGCCTAAAAAGTAGAGCCAGGCCTTTCAGGAGTGAAGTTAGGAAACACTTCTACATGCAAATGGTGGTAGAAGTTTGGAATACTCTTCCGCAAATGGTAATTGATGCTAGGTCAATTGTAAATTTTAATTCTGAGATTGATAGATTTTTGTTGCCCATAGGTATTATGGGATATGGGGCAAAGGCAGGTATATGGAGTTAGGTTACAGATCAGCCATGATCACATTGAATGGCTTGAGGGGCTAAATGACCTACTCCTGTTCCTAGAACCCTGGGACTTGCTTTGGCTATCTAATGAGTGCACGGAGGCTGGTTTTTGCTTGCTACCTGACACATTGGTAAGTAAAATACTGCAGATGCTGGAAATCTGAAAACAAAAACCGAGCTGGAAACAGAAATAAGTTAGTTGATATTTCAGGTCGAAGATCTTTCCTCATAACTTTGTTTTCAATATTCAAAAGTGTCTGTCTTTGAGTGCTTCCCACAAGTAAATCCAGTGGTTCTGCTTTAGGACCAAATGTTAGCCAGAGTGCTGGAATTTTAGTTTGAATTATTGTGTTGCAATTTAATGAGATTGGTCTGTAGGAAACACACTCCATTTTAAGCCTTCCCATGAATTAACTGGGGTTCTTAATACTTTAGGGAAAATGTCCATTTCCATTATGCGCTGCAGTACTTCTAAGAGGAATAGTCCCAGCTTAAGGGAATTTTTTTGTTTGAAAAAAGCATATGGTACTTTTTAAGTAAGCTGTTTTCTTCTAATATTTCTATTTCTTCTACTCCTGTCTGTGCCATGGATATTGTTTAGAATGGATTAGCTATATCCTCTAAATCATGCTTGATAAATAGATGGTATAGAGTGGGGCCAATGTTTCTGTCCACTCATTCAAACCTTTTATAAATATCTCAACACTCATAGCAAAAATAATTACTGTTGGATTCATTTTTGAAGAAAGAGTTGGGGGATATGGTGAGATGGCGGCTAGGTACTGATGGGCTTTTTTGGCCTAAATTCTTTATGTTCAAGTAAATGTGTGAGGGGAACACCCAGAGTTATTGATTCTTATTCACAAGTGAAATGAAGAGCTGTTTTTTTGCCACTAAATTGAGGTTATCCTCCTTGGCTGCCATAGCCAATTTATAGTAGCCAAGTGGGATAGAAACACGGGAACAGGAGTAGGCTATTCAGTCCCTTGTGCTTGTTTTGCCATTCAATTAGATCATGGCTGATCTGTATCTTAACTCCAATGACCTGCCTTGGTTGTGTAACCCTTAATACCCTTGTCTAGCACAAATCTATCAATCTCAGTTTTGAAATTTTCAATTGACCTATCCTCAACAGCTTTTGGGGTGAGGGAGTTCCAGATTTCCACTACCCTTGTGTGAAGAAATGCTTTCTGACATTATCCCTGAATGGCCTAGCTCTAATGTTAAGGTTATGCTCCATTGTTCTGGACTGCTCCCACCAGAGGAAATAGTTTCTTTTTATCTACCCTAGCAATTCCTTTAATCATTTTTAAACACCTCATTTAGTTCACACCTTAATCTTTTATACTCAAGGGACTACAAGCCTAGTCTAGCAACCCCTTTAGCCCCGGTAACATTCTGGTGAACCTGCACTACACCCTATCAAAGGCCAATGAGATGCGGTGCCCAGAACTGAAGGCAGTACTCTAAATGGGGATTAACCAGAGCTTTATATAACTGTAACATTACTTCCACCCCTTTATAATCCAGCACCTTTGTGATAAAGACCAACTTTCCATTAACCTTTTTAAATTATTTTGTGTACCTGTCCACTAGCTTTTAGTAATTTCTGTACTTGGACCCCTAAATCTCTCTGCTCCTCCACAGTTCCTCGCTCCTCACATTTAGAAAATACTCTGATCTATCTTTCTTGGGTCCAAAATGGATGACCTCACACTTCCCCACATTGAACTCCATCTGTCACAGTTTTTCCCACTCACTTAATCTGCAACTTTCTGCTCCCATCTACACTACTGTGCCAACTAACTTGGTGTCATTAACAAACTTGGATATATGGCTCTCTATTCCTTCATCTAAGTCATTTATAATTATAGTAAAAAGCTGAGGCCCCAGTACAGATCCCTGGAGGGGCAACACTAGTCACATCCTGCCAATTGGAGTATATACCCACAGTCTCCCACTGCCTTTCCTGCTCCAACCCCACAACTCTTTTCTGTCATCTCCTGACCACTTAATTAGTTCTCCTGGGCCCAGTGCTTGCTGATATTGTAAACTCTTCCTTTTGAATTTGCGATCATTCAAAACTACTATCATCCCCTACTTTAAATAGTCCAACTCTGTGATCCCTCTGTTCCCTTCAATTAACAACCCCCCTGCCAATTCACTTTTTTCTCTTGGGTCCTCGACTTGTCATTACCACCTAGCTCTGTGCATCCATTTCCTATGATTCCCCTTTCCTACCACTCCCTTTTTGAATTGCAGTCGTCTAGTTTCTGTTCTCTTCCTGCCAACCCCACCACAAGAGATTTTTCTGTACAAAGTCACCTTTGTGATTGCAACCTCGGCATGTTATCCTTCCTTATTCTTAACCTCTCTGCCCTTTGATACGACGTATACTCTGTACTCCACCACCTCTCCTCGCTAGTGAACACCTGTGGATTTACCCTCTCATGGTTCCACTTTTACCTGTCCCTACACGGTTGTCACATCTGTAGAGGCTTCTCCAGTCATCTCTGACATGCTTCAATCCTTGGCCCTTTCCTATTGCTAGTTGACATGCTACCCCTTGGTGTTGGGGACTTTCATATGTACACATGTCACGCAATGGACATAAGCACATATTCTAGGTTGACAATTTAGTTACAGATCCCATGTGCCTGCTCAAGTGGAAGTGAAAGATCCCGTGGCACTTTCAGAAAAAAGCAGTTCTCCTGGTGTTCTTCCTTTACCATTATAGAACCATAAACAGATTATCCAATCATTCATTCATTTTCTATCTGTGGGACTTTGCTGTGTGTAGATTGGCTGCCCTGTTTGTCTACCTACGACAACAACTTGCATTTATATAGCAGCTTTTAAACGTAGTAAAACATCCCAAGACACTTCATTGGAGCGTTATCATAGAAAATGTGACACTGAGCCAGATATTAGGCTAGGTAACCAAAAGCTTGGTCAGAAGTATATTTAAGGAGCACCCTAAAGGAGGAGAGAAAGGTAGAGAGGCGGAGAAGTTTACAGACAGAATTTCAGAGCTTAGGGCCATGACCGTTGAAGGCACACGCCAATGGTAGGGCAAAGGCAGAATTGGATGAATGCGGAGCTCTCGGGAGGTTACAGAGCTAGGGAGGAGAAAAGCCATGGAGGAATTTGAACACGAATGAGAATTTTAAATTTGAGGTATTGCTAGTCTGGGAGCCAATGTAGATTAGTGAGCACAGGGGTGATGGGTGAACGGTACTTAGTGCGAGTTAGAGTTTTGGATGAGCTGAAATTTACTGAGGGTGGAAGACAGGAGGCCGGCCAGGGTAGCATTGGAATAGTCGAGTCTGGAGTAACAAGCATGTATGAGGGATTCCGCAGCAGTTGGGGTGAGCCAGGGGTGGGGTTGGGTGATGTTACGGGGGTGGAAGTAGATGGTCTTGGTGATGGGGAGGATATGGGGTCGAAAGCTCAGTTCAGGAAAACTGTAAAACTATTTTGATTTTTCAGTTTCTAATAACCTAATAATAGTGACAGCACTTCAAAAGTAATCCATTGGTTGTAAAGTGCTTTGGGATACCCTGGGGACATAATATGGTGCAATAAACTGCAGGTCATTATTTATATCTCTGACATCCAACTTTACATCCTTTATGATTTACTTCTTTACCACCAACTACACGACCGTTACTGTACTGTCTAACTAATTGCCTGCTATCAAGTTTTAGATGAGCCAGAACTTTCTCAGTTTAACGTTGGCAGGACCAGAGCCATCCTATTTGGCTTCCAAGCGTTGCTTCATAACTCCTGATTCCATCCATCTCCCTGATTGCTTGCTCAGATTAAACCTAATGGTGTGCCACCTGTGTTCATTTCTACATCCCCCTCCCCTCCTCCCTTAAGTCCAACTATTATTACTGTATCCAATTAATATTTTTCTTATTCAACTAGCAGAGTTAACTATTTTTAGTTTTAATGCAGATTCTAATTATAAGCACCAAAGCATAGTATAATCTGTGTCATGTGAGCTGCTTCTCTTTTTCTTAGAAAACTGAATATGATCAGGGAAAATACCTTTGGCGAGGAACGAAGTATTCAATCATTTGGTAGTAAGAGTAATTCATTGAGCTGGTGTGTGCCTTCATATAGAAATCAAAAAATTGGAATAGTTTTCCTCAATAACTATAGAGAAAGAAACAGCGCCCATGCTGTTTTAGTTCTGTTCAAGTGGTGTAGCAAGTTTGTAGTAATCCGAGATGGAGAATTAGTTCAGATATTGATGTTATCGCACCATGTCAGCTGTGGCTCAGTTGGTAGCACACTCGCCTCTGAGTCAGAAGGTTCGGTTCAAGTCCCACTCCAGGGACTTGAGCACATAAAGCTAGGCTGACACTCCAGTGCAGTACTGAGGGAGTGCTGCACTGGTCGGAGGTGCCGTCTTTTGGATGAGATGTTAAACAGAGGCCCCGTCTGCTCTCGGGTGGACGTAAAAGATCCCATGGCACTATTTTGAAGAAGAGTAGGGGAGTTCTCCCCGGTGTCCTGGCCAATACTTATCCCTCAACCAACATCACTAAAACAGATTATCTGGTCATTATCACATTGCTGTTCGTGGGACCTTGCTGTGTGCAAATTGGCTGCCGCATTTCCCATATTACAACTCCACTTCAAAAAAAAGTACTTCATTGGCTGTAAAGCACTTTGAGACGTCCGGTGGTCGTGAAAGGCGCTATATAAATGCAAGTCTTTTCTTTCATGTGATACATTTTGTGTCACTGGAATGTGATGATTGAGATATACTAATGTTATCGGGGCACCTGTTGTGTAAATTTGCATCATCCTATTGTAACATAGATTGTGTTGTACACAAAACAGAAGTTCCATTTGTGTAAAGAGAAAGCATTCTGAGTATAAGAGCCATAGGTAAAAGTACAGCTACAATGTTAGTGTGCTGCTGGTACAA
The DNA here is from genome assembly GCF_052327205.1 of Somniosus microcephalus. NCBI lineage: Eukaryota > Metazoa > Chordata > Chondrichthyes > Squaliformes > Somniosidae > Somniosus > Somniosus microcephalus. The sequence goes on along the minus strand of NC_140993.1, from coordinate 90,670,106 downwards.
CCAGTGGTTAGTTAAGCAAAATGCAATATCATAATGTTTTATAACTTATCAATTAAGCAAAAGCTTATTTTAACTGTTTGCAGTAGATGAAGGAAAGAAATGCTGGTTACTCAGTTATGTTCAGCTACACAAATTAGGCACTAACTATTATCCTTGGAGTGAACAATACTAGTCCTCACAGCCTTTAACAAGTTCCAGTGACTGATTTGAAGTATGTTAAAATCTGATGGATCCAGTTTATTGTTTAAAAAAAGCTCTGATATATACACAGTAGGTGACTCTAACGAGTTGCAACTGGTTAAGTGTAGTGCTTGTATGGAGGGTGAAGGTAACTAAGGGTCACTGGCAAAATATCTATGTACATCTCACTCTCTTAAAGATACCATTACACATACAACAGTTATGATTTGGGCCATCACCTAACACTACTTGTGACAGATAGGAAGCATTTTTATCTATGATGGAATATATACTGAATTTTTAAATTCATTCTTGGGGATGTGGGCAACCTTCAAAAGATGGCATTTATTGCCCATCCTTTGGTGTCCTGAAGGGATTGAGAGTCAACCATATAGTGAGAGACTGGAGTTACAAGTAGCCCGAGTCCAGGTAGGGATGGCAGGTTCCTGAAGGATTTCGGTGAACTAGTTGGGTTTTTATGACAATCCAGCAGCTTTCGTGGCTAGACCACAAATTACGGGTGGGGCCGATTAGGGACCAAAATGGAGACCTACGCATGGAGGCAGAGGGCATGGCTGAAGTACTTAATGAGTACTTTGCATCTGTCTTTACCAAGGAAGAAGATGCTGTCAAAATCATAGTGAAAGAGAAGATAGTTGAGATACTGGATGGGATAAAAATTGATAAAGATGAGTACTAGACTGTACTTAAAGTAGATAAGTCACCAAGATCGGATGGGATGTATTCTAGGATGCTGAGGGAAGTGGGTAGGGGGATGTGGGTGATGAGGGATACAAGAAAGTTGTCAGAGATGGCCTAGTCAGTGATCAAGACCATGGGAATAGAAAGATCTTGGGATATGGTAAATCAGGAAGGTGGCCATGGATAGGAGAGTTTACATAGAGGAAGAGATTTAGAGAGCACAGGAGGGGAGTGAAGAAGAGAGAGAGGGCAAGGGAAGCTAAGATGGAGATTGAAATAACCAAGGATGTGGGGGTTGTTCAGTTTAGAGGCTAAAGGAGGATATATTGGGGAGAATCTTGTGACTGGGTTTGGAGGATTAGTGGACAGTAAGGATTTTAAAGGAGGTGAGAAGTTGAAGTGCTTAGAGGAGTAGGGGGGAGAGAGAGACCAAGGTCTGATTTGGTGATCGGGGCCACATCACCACTTAATCTAGTTGAGAGATGCAGTTTTTAATGCCCCTTTGTTCTGGGATTTCTTCAAAGGAACTTGGAGCCACATCTTGCATGGCATTGTAAGAAAACAGCAGTCAGTCTGAAGCAAACCGCGATTGATCCAGTTGGAAAGTTCCGTGGTACGAATTGCCACATAAGTAAGTGCTCTTGCTTCAAGTTTCAGTTTAATTTTGAGGATTAACGCAGGAGAAGCATATGTGTTTTTGACATTTCAGAGAATTGTAAGGTTCACAATTATAATACAGTTTCTACTGAGTACTGTTCATTTTCTGGTTTAATATTCAAACATTTGTTCAGTGTTTTGAATGAGTGTATATTCTTCCACCTCCCTGAAGACCAGTAAATGGAGTACAGTGATGAGTTCTTTGTTTGACCCCTGGGTATTACTATATTTACCTAGATATTGGGTATGCAACAACACTCTGGTTTGTAGGGACACAAGGCTATTGACATTGAACCATGGAAATATATACTGTTTAAAAACCAACAAATGCAACTCTTGTGCTCACCGTGAAAGGTAGCTTTATTAAGGCTCCTATAAATCTAATTTGTGTACTGAATATGATGTAATATGCCTCGGGGCTAATGGAGTATGCTTTTACTGCTAAGGTTGCACTGTAAATAATATGAGGTGTCCGCCGTAGAGAAGGAAGAACTTTATATAGTGTCTTTCACATTCATCAATGTCCCAAATCACTTCCAAGCCAACACATTATTTTTGCATTGTAATCATTGTTGTTATGTAGGCAAATGTGGCAGCCAAATGGCACACAGCAAGATCCTATGTACAGCAAATTACACGAATGACTAGCTAATCCATTGTTGTTGGTGTTGGATGAGGAATGACTATTGGCCAGGATACCGAGAACCACTGCACCTTTTCAAATTGTGCCCAGGGATCTTTTACATCCACCTACACAGGCCAACGGGATGTTGGTTTAATATCTCCTCTGAAGACACTACTGTTAGATCCGTGTATCTTAATGTTGTGTCCTTCAATATTCAGACAAAAGACTGCAGGGAACGATCAACAGGTGTTTACTGAAGGAGGGTTACTCTAGAACTAACCGTACAGATCACTACTCAGGGTTTATATACAGGTGTGGTCACTGCCGGTACTACAGTATACAGGAGCTGTAAAAAGTAGTTCTCCCCTTAAAGGTACATACATTACAATTCCTCCCCTTTTAGATTAACAGTACTATAACACTCATTTAACAATTAAATATCAAACTAATTACAATTAACACTTTTAACATGCAACATTAGCTGAAAATAGTCTATTTATAAATTCAGTCTTTGGGGAGGCTTCCTGATCCTTTCTGGATAGCGCCTTTCCCGAGTGTCTTGCTCTTGGTGCGGAGGCGATTCTGGCCCCCTGTTGTTGGTTGGTTCATCAGCTTCCGATGCTACTGTTTCTAAGGTAGATGTGACCTGTACGTCAGGTTCCTCACCAGGTACGTATGGCCGAGACATGGGGTTGACTCGTTCCTGTGACTCTAGGATCTGGTCAGCATGGCATCTCTCAATGTTCTCCCCAACATCCACTGTGTACATTAGTGGCCCCTGCCGTGTGCATATCGTTCCTGGCTGCCATTTCTCTGTTCGGTAGTCGCGGGCCAAGACTGGTTGCCCTACATTGAAGCTCCTTGTCGGCTTCTCATTGATGTGCTGGAATTGCTTACACTCAACATCTCTTCGTACATTTGGTCTGAGCAAATCCAGACGAGATCTCAACCTTTGGTTAAAGAACATCATGGCCGGGGCCTGGTTGGTGACTGCATGTGTCGCATTTCTGTAGGCTAACTGGAAATTGTCCACCTTATGCTGCAGTGGAATGTCGTCATCGCACATGGCCTTTACTGCTTTTTTAAAGGTTTGTACGAACCTCAGCCAATCCATTTGTGGCTTGATACGGGGCGGCTGTGTAATGCCTTACCCCATTCCTTTTCATAAATCTTCGGACACAAACTGTGGTCCGTTATCAGAGCAAATCTGCTCTGGCAAGCCGTTCCTGGCAAAAATGGTCCGTAGGACTGCAATAGTTTTCTCCGTGGTGGTGGAGGACAGTTTGATCACCTCAGGCCATTTCGAGTGCGCATCCACGGCTATTAAAAACATTGAGTCCATGAATGGACCAGCAAAATCAATATGCACCCGTTGCCATGGAGATGAGGGCCACTCCCATGGGTGTAGAGGGGCATGTGGTGGTGCATTTTGGACCTTCTGGCATCCTGAGCAGCTCTTTGTCAGGTCCTCGATTTGCTGATCGATCCTCGGCCACCACACACAAGCCCTAGCAAGGCTTTTCATTTTCACCCCTCCCAGATGACCTTCGTGAAGCTCATTGAGCACTCTCTCCCTTAACTTGGGTGGAATTACCACTCGGGATCCACACATCAAGGTCCCCTGGCATACTGACAGCTGTTCTCTTCTGGATGAGAATGCTGGCAACAGTGAGTCGCCATGTGCTGGCCATCCCTTCACCGTCAAATCATATACCTGAGACAGCGTCGGGTCATTTCGGGTCTCCTTCTCTATACCAGCGCTAGTTACTGGCAAGCATTCAATTATAGTCGAATGAAATATTTCGGCCGGATCCACTGCTGGTGCTTCCTCCGCAGTAGGCAGTGGCAGGCATGATAGCCCATCAGCGTTTCCATGCTGTTTCGTGCCCTTATACTCGATTTCATATTGGTGCGCCTCTAGAAAAAGGGACCATCTTTGTAGCCGTTGCGCAGTTATCACCGGAACGCCCTTCTTTGGATTAAAGATGGAGACAAGTGGTTGGTGGTCAGTCAGCAAGGTGAACTTCTGCCCGTGCAGATAGTGATTGAACTTTTTCACTCCCCACACTAGGCTGAGGGCCTCCCTGTCAATCTGGGCGTAGTTATGCTCGGCTGAGGTTAGTGACTGAGACGCAAAGGCTACTGGCTTCTCCGAGCCGTCCGGGAATTTGTGCGACAGCACCGCTCCAATGCCATAGGGTGATGCTTCGCATGCCAACCGAATTGGTAGTGCTGGGTTGAAATGAGCCAACACCTCTTTTGATGTGATCAATGCTTTGCTCTTCTGGAAAGCTCGTTTACATTCGTCACTCCATTTCCATGATACCCCCGTTTGCAGTAGGGTGTTCAGTGGGTGTAGTACGGTAGACAAATTCGGCAAGAACTTATGGTAGTAGTTCACCAGCCCGAGGAACGACCTCAGTTGTGACACATTTTCCAGTGCTGGAGCCTTGACTACTGCCTCAATCTTTTCAGGGGACTTATGTAACCTCTCTTCATCAATAACGTGGCCACAATACGAGACCTGCTTCTGGAAAAACTTGCATTTGTGGCGATTAGCTCGGAGCCCATATTCCTTCAATCTAGTGAGCACCTGCTCCAGGTTGGCGAGGTGATCAGTGTCATTTTCGCCCGTGACCAGGATGTCGTCCAAATAACACTGGGTCCCTGGAATCCCTTGCAGGACTTGATCCATTGCCCTTTGCCAAAAAGCCGGAGCTGATGCTACCCCGAACACCAGCCGGTTATATTGGTAGAGATCTTTGAGTGCTGATCGTGAGGTACTATTTCGAGGCTTCTTCTACCTCCATTTGCAGGTACGCCTGGGCCAGATCAATCTTAGTGAAGCGTTTCCCTCCAGATAGCGAGGCGAAAATATCTTCAATCCGCGGAAGCGGATAGTGTACAGTGTGAAGGACTGGGTTCACTGTCACCTTAAAGTCCCCACAGATGCGAACCTTCTTTGGTTCCCCAGGTGTAATACTGAACGACCTCTTCATTACAGGAACGATGGGTGTAGCCCACTCGCTCCAGTCCACTTTGGACAGTACTCCTGAACGTTCCAAACCTTCCAGCTCTGCTTCGACGGCTGGGCGGATCGCATAAGGTACCAGTCTGGCCTTAAAAAAAACTTTGGGCTTGCATTTTCCTCTATTTTGATCATTGCTGTTATGCCTTTGTGTTCCGAGTCCCTGCTGGAACACTTCTTGTGCGTCAGTTAGCATTTTTGACAGTCGTCCAGGTGTGACGTCGTCATCCTTTTTGGCATCTACAGTCAGTGCTTGTATGGAATGCCAATCTAGCTGTATCTTCCGGATCCATTCACGTCCTAGTAGTGGTGGTCCTCCATCTGGCAATACATATAGGTCCATTTTTGGTGTTTCCTTGCCGTTATATATAACGTTCACCCTTATTTTTCCTTTGGGGTAGACTTTTTGCCCCGTGTACGTCTTCAAGACAATCTTTGTATCTCTCAAGGGTATATGTGAGAATAGCCGCTTGTAGTCCCTTCGGTTTATGACTGTTAGGGCTGATCCTGTGTCCAATTCCATTTTCACTTGGACTCCTGCTATCTTGAGCATGACCCAGATAGTTTGGTGATCCTCCGTTTTGATCACATTATGTAGTTTCAGACAACCCAGCTCCTTGCTTCTGGAATCTGTATCACTTTTCTGTTCGTCTGATCTACTCTCCGTCACCTTATGTACCACCTTGTACTTCTCCTGTGGAGATTTCTTGCTGCTGGTTTTCTTTCCCGACCTGCAAACTCTTGCTATGTGTCCTACTTTTCCACACTGTCTGCACACTTTGTCATTGAACCAGCAATCATTATGGTCGTGTGTTGTTCTGCCGCAGCGATAGCACTTCACTTCTGTATGACATTTCATTTGTGCCATATTCTTGCGGTCTCCGTTGTATCTCTGCAGCGCCCCGCGCGGCTGCTTCGTGTGATACTGCAATGCTGAAAGCCTTGTCCAGTGTAAGATCCTTTTCTGATAGAAGCCGCTTCTGGGTTCCTTCACTTTGAAGCCCACACACAAACTTGTCCCTTAAAGTATCTGCTAGTCCCGTTCCAAACTGGCAGTGTTTCGATAGCTTGCGCAGTTCCGTTAAATACTCAGCATTACTTTCATCTTTATGCTGGTTCCTTTTGTGTAACTTAAATCTTTCTGCTATCAGCAGCGGTGTGGGGTTTAAGTGGTCCTGTAGGATTGACACTATGTTTTCAAAATCCTTTTCTACTGGCTTTTCTGGGGTTACTAGGTTTCGTTGTAAGCCATATGTTTTTGCACCCATTGAATTCAACAATACCAGCGCTTTCTTGTCATCTGGCACTTCATTCGCCTTGCAGTATACTTCTATGCGTTCGACATATGTCGTCCAATCTTCGACTTCATTGTCGAACGTTGTGATACTGCCACTCTTCGGCATTTTTGGGTGTGGTTAGACTGGCTTAAAATGGTGTCTCCCGTGCTTTCCTTTCTTCCCCGCTGCGGCTTAAAATGGCGTCTCCCGCGCTGCTGCCAACGCCGCTCTCGGCGGTCCTCGTGGCAAATGGCGACGCCCTGTGGGTTTCGTGCGCTGCTCTTGCGCTGCTGCCAATGCCGCTCTCTGTGGTCCTTGTGGCAATGGCAGCGCCTCGCGTTTTCCTGCGCGCCTCTTTCCCCCCCCCCCCCCCCCCTGCTGTTGACGCTGCTCGGCCCTTGAACACCGGCTGCGCTCTGCGCTCTCCCCTCTCCCCCGTCGACGCTGCTCGGCCTTTTTCTGTGCCGCTCGGTCGGCTCTAGCCGCCGCTGTCCGGGAAGAGTCTGCGCAGTACCTGTTGACAGCCCGTTTCGCTGGACCAACATGACTGGAAAGCCAAGCCTGGCTCTCGGCAGCCTCCCCTGTGATGCTCAAATCTCCGCTGGATGACTGGGCGGTTGCCCGTGGTCGACGCCCGTGCTTCTGGACTCGACCTCCTGCCACTGTTCTCCAGGAGCGAATCCCTGGGAGGTGATGCAGAGTTGCAGGTAGGTTCTAATCTGCGTCGTCGCCAATGTTAGATCCGTGTATCTTGTTGTTGTGTCCTTCAATATTCAGACAAAAGACTGCAGGGAACGATCAACAGGTGTTTACTGAAGGAGGATTACTCCAAAACTAATGTACAGATCACTACTCAGGGTTTATATACAGGTGTGGTCACTGCCGGTACTACAGTATACAGGAGATGTAAAAAGTAGTTCTCCCTTCAAAGGTACATACATTACAACTACCTCCAACAATGGAGCATTCCTGATCTCTGATAGGTAGAAACCGATCACACTGACAGAGCAGGGTCCATTTTCACTGCCTTCGGCTGGCGTTAGTCGGGCAGTAACCTCAATGGGGTCGGTAGCCTTACCGCCCGGTTAATGGCGGCGATGTGGCTGACTCCATTTTAAAAGGGGCCTACCAGTGGGTGTCCAAAGCGCTCACCTATTTCATGCAATAGGCCTCTTTTAATACAGAAATCCGGATCCTGTGATGTAAATAGAACCCCGAATACCATTTTTGGTTGGAACTGGTCGGAACCGAGGAAGCCTGCCAAATGTAAGTGTTGAATTATTTTTGTATCCCTGCAGGCGTCGGGGCCCACAAAAATAATCTGGGCTGCTATATCCCGAGATCCCTCCCCTCTGATCGCGTCCCTCACTCCATAACTTCCAATGGTGGCAACCGCCCCAGCCCAATCTTGAGGCCTCAATCAGGCGAGCTGAATCAGATGCCTGTTTGGTGCACCACAGTTTGCCTGCCAAGTTTAAATGAGGCCGGGTCCTCAATATTGTGGCGACCTCTTCAATGCTGGAACAGGCGGCCGGACACCCAAAAGTGGCTAAAATACGAATTGTTTATTTCAAGAAATAAATATATGCAGAAGCAAGTTAAATCGGATAAATAGTAATACAGTACCTAACTCTCCTGGATACTTTTAACTGTTTTCTGGGACCAGAATAGCAAATCATTTTGAGACTGTTGGTCCTTTTTCAGAGTCATTTTCTTGAGATGTCCCAAAGTGATTCACAGCCAAATATAATTAGTTTGACATGTAATCACCATTATTGTGCAAGCAAATATTACAGGCAATTTGTATGTTAACAGCAAGGTTCCTTGTCAGTCAAACAGCAGTGAGATAAATGGCCAGTTAATTGGTTTTGGTGAGGGATAAATGTTGGCTTGGCGAACTCTTTCCTCCTCTTTGAGATTAAAAGGATACTCGTAGTTACCCAATGTCAGCCATCAGCTTCTCTAATGAAGAGGCTCAAGCATGTGGCAAGACAACTCCCAGAATGCACCAGCGTCACTACACAGACACTTAAACGACAACTATCGGGCTACTTGCCTTTCTTCTGAGCACAACCAAATCTTGGAGCAGGTCATGCATAGCACACTTTAGGACTGGCACCTAGACTTCCATTCATGGAGTATGCCTGGACGAGTGGACTTGCTGTGCAATGATGGAAAAGGACTGAAATCACTAAAATCTTGGGAAGTCATTATTGCACCAGTGAATACTTGGAAAATAGAAGTGCCTTTCAAAAGAACCAAACTAAGTAAAACATGAACCTGAATTGTGAGATAAGTGACGGGGAAAAAGAAATACAATTAATTACATGCAATGGATTGTAATGTATAATGAACAATAATAATGCAAGATGCTGTAAAGAACTGATCCTGCAATCCGTGACTAACCCTAGCCCCAGGAACACCACTACATGTCTTGAACTTTGTTACTCCCAGTTTCCAAATGACAGGAAACTGATTCCACTGCATCCCTGCTTTAATGCACGGTGTCTGCTACAGCTCCCACTTCACCCAACTGCTCCATTCCCTGCCTGACCGCTCTGCTTTCTTCCCTGCTCACGCCCTGAACTACCTGTGAGTAACACCATGCAGATCTACCAACATATTAAAATGACGTGATTGCCAAAGAAAGAACTTGCATTTATATACCAGCCCTTGATGTTGTATTATAAAAAGGCCAAAAATATATACACAGTAACCAACAGTGAAACCAAATGAAAACTCAAATATCAAATTCATTAGTCATATAAACTGAGTATTTCACTTTCCTGTTGTTAATTTACACTACATGTGAATTAAATACAAAAATTAAAATAACTTTTACATTTGCATTTTCATACCAGCCTTTATAATAAGGATGCTCTTTAATGTTTCTGTGTATAATGGCTCGCAAATTAGACTGAGCTCATAGTCTGACAACTGTGGGAGTGAGAGATTGGATGGGGAATAAAATTATTTTAGTTCAGATCTTTGGAACCATATTTTGGTGTATCAACTCACTTGAAAATTATTTGTTTTTATGTAGTTTCAATCTCCTCCTGAATTTTTTGTCACGATTTTTGCCAGTAGTTGCTATTTCCTTTGTTAACTTGTTATTTTATTCCTACAAAATTATCTTTTTATCAGGTATTCCCTCAGTCATAAGGTCAGGAGTCACACTGTTAACTCATGATTCTACAATGTTCATCACTATTTAAAACTCCGCCAATAATGAAGCAGCCCTTGTCACCTTACAACAGGACCTGGATAACATTCAGGCCTGGCTGACACATGGTAGGTAATACTCTCTCCACACAAGAGCCAGGCAATGACCATCTGTAACAACAAAGTCCAGCCAATGCCACCTGGACTTTCAATGGCACCACAAGCCCCAAGTCCCCCAGTATCATCATCCTGGCGATTACTTTTTACAAGGCATGTCAGGAGTATGATGGAATGCTTACCTCTTGCGCGGATGGGTACAGCTGCAACAATAATCCAGAAGTTTGACGCCATCCAGGACAGAGCAGTTTGCTTGATTTTTGCCCCTGCCAATGAATTCAATATCTACCAGTGCACTGTGGCTGCAGTATGTACGATCTATAGGATGTACTGCAGCAACTCCCCAAGGTTACTTTGACAAAACCTCCCTCCCATGCGACCTCTACCACCCAAGAAGAACAAAAGCTGCAATGGTGTCACCATCACATCCAAGTTCCTCTCCAAGTCACACATTATACCGACTTGGACATACAACACTATTCGTTCACCATTACTGGGTCAGAATCTTAGCATTGCCTATGTAATGCCATTGTGGGAGCACCATCACCATAAGGAGTGCAAGGATTCAGCAGAAGGCCCACCACCACCACCTCAGGCAAACAAGAATGGGCAGTAAATGTGGCCTTGCCTGCATCACCCACATCCAAGGACAGTTACTTTATAAAAAATTTTTTTTAAATGTGAAGTGCAGCAAGAATTGTGGAGATTTTATAGATAATGAACTTGTAATGACCTGAAAAGGGGATTTTATTCTTCAAATTCATGGGCTTGTTTGTTGATGACATTGACACGTGTCCGGTGACAGAAATTTCACTCTTAATGTTTGATCTACAAATGACTGAAAACAAACAGTGCTGTGATGGTCTTTTTTTCCTCAAAAAAACATGATTGTACAGCAAACAGACTATATGCAGTCATAACATCATTGTTGGTTATTGGCCAGAATTTGCTGATTGAAGGAAAAGCAAAGTGGAGGCGAAGAGAAGTCAGAGTGGCTTTTAAAAATTACCAGTTTTTAGATTCGCAAGACACTTTTTTTTTGCATTTTTTGTTGCCAGAGTTTCATATCACTTTCTCCTCTCTTGAAGACATGTGTATCGCTGCTGGGTACAGTTCCATGGCCACCCAAGTGAGCATTGACAGTACTTTACCATCGCCGAATCCTCCACCATCAACATCCTGGGGGTCAACATTGACCAGAAACTTAACTGGATCAGCCACATAAATACTGTGGCAACAAGAGCAGGTCAGAGGCTGGGTATTCTGCGGCGAGTGTCTCACCTCCTGACTCCCCAAAGCCTTTCCACTAGCTACAAGGCATCGGTCAGGCGTGTGATGGAATACTCTCCACTTGCCTGGATGAGTGCAGCTCCAACAACACTCAAGAGGCTCGACACCATTCAGGACAAAGTAGCCCACTTGATTGTCACCCCATCCACCACCTCAAACATTCACTCCCTCCACCACCAGTGCACTGTGGCTGCAGTGTATACCGTCTACAAGATGCACTACATCAACTCGCCAAGGTTTCTTCAGCAGCACCTCCCAAACCCGCGACCTCTTCCACCTAGAAGGACAAGGGCAGCAGGGGCATGGGAACACACCACCTCCAAGTTGCACACCATCCTGACTTGGAAATATATCGCCGTTCCTTCATGGTTGCTGGGTCAAAATCCTGGAACTTCCTCCCTAACAGCAATATGGGAGTACCTTCACCACACGGACTGCAGTGGTTCAAGAAGGCAGCTCACCACCACCTTCTCGAGGGCAATTAGGGATGGGCAGTAAATGCTGGCCTTGCCAGCGATGCCCTCATCCCAGGAACGAATAAAATTAAACATCTTGCCAGTCTATTCAAATAACACATCCTAAATGAGTGCAATCCTTTCCTCACCTGACATCCATGTACCTGAAAGAGACACTTTGGCTAATTTTCCACTCTCTAATTCAGGGACATTGATGACAATTGTAGTACCTCTACTGCCACTTGGCTAAGAACAAAAACCCAACACAGACTAGAAATTGAACATGGGACCTTTTTGATCCTGTCCAGTAGAATTTAATATTTTCTGTTGCAAACTGTGTTCCATCTGTTAATCTTGTGACCAATAAGAACAGTGAAGTACAGTAAGTTTTATTGATATCAAACTGAGTTCCAGTTAAGTTTAATAGGCATTGCCATGTTCTATATACAGCCTGTTTTTAGTTCTTTTAATAAATAAAAATAATCTTATTAAAAAGCTTAAATATTGGTTTATAATATTGCATGTATTATAATGTGCTTTGCAGGTTAGCAGATGGCAGATTGTGTGAGTAAGGTGGAACTAAGCATCTCCTGTGAAAATTTACTGGATAAAGATGTTTTTTCTAAATCTGATCCACTGTGTGCACTCCTTCTAAATACTGGTGGAAATCAATGGGTTGAGGTAAGGAATATCTTTAAACATCTTACTGAGGCAGCATATATACAAGTGAAAACCATTAGCATTTATCATGGTAGCAGTTTCTTGGCATGGAGGTGGACTGCTAACTGGACAAAATTGATACCGCTCTTGATTTTTAGCCCTACAGTCAATTCAGTAACCAATACTATGGAACATGTTGAAAGATACCATGTTTATGTTTTGTATCTGCATTTTTAGATGGCTTTTTTATTACTTCATTTTATACATTCTCATTTTCATGCCATTCAACTGAAAGAATAGTGCCACAACTCGAGCTTTAGTGGAGTGACTTCCCACTTGTACCAGTATAGATTAATATTTTGGACGCGACTGCTGCCAACGAACTGGAAGCGGACTGCGCATGCGCGCTGCCGGTTCGTCAAAAAAATGCCGGGGGGTAGTGGGCTGCGAGGAAAAATGCTGGGAGGGAGTGGGCTATGAGGAAAAACGTCGGGAGAGAGCGGACTGTGAGGAAAAATGGCAGGAGGGAGCAGGCTGTGAGAGCGAGCCCGGAGCAGCGCTAACCGACCTAGGAGGGTAAGAAGTAGAAAGATTCAAAGTGCGACGTCACAGGAAAGCAGGGAAGCGATTGGTTGGCCAGTAGTTCACTCTTTTTCTTGGGCATTGATTTAAATTAAGAGCCTGGATTAAAAACGAAATGTTCAAAACTTAAACACTTAATTAAATACATTAGAAATGGTAGGGCAGGCGATGTGTTGCTGCTGCAACATGTGGGAGCTGGTGGACACCATTGAGGTCCACGGCGACCACATTTGCAGTAAGTGTTGGTTGCTTGAGGAACTTCGGCTCCGTGTTGATGAGCTGGAGTCCGAGCTTCAAACGCGACACATCAGGGAGGGGGGGAGAGTTACCTGGGCACTATGTTCCAGGAGGCAGTCACACCCCTTAGATTAATTAATTCCAATTTGGTCCGTGGTCAGGGACAGGTGGATGTGACTACGAGTAAGGCAGGTATGGGGACCCAGGAGGTAGTGGTGGAGGAGCCTCAGCCTTGCTCTTGTCCAACAGTTACGAGGTTTTTACTCTCTGTGTGGGTGAGAGCAGGGACTGCAGTGAGGATGAGCAAACTGACCACAGCCATTCAAGTGGGGGGAGCAAAAAGAAATGTGGTCGTGGCAGGGGACAGTATAGTTAGGGGGATAGACACTTCTCTCTGCAGCCAAGAGCGTGAGTCCCGAAGGCTGTGTTGTCTGCCCGGTGCCAGGGTAAAGGACATCTCCTCTGGGCTGGAGAGGAACTTCGAGTGGGAGGGGAAAAATCCAGTTGTCATGGCCCATGTAGGTACCAACGACATAGTTAGGACAAAGAAAGAGGTTCTGCTGAGGAAGTATGAGCAGCTAGGGGCTAAATTAAAAAGCAGAACCACAAAGGTAATAATCTCTGGATTACTACCTGAGTCACGTGCAAATTGGCATAGGGTAAATAAAATCAGAGAGATGAACGAGTGGCTCAAAGATTAAAAAAAATTTTTTTTAATTCATTGATGGGATGTGGGCGTCGCTGGCTAGGCCTGCATTTAGTGCCCATCCCTAATTGCCCTTGAGAAGATGGTGGTGAGCCGCCGCCTTGAACCGCTGCAGTCCATATGGTGTAGGTACACCCACAATGCTGTTAGGAAGGGAGTTCCAGGATTTTGGCCCAGCGACAGTGAAGGATCGGTGATACAGGTCCAAGTCAGGATGGTGTGTGGCTTGGAGGGGAACTTGTAGGTGGTGATGTTCCCATGCGTCTGCTGCCCTTGTCCTTCTAAGTGGTAGAGGTCACGGGTTTGGAAGGTGCTGTTGAAGGAGCTTTGGCAAGTTGCTGCAGTGCATCTTGTAGATGGTACACACTGCAGCCACAGTGCACTGGTGGTGGAGGGAGTGATGTTGAAGGTGGTGGATGGAGTGCCAATCAAGTGGGCTGCTTTATCCTGAATGGTGTCGAGCTTCTTGAGTGTTGTTGGAGCTGCACTCATCCAGGCAAGTGGAGAGTATTCCATCACACTCCTGACTTGTGCCTTGTAGATGGTGGAAAGGCTTTGGGGAGTTAGGAGGTGAGACACTCGCCGCAGAATTCCCAGCCTCTAGCCTGCTCTTGTAGCCACAGTATTTATATGGCTGGTCCAGTTCAGTTTCTGATCAATGGTAACCCCCAGGATGTTGATAGTGGGGGATTCAGCGATGGTAATGCCATTGAATGTCAAGGGGAGATGGTTAGAGTTTCGCTTGTTGGAGATGGTCATTGCCTGGCACTTTTGTGGTGCGAATGTTACTTGCCACTTGTCAGCCCAAGTCTGAATGTTGTCCAGGTCTTGCTGCATATGGACACGGACTGCGTCAGTATCTGACGAGTCTCGAATGGTGCTGAACAGTGTGCAATCATCGGCGAACATCCCCACTTTAGACCTTATGATGGAGGGAAGGTCATTGATGAAACAGCTGAAGATGGTTGGGCCTAGGACACTGCCCTGAGGGACTCCTGCAGTGATGTCATGTGATTGAGATGAATGACCTCCAACAACCACAGCCAACTTCCTTTGTGCTAGGTATGATTCCAACCAATGGAGAGTTTTCCCCTTGATTCCCATTGACTTCAGTTTTGCTAGGGCTCCTTGATGCCACACTCGACTTGGCGTGAGAGAAATGGGTTTCGGTTCTTGGGGCACTGGCACCAGTACTGGGGTAAGAGGGAACCAGGCTGGAACCAGTGTCCTGGCGAATCGAATAACTAGGGCTGTAGCTAGGGCTTTAAACTAAATAGTGGGGGGGAGGGATCCGCTGAACAGAAATTAAAAAAAAAAAGTCAAAGAAAAATGAGAAGGCAAAAGTGCAGGGTAGCGATAGGGGTAATGATAACTAGAGTGAGACAGGAAGGGACAGAGCGTATACATAGTCACATAGAGTTATACAGCACAGAAAGAGGCCCTTCGGCCCATCATGTTCACACCGGCCATCAAGCCCTATCTTAATCCCATTTTCCAGCAATTGGTCCATAGCCTTGTATGCTATGGCGTTTCAAGTGCTCATCTAAATGCTCCTTAAATGTTGAGGGTTCCTGCCTCTACCACCCTTTCAGGCAGTGAGTTCCAGATTCCAACCACGGGTGAAAAAGTTTTTCCTCAAATCCCCTCTAAACCTCCTGCCCCTTACCTTGGAAACTATGCCCCCTGGTTATTGACCCCTCTACTAAGGGGAAAAGTTCCTTTCTATCTACCCTATCTATGCCCCTCATAATTTTGTATACCTCAATCAGGCTCTTCCCCCCCCCCCCCCCCCCCCCAGCCTTCTCTGCTCCAAAGAAAACAACCCCAGCCTGTCCAGTCTCTCTTCATAGCTGAAGCGCTCCAGCCCAGGTAACATCCTGCTGAATCTCCTCTGCACCCTCTCCAATGCAATCACATCCTTCCTATAGTGTGGCGACCAGAACTGCACACAGCATTCCAGCTGTGGCCTAACTAGTGTTTTGTACAGCTCCATCATAACCTCCCTGCTCTTTCCTTCATTAGCCGAGGCATAGAATATAAGTATCCCATATGCCTTTTTAACCACCTTATCTACCTGTCTTGCTGCCTTCAGGGACCTATGTACATGCACACCAAGGTCCCTCTGATCCTCTGTCCTTCCTAGGATCTTACCATTCATTGTGTATTCCCTTGCCTTGTTAGTCCTCCCAAAATGCATCACCTCACACTTTTCATGGTTAAATTTCATTTGCCACTGTTCTGCCCATCTGACCAACCCGTCTATATCGTCCTGTAGCCCGAGGCTTCCCTCCTCGCTATTTACCACTCCACCAATTTTCGGTCATCTGCGAACTTACTGATCATACCTCCTACATTCATATCTAAATCATTAATGTACACTACAAACATCAAAGGACCCAGCACCGATCCCTGCGGTACACCACTGGACACAGGCTTCCAGTCACAAAAACAACCTTCGACCATCACCTTCTGCCTCCTGCCACTAAGCCAATTTTGGATCCAATGTGCCAAATTGCCCTGGATCCCATGGGCTCTTACCTTCTTGACCAGTCTCCCATGCGGGACTTTGTCAAAAGCCTTACTGAAGTCCATGTAGACTACATCAACTGCACTACCCTCATCCACACACCTAGTCACCCCTCTCAAAATTCAATCACATTGGTTAGACATGATCTCCCCCTGACGAAGCCATGCTGACTATCCTTGATTAATCCTTGCCTCTCCAAGTGGAGAATAATTCTGTCCCTCAGAATTTTTTCCAGTAATTTCCCTGCCACTGATGTTAGGCTCACTGGCCTGTAATTCCCTGGTTTATCCCTACTACCCTTCTTGAATAATGGTACTATGTTAGCAGGCCTCCAGTCCCCTGGCACCTCCCCTGTAGCCAGAGAGGTTCTGAAAATTTGTGTCCGAGCCCCTGCAATCTCCTCCCTTGCCTCGCACAGCAGCCTGGGATACATCTCGTCTGGGCCTGGGGATTTATCCACTTCTAAGCCCATTAAAACCACTAGTACCTCCTCCCCCTCAATACTAATTTGTTCAAGTATATCACAATCCCCCTGCCTGATTTCTATGTCTACATCGTCCTTCTCCATAGTGAACACAGATGCAAAATATTCATTTAAAACCTCACCCACATCTTCTGACTCTACACACAGATTGCCACTTTGGTCCCTAATGAGCCCTACACTTTCCCTGGTTATCCTCTTGCCTTTAATATACTTATAAAACACCGTGTGATTTTCCTTTATTTTGCCTGCCAGTGTTTTTTCATGCCCCTCTTTGCTCTCCTAATTTCTTTTTTTAAGTACCCCCCTGCACTTTCTATACTCCCTTCGGGCTTCCACTGTTTTTAATCCTTTGTATCTGCCAAAAGCCTCCCTTTTTTTTTCCTAATCTATTCTTGTATATCCTTTGACATCCAGGGTTCCCTGGGTTTGTTGGTCCCACCCTTGTCCTTTATGGGAACATGTTGGCGTTGTACTCCCTCTATTTCCTTTCTGAAAGACTCCCACTGCTCTGATGTGGATTTAAAACTAGACTCTAAACTAGAGACCTTACTTTTACTTCAACGACTGGACTGTAGAAATACTCACCGGGTCCTACTTACCAATCGGTTTCACAGTTGTTGTTGTTGTTTGACTGCTCCCACTCTCGGACTCTTTCCCAACTCGCAGCACTCCGGTGTCGGGCCTCCTCTGCAGCGCTCCTTTATGGCTGATCTGCCTTCTCTCAGGTCCCACTGCCGCTCCCGCACAGTTCTGCCTCCTCCGGATGCACATAAGAGTGCATCAGAAAGAGGGGTCAGAGTATGGAAAAATGGTAAAAAGACAAAATTAAAAGCTCTATATCTGAACGCATGCAGCATTCGTAACAAGGTAGATGAGTTGACAGCACAAATAGAAATAAATGGGTATGAACTGATTGCCATGACAGAGACGTGGTTGCATGGTGACCAAAGCTGGGAACTGAATATTCGGGGGTATTTGCCATTTCGTAAGGATAGGCAGAAAAGAAAAGGAGGTGGTGTAGTTCTGTTAAGGGATGAGATCAGTGCAGTAGTGAGAAATTATGTTTGCTTAGAAGATCAAGATGTAGAATCAGTTTGAGTGGAGATAAGAAATAAGAGTAAGAAGTCACTGGTCGATAGGCCGCAAACAGTAGCCAATGTAGGACAGAGTATAAATCAAGAAATACTACAGGCTTGTAAGAAAGGTACGGCTATAATTATGGGAGATTTTAATCTTCATAGTGATTGGACAAAGCAAACTGGCAAAAGTAGACTTGAGGAAGAGTTTGTAGTGTGTATACGGGATGGTTTCTTGGAACAATATGTTGTGGAACCAACCAGGGAGTAGACTATTTTAGATCTGGTAATGTGTAACAAGGCTGGACTAATTAATGATCTTGAAGTTAAGGATCCTCTTGGGAAGAGTGATCATAGCATGGTAGAATTTCAAATTCAGTTTGAGGGTGAGAAAGCTAGGTCTCAAACTAGTGTCCTGAACTTAACTAAAGGCAGATTTGGTTAAAGTGGACTGGGGAAATATATTACAGGGTAAGACTGTAGAAAAGCAGTGGCAAACATTTAAGGAGATATTTCATAACTCTCAGCAAAGACATATTCCAGTGAGAAAGATAGACTCTAAGAGAAGGATGAACCATCCGTGGCAAACTAAGGAAGTAAAGAATGGTATCAAATTGAAAACAAAGGCATACAATGTTGCGAAGAATAGTGGAAGGTCAGAGGATTGGGAAATTTTTTTAAACCAGCAGAGGACGACTAAAAAAAAATGATAGAGAAGATCGCTTATGAGAGTAAGCTAGCAATAAATATAAAAACAGACAGTAAGAGCTTCTACAGGTATATAAAAAGGAAGAGAGTAGCTAAAGTAAACTTTGGTCCCCTAGAGGATGAGTCTGGGGAATTCATAATGGGAAACAGGGAAATGGCAGAGACTTTGAACAAATATTTTGTATCGGTCTTCATGGTAGCAGTCACTAAAAGCATCCCAATAATGGATAATCAGGAGCTATTGGGGTGGGGGGGGGGGGGGGAACTTAAAACAGTCACTATCACTAGAGAAAAAGTACTAGGCAAACTAATGGAACTAAAGGTGGACAAGTCCCCTGGACCCGATGGTGTGCATCCTAGAGTCTTAAAAGAAGTGGCTGCAGAGATAGTGGATGCATTGGTTGTAATCTACCAAAATTCCCTGGATTCTGGAGAGGTCCCAGCGGACTGGAAAACCGCAAATGTAACGCCCCTATTTAAGAAAGGAGGGAGACAGAAAGCAGGCAACTATCGACCAGTTAGCCTAACATCGGTAATTGGGAAAATGCTGGAGTCCATCATTAAGGAAGTGGTAGCAGGACGTTTAGAAAATCATAATATAGTCAAGCAGCGTCAGCATGGTTTTATGAAAGGGAAATCATGCTTGATAAATTTGCTGGAATTCTTTGAGGATGTAACGAGCAGGGTGGATAAAGGGGAACCAGCAGATGTTGTGTATTTGGATTTCCAGAAGGCATTCAATAAGGTGCCACATAAAAGGTTACTTCACAAGATAAGAGCTCACTGGGTTGGGGGTAATATATTAGCATGGATAGAACAGAAAACAGAGTTGGGATAAATGGGTCATTTTCAGGTTGGCAAACTAACTCGTGGGGTGCTGCAGGGATCAGTGCTGGGGCCTCAACTATTTACAATCTATGTTAATGACTTGAATGAAGGGACTGAGTGTAATGTAGCCAAATTTACTGATGCTACAAAGATAGGTGGGAAAGCAAATTGTGTGGAGGATGCAAGGAATCTCCAAAAGGATATAGATAGGCTAAGTGAGTGGGCAAAAATCTGGCAGATGGAGTACAATGTGGGAAAATGTGAGGTTATCCACTTTGGTAGGGGGGAAAAAAAAAAGCAAATTATTATTTAACTGGGGAGAGATTACAAAATGCTGAGGTACAGAAGGATCTGGGGGCCCTTGTACATGAATCACAAAAAGTTAGAATGCAGGTGCAGCAAGTAATCAAAAAGGCAAATGGAATGGAGTATAAAAGTAGGGAAGTCCTGTTACAACTGTACAGGGTGTTGGTGAGACCACACCTGGAGTACTGCGTGCAGTTTTGATCTCCTTATTTAAGGAAGGATATACTTGCATTGGAGGCAGTTCAGAGAAGGTTCACGAGGTTGATTCCGGAGATGAAGGGGTTGTCTTATGAAGAAAGGTTGAGCAGGTTGGGCCTATACTCATTGGCGTTTAGAAGAATGAGAGGGGATCTTATTGAAACATATATGATTCTGAGGGGACTTGACTGGGTAGATGCAGCGAGGATGTTTCCCCTCGTGGGGGAATCTAGAACTAGGGGGCATAATTTCAGAATAAGGGGGCACCCTTTTAAATCGGAAATGAGGAGGAATTTCTTCTCTGAGGATCGTGAATCTTTGGAATTCTCTTCCCCAGAGAGCTGTGGTGGCTGGGTCATTGAATATATTTAAGGTGGAGATAGACAGATTTTTGAACGATAAGGGAGTCGAGGGTTATGGGGAGCCGGCAGGGAAGTGGAGTTGAGGCCAAGATCAGATCAGCTGCGATCTTATTGAATGGTGGAGCATAGTAACCTAGAAGATAGGAGTAGGCCATTCGGCCCCTCGAGCCTGCTCCGCCATTTAATGAGATCATGGCTGATCATCCAAATTCAGTACCCTGTCCCTGCTTTCTTCCCATATCCCTTGATCCCTTTAGCCTTAAGAAATATATCTAACTCCTTCTTGAATAGCAAGCTTGGGTGGCCAAATGACCTACTCCTGCTCCTATGTCTTATGTTCTCATGTGAGGAAAAATGCCGGGAGGGAGCAGGCTGTGAGGAAAAATGCTCTAGGAAAAAGAAAGAAGCTTCTGGTTCCGGATTAATGTGCAGTACGCTTCTGCACAGCTTCCGGCCATTGGCAGGAGTCACTCCGTAATATTTTTTACAACAGCTTTGACTGAGACTGTCAGTTAATGCCAAATGATAGGTAGTTCATGCTGTGAACTGATACCTGCTAAGAACTGGTTTGAGATTGGCCAAACTTAGTGACTGCTGCTTTCCTAAATATTTTGTTACAGATGAAAGCAGCATGAGTGACAAATTAGTCAGTTTAGAATTTCTGTAACATTACATTGTATTATCTCTATCGGTTGGATTTTGGTTCCTTTATTCTGATTGGTATTAGTAAGTACTAATTGTGGAGATTATTATATTGGAGGCTCATTGTCCTTTATCTTTCCTAGATTGGCCGTACAGAAATGGTTAAAAACTGCCTCGACCCAAAATTTTCAAAAAAATTTCTGATCGATTATTACTTTGAGCAAGTTCAGAAACTGAAATTTGGAGTTTATGATATTGATAATGAAACTTTTGACCTGGGTGATGATGATTTCCTGGGAGAATTTGAATGTACTCTGGGGCAGGTAAATACAAATATTTCATTCTTTTGCTTCTTAAGCCACTGAATACTCCAGGTAGATTCTACAAAGCTGTTTAATTTGTATTTTATAGCTCAAGTCAAAAAAGAACTTTTTCTTGTACTGCAGTAATTATTATGCACTGCAGTAATTTTCATGAATTACTCTTTTTGTAACTTTCATAGTGAAAATTTTTCAAGATATGATAGCAATGTGTTGGATTTTATTGTAAAGTCCCTCTCTGCCCACGGAAAGCAATACATCATTATGACGTTTCTGTATGAAGAATTTTGAAAAGTATTTTTATGTTCATATCCATCTTCTGCTATACATTGCTGAAGTTGATGAGGCTTTTCCTTGTTGGCTGATATCAAAGTTTGCTAATGATATCAAGTTAGCGGCACAACAAACTGAGGAAGTTTGCAGGAGAACATAAATAGGTTAATGGGGTGGGCAGACAGGAACAGCACCTCATCTTTCGATTAGGCACTTTACAGCCTTCTGAACTCAACATTGAGTTCAACAATTTTGAACTATAACCCCTGCCCCCATTTTTCATGCTGTATGATTTTGCCATTCCCATTTGCAACATTTTATCTTTCCTGCCTCCTCTTACATAAGCACAGTATATTCCTTCAATTCCTTCCTCCCCCCTCCCCGCCGGGTCTCTGCACCTGCTTAATATCTGTTACATCTCCAGCTTTTTCCAGTTCTGATGAAGGGTCCCAGACCTGAAACGCTAACTCTGTTTCTCTTTCCACGGATGCTGCCTGGCCTGCTGAGTGTTTCCAGCGTTTTCTGTTATTTCAGATTTCCAGCATCCGCAGTATTTTGCTATTGTAGAGGTGCCAGGTGCAGTTTGGCGTAGAAAATGTAAAGTTTAACGAAGCAAAACATTATAAACTGAGGCTCTAATGTACATGGTAACCATAACCTGTGTCCTCCTATCAGTACTGGTCTGCTTTTGTCATCTTCAAGGCTAACATTGAACTGTTTTGAAGTTCATAATGTATCGTGCTTGTATTTTATGTTTGAGAAAAATAAGATCTTTAACACTAATTGGTTAGCACAGACTCTTAGTTTTTGTTTCCATGCTAATTATTTTTATGATAAACTAATAATATAAGTTTGAATTATTTTGACAGATTGTCTCCAGCAAGAAATTGACCAGACCCCTTGTGCTGCAAAATGGGAAAGCGGCAGGAAAAGGAACGATCACGGTACAGACCCAAACGTCTCATTTATTTGCTAGAGCTTGATGGTGGTTAAATGAACCCTGAAATTCCTGATGGTCTGTTGCAGCACTGGAAGTTCTGCACACTGACTGGCCCTAATGCTGACTCCTTGGGAAATCTCAGGGTCAGGGTAATCACCATATTTTGAGAAGGTGCCCACGCTGTTTCAGGGCAGCTGGGATGCCAATCCCAGTTGGGTGGAGGGGTAGTTCTGTGTGAAGTGTGTAACTTGGTTGATTTAAGTGACATTATTTATTTATTGCACCTTACTGGTGACGGCCAGGCAAATCAACAAACTCGTCAAAGGTAATTTAAATGAGAAGGGCATTAGGGCTTCAAACAATGTTTCATTGTGACAGTCTTTTAAGGAAGCAAGTTAGCAATGAGGAAGAAGAATCGCAGTGGGGTGATCAGTATAATGTTAAGTGTCAATAATTATAAGGTTTATCAGAACTAGATGCCAGATTTGTGTGTTTTAAACCTATTCTGAGAATTTATTTATGCTTTAGCTCCCGGCCAGGCAGTCCCTTGTTTATATTTATGGCCAGGAAACCGCTCTGTACATTAATGTTCATAAGCATGAACAGAGCTTCACTTGATACTGACTGATATTGAGAGCTCTGCCAAAGGTGCCTACTTTCTCAAGATGTTTAAGTCAACCCTTTAAGTCTATTTAGTGCACAGAAGTTTTGAAGGACCTTCCTTAAACCAGGTCTGACACTGCTCTGCAGTTGTGCTCCATGCAGTGTGTGACTGTTATTCCAGGGGGTAGGGAGCTCTCTACCACTTGTGTTGTCAGACCAGGACCTGGTTCCAGATATACAAAGTCACTTTACATTATTGCAGACCAGAAAGTCCTTTGCAGTTATGCAAATATGGCAGTGTACTTGATCTTCAGAGAAGCATTGTGGCACAAGCATTAATATGCTTTTCTCTCCCCTATTCTTTTGAGTATCTGACCACAACTACTTTGCTGTGAGGAAGGGCTGAATAGAAGTGGTTTTCCTATAAGGTGGGAGAGTTGTTTGTGGGCCATGCCTGTATGTGCCTCTCAGTTAACCAGGTGAGAGGCAGCATAGCTGGTTGCCTGGGAGCAAGTAAGCTGTGCTAACTCTAACATGCAGGTGGCCTGTGGTCCGAAAAGATGATTAATGGAAAAGAGAAATAGGTAGATTGGAAGATAATGTATCTTTTAGTAAATTTTCTCTATTGGCTTTATCTACTCTAGATTTTTGCAGAAGAAGTAAAAGACAACAGAGTGGTAAACTTTGAAGTTCAAGCACGCAAGCTAGATAAAAAGGTAGTGTGCATTTTTTTTTTAAGAAATCATTCCTGATGTACCAAGTTTGTTTTTTGGCAGTTATTAGTTTACAGTGTTACATTTTTTATCTCTAGAAATAACCTACAGTGTTTGACTTTTATTACTTGTGATGACTAGGATTTTTGGGGGAAATCGGATCCTTATTTGGAATTCTGCAAACAGACACATGATGGAAAATGGCAAATGGTGCATAGGACAGAGGTGAGAGAGATTTTCTGACAGATTTACTGATTGTAGAAATTCCATAATCAATATTAATGCTCCCTCTGCTTTATACAATGTTCTGATTCTATATAAATAAATAATAAGGTAACAGTCTTTTTTCTCAAACACAATTGTATCTAATTGATCAGTTTATTATAAGGTTATGAGGCAATGTCAGGGTTGCAGGCCAAGGTTTTTAATCAAAGTGCATGTTGTAGCTGATGAAAGAAATTAGGTTATTACTGCTTAACATTATAGCGGAACCTAGCCACAAAAAATGTTGTGGGTGTTGAAGCTTAATTTTTCATTAGCCAGTTAAAACATATTACTAGTATTTTAAATTGATTTCCACAGACTCTAGGCTCTTAATCTAAAAGGATTAAATAGGTATGTGGTATCCAGATCACTGATCTAAAAAGATTAATTTATATTCTCACTTTCCCCCGCCCCCCAAGCCTTGCTGCGCATAGCTTGGACGGAGCACACCTGAAGTGCACTCTGCCTTACCTGATTCACATGTATTTCTGGGATCAGATTATCTGCATATGCCTGGTTTCCCCCCAGTGAAGGTTTTCCCCTGGCAAGGGCCTGCTCAGAAGCAGGGAAGAAAAATCAACTGCTGACTGAGAGATCTACAATAGTGGAAATGCCTGCTGTCCAAAAACAACAGCCAGGCAGAATGCATTCAGCCACAAAGATCCTGTGCTGCATTTGGGAGAGGAAAAAAACTTTTATTTTGGTCTTCTCTGGCTTTCTCCCAGGAAATGAGCATTCTCCAGACATAAAACAGAGACAATTGGTCTTAATCTTTCTAGTTTTGTACGTGACTACAGTACTGCTCCTGTGTTGTTCGAACACTTTCGTATGGCCTAACTTCAGTACTTTATTCCTTTGCAATTTGTGCTGTTCCAGTGAAAGAGAGAGACATCAATTAATTACATTACATTGCACATCATTCCAATAAAACAAGTTTTTAAATTCTAGTTCTAAACTTCAACAATGTAGCATTCCTTCAGTATTGCACTAGAGTATCAGCATAACCGAACTCACATCCTACTGCCCTGGTGGAACCCACAATAAAAATAACAACAGCGTGAATTTATATAGCACCTTTAATGGGGAGAAGCGTCTCATGTTGCTTCATAGAGGTGTCATCAGATAAAAGTGGACGCTGAGCCAAAGAAAACAATATTAGGAGGGATGGCTAAAAGCTTGGTCAAAGGGATGGATTTTAACAGTGCCTTAAAGGAGGAAAGGGAGGTGGAGAGACACAATGGTTTAGAGAAGGAATTCCAGCGTGTAGGGCCTAGACGACTGAAAAGACAGCCGCTTATGGTAGGATGAAGAGAGTGGGGGAAGCACGAGGCCAGAGCCATAGGAACATGGAGCTTTCGAAGGGTTGCAAGGCTGGAAGTGGTTACATAGGTAGGATGGGGCAAGGGATTTAGGTAGCCGGATGAGAATTTTAAATTTGAGGCAAAGGGGGACCGGGAACCAAGGTAGGTCTCCAAATACTGGGGTGATGGTTGAGCGGGACTTGGTGTGGGATCGAAAATGGGCAGCAGAGCTTTGGATGAGGTGTAGTTTATGGAGGGTGGAGGATAGGAAGATGGCCAGGAGAACACAATGGTAACCTCTTTCCTATCTAGAAAATATTCAGATTGACATTTGCAACATAAGACTCGGGAACTGGAAAATTAGGTATTTGAACTAGCCATGAGCAAAGTCTCTATTGAGAGCCATTTAAACCCAAATAGTGGAATAAAGTAGTCCCAGGAAATTTATTCTACAAGTCCAATGTAATGGACATCTTTCCTTCCCCTCCGCCCACCAACCAAACGATGATGGTATATAGAAGCTGCACTATCCAAACCCCATCCTTAAACAAACGTGTGACGTTTCCAATTCCTAAACTACATGTCACGCACCTCCAGTTAGGTAACTGAACTGAACATTAACGCCGTTATTATAATGAAAAAAGATACAAAACATCAAATACTTTTTGTGGCATTTCAGTGTATTGATTTTTTTCTTTTGTCATTTTCAGGTAATAAAAAGAAATTTAAACCCCACTTGGAAACCATATAAAATTCCTTTGCAGTCCCTGTGCAATAGTGACTTACAGAAGCCAATCAAGGTATTTTTCATTTATACCTGCCAGAGAAAATATGCTTTTGACACATTTTTCTGAGCTTCCATTCTCATTACTGAATAGCTAAGGAATATTTACTTAGTAGCTTAATTATTAAAATGAGTATTAAACAAAGCCGCTTACTGAAAACTTGTATCCGCATCAGTGATCGAGGATTGATTAGATTGAACAGGATTCTACAATCTAGGAGTTTGAAGTGGAAACTCTCCAACTCGTAATCATGCTCTTTTGAGCTTTTTCATTCTCTCTTTCACATGCTCTCCTGTTATAAAACTGACTTATCAGTCTAGCAAATAGCAGCTTTTATTTTGTCGTCTGAAAAAACGATCTTGTAGCCTGTGAAAAAAACGATCTTGTAGCCTGTGACTATCTGTAAGCAGATGTATCAACTTTATAGGTCTTTTGTCGAATTTTAAATCTGTTTAACAACACTCATTTACTGCTGCCTTTTTATTAAGCATAGTATTTACTTGCATTTATGAGTGCTGTATATGTATCAGTTTTGTTAAATCCAGTTAAGTATTTGAAAAGGTCATACACTGGAATATAATGTTTGTGGTAATGTTTGAATGGTGATGGTGCTGCCTTTACTGCTCAAAGAAAGATTGAATGAAAACGCCCAAAAGTTCTCTTTAAATGACTGCCTTGTTTAAGCACTAAGGGTATGTGAGAAATGTTTTTGGTAACTCTGTTTCTGATACATTTTGGCTCAGCTATGCAGCATATGCATTGGCTGAGTGCAGAAATATGTGATGCACAATACTTTTGGATAAATTTTAGATTTTGCGTAGAAATTTTGCCTATAACCAACAGTTACTGAGCTTCAAAAGTATTTTGTTGGTTATGATGTACTTTGGGAAGTAATAAAGTACTATACAAATGTAAGCTCTTTAATAAATTGGCTCTTCTACACTTCAACCTACTCAATGAAAGATTTTTTTTCAGGTAACCTGCTATGATTATGATAACGATGGGTCACACGATCTAATAGGGACATTTGAGACCAACATGGAGAGACTGCAATTGGCATCGCAGAGTTCACCAGTAAGTTTGTGTTGTCTTAATGCTCCTGTTTAATGCAACAGAAGGATTCAGCTAATTTATTCTGCTTTATGTAAAAGAGAATCAAAGAAAATTCAATTATAGTAAGTTATCGTTAGTTATTTAAAAAAACATTATTTCTCATCTTATGTCCCCGCTGTGCACCGACTGACAGAATGGTGAGCGGCATTATATCTAGGCCAATGCCATTTTTCAGCTAGCTGTGAAAAGGTGGGCGAGGGTGATCCAGGGTGACTTGCACTTTTGTATTTGCGTTTATTTCACGTTTTCACTTTTCTACCCCTTTTTTTGTAGGGAGCATTCTGCTCGTCATTTGGCATCTTGTTACATGGTGAATTAGAAAAGCAGTAGTGCCAGAAGAATGGAACATAAGCGCATAAGAATTAGGAGCAGGAGTAGGCCATATGGCCTCTCTAGCCTGCCCCGCCATTCAATAAGATCATTGCTGATCTTCAACCTCAACTCCACTTTCCCGCCTGATCTCCATATCGCTTGATTCGCTTAGAGTCCAGGAATCTATCTCGGCCTTGAATATACTCAACGATTCAGCATTCACAGCCTTTGGGGTAGAGAGTGAAGAAATTCCTCCTCTTCTCACTCTTAAATGGCTGAACCCTTATCCTGAGACTATGCCCCCTAGTTTTAGACTCTCCAGCCAGGGGAAACAACCTCTCAGCATCTACCCGGTCAATCCCCCTCAGAATCTCATATGCTTCAATGAGATCACCTCTCATCCTTCTAAATCCAGAGGGTATAGGCCTAATCTATTCAATCACTCCTCATAGGACAACCCTTTCATCTCAGGAATCAATCTAGTGAACCTTTGTGGCACTGCCTCTAAGGCAAGTACTGTATATCCTTCCTCAGATAAGGAGACCAAAACTGTGCACAGTACTCCACGTGTGGTCTCACCAAAGCCCCGTACAATTGTAGCAAGACTTGCTTACTCTTGTACTCCAACCCCTTTGCAATAAAGGCCAACATGCCATTTGCCTCCCTAATTGCTTGCAGTACCTGCATGCTAAATCTGTGTTTCCTGTATAAAGACACCTAAATCTCTCTGAACGCAAACATTTAATAGTTTCTCACCATTTAAAATAATCTGCTTTTCTATTCCTGCCAAAGTGAATAACCTCACATTTCCCCACTTTATACTCCACCTGCCACCTTATTGCCCACTCACTTAATCTGTCTATATCCCTTTGCAGGCTCTTTGTGTCCTCCTCACAGCTTACTTTCCCACCTGGCCTTGTATCGTCAGCAAACTTGGATACATTACATTCGGTCCCTTTATCTAAGTCATTAATATATATTGTAAGTAGCTGAGGCCCAAGTACTGATCCGTGCGGCACCCCACTAGTTACTGCCTGCCAACCTGAAAATTACCTGTATCCCTGTTTTCTGGCTGTTAACCAATCCTCTATCCATGTTAATATATTGCCCCCAACCCCATGAGCCCTTATCTTGTGTAACAACATTTAATGTGGCACCTTATCAAATGGCTTTTGGAAATCCAAATATGCAACATCCATTGGTTCCCCTTTATCTACCTTGTTAGATACATCCTCAAAAAACTCTAATAAATTTGTTAAACACAATTTCCCTTGCATAAAGCCATGTTGGTTCTGCGTAATCATGTTATGATTTTCTATGTGCCCTGTTACCACTTCCGAATAATGGATTCCAGCATTTTCCCGATGACTGATGTCAGGCTAACCTGTTTCCCCTCTCCCTCCTTTCTTGAATAGCGGGGTTACATTTGCTACCTTCCAATCCATTGGGACTGTTCAAGAATCTCGAGAATTTTGGAAGATCACAACCACTATCTTTGCAGCCACCTGTTTTAGAACCCTAGCATGTAGGCCAACTTGTCCAGTGGATTTGTCGGCTTTTAGTCCCTGACTATACTGTCCCCTACCACTACAACATTCCTCTTCACTCCCCCCACTTGAATGGCCTCCCACAGTGGGCAGTTTGCTCACCCACCCTGCAGACTCTGCCCTCATCCAAACAGGCAGCAAGAACCTCATAGCTGTTGGATAAGGACAAAGGCCGATGATCCTCCAGCACTGCACCTGGGGCCCCCTTACCTGCCTGAGTCTTACTCACACACTCCTGTCCCTGACCACTAACCAGACCTGTACCACTACCTAACCTATGGGGTGTGACTGCCTACCTTCTGGCTCAAAGTGTTCAGGTAACTCTTTTCCCTCCCTGATGTCCCCCAATGTCTGTAAGCTGAAGTTGCTCGAGATGCAGACACTTGCTGCAGACATGGTCATCTGGGATCACAGTGCTCTCCACAAACTCCCACCTGCTGCAGTGCGGCACACCACCTGCACTGCCATCCCTATATAACCTTGTTTTATTTATCTAATTAATTAAGAATTTTTGTATGTAATTAACTTAGTTTATAGTTTTTTAACTAATCGCTTGATGTAGTTTGTTAGCGGTAGATTAAATTAAATAGTTACCAGTAACACAAAGCACTACAAGAATTGGAGGCAAAAAGCAGCACCTCTTTCCCCCTCTGCTCCGAATTCCCACTCTCTCCAAATTCCCAACTTTAATACTCTGTTTAGAAGCACTTCGTTTAAGACCACTCTGTGCAAACCAAGTAAGGCCAATTGGTTTTGGAAAAGAATTCCAGAGAGAAGAGCATCTTGGTCTATGATGTGAACAGAGGATGTGGGGAATAATTAGTATGAGAAAGTCAGAGGAACAAAGGGTGTAGGTTGGGTCATATGGCTGGCGAAACTTGATAATGCGAATGAAGATCTTGAAATAAGGACTGCTGCCGTGGTGGGAATTGAACTCATGTCTCTGGATCATTCGTCCCGGCCTCTGGATTACTAGTCCAGTAACATAACCACTCCTACTGTACCCAATTACAGCAAGTTACGGAGATAGGGAAGGGCAAGGCCATGGAAGGATTTGAAAACAAGATTGAGAGTTTTAAAATTGAGGTGTTGCTGGACCGGGAGCCAATATAGATCAGTGAGTACAGGGGTGATGGGTGAACGGGACTTGGTGTGAGTTAGGATACGGGCAGCAGCATTTTGGATGAGTTCACATTTATGGAGGGTGGAAGCTGGGCGGCCAGCCAGGAGAGCATTGGAATAGTCCAGTTTAAAGGCAACAAAGGCACAGATGAGGGCATCCGTAGCAGAGGAGCTGAGGCGGGATAGAGATGGACGATGTTACGGAGGTGGAAGTAGGCGGTCTTAGTGATGGAGCAGATATGTGGTTGGCAGCTCATCTCGGGGTCAAATAGGACGCCAAGGTTTTGAACAATCTGGTGGAAGGCAGAGAAAGCAACGGTGTAAATCAAACAGGGCCACAGGAAATAATTCTAAAAGGACTAAGAGTGTTAAAAAATCAAGCCTGAAGGCTTTGTGTCTTAATGCGAGGAGCATTCGTAATAAGGTGGATGAATTAGCTGCGCAAATAGATGTAAACGGATATGATATAATTGGGATTATGGAGACATGGCTCCAGGGTGACCAAGACTGGGAATTCAACATCCAGGGGTATTCAATATTCAGGAAGGACAGGAAAAAGGAAAAGGAGGTGGGGTAGCATTGCTGGTTAAAGAGGAGATTAACACAATAGTAAAGAAGGCTATTACCTCTGATGATGTGGAATCTGTATGGGCAGAGCTGAGAAATACCATGGGGCAGAAAATGTTAGTGGGAGTTGTATACAGACCCCCAAACAGTAATGCTGAGGTTGGGGATGGCATTAAATGGGAAATTAAGAGACGCATGCAATAAGGGCACAGCAGTTATCATGGGTGACTTTAATCTACATATAGATTGAGCTAACCAAATTAGTAACAATACTGTGGAGGAGGAATTCCTAGAGTGTATATGGGATGGTTTCCTGGACCAATATGTCGAGGAACCAACTAGAGATCAGGCCATCTTAGACTGGGTATTATGTAATGAGAGAGGATTAATTAGCAATCTTGTTGTGCGAGGCCCCTTGGGGAGGAGCGATCATAATATGATAGAATTCTTCATTAAAATAGAGAGTGAAGTAGTTGACTCAGAGACTAGGATCCTGAATGTAAATAAAGGAAACTACGATGGTATGAGGCACGAGTTGGCTAGGATGGATTGGGGAATGTTACTTAAAGGGTTGACGGTGAATAGGCAATGACAAACATAAAGATCGCATGGATGAACTACAGAATTTGTTCATCCCTGTTTGGCATAAAAATAAAGCAAAAAAGGTGACTCAATATTGGCTAACAAGGGAAATTAAGGATAGCATAAGATCCAAGGAGAGGACATATAAATTGGCCAGAAAAAGCAGAAAACCTGTAAAAGCTTCTATAGAATTTATAATGGGGAACAAAGACATGGCAGACCAATTAAATACATACTTTGGTTCTGTCTTCACAAAGGAGGACACGAATAAACTCCAAAATTCTATAGACTCTGGAACAGTTCCCATGGATTGGAGGGTAGCTTATGTAACCCCACTATTTAAAAAAAGGTGGTAGAGAAAAAACTGGGAATTATAGAATTTTGGAAGATGACCAGCAATGCATCTACTATTTGTAGGGCCACTTCCTTAAGTACCCTAGGATGTAGATTATCAGGCCCTGGGGATTTATCGGCCTTCAATCCCGTCAATTTCCCTAACACCACTTCCCTACAAGTACTGATTTCATTCAGTTCCTCCCTCTCATTAGACCCTATGTTCCCCGACATCTCTGGGAGTTTATTTGTGTCCTCCTTTGTGAAGACAGAACCAAGGCATGTATTTAATTGCTCTGCCATGTCTTTGTTCCCCATTATAAATTCCCCTGCTTCTGACTGCAAGGGACCTACACTTGACTTTACCAATCTTTTTCTCTTCACATATCTATAGAAGCTTTTACAGTCCGTTTTTATGTTCCCTGCAAGCTTACTCTCATACTCTATTTTCCCCCTCTTAATTAATCCCTTTGTCCTCCTTTGCTGAATTTTAAACTGCTCCCAATCCTCAAGTTTGCTGCTTTTTCTGGCCAAATTATATGTCCTCTCCTTGGATCTTATGCTATCCCTAATTTCCCTTGTTAGCCACGGTTGAGTCACCTTTTTTGTTTTATTTTTATGCCAAACAGGGATGAACAAATTCTGTAGTTCATCCATGCGATCTTTAAATGTTTGCCATTGCCTATCCACCATCAACCCTTTAAGTAACATTCCCCAATCTATCCTAGCCAACTTGCACCTCATACCTTCGTAGTTTCCTTTATTTAAATTCAGTACCCAAGTCTCTGAATCAACTACTTCACTCTCCATCTTAATGAAGAATTCGATCATTTTATGATCGCTCCTCCCCAAGGGGCCTCGCACAACAAGGTTGCTAATTAATCCTTTCTCATTACATAATACCCAGTCTACGATGGCCTGATCTCCAGTTGGTTCCTCAACATATTGGTCCAGGAAACCATCCCGTATACACTCTAGGAATTCCTCTTCCACAGTATTGTTACTAATTTGGTTAGACCAATCTATATGTAGATTAAAGTCACCCATGATAACTGCTGTGCCCTTATTGCACGCATCTCTAATTTCCCATCTAATGCCATCCCCAACCTCAGCATTACTGTTTGGGGGTCTGTATACAACTCCCAGTAACATTTTCTGCCCCTTGGTATTTCTGAGCTCTGCCCATACAGATTCCACATCATCAGAGCTAATATCCTTCCTTACTATTGTGTTAATCTCTTTAACCAGCAATGCTACCCCACCGCCTCATCCTTTTTGCCTGTCCTTCCTGAATATTGGATACCCCTGGATGTTGAATTCCCAGCCTTGGTCACCCTGGATCCATGTCTCTGTAATCCCAATTATATCATATCCATTTACATCTATTTGCACAGCTAATTCATCCACCTTATTATGAATGCTCCTCGCATTAAGACACAAAGCCTTCAGGCTTGTTTTTTTAACACTCAAAATTATTGTTTACTGCAGCCATGTTTGATTTACACCCTTGATTTCTCTGACTTCCACTTTTGCTTTTCTCCTTCCTGTCTTTTGCTTCTATCCTTGCTTCCCTTTCCTCTATCTCTCTGCACAGGTTCCCAACCCCCTGCCATTTTATTTTAAACCCTCCCTAGCAGCACTAGCAAACACTCCCCCTAGGACATCGGTCCCGGTCCTGCCCAGGTGCAAACCGTGCAGTTTGTACCGGTCCCACCTCCCCCAGAACCGGTTCTAATGTCCCAGGAATTTGAATCCTTCCCCCTTGCACCATTCATCTAGCCACGTATTCATCTGAAATATCCTTCTATTTCTACTCTGACTAGCACGTGGCACTGGTAGCAATCCTGAGATTACTACCTTTGATGAGTCGATGAAAAACAACAGGGAGCCAAGATTAGATCCTCAGGGTCTCCAGAGGTAATGGTGTAGGAGTGGGAAAAGAAGCCATTGCAGATGATTCTCTGACTACGACTGGATAGATAAGAAAGGAACCATGCGAGGGCAGTCCCACCCAACTAGATGATGGAGGGGCGCCATTGGAGGAGGATGGTATCGTCAACCACGCCAAAGGCGGCAGACAGAATGAGAAGGATGAGGAGGGATAGTTTACCATGGTCGCAGTCACATAGGATGTAATTTATGACTTTGAGGGCCGTTTCACTGCTGTGGCAGGGGCGTATATCTGATTGGAGGGGTTCAAACATAGAGTTGCAGGAAAGATGGGCACAGATTTGGGAGGTGACAACACATTTAAGGGTGTTTATTTTGAGGAGATGAGTGATGAGGCAGATTTGAAGTGGAGGGGGACAATACCTGAGGAGAAGGAAACATTAACAATATCCACTAACGTGGGAGCCAGGAAGGAAGTTGGGTGGACAGCAATTTGGTGAGAATAGGGTCGAGGGAGCAGCATGTTCAAGATGAGCTCGGAGAGGGTATGTGGAGATATAGGAGAGAAATTAGAGAAAGATGCGAGTTCAGGGCTAGGGCAGGGGGGGGAACCTTAGGGCAATTTGGCTTGGTGGGCTAGGGGATGGGACCAGGGTGGGAGGAAGCAATTGCCGGCCGAGTCCAAGGGCAACGGACATGGAATGGAGCAGGGCATGGGGAGGGGAAGGGCAGCTCAGAGTTTTGTTAGTGCATTGGGAGAGACAGCAGGACAGGAATCACTGTGTGACTAGTTCATATCGGTAGATCTGCAACAGGAAACACTGTAGCGACCAGGGCCATATCACCACCTGCCTTAGAGGTTCAACTGGGAGGACTCATAAGTATTATTATGCTTAATCTGCCAGTTAAGTTATATAGCGTGACAGAAATGATGTATTGGAATGGTGTTATAGGAAGTAAATGTGTAACTTAAAGGAAATGTGTATTATGCAAAATTAAAAAAAATATTACCAGCAGATCTCTTGTGTTGCTGTGGTAAATCAAAGGATATATTGTTTCATGCTGTGTATTGTATAATACATTATATGGCCACTCATTTATGGTGATTGAATAAGTCAACTTGTACTTTTATTACAAAATATGGTAGGAATTTTAGTGATATTTTTGTACTTGAATTTTACCTCTTACCTTTTTCTAAAGCCCAGGATACCAAGGAAGATGGTAGGGAAGATATTCCAGGTTGCAGGTAGGTAGGCGGTAGATTGCAGGAACTGTATGTAGCAGTAGTGGGGAGTTGGAGTGATTGTTTGGTTGGTACTGTTGGAAGGGTCTGATAGAACCAGGAAAAAGTTTGAGTTGAGGGATGTGAGAGCACAAGAAAAGACAGTCAAGAGTGAGGTGAAATTTGACTTTGACGGTAACTCAAAACTGGTGATAGCAAATTGGCAGCCTGTTTTACACACTGCCCAATTTTTTTTTCCATGGACTTCAATGGATAAGAAAATTGAATGGGGTGTAAAATAGGCTGCCATTTCGTTATTGACTGTTGTGTTACCGCTGAAGTCGAATTTCACCCCCAGGTGTTTTGGAGCACTGAGAATGGAATCCCCAGGGACGGGTAGATAGACAGGTACGTCACAGCATGGTAGTACTAGAGGGCATCGTGGGACTTGAATGAATGGCAGAGAGGTGCTGATTATGGTAATAGTGCGAAAGTGAAAGGGGTGTTGGAATGCTGGGATGGAAAAGTGTGGGAGCATTGGGGATGGGTGGGGACTGCTGGGTGTAGGAGCAATGGGAGGGCAGTTGCTCATTTTCTGAGGGAGTAGACCAGCAGTGGGAGGAATTTTCAAAGTCTGGGGGCATGACACCGGAGGGGATGGGAGCAGTCTGGTTCTGGCAGCAGGTGGGAGGAAAGGTTTCCTGAGTAGTGACTTGGGGAAATCTGCATTATTTAGAATGCAGCTGAGTATTTATTTTAAACAAAATATGCTCCCAAGATCATTGCTGAGAATTCTTACAGGTAAACCTTCCCCCCCAAGTGACTGCCATCAATCCCCACTGAGCTGCTGCCACCAATCCCACACTGTGATTGGGCCACCCTCACTCCAATGCAAATTGCCATCAAAGTTTCATATAAAAATGACAATGTATGACTTTAAAATTAGAGATTGAATTATGTCTGCATGCCGTAATCCAAATATCCACTTCACCTGACGATTTCACTTGGTCTTGTTTCCCTAAGTACAATGTTATGGGAGATTGACTAATCATGCAATTAAACACCTGACAAAAAATTGCTGGTAAATCAATTTAGTGCTAGGAAACCAGTGAAGAGGAAGGAACAAGTGAGGGGATGGGAAGCACAATGGCCAAGCCTGAACCCCAAGGCAGTAGGGAGTATGCCAGGAGTGGGCAACAGCAGCCAAGGTCTAAAGCTAAAGACCGCAGGGAGAAGGCTGAGGGTGTGGGAACAACAGTCGAGGCAGAGGTGAGAAGAGAATGAGATGGCAAAGGAGTGGGTGACATTAGCGGTGGGAGTGATTGCCCAAACAGCAGTGCCAACATGAATGGGGGCCCCCGTTAAAAGAACATTGTCTAAATTTCAAATAATTACATTTAAAAGATAAACTTACTAAAAGGTCTGAAAACTGAGATATTCGTTCCCACAGTGTCACCTAAGCTGGAGTCCAAGCTTGGTGGCCTCAGATCAGTAAATCAATAGAAAACATTAGCACGACAGAAAATTTTGACAAGATGTTCACAAAAGGTGCGAAATTTTTAATTTATTATAGATAGTAGGCAAATATGTATATAGTTTAAAGTATCTAGAGAGAGGAAAGGCACATGTACTGCATTAGGGTTCAATATCTTAAAAGTGTTTCAGTCGATCACTCCAATGAGGCCTACACCGTGACTGCCTACTTGGGGACAGGAGTGATTAGTTATGCGATTATCATTGGATTTCAGTTTACAAATAACTAGGCCCGGAGTTTCCTGGAAATTTTTAGCGTAGGGGGGTGATATTCTGTCTTTTATTTTCCAAGGGAATTTTTGGGTAACTGATTTATGCAGGCATAAAATGCTAAGACATTGGTATGTGCGAATTACCTCGATCATTTGTGCCGCTTCCAAGATGTAGCCACCGAAACCCTCTGCCACTCATTCACATAGCTCTATCCCCAAGGCAAAATACCAACTCATGGGAGTTTCCTGGATTTACGCAATAATGCGGTAGCATAGATCTACACCCAAATATTTAGGTACAGCATAACCCAGAGTCACCTGATTTCAGCATAATGGAGATTCCTGGCATTTGATGGGGATTTTCCATCAAGTTACCTGATTCAAAAAAAAAAAAAAAAAATCCACTAGACAAGAATACAGACACTTGCAGTAAATCTTTATTTTCTGAAACGAAGGCATCATTTTAAAAATGGCGCATAGACTTGTAACACACATTGACGCTGAACTTGTGCCCATTCACACTAGTTTTTATGTTTCGGTGAAGGTAAGTGTACTCCCCAAGAAATTTCTGTGTGAATTTCCGTTGACAAATCGATGGGGAAACTGGTGTAACTCTTGGCATTTCTGCGTAATTGCAATCCCGTAAATTCAAGGCCCTAGTAAAATAATGTGCAACAAGGGTGACAGTGTTATTTTAAATAATGTTTTTAAATTGTATTCCAGTAGAAATCAGACTTAAAAAATATTCATGCAAGAAATCTTTCCAAGTTAGCATTGCTTGTCACATGTCATTTTAAAGTAAATGACTGGGGGTTTAAAAACTATGAAATTGGCTCTGTGCAGTTGTTACGTTAGAAGAAATGTGCTATCCTGTAGTTTTGGACTCTGACCAGAGGTTTTTAGGATCAAATCCTGGCCTTGATTGACGTGGAGTTACCATGTATAATTTATTTAGTCAAAACCAAAACATTACCGACACTGAATCATGTTTTCTCCTTCTCTGTTTGCACCATTTTTTCCACTTCATCTGCAGCAAGGTACTATTCCTGGCTGAGAGGGCGGGTATTCAATCTGAAACCAAGCCTCTGATAATAGCACTCTATTTTAGGCCACTGGTGTGACCAAACTCCCCTCCCCAGCATTACAGGCAGCCACATTTTGGGAATGAACTTGTGTCTGATTGCATTTCACCCACAGCAACCTGCCAGTGAACTGGGACTGGTGTTTCAAAGAAGCTTTGAAGCATTCTTGGCAAACTTAATATAGGAGTAATTCCAAATATAAAAATAATCTGCATGGAAAAATGCTGTTGGATTAGTCAATACTAATAGCGTTCCTTTCATTCTCTGTGGTATCTGTTTTCATACTGAATACCATGAATCAGCTTAGTGATGGTGCTGAATCCATTTCTCATGATCTGCCACAACATTTCTCACTGTGTTTCTCTTGCAGGCAGAGTTTGAGTGTATTAATCCAAAGAAGAAACAGAAAAAGAGAAGTTACAAGAACTCTGGAATAGTGAGTTTTAAATTGTGCCAGGTAAGTATTATTGTAGTTTATCTTTCTAAGAATAGACATGTTTTTGTAAATCCGTTCAACAGTTTATATAGTCCCACCTCTAATATGCTTCATGAACCCATCCAGACTCTTCCGACCCCATCCAGTTTATCAACATAACTGTGCAGGGCTGTATCTTATTTTCCCTCAATGACACTAAATATATTTGGCAGAATGTAAATGTTTAAATTTTTATTATTTGCAGCACAATGAAAAATAGTTATTTTCTGCAGATATGTGACCCCATTGTTCACGAAAGGTTGTAAGGACAATCCTAGTAACTATAGACCGATCAGTTTAACATCAGTGGTGGGTAAAGTTTTAGAAACAATAATCAAGAAAAAAATTAATGGGCACTTGGAGAGGTTTAAGCTAATTAAGGAGAGCCAACACAGATTTATAAAAGGCAGATTGTGTTTGACTAATCTGAATTTTTTGATGAAGTAACAGGGATGATTGATGAAGGGAATGCAATGGATGTTGTTTACATGGATTTTAGGAAGGCATTTGACAAAGTACCACATAGAAGGCTGGTTAACAAAATTGAGGCTCATGGAATAGATGGATCAGTGGCAGCTTGGATAAGGAATTGGCTTAAGGACAGAAAACAGCGAGTTGTGGTACAGGAAACTTTGGTTTATCCGGAGGTTGTATGTCCGGAATACTTGATCTAACGGCAAAAATCAGGAGCCGTTTTCTATAAGTTTTTTTAGTTCTCGTTTTTTTTTTCCCCAGTCAGGCACTGCAAGGTCTGTAGCTATAGCAACAGCTTCAGCTAGAAACGCTTGCAGCTGCAGCTGACTCTTTAGAAGCTGTTGCTAAGCAACAGTGTTTGTTGTCAGATACGGAGATGAAAATCTCCGTATGCTTCAACATTAACTTTGTATGTCTGGCAGTTTTGATAGATCGGCAACACGTCGGTGCCGGATATCACACAGTTTCCTGTAAATGGCTGTTTTTCAGACTGGAAGATGGTAGATAGTGGTGTTCCCCAAGGGTCAGTGCTGGGACCACTGCTTTTTTTGATATTGATAAATGACCTGCATATTGGAATACAGAGTAGAATTTCTAAATTTGCCGATGACACCAAACTTGTGGATGTGGCAAACAGTGAGGATGATGCCAATCGACTGCAACAGGACATAAAAAGGCTAGCAGAATGGGCAGACAAGTAGCAGATGGAATTTAATACAGAGCAGTGAGGGGTGATGCATTTTGGCAGAAGGAACAGGGAGAGGCAATATACACTTAATGGCACAGTTTTAAAGAGTGTGCAGCGACAGAGGGACCTGGGAGTTAGAACATAAGAACATAAGAAATAGGAGCAGGAGTAGGCCAATCGGCCCCTCGAGCCTGCTCCACCATTCAATAAGATCATGGCTGATCTGATCCTAACCTCAAATCTTCTATCACTCTCCATCCACCCGAACCCATGTGATCTCCCGGGAGAGGCGAAAAACCAGATAAAAGACCCAATGGCCAATTTGGGAGAAAAAAATCTGGGAATTTCCTCTCCGACCCATCTAGGTGATCGAAATTCTTCCAGGAGATCACTCTGTCCCTATATTTTCTACAGTACTTACCTTCTGTAAAGGCGATCTCCATCCCAGCCAGGAACAGGAATAAAACCATCTCCTGAAATCTAACACAGAATTAGAACACAGTAGGAGCAGAACCAGGCTACACGGCCCCTGGGCCCACTCCACTACCCACAGGGCCATGACCATTCCGAACCTAGACTCATGTCCAATTTCCTGCCCGCTCCCCGTAACCCTTAATTCCCTTTACTTCTATCTATTTCTGTTTTAAATTTATTTAATGATGTAGCTTCCACAGCTTTCTGGGGCAGCAAATCCCACAAACCTACCACCCTCTGAGTGAAGAAGTTTCTCCTCATCTCAGTTTTGAAAGAGCAGCCCCTTATTCTAAGATTATGCCCCCTAGTTCTAGTTTCACCCATCATTGGGAACATCCTCACCGTATCCACCCGATCAAGCCCCTTCACAATCTTTTATGTTTCAATAAGATCGCTTCTCATTCTTCTGAACTCCAATGAGTAGAGTCCCAATCTACTCAACCTCTCCTCATATGACCACCCCCTCATCCCCGGGATTAACCGAGTGAACCTTCTTTGTACTGACTCGAGAGCAAGTATGTCTTTTCTTAAGTATGGACACCAAAACTGTATGCAGTATTCCAGGTGCGGTCTCACCAATACCTTGTACAACTGCAGCAATACCTCCCTGTTTTTATATTCCATCCCCCTAGCAATAAAAGCCAACATTCCATTGGCCTTCTTGATCACTTGCTGCACCTGCATACTAACTTTTTGAGTTTCGTGCACCAGGACCCCCAGATCCCTTTGTACTCCAGTACTTTCCAGTTTCTTGCCATTAAGATAATAACTTGCTCTATGATTTTTCCTGCCAAAGTGCATAACCTCACACTTTCCAGTATTGTATTCCATCTGCCAAATCTCTGCCCACTTACTTAGCCTGTCTATGTCCCTTTGTAGGTTTTTTATGTCCTCCTCACTCACTACTTTCCGTCCCATCTTTGTATCATCTGCAAACTTTGATATGTTACACTCGGTCCCCTCCTCCAAATTGTTAATATAGATTGTAAAGAGTTGGGGACCCAGCACTGACCCCTGCGGAACACCACTAGTTACTGGTTGCCAATCTGAGAACGAACCATTTATCCCAACTCTCTGCTTTCTGTTAGAGAGCCAATCCTCCACCCACGCCAGAATATTACCCCCAATCCCGTGATTTTATATCTTGGTGCCATACAAAAGATTATTGCTCTTGTCAAATGCCTTTTGGAAGTCTAAATACACTACATCCACTGGTTCCCCTTTATCCACCCTGTATGTTACTTCCTCAAAAAACTCAAGCAAATTTGTCAAACATGATTTCCCCTTCATGAAACCATGCTGAGTTTGTCCTATTAAATTATGTTTATCCAAATGTCCCGTTACTGTCTCCTTAATAATGGACTCTAACATTTTACCAACCACAGATGTTAGGCTAACGGGTCTATAGTTTCCAGCCTTCTGCCTACTACCCTTTTTAAATAAGGGTTTTACATTAGCAGTTTTCCAATCTGCCGGGACCTTTGCTGAGTCCAGGGAGTTTTGGAAAATTATTACCAATGCACCCACAATCCCTACCGCCACTTCCCTCAAGACCCTAGGATGCAAGCCATCAGGTCCAGGGGATTTCTCCACCTTGAGTCCCATTATTTTACCAAGTACCACTTCCTTAGTGATTTTAATCGTATTTAGTTCCTTCCCCCCCCCCCCCCCCCCCCCCCCTAGAGCCCCCTGTTTGTCCAGTGTTGGGATATTCTTAGTGTCCTCTACTGTAAAGACTGATACAAAATAATTGTTCAGCGTTTTTGCCATCTCCATGTTTCCCACCATTAATTTCCCGGTCTTATCCTCTAAGGGACCAACATTTACTTTAGCCACCCTTTTTCTTTTTATATAACTATAGAAACTTTTGCTGTCTGTTTTTATATTTTTTGCTAATTTACTTTCATAATCTATCTTCCCTTTCTTAATCAATCTTTTAGTTATTTTTTGCTGTCTTTTAAAGACTTCCCAATCTTCCATCCTCCCACTAGATTTGGCTACCTTATATGCCCTTGTTTTTAGTCGGATACTATCCTTAATTACTTTACTTAGCCACGGATGGCTATCTTTTCTTTTACACCCTTTTTTCCTCAGTGGAATATATATTTTTTGGAAGTTGTAAAGTAACTCCTTAAATGTACACCACTGATCATGTACCGTCTTACCCTTTAATCTATTTTCCCAGTCCACTCTAATCAATTCCGCTCTCATACCTTCATAGTCTCCTTTATTCAAGCTCAGCACGCTTGTTTGAGATCCAACCTTCTCACCCTCTAATTGAATATGGAATTCAACCATGTTATGGTCACTCATTCCAAGGGGATCCTTTACTAGGACATTTTTTATTAATCCT
Organism: Somniosus microcephalus; assembly: GCF_052327205.1. Taxonomy (NCBI): domain Eukaryota; kingdom Metazoa; phylum Chordata; class Chondrichthyes; order Squaliformes; family Somniosidae; genus Somniosus; species Somniosus microcephalus. The sequence goes on along the minus strand of NC_140993.1, from coordinate 90,628,119 downwards.
GTCTCATTACACAGGACCAAATCTAAGGTTGCTTGCCCCCTGGTCGGCTCAGTTACATACTGCTCAAGAAACCCATCCCTAATACACTCAATGAACTCATCCTCAAGGCTGCTCTGCCCAATTTGATTTGTCCAGTTAATATGATAATTAAAATCCCCCATAATTATAGCTGTTCCCTTATTGCAAGCCTCAACTATTTCCTGATTAATACTCCGTCCAACAGAGTTGCAACTGTTAATGTGCATAGGTCCCTGAAGGTGGCGGGACATATTGAGAGAGTGGTTTGCAAAGCATATGGGATCTTGGGCTTCATAAATAGAGGTATTAAGTGCAAAAGTAGAGAAGTTATGCTGAACCTTTATAAAGCGCTGGTTCGGCCACAACTGGAGTATTGCGTCCAGTTCTGGTCACCACACTTTAGGAAGGATGTGAAGGCCCTTGAGAGGGTGCAGAGGAGATTTACCAGAATGGTTCTGGGGATGGGGGATCTTCGCTGCAAGGACAGGTTGGAGAAGCTGGATTTGTTTTAATTAGATCAAAGGAGGTTGAGAGGTGATTTGATAGAGGTGTACAAGATTATGACGGGTTTGGATAGGCTAGACGGGGAAAGGCTGTTCCCACTAGTTGATGGTATAAGGACTAGGGGACGCAGATTTAAGGTTTCGGACAAGAGATATGGGGGGGATGTGATTGGGGAAAAAAAAAATTTACGCAGTGAGTGGTGAGGACCTGGAACTCGCTGCCGACAGAAGTGGTGGAAGCGGAGACACTCAATGTTTTCAAGGGGAGACTGGATAGGCACTTGAGGGAAATAAACTTGCAGGGCTACGGGGATAGAGCGGGGGAATGGGACTGACTGGATTGCTCTCCAGAGAGCCGGCACAGACTCGATGGGCGAATGGCCGCCTTCTGTGCTATAATGACTGATTAATAGATCATCAATGTATTATCTGACATGCTGATTTTTAAATTCTAAATATTTTTGCAGATTGTGAAAGAGTACTCTTTCTTGGACTACATTATGGGTGGCTGTCAGATGAACTTCATTGTGAGTAAATTGTTCAAGTTTGTAAAACTGACGAAGAATGTTGACCGATGTTTGCAGTCTGTTTTTGGGAATGAGAATGTAGGTGATTTTTTTTTTTAATGAGTTAAAATTAATACAGTTTCTGCAACCAATTAATGATCTTGGCCTCATTAGTTCCAATCCTTGGGAGTTTACTTTCATCCTTAACCACCTTCAGTTTTCTCATTGTTACTCTCTCTCCCCATTTTGTTTTCTTGCCATTTTACTTTCTTGGAAGCAGTGGTCTAAATTGGGAACAGTGAACAAACTGGGCCCTAGAAATGAAGTTTACATTAATATTAACCAGACAAGTGACCTGGTTGTATTAATACAAACCACTTGATTTGCTTTTATTGGTTTGTTCTGCGCTTTATTTTATCCCACATCACATACCAAGGCAAGAAAACTGATTTCCTACTGAGTGATGGATTGTGTGTCGGTCCCAATTATTTCTCCTTACCCATGGATTGGTAGTGCTTGACCTCTAGTTGATACCTCCCAATGTTCAGCTAACTGCAGCATTCATCTGTGTCATCGCTGTACTGCATTGTGTTGTTGCACCAGCCCTTATGAGCGTGTATGCATGCTTGTGTAATATATGTACCTTTTAGTCTTTTATATGTTCACTCTATAACAACTTCATTCACCTAAATGCTGGAAAAATAATAAGCATCCTATGTGGAATTTTTTTCATGAAGGGCATGGACTGGTTAGGCCGAATGGCCTGTGTCTGTGTCGTATATCCTATGACATACTCCCATTATTTTCTTTTGTTATACCGCGTGTCATATGTGACCGAGTGAGCCATCTGCTCTACACTTCTGCTAGTGTGAAATGGTCACTAATAGATGCATGACAGCAGCCTGGAAGCAATTCTTTCTTCAGCGCAGCATCTCCCCACAAAGACATGACTGAGATCAGGAAATCAGTGGCGTGGGGAAATTCTCCTCCTTTCGTATGGTAGTAGCAAATCAAATGTCAGTATCTAAGTCCGATATCCAGGCCAAAGCTTCCGGTGTAACAGCATGGATATCTTGTAGGCTGCCTGCAAATTTCCTCTGAGGGCAGTGCTCGGTGATATGCTTCAGGGCCTGATTAGGCGCTCCACAGTCGCATGATGGGAATGCTTTAATCTTCCATCTATGGAGAAGGTGGCAGCATCTACCATGACCAGTTCTGAGGCATTTGCTGGTTGGCTACTGTGGGGAAATTAAACCTCTACTTCACTCCATAGAGGTGTCTCAGGCTGAACCAGACCATTTGCAACCTTGGTGTCCTATTTGACCTTGAGCTGAGCTTCCAATCCCATATCCTCTCCATCACCAAGACTGCCTACTTCCACCTGTGTAACATCGCTCAACTCTGCCCCTGCCTCATCTCATCTGCTGCTGCAACCCTCATCCATGCCTTTGTTGCCGCTAGACTCAACCATTCCAATGCAGCCCTGGCTGGCCTCCGACCTTGTACCCTCTGTAAACTTGAGCTAATAAAAATCTGCTGCCCGTGTCTTAACTTGCACCAAGTTCTGTTCACCCCTCACCTCTCTGCTTGCTGACCTAAATTGGCTCCCAATCTGGCAGCATCTCGATTTTAAAATTCACATCCTTGTTTTCAAATCCCTCCTTAGCCTCGCCCCACTATATCTCTATAACCACCTCCAGCCCTACAACCCTCCAAGAGCTCTGTGCTCCTCCAATTCTGGCCTCTTGCACATTCTCGATTTTAATCGCTCCGCCATTGGCGGCCGTGCATTCAGCTGCCTTTGCCCTAAGCTCTGGAATTCCGTCTCTAAACACCTCCACCTCTCTCCTCCTTCTCCTTAAAACCTACCTTTTTGGCCAAGCTATTGGTTACCTGTCCTAATATCTCCTTATGTGGCTCAGTGTCAAATTTTGTTTGATAATGCTCCTGTGAAGCACTTTGGGATGTTTTAGTATGTTAAAGGCGCCATATAAATGCAATTTTTTGTGGTTGTTACATTAGTCTTCCCACACGTTCATACTATGACTAGCTTTAAAATTAGTGAAGGTGTGGAACCATGCACAGTTGATCAGATTTCCAATATTTCCTTTTTTTAAATGAACTTGCATATTTACTAGTGGAAAATATATTTTGAATCTCTATGCTCTCGTTGTCAAATGGAACAGTAAATAAATAAGTAATTCATTCAATTTTGAAAAGGATAGTACTGTGTCTTGTGGGATTTCTAGGTTGAGCCATAAAGGGGATTCTGATCCAGCACTTTCAGCGACCGTAGCTTGAGAAACTACAGACGTGCACCTTGTGATTTCTGTAGATTAAAATGATATTTTTGGAAAAATCGCACACTGCACACCTCGGATTACCAGAAGTGCATTCCTTACTGGGCGCTGTATCACGGAAACACACCTTACAAATTATGGTAGTGCCAAAAGAATTTGTAGTTAGGAATCACATTATTGTTGGATATAAAAGCAAATAGCTGTTTCAATTGTTCTGTTAATAGATAAGCATATTAGTTGGTCGGGGAACGTAAACAAAAATGAGCTTCAATATTTAATCAAATAAAGTGTAATGCTTAAGGAACAAAGCTGAGGAGTTCCACGCTTAATACAACAATTAACATGGACTTCATTCAGCATTGATGGGGTTACATTAAGGATCTGTGTTCTGTTTTATAATGATTTCTAGCAAATGTTTTCTTGCTTCTTAATTGCAGGTTGGTATTGATTTCACAGGCTCAAATGGAGACCCTCGTAAACCTGACTCTCTACATTATATAAGTCCTAATGGATTTAATGAATACCTGATGGCAATCTGGTCTGTTGGAATGATCATTCAAGACTATGATACGTAATGCATTCCTGTTTGTTTATTTTATCAATCTGGTTTCTTGCCTTTTATTATGTGCCCCCTTTCTTGGTCTCCTTGGGCTAGACATATATCCTTGCCTAGAGGGTGGATAGGTGACCTGATGTTTTTTTCTTTAAAAAAAAAGTGTGAGATTAGACTGAGGCAATTTGCCTTCTCTTCCTCTATATAGGAATCTCATTTCTGCTCTTCACAGCTGCATTTGAGTGTGTGAACCTTGTAGCATTGCTTTAATGTTGATCATTTACTGATGCAAATACTGAATTGTGAATGATGATGTAGAACTATTGCTGTTTTTTAGTCAATCTCTTTATCGTTACACATTTGAAATTTAGCCTTCAAATCTGCAAGAGAAACACTGTGGACTTTATTTTTAGGGTTTGTTTTATTTGTGTATTTTTTGAAATGCAAATTTATATTACAAAGTATTTACAGCGCAGAAACAGACCATTCAGCCCAATAAATCCATGCTGGTGTTTATGCTCCACGCAAACCTTCTCCCACCCCTCTTCATCTGACCCCATCAACATATCCTTCTATTCCTTTTTCTCTCGTGTGCTTATCTAACTTCCCTTTAAATGCATCTATGCTATTCACCTCAACTACTCCTTATAGTGAGTTCCCCATTCTAACTGCTCCTGGGTAAAGAAGTTTCTCCTGAATTCCCTATTGGATTTATTAATGACTATCTTATATTTATGACCCCTAGTTCTGGTCTAACCTACAACGTCTACACTATCAAACACTTTCATAATTGTAAAGACCTCTAGCAGGTCACCCCCTCAGCCTTTTTTCTTGAGGAAATTTTTTTTACAAATGTGCTTTAAAATGAAACTGTTTTGTACCATATAAGTACAAGAAGGGTTTGGATAGCTTTCATTTTTGAGCAGGAATGATTCTTTAATTATATTCAACTGTAGTTACCAGTGATTTAGTTCCCCGCCAATTGCTCAGACCCTCCCATATTACCATCCTTACTTGTGATAGCTAACAGAAAATGCTGGCAATGCACTAATTTGGACAGAGAAAAAAATAGGGTTTTGATTGGGACTGATCATTAAAGCTCATGTACATAAGAAAAAGGAGCAGGAGTAGGCCATTTGGCCCTTCGAGTCTGCGCCGCTATTCAATAAGATCATGGCTGATTTTCTATCTCAACTCCACCTTCCCACACTATCCAATATTCCTTGGCAGCTGTCTTTCACTCTGCCAGCACATTTCACACTTCATCTAGAGCCATTGTTTGTTTCTTTACCTGTCCTATTCCTTGAATATCTCTTAATGTCTCTTCTTTCATCCCCTCCCCCATTTCCCAGCCCCCGAACTGCCTTTTAATCAGTTTCATTTCCTGCCTTTTATCTCTGAAGAAGGGTTTCGACCTGAAACATTGACTGGATGTTGCCTGGCCTGCTGAGTTTTTCCAGCGTTTTCTGTTGTTATATCCAATATCCCTTGATTCCCTTAGTATCCAAAAATCCATCGATTTCTGTCTTGAATATACTCAACGACTGAGCATCCACAGCCCTCTGGGGTAGAGAATTCCAAAGATTCGCAACCTTCCGAGTGAAGAAATTTCTCCTCCTCTCAGTCCTGAATAGCTGACCTTTTATTTTGAGACTGTGTCCCCCTAGTTCTAGACTCCCTAGCCAGGGGAAACATTCTCCCAGCATCTACCCTGTCCAGCCCCTTATGAATTTTAAATGTTTCAATGAGATCACTTCTCATTCCTCTAAACTCTAGGGCATATAGGCCTTGTCTACTCGATTTCTCCTCCTAAGACAATTCCTCGCTCACTCACACGCTCGCTCACTCACTCACACTCGCTCACTCACTCACGCTCACTCACTCACTCACTCACACCCCCCCCCCCCCCCCCCCCGTCCCAGGAATCAGTCTAGGGAACCTTTGCACTACCCTATGGCAAGTATAACCTTCCTTAGGTTAGGATACCAAAACTGTACACATTACTCCAGGTGTGGTCTCACCAAGGCCCTATATAATTGCAGTAAGATGACTTTACTCTTTTATACTCCAATCCTTTTGTAAGAAAGGCTACCATACCATTTGCTTTCCTAATTGCTTGCTGTACCTGCATGTTAACTTTCTGTGATTCGTGTACGTGTGAGACATGTCAGCTGTGGCTCAGTTGGTAGCACACTCGCCTCTGAGTTGTGGGTTCAAGTCCCACTCCAGGGACTTGAGCACATAAAGCTAGGCTGACACTCCAGTGCAGTACTGAGGGAGTGCTGCACTGTCGGAGATGCCGTCTTTCAGATGAGACGTTAAACCGAGGCCCTGTCTGCTCTCTTAGGTGGACATAAAAGATCCCATGGCACTATTTCGAAGAAGAGCAGGGGAGTTATCCCTCAACCAACATAACAACAAAAATAGATTATCTGGCCATTAGCACCTTGCTGTGTGCAAATTGGCTGCTGCGTTTCCCACATTACAACAGTGACTCCACTTCAAAAATACTTCATTGGCTGTAAAGTGCTTTGAGACACCTGGTGGTCGTGAAAGGCGCTATATAAATGCAAGTCTTTTTTCTTTCAAAGACACCCAGGCCCTTCTGAATACCAACATTTCCCAGCCTCACCATTTAAAGTATATTCTGCTTTTCTATTTTCCTACCAAAGTTGCTAACTTCACATTTCTCCACATTATATTTGCCCACTCACTTACTGGTCCATATCCCTTTACAGTCTCTTCACATCCTTCTCATAACTTACTGTCCCACCTAGCTTTGTATCGTCAGCAAAGTTGGATACATTACACACAGTCCCCTCATGTATGTCATTGATATAGATTGTAAATAGCTGAGGCCCAAGCCCTTGCGGTGCCCCACTAGTTACAGCCTGCCAACCTTAAAATGACATGTTTATTCCTACTTTCTGTATTCTGTCCGTTAACCAATCCTCAATCCATGCAGCCAATCACATGAGCCCTAATTTTGTGTAATAAGCTCTTGTGTGGCACCTTTATTGAATGCTTTCTGAAAATCCAAATACACTACATCCACTGGTTCCCCATTATCTACCCTGCTAGTTACAACCTCAAAAGTTCTCGTGAACTATTGCATCTGAAATATTAATCTGTATTTTCTCAAACAGTGATCAACCCATTGTGCAATTCCAACAATATCTATTTTTAAATTTAGTTTTCCAGCATAATTTTCTTTAAATTTCTCCTCTAACCAGTGGTTGAGATAACTGCAGAGCAATGTCCCCACTACCAGTCTTGTCAAAGCTCATGGGCACTACAGTGATTGAGAAGCTGTTGCAAAAAAATCGATCCCAACCTGCTCTTTAGTCACCAATCTGGCTTCAGAGAAAACCTGTCAAATTTTCATGTTCTAAATTTCATGAAGCTCTGACAGCTCTCAAATAAATTGTCTAAGTCAATCAGAGTTGATCTGTACTTGGTAGACTATCTTGATGATGGGTATGAACATTTTTAAGTGCCTTTTAGCTTCTCAATTTTATAGAAATAAAACATCTGTATTATTCATTGTGTTCCAAATGGAAGTGATTTAATCAAGTGTTTTTATGTGTAGTGTGAGGGGTGTATGAAACACAAAATATGCAAATTTTAGCAAGAGTTTTAATTTTGATTCATGTTGAGCCACGGAGCTATAGATTTATGCAGATCCCATAATCCACTTGTTAAAATTATGCTGTTTTGGGGGGCTGAAATGGATTTGTAAATAATGTGGGCTTGTAAAACCTAATCTGGTGGATTGGTTTCTTCTCTTCCACAACTGTCTCCATCAACAGGTCATATTTTTGCTGCTTGACCATAGTGAGTAAAAACTTGCAGTTTAGCTGCCGAGCAGATCCATCAATATTTGAAACTTTCAATCTCGCGATGCTGCAATGGGTTAATTTCTCTGTGTCCAACATGAAGTTAGAGCAGTCGCCCTAGCCATGAATTTGAGAGGCTGTCCTCTTGTGGTATATCTGGTGAGCTGTTAATCTGGAGAAACTATTTCAGAGGCCAGTAATAGTTTTTGTTGGCTTGTATGCCTCTCTGTTGCATGGTTAGTTACCGGCTCCTCTGGAAGCATAATATACCAGTCTCTCAGAATAGATGTACCTTTTACTTGTACCTTGAATCAGGTTATTTCTAGACCACTCCACTGGAGATAACCTAAAATTAGCTCGTTGTTTCCTCAGGATTAAACTACCAAAATTACTTTCACTGATATGTGTCTCAGAGGTTTTGCTGCAAGATGTTTTTAGAATTCTAGATTACTGTGCCATGTAAATGTACATCTTTGTTCCATATAGACAGGTTAGTACCTACCACATGAAGTGTAACCGGATACAACTGAAGAAGCTGTGGCCATATTATGTGAGCATTCTATGTAATGCAGCTATGTGAAATATTGGTCACTCCTTTACTAAGTACTTATTGGCTGGACTAATCTTCCAAAGAAAACACAATTTTTGCCAGATTAGTTACATGGTTAGGCCTAAACAAATTATAGATACTTCACCTTCTGCCTCATCTTTTGTCACTTCACTGCAGTAATCTTATGCATATAAAGAAAGGGAGCTTATCAGCCATACACCTCTTTCTCATTCTCTTCCTCCATTATTTCTAATTCTAATATAACATGCTTGAACACTATTTGATTTGAACATTCTGTTGTTTTCCTTGTGTAATCAAGACCTACTCTACAGCCTGTCTCTATTGAAAAGAGCCTGGCTTGATCAGTCCCATGAGTCTAGGAACTTGAAAGTTTAAAACTTTTTCGCGGTCAGGAATACTAAGTCTGATTTCCATTGGATCTCCTGAACACCTTTTACAAATTTACCAAAGGGGAGCTAGAAGCATGCCTGTGAGCATACATGTGCAAGGCTATTTTTTTGGCGGCGACAAATTTTAATCTGAGCTAGGCATTATAAACAAGCTACTGTCTGGCTGGAACCGTTTGGTCAGCAAAATAAATGCACCCTAGAATTTGGGGACATTGATGGAGATATCCTATTAGTCTTGCTTGTGCAGAAAATGTGTTGTATCTCACTGTTGGTTATGATGTATGCTTTCATGCCTTTCAATTTGCCGGCAAGTGTCTGATTATGATTATTTTATTTTAGAGACAAATTGTTCCCGGCATTTGGATTTGGTGCACAGATACCCCCTAATTGGCAGGTAAATATGGATCAATTAATGAAAGATATTACTAATATATGATTTTATATTTTGTGTACAATTTTTATACTTTCAATGGCTTTTTCCTCCCTCCAGGTCTCGCATGAATTTCCACTTAATTTCAACCCTACTAATCCATTCTGTGCAGGTATGGCATTCACTTTTTTTTTTTTTAACCCGTTTTAAAATTAGTGACAGTACTAAAGTACTTTTGCAATGAATTGGTGCTTAACACTGTTTGTGTGTGATTGAGATATTTTGCAGCACTGAGGTTTCATGCTCAACTACTCAGCGTGGGGGAAGGTAAAATATAATTGATTACAAAACACAAACAATGCAAAGTCTTCAGAAAATCCTCTGCATATACTTTTGTTCTACATTGTTTGGAAAGTTGTGTCATATTTCATTTTTTAATAAACATAAAAGGGTTTCTTAATGGAACGAGTTCTTTGAACTATTTGTATTATGTTTTGTGAGTACAAAAGATAGCGAGTAAGAGATAAAATATACTGTACTGTGAAAAGTTGGCATATATATATGCTAGAACAAATTTTAATTTCAGTGCTCAGTGTTATACTAATTAATATAACATATCATCATGTAAAATGATAATGATTCTGCTCTAGTGATAACATTTGCTGCTTGCCTAAAATCAGGTCAGATACTGGCTTTGTTTTTGGGAGTAATATTTGAAAGTAGTTTGTTTACAAAATATTTAGAATCTGGTTTATAAGTTACATATTGTGGAGTCGGTAATGTGAAATTCATTCAATTATCTCAATGGAACAGCGTAATTTGCATCCAGTTTGAAACCTTCAAACGTTTCAGTTTTAAGCTTGGTATGATTATGGTCTCTCCACTATACCAGCCTGTAACAATTAACCATTGTGAGCATAGTATACTCCAGTAACTAGGCCCATTTCTTCCTACCTTTTCCTGTTTCTATTTATTTAAATAGGTTATGGTTCAATTTGTATAAGTGTGCTTTCAGTTTAGTAAAATTAGTTTGTAAAAATTCAAATTAAGATGTGAGGTAATTCCAATCATAACTCCTTTTAAGACCCTCCTTAAAATCTACCTCTGACCAAGCTTTTGGCCACCCCATCTAATATCTCATTCTTTGCCTTGGCATCTGTTTTTGTCCGATTTATGCCTCCGTAAACCACCTTAGGATATTTTTCTATGTTAAAAGCACTGTAGAAATGGAAGTTGTTGTAGTAGTACATGATGTTGCTAGAACTATAGAATTTTACAGGACAGAGAATGCCATTTCGACTATTGTATCTGTGATGGCTCTTTGCTAGAAAAATCCAAAACTAATCCCACTGCCCCATTTCCTCATATACTTGTATCTTTATATACTTCAAAAATGCATCTAATTTTCCCATAAAAGATACAATGGTCTCTGCCTCAACCATTTCCTCTAGCAAAGCATTTCATGCCCCAAACAGCTCTTGTAGTTGTGATAGATGAGGCTGATGTTGGGTCAGTGCAAAGGTTGAACACCCAGCACCGAATGATCTGAGACACAAACGCTTCCCAGGTAATGAGTTTGAGCAGCTATCGTACTCAGTCTTAGTTTTCTCATTGGCTATATAAACAGCATCTGCTTTCAGTATGGTTTTTAAGGAGGAACACCCCCACAACATACCAGTCTCATATGTCATCACTTCAGTTCTGGTGTATAGTAAACTTGCTCAAAATATGTCTACGAAATTCGGCACCTTAGTGTCGATAGTTACGCCTGTTTTAGAAAAAAAAAAAAAATGGCAGTATGTGTGTGCGCCGGCAGTATGCAGAGTAGGCAGATCGTGACAATTCAGCGTGTAACGCTGATTTGACGCACAACCTGCTGTTTTTGAGGTCACCGCTCCATTCAACGCCCTCTGCTAAACATGCAGAGCTGAACGAGGGACCCCTCACCAGCACTATTTAAAGGGAAACATCCAACTTGCAGCTAAGTTGATTATTTCTCTTGTACTGGCTCTTGCAGAGTTTGTAGGAGTACTGGCTTGCTGGAAGACTTTTAAAACGTTGTTAGTGAGCAGGGAGTGCTGCTGGATGTTGGGAAGGCGTTGGCTGCTACTGGAAGGCCTCTGACTACACCACTTGCTCCCAGTCATGGGGCCTCTAGTTGCAGTCCCCTCGTGCTGCAGCATGGCAAGTAGATGGAGCAGAGGTAGCAAAGAAGACAAGCTGCTCACAGGGAGGGGGAGGAGGGCTCTCGGCAGGAGACCTTACAACAACAACAACGTGTATTTATATAGCTCTTTTAACATAGTAAAATGTCCCAAGGCGCTTCACAGGAGTGTTAGAAGACAAATAATTGACACCGAGCCACATAAGGAGAAGTTAGGGCAGAACGAGGTAGGTTTTAAGGAGCGTCTTAAAGGACGAAAGAGAGGTAGAGAGCCAGAGGGGTTCAGGGAGGGAGTTCCAGAGCTTAGGGCCTAAGCAGCTGAAGGCCTGGCCACCTATGGTTGAACGATTATAATCAGGGATGCTCAAGAGGGCAGAATTTGAGGAGCGCAGATACGGTGGGGGTAGGGTTATGGGGCCGAAGGAGATTAGAGATTTAGAGGGGTTTGAAAACAAAGATGAGAATTTTGAAATCAAGGCGTTGCTTAACTGGGAGCCAATGTACGTCAGCAAGCTCAGGGGTGATGGGTGAACGGAACTTGGTGCGAGTTCGGATACGGGCAGCCGAGTTTTGGATGACCTCAAGTTTACGTAGAGTAGAATGTGGGAGGCCAGCCAGGAATGCGTTGCAATAGTCAAGTCTAGAGGTAACAAAGTCATGGATGAGGGTTTTAGCAGCAGATGAGCTGATGCAGGGGTGGAGACGGGTGATGTTACGGAGGTGGAAGTAGGCAGCCTTAATTATGTCACGGATATGTGGTCGGAAGCTCATTTCAGGATCGGATATGACGCCAAGGTTGCGAACAGTATGGTTCAGCCTCAGATAGATGCTAGGGAACGGAATTTGTGGTGGGGACCGAAGACAATGGCTTCGGTCTTCCCAATATTTAATTTGAGAGAATTTCTGCTCCTCTAGTACTGGATGTCGGACAAGCAGTGTGTCAATTTAGAGACCATGGAGGGGTAAAGAGAAGTGGTGCTGAGGTAGAGCTGGATGTTGTCTGTTGTACACTGGAAACTGATGCCGTGTTTTCGGATGAGTTTGCCAAGGGGCAGCATATAGATGAGAAATAGGAGGGGGCCAAGAATAGATCCTTGGGGGACCATAGAGGTAACGATGCAGGAGTGGGAAGAGAAGCCATTGCAGGTAATTTTCTGGCTATGATTAGATAGATAAGAATGGAACCAGGCGATTGCAGTCCCACCCAGCTGGACGATGGCAGCGAGGCGTTGGAGGAAAATGGAGTGGCCAGCTGTGTCAAAGGCTGCAGACAATGACTATCTCCAACAAGTGGGAGTCTAACCACCTCCCCATGACATTCAGCGGCATTACAATTGCCGAATCCCCCACCGTCAACATCCTGGGGGGTCACCATTGACGAGAAACTTAACTGGACCAGCCGCATAAATACTGTGGCAACAAGAGCAGGTCAGGCTAGGTATTCTGCGGCGAGTGTCTCACCTCCTGACTCCCCAAAGCCTTTCCATCATCTACAAGGCACAAGTAAGGAGTGTGATGGAATGCTCTCCACTTGCCTGGTTGAGTGCGGCTCCAACAACACTCAAGAAGCTCGACACCACCCAGGACAAAGCAGCCCACTTGATTGGCACCCCATCCACCACCTTAAACATTCACTCCCTCCACCACCGACGCACCGTGGCTGCAGTGTGTACCATCTACAAGATGCACTGCAGCAACTCGCCAAGGCTTCTTCGGCAGCACCTCCCAAACCCACGACCTCTTCCACCTAGAAGGACAAGGGCAGCAGACGCATGGGAACACCACCACCTCCAAGTTCCCCTCCAAGTCACACACCATCCTGACTTAGTATATCGCCGATCCTCCTTCGTCGCTGGATCAAAATCCTGGAACTCCCTCCCTAACAGCACTGTGGGAGTACCTTCACCACACGGACTGCAGCGGTTCAAGAAGGCAGCTCACCACCACCTTCTCAAGGGCAATTAGGGATGGGCAATAAATGCTGGCCTTGCCAGCGACGCCCAGATCCCATAAAAAATGTAAAAAAAACCGATAGGACGAGCAGGGATAGTTTATCTTTGTGACAGTCACAAAGGATGTTATTTGTGACTTTGAGAGCTGTACGAGACCGTGTCCTCCCGCCCGTCCGGGTACGCAATGTAAGCATACTGGGGGTTGGCGTGGAGGAGGTCGAACCTCTCGACCAGGGGGTCCGTTTTGAGTCCTCACGTGTCTTCTCAGTAGGACCGGCCCTGGGGACATCAGCCATGGCGGTAGCGATGTCCCCGATGTGGACTTCCTTGGGAAGACAAACATTTTCTCATGAGGGGTGGCGTTAGTGGCAGTGCAGAGCAGTGACCGAATAGAGTGGAGCACATCCTGCCAGCGGGAGGTCGGAAGGCCCCTAGACTTTAAGGCTAGCAGGGCGGCCTTCCAAACTGTCGCATTCTCTCTTTCCACCTGTCCGTTCCCCCGGGGGTTGTAACTGGTGGTCCTGCTTGTGGCAATACCCCTAGCGAGCAGGTACTGGCGGAGTTCGTCGCTCATAAACGATGAGCCCCGGTCGCTATGGATATAGCTGGGGAAGCCGAACAGGGTGAAGAGGTCGTTCAGACATTTAATGACCGTGGCACTGGTCATGTCCGGGCAGGGGATAGCGAACGGGAAACGGGAGTACTCATCAATAATGTTGAGGAAGTACACATTGCGGTTGGAGGAGGGGAGAGGCCCTTTAAAATCAACGCTCACGCGCTCGAAGGGGCGAGTGGCTTTTATCAGGTGAGCCCTGTCTGGTCGATAAAAGTGCGGTTTGCACTCAGCGCAGACTTGGCAGTTCCTGGTCATGGTCCTGACCTCCTCAATGGAGTAAGGCAGGTTGCGGGCCTTGATGAAGTGGAAGAACCTGGTAACCCCCGGGTGGCAGAGGTCATTGTGGAGGGCCCGCAGTCTATCGATCTGCGCGCTGGCGCAGGTGCCACGCGATAGAGCATCCGGGGGTTCATTGAGCTTCCCGGGCCGGTACAAGATCTCGTAATTGTAGGTGGAAAGTTCGATTCTCCACCTCAAGATCTTGTCGTTTTTGATTTTGCCCCTCTGCTTGTTGTTAAACATAAAAGCAACTGAACGCCGGTCAGTGAGCAGGGTAAATCGTTTTCCGGCCAGGTAGTGCCTCCAATGACGCACAGCCTCCACAACAGCCTGGGCCTCCTTCTCAACAGCGGAGTGTCTGGTCTCCGGGCCCTGGAGGGTTCGTGAAAAGAAGGCCACGGGTCTCCCCGCCTGATTAAGGGTAGCGGCCAGGGCAAAGTCGGACGCGTCGCTTTCCACCTGGAAGGGGATGGATTCGTCCACTGCGTGCATGGTGGCTTTGGCAATGTCTTCTTTGATACGGTGGAAGGCTAAGCGGGCCTCTGCCATCAAGGGAAAAGAGGTGGACTTGATCAGCGGACGGGCCTTGTCCGCATAGTAGGGGACCCACTGGGCGTAATAGGAGAAAAACCCTAGGCACCTCTTTGGGGCAGTGGGAGTTCCATAAGGGGACGCATCCGGTCGGGGTCGGGACCGATGACTCCGTGTTCCACAACACAGCCAAGGATGGCGAGGCGGGTTGTGCGGAATATGCACTTCTCCTTGTTATACGTCAGGTTCAGGAGTTGGGCGGTGCAGAGGAATTTTTCGAGGTTTGCGTCATGGTCCTGCAAGTCATGGCCGCAGATGGTCACATTGTCCAGATATGGGAAAGTGGCCTGCAACGCATTTTGATCGACCACCCGGTCCATCTCCCTTTGGAAGACGGAGACCCCATTGGTGACGCCAAAGGGAACCCTAAGGAAGTGATAGAGGCGGCCGTTTGCCTCAAAGGCAGTATACTGGCGGTCCTCAGGGCGGATAGGGAGCTGGTGGTACGCTGATTTCAGGTCAATGGTCGAGAAGACGCGGTACTGCGCGATCTGGTTGACCATATCAGCTATACGGGGGAGTGGGTAAGCGTCCAGCAGGGTGTAGCGATTTATTGTCTGGCTGTAGTCGATGACCAGGTGCTGCTTCTCGCCGGTCTTAACGACCACAACCTGGGCTCGCCAGGGGCTGGTGCTGCCCTCAATAATCCCCTCCTTCAGGAGCCGCTCCACTTCGGTTTTAATGAAAACCCTGTCCCCGGTACTGTATCGCCTGCTCTTTGTGGCGATGGGCTTAGTCGGGGGTGAGGTTAGCAAATAGGGGGGGTGACTCTGAGTGTGGAGAGGTTGCACCTGGTGCGCGGCGGGCAATTTGGAAGCTGCTGGCTGCGGACTGTGAGTGGGGGGAGGGGTCCACCGTACGCCATCGTAACACTTTTAAGGTGGCACTGAAAATCTAACCCCAGTAGAACGGCAGCGCAGAGGTGGGGCAGGACCAGAAGTTTAAAATTATCGTACACAGTCCCGTCTACTACGAGTGTCCCCACGCAGTAGCCGCCAATGTCCGCCGACTGGGACTCGGAGGCCATAGAAATCCACTGGTGCGCAGGCAGGACTGGGAGAGAGCAACGCCGCACCGTGTCGGGGTGGATGAAGCTCTCCGTGCTCCCAGAGTCAAAAAGGCAGATTGTTTCGTGACCATTTACCTTAATGTCCATTGTGGACCGGGCCAGCTGGTGCGGTCTCGCTTGGTCCAGCGTAACGGAGGCCAGCGTAGGGGTCGGTGTGTCGCTGCGGGTATCCGATGAGGCGGTGTTGGGGGCCTGCTGCGTCCCGGCTGTCGTCCAAGATGGCGGCGTCCATGATCCCCATGTGGCTGGAGGCGCCCAAAATGGCTGCTGTTCCGGTGGTTCGCACATGGCTGGGGAGGCCCAAGATGGCGGCCCACACGCGGCGCTGCTGGGGTTTGGGGTGGCTTTGGCCTTGCAGACGCTGGCGTAGTGTCCTTTCTTCCCGCAGCCCGAGCAGATCGCATTTTTCGCCGGGCAGCGCGCTCTGGGGTGTTTGGCCTGGCCACAGAAGTAGCATTTCTGGCCTTGGGGCACTGCTGTCTGGCCTTGGGACACTGCTGCGGTAGTTGGGCCGTTGCTGGGATGTGGCTGTGGTGGCACGGCGCTATGAGATGGTCCTACCGTGTCCCAGGCTGTCGTTCCCCGCGGCGTCCACGGTGCAGAGGAGTAGGCGTCCATGCCCCGGTAGGCTGCGTCCAATGATAGTGCAAGTTCAGAGGCCTTGTTGAGATCGAGGTCACTCTGCTCCAACAGTCGCTGTCGGGTGTAATTGGACCTGTGGCCCGCTACAAAAGCGTCCCGGATAAGTTCCTCTGTACACGGCGGCCTTTACATCCTTA
Organism: Somniosus microcephalus; assembly: GCF_052327205.1. Taxonomy (NCBI): domain Eukaryota; kingdom Metazoa; phylum Chordata; class Chondrichthyes; order Squaliformes; family Somniosidae; genus Somniosus; species Somniosus microcephalus. The sequence goes on along the minus strand of NC_140993.1, from coordinate 90,611,623 downwards.
CAACCACAGGCCCGGCCAAGCACAGACAGTGCCTGAAGGTATTCCTCGGTCGATTCCCCAGGTTGTTGTTTACGACTCCCCAGGAGGTGCCTAGCGTACACCTCATTCACTGGGCGCGTGTACTGGTCCTTGAGGAGCTTGATAGCATCCGCGTATGAGGTCGCGTCCTGGATGACCGAGTACACTCGGTGGTTCACTTTGGAGGTCAGGACATCCAGTTTGTCCTCGTCCGATTTGACCGTTTCAGCGGAGGCGATCAGGAATTTTTCAAAACACCTAAGCCAGTGAGTAAACTTGGTGGATGAGTCCGCCTCCCAATGATCTAAGTCCAGGCATGCTGGTGTGAGGATCTTCTCCATTATAAAAATCTTGTTAATAAAATTGATGCACTATCAATAACTCAAAAGACTGAGATTAAGCGAGTAACTAACAGGCTTTTATTAACAAGAGAATGAAGGTGTGCCTCGAGTGGTCGACCGGTCCAGAATACAGAGGGACTGTGGAGCAGTCACCTTTATACCTGGACTCGTGGGAGGAGTCAGCCGAGACATGTACAGGCATGTACACAGTGGAATACAAACAGTGGTTTACCACAAGAGCCATTTCGGTACTGTGGCAAGGGCAGAAACCGGATTGGAGGGATTCAAACATGGAGTTCCGGGAAAGATGGGCACGGATTTGGGAGGCGACAACATGTTCAAGGACTTTGGAGAGGAAAGGGAGGTTGGAGATGGGGCGGTAGTTTGCAAGGATGGAGGGGTTGTTTTTTTTTGCGGAGAGGGGTGATGACTGCAGATTTGAAGGAGAGTGGGACGGTACCCGAGGATAGCGAACTGTTAACCATGTCGGCTAACATGGGAGCCAGAAAAGAAAGTTGGGTGGTCAGCAGTTTAGTGGGGATAGGGTCAAGGGAGCAGGAAGTGGGTTTCATGGACAGGATGAGCGTGGCGAGGGCAAGAGGGGAGATCGGAGAGAAACTGGAGAAAGATGCGAGTTCAGGGCCAGGGCAACCATCCACCTAGGGTCTTCAGGGAGCCCTTCTACTTGCACCTAAGCCAGGAGCAGCGTGTTCGGCGGCTCCGCTTCACCAAGGTGGTGGTTACAAAATTCTGCCACCTCTTGGAACCAGACCTGCAGCCTCCGGACAGGGCGACGACGGCTCTGCCAGTGGCCCTCAAGGTGACCTTCGCCCTCAATTTTTGAGGATCCTTCCAGGCTGGAACAGGCAACGTAGCAAACATCTCTCAGTTCGCTGTTGGTCGCATTCGGGAGGCCACAGAGGATCTGTACTCTAGGAGAGGGAACTTAATTTCTTCTCTCCAAACAGAGAGGAGCAGGAGGACTGTGCATGTGGGTTTGGCAGGATATTGGACATCCCCATGGTGCAGGGTGCCATCAACTGCACACACGTGGCTTTGCGGGTGCCGCACATCAATGGTGAGATGTTCCGTAACCGCAGAGGATACCACTCACTTCATGTGCAGTTGGTGTGCGACCACGCCCAACACAGCATGATGGTGAATGCCCGGTATCCTGGCAGCAGTTTTTATGCCTTCATCCTGCGCCAGTCTACTGTGCCAGCAATCTTCCAGCCACCGCGTCTAACCCATGGGTGGCTGCTAGATGACGAGGGCTAACCGCTCTACACATAGCTGATGACTACCCACCACTCATTGCCAGCACTCGTATAATGACAGCCTTGCTGCCACGAGGAACATCATCGAGCAGACCATCGGAGTGCTGAAGCAACGGTTCCACTGCCTTGACTGCTCGGGACGAGCCCTCCAGTACTCGGCAGAGCAGCTGTCCCAATTCATGGTGGTCTGCTGCATCCTCCACAACTTGGCCATCATGAGGGTGCAGCCCTTTCACCACGGGTTCCACGACCACCTCAGGAGGAGGGGGATGAAGGGAGGAGGCAGCCTACAAATCTACATTCCGGACGAGCCGTCTGTGAATGTGGATTTGCAGGCTGCCTGCTCCCTTCCTCCTCAGACCCTGAATGAAACCCCAGATCCCTGTTGCTCAGCACTACCTCACCTTACCATCCCTGTGTCACAGAATATCAGTGTCCTCTTGGCCAAATGCTGAAATGAAAGCCACCACGAAACAAACATTCCAAACATAATTTATAAATGATTCATTCCAAAACTACATAACAAAGTCAACTAGTCACCCTTAATGCCTGTCTTTTGTGTGCTTTTGCCTATCCTGGTGCTCCTACGAAGTGCTACCTCAGTAGCTGCAGCATGGCTGGTGGAAGGCTGCTGCCTTACAATGGGCGAGACTGCAGATGGTCTTGCAGGATGACCTCGAGCAGCTCTGGGCCTAGAAGGCCCGGCTGTAGACTGTACCATCTCTGCATCGACGGCAGCAGTCTGGGCTGGCTGGCTGACGGGCAACAGCAAGGGCACTGGTGGAGTAGCAGTAATGCAAATGCTGTCATCCTGAGAGAGGACAACACGTTCGTGCTCCACAGAGCCATTGGCACTCCCCCAGGGCGGCGCCTCAGCAATCCTAGTAATCTGTTGGCAGACAGATTGCTGGACTGCTGTGAGATCCTGCAAGCAATGTTCCTGTTAATTCTTTTGGGCGCATGCCCCTTTAAGGACCTGCGCAGCTCATTCAAAATGCCGCACATGTGCGGTTATTACCATTGAAAAGCCAACTGCACGGAAGGTCCAGAGAGCTGCGTGACCGCACAGCTTAAAGGGAACATTGTCTGCAAGCCCCTTTCCCTACTAGTAAATGCAGCCACGATGGCAGCAGTCTGAGCTTGAATGACAGAAGTCTGAGCTTCCACTGCAGCACTCAGACATTGGGTTGCTTCTGCTTGTGGTGCAATGGAAGCTGAGACATTGCCCATCGGACCTTGCATCGTGGTTGGGTCCATTAGTGCACCAATGGAGTTGCCCATCACTTCCATCCTGGAAATCTTACGCTCCAAGCTCTGTGCAAAGCCCTGTGCAAAGTTGGAGCCGGACTCCTCCATGCTTCTTGACAGTGACAGCAGACTCTCTGGCAGGCCTGCCAATGTACCAAGCATTTCTGTGTGCACGCCCATCACCCTTCTTCTGAAGGCTGCACGATCGAAGCCCTCATATGAGTCCTCTGCAGCAGAACTCGTATGTGACCTTGCCCTTCAGGGAGCTGGCATCTGCACTACCCTTATCCCCTGCCCTGGTTGCAGGCCACTCGTGCCAGCTGACTCACCACTTGCAGATCCCCCCTCTCTACTACCCTCTAAAGTAAGCGCTGTGCCATTTTCTGAGCTGGTGCCTGCGAGTGTCAGATCGAATGAGTGTCTCTTCTCCATCACACTCCTCCTCTTGTTCTTCCTGCACTGGATGGGCTGGTTGGAGTTCTTGGGTATCTGAAAGGAGAAAGGCACAAGGGTAGGGTTGTGGTGAGGAGAGCGGTTGAAAACAAGATGTGCATGCTTACACCATCAGCAGCTTGTAAGTGAGAAGAGATTGTGGGATGAGGGCGAAGTGGGATGTGAGAAGGAGAATTAGGTATGAGCATACCGTCATCATCAATGCTTTCAGCCTTGTCGATCGCCACAGCCTCAGTGACTGCCCCTCCAATGATGTCTAGCACTGACTTCTCCAGCTCGGTCAGGTTATGCAGCTGTGCCTGCCCCCCACCTGTTAGCTGCTGCTGGTGCTGGTTATGCGCCACCTTGGCCTGCAAGAGAAAGGGAAGTGTGTCAGTGAGTGTGGTGCTGTGTGTTTGAGTGATGTGCCTGTCATGGTTGAATAGCTGCCAGTGTGTGCAAGGTCTGAGATGTGAGTGGGAGGCTTGCAACAGTAGCAAGTGTGTGAGGGTGAGGTGAGGCTATGATTGTGAGGTATGAGTCATGATTGCTAGAGATTGTTGATAGGTGAGTGATGGGGGTGTGGTGCATTGAGCAGTGTGAGAAGCTTGTGGTGTGGATGGTAGGATATGGCATTTGAAGATGCATTCACTGACCATGACTACTTGTGTGAGATCATTAAACTTCTTTCGGCACTGGACCCAGTTCAGGTGGAAAGACTGGTGGCACTGACTGCTTCAGCAATCTTCCCTCACTGCCGCCTTACCGTCAGTCTAGAAGGCCTCTTGGCTCCCTGCAGGTAGAGGACCTGGCTCCTCCTCTTGACCTCCTGCACGAAGGCCTCCAGTGCTGTGTCTCAGAACCTAGGTGCCCTGTTGAACCATAGCTACCTTCCACTTTCCATTACAACAATTACAATGAGGTGCACATTTCAGAAAGCACCTCCCCTTTAAGAAGCGCAGACTGCGTTTAAAACCACAGGCTACCTTTAAACAGAGATCACACTTCCCACGAAATTGGGCCCCCCACTGAGCGCTGAGCAATCAGCTGCGTGTTCAGCACTGGGCTCAGCATTTTAATCCGGTTAATTAGCAAGCAGCACAAATTGTGTGTGCTGCCTGCAATACTTTCAACAGGTGCAGGCAGATCACACATCACTATCTCCAAGTCAGTTTTCGGGCCTTATCGAATTTAGCCCACTATGTATTTACAAATAAAAAATTGCCTGAAAATCCATTTCACAGTTTTTTACTGGAAAATAAACTGGTTACTGCTTGTGGGTGGGCGAGAGCGTTTAAGTGCCGCTCCAGAGACTTGAGCACAAAATTTAGGCTGACACGTCAGTGCAGTACTGAGGGAGCGCTGCACTGTCAGAGTGCCATTAATCCGAGGCCCCGTCTGCCCCCTCAGGTGGCTGTAAAAGATCCCACAGCACTATTTTGAAGAAGAGCAGGGGAGTTCTCCCCAGTGTCCTGGCCAATGTTTATCCCTCAACCAACATCACTTTTAATTTAAAAAAAAAAAAAAAAAATCAAATGATCATCATCACATTGCTGTTTGTAGGAGCTTGCTGTGCGCAAGCTGGCTGCCCAGTTTGCTACATTACAACAGTAACTACACTTCAAAAATACTGCGCTGTAAAGCGCTTTGGGACGTCCTGAGGTTGTGAAGGGCGCGATATAAATGCAGGTTCTTCTTTTTCTTCTATTGTTATCCAAATGTCTGTACAAGGTGTTTTATGAAACATAACAATGGGAACGCATTTTGAGTACATTGTTATCTTACAGGAGTTCTGCAAAATGGGTAAAATCATTGTGAAACTTGCAGGACCACAAATTGTGGTGAGGATGGCAATAAGTTCTCTTGCATGAAACTTGATTTTTTCATTATGATTGTGTTTCTTAGGAGTACAAGGGATAGCTGATGCCTACCAAAACTGTCTGCCTCAAGTCAAGCTACATGGGCCCACAAACTTCTCTCCCATAATAAACCATGTGGCAAGATTTGCAGCTGCAGCAGCGCAGCAGCCAACAGCTTCAGTGAGTATTTCTACATGCGCATATGAGACTCCCCTCCATAGAGTGCAGAGAAAAAATCAAAAACTAAAAAGGCATCATTAGTTTTCTCCTCCCCCCCCCCCCCCCCTATATTTCTGATGAGGTTTACCTCCGGAAGCTACATCTGTTACAAAAATGAAATGTTTCATTCTTTTTAAAACAATATAATTTGTGCTAATATGTTTGTGCACACTGAATAAAATAGTACAAACAAACTAACTCCATGCATTCAGCATATATACATTTTAAGGGGGATTCTGATAAATGCTTGAAGAAGCGAAATCTTACTGTGTGCAGTTTCGAGTATTTTAGCCATGGAAAAGGTGCATTATAGATTGAATGGCATGATGCCATCGTTGCAATGAGAAACTTGGAAAACTAGTATTCACTAGAGCACAGAAGGTTAAGAGGGAATCTATAAGTAGTTTTCGCTTGAAGAAACAAGGTGGCCTCTTGGATATCAGAGTTGGAGATTTTCACCTGAACATGTGATAAACAGGACCTTTGTTGAGACAAGGCATCCCAGATAATGGTTCAAACTGGATGCTTTTTGTTTGTGTAAAAAGTGTTTCACAGTGAGTTAGCCTTGAAAAATTGTGAACAATACTTTTATCTTGCTTTTGTGCCAGCTTGCATTAAAGGGGAGAAAGATAATCACATGGAGTCGTTGCTGGCTAATTCTGCTCTCACTGTACTGCGACATGAGCTGGAGGCTGGTGGAAGGGATGTGGGGTTCATCTCTCATGTAAAACACTTCTTCATGGACAGATAGTCCAAAATTACTTGAGGATTATTAAGGTGGTAAGCCATCTGGAGGTGGAGTCTCCTCTTTGAGGCAGAGTTCCAGGAGGGCAGATTTATGCCTGCCTCAACCTTGACCCATTTTCCTGGATTGGGGCTCATTGCATATACATGACAGGCTCCTAGATAGCAATAAGGAGCCCGTTAATGCAAGTGAGGAACTTCCGGCAATGAACATAACATAAGAGCAGGAGTAGACCATTCGGCCCTTCGAGCCTGCTCCGTCATTCAATGAGATCATGGCTGATCTTCTGCCTCAACTCCATTCACCGGCCCTATCGCCATATCCCTTGATGTCCTTACTAGTCTGTAATCTATCGACTTCTGTTTTTGAATATACCCAATGACTGAGCCTCCACAGCCCTCTGGGGTAGAGAATTCCAAAGATTCACCACCCTCTGAAGAAATTTCTTCTCGTCTCAGTCCTGAATGGCCTACCCTTTATCCTGAGGCTGTGGCCCCTGGTTCTAGACTCCCCAGTCAAGGGAAACATTCTCCCAGCATCCACCCTATCAAGCCCTGTACTAATTTTGTATGCTTCAATGAGATCTCTCATTCTTCTGAATTCAAGAGAATACAGGCCTAGTTTACTCCATCTCTTCTCATACGACAGTCCCGCCATCCCAGGAATCAATCTTGTAAATCTTCGTTGTACTCCCGCTATGGCAAGTATATCCTTCCTTAGGTAAGGAGACCAAAATTGTACACAGTACTCCAGGTGTGGTCTCACCAAGGCCCCATATAATTGGAGTAAGACTTCTTTACTCCTTAAAGGGGCAGAAGCGCTCTCAAGATCAGAATGAAGGCAACCACTGAAGGCCTGGGCCAAGATTGAAGCCTTGGCAGGTAATAGGGGCCAACTGAAAGGAGAGGAGGCCTCTACAAGGGGGCCTTTGTTGCTTCTGTGGCTTATTGCCACCTTCCACATGGCAGCCCCAGGAAGCAGCAGTTACTGGGATGGAAATCTGTTGAGGACTCGGGTCATTTGCATACAGTGGGCAGGGGAGGAGCAGCAGCAGTCCCAGTGGGGGCTGGGGAGGACAATCCCAGTCAGCACTGTGAAGTGTTGGTCTCTCCACCTGAATTTTACAACATTCTCTGCTGCGATGTCACCTGATTTTGGTTGGGATTACAGAGGTGAATGTCCCCTCCTTTGACTTTTATTGCTTTGGAACTGTTTAAAGTACGTCTTAGAAATTAATTATTTTATTATTGTAATCATCATAAATTCACAGAATTTATAGCACGAAAGGCCATTCAGCCCATCATGCTTGTGTTGGCTCTGAAAGAGCTATCCACTTAGTCCTATTCTTCTGCTTTTCCCCATACCTTTTTAATATTTTCTTTATCAAATATTTATCTTTTTTTAAGTTCCAATTTCCCGACTCTGTCCTCCTAACTAAAGCCTCTCATCCTTGACATAATTTTAGTAAATCTCATGTATCCTCTCCATGGCCTTGACGTAATTCCTAAAGTAGTGTACCCAAAATTGGACATAGTGCGGTAGAATTTCTACGAAGGTTTCCCACTCTCCTGCTGCACCCATTTAGTATCTGCATCATTCCTTCATCCTCAATCTTAAGATTTCAGCCACGATTTAAACTCCTGGTGGGTGTTAGCAGCAATGTGAAGCAAAATCATCTTGCAGTGTTACTACATCTGTACTGTGGCTGCAGCTTTAATGTATAGCTCAAACAAACTATGCATCCATTAAATAATTATGTATTTACTGTGCTTGATATAAAATGCATTTGCAGCCTATTGAATTGCATCAAAGGTGATTTTTTTCCTTTAACAGCAATATTTCATCCTGCTGATCATCACAGATGGCGTGATAACAGATTTAGATGACACAAGACAGGCCATTGTGAATGCTGCTAAGTTGCCGATGTCCATCATCATTGTTGGTGTTGGCGGAGCAGATTTCAGTGCCATGGAATTTCTGGATGGTGATGAATGTGTTCTGAGATCACCCACTGGGGAAATAGCAATCCGAGATATTGTCCAGTTTGTACCTTTTAGAAAATTTCATAACGTAAGTTTTGCATGGTCACAGTGTTACGTGATGGCATCAGTGTTTCAAGATTTTATTGTAAATTGTGTTCTGAAAATCATTACTCTGAAAACTGATTTAATTGTACAGTTTTATGCACAGTATTTTCAGGAGAATACATTATTAGGATTTTTGGCATGGTTCCAATCCTACCTGTCCTAACATTTACTACAATAGCTTCTATCCTGCCCAGTCCTATTGTTTATCTGCATGCTGCCCTCAGTGACATCTCTGGTTAGCATGGGGTCAGTTTCCATGTGTATACTGATTGATACCCAGCTCTGCCCCTCCTCCAACACACTTGACACCATGACCAGCACTGAGCTGTCTGACTGCTTGTCTGACATCAAATTATGGATGAGCCGGAATTTTGTCCAATTGCATATTGCCAGGGTTGAAGGCATTTTGTTTGGCTCTTGTTCAAAACTCTGCACCCAAGCCTCGGCTGCTTACTCAAGCTGAATTTGATGCATAACTTGGTATTCTCAAGTTGAAGTTCAAACCCCATATCCTATCTATCAACAAAATCCTGCATGCAAGAACATAAGAATTAGGAGCAGGAGTAGGCCTGCTGATCTTCAACCTCCACTCCATTTTCCCGCCCGATCCCCATATCCCTTGATTCCCCATGAGTCCAAAAATCTATTTATCTCAGCCTTGAATATACTCAATGATTCAGCATCCACAGCCCTTTGGGGTAGAGAATTCCAAAATTCACAACCCTCTGAGTGAAGAAATTCCTCCTCATCTCAGCTTTAAATAGCTGACCCCTTATCCTGAGACTATGCCCCCTGGTTCTAGACTCTCCAGCCAGGGGAAACATTCTCTCAGCATCTACCCTGTCAAGCCCCCTCAGAATCTTACATGTTTCAATGAGATCACCTTTCATTTTTCTAAACTCCAGAGAGCATAGGCCCATTCTACACAATCTCTCATCATAGGACAACCCTCTCATCCCAGGGATCAATCCAGTGAACCTTCGTTGCACCACCTTTTCTCCGATAAGGAGACCAAAACTGTGAGCGGTACTCCAGGTGTGGTCTCGCCAAAGCCCTGTAGAATTGTAGTAAGACTTCCTTACTCTTATACTCCAACCCCCTTGCAATAAAGGCCAACATGCCATTTGCCTTCCTTATTGCTTGCTGTACCTGCATGCATGTCTCCTGTCTCCCCCCTTATTTCTCTCCTACTCCTGAAACCCTAACCCACATGTTCATTTCTAGGCTCGACCTCTGTATTCTTCCTGGCCTCCAAAGCCCCACCCTACATAAACTAAAATCCCAGCACAGGGACCATGTCCTTAACCAAGTCCTGTACTCTTACTACCCCTGTACTCGCCAACTTCTATTGGTTCCCCATCCTCCAATGTATTGAATTTAAAATTCTCATCTACAAATCCCTCCATGGCCTTCCCCCATCCCTATCTCTGCAAGCTTCTCCAGCCACTATGCTATCTGCTCTTTTGACTGTGACATCCTTTACATCACCATATTTCTGCTCCACCTTTGGTGGCAGAATCTTTAGTGATCTTTGCCCCACATTTGCACACTCTCCCTAAACTCTTCTGTCTTGATTTATCTTTCCAACCTTCAAAAGCACCACCAAAACCTACATCTTTGAACCATGCATTTGGTCACATGCCCCGAACTCTCTTGTACTACTAGCCCTCTGTTTTTGTCTCTATGAAGCACAGATTCAACTAATACTAATAGTAGAGTATAAACAAATTACATATAGGGATAAATTTTACAGCCCCAGCACTCGAGCTCAGAGACCGGTGCACTGAAAGCTTTTCACTTTTCTAAAATAGAAACAGCCATCCCTGCCGAATCTGCCAAGGCCAGCACTAAACCATTATGCTCTGCAAACTCTTGGCTGGGATTAGGGGTCCCAACCAAAGTACCAAAGCCTGTACAAAGGTGCTGTGGGCCAAAATAAGTGGGCAAAAACCAGTGGAATACAAGAAATGGAGTCTATGTGCAAGTGATGGAGCAGTGCAGCATCATAATATCCTGTTCATTAAATGGTGATGCTGCATGAAACAGCTGCAAGGAGCATTCCAGTGATGTACCCCCAGATTATTGGAGCTGAGCATATTTAGTTAAACATCTGAAAACAACTGCAATTAGAATGGATTTATACTGGGGCCACTTACATAATTCGGAGACATTCTCTAGTTTTACACAAGTGCAACAACAACAACTTGCATTTATATAACGGCCCTGAAATTAGATCGGGGGCTTGCCGCGGGTGCAAGCCCCCGATCTGCACTCGCCCTGCGCGCCGACATCTGAAGCCCGGGCCTGCTTGCATTTCCTGTCACTGGCCCGGTTCAGATGTCGGCGCGCTGTGCTAACCTGATCCAGCGGCGTAGTTAGTGCGATGTGCCGGCTGGGATCAGGTGAGCACTGTGCAGCCAATCAGGGGAGGGGAAACTCATTCATGAGTTTGACAGTAAGAGCTGTCAAACTCATGAAAACTACGGGGGCCCAAAACACTATTTAAACTTTAAATAAAAATTTTAAAAACATCCCAATCATTAAATTAAGTATAAATAAGTTTAAAAAAAATAGTTTAAACAATTTTTTTTTTGAAAAAAATAAATTTTTAATAAAAAGGGTCTAAAACTAAACTTACCTTATTGTAGATTCTTTAAAATAATAAACCTGTGGGGGGAAAAAAAATGTCTAAATTGCACTAAAACACCACTTACCTGTAAAAATAAATACTTACGTGTGCTTTTTACAAGCGTAAAGACCGGAGGCCTTTACACATGCGCAAATCCCCCAAAAGAGAGGAAATCCAAGACGCACGCGCTAGCCTCTTCACCTCTTGGGTTAGAGGAGAGGAAATGCCGGTTTTCAGCGCATGCGCTGTGCATGCTGAAAACCGGCATTTCCTCCGGCCAGACGCGTGAGTACCCCTTCCGTACTCACGCGTTTGGGGAGGAATTACTGCCCCAATATCTTTAATGTAGTAAAACATCCCAAGGCGCCTCACAGGAGCGTTATCAAACAGAATTTGACACCAAGCCACCTAAAGAAATATTAGTACAGGAGAGTTGGGTTTTAAGGAGCATCTTAAAGGAGGACAGTGAGGTGGAGAGGTTTAGGAAGGGATTTCCAGAGCTTGGGGCCTAGGCAGCTGAAGGGATGGCTGCTAATGGTGGAGCAATGGAAATTGGAGGTGCAAGAGGCCAGAATTGGTGGAGCGCAGAGAGTTCGGAGGGTTGTAGGGCTGGAGGAGGTTACAGAGATGGAGAGTGGCGTGGCCATAGTAGGATTTGAAAACAAGGATGAGAATTTTAAAATTGAGGCGTTGCCGGACCCGGAGTCAATGTAGGTCAGCGAGCACGAGTGATGGGTGAACGGGACTTGGTGCGAGTTAGTACATGGGCAGCAAAAGTTTGGATGGGCTCAAGTTTACAGTGGGTGCAAGGTGGGAGGCCGGCCAGGTGAGTATTGGAATAGTCGAGTCTAGAGGCATAGATGATTGTTTCAGCAGCAGGTGAGCTGAGGCAGTGGTGGTGATGTTATGGGGATGGAAGAAGGCAGTCTTGGTGATGGAGAGGACATGGGGTTGGAAGTTCAGCTCCGGGTCAAATAGGATGCCAAGTTTTCAAACAATCTTGTTCCGCCTCAGACACTGGTTAGGGAATAGAGATTGTGGCGGGGACCAAAGACAATTGGCCAAATATTGTTGTAGCAGGGCATCTAACAGCATCTGCTGGCACATTTAGGTTTTTACATTTTTTCTGTGGCAAGTTGCTGAAAGTGCGAGCTGATCACGTCACAGCGAGGGAAACCAGGCATCTGGGACCTGAGTGATCAGGGCAAGGAACTCTGTATCTCCTTAACCAATCGGATTGAAGGATTGTGAAATTAACAGCACAAGAACTTATGTCAAACTTGTAAACTTACGTTTTGTTAAATTGTAAAGAACCTTGGTTAGATCACACTTGGAGTACTGTGAACAGTTCTGGTCTCCATGTTATAAAAAGGATATAGAGGCACGGGAGGAGGTGCAAAAAAGATTTACTAGAATGATACTGGAATTGAAAGATTGAGCAGGCTTGGGGCACATTCTGTACAAAAGAGAAGACTGAAGGGTGACCTGATCGAGGACTTAATGAAAGGGTTTGATAGGGTAGATGTAGAGAAAATGTTTCCACTTGTGGGCGAGACCAGAACTAGGGTCTATAAATATAAAATAGTCACTAATAAATCCAATAGGAAATTCAGGAGAAACTTTACCCAGAAAGTGGTTAGAATGTTGAACTTGTTACCACAAGGAGTAGTTAAGGCGAATAGGATAGATGCATTTAAGGGGAAGCTAGATAAGCACATGAGGGAGAATGGAATAGAAGGATACGATGTTAGGGTTAGATGAAGTGAGGTGGGAGGAGGCTCGTGTGGAGCATAAACACTGGGCTGGAGCTGTTCAGTCGAATGGTCTGTTTCTGTGCTGTAAATACTTTGTAAAGAGCTGAGAAGGAAGTGTAAATTCGAGTGAATGAATTCAATGTCAAATTAGGTACAGAAAGAGAGAGTGGGAATGAAAGATTGGATTAAGAGAGAAAAAAGACAGGAAGGAAAATTAAGAAAAATATTTTTAAATTTGACTGGGTTTTACTTATGCAATTCACCTGAAATCAGCCAAACCAGCGTAAAAGATCAAGGAATTTCAAGCCCAAGTTACATCCAGGGCAAATTGAATTTCTGCGATCTTTTGAGTTGGTTTAAGAAACATTGCGCTGAAAGCTGGCCACACCCTCATAGAATTAATCAGCATGCTGAGTTTCCGCTAATTGGGCCCATTTGTCGGCTTTCGAGAAGGCTCTGAAAATTAAACTCATTTCCTAGGCTGAAGAAAGAAAGACTTGCATTTACATAATGCCTTTCACGACCTCTGGACATCCCAAAGTGCTTTACAGCCAATGAAGCACTTTTGAAGTGTAGTCACCGTTGTAATGTAGGAAACACGACACCTAATTGCGCACACCAAGCTCTCTCAAACAGCAATGTGATAATCTGTTTTTGTTACATTGATTGAGGGATAAATATTGGCCAGGACACTGGGGATAACTCCCCTGCTTTTCTTTGAAATAATGCCATGGGATCTTTTATGTCCACCTGAAAGAGCAGACGGGGCCTCGGTTTAACCTGTCTTCCGAAGGACGGCACTGCTGACAGTGCAGCACTCCCTCAGTACTGCACTGGAGTGTCAGCTTAGATTTTCGTGCTCAAGTCTCTGGAGTGGAACTTGAACCCACAACCTTCTGACTCTGAGGCGAGGAAAGGCATTATTGTTAGCTACTTTGAGGCTACTGAATAAAATACAAAAGTGAAATGTGAAGAGGTTTGAGTGACAGTGGCCCTATGTTCGTGCAGTCTTCATTCATTCATACATACTCTGAAAAATTATAATTTTTGGGTGCTTGGTTATCTAACATCTCACTACATTGAGCAAGCCAATTTAACATACTCAATATGCACATTTTTTATATCCATAATCTCATGGTAGTTAAATTAAAATGGTGTGATTCAAAGTTGAGTATAGACATCTGACACCCTAGACATCATACCTGGAAAGACCCTTGATCCCCTTTATTGAATATTCTGCCCTTTTCCAGCCACCTTCATTTCAAAAGTCACACTATCCTGCAAAAAATCTAAGTAAATCCATTTCATAATTTCTGTAGAATCCACAACATTGTTCGATAACCTCTTAATCATAGAATGGTTACAGCACAGAAGGAGGCCATTCAGCCCATCGAGCCTGTGCCGGCTCTCTGCAAGAGCACTTCAGCTAGTCCCACTCTCCCGCCCTTTCCCCGTAGCCCTGCAAAAATTTTTTCAGGTACTTATCAAATTCCCTTTTGAAAGCCACGATTGAGTCTGCCTCCACCACCCTTTCAGGCAGTGCATTCCAGATCCTAACCACTTAATCATAGAATGAATCATTGCTGCATTGTTTTTTTTCTCATGTTGACTTTGGATCTTTTGCCAATCACCTTAAATCTGTTCCCTCTGGTTCTCGACCCTTCCGCCAATGGGAACAGTTTCTCTCTATCTACTGTCTAGACCCATCATGATTTTGATCACCTCTATCAGATCTCCTCCAAGGAGAAAACCCCCAGCTTCTCTAGTCTATTCATGTAACTGAAGTCCCTCATCCCTGGAACCCATTCCCATAAATCTTTTCTGCACCCTCTCTAAGGCCTTCACATCCTTCCTAAAGTGCAGTGCCCAGAATTGGACACAATACTGCAGTTGAGGCCGAACCAGTGTTTTATAAAGGTTCATCATAACTTCCTTGCTTTTGTACTCTATGCTTCTATTTATGAAGCCCAGGATCCCGTATGCTTTTTTAACTGCTTTCTCAACCTGCCCTGACATAGTCGACGATTTGTGCACATATAACCCCAGGTCTCTCTGTTCATGCACCCCTTTTAGAATTGTGCCATTTAGTTTATATTGCCTCTCCTCATTCTTCCTACCAAAATGTATAATTTCGCACTTTTCTGTGTTAAATTTCATCTGCCATGTGTCTGCCCATTTCACCAGCCTGTCTATCACTCTCCTCCTCACTGTTCACTATACTTCCAAGTTTTGTGTCATCTGCAAATTTTGAAATTGTGCCCTGTACACCCAATCCAAGTCATTAATATATATCATGAAAAGCAGTGGTCTTAGTACTGACCCCTGGGGAACACCACTGTATAAGATCCTCCAGTCCGAAAAACAGCCGTTCACCACTACTGTTTCCTGTCACTTAGCCATGCTGCCACTGTCCCTTTTATTCCATATTCAACTTTGCTGGCAAACTTATTGGCCCTGAAATTAGGATCGGGAGCTTGCCGCGCATGCAAGCCCCCGATGTTCACTTACCCGGCGCGCTGACGTTTTAATTCTGGCCTGCATTGCATTTCCTCTCGCTGGCCCGCTTGTGGTCCTGCTGCGCTGTGCGTGCGTGACCCAGCGGCGTACTTAGTGTGATGAGCCGGCTGGGATCACGTGAGCACAGGGCAACCAATGGGAGGTTGCAAAAGTTAATTCATGAGTTTGACGGTAAGAGCTGTCAAACTCATGAAAACTCCTGGCCCCAAAACACTACTTAAACCTGAAAGAAAATTTAAAAAAACATTGCACTACTTAAATGAACCATAAAGAGCTCTGAAAAACTATTTTAAACAATAATTTTAAAATTTGAAAAAAAAAATTATATAAAAAATCGGGGCTAAAACTAAACTTAGCTTACTGTAAATTCTTTAAAAATAACAAACCTGTGGGGGAAAAAAAAAAATTCTCAATTGTATTAATAGACCACTTACCTGAAAAACAAAGTACTTACGTGTGGTTTTTCAATGCGTAAATACCGGAGGCCTTTACACACGCGCAACTCTCTAAAAATAGAGGAAATCCAAGTCGCACGCGCTGCCCGATACCGCACACGCGTTCAGCCTCTTAACCCCTTGGGTCAGAGGACAGGAAATGCCGGTTTTCAGCGCATGCGCTGTGCGTGCTGAAAACCGGCAATTCTTCCGGGCACACGCGTGAGTACCTCGTCCGTACTCATGCGTTGGGCCCGGAATTACTGGGCCATTATGTGGCACTTTATCAAATGCCTTTTGGAAGTGTGTACACCACGTCAACCGCATTGTCCTCATCAACCCCCTCTATTACCTCATCAAAAAACGCGATCAAGTTAGTTAAACACGATTTGCCTTTAACAAATCCATACTAGCTTTCCTTAATTAATCCATACTTGTCCAAGTGACTGTTAATTTTGTCCCGGATTATCATTTCTAAAAGCTTCCCCACTACGGAGGTTAAACTGACTGGCCTATAGTTGCTGGGTTTATCCTTGCACCCTTTTTTGAACAAGGATGTTACATTTGCAATTCTCCAGTCCTCTTGCACACTCCTGTATCAGAGGATATTCTGAAATAAATGCTTCATAATGTCCAATTAGCTCTAGGGGAGTTACTCACTGACTCTTCATTCTATGCACCCCTCTTCCTGGTTTACTGGTATCTTGTCATATTCATGCATTATAACCAAACTGTAAAGTGGCACATATCAGAGTTGGAGTATTTACATTGCTCTGTGTTATGGAAATAAACGCCACGATTCGTTCCATCACGATTCAGTGGTCTGACCAGTAGGTGGTGGTCTCCTCCAACCTTAGTACAGTCCTGTTAATTGTGCCCATTTTAGCTTCTGCTTCTGACAAAACAATTATACAACAAAAGTTATTCTGACTATGCATTAGTTTGCCTGTCACATTTGTATCCTTTTGTAGCGAGTCATTTCTTTCTGGTTTTACATTTTTTGTCGATGAAAATTTGCAGGAAGTGCTGTTGAGGTATTGACAGAAATCCGCAACTAGATTTTTCAAGGAATGAAAAATTCTATCCTCCGTGTCTAATAATTTGGAAATTTTATCCCTCAATAATTATAAATGTTGTATAGACTATTTGAATGCCTAATTTGTATGCATTTGATGTACTGTGTATTTTTGTTGCACATGGGATTTTCATTTAAACAAATTTCAAAAATAGAATTAAGTCAGATTTCAGCTTAAATTGACTTGTCTATGTTAAACTAGATTAACATTTGTATCTCTGCAGGCAACAAAAGAAGCACTTGCACAAAGTGTACTGGCTGAATTACCTCAGCAGGTGGTGTGCTACTTCAACACACGCAAACTCCGTCCTCCTAATGAGCCAAATCCTTAAGTACTCTAAATTCATAGCCAAATGTTTGTAATACACTATGCCAAATAAATCTATAATTTTTGTTCTAAATTTTAGAAATGCATGTATTAACAATGTATTATATATTACATCTGTAATTTTCCATAGTTTTAAAATTATTTAAAATAGTTTGTTGCATTATAAATATTTTGTATGTGAATTTAAGACAATTACTCTTTTTTAACAAGTAGTTGAAGTAATCCAATAAAATTCAGTGAGATCAAATTGTATTGTGGCAAAACCACTAAGTGACTTACATAATTGTCTGTAACCAATGTTATTACCTCTAGCATTAATTGTCTGTAACCAATGTTATTACCTTTCAAGTTGGCTCTGGTTAAACAGAGCTAGATCGACAACATCGCGATCTGACGCGATGACGTCATCACGTGGGTCACGTGACGTCCCCTTCGGCGGGAAACGTGATGACGTCAGAGGTAGAGGGCGGGACCAGCCAGTCCTCGTGTGGATTGAAAGAGAAAAGACGTGTTTTGAGCTTCCCCTGTAGTTTCTTGTTTTGTAAAGTTCTTAGACAATAAATTCAGTTTAACTTCCAGTAAGTTATAGATTCTTTGGTAGGAGTGCAGAGACTCCTACATTGATGACCCCGATTCCTCGCGATCGTTTTTCGCGGTGAACGCCGAACACAGGCCAGTGATGGAGGCCAACGCAGTGGCCTTGAAGCTCCCCCAATTCTGGGAACAACAGGCAGCCTCTTGGTTTGTGCAAGCCGAGGCGTAATTTGAGCTCCGCAACATCGTTCAGGATCAGACCAGATATCTCCACGTGGTCTCCGCCCTCGAGCGCTCGACAGCGTCGAGAATCATCAGCCTGCTGGAGAGTCCTCCGACTGCTGATAAGCCATCAAGACACGATTGCTGCAGGTATTTGGTCTCACCAAAGCGGAGCGCGCTCGCCGTTTACTGGCTCTACCAGGGTTAGGAGACTCCAAACCCTCGGAAATGATGAGTCATATGCTGACTCTCCTGGGGTCCGAGCCCCAGTGCTTTCTGTTTCGCGAACTGTTCCTTACTCAACTTCCTGAGCAAGTACAGGTGTCCCTCGCCCGAGCAGAAACCGCAGACTGCGTCGCGCTCGCCGAAGAGGCGGATAAGATTTACGCCGTCCGGCAACAATACTGCGCCCTTGCGCAATGCCCCGCCACGAAGAGCCCGGCCCCGGCTCCGACAAAGGCGCCTTGGGCGACCAGTTTCTGCTACTACCACGCTCGTTTCAGCCCGAAGGCCCGCTGCTGCCGCTCGCCGTGCACTTTCATTACCAGACTGCCGCGAGTCATGCACGCCGGTCCCGGTACTTCCCCCACTGCCGCGATGGCGATCGGTGCTTCCGGGAATCTCACCTACGTAACCGACTCCATCTCCGGCCGTCGTTTTCTATGCGACACGGGGGCGCAATGCAGCATACTGCCCGCCTCGGTCATAGACCTTCGCTCCGGCAGCCATGGTCCCCCTATGCAAGCGGCCAACGGGGGTTCGATCCGCACTTGCGGGAAGCGCCTCGTCCGAGTATGTTTCGGTGGACAGTTTTTCGGCTGGAATTTCATCACTGCTCAAATCTCACAGGCCCTGTTGGGTGCTGACTTTTTAGGCGCTAACGGCCTGTTGGTGGACGTGAAAAATCGACGCCTCGTTCGCGCCGCCACGCTCGACGATATTTCGGGGATGCGCAGCACAGCTGCGTCTCACACGATTTCATGTGCGCAGCCGCAGCCCAACGATTTCGCCCGGCTCCTCGAGGATTTCCCCGAGCTGACGAAGCCCAACTTTTCGGCTCCGACCGTCAAGCATAGGGTGGAGCACCATATTTTGACTACCGGCTCGCCCGTTTACGCCAGGACGCGACGTTTAGAGCCCAGTAAGCTAGCGGCAGCAAAGGCGGAGTTCGCCGTGATGGAAAAAATGGGGATCATCCGTCGGTCCAGTAGCCCCTGGTCCTCCCCGCTCCACATCGTCCCCAAGCCCGGCGGGGGATGGCGGCCCTGTGGGGATTATCGCCACCATAACGACGCCCGACCGCTACCCCATTCCCCATATACAGGACTTCTCGGCACATTTGGCGGGGACATCCATCTTCTCCAAAATCGACCTTGTCCGTGGTTACCATCAGGTGCCGGTGCACCCTCAGGATGTCGAAAAGACAGCGGTAATTACCCCCTTTGGACTCTTTGTATTCCTGCGAATGCCCTTTGGGCTTAAGAATGCGGCACAGGCGTTTCAGCGCCTCATGGATTCAGTCCTGCGGGACCTTGACTTTCTGTTTGTTTATTTGGACGATATTCTGGTTGCCAGCACCTCCAAGGAGGAACACCTCGAGCACCTTCGGGTCCTTTTCAGACGGCTTCAGCAGCACGGCCTCATCGTTAACTCGGACAAATGCCGTTTCGGCCTATCGCAACTGGATTTCCTGGGCCACCGCATAACCCCCACGGGGGCAGCGCCACTTCGGGTCAAGGTGGAAGCAATTGCGGCGTTCCCGAAACCAAAATCCGTGAAAGCTTTACAGGAGTTCCTGGGGATGGTTAACTTCTATCATCGTTTCATCCCCAGGGCTGCACAGCTCATGCGTCCTCTATAGGAGGCCCTCAGAGGCTCGACGGGAAAGGACCCTGTGGTATGGTCACAGGACATGGATCGTGCTTTCGAGGAGACGAAAGCCGCACTCGCCAATGCGACCATGTTAGCACACCCCCTGCCGGGAGCCACCATCGCTCTCACGACGGACGCGTCAGACTACGCAGTGGGGGCCGTCCAGGAGCAGTGGGACGATGGCGCGTGGCAACCCCTGGCCTTTTTTAGCCGCCAGCTACAACGGCATGAACGCCGGTACAGTACTTTCGATCGAGGGCTGTTGGCTTTGTTTTTGGCCATCCGCCATTTCCGTTTCCTCCTCGAAGGACGACGCTTCATCGCGTTTGTCGACCACAAGCCATTGCTGTTCGCAATGGCCAAGTCTGCAGAACCATGGTCGGCTCGGCAGCAACGGCAGCTGACGCACATATCTGAGTTCACCACCGACATCCGACATGTTGCCAGTAAGGACAACGTCGTCGCCGATTGCCTATTCCGCGCCGCCGTCCAATTGGGCATTGACTACGCACAGATGGCGGTTGACCAAGCGGACGACCCGGAGACCCAGGGTTTTCGTTCGGTTCCAAACAGCCTCCAGCCGAGGGATGTGCCTTTCCATTCCACAGGTACCACTCTGCTCTGCGACGTTTCGCTGGGTGCATCCCGTCCGATCGTCCCGTCTAAATGGCGCCGTACGATTTTCAATGCCTTACACGGCCTATCGCACCCTGGGGTGCGGGCATCGCAAAAACTGTTGGTCTCCAAATTCGTATGGAGGGGAATACGCAAGGACGTCAGGGACTGGGCGAACACTTGTGTTGTTTGCCAACGGTCCAAGGTGCAGCACCATGTCAGAGCCCCGCTCGCCACCTTCGAGGTCCCGGAATGGCGATTTGATCATATTCACATCGACTTAGTGGGACCACTCCCACCTTCCCAGGGCTTTACGTACCTTTTGACGATGGTGGATCGCACCACGAGGTGGCCGGAGGCAGTTCCCCTGACGTCCACCACATCTGCGGACGTTGCTCGAGCTTTCGTTTCGTCCTGGGTAGCCCGTTTTGGTGTCCCTGCGGACATTTCGTTGGATCGGGGGCCGCAAATTTCGTCCAAACTGTGGAACGAGGTGATTTCCGTGTTGGGCGTTAAACTCCACCGCACTACGGCCTATCACCCACAGGCGAACGGCTTGTGCGAGCGGTTCCACCGCTCCTTGAAGGCGTTGCTCAGGGCCAGCCTGCTGGATGCATCCTGGGTCGACAAACTACCGTGGGTGATGTTAGGACTCCGCACGGCGCCGAAGGAAGATCTCCAGTCGGCGGCGGCGGAGATTGTTTACGGGCAACCACTTCGAGTCCCAGGTGAATTCCTGCCGTTACCTACGCGACCATGGTCCGCGGCCACACAAAAAGAGACCCTCCGGGATGCGGCCCGCTGTTTCCGCCCAGTTCCGACCTCACGGCACGGTTTGCTTTCGTCCAACGTCCCAGGGGAGTTGTCGAAAGCCAAGTTCGTGTTTGTGCGCCAGGACGGCCATCGTACCCCGCTCGCACCGCCGTATGCCGGACCCTTCAAGGTTTTGCAGGCAGGGGACAAGAGTTTTGTGATTGACGTCGGGGGCAAACCGGATCACATCTCTGTTGATCGCCTCAAGCCTGCGCACCTGGACCTCGAACGACCGATCGAGCTGGCGCAGCCTCCGCGCTGCGGCCGGCCACTACCACACCTGACACCACCGTACCGCCTACCAGTTCACCGCCTGCTCAGCGTTTTCCCCTCCGGGAATTTTGGAGTCGGTCCAACAGACTTGTCCGACCTCCTCAGCGATTGACTCTTTTCGTTAAAGACAATTCTGGGGGGGCGTATGTGGCAAAACCACTAAGTGACTTACATAATTGTCTGTAACCAATGTTATTACCTCTAGCATTAATTGTCTGTAACCAATGTTATTACCTTTCAAGTTGGCTCTAGTTAAACAGAGCTAGATCGACAACATCGTGATCTGACGCGATGACGTCATCACGCGGGTCATGTGACGTCCCCTTCGGCGGGAAACGTGATGACATCATGACGTCCGAGGTAGAGGGCGGGACCAGCCAGTCCTCGTGCGGATTGAAAGAGAAAAGACCTGTTTTGAGCTTCCCCTGTAGTTTCTTGTTTTGTAAAGTTCTTAGACAATAAATTCAGTTTGCTAACTTCCAGTAAGTTATAGATTCTTTGTTAGGAGTGCAGAGACTCCTACAGTATCATAATCATTTACCAATTGTTATCAGTGTAAATTTGTTTATTTGCCTTTGATAACTTTTTTTTAGTAATGCTTAAAGAAGCAATTTTTTGTTAGCCTCCAATGCCTTCTCCAGTTTTTATACTGTTATGAATGATAATTCAACTTTTGGATTATATGCCTGTATCTGGCACCAAAGTATACAGCATATATAGTATAATTGCTTAATTATGAAATTGAGAATGATTTACATGTCCTGTATCATCATTATGGCACCAAGTAAGTGTATTGTACTAATCATTTATATTTTGGAATAATTGAAGAATAAAATTGGAAGTAAAGCTAAAAGTAATTATACTGTGGACTACATTATCCAACCCATGATATTCTATGTACTGTATATGATGCAGTTTTTAAAACTGGTGATGTAGAAGATTTAACTTTGGCCATATTGATCGACATTTGTAATTTTTTTCCACTTTTAAAATTTTGTGTCTCTTATAAATAAAAAAAATGTGCTGGATAACCACTGAATATAATCAAGTCTAAAAACAGATGATGTTGGAAATGTATGCAGGACAGTTACCATCTGGGTGAGATCTGTCTTCAGAATAGATAAAGGGTCACGTCTGATACATTGGCCTTGATTTTTACAGGGCTTGTGAATTGTGGCCCACCTGGAGAGGTCGGTTAAATTAAACTTCCCGGAGTCCCGCATGATGCCCAACTAGATTTAATACCTTGCCAGCAGGCGGGAATGGAAATTTGGCCACAGAAGGGATGGGGAGGCCTAAGGACTCCTTGTGGGGCCTGGGGGTAGCACTCCTGTTTCTCCTGACCCACAAGGAGTTCAAAGAGAGAGACATTTTAAAAACTTACCTTGGCCTCTTTTGGCCATGATTCTAGTGCGAGACTCCCCTCCCCATGCCTTGTGTTGTCGGTGATGTCATTGGGCCGTGACTTTTGCAGCTTAAGTACACCCCCGCCTGCTTTTAGCAGGAGCCTCGTTGATGGCCTGAATTGCTGCCGTCAATATTATGGCAGCCGGGAACGTGCCGGGTTGGTGGCAGGGTTTCGATTAACAAGATTGTAACCCTTCGTCCTACCCTTTCCTACCTGTTGGGGGGCCATTATCTTTTTCCTTTCTAGAAGCTACAGTGCATTTCCAGCATTTTCAATTTTTATTTCAAGATTCATTATTTTTCTTTTTTATTATGACTGCTCGTGCATATTTCGGTTAGATTCCCCCATTTAATAAGTACTATTGGTAAGCGGTGTCTGTGTTTATCCTCATCATCTAACACTGCTCCATCATGTAAAACACCCTGGTAAAGTATAATATTATCATGCATTGTTTTATAGAAAGAATCTTGTATTATAGTCATTTGTACTGTTATTCTGTATTCATGTCTACTTGATCTCAAAATTAAAACTCATGAAAAAGCAACAAAAAAAAGCGCTGTTAAACAATTTAACAAGATCTCTTCAATAAACCTATCCAGCCCTTAAAACTACAGTATCCAGTTACTCTTCAATTAATTAATTTAAACAAGACACCACTTAATTTGTGTTGTAATTTTGTAACTATATTTATTAATCTTTGATTTCCTGTGGCATTAATTATAGACAAAATCACTTCTTGCAACTTTCATTGCTATGTTCCTTTTCAAATATGATTTGTTTCTGTTTTATAAATATGAAATGTGCCAATCAGGTGTAAGTGTGACATGTTTGCATATATACAGCTGTGATGCTCAAAACTTCACCCTTGAGGTGCGACATCTGGAATGTCATTGGTAAAACATAGGCTAGTTTATATTAAACTCTATCCTTTATACCAATGCTTTTCTAGAAGGTTGCCCTGGAAGTTGCTAGTCAACCCTTGTGTCTATCACCATGGCAATTCGTGCAAGGAGGTAGGAAAGAAAAGTTTCTGTAGCTTTTCAGACACGTTAATGTTGCCTTCTGTAACTGCATTACAGGCTTGTATGGACTCTTGCCTCTACCGTTGAGGATACAGTAACAACAACGTGCATTTATATAGCACCTTTTAATTTAGTAAAAACTTCTTGAGGCGCTTCACAGGAGCATTATCAGACAAACGTTAACACCGAGCCACATAACAAAGTATTAGGACAGGTGACCAAAAGCTTGGTCAAAGAGGTAGATTTTAAGGAGTGACCTAAAGGAGGAGAGCGAGGTAGAAAGTCACATTTCAGTGTTAATTTGTTTAAACAAAGGTTCAGTGGAAGATTGAGAATGTCAGGCTCTTAATAAAGGATATTGCCCAACGAAGAAGGGGATTTCCTCACCCTATATCCCCATTTTGTCCTCTCCTTTCCTGAAGGCACTTGTGACTGCATAATCTGTATGTCTCAATAGAACACTGCCATGCCTACACTGTTGAGTCAACATGATTGTGTTGTTGAATTTGTTTGCAACTTACTCTTAACTCCTTCCACTTAAGGATGTTACTTCACCTATAGATTTTATCCCTAAATCAGGTGCTTGATTCAGGTGAACCACTGATAGACATTCAGTTGAAATACATAAAGCATGGTACCAAGGAGTGAGTGAAAGGCACTAGCAAGCATGCAGATATCTTCCTTTATAGTTTTCAGCTATTGTAGGGTAATTCATCAGAATACACTTCCCCTATAAACATATTAGCCTAGACTTTCTGAGCACATGGAAGCCAGTGCAGAGCACTTGTCTGACCTTTTTAATTTGCTGAATCTTCTTATATTCCAGGGTCAACCTCATTAATATCCATTGTATTAATGTGGCTGACCCTCAAATACAAGCAAGGTCAACTAACTAAAGGTGAGACAAGCGCTCGTCCTGAACTGCCCCAGCTTACATGCATTGCACATACTGTGATGGTGAGCTTTTCAATTGTGTATAGGAGATGGGGAGGAAAATCAAATGCTCTTGCAGCAGCTTAAAGGGCAGCCTTTATGGGGCACAGGAGAAGGCTGTGTTCAGGATGAACCACAGCGTCAGCTGCACAATGTGAACACTCTGAGAACCATCCGGCAATTCAGAAGTATTTTAATGATCCTACCAGGTCGGGCAGGATAGGTGAACCCACATTTACTTCCAGTGGAGGAAAAATTGGGTCACGCCCCCTTTGGGGTGCTAACTTCGCCAGGGCGCTAAAAGTAGACACCCCGTGCCATAAATTGAGTGGTAGTGCCACAAGCAGGGTGCGGGGTGCTACTGGAAGTGCTCCCCCTCCTTCCTGGGGCGTTAACATTCAATATTGAGGTGCTACGTGCAACAACGCCACGAGCGCCGGCACATAGAATCGCGATATTCGAGGCCTCCCTCCCCTGTTAAAAGTGGAGGCACCTAGCGCATCGGGAAACGGGGTGCTGGGTGCCAGGAAAACAGCCCGGTACTCTGAGTGCCGGGCTGACCGATCGCGGCTGGCACCCTACATGAAGAAGCGGGAGGGGGCAGGTGCTGGCAGCTGGCCCCAAAAAATGGCCGCCCGGCACCTGCCCTTTAATTAGCGCCGCTCCGGCTGCAAAAGCACCACCCTGACCCTGTCGGACATATCGTCCGGTGGTAGGTCAGGGAATGCGACTGAAGTTTGCGAGCGGGGCGTTGCGCACGGCAATGACTTTCGCCGAAGGAGCAGTGCCATGGAGCGCTACCGGCTACCACCACCGCCAACCTGCTAAAGTTCGCAGGAGGCGTTAGCGGCGCCACGCCCAGGCGTTAGGTGCTTTACACCCTGTTAGCCTGGGGCGCTAAAGGGAGATGTAAACCAACCCAATTTATCCCCCAGTGAGGGCAGCACGGTGGCATAGTGGTTAGCACTGTTGCCTCACAGCGCCAGAGACCCGGGTTCGAATCCGACCTCGGGCGACTGTCTGTGGAGTTTGCACATTCTCCCCGTGTTTGCGTGGGTTTTCTCCGGGTGCTCTGGTTTCCTCCCACAGTCCAAAGATGTGCGGGTTAGGTTGATTGGCTATGATAAATTGACCCTTAGTGTTAGGGGGATTAAATACATGGGGTTACAGGGATAGGGTGGGATATGTGTTGGTGTGGGGGTTACGGGGATTGGGTGGGATATGTGTCGGTGCAGGCTCGATGGGCCGAAATGGCCTCTATGGGCCGAAATGGCCTCTATCTGCACTGTGGGGTTTCTGTGATTCTGTGAGCTTAGCATGTATGGCACTAATAATTATTTACTTACCACCTTTTGATGCTTACAATGGTTATTATTTTTATGCAGCAGGATGCACTTTGAACCACTGGCCTTCACTGGAAGTGTTCCTTAACTCACGTCCTTGTATTCAGCCCAAAATAATCCTTCCATCTAGTGTAGCTGTAACCAGGAACATGTCATCATACCTACTGTGGGTTGCGATGTTGACATTTATATATCATAACATAAGAAATAGGAGCAGGAGTAGGCCAATCGGCCCCTCGAGCCTGCTCCGCCATTCAATAAGATCATGGCTGATCTGATCCTAACCTCAAATCTACTTTCACACTCTATCCCACCCGAACCCTTGTGATCTCCCGGGAGAGGCAAAAAACCAGATAAAAAACCCAATGTGCCAATTTGGGAGAAAAAATCTGGGAAATTCCTCTCCGACCCATCTAGGTGATCGAAACTCGTCCAGGTGATCACTCTGTCCCTGTATTTCCTACAGTACTTACCTTCTGTAAGAGGTGATCTCCACCCCAGCCAGGAACAGGCCCAATTTACTCTTGGAGGACGCCTAGCTGGCAGCCTGTTCCCGAGGTCTTCACCACTAATCCCTGTGAATAGAACCATCTCCTGAAATCTAACGCAGAATTAGAACACAAGAAGTAGGAGCAGGACCAGGCTACACGGCCCCTGGGCCCGCTCCGCCACCCACAGGGCCATGACCGATCCGAACCTAGCCTCATGTCCAATTTCCTGCCCGCTCCCCGTAACCCCTAATTCCCCTGCTAGGAAACTGTCTATTTCTGTTTTAAATTTATTTAATGATGTAGCTTCCACAGCTCTCTGGGGCAGCAAATTCCACAGACCTACCACCCTCTGTGAAGAAGTTGCTCCTCATCTCAGTTTTGAAAGAGCAGCCCCTTATTCTAAGATTATGCCCCCTAGTTCTAGTTTTACCCATCATTGGGAACATCCTCACCGCATCCACCCGATCAAGCCCCTTCACAATCTTATATGTTTCAATAAGATCGCCTCTCATTCTTCTGAACTCCAATGAGTAGAGTCTCAATCTACTCAACCTCTCCTCATATGACTACCCCCTCATCCCCGGGATTAACCGAGTGAACCTTCTTTGTACTGCCTCGAGAGCAAGTATGTCTTTTCTTAAGTATGGACACCAAAACTGTATGCAGTATTCCAGGTGTGGTCTCACCAATACCTTGTACAACTGCAGCAATACTTCCCTGTTTTTATATTCCATCCCCCTAGCAATAAAAGCCAACATTCCATTGGCCTTCTTGATCACCTGCACCTGCATACTAACTTTTTGTGTTTCGTGCACCAGGACCCCCAGATCCCTTTGTACTGCAGTACTTTCCAGTTTCTTGCCATTAAGATAACTTGCTCTATGATTTTTCCTGCCAAAGTACATAACCTCACACTTTCCAGTATTATATTCCATCTGCCAAATCTCTGCCCACTTAGCCTATCTATGTCCCTTTGCAGGTTTTCTATGTCCTCCTCACTCACTACTTTCCCTCCCATCTTTGTATCATCTGCAACTTTGATATGTTACACTCGGTCCCTTCCTCCAAATCGTTAATATAGATTGTGAAGAGTTGGTGTCCCAGCACTGACCCCTGCGGAACACCACTAGTTACTGATTGCCAGTCTGAGAATGAACCATTTATCCCAACTCTCTGCTTTCTATTAGATAGCCAATCCTCCACCCATGCCAGAATATTACCCCCAATCCTGTGATTTTTTATCTTGAGCAATAATCTTTTGTGTGGCACCTTGTCAAATGCCTTTTGGAAGTCTAAATACACTGCGTCCACTGGTTCCCCTTTATCCACCCTGTATATCAGTTGGGAGGACTCGTAAAAATCAACATTTCATTGTGCAGTACACACGTCTGTTGCATATATGACAAATAAAATTGAATTGAATTGAATATTACATCACAAGTATTGTAGCCTTTCACATCTACATTGGGTGCAGGAGAAGATAACCCATAGCAGTACAGAGAACGTGCACAGGAGGAGTGCCTGCAAATATTCATTATGTAACTTCATGTGATTAAGGCTTGCAAGTTCCAGGGAGAGAAGCAATGGGTAGGGGGAGTGGATCTGCTAGAAATGCAGAAGAAGACTGGCTTCAACTCAAGCCTCATGGTAACCTACTCTTCTCATCCGTGACAATCTTCCTACTGCAATCTATATATAGGCTGCTCAAAGGACGTTATGGTAAACTCTGTTCTGCTTCTCTTTGTCTAGGTGTTCATAGGAAGTCATGGCCAAGTTGCAATGTTACGATGTATCTGTCCAACTCAGCCCTTTCCCATCTTTACTCGCTGTATCCCTTGCAACTGCAAGTGCAGATGAATCCACCCTCAGGAAATTTAGAGAGTAAATTATAGGATAATGCATTGGATAAAACGCAGAGTGCAAGTGAGTGAGAGTTGGTGGTAGTGGTAGTGACAGAGACAGATAGGCATCTGTTGTCCTGTTTCAGCTGATGAGCCTAGGAATCTGGACCTTATGGTGCCTGTATTTAAAAGAGGGATGCTTTCTGAGCACTAAAAATTGGTGTGTTTATTGGGGACCATCTCGAACAACCTGCTGCAGCTGGCAGCTTGATTGGAGAAGTCCACTCGTATGTATGTAGCTTTTCATGATGGCTTTGCATTTGGCAAATCTGGGGTCATCTGTCAGAGGCCCTAAAAGCAGTGGATATTTGAATTTAATTGGGACACTTTTTCAATTTTTGTTATATATACACAGCCCTCTTGGCCAAAATCCTTGGATATTCTGCAAAATGATCACGTACACAGGCAATGAATGGAATGATGATCTAATTAGTTAAGTCTTTGTCAAAGTTTTGTGTCTCTAAGGTATGATTTTATTCTGTGTGCTAAGCTTTAGAAGTGATGAGAAGATCATAGTACAGTAATATCATTTTGAACTATCTGAATATGTATGTCATTTTTGTTATAAATTTTGTGGATGTCAAAGACTGAAATCAAGTAAAGTCAATATACAGTAGGTACAATAAATGCATTTTAAGGTGTTAAAGAAATATCACCAGAAAATAACGTCTGAAGATTGAACAGCAGTAAAGCATTTCTGCATAGTTAAGGAGCTGAATGTACGATGAATCACCCTGCTGCTTACCTGTAATTTCCATATTTTAATAAATAGATTAATGAGGGCATTCAGAAAATCATATGCCACGAGTTGTTCTTCCGCCTTTGGGGGAGCATTAGTAAGATATATTACTTCCCATCTTGCTGATAATTTCCCATTTATCTTTTTAATAAAACATTTGCCACACTGTTTTGAAATCTCTTCTGCTATGTATACTTTAACTGAAGAGAGATGTAGAATAGCAACCTCCACTGAACCCCACAGGGCTGAATCTATAGTATGGAGAGAGGCCAAAGAAAATTAACTCAATGTGCTAAAGATACTTCATCTGCTTATGAAAACCCAATCTGCATTCATCACAACCAGTTACAGGCCTTTGTTAATCACCTAAAATTAAAATAAGCCTCATCCAATGACTTGTTTTACCTCCCGGTGTGGCTTTTTAGAGTAATAAGGAAACAATTGTAATAGAACTGGATTTTGGTCTTTTATAAATTAGAGTAGATGGGCTAGAAACTCCCATTTGCATCGAAAGTAGTGTTAATGGCTGCAATGCTAAGGAGAATAAATTTGTCTGGGGTGCTGGAGATTGGTGATGCAGCGCTAACCTTCCTCCTGCTCGTGTTAGTGGAGACCTCCGAGACGAAGTTCCTGTCCTGAAGTGGCGTTCGAGCTTTGCACAGCCTCTGGAAGCAAGGAATTATGGGTAATTAAAAGGGCTATGAATTAAAGGGGAAATGCACTCGGGACTAATAATAATTAAAATGCAGTGGAAAAAAATGCAGTGTTCAGCCCTTACACCTTACAAAAAAAATTAAAGCTCTTGCAGCTGAATTCCCTTCTGAACCTCAAAAATTGGGAAAACTGCCAGGGATGGGGCACCCAGGATCTCGCACACAGCACTCCAGCTTTGTGCAGGGGGTCAACACTGCAAGACAGGTCCTCTACCCACAGGGGCCAGGAGGCCCTTCACAAAGAACGATGTGGGATAAGATCAGCGAGGCCATCACTGCCAGCAAGGCCGCCCCCCCACCACCTGGCTCCAGTGACCTAAAAGACTTCATGACCTCAGACCACTGGTCAAGATCAGTGAATGCATCTTCAAAAGCCGCCTCCTACCAGCTGCACCATTAGCCTCACGCTCTGCTCATTGCATAACTTCCCCATCCCGCCATCACTCACCTACCAACAATCTGTACCAATCACGAGACACACCTCACCTCCTTGGAGGAGACTGTGCAGGTCATTCCTGGCAGGGGTATGGCTGAGCCCTTGGCCAGTGGCGGGGCTGAAAGGATGCAAGATGCTGGTATGTTCATATGTTATCCTTCTGGCATGCACCTTTTGCTTTCCTGTCCTCCCATCACCACAACTTCACCCTTATGCCTTCCTCATTTCACACACCCAAGAAATGCAGCCTGCCCAGCCAGTAGTTGACCAAGAAGGGGGGAGAGGAGAGTGAAGAAGAAGAAACACCATCACTTGATTTCACACTCCCAGCCACCAGCTCCTCAAGGTTGACCAGTAAGACCATTTGCAGTGTCCCCCACTGAAAGTCAGCAGCCTTCCACCAGCCATGCTGCAGCCACTGGGGTAGCACTGCATGACATCAGTAGGATAGGCAAAGGCACACACAAGACAGTCACTAAGAGAATGCTGAAGGATGATGAGTTGATTTCTTGATGTCATATTGGATGGATATATGTATAAAGTTGGATTGGAAGGTTTGCTTTGTGGTGGCTTTTAGTTCAGCATTGTGGCCAAGAGGACATTGTGATGGTCAGTAACAGAGGGAAGGCAAGGTGTGGGATAAATGTTGAAAGGGGAATTGGGGTTGTGGTCACTGGTACTGCAAGCAGATGATTCCATGCTCGATATCCCGGCCAGAAAGGGGCTACCTGGGTTGCATTCTTCCTTCTGCTTCCTCCTCATTGGCTTCATCCTCTTCTGTGCCTTCCTCTTCCCTCTGTGAGCAGGTGCTATAAATCTGAAATGACAGCAATAAAAAAAAGGAAGGTTGGGATGGGAATAGGGCCATTAAGGGATAGACAGGATAATACCACAGGTAACGATAAATGGCAGAAATATTAAATAATTATTTTGCTTCAGTATTTATCAGGTGGACATGACATTGGATGATGAGGTTAGTAATGAGATAAGTGCATTTAAAATAAAAAGAGGGGATATATTAAATAAACTAGTCAAACTCAAAGAGGATAAAACCCCTGGTCTGGATGGATTGCATCCACGTATTTTAAAAGAATCTATGGAAGAGATAGCAGAGGCATTACTACACATATTTAATAATTCGTTAGAAAAAGATGTCGTGCCAGAGGACTGGTGGATAGCTAATGTAATACCGATATTTAAGAAGGGGGATAGAACATGTCCAGGGAATTATAGACCAGTCAGCTTAACATCGGTGGTAGGAAAAATAATGGAATCCCTATTATAGGAGAAAATAGAAGAACATCTAGAAACCAAAAATATAATAAGGAATAGCATAGATTTCAAAAGGGAAAGTATTCTGCCCTCGCAACGCGATCCTATGCAGAGCTAGACAGATAGCGAACAACTCGATATCTTCCAATAAAATCACAAGGCTTGACTTTTCTTGTAACGCTTTACTGAAAGATTCTTATTGTAAAACTGAAATACAACACAGAAATGGAAGGACACATTAGTGTACAGACGCATAATTGATATGTATACACAAATTTAGGTACGCCTGGGCAACACAGTACATCTGGCAACGAATTACATTTAGCAAGCTGGAAGGCATTCTCTTTAAATTAGCCCTGTACATAGTGTATCGAATACGGCTGCTAGTTAACCAGCTAGACAGAAAAAGTTACAACTAAACATTTTCCACAACATACAGTGTACGCTAATCGTCTATAGCATCCTAAATACTCACAGACAAACAATTTCCAAGACTGAAGCATGGGGACAATACAACCGAGGAGCACCGTGGCGCAGGTCTTGTTCCGTGGTAGCTCCACGAGGAATGAACTTGCAGTGCCGTGGGGAGCGTGATGACCTCATCACGCTCGGGGTCGTGACGTCGTCGCGTTTGCCGGTAGTTGCGTCGCTGGCCGTTGGGGCCTAAGTCGGGAGCAGGAGCTGGAGGCCAGGCTGGGCCGGTGCTTGCCGCGGGAGCGGAAGATAGTGGCGCTCCCGGCGGCTGCTCGATGCGGCCGAAGACGCTGGGCCGGGCTGTGCCGGCGGCCTTTCTGGAGAGCCGGGTCGGGCCGGCAGCCGCCTGACGCACGTCACGTTGTACGTGGCGTGACGTCATCACGCTCGGGCGCGTCTTAAAGGGGCAATGGCCCTAAACGGTGAGTTAAAGGGGCAACGGCCCTAACAGGTAAGTTATACATATATAAGTGGGTTATGTACATACAGTAAGGGTAAGTTAGAGGGAGAGACAGCACACTCCCCGCTTGGTACGATTCCATTTGTACCACTACAGATACGAAATAACCTGAAGAAAACGTCCTTTGGCTGCCACACACTCAGAGTCCGTTCTCTAGATTTCTTCGGAAAGGAGGACTACGATCTCTGAGACTGGCCTCAGAAACACCTTGACAGTCTCTTCCTTGACGATCTTCACCTCCACCTTGCGGACCCTCTTGTCCCTGCTCGGCAGAGTTTTGATGGCCAGTCCCACTGGCCGTTCGTTTGTGTGCTTGGCTGTCTTTCAGCAAGACGACATCTCTCACTTTGACATTCGGCTTGTCTTCTGTCCATTTCCTATGGCTCTGTAGGGTGGGCAAATACTCTCCTCTCCATCTCTTCCAAGAAGTGTCTGCACGACACTGTACTTGCTTCCACTGCTTCCCGTGCAGCTCGGCCATGTCGAAGTTTCCAGAGGGAGCTGAAATAGCACTCATCTTTTGAGTCAGGAGCATCGCTGGGGTGGGGACTGCCGGCATGTCTGGGTCGGTGGACACCGGCACCAGGGTTCTCCTGAGCGGGCAGAGGTGCCCCGCAGCCTGCTCCCCGCTACTCGGAAGACGGCGTCCAGGAGAGCGAAATGGCAGGGGTGCCGCCCAGCTGTGTCTATCTAAACACTGAGCATCCTAGGCCATCTGTGCTCACAGTGGGGCCTGCCTCTTCCTCACAGGCAGAGGAGGTTACATAGATACATAGAAGATAGGAGCAGGAGTAGGCCATTCGGCCCTTCGTGCCTGCTCCGCCATTCGATGAGATCATGGCTGATCCTTTAATTCAGTATCCCGTCCCCGCCTTCTCTCCGTAACCCTTAACCCCTTTTGCCCGTAGAAATATATCTAATTCCCTCTTAAATATATTTAATGAGCTGGCGTACACTGCCCTCTGTGGCACTGAGTTCCACAGGTTCACCACTCTCTGAGTGAAGAAATTCCCCCTCATCTCTGTCCTAAATGGTTTAGCCCTTATCCTTAAATTATGTCCTCTAGTTCTGTTCTCACCCGCCAAGGGAAACATTCCTTCTGCATCCAGTCTGTCTAGACCTGTCAGAATTTTATACACTTCTATGAGGTCCCCTCTCAATCTTCTAAACTCCAGTGTGTACATCCCTAAACTACATAGTCTCTCCTCATAGGTCATTCCCGCCATTCCTGGTATCAGCCTGGTGAATCGCCGCTGCACCCCCTCCATGGCAAGAACATCCTTCCTCAGATGAGGCGACCAAAACTGTACACAGTACTCGAGGTGTGGTCTCACCAGTGCCCTGTACAGCTGCAGCAAGGTATCCCTGTTCCTGTATTCTAACCCTTTTGCTATGAAGGCCAGCATACCGTTTGCCTTCTTGACCGCCTGTTGCACCTGCATGCTCGCCTTCAGTGACTGGTGTACAAGAACACCCAGGTCTCTCTGTACTTCCCCCTCTCCCAATCTATTGCCATTTAAATAATAATTTGCCCTCCCGTTGACCTATGATGCTGCGTCATGTCGTCGTAGTCCTCCTTTACCTGGATCCTGTTTGGGCATGGGCTGAGACAGGATGTGCGACCGTTGCGCAACACGTTTGCTTTATAGACGCTGACATCCGCTGGTTTGTGGACTGTTCCCAGGCAAACTCCACCCACGAGGACCCATCCCAAGTCAAGCCGCTGCGCATAGGGAGCGTCGTGGGGCCCGTTGATGTGCTCACGCACCTTGTGCACCCTTAAGATGTCTCTTCCCAAGAGTAGGAGGATTGGAGCGTCCGGGTCCACAGCTGGAATCTTATTGGCAATTGGCTGTAGGTGGGGCTGATGGCGTGCAACCTCTGGGGAGGGGATTTCCGTCCTGTCCTCTGGCATCATGTCACACTCGATCAAGGTGGGGAGGGGAAGCTGTAGTTTCCCATCCATGGACTCGATCATGAAGTTCCCAACCCTCCTACCCGTAGTCTCCGTTGTCCCTGCACAGGTTTTTAGCGTGTACGGAGCGGTGCTGGCCTTGACGTCGAAGAGATTGAAGAATTCCGTCTTCGCTAGAGACTTGTTACTTTGCTCGTCGAGCACTGCATACATTTTGATTGCCTTCTCCTTTCTCCCTGCAGGATATGCTTTAACCAAGCAGATTTTGGAGCATGAGCGTGGGCTGCTTGCATTTCCGCAAACCTCTGTACGCTTGGAGGTGACTGAAGATGTGCTTTCGCTTTGCTCCCCGCTATCCTCTTTGTCAACCGCGGCACTCTCGGTGGTTGACGGAGGAGGACCTGGATGTAGGGCTGCTATGTGTTTTTCGCTGTTGCACTCAAGGCACTTGATTGTCGCCTTGCAGTCTTTTGCCATGTGCGTAGTCGACCCACAACACCTGAAGCAGATGCGGTTCTCTTTCAGGTATGATGTGCGCTCATCAATGGGCTTGTCTCTAAAGCTTCGACACTTTTTGAGTGGGTGGGGCTTCTTGTGTATAGGACACTGACGATCTGGGTCATCCACTTCATTCCCAGCAGAACTGGATTGGTTGACTGAGGGTTCGGCTGGAACCTCTGTTTTGTGCACACTCACAGAGGCTTTGTTGCTGTCCTTTGTGGGTTTCTCTGTTCTCGAAGGAGCGTAACTGCTGGAGGTGGAGAAAGTGAAACTTGGATCATTCCTCACCCTTGCCTGTTGTTGGACAAACCTGGAGAAGAGAGAGAAGGGGGGAAATGCCACTCCATTGTCCTCCTTGTACTTGGATCCCTTAGCTATCCATTTCTCTTGAAGATTGTGGGGGAGCTTTTCCACTATTGGGTTTACCCCGCGAGCCGTATCCAAATATGAGAGGCCGGTCAGGTAACCTTCTCCCTTGGCACACTCCAGTTCGAGGAGAATGTCGCCCAGTTCTCTGAGCTCGACATTATCCTTGTTGGTTAGCTTCGGGAAGTCCTCAAGCTTCTTGAGCAGTGCGTGTTCGATGACTTCTGGTGTCCCATAACAGTCGTTGAGATGTTGCCAAACCAGGTTGAGGCCTGCTATGGGATTGAGGACGTGCGCTGAGCGAATTCTCTTCGGCTGCCTTGACGACTCGGCTCCGAGCCACTTTATCATCAAGTCTAGTTCTTCTCTGGCTGACAGATTCAAGTCCTTGGTGGTACTCAGGAAGGATGCTCTCCATGACCAATAATTTTCAGGACGGTCGTCGAATTCTAGGAGGCCTGAACTTAATAATTCTCGGCGAGTAAGGTACCTGGCGAAGTCTTGTGCGCCTTGCGGCTCGGGCGAGGACTGCTTAGCTGGATTGGCCGAGTGTTGTGGAGGTCTCTGCAGGTGAGTCTTACTCGTTTCTTCTCTTTTAAGCTCAGTGTCTCCGAAAACGGGCCGTTTGTTGCTGGGGTGAGTAGCTAGTTCTACGTCGAGATACCTGAATGTTTCCTTTGAGGACACTTTGGAGTGTTGTTGGACATACTCATTTGTACATTGCACTGGACCGAGGGGCTGTTCCAGGTCATATGTTTCCTGGCTGGGCTCCCCGCGTTCGCTCTCCTCATCTTCTTCGTAAGCTGCGGCTTCGGCTTTAGCGGCAGCGGCAGCTCTCTGGCTTTGGAGAATGTGGAGAATGGCGGCGAGGTCAGCTCTCTGCTTTTCGAGGTCGGCTCTCTGCTTCATGAGGTCAGCTTCTTTTTCAGCGAAGGACAATTGCGCCTGGGTGGCCTTTGCCTTGGCACGTGCTTTGGCGGCTGTAGAAGCTGTCGATGACGACGGTCTGCTGGACCGCCGAGATGACCTAGAGGATACTTCAGAGAACTGTGACTTGGCATCGTTTGCTGGGAGAGCTGTCGGTGACGACGGTCTGCTGGACCGCCGAGATGTTCTAGAGGCTGCTTTAGAGGACTGTGACTTGGCCTCGTTTGCTGGGAGAGGCTCATTCTTCTCGATTGGCTGGTCGACTTCCTCTAGAGTATATTGTTTTCCTGAGCATAGACTCATGGTAGCTGAGTGGTATCTTCTTGTGCTTGAGCCCGCTGTGCTGCTGTCTTTTTACTATTCTGCCCTCGCAACGCGATCCTATGCAGAGCTAGACAGATAGCGAACAACTCGATATCTTCCAATAAAATCACAAGGCTTGACTTTTCTTGTAACGCTTTACTGAAAGATTCTTATTGTAAAACTGAAATACAACACAGAAATGGAAGGACACATTAGTGTACAGACGCATAATTGATATGTATACACAAATTTAGGTACGCCTGGGCAACACAGTACATCTGGCAACGAATTACATTTAGCAAGCTGGAAGGCATTCTCTTTAAATTAGCCCTGTACATAGTGTATCGAATACGGCTGCTAGTTAACCAGCTAGACAGAAAAAGTTACAACTAAACATTTTCCACAACATACAGTGTACGCTAATCGTCTATAGCATCCTAAATACTCACAGACAAACAATTTCCAAGACTGAAGCATGGGGACAATACAACCGAGGAGCACCGTGGCGCAGGTCTTGTTCCGTGGTAGCTCCACGAGGAATGAACTTGCAGTGCCGTGGGGAGCGTGATGACCTCATCACGCTCGGGGTCGTGACGTCGTCACGTTTGCCGGTAGTTGCGTCGCTGGCCATTGGGGCCTAAGTCGGGAGCAGGAGCTGGAGGCCAGGCTGGGCCGGTGCTTGCCGCGGGAGCGGAAGATAGTGGCGCTCCCGGCGGCTGCTCGATGCGGCTGAAGACGCTGGGCCGGGCTGTGCCGGCGGCCTTTCTGGAGAGCCGGGTCGGGCCGGCAGCCGCCTGGCGCACGTCACGTTGTACGTGGCGTGACGTCATCACGCTCGGGCGCGTCTTAAAGGGGCAATGGCCCTAAACGGTGAGTTAAAGGGGCAACGGCCCTAACAGGTAAGTTATACATATATAAGTGGGTTATGTACATACAGTAAGGGTAAGTTAGAGGGAGAGACAGCACAGAAAGACTTGCTTGACCAACCTCATTGAATTTTTTTGAAGAGGTAACAGAGAGAGTAGACAATGGTAATGCAGTAGATGTAATTTATCTAGATTTTCAAAAGGGCTTCGATAAGGTACCTCATAATAGACTAATGAACAAGGTCAGAGAATGTGGAGTCAGGGGACAAGTAGCAGAATGGATAGCTAGGTGGCTTCAAGACAAAGCAGAGAGTCAGGGTAAAGGGTAGCTATTCACAGTGGCAGAAGGTGGGTAGTGGTGTTCCACAAGCATCAGTGCTGGGGCCACTGTTGCTCAATTTACATTAACGATTTAGACTTTGGAATCAAAAACACAATCTAAATTTGCGGATGACACCAAATTGCGGGGGGGGGGGGATAGTCAATAACGACGAGGACTGCAACAAATTACAGAGGACATTAATAAACTTGCAGCATGGGCATATAATTGGCAAATGAAGTTCAACACAGATAAATATGAGATATTACATTTTGGTACGAAGAATAGGGAGGTCATTTATCACTTGGAGGGTGCGAGTCTAGGTGGGGTAGAGGAACAAAGGGATCTAAAAGTTGCAACACAGGTTAGCAAGGCCATAAAAAAAAGCAAACCAAGCACTAGGGTTTATTTCTAGAGGGATAGAATTGAAAAGTAGGGAAGTTATGCTAAACCTGTATCGAACCTTGGTTAGATCACACTTAGAGTACTGCGTACAGTTCTGGTCGCCATAATATAAAAAGGATATAGAGGCACTGGAGAGGGTGCAGAGAAGATTTACAAGGATGATACCAGAAATGTGAGGGTATACATATCAGGAAACGATGAACAGGCTGGGCTTCTTTTTCTATTGAAAAAAGAAGGCTGAGGGGTGACCTAATAGAGGTCTTTAAAATTCTGAAAGGTTTTGATAGAGTGGATACAGAGAGAGTGTTTCCACTTGTGGGGAAGAGCATAACTATCAATATAAGAAATCCAATAGGGAATTCAGAAGAAACTTCTTTACCCAAAGAGTGGTGAGAATGTGGAACTTGCTACCACAGGGAGTGGTTGAAGCGAATAGTATAGTTGCATTTAAGGGGAGGCTGGACAAGCATATGAGGGAGAAGGGAATAGAGGGTTATGCTGATAGAGTTAGATGAGGAAAGACGGGAGGAGGCTCGAGTGGAGCATAAATGCCGGCATGGACTGGTTGGGCTGAATGGCCTGTTTCTGTGTCATATATCCTGTGTAATCCGCGACAGCATCTCGACCTGAGACATGAACTTTGTTTCACTCTCGACGGATGTTGCCTGACTTGTTGAGTATTTGCAGCATTTTCTGTCTTCTCAGAGGCCTTTCTTTACCATCGAGGCCTTCGAAGCATCCAGCAGCATTCCCTACACACTTAAAAAACTTTTAACATCTATTGCAGCAAGCCACTACTTCAATAAAATAAAAAAAACATAGTTCAAAAGCTTAAATCCCTTAATGAGGTGCTGACATCGCCACTGCCAGCCTGCTTGCATGTCAGGTTTACCTGAATTCAGCACTAGGGTCGAAGTTTGGAGTGGTGATGTTAAGTCGGCGTTGCACAGCGATTGACGTCACCACGCTGCCATTATCTTTTCCAGGGCGCTGCCAGTTACCAGCAATGCAAATTAGGGAGGAAAATGGCAGCCGCCACGCTACCCACCACCAGCTGGCGAAAGAGCGGCC
This sequence comes from Somniosus microcephalus, assembly GCF_052327205.1. Taxonomy (NCBI): domain Eukaryota; kingdom Metazoa; phylum Chordata; class Chondrichthyes; order Squaliformes; family Somniosidae; genus Somniosus; species Somniosus microcephalus. The sequence goes on along the minus strand of NC_140993.1, from coordinate 90,572,466 downwards.
GCGCCATTTCGCTCGCCATTTCATGGCTCTACGGAGTGGTGGTAAGTAGATGAATTTCTAGTCCATAGAGTACAAAAGACAGGACGTTATGCTAAACCTATGTAAAACGCAGGCCGGAATTTTGCGGAGGAAAGCGGGTTGGGGGCGGGGGTGCTCTGAGCTGAGGTTTCCCGCAGGCCCTGCTGACTTTAACGGCAGGACCTGGTTTGCAAATGAGGCCTCGGTTTCCCGCCAGATTGAAAGGCTGGCTGGCTGCGGGCGGGTAGGCCCTTAGCTGAACAGTGGAGGGAGGGAGGGCGTGAGGGCTGGGCCATTAAATGGAGCGGGGTGTGGGGGGAGAGAGGATCGGGGGCCAGGCAGACGATTGGGTGGGGGGGAGTGGTAGATGATGGGGGGGCAGGTAGATGACCGATGGGGGTAGATGGGTTCGGGGGGCTGAGCAGATGATTAGGGGGGCGGTAGGTAATGGATCGGTCTGGGCAGACGATCGGGGGGGGTGCAGAGAAGATTGGGGATATGGCCAGGCAAAGGATCAGGGGCGGTGGGGGCGGTTGGCCAGTGGTTGGGTTCGGGCTGTGCTGTGCCGTTAAAAGAATGGGTGATGGGATCGGGCAGAGATCGGGGCCAGATGATTTGTGTGGGTGAAGAGAAGATCGTGACCAGCCTCAGCATCGGGGGTGGGGGGAAGGCCTGGGGAGGTGATCGGAGGCCTCGTGAGGGGGTCTCTGATTGTGGAGGTTGGATTAGGTAGGGACCCTGGATCCAGGAGGTAGATATAAAGGCACTTACCTCCTGGACCCAGCAGCTCCTGTCTTGCTTTAACTGCCGGGTTTCACGAATTGTGTGAAACCCGTCCACCTGCAGTTAAAAACAAAATGGAGGGTACAAAAGAGGCTTCCGGCCTCATTATAATATTTAAATTGACGTTCCGCCCCCTGGGAGCGGGTTGATTGCCCGCGCCCCCTCTAACCACCCCCCCCACCCCGTCCCGCCTCCGTTAAAACCGGAAGTGAGTGGGTGGGTTCAGGTCAGGAATCCCATTTTTAACAATTTAACTACCCCATACTCCAAACACACCCATTTTTAAGGTTAAAATTCCCCCCACTAGTTTGGCCCCAGCGGGAGTATTGTGTCCAATTCTGGGCACCACACTTTCGGAAGGATGTGAAGGCTTTGGAGAGGGTACAGAAGAGATTTATTAGAATGGTTCCAGGGATGAGGGAATACAGTTCTGTGGATAAATTAGAGAAGCTGGGGTTGTTCTCCTTGGAGCAGAGAAGGCTAAGATTGGAGAGAGGTGTTTAAAATCATGAAGGGTTTAGATAGGGTAAATATTGAGAAACTGTGTGCAATGGCTGAAGGGTCGATAACAAGAGGGCACAGATTTAAGGTGACTGGCAAAAGAACCAGAGGCGACATGAGGAAAAACTTTTTTATGCAACAATTGGTTAGGATTTGGAATGCACTGCCTGATAGGGTGGTGGATGCAAATTCAATAGTAGCCTTCAAAAGGGAATTGGATAAATACTTGAAGGAGAAAAAATTTCAGGGATATGGGGAAAGAGAGGGGGAGTGGGACTAACTGGACTGCTCTTCGAAAGAGCTGATGCAGACTCGATGGGCCGAATGGCCTCCTTCTGTGCTGTACTATTCTATGATTCTATAACTGCATTTATATTATAGCTGCCATTGGAATCGGGGTTGCCTCCATAGATAATCTGTAATGCAACACAACATAAAAGGGATTCATCTTCGTGATCAGCAGATTTATGTCGGAAAATCAAGTCTTGTTAAGATTATAGCATAAAAATGGATATTAAGATATTCACATAGAGCCAGGTAATGAGCTGCAGAAAGAAAGAAAGACTTGCATTTATATAGTGCCTTTCACAACCGCAGGATGTCTGAAAGCACTTAACAGCCAATTAAGTACTTTTGAAGCGTAGTCACTGTGGTAATGTAGGGAAACGCGGCAACCAATTTGCACACAGAAATATTATACAAACAGCAATGTGATAATGATAAGATCACCTGTTTTTGGTGATGTTGGATGAGGAATAAATGTTGGCCAAGGTACCGGGGAGATCTCCCCTGCTCTTCTTCGAAATAGTGCCATGGGACCTTTTACATCCACCTGAGAGGGCAGATGGGGTTTAACATCTCATCTGAAAGACGGCGCCTCCAAAATTGCAACAGTCCCTTTGTATTGCAAAGAAGTGTCAGCCTAGATTATGTGCTCAAGACTCTCGATTCTGACTTGAAACCACATCCTCTTGACTCAGAGGTGAGAGTGCTGCCATTGATTCAAGGCTGACACCTTCAAATGGATGTTGCATTCACTTACTTTCAAGACTTTGACAACTTCGAATTGTGCATCTGCTGGAGCTTTTAGATGGCTGCAAGGAAGGGAAAAGTAGCCCCAAGATTTTCTGAAGCCTCCCTGGAGATGTTATTGTCTAAAGTGAGCGCCAGTTGGGACGCGCTTTTCACACAATGTAGGAAGAAGGTGCCTAACAATTTGGTGTAGAAATATTGGCTAGAGATAGCAGATCAAGTCAGCAGCAGCAGGAGCACCATTCCAAGGACCTGGATACAGTGTTGTAAGAGATTTAATCACAAGGACAGCAAAGGAGAGTGCAGCCTTTCCTTTCCCCATCTCTTGCATTGTACCTGGCACTATTTGAAGGGGCTGCTCCTCAATTTTTGGTTGCACTTCAGTCCCACGCTCCTGATCTTTGGTCATTCAGTGTGGAGGGGAGCGGGCAGATCGGAAGACCTCCTCATAGGATTGTTCCTGGGCCTGGCCAAGGTGACCATTAATTGGTCCATGCAGCGGGCAATCGAGGGGGTCACTCGGCCCGACTGCCTGCTTCTCTTCCATGGCTATGTTCGCACCCGGGTGTCCCTGGAGCTGGAGCACGCGGTGTCCACCGGCATGCTTGAGGCCTTCTGCGACCAGTGGGCACAGGAGGGACTGAAGTGCTTCATCAATGCAAGATGTTGAAGCAGCAGTTATACATTCCTTTCTGGCGCAAAAACATAAAAGGAAAAGCGGCCCAACCATGGCTAACAAAAGAAATTAAGGATAGTATTAGATCCAAAGAGGAGTCATATAAAGTTGCCAGAAAAAGTAGCAAGCCTGAGGATTGGGAGCAGTTTAGAGTTCAGCAAAAAAGGACCAAGAGATTGATTAAGATGGGAAAAATAGAGTATGAGAGTAAACTTGCAAGGAACATAAAAGCGGATTGTAAAAGCTTCTACAAGTATGTAAAAAGATTAAGATTAGTGAAGACAAATGTAGGTCCCTTACAGTCAGAAACGGGAGAATTTATAATGAGGAACAAGGAAATGGCTGAGCAATTAAACAAATACTTTGGTTCTGTCTTCACGGAAGAGGACACAAATAACTTCCCAGAAATGCTAGGGAACCAAGGGTCTAGTGAGAAGGAGGAATTAAAGGAAATTAGTATTAGTAAAAAAAATAGTGCTGGAGAAATTAATGGGACTGAAAGCCAATAAATCCCAGGGGCCTGATAATCTGCATTCCAGAGTACTAAAAGAGGTAGCCATGGAAATAGTGGATGCATTGGTTGTCATCTTCCAAAATTCTATAGATTATGGAACAGTTCCTGCAGATTGGAGGGTGGCAAGTGTAACCCCACTATTTAAAAAAGGAGGGAGAGAGAAAACAGGGAACTACAGCCTAACATCAGTAGTAGGGAAAATGCTAGAGTCTATTATAAAGGATGTGATAACAGGACACTTAGAAAATATCAACGGGATTAGACAAAGTCAACATGGATTGATGAAATGGAAATTGTGTTTGACAAACCTACTGGAGTTTTTTGAGGATGTAACTGGTAGAATAGATAAGGGACAACCAGTGGATGTGGTGTATTTGGATTTTCAGAAGGCCTTTGATAAAGTCCCACATAAGAGGTTAGTGTGCAAAATTAAAGCACATGGGATTGGGGGGTAATATACTGGCGTAGATTGAAAATTGGTTAACAGACAGGAAACAGAGAGTAGGAATAAATGGATCTTTTTTTGGGGTGGCAGGCGGTGACTAGTGGGGTACCGCAGGGATCAGTGCTTGGGCCCCAGCTATTCACAATATATATCAATGATTTGGATGAGGGAACCAAATGTAATATTTCCAAGTTTGCTGATGACATGAAACTAGGTGGGATTGTGAGGAGGATGCAAAGAGGCTTCAAGGCCTTCAAGGCTTGATTGAATTTTTTGAGGAGGTAACAAGGAGGGTAGATGAGGGTAGTGCATTTGATGTAGTGTATATGGACTTTAGCAAAGCTTTTGATAAGGTTCCACATGGCAGACTGGTCACGAAGTTAAAAGCCCATGAGATCCAGGGCAAAGTGTCAAGTTGGATTCAAAACTGGCTCGGAGACAGGGAGCAGAGGGTAATGGTTGATGGGTGTTTTTGTGACTGGAAGGCTGTTTCCAGTGGGGTTCTGCAGGGCTCAGTACTGGGTCCCTTGCTTTTTGTGGTATATATCACTGATCTAGATTTGAATATAGAGGGTATGATTATGAAGTTTGCAGATGATACTAAAATCGGCTGTGTGGTTGTTACTAAAGAAGGAAGCTGTAGACTGCAGGAAGATATCAATAAATTGGTCAGGTGGGCAGAACAGTGGCAAATGGAATTCAATCTGGAGAAGTGTGAGGTAATGCATTTGGGGAGGGCTAACAAGGAAATGGAATACACATTAAATGGTAGGACACTGAATAGTGTAGAGGAACAAAGGGACCTTGGAGTGCATGTCCACAGATCCCTGAAGGTAGCAGGCCAGGTAGATAAGGTGGTTAAGAAGGCATACGGAATGCTTGCCTTTATTAGCCATGGCTAATAATACAAGAGCAGGGGGGTTATGCTTCAACTGTATAAAACATTAGTTAGGCCTCAGCTAGAGTACTGCATGCAGTTCTGGTCACCACATTACAGGAAAGATGTGATTGCACTAGAGAGGGTACAGAGGAGATTTACAAGGATGTTGCCGGGAGTAGAGAATCTTACCTATGAGGAAAGACTGGATAGACTGGGTCTGTTTTTCTTGGAACAGAGGAGGCTGAGGGGAGACCTTATTGAGGTGTATAAAATTATGAGGGGCATAGATAAAGTGAATAGAAAGGACCTATTTCCCTTAGCAGAGGAGTCAAAAACCAGCGGGCACAGATTTAAAGTAATTGGTGGAAGGTTTAGAGGGGATTTGAGGGGAAATTTCTTCACCCAGAGGGTTGTGGGGGTCTGGAACTCACTGCCTGAAAGGGTGGTAGAGGCAGGAACCCTAAACACATTTAAAAAGTACTTGGATGTGCACTTGGGATGCTCTAACCTGCAGGGCTATGGACCAAGAGCTGGGAAGTGGGATTAGGCTGGATAGCTCTTTGTTGGCCGGCGCAGACACAATGGGCCGAAATGGCCTCCTTCCGTGCTGTAACTTTCTATGATTCTATGATTCTATGAAGGCGATTTAGACAAGTTGAGTAAGTGGGCAAATACATGGCAGATGCAGTATAACGTGGAAAAATGTAAAGTTATCCACTTCAGTAGGAAAAACAGAAAGGCAGAGTATTATTTCAATGGTATTAGATTGGGAAATGTTGATGTACAGAGGGACCTGGGTGTCCTTGTAAATCAGTCACTGAAAGCAAACATGCAGGTGCAGCAAGCAGTTAGGAAGGCAAATGGTATGTTGGCCTTCATTGCAAGAGGATTTGAGTACAGGAGCAAGGATGTCTTACTACATTTATACAGGGCCTTAGTAAGACCACACCTGGAGTACTGTGTGCAGTTTTGGTCTCATAGAAACATAGAAACAGAAGATAGGAGCAGGAGTAGGCCATTCAGACCCTCGAGTCTGCTACGCCATTCAATGAGATCATGGCTGATCATCCAAATTCAGTACACTGTCCCTGCATTCTCCCCATATCCCTTGATCCCTTTATCCTTAAGAAATATATCTAACTCCTTCTTGAATATATTTAATGAATTGGCCTCCACTGCCTTCTGTGGTAGAGAATTCCACAGGTTCACCACTCTCTGGGTGAAGAAATTCCTCCTCATCTCTGTCCTAAATGGCTTATCCCTTATCCTTAGACTGTGACCCCTGGTTCTGGTCTCCCCGGCCATCAGGAACATCCTTCCTGCATCTAGTCTGCCTAGCCCTGTTAGAATTTTATAAGTTTCAATGAGATCCCCTCTCATTCTTCTAAACTCCAGCGAGTATAAACCCAATCGACCCAATCTCTCCTCATACGTCATTCCTGCCATCCCAGGTATCAGTCTGGTGAATCTTCGCTGCACTCCCTCCATGGCAAGAACATCCTTCCTCAGATAAGGCAACCAGAACTGCACACAATACTCAAGGTGTGGTCTCACCAAGGCCCTGTACAACTGCAGCAAGACATCCTTGTTCCTGTACTCGAACCCCCTCGCTACGAAGGCCAACATACCATTTGCCTTCTTAACCGCCTGCTGCACCTGCATGCTTACCTTCAGTGACTGGTGCACAAGGACACCCAGGTCTCATTGCACTTCCCCTTCTCCCAATCTATTGCCGTTCAGATAATAATCTGCCTTCCTGTTTTTGCCACCAAAGTGGATAACCTCGCATTTATACACATTATACTGCATCTGCCATGCTTCTGCCCAATCATCCAACCTGTCCAAATCATACTGGAGTTTCTCGGCATCCTCCTCACAGCACACACGCCCACTCAGCTTTGTGTCATGTGCACACTTGGAGATATTACATCTAGTTCCCTCATCTAGATCATTTATATATAATGGCCCAGAAATTCGGGTCGGAGGCTTCCCACAGGTGCAAGGCCCCGACCAGCACTTACCTAGCGCGCCGGCCGTTGAGCTGTAGGCCCGTGTGGGATTCCGATCCTGGGCCTGCGCCAACTGCCGGCGCGCAGTACTTGCGTATCCCAGGGGCGCAGTTAGTTCGATGCGTTCCCTGGGATGACGTGGGCCATGGAGAGCCAATGGTAGCAGGGAATGCTTCATTCATAAGTTTGACAGGAAGACTGTCAAACCTATAAATACTACAAGCCCCAAAACATCACCAAATCTTCAAATAAATTTTTTTTAAGTCACATTTTTAAAAGAAACCAGAAATTACATGAAATAACTATTTTAAACAATAATTTAAATTTTTGAAAAAATTAATTACATTTTCTAACGGGGCTAAAAATAAACTTACCTTTCTTTAAAGTATTTAAAAATAATAAACCTGTGGAAAAAATGTTTTAATTTTAATTAATTCACCACTTACCTTGTAAAAAGCAGGCCTTGCGCCTGCTTTTTACATGTGTAACTTCTGGAGACTTACCTTCCCGGGAAAACCTGCAAAAAAAATGTAAGTTCGATGCGCACACGCAGCCTCTCCTGCGCATGCGTTTCACCTCTTAACCCCTTCTTTCAGGGGAACGAAAGTGCCGGTTTCCCGCGCATGCGCAGTGCATGCAGGAAACCGGCACTTCCATTGGGCTTACGGGTGAGTACCCCATGCGTACTCACCCGTGGAGACCCGAATTTCTGGGCCATTGTGAAAAACTGGGGTCCTAGGACCGATCCCTGCGGTACCCCACTAGTCACTGCCTGCCACTCTGAAAAAGAGATGTTTATTCCAACTCTTTGCTTCCTGTCTGCCAACCAGTTCTCTATCCAAGTCAGTACCTTGCCCCCAATCCCATGTGCCTTAACTTTACACGCCGGACCTTATCGAAAGCCTTCTGAAAGTCCAAATACACCACATCCACTGGTTCTCCCTTATCTATTCTACCAGTTACATCCTCAAAAAATTCCAGTAGATTAGTCAAGCATGATTTACCTTTTGTAAATCCATGTTGACTTTGTCCGATCCTGTCACTGTTTTCCAAGTGCTCTGCTATTACATCTTTTATAATGGACTCTAGCATTTTCCCCACTACCGATGTCAGGCTTACCGGTCTATAATTCCCCATTTTCTCTCTACCACCTTTTTTGAATAGTGGGGTAACATTAGCTACCCTCCAATCCATGGGAACTGTTCCAGAGTCTATAGAATTTTGGAAGATGACCAGCAATGCATCTACTATTTCTAGGGCCACTTCCTTAAGTACCCTAGGATGTAGATTATCAGGCCCTGGGGATTTATCGGCCTTCAATCCCGTCAATTTCCCTAACACCATTTCCCTACAAATACTGATTTCTTTCAGTTCCTCCCTCTCATTAGACCCTATGTTCCCCGACATCTCTGGGAGTTTATTTGTGTCCTCCTTTGTGAAGACAGAACCAAAGTATGTATTTAATTGGTCTGCCATTTCTTTGTTCCCCATTATAAATTCCCCTGATTCTGACCGCAAGGGACCTACGCTTGACTTCACCAATCTTTTTCTCTTCACATATCTATAAAAGCTTTTACAGTCAGTTTTTATGTTCCCTGAAAGCTTACTCTCATACTCTATTTTCCCCCTCTGAATTAATCCCTTTGTCTTCCTTTGCTGAATCCTAAACTGCTCCCAATCCTCAGGTTTACTGCTTTTTCTGGCCAATTTATATGCCCTCTCCTTGGATCTTATGCTATCCCTAATTTCCATTGTTAGCCACGGTTGAGTCACCTTTTTTGTTTTATTTTTATGCAAGGATATACTTGCCATAGAGGGAGTGCAGCGAAAGTTCACCAGACTGATTCGTGGGAGGGCAGGACTGTCATATGAGGAGAGATTGGGTCGACTAGGCCTGTATTCACTAGAGTTTAGAAGAATGAGAGGGGATCTCATTGAAATGTATACAATTCTGACAGGCTAGACAGACTGGATGCAGGATGTTTCCCCTGGCTGGGGGGTCTAGAACGAGAGGTCACATTCTCAGGATGCGGGGTAGGACATTTAGGACTGAGAGGAGGAGAAATTTCTTCACTCAGAGGGTGGTTAACCTGTGGAATTCTCTACTACAGAAGGCTGTGGAGGCCAAGTCACTGAATATATTTAAGAAGGAGCTAGATAGATTTCTAGACACAAAAAGGAACAAGTGGTATGGGGAGAGAGCGGGAATATGGTATTGAGATAGAGGATCAACCATGATCATAGTGAATGGCGGAGAAGGACCGAATGACCTACTCCTGCTCCCATTTTTCTGTTTCTATGTTTCTACCCCAAAACAGAATTTTGATTAATTTGTTAAATTTCCTTTAAATTTTGTTGAAGTTACAATTTTATTGGTTGTGCCCCTCGAAAAAGGAGCAACTGCTTCCTTTTTTTATTCGTGATGACACCAGCCATCAATGACTGAAATCAGACTAAAAGAGGTTGCATTGTAGCTGGTCACAAACCCTCTGCACCTCCTCCAGCAATCAGCAGTCACCACCCCGTATCACATCCCTCACCAACAATCACAAGACCCACACTGCACCACATCTCATTATCGCTCCTAACACACATTCACCTGCTGCTTGCTGCTTTCACTGTTCCCGTGAATGGTATGCTCTTCTCACCTGTTTTAAATTGCAAACTTGCAAATTCCTCTCGTGTTTCCTTCCTCAAGCCAATTACTTCAGATTCAAAAACTTTATATTCTCTGAGAATTTAGCTTCTTCTCAATCTCAGCTAATGCATTACATTGCTAGATTTTTGTTGAGATAGATAAACTTTTGTTCGGTGAGGGTGTCAAGGGATATGGAGCTACGGTGGGTGAATGGAGTTTAGCTGGAGATCTAATTGAATTTTTTAAAAATTCGTTTATGGGATGTGGTCATCGCTGGCAAGGCCAGCATTTATTGTCCATCCCTAATTGCCCTTGAGAAGGTGGTGGTGAGCCGCCTTCTTGAACCGCTGCAGTCCGTGTGGTGAAGGTACTCCCAGAGTGCTGTTAGATAGGGAGTTCCAGGATTTTGACCCAGCCACGATGAAGGATCTGCGATATACTTCTAAGTAAGGGTGGTGTGTGACTTGGAGGGAAACTTGGTGGTGGTGGTGTTCCCATGCGCCTGCTGCCCTTGTCCTTCTAGGCGGAAGAGATCGTGGGTTTGGGAGGTGCTGCCGAAGAAGCCTTGGTGAGTTGCTGCAGTGCATCTTGTAGGTGGTACACACTGCAGCCATGGTGCGCCTGTGGTAGAGGGAATGAATGGGGTGCCAATCAAGCGGGCTGCTTTGTCCTGGATGTTGTCGAGCTTCTTGAGTGTTGTTGGAGCGGCAAGTGGAGAGTATTCCATCACACTCCTTACTTATGCCTTGTAGATGGTGGAAAGGCTTTTGGGAGTAAGGAGGTGAAACACTCGCTGCAGAATACCTAGCCTCTGACCTGCTCTTGTGGCCACAGTATTTATGTGGCTGCTATAGTTAAGTTTCTGGTCAATGGTGACCCCCAGGATGTTAATGGTGGGGGATTCGGCGATGGTAATGCCATTGAATGTCAAGGGGAGGTGATTAGACTCTTGCTTGTTGGAGATAGTCATTGCCTGACACTTGCATGGCATGAATATTACCTGCCACTTATCAGCCCAAGCTTGAACGCGTCCAGGTCTTGTTGCATGCGGGCATGGACTGCTTCATTATCTGAGGAGTTGTGAATGGTGCTGAACATTGTGCAGTCATCAGCGAACATCCCCATTTTTGACCTTACGTTGGAGGGAAGGTCATTGATGAAGCAGCTGAAGATGGTTGGGCATAGGACACTGCCCTGAGGAACTCCTGCAGCGATGTCCTGGGGCTGTGATGATTGACCTTCAACCACCACAACCATCTTCCTTTGTGTTAGGTATGACTCCAGCCAATGGAGCGTTTTCCACCCGATTCCCATTGACTTCAGTTTTACTAGGGCTCCTTGATGCCAAACTCGCTCAAATGCTGCCTTGATGTCAAGGGCAGTCACTCTCACCTCATCTCTGCAATTCAGCTCTTTTGTCCATGTTTGTACCAAGGCTGTAATGAGGTCAGGAGCCGAGTGGTCTTGGCAGAACCAAAACTGGACATCAGTGAGCAGGTTATTGGTGAGTAATTGCTGCTTGATAGCACTGTCGATGACACCTTCCATCACTTTGCTGATGATTGTGAGTAGACTGATGGGGCGGTAATTGGCTGGGTTGGATTTGTCTTGCTTTTTGTGGACAGGACATACCTGGGCAGTTTTCCACATTGTCGGATGGATGCCAGTGTTGCAGCTGTACTGGAATAGCTTGGCTAGGGGCGCGGCTAGTTCTGGAGCACAAGTCTTCAGCACGATAGCCGGGATGTTATCAGGGCCTATAGACTTTGCTGTATACAGTGCACTCTGCCGTTTCTTGATATCACATGGAGTGAATCGAATTGGCTGAAGACTGGCTTCTGTGATGGTGGGGACCTTGGGAGTAGGCTGATATGGATCATCCACTCAGCACCTTTGGCTGAAGATAGTTGCAAACGCTTCAGCCTTGTCTTTGGCACTCATGTACTGGGCTCCACCATCATTGAGGATGGGGATATTCATGGAGCCTCCTCCTCCCATTAGTTGTTTAATGGTCCACCACCATTCACGACTGGATGTGGCAGGACTGCAGAGCTTTGATCTGATCTGTTTATTGTGGGATCGCTTAGCCCTGGCTATAACATGCTGCTTCCAATTTTTAGCATGCATGTAGTCTTGTGTTGCAGCTTCCCCGGTTGTTACCTCATTTTTCGGTATGCCTGGTGCTGCTCCTGGCATGCTCTTCTACACTCCTTATTGAACCAGGGTTGGTCCCATGGCTTGATGGTAATGGTAGAGTGAGGGATATGCCGGGCCATGAGGTTACAGATTGTGGTGGAATACAATTCTGCTGCAGCTGATGGCCCACAGCGCCTCATGGATGCACAGATTTGAGCTGCTAGATCTGTTCTGAATCTATCCCATTTAGCACAGTGGTAGTGCCACACAACACGATGGAGGGTGTCCTCAGTGTGAAGACGGGTTTTGTCTCCACAATGGGAAATGGAATGGCGGCGCGCACAGACGCAGCGGCTTTGCTTCTCCCAGGACGGTGCTATTTACGTTTAATGTTAATGTTATTTGTACTGGACTCATGGGAGCTTGCAAGATCACATTTCGTTGTTCATGTACTTGTGCATTGTACAATGACAATAAAGTTGAATTATTATTATTATTATTATTATGACTGTGTGGTTGTCACTGCTACCAATGCTGTCATGGACAGATGCATCTGTGACAGGTAGATTGGTGAAGACGAGGTCAAGTAGGTTTTTCCCTCGTGTTGATTCTCTCACCACCTGTCATAGGCCCAGACTGGCAGTTATGTCCTTCAGGACTCAGCCAGCTTGGTCAGTAGTGGTGCTACCAAGCCACTCTTCATGATGGACATTGAAGTCTCCCACCCAGAGTACATTCTGTGCTCTTGCTACTCTCAGTGCTTCTTCCAAGTGGTGTTCAACATGGAGGAGTACTGACTCATCAGCTGAGGGAGGGCGGTAGGTGATAATCAGCAGGAGGTTTCCTTGCCCGTGCTTGACCTGAAGCCTTGAGACTTCATGAGGTCCGGAGTCAATGTTGAGGACTTCCATTGCCACTCCTTCCCGACTGTATAGTGGAGCAGACTTGAGGGCTTTTTTTTATTATTGATTCATGGAATGTGGGAGTCGCTGGCAAGGCCAGCACTTATTACCCATCCTTAATTGCACTTGAAAAGGCCTTCTCTGAGCTGCCTTCTTGAACTGCTGCAGTCCGTGTGGTGAAGGTACTCCCATAGTGCTGTAAGGGAGGGAGTTCAATGATTTTGACTCAGCGATGATGAAGGAACGGCAATATATTTCCAAGTCAGGATGGTGCGTGACTTGTCGGGAACTTGGAGGTGATGGTGTTCCCTTGCGCCCTGCTGCACTTGTCCTTCTAGGTGGTAGATGTTGTGGTGGTGCTGTTGAAGAAGCCTTGACAAGTTGCTGCAGTGCATCTTGTAGATGGTACACACTGCAGCCACAGTACGGTGGTGGTGGAGGGAGTGAATGTTTAAGGTGGTAGATGGGATGCCAATCAAGCGGGCTGCTTTGTCCTGGATGGTGTCGAGCTTCTTGAGTATTGTTGGAGCTGCACTCATCAGGCAAGAGGAGAGTATTCCATCACACTCCTGACTTGTGCCTTGTAGATGGTGGAAAGGCTTTGTAGAGTCAGGAAGTGACACACTTGCTGCAGAATACCCATCTACTGATCTGGTCTTGTAACCACAGTATTTATGTGGCTGGTCCAGTCAGGGCTGAATGGCCTAATGTTCCTATCGTGAAGCCCCACACATGCACACCCTCTCATAACTCTCTCACTCTCCTGCAGGAGAAGACAGTGCACAACATGAAAGGGAGACATGAGACCGGGGGACACCAATCATCGTGGCCTTAATCCAGATGGAGCAGGAGGCAATGGAAATCTGTGGTACAGTAAGAGCTGACAGCATTGGAGATGGCAAGGTTGATGGTTTCTCTGAACAGAGTGACTGATTATCACTGAAGCCCCTTCGTGAACCATAAGCAATTGCACTTTAAGCCAACTTCAAAACATGAACTCTGTCCTTGTAAGCCATTGTCCTATCTCTAAACCTTCTTTCCTTGAACATGCTGTTACCTCCAAAGTCATGTCCTTCTTTCCTACAACTCCATGTTTGAATCTCTCCAGTCGGGTTTCCACCCCTGCCACAGCACTGAAATGGCCTTAACCAACATCACAAATGGCATCCCCTGTGACTGTGACCTTGACCGTGGCGCACTATCCCTCTCTGTAGCTGTTGACACAATCGATTGCACCATTCGCCTCCAACTACTCTTCACTGTTGTCCAGCTCAGTGAAATGTTCTTATCCATCCAATCACAGCCAGAGCATCTCCAGAAATGGTTTATTTTCTTGTCTTCACACTGTTACTTCTAGAGTCCTGCAGGATCTATCCTTGGCCCCCTCCTCTTCCTCAACTATCTGCTGCTCCTCGGCAACATTAGCCAAAGACATGACGTCAGGTTCCACATGTATATTGACGGCACTCAGGTCTAACTGTCCACCACTTCTCTTGCCACCATCCCCCCACGCCTCATTGGTGTCAGCCTGCTTGCACGATAACCAGTCTTGGTTGAGCCGCAATTTCCTCCAGTTAAACATTGGGAAGACTGAAGCCATCATCTTCAGCCCCCACCACAAAATCTGTACACGCCACCAATTCCATCCCCCTCCCCATTATCTTAAGTTTGAAGTTAACTGTTCAAAATCTTGGTGCCATTTGATCTCATGCTAAACTTCCAACCCCATATCATATCCATCACAAAGGCCAACTCTTCCATGTCTGTAATATTCCACTTTAGCCTCAACCCATTTGCTGCTGAAACCCTCATCCATGCCTCTGCCACATCTTGGCTCGACTGTTCCAGTGCTCTCCTAGTCAGCCTCCCATCCTTTACACTCAATTCATCCAAAACTCTGCTGGTCATATTGTAAACTGCACTAAATTCTGCTCACCCATCACTCCTGTGCTCACTGATGTACATTGACTCTTGGTCCTCCATCATCTCTAATTTAAAATTCTCATCCTCGTGTTCAAATCCTTCCAGGGCCTCGCCCGTCCGTATCGCTGTAACCTCCTCCAGCCATACAACTCTCCGAGAACTCTGTTCCTTCAACTCTGGACTCTTGTGCAAACCTGACTTCCTTTGCCCCACTATTGATGGCCATGGCTTCAGCTGTCTAGGCCTGAAGCTCTGGAATTACCTCTTTAAATCTCCCTGCCGCTCCACCTCTCTCTTCCTTAAGACTCTCCTTCAAACCCACATCTTTGACCAAGCTTTTTATCACCCCTATTTCCTTCTTTGGCTCGTGTTACTTTTTGTCTGATTACACTGCTGTGAAGCACCTTTGGATATTTTTCGACGTTAAAGGTGCTATATAAATGCAAGGTGTTATTGTTGTAGCACCCAACATGTGTACTGACATTATAAATGTGATGTGTGGACTTCTCCAAACCTGATTTTTGGTATAAAAATAATGGGACATTTTGGTTATTTTCCTCAAACTTGAGAGGAAAATGTTCTTTCCTGATTCATTATCTTCATGGATAGTGGCAGCAAGTATGTGTAGGGAAGTGGAATGCTTATTGATAGTTTGCTGTGCTCGTAAACATTGGCAATGCCATGTGTGGGATGGTGTTGACCTTGCAGCATATTAAAATACTTGAAAAATACTATGTAAACATTCTTTTGGAGACTCTCATGTTAAAATGTCTATTTGATAATAGAATTGCCCCAAAGAAAGTCAAGACGATTGTCTCTGAAAATTTTATTTTGTGGCATGTCTTTAAGAAACAAATTTAGTAACTGATAATTGATTTGTGTCAAATTCAGTACGTAAGTGTTCTTATCATTATGTGCTCAATTTTTAAATAAATAATTGTGGTAAAATTATTTTTTATATCACACCCTAAGCGTAACAGCCCTAAGAAAATTTGATGAAGGGTATGCTCACAGTCAACCATCTGTATTGCATTCTTCACAAGTTGCTTAGATGTCCACAAAGTGGCAGCACTTCACCTAATAATGAACTGAATACCCATCAAATACATGGATCTTTATTTAAGATTTACACAAATGTGAGTCCCTTTACGGTGAATCTATAAAATGCTGGCTGCCTTTCACAAATGACACAAGCTGTATAATAACATCACTGACCTCAAAAGTCAACACTTTTAACCTTTAATATCTCTATAATGCTCACATCTAACATAAAATATCAACCATATTATGTACAAATCCATTTACAAATAAATTAATTCATCTTCTGATTACTAATTTTGAACTTTGTTATATATTGCTAAATGTACTATATATGGATGTTACAGTTTTATGGCTATGTTTTTTTCTGCACTTCTATGATTTTAGATATTGCCATAATCAATGCATAATTGAAACATGATTCACAATCTCTGTATTTTACTGCTTTACACATTACTCTTCCTTTCAATGGTCAGTAGGGAAGTTAAGTTTTTATTTGATCCATGAGGTTACACATTTAAGGCTGTCATTCTTTTTCTCTACAGTAACTTAAGAGTAGACTCATTCTGTTGGCTTGCCTGTTGTCAGTCCAGTACTAATTCCCGCTGCATAAAATGATTATGATGTTGGAGGGTCTTCATTTACTGCTGAAAGAGGATTTTCGTCTGTCCCAGTAGTTCGATAACCTGCAAATTGTCCTACCCTTAGTTTTCATTGAATATTACAGAGGAGTTTTTATGAATGATAAGTCTTTGCCTCACCCTTCACAGTGCTTGAATTCCATCTGCCATCTATGTTGCTTTGCATTCACGCAGAATTATCTACATTGGATGTCAAAAGTATTTATCGACGTGCAGGTTCTGTTTTGATCATTTTCTCTCAGTTGTTTTATTTTGAATACTCTTTTGTGTAAATTTGAATACAGCAGGTGTCCTGTGTAGGTTAGCATATCCACCTTCACATTAGTATTTGAATAAATAAGTCACAATCTCCAGTGCCATGGTATTCTAATATACAGTACTGAGGTGTGGCTCACTTCCAACTAAATCAGGTTCTCCAAGTAGATATTGTTACTCTGCTAGCCCATCTGTTTGTGAAATTTTTGGTAACACAGCTGAATTCATAAACTCTTATTCCTTTGCAAAGATTTTATATTCTTTGCTTTAGTTCCTGATTTTATTTCATCTGAAATTCCATGCCTTGGCATTACAGATTTTGTGTGACTGATGACAGTGTGGCTCTCTCTGGCACACCATAAGGACATGTTTGCTCACAGAATTTGTCATGGTGTTTCATTACTGATTAGAATTTCTTTCTGCTGAGAATTTCTGTGGCGTTGACAGATTTCACACTTGGACATTTGAATGGCCACAACAACAACTTTTATGCCCACTACTTGAATTTGCTAATTCTACAAAGTCATAACTATTTTTTTCCTAGCAGCTCCTGCCTCATTTTGTATGGTGTTAATAGTCAATCTTTCTTCATTAACCGGGACAGAGCTAAGGTCGAAGGACTGGGAGGTCGAAGTCCAGATATGGGCAACTTGGCACAGCACAGCCACGATAACATCTTCCAATGTCGCATTAACGCTCGCATCAGACTCAAAACGGCAACATGATCACGATCGGGAATTCAAAAGTTAAGTAAGTTATTTGCAGTCAGTTTTAACTGAGTCCTGACATACAAAATTGGCTGACCTCAAAGTGATTGGGGGGAGTCATGACCCTCTCCCACCCCACACCCCAACCACCTACTGGCATTAACAAATCATGTGTTGCGTGGGATTTGTAGGGGGTGGTGGGTGTGGCGCGTGCGCCCAGTCAGTTATGCCCCTGACTGTTTGTGAGCGGTTCGAATCGCTCCCACGCCCCTGGGTTCTAGACACCGGACTTAGGTACAGGCAGCGATATAGAAAACTCGGGTAGACAGGTGGTTTGGATGCAAACAAAACCAAGATTTTATTGAACAAGAAAAAGTTAATACAGTCTTAAAAGAAATTACCACTACAACATTATAAGCAAATATACTTATACAGGGAATGGGGAACACACGGCACATCGAGGGAAAAACAACAGTCTTAAAAATCCCCTTATCCTTATCCCACCCCTATACCTAACTAGGTTAAGCTATGAGGGGCCAGAATTTATGCTCACCAACCCAAGCTCAAAGTCAACTGTTGGAAAAGAAAACAGGTTTTGAGGTTTTGCTCTCTGTCCTCTTAGGTACCCCGTCCCCACGTGGTCTTCAGAAGCGCGGTACTGGAGCTGCTGCCATGATACACCCTCTTCTCCTCAGCTATTGTCGTCATCTCGCCCCGATGGGTTCTCCTCTTCTTCTCCCTCAGGCGGTCATCGGCGGTAACGTTATATTTATCGGACAGTCATCAGTCGTTACCGTTTAGGCCCTATTGGCCATGCACCGAACGCCTGTGTATTCGTTGTGGCGTGGAGACCTGCGTTATCTCCCCTCAGGCGTCAGCTTATAACTAGGCGCTTGGGGTTTTAATTACTGATACGGTTCTCGCTGCTCTGCTCTGCCCTTATCGAGGTATTATCGTCTTCTTCATCTTGTCTCGTCTGTCTGACTACACTACAAGTCCTGGGCTACCTGCTCGACTTCGTCTCGCCCCTATTCGCGGCCTGGGCGTCCTGGATGGCTGTGGACTTGGGCCTTGCTCCCCTTCCCAGCAGTTGGTATGGTGTCTCTGGCTACTGAAAATCTGCTCCAGGGAGAGAACCCGCCACGAGGCCAGGGCTCCATGAGTCTCGGTAATTGTCTGATGGGTGTTGTTACCCAAGCGCTCCCATTCGACTCCGGGGTTCCTCATGTCCTTGCTCAACTTCCTGAGCCACCACCAACGATCCAGTGGAATGTGTCCTTTGCACGTTAAATATATTCGCTTTCCAATGGTGACGCTGACCCTCGTGGAAACGGCTCGCACCCGGGGGCACAGGAGGGAGGCTTCCCCGTACGTGAATCCGGTTTGGCTGGAGTACTGAGACGAATTGGACCCCAACCATCCTGGCCACCTTCCCTTGTGGACGTAGACGGCGGTTTCCTCCGCATCCTGTTCGCCGCTCTCGTCGACCACCAGGGGCGCCGTGTCTCCCGAACACCCAAAGATGTGGGAGTTCTGGACGTCGCCCCTCCTCTCCGCACTCATCCCGATCAGGGCGAATAGGATCACGACCCATTCCATCCCGAAAATCTTTCTGGAAAAGATGTAAAAACATGCAGCCAGGTCCCGAGGAGATTCTCTGGCTTGGTGAAGCATGGTCGGGTCTCGTGACCTCGACCCAAATATATACACTCTCAGCAGATTTCTTACACAAACTACCCATCACCTTATTTAACCCAAATTATAAACACCCAAATTTAAGCTAAATAATTACACTTTTCTTAAACTTAAAACAAAACTATGTACATCCGCCGCCCGTCTCCGGGCGGCCAGGCTAATCCTGGTCGGGCTGTGGCTCACCGCTAC
The DNA here is from genome assembly GCF_052327205.1 of Somniosus microcephalus. Lineage (NCBI taxonomy): Eukaryota > Metazoa > Chordata > Chondrichthyes > Squaliformes > Somniosidae > Somniosus > Somniosus microcephalus. The sequence continues at coordinate 90,553,484 of NC_140993.1, read as the reverse complement.
CCCTGGCATGACCGCACCGTCCTTGACTGTTGGTCCCTCGCAGCCCGAGGCTGCTGGCTGAGGACCTGTGTCCTTGGACCCCTCCCTGACTCGAGGGGCGGCCCTTGGTAACTGGAGGGCTGGTGACCATGGCTTTCTTGGCTGGGGCGTCCGTGGGGTACTTCTAGGGGCTTTGACGGGTGGGGCTTTCTTGGCCGCTGGGCCTTTTACCCGAGCCGCCGCACCCCCGGGCTTGACCCCTCCCGAACCTGGGCTGGGGGTAGGTAACTTTTCACAGCCTGCTGCTGCTGCGAGCTGAGAGTCTCCGCCCCCGGGTCTCATGGCTGGGTCCGGGGCGGGGTTTTCGACCTCTGGTCCCTCCCTCTCTACACCTGGGTTAGGGGTGGGGTTTTCGCCCTCAAGTCCCCCCCCCTCGTTTGGATCCCAGAAGAGTGGGGGAGTGTCCCAACCGATGGGCGGGAAGGAGCCTCCCTTCAAGCAAGCCACAGCGCCTGCTTGTGTGGTCTGTGAGCTCACTTGTGCTGCGGGCTGAGGATCTTTATCCTCAGACCTTACCCCAACTGGCTGTTTTCCTCTTTGAGGCCGAAACAGCTTGCACTGGTTGATATAACCAGTGGCCTGTGTTAAAACCTGTGCTGAAGGTTCGCCCGCTGCCCCGGACGGACCTTCTAGGGGCTGTCTTTTCTTCTTTCTCACCGGGATGGTCTTACCTCCGGCCCTTTCTCCGGCGCGCACGGTCAGACCGAGGAATTTCACCTCCTGCTGGCCGATCTGCGCCTTCTTGGGATTCACTTTGAAACCCTTCTGTTCTAACAGCTCCAGTAGTTTGGCCAATAGTGGGCCATGCTCCTCTTTCGAATCAGTGAACAGGAGCAGGTCATCCATATATTGTACCAACTGTCCGGGCTGACTAAAGTCCTTCAAACTGTCCGCCATGCACTGATGGAAGATGCTGGGGCTATTATGGAAGCCCTGAGGCAAACAGTTCCACGTGTACTGTTGCCCTTTAAACGTAAAGGCAAACTTGTACTGATCCTCCCTCCTTACAGGGATGGACCAAAACCCATTGGAAATATCCAGCACCGTGAAAGTGGTCACGGATGCTGGAATACTCCCTATCAGGTCGGCAACTGCTGCCACTGTAGGTGCACAGGCTGGAATGTTACTATTGAGCACCCGATAGTCCACCGTTGCCCTCCAGGAATTGTCCGGTTTTTTAACCGGCCACAACGGAGAGTTTACATGGGTGGCTATCGGCCTCAGAACTCCCTGCTGTACTAACGAGGACATGGCTGCTTCCATGTCTGGCTCTGCTTCCCTGGGGAAGTTATACTGTTTCTGTGGTCGGACCATGGGGTCCCCGTCTACTCTGACCTCAAACCCTGTGACCCTTCCACAGTCGTGTTTGTGAGTGGCAAATGCGGCCAGGTGGGCCCGCACAAATGCCTGGAACTCTGATGGGGTGCTGCTGACCATGAGCCTGAGGTTATAATCCTCTTTGGGCTTCATGGTGCAGAGGGTTCCCTTCCCTTCCTTACCCGGGATAACTATGATTTCGCCGTTCTTTACTTTTTCTGCCCCCCAGAGGCAGTGATTCCTCAAATCCGCCAGGATCCCGTGACCTACGATAAAGTCGGCCCCCAGGACCCCTCTTCCACCCTCCACTTCCCAATTCATCAAGACACACGTCCACTTGGAGCGGAGCGGTCCTATCCGAATGGCGAGCGGGATGGAGACCGAACCAGCCTGCTCCTTACCCGTGAACCCCGATAGACTGTGTGGGACCCCGCTAGAGAGAGGTGAGGTGGTGGGGTTAGCTGAGTAGATCACGGTGCACGATGCCCCCGTGTCCAACAGATAGGTCCCCGCTACCTTTTTCACCTCCATCTCTATCATGGGTCTCCTCCACTCATCATATCAGAGCGAGCACAGATACACAGGCTGCGCTGGCTCTAGTCACGGCTGCGGGTTGGATGGGGCTGACGGGGTGAGAGCACCAGTGGCGGCTGCTACTCTCCCCTGGCCAGTCAGTAAGGACCTTATGACGTCCAAAAGCGACTCGACCTCTGCGGAAGGGGTCCCTACCCCCGCCTTTTGGGCTGGGGCTGTGGGATGCTTTCCCTTGTTATCCTTCCAAGGGTTCTTACACTCCTTCCGCCAGTGACCATCCTTTCCACACCCGTAACAATTGGTCTTTGTGTTGGGGGGGTTACTCCCTTCCTGGTGCCACTCTTTCCTACCCGGTCTGGGTTTTACCTCATGCACCTTTCCCTTGGGTGGGTGTGCATCGGCTCCCCTACCGTTTTTATAGGCCAGAGTGAGCTGCCTAATTACCGTGAGTTCTGTGGTCTGGGGATCTTTGGGGTCGAACCAGGCTTCTGCCTTGGTCCGGATCTGTGGCAAGCTGTTCGCCACTAGACAACGGAGCCAATGTGTCAGGGAATCCCCATTCAGGAACGTCCGGCCGGGCATTCCCGGGCAAGCCTTCCGGTATACCGGCCACAGCTGGTCCGCAAAAGCCTGCGGGGTCTCCCCTGAGAGCTGGACCGTCCTCTCCACGCGGGAGAAAGGACTCCCCTCATCCATCCCCATGGCCTCCAGAACCGCGTCTCTAAGCTCCTCGTAACCACGCTGTCCCCTCTTACACTCTTCAGAGAGGGATTGGTGGAGATTACTCTCCAGGGAGAATAGCAGCATCTTGGCCTTCTCAGCGTCATCGCAGTCATTGACGCTGGCGGCCTGCTCTATTTCCCTGAAGTGGATCGAGGGGTCTCCCTTGGCTGAAAGCTTCGGGATATGGTTGACCATAACTCTAAGCTGCTGGGTGTTAAAGGGTAACATGAACTGGTTTTGGAGGGGGCCCTCATCGTCGCCATTGGCGGGTGGGCCGAACCTCTGATGCCGTGCTGGGCACATCGGTTCTGGTTCCGGCTTTTCGGGCGGGGGTTGCTCTACCTCCGCCTCCATCTCTGGCTCCGCTTTGGGTTCCACCCCCGGTTCCACCCCCCCTTGCTGCCAAACCTCGCCGGAACTTGGCGATACGGGTGGTGGCCGTGAGGTCTCCTCTCTCTCAACCGGGTCGTCTCTGGGCACTACCGGTGACATGGGAACTGTTCACCCCTCGTTCCCCATAAAATCTGCCTGACCTGCCTTTGGGCTTATGAGGCATACCATGCCTTTTGCCTTCCGGAGGGCTCGGCTCAGATTTTCTATCCTCTCTTTACAGGGGCCGTGGTCTGCTTCCTCAAATCCCTGTTCATTCGCTAGCTGGTAAGCGGCTTTTACCTCCTGCACTTTCTCTTCCTGTTCCCTAACCTGCCTTGCCATGCGGGCGTTTTTCTCCCACAACCTTGACTCATTTCCCTTGGCCTCGGTGACTTGGCACCGTAGGTATTCCAGCTGAGCCTTGTGTTCTCTCACTCGATGCACCCTTTCTTGGTTCAAAGCCTGTAAGGCCACGAACAACTTTTCCCCTGCGAGAGCCTTATCCTGGATTTCCAGGGCTGATTCCCTTAACTTGATTGCCTGTGCGGCAACGAGCCCGTCTAGAAGCTGGATCTGCTTTTTAAAGCACATCAGCCAAACTGCATTCTCTAAGGGCTTCTTGTGTTCCTTGCCCTCTGTCCATTTAGCCTCTGCATCTACCGGACGCCCAGCCTTTAACAGAGTGGTGATCCACTTCTTAGTGATATTCACCTTGCTAAACACATAATCCGAAATCCTTTCCTCCATAACGGTTCGCTCATCTGAACCATTGTCTACCATATCGCAACCCTGATGCCGGTGTCCTGCCACGGTCGCCAGTTCTGTAGGGGGTGGCGGGTGTGGCATATGTGCTCAGTCAGTTATGCCCCTGACTGTTTGTGCGCGGTTCGAATCGCTCCCACGCCCCTGGGTTCTAGACACCGGACTTAGGTACAGGCAGCGATATAGAAAACTTGGGTAGACAGGTGGTTTGGATGCAAACAAAACCAAGATTTTATTGAACAAGAAAAAGTTAATACAGTCTTAAAAGAAATTACCACTACAACATTATAAGCAAATATACTTATACAGGGAATGGGGAACACACAGCACATCGAGGGAAAAACAACAGTCTTAACAATCCCCTTATCCTTATCCCACCCCTATACCTAACTAGGTTAAGCTATGAGGGGCCAGAATTTATGCTCACCAACCCAAGTTCAAAGTCAACTGTTGGAAAAGAAAACAGGTTTTGAGGTTTTGCTCTCTGTCCTCTTAGTTACCCCGTCCCGACGTAGTCTTCAGAAGCGCGGTACTGGAGCTGCTGCCGTGATACACCTTCTTCTCCTCAGCTATCATCATCGTCTCGCCCCGATGGGTTCTCCTCTTCTTCTCCCTCTGGCGGTCATCAGCGGTAACGTTATATTTATTGGACAGTCACCAGTCGTTACCGTTTAGGCCTTATTGGCCATGCACCGAATGCTTGTGTATTCGTTGTGGCGCGGAGACCTGCGTTACCTCCCCTCAGGCGTCAGCTTATAACTAGGCGCTTGGGGGTTTAAATTACCGATATGGTTCTCGCTGCTCTGCTCTGCCCTTATCGAGGTATTATTGTCTTCTTCGTCTCGTCTGTCTGACTACACTACAAGTCCTGGGCTACCTGCTCCACTTTGTCTCACCCCTATTCGCGGCCTGGGCGTCCTGGATGGCTGTGGACTTGGGCCTTGCTCCCCTTCCCAGCAGTTGGTATGGTGTCTCTGGCTGCTGAAAATCTGCTCCGGGGAGAGAACCCGCCACGAGGCCAGGGCACGAATACGAGCAGCAGCCCAAGAGGCCGGAGCCACGAGAGCAGGGTCAAAGGCAACAGCAAGAACAAGAGCGAGAGCGCCAACCACCCCGACTGCTACCCGAGGCCTTCGGTTATACTTTTCTGAAAACCCTTATCTTCGCGCCAAATCTGGTTAGTTCTTTGTCTTAATTTTGGTGGGCTAGTTTTCAATAATGGTAGCAATCCATGTTAACTGTTTTTAGATGGCCGGTAATTGCATTTACCGGCTCAATAATTGACTTGTATTGTTCTGAAAGTTCTTGATGGGCTTGTCCAGCCTCGATGGCTGTGTTTAATCTGTTTCCGATTATGTATGCAGACTGTTTGATGGTTTTAACTATGGGCCTCACTGATTTTAGATCTGACTCCAATTCAGCCTGATACGTTATTCAAAGTTCTGTCTGGCAAAGTTCTCTTCACAGAAAGCCTGCAGCCTTAGTTTCGATTACTCCCAAGCTGTCTGCTCTGCAGAATCCACTTTTGAATCCCACAGGCTTTCTGCCATGAGGCCTGGAAGCCATCTTGGGTACCCTTTAATTTAAAATGTATATTGCAGGGTCCCTTTTGTATTAATAATAACCTTCTGGGAGATGTAGAAATTTTGCAATCTTACAGACTCATCATTGGAATGCCATTTTTGTCCGCAGGCCATCAAGTTTGCATTACGTCTTTCAGCACAACAGGAGTACAGGATTAAACCATTTGGCCATTGAGCCTACTCCATCATGGCAGTTTCTGGTAGGAATACCCTAAGAAATGCCTTAAATTTGCCCTCAGAATGGAATCGGCGATCAGACTGACTGCTGAGAAATGGAAAGTGTTAATGCTAATTAAATCATGAAGGCTTATATAAACAAAACAATTTTTTAACCGGGAATAGAGGACAAGCCTTCAAGACCACAGGCCCAGAGATAAGAACATAAGAAATAGGAGCAGGAGTAGGCTATTTGGCCCTTCGAGCCTGCTCCGCCATTCGATAAGATCATGGCTGATCTTCTACCTCATCTCCACTTTCCTGCACTATCCCCATATCCCTTGATTCCCTTAATATTCAAGAATCTATCAATCTCTGTCTTGAATATACTCAACCCTCTGGGGTAGAGAATTCCAAAGATTCACCACCCTCTGAATGAAGAAATTTCTACTCATCTCAGTCCTAAATGGCCGACCCCTTATTCTGAGACTGTGACCCCTGGTTCTAGACTCCCCAGCCAGGGGAAACATCCTCCCTGCATCTACCCCGTCAAGCCCTGTAAGAATTTTGTATGTTTCAATGAAATCACCTCTCCTTCTTCTAAACTCTAGAGAATATAGGCCTAGTCTACTCAATCGCTCATTAACGGGGACATAATGGTGTTCATCTTATCTGGACCTGTATGAGACCCTTTGTGAACAAAGAACTGAGAAGCCAAGGAGGACATGAGTGACCTGGCATACTTAGGTTCTGGGGTTTCATTGATTTGGAGGTCATAAGGAGTATCAACACGGCTGTGTGATGTGGTTAACACTAGAAGGGCTCATCTCTTATAACACATGTGTCAAACAGATTGGTCAATATAATTGAGATTTCTTTGGAAATGAAGGATATGTAAGATGGTGTTTTTACACTAAAGTTCTCAATCTTTAGTCCTCAGTATTTTTTAGTTTAGTTCTATTTATTTTAATAGTATTTGTAGCAGTCTTTTTAGTAGAAGGTGTAGAAGTTCTGTGTCTAGTATATGTAGAAGGGTGTCTCAGTAAAATAGAAAGGGCATCTCCGACAGAGTGAGAGAAAAGTTACAGAAGTTAAGATTGTACGGTTATACCAGCCAGATACAGGCAGATATAAGTGTGTCACTTAGATGTACATGTCTTCCTGAAGTCAAGGGAGGTGAGATTTAAGCCAACTATTCCAGATACAGCTACCAGTGCAGATTGGTAAATTTACCCAGGAAAATGAATAGCACCTATGCAAATGGAGGTTCATTATGTTGCGTTTGCAAGGATGACTCAATGACAGCATGTAGAAATCAACTCGTGTCGTTTTAATGGCCGATCCAACTAACTCTTACAGGCCAAGGCAATCGAGTACCTATCACCAATGTCAGACATAATATAACGATAACAGCACTATCAAACTTCATGTGCTAGAGTAACTCTAATGCAGCACTGTAACCCAGTGTGCAGACATAACACATCACTCTGACATCTCAGAAGGTTAACATCATCCTCCCAGAGGAAGGCAGGCATCCATGGCAGCTCATAAGGACGAGGTCATATAAGTTCTGGAAATATTGCTAACTATAAGCATATAGGCTTTAATCTATTTAACAGCCTATTATTAACCTATTTCCACCTCTGTAACATTGCCTGTCTCCACCCCTGCCTCAGCTCATCTGCTGCTGAAACCCTAATTCATGCCTTTGTTACCTCTAGACTTGACTATTCCAACGCACTTCTGGCTGGCCTCCCACATTCTACCCTACGTAAACGAGGTCATCCAAAACTCGGCTGCCTGTGTCCTAACTCGCACCAAGTCCTGTTCGTCCATCACCCCTGTGCTCGCTGACCTACATTGGCTCCTGGTTAAGCAACACCTCGATTTCAAAATTCTCATCCTTGTTTTCAAATCCCTCCATGGCCTCACCCCTCCCTATCTCTGTAATCTCCTTCAGCCCCATAACCCCCCTGAGATATCTGCGCTCCTCCAGTTCTGCCCTCTTGAGCTTCTCTGATTCAATTGCTCAACCATCGGTGGCCGTGCCTTCACCTGCCTAGGCCCTAAGCTCTGGAACTCCCTCCCTAAACCTCGATGCTTCTCTACCTCTCTTTCCTCCTTTAAGACGCTCCTTAAAACCTGCCTCTTTGACCAAGCTTTTGGTTATCTGTCCTAATTTCTTCTTATGTGGCTCGCTGTCAAATTTTTATCTTATAACACTCCTGTGAAGCGCATTGGGATGTTTTACTATGTTAAAGATGCTATATAACTACAAGTTGTTGTTGTAGACTGGCTATCTAATGCTGTTAACCTGTCAGCTTTCTAAAGAGAATAATCTTAAAGAAATCTCATCAATTTATATCAATCTCAGCTTAAATGTTTGATCAGCAAGCAGTCAATGCCTAATTCTTGACATAACTGAACTAACTGCCTTTGCAACCTGTTATTTATTTTGTCAATTAATGTTATCTACTGAATATTATATACTGAATGTTTGTGCTGCTAATTATGATGCTACAGTTAATAAACAATTGTTAGTTCACGAATTTGTTGTCTGAATTCTTCTTTGATAATTGTCAAGAAAGGGTTAATTCATTCATTCAATAGCTTTTGCGGATCCTGATGGGAGGTTGATAGTGTAAGTGCTAATATAATCTAAACTAAGACAGTTTGATGAACTAAATTTAAGCATCATTAAAATCTAGGTATGGATTGGATGGTAATCCCCAGATGGTTTCTTGCTGAGGAATTAAAGTGAAGGTGTTAAGGATTCATCTGATACTGTTCATGAATATTCTTGTCAGTGTATCTATCCCAGTATTCTTACAAATTCTGTCTTTTTAATCCCAATTTCCTGCCTTTCCTCTTATATCCCTTAATAGTCTTACTTCCTATATGCCTTCTATGCCCATTTTTGTCCGATTATGCCTCCGTAAAGCATTTTGGGAGTTTTTCTATCTGAAAGGTGCTATATAAATGCAAGTTGTTGTTGTTATTAAACTACTCAATTAATTGTGGCCTTCTGGAGCAGTGCATTCCACATTCTCACAACCATTTGTGTGAAGAAGATTTTCTTGGACAAATTCTAAGATTATGTCACATTCTTCTGGATTTACTTGCTCCAGAGAAGAATCTTCACAATTCTCTTGGTTATTTTTAACACCTCAATGAAATCATCCCTTAATCTCATCTCCAGGAATCATAACTTAAATTTGCTCATTTTTTATTCATCATAGCTCAGTCTTTCATCACACTGGTGAATCTTCGCTGGGCTTTTTCCAAGGCTAGCATATTAAACGGAGGCCCAACCAGACCCCATCTGTAGTGTATGTACCTTTAAGAGAGAACTACTTTTACAGCTCCTGTATACTGTAGTACCGGCTGTGACCACACCTGTATATAAGCCTTGAGCATGCCTCTGTACCCCCAGTCTTGAGACTACCCTACTCCAGTAAACACCTGTTGATTGTTAAGCTACAGCATCCGTGTAGTTATTTGGAAACACCATACTCTCAGAATCACGGATCTAACAGTGGCGATGAGTGTCGATTCGAATCTACCTGCAACTCTTCATTTCCCTTCGAGGATTCGCTCCGGGAGGGCGGTGGAAGAAAGTCGAGGCCAGAAGCACGGGCGTTGACCACAAGCAACCGCCCAGTCATCCGGCAGAGAGTGAACATCGCAGGGGAGGCTGTTGAGAGCCGGGCTTGGTTCCCCAGCCACGACGATCAGCAACAGACTGACAACAGGTACAGCGCAGACCCTTCCTGGACAGCGGCGGCTGGAGCCGACCGACGGCAGAGAAAAAGCCGAGCAGCGTCGACGGGGTAAGAGAGAGGGTGAAGCGCACAGGGCGCAGCCGGGGGTTGAAAACCGAGCGGCGTCGAGGAAAAACAAAACGGAGAGAGAGAGGGTAAAGCAGCAGTCGGGTTCAGGACCGAGCGGCAGAAATAGGAAAGGCGCACAGAAAAAAAAAACGCGCAGAGCACAGCCAGGGCTCAAGGGCTGAACAGTGTCCGCGGGGAGAAGAAGGGAGAGCGCGGGAGACGCCATTGAGCTGCAGAGAAGAAGGAAGAGCGCGGGAGATGCCATTTTTAGAAGCCGCAGCGGAGAGGACGGGCGAGCGCGGGAAGAAAGGAAAGCGCGGGAGACGCCATTTTGGGCCAGCGGAGAAGAAGGGGGAGCGTGGGAGACGCCATTTTTGACAGTTAAATCACACCCAGGGATGCCGAAGAGTGGCAGTATCTCTACGTTTGACAATGAAGTCAAAGATTGGGCGACATATGTGGAACGTATTGACGTGTACTGCAGGGCGAATGAAGTGCCAGATGCTAGGAAAGCACTGGTTTTGGTAAATTCCATGGGTGCAAAAACTTATGGCTTACTGCAGAACCTAATAACCCCAGAGAAGCCCGTGAATAAGAATTTCAAAAGCATGGTAGAAATCCTACAGGACCACTTAAACCCCACACCGCTGCTGATAGCAGAAAGATTTAAGTTCCACAAAAGGAACCAGCATAAAGATGAAAGTAATGCTGAGTACTTAACGGAACTGCGCAAGCTATCGAAACACTGCCAGTTTGGAGTGGGACTAGCAGATACGTTAAGGGACAAGTTTGTGTGTGGGCTTCAAAGTGAAGGAACCCAGAAACGGCTTCTATCAGAAAAGGATCTTACGCTGGACAAGGCTTTCAGCATGGCAGTATCACACGAAGCAGCCGCAAGGGGCGCTGCAGAGATACAACGGAGACCACAAGAATATGGCACCAATGAAATGTCATATGGAACAGGGAAGTGTTATCGCTGCGGCAGAACAACACACGACCAGAAGGATTGTTGGTTCAAAGACCAAGTGTGCAGACAGTGTGGAAAAGCAGGACACATAGCAAGAGTCTGCAGGTCAGGGAAGAAAACCAACAGCAAGAAATCTCCACAGGAGAAGTACAAAAAGGTACATAAGGCGATGGACAGTAGGTCAGACGAACAGAAAAGTGATACAGACTCCGGAAGCAAGGAGCTGGGTTGTCTGAAACTACATAAGGTAACTAAAATGGAGGATCACCAGACTATCTGGGTCACACTCAAGATAGACGGAGTCCAAGTGAAAATGGAATTGGACACAGGATCAGCCCTAACAGTCATAAACCAAAGGGACTACAAGCGGCTATTTTCACACATACCCTTGAAAGCTACAGAGATTGTCTTGAAGACGTACACGGGGCAAAAAGTCTACCCCAAAGGAAAAATAAGGGTGAAAGTGATATACAAAGGCCAGGAAATACCTAAAATGGACCTATATGTATTAACAGATGGAGGACCATCACTACTAGGACGTGAAAGGATCCGGAAGATACAATTAGATTGGCATTCCATACAGGCACTGACGGTTGAGGCCAAAAAGGATGACGACGTCGCACCTGGACATAGAAACATAGAAACATAGAAGATAGGAGCAGGAGTAGGCCATTCGGCCCTTCGAGCCTGCTCCGCCATTCAATGAGATCATGGCTGATCATCCAAATTCAGTACCCAGTCCCTGCCTTCTCCCCATATCCCTTGATCCCTTTAACCTTAAGAAATATATCCAACTCTTTCTTGAATATACTTAATGAACTGGCCTCCACCGCCCTCTGTGGCAGAGAATTCCACAGGTTCACCACTCTCTGGGTGAAGAAATTCCTCCTCATTTCAGTCCTAAATGGCTTACCCCTTATCCTTAGACTATGACCACTGGTTCTGGACTCCCCGGCCATCAGAAACATCCTTCCTGCATCTAGTCTGTCCAGGCCTGACAGAATTTTATAGGTTTCGATAAGATCCCCTCTCAATCTTCTAAACTCCAGTGAGTATAAGCCCAATCGACACAATCTCTCCTCATACGTCATTCCTGCCATCCCAGGTATCAGCCTGGTGAATCTTCGCTGCACTCCTTCCATGGCAAGAACATCCTTCCTCAGGTAAGGCGACCAAAACTGCACACAATACTCAAGGTGTGGTCTCACCAAGACCCTGTACAACTGCAGCACGACTGTCAAAAATGCTAACTGACGCAAAAGAAGTGTTCCAGGAGGGACTTGGAACACTAAAAGGCATAACAGCAATGATTAAAATAGAGGAAAATGCAAGCCCAAAGTTTCTTAAGGCCAGACCAGTGCCTTATGCGATCAGACCAGCCGTCGAAGCAGAGCTGGAAGGGTTGGAACGTTCAGGAGTACTGTCCAAAGTAGACTGGAGCGAGTGGGCTACACCCATCGTTCCTGTAATGAAGAGGTCGTTGAGTAATACACCTGGGGAACCAAAGAAGGTCCGCATCTGTGGGGATTTTAAGGTGACAGTGAACCCAGTCCTTCACACGGTACAATATCCGCTTCCACGAATTGAGGATATTTTCGCCTCGCTATCTGGAGGTAAACGCTTCACCAAAATTGATCCAGCCCAGGCGTACTTGCAAATGGAGGTAGAAGAAGCCTCGAAACAATATCTCACGATCAACACGCATAAAGGTCTCTACCAATACAACCGGCTGGTGTTCGGGGTAGCATCGGCTCCGGCTATTTGGCAAAGGGCGATGGATCAAGTCCTGCAAGGGATTCCAGGGACCCAGTGTTATTTGGACGACATCCTGGTCACGGGCAAAAATGACAGTGATCACCTCGCCAACCTGGAGAAGGTGCTCACTAGATTAAAGAAATATGGGCTACGAGCTAATCGCCACAAGTGCGAGTTTTTCCAGAAGCAGATCTCGTATTGTGGCCATGTTATCGATGAAGAGGGGTTACATAAGTCCCCTGAAAAGATTGAGGCAGTAGTCAAGGCTCCAGCACCGGAAAATGTGTCACAGCTGAGGTCGTTCCTCGGGCTGGTAAACTACTACCATAAGTTCTTACCAAATTTGTCTACAGTATTACACCCACTGAACATCCTACTGCAAACAGGGGTACCATGGAAGTGGAATGACGAACGTAAACGAGCTTTCCAGAAGTGCAAAGAATTGATCACATCAAAAGAGGTGTTGGCCCATTTCAACCCAGCACTACCAATTTGTTTGGCATGTGATGCATCACCCTATGGTGTTGGAGCGGTGCTGTCGCACAAATTCCCAGACGGGTTGGAGAGGCCAGTAGCCTTTGCGTCTCGGTCACTAACCTCAGCCAAGCGCAACTACGCCCAGATTGACAGGGAGGCCCTCAGCCTAGTATGGGGAGTAAAAAAATTCAACCACTATCTGCATGGGCAGAAGTTCACCTTGCTGACTGACCACCAACCACTTGTCTCCATCTTTAATCCAAAGAAGGGCGTTCCGGTGATGACTGCACAACGGTTACAAAGATGGTCCCTTTTTCTAGCGGCGAACCAATATGAAATAGAATATAAAGGCACGAAACAGCATGGAAACGCTGATGGGCTATCACGCCTGCCACTGCCTACTGTGGAGGAAGCACCAGCAGTGGACCCTATCGAGATATTTTATTCGTCAATAATTGAACGATTGCCAGTAACTAACGCGGATATAGAGAAGGAGACCCGCAATGATCCGACATTGTCTCGGGTATATGATTTGACGGTGAGGGGATGGCCAACACATGGCGACTCACTGCTGCCAGCATTCTCATCCAGAAGAGAACAGCTGTCAGTATGCCAGGGGACAGTGATGTGTGGATCCCGAGTGGATACTCACTCGAAATGGCCTGAGGTGATAAAAATGTCCTCAACCACTACAGAGAAAACGATTGCAGTCCTACGGACCATATTTGCCAGGAACGGCTTGCCAGCGCAGATTTGCTCTGATAATGGACCGCAGTTTGTGTCCGAAGAGTTTCGGAAATTTATGAGAAGGAATGGGGTAAGGCATTACACATCCGCCCCATATCATCCAGCCACAAATGGATTGGCTGAGAGGTTCGTACAAACCTTTAAAAAGGCGATAAAGGCCATGTGCGACGATGAAATTCCACTACAGCATAAGGTGGACAATTTCCTATTAGCCTACAGAAATGCGACACATGCAGTTACCAACCAGACCCCGGCCATGATGCTCTTTAACCGAAGGTTGAGATCTCGTCTGGATTTGCTCAAACCAAATGTGCAAAGAAATGTTGAGGATAAACAATTCCAGCACATCAATGAGAAGCCGATAAGGAGCTTCAATGTAGGACAACCAGTCTTGGCCCGTGACTACCGAACAGAGAAATGGCAACCCGGAACGATATGCACAAGGCAGGGGCCATTAATGTACACAGTGGATGTCGGGGAGAACATTGTGAGACGCCACGTCGATCAGATCTTAGCGTCACAGGAACGAGTCAACCCCATGTCTCGAGTACCTGGGGATGAACCCGACATACCGGTAGCATCTACCTCAGAACCAGTAGCAGTGGAAACTGATGAACTAACCGACGAAAAGGGGCCAGAATCGCCTCCGCACCAAGAACAAGAACCTCAGGAAAGGCGCTATCCAGAAAGGATCAGGAAGCCGCCCCAAAGACTGAATCTATAAATGGACTATTTTTGTTTAATGTGCATGTTAAAGTGTTAATTGTTATTTGAATATTATGGGTACTGCTAATCTAAAAGGGGAGGAATTGTAGTGTATGTACCTTTAAGAGAGAACTACTTTTACAGCTCCTGTGTGCGGGAAATGCACCCAGCTGCAGCTACTTGTAGACCGCATTGTGGCGCTCGAGCTGCGGGTGGATGAATTTTGGAGCATACGCGATGCTGAGAGGCTCGTGGATAGCACGTTTAGCGAGTTGTTCACGCCTCAGGGTAGGGCAGCACAGGGGGTGACCATCAGGCGGAGCAACAAAGGCAGGCAGGTAGTGCAGGGAACCCCTGCGGACATCCCCCTTTCAAACAAGTATACCGCTTTGGATACTGTTGAGGGGGATGACTCACCAGGGGAAGGCAGCAGCAGCCAACTTCCTGGCACTGGTGGTGCTCCTGCTGCCCAGGAAGGGGGGAAAAAGAGTGGGAGAGCAATAGTGGTAGGGGATTCTATAGTAAGGGGAACAGATAGGCGTTTCTGTGGCCGTAGACGTGAATCCAGGATGGTTTGTTGCCTCCCTGGTGCCAGGGTCAAGGATGTCACTGAGCGGCTGCAGGGCATTCTGGAGGGGGAGGGTGAACAGCCAGTGGTCGTGGTCCACATTGGTACCAACGACATAGGTAAAAAGAGGGATGAGGTCCTGCAGCAAGAATTTAGGGAGCTAGGTGAAGGATTAAAGAGCAGGACCTCAAGGGTTGTAATCTCTGGATTACTCCCGGTGCCACGTGCTAGTAAGTATAGGAATAGGAAGATAGAACAGATGAGTGCGTGGCTAAAGGGATGGTGCAGGGGGGAGGGCTTTAGTTTCCTGGATCACTGGGTCTGCTTCTGGGAAAGGTGGGACTTGTACAAGTCGGACGGTTTACACCTGAACCAGAGGGGAACCAATATCCTTGCGGGGAGGTTTGCTAGCACTGCTGGGGGGGGTTTAAACTAACTTGGCAGGGGGATGGGGTACAGAGTGGAGCTATAGTAGGGGGTGATTTACAGCCAAATACAGAGGGAAAAACAAGTCAGCTGGGAAGGCAAAGCAAATATGTGAAGGCAAAAGAGAATATGGCAGGGCTGGAAGGCATTTATTTTAATGCAAGGAGTCTTGCAAATAAGGTGGATGAACTGAAGTTGTTGTTGAACACATGGGAGTACGATATTGTTGCTATCACGGAGACATGGTTGAGGGAGGGTCAGGACTGGCAGCTCAATATTCCGGGGTATAGAATCTTCAGGCGAGACAGAGGGGGGTGTAAAAGGGGAGGGGGTGTTGCAATATTAATTAAGGAGTCAATTACTGCTGTAAGGAGGGATGATATATTAGCGGGTTCCTCTAATGAGGCCATATGGGTAGAACTTAAAAACAAAAAGGGGGCAAGCACTTTGCTGGGAGTGTACTATAGGCCCCCAAACAGTCAGGGGGAGATAGAGGAACAGATATGTAGGCAAATCTCAGAAAAGTGCGAAAATAATAGGGTAATAATAGTGGGGGATTTCAACTTCCCCAATATAAATTGGGATAGTCAGAGTGTGAAAGGCTTAGAGGGTGCAGAATTCTTAAAGTGCATCCAGGAGAGCTTTTTGAGCCAACATGTAGAAAGTCCTACAAGAGAGGTGGCGGTACTGGACCTAATTCTGGGGAATGTAGCCGGGCAAGTGGTGGAAGTGTCAGTAGGAGAGCATTTTGGCGACAGTGACCACAATTCGGTGAGATTTAAGGTGGTCATGGAAAAAGACAAAGACGGCCCGGAAATAAGGGTTCTAAATTGGGGGAAGGCCGATTTTAATATGATAAGGCAGGATCTGGCCAAATTGGACTGGGAGCAGCTACTTATAGGAAAATCCGCATCAAAACAGTGGGAGACTTTCAGAAGGGAAATAGAGAGAGTACAACGCCAACATGTTCCTGTAAAGGTCAAGGGTGGGACCAACAAGCAAAGGGAACCTTGGATGACAAGGGATATACAAAAATGCATTAGAAATAAAAGGGGGGCTTTTGGCAGTTACAAAAGACTAAAGATGGAAGAAGCCCTAGAGGAGTATAAAAAATGCAGGGGCATACTTAAAAAAGAAATTAGGAGGGCGAGGAGGGGCCATGAAATAACACTGGCGAGCAAAATAAAGGAAAAAAATCCTAAGATGTTTTATAAGTACATTAAGGGCAAGAGGATAACCAGGGAAAGGGTAGGGCCCATTAGGGACCAAAGTGGCAATCTGTGTGTAGAGCCAGATGATGTAGGCGGGGTTTTAAATGAATTTTTTGCATCTGTGTTCACTATGGAGAAAGACGATGCAGACATAGAAATCGGGCAAGGGGGCTGTGACATACTTGAACATATTAGCATCGAGAGGGAGGAGGTGCTAGCGGTTTTAGCAGGCCAAAAAGTGGATAAATCCCCAGGCCCGGACGAGATGTATCCCAGGCTGCTGTGGGAGGCAAAGGAGGAGATTGCAGGGGCACTGACGCAAATTTTCAGAACCTCTCTGGCCACAGGGGATGTACCAGAGGACTGGAGAACAGCTAACGTAGTACCATTATTCAAGAAGGGTAGCAGGGATAAACCAGGGAATTACAGGCCAGTGAGCCTAACATCTGTGGTAGGGAAATTATTGGAAAAAATTCTGAGGGACAAAATTAGTCTCCACTTGGAGAGGCAAGGATTAATCGGGGATAGTCAGCATGGCTTTGTCAAGGGTAAATCATGTCTGACAAATCTGATTGAATTTTTCGAGGGGGTGACTAGGGGGGTGGATGAGGGAAATGCTGTGGATGTGGTTTACATGGACTTCAGTAAAGCTTTTGACAAAGTCCCGCGTAGGAGACTGGTCAAGAAGGTAAGAGCCCATGGGATCCAGGGTGCCTTGGCGCGTTGGATCCTAAACTGGCTGAGTGGCAGGAGGCAGAGGGTGATGGTCGAAGGTTGCTTTTGTGACTGGAAGCCTGTGTCCAGTGGGGTACCTCAGGGATCGGTGCTGGGTCCCTTGTTGTTTGTGATCTACATAAATGATTTGGATGAGAATGTAAAAGGTATGATCAGTAAGTTCGCAGATGACACGAAAATTGGTGGGGTGGTAAATTGTGAGGAGGAAAGCCTCAGGCTACAGGGCGATATAAACGGGTTGGTCAGATGGGCGGAAAAGTGGCAAATGGAATTTAACCCTGAAAAGTGCGAGGTGATGCATTTTGGACGGACAAATAAGGCAAGGGAATACACAATGAGTGGTAGGACCCTAGGAAGTACAGAGGGTCAGAGGGACCTTGGTGTACATGTACATAGATCCCTGAAGGCAGCGGAACAGGTAGATAAGGTGGTTAAAAAGGCATATGGGATACTTGCCTTCATTAGCCGAGGCATAGAATATAAGAGCAGGGAGGTTATGATGGAGCTATACAAAACGCTGGTGAGGCCACAGCTGGAGTACTGTGTGCAGTTCTGGTCGCCTCACTATAGGAAGGATGTGATTGCTTTGGAGAGGGTGCAGAGAAGATTCACCAGGATGTTACCTGGGATGGAGCGCCTCAGCTATGAAGAGAGGCTGGACAGGCTGGGGTTGTTTTCCTTGGAGCAAAGAAGGCTGAGGGGGGACCTGATTGAGGTGTACAAAATGATGAGGGGCATAGATAGGGTAGATAAAGAGGAACTTTTCCCCTTAGTAGGGGGATCAATAACAAGGGGGCATAGATTCAGGGTAAGGGGCAGGAGATTTAGAGGGGATTTGAGGAGGAACTTTTTCACCCAGAGGGTGGTTGGAATGTGGAACTCAATGCCTGAAAGGGTGGTAGAGGCAGGAACCCTCACAACATTCAAGAAGCATTTGGATGAGCACTTGAAATGCCATTGCATACAAGGCTATGGACCAAATGCTGGAAAATGGGATTAGACTGGACAGGGATGGATGGGCGGCGCAGACACGATGGGCCGAAGGGCCTCTTTCTGTGCTGTAAAACTCTATGACTCTATGACTCTATGACTGTAGTACCGGCTGTGACCACACCTGTATAAAAGCCTTGAGCATGCCTCTGTACCCCCAGTCTTGAGACTACCCTACTCCAGTTGATTGTTAAGTTACAGCATCCGTGTAGTTATTTGGAAACATCATACTCTCAGAATCACGGATCTAACACCATCCAGTACCACCAATGTTCCCTCTAATTTTTTATTGGGTGCATGCTCCCTTTAGCTGCGTGGCCCATTCAAATTTCCATGCATGCACGGTTTCTCCCATTTAAAAGCCGATGGGCAGCTTGTGTGGGACCTCCAGACTGCTGCGCAGCCTCGCAGTTTAACAGGAATGTTTACCACCATCCTCCCCCTGGCTGAACTTGTTCTTCCATTGAACAACTTCTCCTTTGACTCCACTCGTTTCCTCCAAATAAAAGATGTTGCTATGGGTACCCATGTGTGTCTGAGCAATGCCTGCATTTTTGTGAGATATGTGGAACATTCTTTGTTCCAGTTCTACTCAGGTCCCCTTCCTCACCTCTTTTTCCAGTACATTGATGACTGTGTTGGTGCCGTTTCTTGCTCTTTCCCCGGACTGAAAATTTTCATCAATTTTGCTTCCAATTTCCACCCTTCCCTCACCTTCACATGGTGCAGCTCTGACTATTCCCTTCCCTTCCCTTCCTCGACTTCTCTATCTCTATTTCTGGGAATAGACTGTCAACCAATATCTACTATAAGCCCACCGACTCCCGCAGCTACCTTGACTATACTTCCTCCCACTCTATTCCATTCTCCCAGTTTCTCCGTCTCCGTAGCATTTGTCTGACGATGCTACCTTCCATAGCAGTGCTTCTGATATGTCTTCCTTTTTCCTCAACCAAGGAATTCTCTCCACCATGGTTGACATGGCCCTCTACCGTGTCTGTCCCATTTCTCGCACTTATGCTCTCACCCCTTCCCCTTCCTCCCAGCACCACAATAGGGTTCCCCTTGTCTCCACCTTCCAAGCCATAAGCCTCCACATTCAACGGATCATCGTCCACCTCCAATGTGATGCCACTACCAAACACATTTTCCCCTCCCCTCCCCTTTTCAGCATTCCGAAGGGACCGTTCCCTCTGTGACACCCTGGTCCACTCTTCAACAACTGCCAACACTCCCTCCCCTTCCCATGGCAGCTTCCCGTGCAAGTCCAGGAAATGCAACATCTGCCCTTTTAACTCCTCCCTTCCCACCTTCCAGGCCCCCAAACACCCCTTCCAGGTGATACAATGATTTACTTGTACTTCTTTCAATTTAGTATACTGTATTCGCTGCTCACGATGCAGTCTCCTCTACATTGGGGAGACTAAATGCAGATTGGGTGATTGCTTTGCGGAACACCTCCGTTCAGTCTGCAAGTGTGACCCTGAGCCTGTCATTTTAATTCTCCGCTCCGCTCCCACTCTGACCGCTCTCTCCTCGGCCTCCTACACTGTTCTAATGAAGCTCAACGTAAGCTCGAGGAACAGCACCTCATCTTTCGATTAGGCACTTTACAGCCTTCCGGACTCAACATTGAGTTCAATAAATTCAGATCATAATCAATGCTTCTATTTTTTTGGACAGCAGCTGTTGGTAATGATTCTACTTTTGCCATTTACACTTCCTCCAGACCCATCTTTTGTTCCTTGTCCCATTACCAATCCCTTTTGCCTTTGCACCATCATCCCTTTTGCCATTTAATCTCTCCTGCCTTCCACCCTATCACAGACCTTCCCTTTTGTTCTTTCCTCCCCTCCCCCTTTACCTGCCTCTGCACTTGCTTAAAACCTGTTACATCTATAACTTTTTCCAGTTCTGATGAAAGGTCATTGACCTGAAATATTAACTTTGTTTCTCTCTGCACAGACGTTGCCTGACATGCTGAGTATTTCCAGCATTTTCTGTTTTTATTTCAGATTTCCAGCATCCACAGTATCTGCTTTTGTATTAATATATTCTTTCTAAGGTGAGCACCTAAAACTGAGCACAGTATTCCAAATAAGGTCTGACCTGTTTGTGTAAAATTTCAGTAGCACTTCTTAGCTTTTACTTTGTATAATTCTTATTATCATCCTCAGAATTCTATTAGGCTTTTTGATGTGTGCACCTGCGAGCAGGCTTTTAGTGACTTATGTGTCTGGACCCTAAATCCCTTTGATCATCTGTCTTCCCCTCATCTTTCTCATTTAGATTGTACTCTCATCTGTCATTCTTGTGTCCAAAGTGTACTAGCTCATTTTGTTGTGTTAAACAGCATCACCCATTGCTCCACCCACTCACTTAATCTGTCTAAGCCTTTTTGCAAATCTCTGTTCTCTTCTTCACAGTTCACTACCTCATTGCTAAGTATCATTTTCAACCTTGGATACACACTCCTTAATTCCAAAATCCAGGGCATTTACACAAAGAGTGATAGGTTGGATTCCTAGCACTGATACCATTTGACCCACATCTCCGCCTCCTACCTTCCAACCAGTTTCCATGCCACAAGATTGCTTCTGATTCCATAGAGGGGGAGGGGAGGCTTAACCCTCCTCACCTGGTGGAAACCAGGCAGAGTGGGAGCTAAAATTGAGCGAGTCGTTTTGCTCTCCATGGCGTTTTTAATGCCGGGTGGTTGAGCTCATATCAGATAGAATCCCGAGGCTACTTTAACGGCCTAATGGGTGGTGTGATCGCCATGATCGTTCCAACCAGTGAAACCTACTGGACACAAAGCAGAGGCCCCAAAAGGTGAGTGAAACAAGTTTTCTTTGTGGGGTCAGAAAGAGTGCTCCTCTGGGCTCCACAAAGAAACATAGAAACATAGAAAAATAGGAGCAGGAGTAGGCCATTCGGCCCATCGAGCCTGCTCCGCCATTCAATATGATCATGGCTGATCCTCTATCTCAATACCATATTCCTGCTCTCTCCCCATACCCCTTGATGCCTTTTGTGTCTAGAAATCTGTCTATCTCCTTCTTAAATATATTCAGTGACTTGGCCTCCACAGCCTTCTGTGGTAGAGAATTCCACAGGTTCACCGCCCTCTGAGTGAAGAAATTTCTCCTCATCTCAGTCCTAAATGTCCTACCCTGTATCCTGAAACTGACCCCTCGTTCTAGACCCCCCAGCCAGGGGAAACATTCTCCCTGCATCCAGTCTGTCTAGCCCAGTCAGAATTTTATATGGTTCAATGAGGTGAAAGTCTATGGGGGAGTAATTCAGTATCGCCCCGTTTGGGGCGCAATTATCGGCCGGGCGCAAAGTTTAGCGCCTGGCGCTAATTATCGCCTCCAACTGCAAACTTGGCTTCTATCGCCCCTAGAGGTGATTGGAGCGTTAAATCAGGTGCTACACACCTCTCTTAAGGCGCTAACACCAAGGAACGAGGCGCAACCTCAGAGCTCTGGTGAAGCTCATGTGATGTCAGTCAGCAATGGAACACAGACACACTGGCGCCAGCCAGTTCTTAAAGGGGAGGGTCGATCTTGCTCTCCATCCACACCCTGCTCATTGCAGCCTTGAATCTCGGCCTGTAGAGACCTGTACTTCAAATCTGTTGGAAAGAACAATGGAGAGGCTTCGGGAAAGAGCTCAGAGTGCAGCCCCCATAGACTCTTCTAAATGGATGCAAGGAAGATCAAATCAAAAAGAACCTGCAAAGTGCTGCTCAGTACCCAACACAGCTTTGATTATCTCCTGCAGTCTCTCTCTCTCACTCAGAATGTGTGGTGCAAAAATTTCACCGACAAAAAAAGGCAGGAAGCGGTCGCCTTTAAATAGCGCTCCCCCAGTCCCTTCCCGACTGCAAAACGCTTCCCCCAACCTGTCGTTGCTAGCGGCAGGTGGTAAGACAGGGGGCGCCACTCAATATTCGGTCCGGGGCGCTACCGGGGCATTGCACGCTCGACTGACGTCACGATCTGCAGGCGCAGGAGATCGTGCCGGTAGTGTTTAGCGCCACCGCAAAATGTCTAGTCAATTTCGTGAGCAGCGCAAACACCACCGCGTATGGGCGCTAGTTGCTTTACGCCCCATTAGCGCCCTCTTAAGGCACTAACGGGAGGTGCAAACCAACCGAATTTTTCCCCCTAAGCATCTACTACTGCCCACACTTCCCCTACATGAGACCCTGCTCCACCACCATCACCAACTCCCCCCACCACCCCCACCCCACTGTTAGGAGACATGGGTAAGAAAGGGTTACTAACTTTAGCACACAGACAGGCAGAAAGGTTTCCTCTGATTTCTCCTTACAGATCCCCTAGGTTTGGGAGCCCCCATTTAAAAATCTGTGATTTAAGATGATACAATTACAATTACATTAACAGAACCTTTATTTGTGGTGTTGTTACTTTGCTTTCCTTAACATAGATGAATTGGTGGAATGTTTGAGATCCAAAAATAATTGCAAGTGTCTCTTTCTCTATCTGGGCATAACTCACTTGTGCTCTCGTTGCTTTGTTACTTTACAGTACAGCAAAATCACCATATACTGCTGACAGAAATTAGAAAGTAATCGTCGCTTAATTTAATCAAACTGAAAAATCTGTGTATTTTCCTCCTTTTCATTTGCATGTGCATTTCTACAGTGCAGTGCTTGCTGATGCAGAGTTTCATGACAGCTTTCTGAACAGTCGAGATGTATCTGCTGTACTTTGAGTGGTTCTGTGACTTTGAAACTTTCTGTACTTGTCTCTCAAATGGACATGCAGAAGGGGCCATGAATATCATTTGTCAGTCCTAAGAGAGCTTGAATAAAATTTGCTGCCCTTGTGTTCACCGTTGTTTGACAGGGATATTTGTCCTGATTTACAAAACAGATGCTGAATTTTGTAGCATTTCCCTGTTTTAGATCCATTTTTAAACATTTCAAGGGCACATTGCAGTTTATAAACAAAGCTCAGATGTACTAAACCACCATCATATTACTTCTCATAATTAGTTGAATGAAAGTAAATGTTTTCTTACTCTTAAGTTTGCTTACTGTTTGTTCAATTCGTTCAGCTTTAATGAACAATTGTTTGGAATAGGAATGGGTATAAGTTTGGAAAGGAAAACTGAGCTAATTGAAAATGCATTCAGTTCAATTGTGTCAAACAGACTTTTTAAAGCATGCGGCAATGAATTTCTTCATGATTTCATCAGATATCCCCCACTATCAACACCCTGGGGGTCACCATTGACCAGAAACTTAACTGGACCAGCCAGATAAATACAGTGGCAACAAGAGCAGGTCAGAGGCTGAGTATTCTGTGGCAAGTGTCTCACCTCCTGACTCCCCAAAGCCTTTCCACCATCTACAAGGCACAAGTAAGGAGTGTGATGGAATACTCTCCACTTGCCTGGATGAGTGCAGCTCCAACAACACTCAAGAAGCTCGACACCATCCAGGACAAAGCAGCCTGCTTGATTGGCACCCCATCCACCACCTTAAACATTCACTCCCTCCACCACCGGCATACTGTGGCTGCAGTGTGTACCATCTACAAGATGTACTGCAGCAACTCGCCAAGGCTTCTTCGGCAGTACCTCCCAAACCCACTACCTCTTCCACCTCGAAGGACAAGGGCAGCAAGCACATGGGAACACCACCACCTCCAAGTTCCCCTCCAAGTCACGCACTATCCTGACTTAGAAGTATATCACCGTTCCTTCATCGTCGCTGGGTCAAAATCCTGGAACTCCCTCCCTAACAGCACTGTGGGAGTACCTTCACCACACGGACTGCAGCGGTTCAAGAAATTTGCCAATGACACCAAACTTGGGGGTGTGGCAAACAGTGAGGATGATACCTATCGACTGCAACAGGACATAGAAAGGCTAGCAGAATGGGCAGACAGTGGCAGATGGAATTTAATACAGAGAAGTGTGAGGTGACGCATTTTGGCAGAAGGAACAGAGAGAGGCAATATACACTTAATGGCACAGTTTTATGGAGTGTGCAGGGACAGTGGGACCTGGGAGTTAATCTGCATAGGTCCCTGAAGGTGGCGGGACATATTGAGAAAGTGGTTAATAAAGCATATGGGATCTTGGGCTTCATAAATAGAGGTATTGAGTACAAAAGTAGAGAAGTTATGCTGAACCTTTATAAAGCGCTGGTTAGGCCACAACTGGAGTAGTGCATACAGTTCTGGCCACCACACTTTAGGAAGCATGTGAAGGCCCTTGAGAGGGTGCAGAGGAGATTTACCAGAATGGTTCCGGGGATGGGGGATCTTAGCTACAAGGACAGGTTGGAGAAGCTGGATTTGTTTTCATTAGAGCAAAGGAGGTTGAGGGGTGATTTGATAGAGGTGTACAAGATTATGACGAGTTTGGTTAGGTTAGACGGGGAAAGGCTGTTTCCACTAGTTGATGGGTTAAGGACTCGGTGACACAAATTTAAGGTTTTGGGCAAGAGGTACGGGGGGCGTGAGGAAAAACTTTTTTACGCAGTGACTGGTGAGGACCTGGAATTCGCTGCTGACGGAAGTGGTGGAAGCGGAGACACTCAATGTTTTCAAGGGGAGACTGGATAGGCACTTGAGGGGAATAAACTTGCAGGGTTGCGAGGGAATGGGACTAACTGGATTGCTCTACAGAGAGCCGGCATGGACTCGATGGGCCAAATGGTCTCCTTCTGTGCCGTATGACCTAAAGTGGCTCACCACCACCTTCTCAAGGGCAATTAGGGATGGGCAATAAATGCTGGCCTTGCCAGCAATGCCCACATCCCATGAACTAATTTTAAAAAACTCTAGCAGGATCTTGGCGGAACATTCTGGAAACAGACAGGGACATAGATACACTGGGTCCCTGCTGATTCTGGGAATTCCTTGTCAGCCTTCTAAGGGATAGAATCTCTGCCTGCTGATTACAAGGAGAATGACATCAAAGTGGAAGAATTAGAGATTAGGATTCCCTGGACATCGCGCTTCCCGGTTCAGAATGTATCTGGTGAAAGACTGAAGGCTGGTATAGAGATGAGATGCGGTGTACTGGCCTCAAAAAGGGCATGTGAACCTCACCAGAGGAGTCCAGGACAGGAAAATGGCATGGACCCCTTGAAATTAAGGAATTCATTTTTCTTCTAAAAAATTCTGTATCTGGGGGATGAACGGGGACTCCATGGGGTCTCTGAGGGGGAGTCTCCGATAGCAGCCCAGCATTGGGCAGACAGGCACTGGAGATGCACCAGTTTTGGTGCGGGTGTCCACTGCTCCCATGCTAATTAGATACCCTTCCACTGACCCCTCAAACTCTGGCTAGCCTGGAGGGCACTGGCAGGCCTGGCCCTGATGGAAGATTTTCAGGGCCTAAGCATTTTACAAGACTATTAGTGCCATGTTACTGCTGTAATCCCTTCAGAAAGTGTTTATAGTCCGTACAGGATGGAAACACCAAAATGGCTAGTTTGTGATTGGGAAGGCAGAAAAATGAGTTAAACGGTCTTAATTATGGAAGTCTCTGTAATCAAAGTTCTATGTTGAGCATTGGCTAATACTAGAAGTGGTTTAACATGTAGCTAGAATTAAAGGTAGGAATACTGTTAGATAAGTATCATGGCTTGCAGATTAGTTGAGTGTGATCAGGTGTTGTTTTAGGGTTACTAGTGGAAGGAAGTACCATTCAGTCAGAGTATGTAGGATGGTCATGTGTCTGTGATTGGGAGAGGAATGTCTATATTTAGGTATTTACAGGTGGTGATGGCAAAAATTGGAATGGTTGGAGCTGAAATCACCTTAATTCTTTCTCACAGTGTGCCAAGCTCTCTAATTTGGCATCACCAGTAAACTTCATATTGCCAAACGCTTGCTTCCTGAGAGTAGCAGTCAGTGTTTCAGCCCTTTGTTCCTGATGCTTGTACAATACCCCAAAATCACCTGGTTTGATTACGGCTAGGGATACCCCAACAAGAACAACTTAAATTCATATAGTGCCTTTAATATAGAAGAACATCTCAAAGCACTGCAGAGGTGTAATAAAAAATGGATGCTAAGCCAAAGAAGATTATATTAGGAGGGATGACCAAAAGAGTCAGTGGAATGGAGAGTTTGACAGGGGTGGGGGTGGGAGGGTGTTGTAGGGCTGAAGAAAGTTACACAGATAGGGAGGGACGAGGCATGAAGGATTTTCAACACAAGGATGAGAATTTTAAATTTGAGGCATTGGGGTAAAAGAGCCAGTGCAGGTCAATGAGGACAAGGGGTGATATATGAGCAGGACAGGTTAGAGGAGGCAGAGTTTTGGATTAGATTACAGAGAGTGGAGAATGGAGTGCTGGTCAAGGGAGCATTGGAATATTGGAATAATAGAGTCTGGAGGTGGCAAAGGCATGGATAAGGGTTTCAGCAGCAGGTGGGATAAGGTAGGAGTGGAGGCGAGTGATAGGGAGATAGGCGGTTTTTGTGATGGAGAGGATATGGGTTTGGAAGCTCAGCTCAGAGCCACATAGGACCCTGGGGGTGTGAACAGTCTGGTTCAGCCTGAGACAGTGATCAGGAAGAGGTTTGGCTTTACTGGCGAGCGTATGACGTTTGTGGTGGGAGCCGAAGACAAAGGCTTCGGCTTTTGCCGTCTTTAGCTGGAGCAACTTGTGGCTCATCCAAGATTCGATATCAGACAACCAGTTTGGCACTGAGACAGTGGAGGGGTAGAAAGCTGTATGGCACATCTGTGGATGATCTGCCAAGGGGAAGTATGTAGACGAGGAAGAGGAGGAAGCCAAGGATAGATCCTTGGAGGGGTTCTGGGGATATCGTTGTTAGGCTGGGAAGAGATGCCACTACTGGAAATGCTCTGATTATGATTGGATATGTGAGTGGAATCACGCAGTCCAGCTGAGCTGGACAATGTGAGGAGCTGTATGGCCTACTCCTGCTCCTATTTCTTATGTTGGACAATGGAGAGGGTGGTTTAGTCAACCGTGTCAACCAGGGAGTTGTTTGGGGATGGGCATGGATTTGGGAGGTGAAAACACATTCAATCAAGACAGAAAATTGACTTGACTTGTTGGCGATATTGGGGCTGTAAAGTGCAATAAACAGAGTCTCACACAGATTAGTTTCAGGCTTGAAACAGAAAAATTTGTTCAGAAATGACCGTGATGTACAAAATCAGCTTTCACTTAAAATATTGTAAAGTTAACACAGTAAAGTACAATCAATTTTAAATGACTGGGCGGTGGAATATTTTTGCTGACCTCTGCTACGATTTTGCAGTATAATGTAAAAGTTAATTTAAGTCAAAATTAATCCTGTTCTTCAAATTAAACATTGTGTTTTCAATCGTATTAACTTAAAATGCTCAATAGTATTATGTAGTGGAGCTGAGTCTGTACTAAGTCGGTATTAATGAGGAGCTAATAGCCTCAAAATAAGGTCGGTAGACTTACTGAAAATAAATGACTGATCTGCTGAGCATTTCCAGCATTTTCTGTTTTTATTTCGGTAGACTTACTGTCCCACTAATGTCGACGATTCAGGTGCTGCCATTTTTATAGGTGCCTACAGCTGTGAGGCCGAAGTGGCCTCCTGTTTCAGGTGGTAGGCCCTTTTAATATGCAAATCAATGTTTATTGGGTCCCCTAATGCCACTTTGGGAGACAAATGGGCGGAGTGTGCACTATGTCACTGCAACCAGTTTTACTGGTTGTGCAGCAGAAGAGGCCCCACAAAGGTAAGTTTTAAATTATTTTTGTTAGGCACAGTGGAGCAAGAATGTTTCTCTTGCCCCAACAAAAATAATCTGAGCTTCTGCTGCCCATAACCCCACCCCGCCAATCCGCAACTTTCCATCAGAATGCTGTTTGAGGAAGGCAGCTCGCCAATTCTATTCAAATGCAGCCCAGGCCTCAAAATGGTTTTTGATTAGCATAAAATAAATAAGGATAGAAACCAATTGTAATTTGTGGCAGTTTACATTGCAATTTAAATTACAGCATGAGACTAATGCTGCATTTAACATAGGGTTGCTGCTGGCAGTTACTTCAACTTTGACAACAGTACTGTAAATGAAACAATGCAGTGCTACTGTTTCTAAAGGCTTCAAGACTCACAGGAACCTCAATATAAGTATTTCTGCAGGAGAGGGAGTAAGTTTCCAATTTTCTACTCCTGTTTGCACAATTCCTATACCATCACCGACAAGAAGTTCCAGGCTAATTATTGGTCTACCTGTGGCATTTTATGCTAGTGGCACAAAAGCAATAGTTGAACAATGGTTTGATTAAAGCTGACCCTACCATTTCCTTTAGTTTTGAGATTATTTCCTAAATAGCACAAGCTTAAGAAAAATCAATCTCTGATTCTCTTCAGTTGCTGAAATATGGCAAAGCAACGTTTCGAATTTTGCATTTTGCTTAACTTTACTAGATGTCAGTCATACATCATGATCTAGATAATAGGCTTATATGACAGCTTGTCAGCTTGTAATCACACTCACATAAGTGAGTGACACCTCCAAAGTTAAACAAAAACAAGTTAGTGCATCTCAGTATTCAGTTTCAATTGAAGGTTGATTTTCACGTTAAGATTATTTCGGGAAGTAGTTTGGAAGTAAATGAAGAAAATTATCTCATCATGCAGCTTTAAGACAAATTGAGTGACATTTTGGATAAGAGAAATAAACGAATGATGATTCAGCTGCTCCAGGAAAAGAAAGTATTTTTTGACATCAAATCAATACAATATTTCAGTGTGCTGCCCATATTTATAGAGAATCACTAGTTGGTCTCTGTAACTGACAATAAAACAGAAAGTGATGGAAAGTGGACTGGCAGTGTCATCAGTGGACTCTGAGACAGTCATCTATCTTTTCAAGGTTTAGTCAAAAACAGAGACTCCATACAATCAATGCACTACATCAGTTCATGTTCAGTAAACTATAGCAACTGTTAATAACTTGCCATTATTTATTTTGGTACAGTACCTCGGTCAAATTACACAGAATTAATTTCCTTCCTCTAGAAAATCGAGATGAACTCCTTTACAAGGTACTGTAAACTTTTAATGATGTAAATGTTACTAATATAGCACTTAAAATTAGCTTGGAATTTTTTTTGCAATTTTAAGTACACATATACAATGTTTTGTGAGTCTGAATAGATCTTGTTTAAAATTGGTTACCTCACAGAAACAGGTGTTAAACTAAATAAACACTAGTTCATCTACTGTGGCATTGCTCATGAAGAAAAAATAAAGAAATGTGTTCCTGTAGGTAGAACCTTGTATGTTCATAGGAATTAATTTCTATGTATACAGTTAGCATATTGAAACATGTGTAGATAAATCAGTCAAACTAATTTTTTTTATTCTTTCCTGGAATGTGGGCATCGCTGGCAAGGCCAGCATTTATTGCTCATCCTAACTGCCCTTGAGAAGGTGGTGGTGAGCCGTCTTCTTGAACTGCCCAAGTCCGTATGGTGAAGGTACTCCCACAGTGCTGTTAGGGAGGGAGTTCCAAGATTTTGACCCAGCGACGATGAAGGAATGGTGATATATTTCCAAGTCAAGATGGTGTGTGACTTGGAGGGGAACTTGGAGGTGGTGGTGTTCCCATGCACCTGCTGCCCTTGTTCTTCTAGGTGGTAGAGATTGCGGGTTTCGGAGGTGCTGTCGAAGAAACTTTGGTGAGTGGCTGCAGTGCATCTTGTAGATGTAATTTGCATGATATAGCTAATTTAAATATTAAATTAATGGTCAGCAGTGAATTATAACGAAAGAAAGTAAGGCTTGCATTTATATAGCGCCTTTCACGACCACCGGACGTCTCAAAGCGCTTTACAGCCATTGAAGTACTTTTGAAGTGGAGTCACTGTTGTAATGTGGGAAACACAGCAGCCAATTTGCGCACAGCAAGGTTCCACAAACAGCAATGTGATAATGTCCAGGTAATCTGTTTCTTGTCATGTTGGTTGAGGGATAAATATTGGCCAGGACACCGGGGATAACTCCCCTGCTCTTCATCGAAAGAGAGCCATGGGATCTTTTATGTCCACCTGAGAGAGCAGATGGGGCCTCGGTTTAACATCTCATCCAAAAGATGGCACCTCCAACAGTGCATCACTCCCTCAGCTCTGCACTGGAGTGTCAGCCTAGCTTTATATGCTCAAGTCCCTGGAGTGGAACCAACAATCTTCTGACTCGGAGGCGAGTGTGCTACCAACTGAGCCATGTTAATATAACTGAAAAATTCATTTTTGTTATTCTCAGAATGAATGATATTGGCAATGCTGACTTTACTGCCCAGCCCTCATACACCCTTACAAGATAATGGTGGGTTTTCTCCTTGAACCACTGTAATCCTTGTGATGATGGTACTCGCACAATGAATTTTTTTCTTCTTTGCTCACTTAATTACACAATGGGCTATATTAGGTACTGAATTTCAGGATAATAACCCAACAATGATAAGGAAGGATGACATATGTCTAAGTCAGGATAGTGTGTGATTTGGAGATGATCGTTTTGACCTTCCTGGTGGTAGGGTTCATAGGGTATAGGGATTGGTTGTTGAAGTAACCTTGGTGAATTCAGTGCATCCTGTAGATCAGGGGTTCTCAACCAGGGCCTAGGAGTCTATGAGACGGTTTCAAGGGTTCGCCAAAATAGCGCTAACCCAAGTT
The DNA here is from genome assembly GCF_052327205.1 of Somniosus microcephalus. NCBI lineage: Eukaryota > Metazoa > Chordata > Chondrichthyes > Squaliformes > Somniosidae > Somniosus > Somniosus microcephalus. Next base: position 90,522,896 of record NC_140993.1, on the reverse strand, counting down.
AAACCAATCATATTTCTCGTTGCTTCTTCAATGAAACCAAATGAAATCCAGATGTAACCTCTTGTCAATCAATGAACCAATCAGACTTTTCTGAGCCCGCCTTCACTCTTAACCAATAGAAAATCTTGTTTCATCCATCGTCTCAATCCGCCGCCCTCCTGACCTATAATCTTTCCCTAATTCGCATTTCTGGGTTAGGTGTGGCCAATCTGGTTGTTCGGTTTATTCAGCGTTTTGGATGAGTGATGCAAAGCTAATCAGTGTAGCGATTACAGGTAGGGTCGGGTCGGGGGAGGTCATTGTGCTTCAGACATGGTGGGACAGGGCGATTCAGTGCAGAGAGAGCTACACCAGGACAAGGCCAACAGGGAGTACATTGAGGTTATCACCAGCAGCATCAAAAAGATAGCACATTTCCCCAATTCATTTGGTAAGGAGCAGCAGCTACAGAATAATAAATAATCAGGAGTAATAATAGTGTCACCAAAGGAAAGCTTCTTCTTTACACCCACTCACTCCAGTGGGTGCCAGTAATGCTGTGGTTTAGAGCCTGGTTCATAGAAACATAGAAAAATAGGAGCAGGAGTAGGCCATTCGGCCCATCGAGCCTGCTCCACCATTCAATATGATCATGGCTGATCCTCTATCTCAATACCATATTCCCACTCTATCCCCATACCCCTTGATGCCTTTTGTGTCTAGAAATCTATCTATCTCCTTCTTAAATATATTCAGTGACTTGGCCTCCACAGCCTTCTGTGGTAGAGAATTCCACAGGTTTACCACCCTCTGAGTGAAGAAATTTCTCCTCATCTCAGTACTAAATGTCCTACCCCGTATCCTGAGACTGTGACCCCTCATTCTAGACCCCCCAGCCAGGGGAAACATCCTCCCTGCATCCAGTCTGTCTAGCCCTGTCGGAATTGTATACGTTTCAATGAGATCCCCTCTCATTCTTCTAAACTCTAGTGAATACAGGCCTAGTCGACCCAATCTCTCCTCATACGACAGTTCTGCCATCCCAGGAATCAGTCTGGTGAACCTTTGCTGCACTCTCTCTATGGCAAGTATATCCTTTCTTAGGTAAGGAGACCAAAACTGCACACAGTACTCCAGGTGTGGTCTCACTAAGGCCCTGTATAACTGTTCGGTTCATATCCCGTGTTAGTTTATCTCTGACTTGACAGTAGAGGAACAATAAATGCCTAGAAATTCGTGTTCACCACGAAAGTTGCCGGTGTAAGGATTCCCGGGGGCTTCGTTTAAACTGGTTTAAAGCAATTTTCCTGGTCTTGCAGCCTTTGCCTGCACATCAGACCAATTCCAATAAAACCAATTTCAAAACAGCGGTTTCGAATCGCTACCCCTCCTTTAGTTCTGAGTGGAGGAACTTATAATTAATGATATTAAAACGGAACACGTGGTTTGGATGAGAGAAACAAATCAAGCTTTATTAACTAAAAGAAACTATAATCACAATATCAAACTATCCCACACGAACACAGTAAAATTGTAAAACTATATATCAAGGGGGTACACACGGCAAAAACGAGGGGTACAATGGCTACAATGTATTTAAACAATCTTAGCAATTCCCTTAAATCACCATCCCCCCTTAACTCCTGCTAGGTTGCCTTGTTGAGAGTCAGAAAATCTCTGCTCACGTGGTCCAGCGAAGAGAGAGAGAGAGAGAGAGAGAGGGAGAGAGAGCTCACCTTATCGTCCCAGGAAGTCAAGAGCCAAGAGCCAAGAGTCAAGAGCCAAGAGAGCGAGCTGGCTGCTCAGCCCTTTTTTTATACCTGGTGAGCCCCTCACATCCGTGCCTTGCAAGGGCTGTGTGCAAAACTAACCCCAAAGCTGTGATAGGCTAACTCAAAGTGGTTAGATTGAGTTAATGTGATTTTCAGAGCTCCCTTTGCTGAAACAAAAGGGAGATACATCTGCTCTATAGTCCAGTACTGGGTGATTTAAAAATCCTTTCAAATGTTAACGCTTCCCATTTAAGATACAAAAAGTCACTTCTGCAGTTTTCAGGTGTATCTAAACAAATGCTAATAGCATTCAGTTGCTTTGTAAACAAAGCATTGTCCTTTGTCTTCATTGAACCTTACTTCCAGACACAGAAAGCTGCATTCCAAGCCTTTTTGTCTCGGCCATGTGGTGACTGCCATTTTATCCCTGGAAATTTTAAAAGCACATCGCTCAGGGATCCTTTAATCAAAAAACATGAATCTTCAGAACTGTAAATTATTGCGAATTCTTACAGTGTCATCAGCAACTGGAGTTAACGGCATCTGAAAATGGCCGCAACGCTAAGGAGAATAAATTTGTCTGGGGGGCTGGGGATTGGTGGCGCAGCGCTAACCTTCCATGCAACGCCCTCCTGGTGGTGTTAGCAGAGACCTCCGAGGCAAAGTTCCTGTCCTGAAGTGGCGTTCGAGCTTCACTCAGCCTCTGGGAGTGAGGCTGTGGAGCTCGCAAGGAATTGTGGGCAATTAAAAGGGCTATGAATTAAAGGGGCAATGCACTCAGAACTAATAAAAATGAAAATGCAGTGAAAAATGTAGTTTTTAGCCTTTACTGCCTTTCGAAAAAAAATCTAACATTAAAAAGAAGTCCCAAATGTGACTATTCAGCTCTTAAAGCTGAATTCCCTTCAGAACCTCAAAAAATGGGAAAACTGCTTCAGCAGTAACACAAATGGTTCTGCAAGCCAGGGAAGGGGCACCCAGGGTCTCACACGCAGCACTCCAGCTTTGTGCAGGGGGTCAACACTGCAAGGGAGGTCCTCTACCCACAGGGGCCAGAAGGCCCTCCAGAAAGAACGATTTAGGATAAGATCACCGAGGCCGTCACTGTCAGCAGTGTCGCCCCCACCACCTGGCTCCAGTGCCCAAAGGTGCTTCATAACCTCAGATCACTGAATGCATCATCAAAAGCCGTCCCCTACCAACTGCACCACTAGCCTCACACACTGCTCAATGCACGACCCCCACCCCAATCATTCACCTACCAACAATCTGCACCAATCATGAGGCACATCTCCCACTCCTAGCCTCACCTCACCCCCTTGGAGGAGACAGTTCAGGTCATTCTTGGCAGGGGCATGGCTAAGCCCTTGGCCAGCACAGGTCTGAAAGGATACAAGATGCGTTATCCTTCTTCTGGCGTGAAACACTTGTTTTCCCGCCCTCTCATCACCACAACTCCACCCTTGTGCCTTCCTCATTTCTCACACCCAAGAAATGCAGCCTGCCCAACCAGTGGTTGACCAAGAAGGGGGAGAGGAGAGTGAAGAAGAAGAAAAAACACTTGATTTCACACTCCCAGCCACCAGCTCCTCAAGGTTGACCAGCAAGGCCATTTGCAGTGTCCTCCACTGAAAGTCAGCAGCCTTCCACCAGCCATGCTGCAGTCACTGGGGTAGCACTGTGTGACATCAGTAGGTTAGGCAAACATAAGAACATAAGAACATAAGAAATAGGAGCAGGAGTAGGCCAATCGGCCCCTCGAGCCTGCTCCACCATTCAATAAGATCATGGCTGATCTGATCCTAACCTCAAATCTTCTATCACTCTGCATCCACCCGAACCCATGTGATCTCCCGGGAGAGGCGAAAAACCAGATAAAGACCCAATGGCCAATTTGGGAGAAAAAAATCTGGGAAATTCCTCTCCGACCCATCTAGGCGATCGAAATTCTTCCAGGAGATCACTCTGTCCTTATATTTTCTGCAGTACTTAACTTCTGTAAAGGCGATCTCCACCCCAGCCAGGAACAGGAATAAAACCATCTCCTGAAATCTAACAGAATTAGAACACAGTAGGAGCAGAACAAGGCTACACGGCCCCTGGGCCCGCTCCACTACCCACAGGGCCATGACCATTCCGAACCCAGACTCATGTCCAATTTCCTGCCCGCTCCCCGTAACCCTTTATTCCCTTTACTTCTAGGAAACTATCTATTTCTGTTTTAAATTTATTTAATGATGTAGCTTCCACAGCTTTCTGGGGCAGCAAATTCCACAAACCTACCACCCTCTGAGTGAAGAAGTTTCTCCTCATCTCAGTTTTGAATGAGCAGCCCCTTATTTTAAGATTATGCCCCCTAGTTCTAGTTTCACCCATCATTGGGAACATCCTCACCGCATCCACCCGATCAAGCCCCTTCACAATCTTATATGTTTCAATAAGATCGCCTCTCATTCTTCTGAACTCCAATGAGTAGAGTCCCAATCTACTCAACCTCTCCTCATATGACCACCCCCTCATCCCCGGGATTAACCGAGTGAACCTTCTTTGTACTGACTCGAGAGCAAGTATGTCTTTTCTTAAGTATGGACACCAAAACTGTATGCAGTATTCCAGGTGCGGCCTCACCAATACCTTGTACAACTGCAGCAATACCTCCCTGTTTTTATATTCCAACCCCCTAGCAATAAAAGCCAACATTCCATTGGCCTTCTTGATCACTTGCTGCACCTGCATACTAACTTTTTGAGTTTCGTGCACCAGGACCCCCAGATCCCTTTGTACTACAGTACTTTCCAGTTTCTTGCCATTAAGATAATAACTTGCTCTATGATTTTTCCTGCCAAAGTGCATAACCTCACACTTTCCAGTATTGTATTCCATCTGCCAAATCTCTGCCCACTTACTTAGCCTGTCTATGTCCCTTTGCAGGTTTTTTATGTCCTCCTCACTCACTACTTTCCGTCCCATCTTTGTATCATCTGCAAACTTTGATATGTTACACTCGGTCCCCTCCTCCAAATCGTTAATGTAGATTGTAAAGAGTTGGGGACCCAGCACTGACCCCTGCGGAACACCACTAGTTACTGGTTGCCAATCTGAGAACGAACCATTTATCCCAACTCTCTGCTTTCTGTTAGAGAGCCAATCCTCCACCCATGCCAGAATATTACCCCCAATCCCGTGATTTTTTATCTTGAGCAATAATCTTTTGTGTGGCACCTTGTCAAATGCCTTTTGGAAGTCTAAATACACTACGTCCACTGGTTCCCCTTTATCCACCCTGTATGTTACTTCCTCAAAAAACTCAAGCAAATTTGTTAAACATGATTTCCCCTTCATGAAACCATGCTGAGTTTGCCCTATTAAATTATGTTTATCCAAATGTCCCGTTACTGTCTCCTTAATAATGGACTCTAACATTTTACCAACCACAGATGTTAGGCTAACAGGTCTATAGTTTCCAGCCTTCTGCCTACTACCCTTTTTAAATAAGGGTGTTACATTAGCAGTTTTCCAATCTGCCGGGACCTTTGCTGAGTCCAGTGAGTTTTGGAAAATTATTACCAATGCATCCACAATCCCTACCGCTACTTCCCTCAAGACCCTGGGATGCAAGCCATCAGGTCCAGGGGATTTATCCGCCTTGAGTCCCATTATTTTACCAAGTACCACTTCCTTAGTGATTTTAATTGTATTTAGTTCCTCCCCCCCTAGAGCCCCCTGTTTGTCCAGTGTTGGGATATTCTTAGTGTCCTCTACTGTAAAGACTGATACAAAATAATTGTTCAGTGTTTTTGCCATCTCCATGTTTCCCACCATTAATTCCCCGGTCTCATCCTCTAAGGGACCAACATTTACTTTAGCCACCCTTTTTCTTTTTATATAACTATAGAAACTTTTACTGTCTGTTTTTATATTTTTTGCTAATTTACTTTCATAATCTATCTTCCCTTTCTTAATCAATCTTTTTGTTATTTTTTGCTGTCTTTTAAAGACTTCCCAATCTTCCATCCTCCCACTAGATTTGGCTACCTTATATGCCCTTGTTTTTAGTCGGATACTATCCTTAATTACTTTACTTAGCCACGGATGGCTATCTTTTCTTTTACACCCTTTTTTCCTCAGTGGAATATATTTTTCTTGGAAGTTGTAAAATAACTCCTTAAATGTACACCACTGGTCATGTACCGTCTTACCCTTTAATCTATTTTCCCAGTCCACTCTAATTAATTCCGCTCTCATACCTTCATAGTCTCCTTTATTCAAGCTCAGCACGCTTGTTTGAGATCCAACCTTCTCACCCTCTAATTGAATATGGAACTCAACCATGTTATGGTCACTCATTCCAAGGGGATCCTTTACTAGGACATTTTTAATTAATCCTGTCTCATTACACAGGACCAAATCTAAGGTTGCTTGCCCCCTGGTCGGTTCAGTTACATACTGCTCAAGAAACCCATCCCTAATACACTCAATGAACTCTTCAAGGCTGCTCTGCCCAATTTGATTTGTCCAGTTAATATGATAATTAAAATCCCCCATAATTATAGCTGTTCCCTTATTACAAGCCTCAACTATTTCCTGATTAATACTCCGTCCAACAGAGTTGCAACTGTTCGGAGGCCTATAGACTACACCCACTAGTGTTTTTTTCCCCTTATTATTCCTTACCTCCACCCAAACTGTTTCACTATCCTGCTCCTTTGACCCAATATCATTTCTCTTTATTATAGTGATTCCTTCCTTTATTAACATAGCCACCCCACCTCCTCTCCCTTCCTGCCTGTCCTTCCTGATTGTTAAATAACCTGGTATGTTTAATTCCCAGTCATGGTCACCCTGCAGCCATGTTTCTGTAATGGCCACAAGATCATACCCATATGTCATTATTTGTGCCGTTAACTCATTCATTTTGTTACGTATGCTACGTGCATTCAGATAAAGAACTTTCAAATATGTTTTGTAACACTTAGTTCCTGTTTTTTCCCTTTTTAGTACTTTACTTTTTACTCCATACCTTCTGTCCCTTCCTGACACATTCTGTTTTTTAATTCCCCCACTGCTACCTAAGTCTATGACCTTCTCTGTTGTCATTTCTATGATTTGCTCTCTAGAAACCTCCCCCCCACTAATTAGTTTAAAGCCCTCTCTACAGCCCTAGTTATATGATTCGCCAGGACTCTAGTCCCAGCACTGGCCAAGTGGAGTCCGTCCCAACAGAACAGCTCCCTCCTGTCCCAGTACTGGTGCCAGTGTCCCAAGAAGCAAAACCCATTTCTCCCACACCAGTCTTTGAGCCACGCATTTAACTCTTTAATTTTATTTATCCTAGCCAAATTCGCTCGTGGCTCAGGTAATAACCCAGAGATTATTACCCTTGAGGTTCTGTTTTTTAATTTGACCCCTAGCTGCTCATACTCCTTTAACAGAACCGTCTTCCTTGTCCTATCTACGTCGTTTGTACCAACATGGACCACGACAACTGGATCCTCCCCCTCCCACTGCAAGTTTCTTTCCAGCCCAGAAGAGATGTCCTTAACCCTGGCACCAGGCAGGCAACACAGCCTTCGGGACTCCTGCTCTTGACTGCAGAGAACCCTATCTATCCCCCTAATGATACTATCCCCTACCACTACAACATTTCTTTTTACTCCCTCCACTTGAATGGCCCCCTGTACCACGGTGCTGTGGCCAGGTTGCTCATCCTCCCTGCAGTCCCCGCTCCCGCCCTCACAGGGAGTAAGAACCTCGATCCTGCTGGACAAGAACAAGGGCTGCGTCTCCTTCAACACTACATCCTGGATCCCTGTACCTTCCTCACTCGTAGTCACACCGTCCTGTCCCTGACCATGGACTACATCTGCAGTAATTAACTTCATAGGTGTGACCATCTCCTGAAACATAGAGTCCAGGAACTTCTCCCCCTCCCTGATGTGTCGCAGTGTCCGAAGCTCGGTCTCAAGCTCCATAACATGGAACTTGAGTTCCTCTAGCAGCAAACACTTGTCGCAGATGTAATCACCGTTAGCCTCAATGGGGTTCAACGGCTCCCACATCTCGCAACAGTAACACATCACCTGCTCCATTCTATATAATTAATTTAATTTCTTATTATTAGTTATGAAGACCCTGCCTGGATATATATGATAATATCACACCACTATTCAATAGGACTTACCAACTTAAAGGTATGAAAGAGAAGAGAAGGAAGAAAACCAACCAACCAGCTGATCACCAACCTCCTCCTTGAATACTGTCTGTGGAGCCTGTTTGGTTGACTCGTCTCGCTGCTCCGCCTCCGCAGTGATGTCTAAGCCTGGGAGTGGGGAACAAAACAGAGCAAAAAACACACCCTCACCTCCCACTTATCCGAACTCTCCCACTTAGCAAAACTCCAACAGCACTCAATGCACAAAGCACTCCGTGCACCGCACTAGCCCCTCCCCTTTTATACCCGGATTCTACTTCCTGTTTAAACTGCCCAAGAGTTTAAAAAACCCTTAAAAAATTAAACTTACTTCAAATAATTGACTTCTTAACACACTAAGGCACACACAAGACAGTCACTAAGAGAATGCATAAGGGTGATGAGTTGATTTCTTGATGTCATATTGGATGGATAGTTGTATAAAGTTGGATTGGAAGGCTTGCTTTGTGGTGGCTTTTATTTCAGCATTGTGGCCAAGAGGACGCTGTGATGGTCAATAACAGGGAAGGTAAGATGTGGGGCTAATGTTGAAAGTGGAATTGAATTTGTGGGCACTGGTACCGCTGGCAGATGCTTCCATCCTGGATATCCCAGTCAGAAAGGGGCTGTTATGGGTTGTATCCTTCCTTCTGCTTCCTCCTCTTCGGCTTCTTCCTCTTCTGTGTCTTTCTCTTCCCTCTGTAAGCGGATGCTGTAAATCTGAAGTGACAGCATAAAATATTGGAAATACTTAGCTGGTCAGGCAGCATCTCGACCTGTGACATAGGGCTGGATTTTGATACTGGAGGCGTGTAGGAGGCGGGACTACAACTTTTGGGGTTGTAGTCCCGCCTCCATCGAGTTGTGTCCAACCCACTCGATTTTCCCTTGATTTACCTAGTGTGCTTAGGACCCAGTGCTGCATACAGTGCTTGGGTCGAAGTTTGGAGTGGTGACGTTAAGTCGGCATTGCACGTCGATTGATATCACTGCCGCCAGTTTTTTGCCAGGGCGCTGCCAGTTACCGGCAGCGCAAAGGGAGTGAGCAAAATGGCGGCTGCTGCGGGACCCGCCATCAGCTACTGAAAGAGCGCCGGCTGCCATTTTTTGCCATTTCATGGCGGTGCGGAGTGGCGGTAAGTGGATGAATTTCTAGACGAAAATTTCTTCTAATTTCCAGTTATCGATTAAAGGGGGTGGGGTCAATATATGATTGGATTTTCTCTTCCTAATTAGTCACATTAAATGTTTTAAATAATAAATATATATATTTAATCGTATAACTAATTTTTATACAGAAAAAAATACTTGTGTTGTGTTACAGGGGGTCGGTGGAATTTTCATAACAACCCAGCAGTATTTGTGAACTGCAAGAGCTTCCACTCGCTTAACGTGCAGCTGGTGTGTAAGCACAGGAAGAGCATCATGCATGTGTGCGCCAAGTTCCCTAGCAGTTACCATGACTCATTCATCCTGCGCCAGTCCACAGTGCCTCAGCTCTTCACTCCGCCAAATGACCTTTCCAGATGGCTCTTTGGAAACATAGGCTATCCCTTGAAGACGTGACTAATGATGCCAATGAGGAGGCCATCAAACGAGTCTGAGGAGCGCTACAATCAGAGCCACATTTCCACCAGAAGTGTAATTGAGCAAACAATAAGGTTGCTCAAAATGCGCTTCAGATGCCTGGACAGATCTGGTGGAGCCCTTCAGTACGCACCAGCCAGGGATTCGAGAATCATTGTGGTCTGCTGTGCCCTGCACAACATTACACTGCAACGGGGATTAGTGCTGCCTGAGGAACAAGTCAGAGAGTGCACAACCTCTTCAGAGGAGGAGGAAGAAGAGTCGAATGAGTTTGTAGATGAGGAACGCCTGGAGGCGGCTGACCCAGTGCGACCAGCACGTGAGCACATTGCTGCCCGTCAGGCAAGGGATGGCCTAATCCATGCCAGATTCAACTAACTTTAGGCATCACAGACATGTGGCTGCCACATGCACATGAAGGTTTGCATGACCCCACTTCCACACCATAGAGCAGCCCTCCAATGACTGTGCATTCCTAGTTCTTTCACCACTATTGCTTCAGATGAAAGGCGCCCTCACCCCTCTCTGTGCCACTTCCAATTGTGAGCACACATAGGGCAATGCTTTGAAACTTCACATGACATTACTTTATTACAATAAAATAAAAGAACACAAACGTTACACTGATTTATATGAAAGCACCCAAGTGACTACCCTTGTGACTATTTGTGTGTTAGCTTTCTCTTCTGCATGGTGCTCCCCCTGTGGCTTCAGCAGATGTAGAGGAAGCTGCTCACTTCCCTGCTGCACCTGCTTAGATGCCTTTGGTGGTCATCCTCTGGGTTTTGGGGCCTGTGAGGGCCCTGCCAAATTCTGCTCTTCCTGTGGCTGTGCAGGGGCAGACTCGGCCATCACTGTTCGGGGAGGCATTTGGGGCTCTGACTGAGGGGTGGGCAATGGGATGGCAGTGTGAGCGCTTGGAGAGGAGTCCACACTTCCATTTCCCCTCCCACCACCATCCCTCTCATGGGCCACCCGCACTTCTCTGCCAGCAAGTTGGAGCAAGCTGGCAAGCACCTTGCTGCACATCAGTAGGACCATGATGATGACAATGGTTCTAAGACCCAGATTTAAGTCTCTCGAGACAACAAGACCCTGATCAGGCCTTGTAGAACTTAAATCAGAACTCCCTCAATATACCATTGAGGTCTAGAAATTTCTTATAAAGTTCATATTAAACCCTAACCGAGGTTAGGTCCTGACGAAATATTAAACCCTAACCGAGGTTAGGTCCTGAAGAAGTGGCAAACCCTGTCAGAATTGGCCAAGTCTTTTTATTAAAAAATTCAAATGATTGCTTTATTAGGGGAAATAATCCTATCCCTGTACCTCCACAAAACCAAGTGATAATTTTTGAAATAGAAGGCTTTGATGCCGAAGGAGCTGTTAGAACTCATGGCACAATTAATGTTGATCACCAGAACCAGGGGATACAGAATATCCTGTGGGATAATCAAACAAATACTCCAAATCCACTAAATTCCTTAATGATAAGGTGCACACCTGCACAATTGGGAGGCCTAATGAATGGTGCCCAACAAGGTGGTGGCAACCATGGCCGAATAGCAGGACCCGGAGCAGCCTATGCTCCTGGGGGCCATGGATTCTGGTTAAGGTGGCAAACTCATGATGAAATAAATGACAACAATCTTCGAGAAAACTATAGACAGCTTAGAATCCATTATAATCAATGCCGACAGGCATTAGCTCACCCTTATTTAAATGCTGGAGGTGCAATGAATAATGGCCCAGTAAGCCAACACCAGCAACTACAAATTGCACCCCTAGGTCAAGTAAACCTGAGCTCTAGCTACACAATGTGTGGTAGACCGGGAAACACCAGCCAGGAAAAAACCTGCTGGATTCTAATGAACCTTGATAAATTGGAAACCTGTTGCCAAGATTGGAATGCTCAACACCTGAGGTAACTACTGCAAATGATACTAAATTCAGACTTAATACCCCCATTAAACTAGTGCAACAACTGGGTTCAAATATACACTTATGTTCTCACGGCAACTCAGGGAGGGCATGTAATGGGTTCCATAAAGGAAATACTCACTAATATGGCCACAACTAAAGGGCTGGTAGCTGCCTACAGATTAGGCAAAGTATTTACACAGGATAATTGGGACATTGTTCATGGTTGCCTGGCCAATCAATATCAAAATACCGCCCTCAAACTTGCCTGTGAGGGTGCTCTAAATGATTATCGAGATAACCAACAAAGATGGGATAATGTCAATCGCATTATCCAATTAAATCATGACCTCTTAGGTCTACCCCAAACTAAACCTATAATGAGATCAGAAACTACGGATAAAAAAAACAGAGAAGGTACCTTTGGTACTCAGAAAGAAGAACTGTATAGACCCAAGTCTCAAGTCCACCCCGCCCAGACACAAACTCATGGCTCGGGACCCCCAAGAGGGTATTCCAAAAGGTTTACACCCCCAACCCGCCCACAATATGAAACAGATTTTGCCCCAGAAAGATGGGATAGACAAGGGGCTAGACCTCGAAAGGAAAGTGAAGGACAGTGGACTCCCTATGGGGACAGCTTTTATACTGGCCAAAACTATCAAAGAGCCATGGGAGGGTACCGAGAAAACTGAAATTGGGATCAAAAAGATTTCCGGCAGAACCAACGTCCACCTCAACAGGAGGATCGTCAAGAAAGTAAACGGTCCAACAAACCCCTTCAGGGATCTGGAAAACATGAAATCCCCAAGAGGGAGGAACAAAAATCAATAAAAATAGTTAAAGATAAAGCAGCAAATGAAGCTCAGGATCCTGAGGATGATCAATCCCAGGATTGAAGGCCTGGCACCCAGGCAGGACCTCTTGAATTCCCCTATGCCCTGGCAACCTTGCCCACAAACACAAAAGTGAAAGCCCTGTTTGATACGGGAGCTGATTACACTGTAATGGATCCTGCAATTATAAAAACTAAGTGGACAGGTTTGGGAAGTCCAATTTGTAAAAAATCATTAGGGGAATTCACACAAGACAAAACCAAAATAATTAATTTTTATACGATACCTATTACTATATGTGGAATAACGGTGACCCTAGATGTAGGACTGATACCACAATTGGCCTGTTCCCTCATTATAGGACAACCAAACATGAAAGAGTACCGTAAAATTGCAATCAGACATGTAGCAGCATCCACAGACCAGGATGACAGGGAAAAACATGTTCAAACACAGCTTGATTAAATTTGTCCAAAAGGGGAGGCAAAGACCTCCTCGAGCAAATCATTAATAGATAATACCCTTATCTACAACGCCATCCAAATCAATGTACAAAGATAAAGCATCTCTCCATCATGGAGGATGATGATACGGAGGAGGGAATCAGACAAATACCTATGAGATCACTTACAGAATCCCATCAAGTTATTTACTGTGATGGATCGTCAATGACGATTAAAAAAGAGACATCCCAACAATCCTCAGCTGGGATGGGGATAGTAGTAAGGATCTTTCGAGGTTCCTATTCTTTTAATCCAGAAGAATTACTGTCTATACCCCTTGGCCATAAGACAGCGCATATTATGGTATGCTTTAGAGAAAGCAGACCTTATTAAACCCATACAGTGGGAAGATATTCTCCGTTCGAGAATGGAGAAAAAGAATTGTCAGGTGATTCATGTAAACGGGCATACCACTGGGACAGTATACTCAAAAGGAAACCGCCTTGCAGACGAACAAGCGAAACGTTCGGTCTGCATGACATCCCCTCGAGAGGGGCCTGCCAATGTTAATGTAATCACTAGGGCAGAACGGCAGAACGGGCAGCTAATCAGGATGAGGAACTGATTCAGCTATTAGACCCGACAAAAGAGAATCCACCAGGATATCCACCAAAGTACTTTTACTTGGCAACCCCTACGAGTATTGTACTAGTTAGGTTGCCCAAAGGAAACCGAGAGGTACCCCCGAGACACAAACGAGAACAGCTTGTTAAAAAAAAAGCTCACGAGGGCATAAGTCAAGCACATTGTGGTGCCAGAACAACTTTCTGCAAATTGACCCCCTTATATTGGTGGCCAGGCATGCTTAAGGCCTGTAAAACATACGTGGCAAATTGTGAGCCATGCTATTTAACCAATAAGTCATCACTAATTAAGCCACCACCATTGGCTCCTGTGAAAGCTGATGAGCCAATGGGAAAATTCTTAATTGACTTTATTTGACCACTTCCCCCATCTTTGGATATAGACATGTTCTCGTTTGTGTAGATGGGTGCACTTCCTTCTGCTGGCTGGTCCCCCCAAAAACTGTTTCGGAAAACGCATTCGCCAGGGCTATTTCTGATATAATTACCGTAGCTGGTGCACCCAAAATCTTACACTCCGATAAAGGCGGAGCCTTTGTATCTAAGGTCTTCAAAGACTACTGCGAACAAAGGGGGATTGGGTTAGAGCACAGCACGCCACGTCGTCTGCAATCAGCGGGGCTGGTGGAACGTAAAAACCAGGAAGTAATAAAGCTATTGGTCAAACTGTTGAGAATCAGGGGGAATAAGTGGACCACCATCATTCTGAAGGTGTGGCTATCACTCAATAATGTGCCCACATCTGCATCAGGGACAGTGACCCCTAAAAAACTCCATATTATCTGATGTATGGGGTTGAGATGCATACACCGCTTCCCATGGTTCTTTTATTGCCTCTACACACTCTGAGTCCTTGACCCGAAAGTGACAGTTAAAAAAAAGAAGTAACAAAGGAAATTCATCGAATTTATCAGAGGATAAGGGAAGCAAATAGGCAGAAAAAATTGAAAAATAAAGCATGGCAACCCATAGTAGGAGAATGGGTACAGGAAAAGAAGTTTGAGCAAAAACAGGTTTAAGACTGAAGTGGAAAAAACCTGTTCAAATACATTCTGTCATTAATGAAAGAACAGTTCAAATACATATTAACCAGCCGAATGGCAAGCATGTTCTTAAAACTGTCTCTATAGACAATATCAAAAGATGTCCTGAAGGATACCGAAAAGGAGGAACAATACAAGGTGCAGTCATACACTGCCTTTCAAGACCCAGCTTGGAGCACGACACAGGAAATGGATGCGATCGAATTACTGACGACGGTCAGTCAGATGGTGTCGCCGGCTCTTCCACACTTTGCTTGGCAACGCATCAGGAATTGGATTTGCGAAAAGCAACAACCGAAACAAGGAAAGATCAATGAGTTACTTCAGTGAAGGAGGAAGACACCATGGATAAAGAAGGAATCAACTGAGTGCCTGGCAAGGCCTTTACGACAACACGCATCTGTACACACACCGGATTGAAGGAACAGCGTGTCAAGCTTCAACTAGTTTCAACTGACGTTTCCTTGACTTGTATGAATAACTCACCTCTACGGAACATACATCTGCTGATTGGACATTCTAAGTATATGTTGTTTCGCTCATTGCATGACTATGTACTTATCATCCTTTTAAATTGTGTACAATTTAAAATAAGGTAAAACATTGTCCTAGGATGACTTCAAAGGAATTTTCATGTAGCACACGATTGTGCACCTCGGGAAATTAATATGCTATTGTAACCTCATAAGGAATATTGACCAAACTCTGTCTGGATGTTCGAGCTCATTTTTTGGTCAAGAAGGGGGTGTGAAGGAATAAGCCATATTTCAGAAAAATACACCATCATATGAACAGAATTCTGATTTTATTAATACATGATATACTGGGTTTAAAAATCTAAAGTCGCAATGACACAAGCTGTGCAAACAGGCTTTTGAGATAAGATGAAGTGTTAACACACAAGCTTTTGAAATGGGAATTGGTTAAAAATACTAAAACAATGGCCCTATTGAAATAGCAGTTTGGCGCTTCCAGAAGGTCTGGAGTTTGGGAGAAACACAATGGAATGACCCAAGTAAAGTGTTAAAAACTAAGGGGGAAAAATTTGGCATCGCCCCATTTGGGGCGCCATTATCGGCCGTGCGCAAAGTTTAGCGCCTGGCGCTAATTATCGCCTCCGACAGCAAACTTGGCTTTTATCGCCCCTGGAGGTGATTGGAGCGCTAAATCAGGCGCTTCACACCTGTCTTAAGGTGCAAAGGCCGAGGAGCAAGGCTCTACCTCAGAGCGCTGGCGAAGCAAGGAAGGACAAATCAAAATAAACCTGCAAAGTGTTGCTCAGTACTCAAAACTCCTTCACACAGCGTTGAATCTCTCCAGAAGTCTCTCTCTCTCTCTCTCTCTCTCTCAGAATGCATGGTGCAAAAATGTCACCGACAAAAAAAGGCAGGAAGCGGTCGCCTTTAAATAGTGCTCCCCTAGTCCCTTTCTGACAGCATAATGCTCCCCTCAACCTGTCGTTGCTAGCGGCGGGCGGTAAAGCAGGAGGCGCCACTCAATATCCAGTCCGGGGTACTAACGGGGCATTGCGCACTCGACTGACGTCACGATCTGCCGGCGCAGGAGATCGTGGTGGTAGTGTTTAGCGCTGCCACAAAATGTCCAGTTAATTTCGTGAGCGGTGCAAACATCGCCATGCCCGCGTGCTATTTCCTTTGCGCCCCATTAGCGCCCTCTTAAGGCACTAACGGGAGGCGCAAACAACTGAATTTTTCCCCCTAACACTTCGAACAGGAACACAGAATATTAAAAAACCATGTGCCTTTGTAAAAGTAACATCAATGAAACAGGAAACACGATTATAATATAATCAACTAAGATGGCTAGGAAAACAAACACCCTAGTTGAAGTGTCTTTAATTTACATGTTGTAAATATGATACCAACAGAACACTTTGAAGATATGACTTCAATAGATGCACCAAGCAATCACATGGTTTTTGTATTGAACTTGGAACACCACGGAGACAGGAGTCTGTGGTTGTAACCAGTTAAGGTGGTTTTAGAATTGAATGGAAGCCCTTCAATAAGAATGGCATCAAAGAGATAAATCTGTAATAACAATTTTATATGATAAGTTTTTGCAACACCTAAAGGTAGAGACATAATTATGCATGCAGCAGCTAAATTGACAGTAAGAATAGAAAAAAGTCAACAGGAAGATGACTAGAGATAATTAGCTTACATCAGCAGAAGACTTCAAAGGATAAACCACTAAAAAAAAGGTATAAAACAGAGCTTTTCAAGTAGACAGTCAGAAGTCGCTGGAAAGGAGCAAAGTGATTCTCTCAACTTCAGAGGCATGCTCTATAAGTTTTTAACTCTGAGTCTCAGGGATCAAGGTACTTTTAACTTGATTTTGGTGGATATTCTGGATTAGAATTAAGAATAAGAAATGTACAAAGTTAAGATTTGAGAATAAGGATCTCTGAGGATAAGAAATGTAAGCTATTTGTTTTTGAACTGTTAAAGTTGCGATTGACTCACAACCTGTTAACTGTATGTCGGCTCTTAAATAAATCTATATATTTTTAGAATTGTCTCAAGTAGTATTTCTGTATCAAACGCGTGAATTCAATTTCTGTACCCTCTTTTTTAAGGAGTTGCAGAATTCTGGGGGGTATTCCAGACCCTCATAATATCTGGAAGGTTACAATCTAGTTAAACTTATTAAAAGTGCTATCCGAAGGACGGTAACATCTTCACTTTGTTCCTTTCCTTTAGGGAGAGATAGTCTGAACCTTTAGACCCAATTAAGCGTCTTATAGAATTCGGCTATCTTTAACTTTAGTTGAAGGTGAACGTCTGGGGAATACGCCTGATCTGGGGTAGCCCAAAAAGGGCTAGGACTAGTAGTAATCCCTTCAATGAGGACCCGTGTCTGTGCTGACATTCCTCATAACAAGGATATCCATGAACCTCTGGTTTCTCTCCTCGATAGATGCCCATCTAACCTCCATAGCTGACCATCTATTTAGAAGTGCTACCATATTCTCCTGTGTCTGGCGATTTATGTCCTCCATGGAGGTTGCCATCCATGGCCTCCATGGCGGGACCTACATTTGCCAGTGCCTGCACCATGGTGCTGCTCATATTTGAGATGGATTCCTCCATTCTCTGCATACTCGCAGTGACCATGGTTGCTAACCCAGTCAGAGCCTCCTGCCCTTGTTCCTGAAGCTCCAGCACTGCTCTCTTTCTGGATGGCCCCAGAGGCACAGCGTCTACATGCAGCAGAGCAGAGCTAGGAGCACCTTGTGGCCTCCGACGAGGACTCTCCACTGCTTTCCCTGTCTCCACCATCTGCTCTTGCTCACTTGTGAGCTGTGATACACCAGGTGACAACACTACTCTATCTCACGTTGGACCCACCGAGGTGTGCGTCTCTGCGCTGGTGCTGGGTGCGCTCATTTCTGCTGATGCTGCTCCCTCAGAGGCTGGAGGTTCCTCTGAAGAGTCGTCCGGCTCTTCCTCCTGGACAGTAGGGAGGGGGCCTCTTGATGGTCCTGTGGGAGAGTAAAGACATGAATTAGACATGTGATATCCCATTGTGCACATGATGAGCGTTCAATTTCTAGGAACATCAGATCCCAATCACTCCTGAATGCCAAATAAGATATTTGGAGAATAATCCTGTCACCAGGTTGTTCGACTGAGCCCACCTCTCCATCCCCCACTTCAAGCTCCTCAGCACCTCCAACAATGTGCACAGCTGAGTCCTCAGCATGGTTAAGCTGTGCCACGAATGGTGGTCCTCCTCCTGTTCTCTCCCTCTCCCTCTTATTGTGGGATCTCTTTTCCTGCAATGAGGGGTAGAAGTGCAGTTTCAGTGAGAGTGTAAAGAATGGATAGGATAGATGTTTAGAGGGACACTATGATGGAGTGAGGTGCTAATACCAATTTCCCTCCTTGTGAGTTGTTAGTTGTCATGGCATAGCATTGAGAATGAGTGTGAAGGTGCATAGTAAGATGGGGATGTGATTCTGTACATAGGGAGAGAAGGATGTTGGGGTGAGTTAGGATGTGTAGGAGTAGGGTTGGCAATGCAGAGTGATGGGGGTGTGAAGACAGGCACAGCAGAATGAAGTTAAGTGAGCTGTTATACTCACTTTTGCTGAACGCAAGAGATCATTGAACCTCTTTCTACATTGGACCCAGGTGTGTGTACAGATAGACCTCGCACTCACCTCCTCAGCTATTTGCAGCCAGGCTGCCTTGGTGTGCTGAGGAGGCTTCCTTCTTCCATCAGAAGGGAACATTATCACCTTGCGCCCTCTTACTCCCTCCACAAGAACATGGAGGGAGTCATCATCAAAGCGGGGAGCAGCCTTTGTTCTAGGTGCAGTCATCTCTGCAACCACCAGTACTCAGGAGCATCAAAATGTAAATGAAAGCCAAAGGGGACATGGCCCCCTTAAATACAACTGCTTCAAATACATCATCACAGGCGAGCAGCAGACCCGCACCCACTGATTTGGCTGGGTAATGCGCACAGCAGGCATAATAAGCCCAATCTACTCAAAATCGTTAGCGCAGAGCGGATGGAACCGGCAGTGGGTCCAGAACCCGTCAAACACCTAACCCAACGCGAACCCGCCTCCGGATGGAAAATCCAGCCCATTATCCAACATAGCTCTTAAGATACCCTGCACAAACTAGCTAGTACCTTTAGCAATCCTTTTATTAAGTTTATCTAATTTCAAGCATCCCAGAGTACTAAAAGAGATAGCCATGGAAATAGTGGATGCATTGGTTGTCATCTTCTAAAATTCTATAGATTATGGAACAGTTACTGCAGATTGGAGGCTGGCAAATGTAATCCCACTATTTAAAATAGGAGGGTGAGAGAAAACTGGGAACTATAGACCGTTTAGCCTAACATCAGGGAAAATGCTAGAGTCTATTATGAAAGATGTGATAACAGGACACTTAGAAAATATCAACGGGATTGGACAAAGTCAACATGGATTTATGAAAGGGAAATCGTGTTTGACAAACCTACTGGAGTTTTTTGAGGATGTAACTGGTAGAATAGATAAGGGAGAACCAGTGGATGTGGTGTATTTGGATTTTCAGAAGGCCTTTGATAAAGTCCCACATAAGAGGTTAGTGTGCAAAATTAAAGCACATGGAATTGGGGGTAATATACTGGCATGGATTTAAAATTGGTTAACAGACAGGAAACAGAGAGTAGGAATAAATGGGACTTTTTTCGGGGTGGCAGGCAGTGACTAGTGGGGTACCGCAGGGATCAGTGCTTGGGCCCCAGCTATTCACAATATATATCAATGATTTGGATGAGGGAACCAACTGTAATATTTCCAAGTTTGCTGATGTCATGAAACTAGGTGGGATTGTGAGTTGTGAGGAGGATGCAAAGAGGCTTCAAGGCGATTTAGACAAGTTGAGTGAGTGGGCAAATACATGGCAGATGCAGTATAACATGGATAAATGTGAAGTTATCCACTTTGGTAGAAAATACAGAAAGGCAGAGTTTTATTTAAATGGTGATAGATTGGGAAATGTTGATGTACAAAGGGACCTGGGTGTCCTTGTACACCAGTCACTGAAAGCAAACATGCAGGTGCAGAAAGCAGTTTGGAAGGCAAAGATATGTTGGTCTTCATTGTAAGAGGATTTGAGTACAGGAGCAAGGATGTCTTACTACAGTTATACAGGGCCTTGGTGAGACCACACCTAGAGTACTGTGTGCAGTTTTGGTCTTCTTACCTAAGTAAGGATATACTTGCCATAGAGGAAGTGCAGCAAAGGTTCACCAGACTGATTCCTGGGATGGCTGGACTGTCGTATGAGGAGAGATTGGGTTGACTAGGCCTGTATTTACTAGAGTTTAGAAGAATGAGAGGAGATCTCATTGAAACGTATAAAATTCTGACAAGGCTAGACAGACTGGCTGCAGGGAGGATATTTCCCCTGGCTGGGGGGTCGAGAACGAGGGGTCACAGTCTCAGGATACGGGGTAGGACATTTAGTACTGAGATGAGGAGAAATTTCTTCACTCAGTGGGTGGGGAACCTGTGGAATTCTCTACCACAGAAGGCTGTGGAGGCCAAGTCAGTGAATATATTTAAGAAGGAGTTAGATAGATTTCTAGACACAAAAGACATCAAGGGGTAAGGGGAGATTGCAGGAATATGGTATTGAGATAGAGGGTCAGCCATGATCACATTGAATGGTGGAGCAGGCTCGATGGGCTGAATGGCCTACTCCTGCTCCTATTTTTCTATGTTTAATGGCCTTTGCCAAAATCCTTTTAAGGAAACTAAAGCAACTTTTCCAGATGGCTCCAACTGGGCTAAATCCATAATAGAGACTAATTTTATTTTTAAGTCTGAGAATTGCAATTTTATGATGCAAATTGCAGGATTTGCAATTAGTGAATTTTCTATCACAATGCTGACCATATAATTCTGCATGGGAGAAGATTAGTCAAGTAAATCTACTGGAAAGCTATTATTCTGGTCTACAATCTCAGCAAGTCTCCAATAAGTTTTCTAAATGAATCCTCTTAATATTATTACTAAAATAATATATACCTTAAAGGGAGGATATGAACAATTTTGAAAATGATTGAAGTCTCCTTAATCTAATTGAAAATCCAAATAATAGTTTAAGCCCTTACTGTAAAGATTTATCAATTCCCTTTAGGTGTTATTTCTTCTGAGACTTAAAATAAACCACTTATTAAATTATAGCTCTGCATGAAGAGTATATTTTTAGGCTTATGTCGTAAGTTGAATTACTGGTTCCTGCCTGATAGAAGCATGTTCATTTATAAAAAAAATTAATTAATAGGCCATTTGCCTTCAGGCACTTGCTTTGTATTGTACTGAAAAAAACTGTTTCATTCCCATCATTTCATTAATGTTTCATTAATAGTAGCAGTAGTTTATTACAAAGCTATATCTTTTGCTACATATTTAATTTGTTAAATATCAGAGGTCTCTCTGATTAGCATATAAACTAAATTCACAATCACCGTGACATCATTGACATAATGGTCTGTACTTGAATTTTAGTGCTTACTTTCCAACAGGAAGTGTACTGGCATAGTCTGGTCTTTTTTATTGAAATTAATAGCAATGGGGATGACATTTCCAGTATATACAATTTGCCAAATAACATGGTTAGCCTTGAATATGATTTCTGAATGGAAACAAATACTTCCTTTCTTGCAAACCTATGTTGAGTAAAGCAATGTCACCTAAAGCTGCTGCCAGTATGGAATACTTTATTGAACAAGTAATTCTCTTATTAATCTTTGATAGTACAGCTAGAAATATCAGCTGCACAGCTAATATTATAACCTGCTCCATCATTCATTTATTTTTGCTGATAGTAAAATAAATACTATATATCCCATTGAAGTGATGAGTTTTGTCACTATTAGGATTAATCTAGTGTTGTCGAATTAGAAACTAAAGAACCAACATTGTTTGATGTGTCTATTCTGTATGTGTTATTCTCAATCTTAATGAACGGGAAAGAGGAGCTATGGGTTAAGATCTGTTTTCATACACTGATTACATTTATATGTAAAAAGCTTTAAACCCTATCACCAAGAGAGTTTCAAACATTTAATTAGTGAAAGGAAAATAAAACAAAGAAAATATGATTTGATATTCAATATGATATTCTGGCAGTGGGTAACGCATAAATTTGTATTTTAAAAAAATTAATTTTTATGTGATGTGGGCGTCGCTGGCATGGCCAGCATTTATTGCCCATCCCTAATTGCCCTTGAGAAGGTGGTGGTTCTTGAACCGCTGCAGTCCGTGTGGTGAAGGTACTCCCACAGTGCTGTTAGGTAGCGAGTTCCAGGATTTTGACCCAGCGATGATGAAGGATCGGCGATAAACTTCTCAGTCAGGATGGTGTGTGAATTTATGGGGAACTTGGAGGTGGTGGTGTTCCCATGCGCCTGCTGCCCTTGTCCTTCTAGGTGGAAGGGGTTGCGGGTTTAGGAGGTGCTGCTGAAGAAGCCTTGGCAAGTTGCTGCAGTGCATCTTGTAGATGGTACACACTGCAGCGATGGTATGCCAGTGGTGGAGGGAGTGAATGTTTAAGGTGGTGGATGGGATGCCAGTCAAGCGAGCTGCTTTGTCCTGGATGGTGTCGAGCTTCTTGAGTATTGTTGGAGCTGCACTCATCCAGGCAAGTGGAGAGTATTCCATCACACTCCTTACTTGTGCCTTGTAGATGGTGGAAAGGCTTTGGGGAGTCAGGAGAATACCTAGCTTCTGACCTGCTCTTGTTACCACAGTATTCATGTGGCTGGTCCAGTTAAGTTTCTGGTCAATGGTGACCCCCAGGATGTTGTTGGTGGGGGATTCGGCGATGGTAATGCCATTGAATGTCAAAGGGAGGTCGTTAGACTCTTGCTTGTTGGAGATAGTCATTGCCTGCCACTTTTGTGGTGCGAATGTTACCTGCCACTTATCAGCCCAAGCCTGAACGTCACCCAGGTCTTGTTGCATGTGGGCATGGACTGCTTCATTATCTGAGGAGTTGTGAATGGAATTGAACACTGTGCAGTCATCAGCGAACATCCCCATTTCTGACCTTATGTTGGAGGGAAGGTCATTGATGAAGCAGCTGAAGATGGTTGGACCTAGGACACAGCCCTGAGGAACTCCTGCAGCGATGTCCTGGGGCTGTAATGATTGACCTTCAACCACCACAACCATCTTCCTTTGTACTAGGTATGACTCCAGCCAGTGGAGAGTTTCCCCTCGATTCCCATTGACTTCAGTTTTACTAGGGCTCCTTGATGCCAAACTCAGTCAAATGTTGCCTTGATATCAAGGGCAGTCACTCTCACCTCATTTCTGGAATTCAGCTCCTTTGTCCATGTTTGGACCTAGGCTGTAATGAGGTCGGGAGCCGAGTGGTCTTGGTGGAACTCAAACTGGGCATCAGCGAGCAGGTTAATGGTGAGTAAGTGCTGCTTGATAGCACTGTCGATAACACCTTCCATCACTTTGCTGATGCGGTAATTGGCCGGATTGGATTTGTCCTGCTTTTTGTGGACAGGACATACCTGGGCAGTTTTCCACATTGTCGGATAGATGCCAGTGTTGTAGCTGTACTGGAACAACTATGTGAGACAAAATTCTACATGAGACAATGCTCAAAGCTACTTTAGCACACATCAGAATCAACATCAGTTAAGTACATGTCCAGTGCATTAAGCTTGGGAATTAATAGATGTGGATGAGACACCAATCAGAACTGATCTTCCAGTTTTGTTTCATCAGCTCTGGATTAATTCTAATGGTGTCAAGTGGTAAAGGCAGACACCAGAGGAACTGCAAATGTAACAAAAGGAACCTAAAAAAAGGGAAATGATTTAATGGAGATGAAAATTCAATAATGCTAAAAATATAAGAAAGAATGGTATAAGAAAATGTCACAGAGTATATGCAATCCTCCCACAGATTATATGCAATCTGCTCCCTTACAGACTTTAGCCTCCCTCTTAATAAAAGTTCTGAATAAATATTCCTTCGAAGATAATCAAATGAACTCTAATTTTATTGAACCCTTATTCAATAACAAAGACTTAGCAAAACAGGACGTGTTGAGTTTAAAATAGAGGCATGTCTAACCCACGACTATGCACTGCAACTAACCATAGGAGCATAAGATAGCATAGAACTAAAAAACAGAATTCAACTCATCAAACCCATTCCTTCCATGGACTATGCACAATTTGCCCTTTCATGGGCTCTACCCAAAGGGGAAATTCAGCAAAGATTTCTTCCTGACCCTCAAAGATAGTCAAGAAAAGCTATAAAATCTATCTAGCATCTGCAGTATTTTTCTTTTGCTGCAATATCTATCTGTATTTATGCATGTTTGAAGCCTATCCATTGTGTTTTACAGATAACATTTCCATGATTCCAGTCATGCAGGAGCCATAATTTTCCATTGAATATTTGCGCATCTCTATCTCTACTTAAGGTAGTTGTTTTCCTAAACAGATATTTATCCAATTCTGATTTTGGAGGAGTAATCGACACAGCACAGTTCAATCTGCCCGCTGTTGTGTGTGAAAAAGGTTCTTCTAGTAACTCATTTTGTTGAGGTCTGTTAATTTTGCACTTGTACCCTCCAATACTGCGCTCACAGTTCATGTTATATCTGCATTATCCATAGCTCTCAGTAGTTTAAACTTAGATCATGACCTTTCCTGGCCTTTGTTTCTCAAATTAAAACACATTCAGTTCTGTGAGTCCTTCTTTATTATCTTCTAGGTCAGATCATTAATCAGTATATATCTAGGGCTGTAGAATGGCAAATGCTGGAGCACACTCTCTTATTAAGGGTCCTTGCCAGTATTAGGGAAAATTAGCTATGTTTTGTGGCTCTGAGCTATAGAGATTGTGAAGGTCCCCTTTTTGACCCTTGCTATTACTGAATTAGCTGCTCTCAAGCAGCAGCGGGGCAGTATAATTGGCCTTAACACCTTAGAGCTAAGACGGGAAAAATTGACAAGGCTTGAGCACTAACTAGCTGCTAGTGCTGGGAGTATGTGGTGAAACAGGGTGAGGATACAATTTGGTTTGGCGTAGCTGTGATGGGTTCCATGGTCAACACTTACTATCTAGGCACTATTTATCTAGACTTCCATATATGTACCAAAACTCATAAGCATTTCACATACAATAGACTATTAAAAACATTTTTTATTTTAATTTGTTTATGGGATCTGGGCGTCGCTGGCAAGGCCAGCATTTATTGCCCATCCCTAGTTGCCCTTGAGAAGGTGGTGATGAGTCACTTTCTTAAACCACTGCAGTCTGTGTGGTGATGGTACTCCCACAGTGCTGTTAGGTAGGGAGTTCCAGGATTTTGACCCAGCGATGATGAAGGATCGGTGATATACTTCTATGTCAGGATGGTGTGTGACTTGGAGGGGAACTTGGAGGTGGCAGTGTTCCCATGCGCCTGCTGCCCTTGTCCTTCTAGGTGGAAGGGGTCGCGGGTTTGGGAGGTGCTGCCGAAGAAGCCTTGGCGAGTTGCTGCAGTGCATCTTGTAGATGGTACACACTGCAGCCACGGTACGCCGGTGGTCGAGGGAGTGAATGTTTAAGGTGGTGGATGGGGTGCCAATCAAGTGAGCTGCTTTGTCCTGGATGGTATCAAGCTTCTTGAGTGTTGTTGGAACTGCACTCAACCAGGCAAGTGGAGAGTATTCCATCACACTCCTTACTTGTGCCTTGTAGATGGTGTTGTTATGTAGGCAAATGTGGCAGCCATTTTTCACACTGTAAAATCCCACAGTAATCAAATGAAAGACCAAGTACTCTGAAGGAGAAAGGTTAGCAAGGCCCCAAGAGAACTTTCTTTTTCAAATAGTACAAGAGATCCTCTAGTTGAACAGACAGGGCCTTCATTTGACATCTAATCTGAAGGGCAGTACCTCCAACAATGCATAGTCAATTTAAATTAAATGCTTGAATTTTGGAATGGGGCCTGAACCCACAATCTTCTGATTCAACAGTAAAGGTGCTATCAGCTCAATATTTTTTAGAGGGAAAAAAATCTTGCAAGGATTTGGGTCTGAGAATTTGAAACTGTTTTATTTTTCTTGTGACCTAGTACCAATACTGTTGAAAGTGAATGAAAGGAATTGATGTAACAATAATTCTTTGCTCATGTAGCATTGTGCCTCATAACCAGATGAAAAGATTCAACCTTTGGCCTAGAAATTGGCTTATCTCAGCCTGCCGAAGTGAACTTGGAATGGGTAGGCCCTAGGTCCAACAAGATATTGGGCTTTGAGCCTCATTAACAATAACTACAGACACCCGCTGGGTGTCCCTAGGCAGCTTGTGGGTGAAGACCTCTGGAATTATAGGCCATGCCAGTGGCCTGCAGGTAGGTTTTAACGATGAGGGTGGGGGAGGGGGAGGGGGTGTGGTGGCAACCAGGAGTGAGGAGTCGAACTGGGAGAGAAGGGAATGATCCTGAAGAGGGTAGATCAGGTGACCAGGGGGGTGGTGATTGGAATGGCGACAGCAGGACAAGGGCCAATGGGGACGGGACATTTGGAACTTTGGGATGGGTCGTGGAGGGGGGGTGGGGGTTGATCAGGGGGTGGGGGTGTTGGTCAGTTCAGGGGCGATCGTGACATTGGGACAGTATGATGTAGCATTAAGTGGATATGTACCCTGTTATTTATGGAATCTGCGAGTTTGTTTTATACTGACACAAGGCCAGAGGATTGGGAAATTTTTTTTTTTTTAAAAAGCAGCAAAGGACGACTAAAAAAATGATAAAGAGAGAGAAGATCAAATCAAATCAAATCAAATCAACTTTTATTGTCATTGTTAGTGCACAAGTGCAGTACAACGAAATGCAGGCTTCCGGCTCCCGAGAGTGTACATTTAGATTAAGACATTTAAACATTCAACATACATTTGGCTTGTAATACATTAACATAAACATAACCATAATAAAGTGCATTGGCAGATGTGCAGGCTTTAGAGTTTATTTGTGGAGTTCAGTAGGATGACAGCCCTGGGAAAGAAGCTGTTCCTAAATCTGGTCGTACGGATGCGAATGCATCTGTAGCGTCTCCCAGATGGCAGGAGGGCGAACAGACTGTGGCTGGGGTGGGTAGGGTCTTTGATGATGGACCGTGACCTCCGTAAACAGCGTTTCTGGTATATGTGCTCTATGGTCGGTAGCCGGGTGCCGGTAATGCGTTGGGCAGTTTTGACTACCCGCTGCAGGGCTTTCCGGTCATAGTAGCTACAGCTGCCATACCATACTGTGATACAGTTCGTCAGGATGCTCTCTATTGTGCAGCGGTAAAAGTTAGAGAGGATCAGGGGTGACAGGTTACATCCCTTCAGCCTGCTTAGGAAATATAGGCGCTGCTGAGCCTTCTTCACCAGAGAGGAGGTATTGAGGGACCAGGAGAGGTCTTCCGTGATGTGGACTCCGAGGAACTTAAAGCTGTCCACCCTTTCCACCACAGCCCCATTGATTTGGATGGGGGGTGTGACTTCCGCCTTTAGACTTCCTGAAGTCCACAATGATTTCTTTGGTTTTCTTGATGTTAAGGGCCAGGTTGTTATCGGCGCACCACTTCACGAGATGCTGGTCCTCCTCCCTGTAGGCTGACTCATCATTGTTGGTGATCTGGCCTACTACCGTGGTATCATCCGCAAACTTGATGATGGTGTTGGAGCCATGAACAGCCACACAGTCGTGGGCGAAGAGGGAGTAGAGGAGGGGGCTCAGCACACATCCTTGTGGGGCCCCCGTGTTCTGGGTCGGGGGGGGGGAGGTGTGGTTACCTAATTTGACAGACTGGGGTCTGTTTGTTAGGAAGTCCAGGGTCCAGTTGCAGAGGGAAGTGTTCAGGCCAAGAGTTTGGAGTTTGGTGGCCAGCTTGTTGGGGACGATAGTGTTGAATGCTGAGCTGTAGTCTATGAACAGCATTCTGATGTAGGTCTCTTTACCATCTAAGTGATTCAGTGCCGAGTGTAGAGCAGTTGTGATTGCATCCTCCGTTGATCTGTTTGCACGATAGGCAAACTGGTGTTGGTCAAGAGAGGCGGGAACACTGGCTTTGATGTGAGCCAGGACCAGTCTCTCGAAACACTTCATTATGATGGGTGTGAGTGCGACAGGTCGCTAGTCATTCAGGCACGTCACAGCCGTTTGTTTTGGCACAGGAATAATGGTAGCGGTCTTGAAGCATGTAGGGACTACTGCCTGGGCCAATGACAGATTGAAGATGGCGGTGAAGACATCAGCCAGCTGGTCAGCACATTCCTTGAGTACCCGTCCAGGGATGCTATCCGGTCCAGCAGCCTTTTGTGTGTTCACTCCACGTAGAACACCCCTTACGTTGGAGGTCGACAGAGTGAGCACCTGCTCTTCCGGGGGTGGCAAGGCTTTGGTAGCCGGCTCCCTGTTGTCCCTGTCGAAGCGAGCGTAGAAGTTGTTAAGCTCCTCCGGAAGGGAGGCATCGCTAACCGGGGGGCTGGTATTTTTGCCCTTGTAGTCAGTGATGGACTGGATGCCTTGCCACATGCGCTGGGGGTCCGAGTTGTTGTGGAAATGATCCTCTATCCGCAGTGTCTGTTTCCTTTTGGCAGTCCTGATACCCTTTTTTAGGTTGGTCCTAGCTGCACTGTAAGCCGCTGCGTCGCCAGATTTAAATGCTGCGTCGCGTGCTTTCAACAGCAAGTGGACCTCTCTGTTCATCCAGGGTTTCTGGTTGGGGTATGTCCTGATATTTTTACGGGTCGTGACGACCTCGATGCAGCTGTTAATGT
Source organism: Somniosus microcephalus (assembly GCF_052327205.1). Classification (NCBI taxonomy): domain Eukaryota; kingdom Metazoa; phylum Chordata; class Chondrichthyes; order Squaliformes; family Somniosidae; genus Somniosus; species Somniosus microcephalus. The sequence continues at coordinate 90,494,165 of NC_140993.1, read as the reverse complement.
AGAATAGCACTGTGGATGCGTATTCCTCTATGCCATTATGGGCAAACATGTCCCAATCAGTGCGTTCGAAGCAATCCTGAAGCTCCGAGACTGCCCACTAGGCCATACTTTCACTGATCTCACTGATGTTCTCACTCTTTTGATGAGCGGTTTGTATGCCGGGGCTAGAAACAGGGAGAGGTGGTCAGACTTCCCAAGGTGGGGGCAGGGAATGGCCTTATAAGCGTCTACAATGCTCGTGTAGACTTGATCCAGTGTGTTCTCCCCTCTTGTGGGGCAGGAAACATTCTAGTGGAATTTCGGTAGTACAGTTTTTAGGTTTATGTGATTGAAGTCTCCCGCGACGATAAAAGCTCCGTCTGGGTGCGCAGTTTGTTGTTCGCTGATGGCCCTGTAGAGGTCCTTCAGTGCTAGTTTGGCATTAGCGTGTGGTGGGATGTAGACCGCAGTGATGATAACAGCCGTGAATTCCCAAGGCAGGTAGAAGGGTCTGCACCTTACCATGAGGAATTCCAAATCAGCCGAGCAGGATCTATCGATTATGTCCGTGTTAGTGCACCAGGCATTGTTAGAGTAAATGCACAAACCGCCTCCCTTGCTCTTACCGGAGTCTGCAGTTCTGTCGGCGCGGAAGACCGTGCGTCCTTCTAGTTGGATGGTGGTGTCAGGGATGCCGTTGTTCAACCAGGTCTCTGTGAAGATCATGGCGCAGCATTCCTTTGTCCTTTTCTGTGAGGAGAGATCAAGTTTGATCTCATCCATTTTGTTTTCTAGTGACCTGACGTTGGCCAGGAAAATACTTGGGAGGGAGGGTTTGTTTGGGGCCCTCTTCAGCCTGTTTTGGATACCGGCCCTCTTACCCCGCTTCTGCTTGCGTTCCCTGCGCGGTCTGCACCGACTTCCGGCTGGGGAAGGACGCCACGCTGGTCCCGGGGGTCGGGCGATGTCGGGAGGCAGATCGATGTCGCCGAGTGTGAGCCGCATGCAGTCGGCCCCGATGTCGAGGAGCGTCTGCTGGCTGTACGGTAGGTCTGCCCTCAATTCCCGTATCAGCAGAGTCCAGAAGAGACTCAGAAGGAGGGTGAAAACGCTCAGTCTCGGGAGAGACAAAGCCGCTGCGTCCGTGCACGCCGCCATAAATATAAATATAAATATTTATATTATAGCAATAAATATAAAAACAGACAGTAAGAGCTTCTACAGGTATATAAAAAGGAAGAGAGTAGCTAAAGTAAACGCTGGTCCCCTAGAGGATGAGACTGGGGAATTAATAATGGGAAACAGGAAAATGGCGGAGACTTTGAACAAATATTTTGTATCGGTCTTCACGGTAGAAGACTCTAAATGCATCCCAATAATGGATAATCAGGAGCTATTGGGGTGGGGGGGGGGTGGGAAACTTAAAACCATCACTATCTCTAGAGAGAAAGTACTAGGCAAACTAATGGGACTAAAGGTGGACAGATCCCCTGGACCCGATGGCGTGCATCCTAGAGTCTTAAAAGAGGTGGCTACAGAGATAGTGGATGCATTGGTTGTAATCTACCAAAATTCCCTAGATTCTGGAGAGGTCCCAGCGGATTGGAAAACTGCAAATGTAACGCTCCTCTATTTAAGAAAGGAGGGAGACAGAAAGCAGGCAACTATCGACCAGTTAGCCTAACATCTGTCATTGGGAAAATGCTGGAGTCCATCATTAAGGAAGTGATAGCAGGACATTTAGAAAATCATAATATAGTCAAGCAAAGTCAGCATGGTTTTATGAAAGGGAAATCATGTTTGACAAATTTGCTGGAGTTCTTTGAGGATGTAACGAGCAGGGCGGATAAAGGGGAACCAGTAGATGTTGTGTATTTGGATTTCCAGAAGGCATTTGAGAAGGTGCCACATAAAAGGTTACTACACAGGAGAAGAGCTCATGGGGTTGGGGGTAATATATTAGCATGGATAGAGGATTGGGTAACTAACAGAAAACAGAGAGTTGGGATAAATGGGTCATTTTCAGTTTGGCAAACTGTAACTAGTGGTGTGCCACAGGGATCAGTGCTTGGGCCTCAACTATTTACAATCTATATTAATGACTTGGGTGAAGGAACTGAGTGTAATGTAGCCAAATTTGCTGATGATACAAACATAGGTGGGTAGGCAAATTGTGTGGAGGATGCAAAGAATCTCCAAAGGGATATAGATAGGCTAAGTGAGTGGACAAAAACCTGGCAGATGGAGTTTAATGTGGGAAAATGTGAGGTTATCCACTTTGGTAGGAAAAATAAAAAAGCAAATTATTATTTAAATGGGGAGACATTACAAAATGCTGAGGTACAGAGGGATCTGGGGGTCCTTGTACATGAATCACGAAATGTTAGCATGCAGGTACAGCAAGTAATTAGGAAGGCAAATGGAGTGTTGGCCTTTATTGCAAAGGGAATGGAGTATAAAAGTAGGGAAGTCCTGTTTCAACTGTACAGGGTGTTGGTGAGACCACACCTGGAGTACTGCATTCAGTTTTGGTCTCCTTATTTAAGGAAGAATATACTTGCATTGGAGGCAGTTCAGAGAAGGTTCACGAGGTTGATTCCGGAGATGAAGGGGTTGTCTTATGAAGAAAGGTTGAGCAGGTTGGGCCTATACTCATTGGAGTTTAGAAGCATGAGAGGGGATCTTATTGAAACATATAAGATACTGAGGGGGCTTGACAGGGTAGATGCAGAGAGGATGTTTCCCCTCGTGGAGAAATCTAGAACTAAGGGGCATCGTTTCAGAATAAGGGGGCACCCTTTTAAATCGGAAATGAGGAGGAATTTCTTCTCTCAGAGGGTTGTGAATCTTTGGAATTCTCTTCCCCAGAGAGCTGTGGAGACTGGGTCATTGAATATATTTAAGGTGGAGATAGACATATTTTTGAATGGTAAGGGAGTCAAGGGTTATGGGGAGCGGGCAGGGAAGTGGAGTTGAGGCCAAGATCAGATCAGCCATGATCTTATTGAATGGCGGAGCAGGCTCAAAGGGCCAAATGGCCTACTCCTGCTCCTACGTCTTATGTTCTTATGTTCTTATAAAATAGAATGTAGTCCTCACAAAAACTCTCAAAAGTTCAAAATGGCAAATTACTTCAGAATTTTTCCCTTATCAATGGTAGGTGTTTCTGTTTAAAAATATTAACCAGATGAAAATAGAAAAAGTAGCAAGGCATTAGTAACGCTTTAATAAAAACAGAAAATGTTGGAAATACTCAGCAGGTCAGGCAGCATCTGTGGAGAGAGAAACAGAGTTAACGTTTCAGGTCGATGACCCTTTGTCAGAACTGGAAAAAGCTGGAGATAGAACAAGTTTTTAAGCAAGTGCAGGGGCAGGGAAAGGGAGGAGGGGAGGAGGGGAGGAAAGAACAAAAGGGAAGGTCTGTGATAGGATGGAAGGCAGGAGAGATTAAGAGACATTAAGAGAGATACACGTAAGCTCGAGGAACAGCACCTCATCTTTCGTTTAGGCACTTTACAGCATTCTGGACTCAACATAGAGTTCAACAATTTCAGACCATAACCTCTGCCCCTATCCTTTTTTTTCATTTTTTTTTTTCTCTCTCCCACATGGCAACTGTCTTTCATTCTGCCAGTGACATTTACACTTCATCAAGAGCCATCTTTTGTTTCTTAACTTGTCCCATTACCATCTCGTTTTGCCTTGCACCATCTCTTAATCTCTCTTAATATCTCTTAATCTCTCCTGCCTTCCATCCTATCACAGACCTTCCCTTTTGTTCTTTCCTCCCCTCCCCCCTTTCCCTGCCCCTGCACTTGCTTAAACACCTGTTCCATCTCCAGCTTTTTCCAGTTCTGACGAAGGGTCATCGACCTGAAACTTTAACTCTGTTTCTCTCTCCACAGATGCTGCCTGACCTGCTGAGTATTTCCAGTATTTTCGGTTTTTATTTCAGATTGCCAGCATCCGCTGTATTTTGCTTTTGTATTAATAATTCTGTGCTTGGAGAATGGTCTTGTGGTGCCATCAAGACAAATGGAAGAAACAATAGTGCACTATTGATGGTACAAGGTACACTAAATGCATTTTGCCCTGGCTCTGCTCCTTTTCCATTCATGAAGTGAAGTACCACATGAAGATTCTTGCTGCAGTCATCTTTTTGCTTTAACTTAACTCTTTAATAATGGAGCCTCAATTCTTTTAGGAAAGAGAATTACAACAGCAATAAATCCAAGAATAGTAGAACTTTTTTTTCCTAATAGCATTCTCAGAATCAACTGAAAAAGCTAACCTTGTCACACAGATAATGAAAGATGTGTAAGGGTACGGGAAAGATAAATGTTCAGCAGTGCAAGTGGATGAAAAAATACTATAAATACTGACAGGAGATTGAAGTGGTGGTACCTCAAAGATTTAATTTGAGCCAAAACTCACCTGAGAGGGCCTGTAAAATAAATAGGGTCATTCAACACTGTCAAAAGATTTCTCTCTTTCAAGGGAGATTTCTCTATATCCAAGGAGACTGCTTAAGGCAGTGTACATGAAGGCCCTGTGGAGAATCTTAAAATAAAAGCAAAGGTGTAGTCATAGCATTCTGTAAATGCATAGCACACAAAGCAACAGTTTTCACTTGACACAGTGGCTGGGATTATCCTCCGGGTCAGAATTCTGGCAGGACAGGACTTCCACTCGCCCCTATGATTCCGGTCCAGCTCTGATTCATTTCCCTTTGTCAGGGCTCTTTGAATATGTATGGCAGGCTCCCAACGGGATTCTCATTATCCAAGAGGGAGTCCGCCATTGGCCACAAGGCAAATGCTGGCACCCATTGCAGTACCCGGAGAACTGGGGACAGAATTAAAAGGGCAGTAAAGAGCAAATGCTGAAGATCCATGAGGTAATAAATAGGGTGATGGACTATGTGCTTCACAACACCCCCCTTAACTGGCTGGTAGGACCCTTTATCACACAGCTGACTGAAGACCAGGAGTCTCGTGTCAACAGAAATGAAGCAACCTGGAATATTGATGCACCTCAATAAATTGGGGTTTCCATCCATCTCCTGCTAGGATGGGTATATGTTCCAAAAATGTAACTGATATAAGTGTTTCACAAGTACGATAAAAATTTTATCACCGAGATATCCTCGCTGCTTTCCTCCCTCAGCCTCTGCACCGAGCGACTTCTCATCCTCGGTGATTTCAACCTCCATCTCAATTCATCTTGCTCTCTCTCCTCTGAGTTCACTACCCTCCTATCCTCCCTTAATCTCTCCCTCCATGTGAACTCCCCAACCCATATTCACGGCCACTCCCTTGACTTTGCCATCTCTCGTGGCCTCGCTACTCCCACCGTGTCAATCGCAGATAAGGCCATCTCTGACCACTTCGTTGTTTCCACCCACATAGAAACATAGAAGATAGGAGCAGGAGTAGGCCATTCGGCCCCTTGAGCCTGCTCCGCCATTCAATGTGATCATGGCTGATCATCCAAATTCAGTACCCTGTCCCTGCTTTCTCCCCATACCCCTTGATCCCTTTAGCCTTAAGAAATATATCCAACTCCTTCTTGAATATATTTAATGTATTGGCCTCTACTGTCTTCTGTGGTAGAGAATTCCACAGGTTCACCACTCTCTGGGTGAAGAAATTCCTCCTCATTTCTGCCCTAAATGGCATACTCTTTATCCTTAGGCTGTGACCACTGGTTCTGGACTCCCCGACCATTGGGAACATCCTATCTGCATCTAGTCTGTCCAGTCCTGTCAGAATTTTATAAGTTTCAACGAGATCCCCTCTCATTCTTCTAAACTCCAGCGAGTACAAGCCCAATCGACCCAGTCTCTCCTCATACGTCATTCCTGCCATCCCAGGTATCAGCCTGGTGAATCTTCGCTGAACTCCTTCCAAGGCAAGAACACCCTTCCTCAGATAAGGCGACCAAAACTGCACACAATTCTCAAGGTGTGGTCTCATCAAGGCCCTGTACAACTGCAGCAAGACATCCTTGTTCCTGTACTCGAACCCTCTTGCTACAAAGGCAAACATACCATTTGCCTTCTTAAACGCCTGCTGCACCTGCATGCTTACCTTCAGTGACTGGTGCACAAGGACACCCAGGTCTCGTTGCACTTCCCCTTCTCCCAATCTATTGCCATTCAGATAATAATCTGCCTTCCTGTTTTTGCCACCAAAGTAGATAACCTCACATTTATCCACGTTATATTGCATCTGCCATGCTTCTGCCCAATCACCCAACCTGTCCAAATCATCCTGGAGTTTCTCGGCATCCTCCTCACAGCACACACGCCCACCCAGCTTTGTGTCATCTGCAAATTTGGAGATATTACATCTAGTTCCCTCGTCTAGAGCATTAATATATATTGTGAATAACTGGGGTCCAAGGACTGATCCCTGCGGTACCCCACTAGTCACTGCCTGCCACTCGGAAAAAGACCCGTTTATTCCAACTCTTTGCTTTCTGTCTGCCAACCAGTTTTCTATCCAAGTCAATACCTTGCCCCCAATCCCATGTGCCTTAACCTTACACGCTAATCTCTTATGCGGGACCTTATCGAAAGCCTTCTGAAAGTCCAAATATACCACATCCACTGGTTCTCCCTTATCTATTTCACTAGTTACATCCTCAAAAAATTCCAGTAGATTAGTCAAGCACAATTTATCTTTTGTAAATCCATGTTGACTTTGTCCGATCCTGTCACTGTTTTCCAAGTGCTCTGCTATTACATCTTTTATAATGGACTCTAGCATTTTCCCCACTACCGATGTCAGGCTTACCGGTCTGTAATTCCCCATTTTCTCCCTACCACCTTTTTTGAACAGTGGGGTAACATTAGCTACCCTCCAATCCATGGGTACTGTTCCAGATTCCATCAAATGTTGGAAGATGATCAGCAATGCATCTACTATTTCTAGGGCCACTTCCTTAAGTACCCTAGGATGTAGATTATCAGGCCCTGGGGATTTATCGGCCTTCAGTCCCATCAATTTCCTTAACACCATTTCCTTACAAATACTGATTTCATTCAGTTCCTCCCCTTCATCAGACCCTATGTTCCCCGACATCTCTGGGAGATTATTTGGCCTAGAAATTCACTAGCCTTAGCGCCGCTTTTGAGGCGCTAGAGGGACTAGCGCCAGAGTTATGGCCAGTTGAAAAATTCCCTGGGGCCCTAAAGCGGCATTGCACCGGTAGCACTGCGCCGGCACCGATGACGTCATCGGTGTGCGCAGCGTCCCGGTTGCCATGCCGACGGGCCCCAGCGCCGAAATTCAGTTGCGGCCGCCTCGCCCGTGGCAGCCGCAACTAAGACTCTGGCAACAGAGTCCAACATGTGTTTGCGCCGGCGCATTAAAGGCCCCTCGGCGGCCGGCCGCTTTCCCGCCGGCCGCCTGCCCGCAGCTCCCTCCCCGGACTTCTCCCCCCCCCCCCCCCGGAACAGATGCAAGCCCGGCACTTGTCCGAGGTGCCGGGCTCATTTTTAAACAGATTTGCGCGGGCCGCGGCCGGGTGCAGGCAGCTCCTCCTTAACGGAAGGAGGAGGCCTGCACTTCCCCAGCCTGCCGCACCGCATCGGGTGCCGCAGCGCCGGAATTGCGGCGCTAAACGGCAGTTAGCGCCCTTTTCCAGGCGCTAAGACCCTTCAGTAGCGCCGGCAGCCGTTTGGGCGCGGCGCTACTGAATTTTTGGCGCGCGCAGGGGGACTTAGCGCCGGCACTAACTTCCGGCGCTAAAGCCCTGGCTAAGCCAAAACCCAATTTCTAGGCCTTTGTGTCCTCCTTTGTGAAGACAGAACCAAAATATGTATTTAATTGGTCTGCCATTTCTTTGTTCCCCCATTATAAATTCCCCTGATTCTGACCGCAAGGGACCTACGCTTGACTTCACCAAACTTTTTCTCTTCACATATCTATAAAAGCACCTATGAAATCCCAACTCTCCAGCCTTTGGCCCTCCATTCACCATGCGATTTCTGCAGCTCAACCACACCCTCACCACATCCCCCTTCCCCCACCCAACCCTACTTCCTTCTGTGTTTACCCCTGGAAAAAACTTTCTCCCAACTCTCTTATAAATGCACCTAAAGTAAATGTTGGTCCCTTAGAGGATGAGGCCGGGAAATTAATGGTGGGAAATATGGAGATGGCAAAAACACTGAATGAATATTTTGTATCAGTCTTTACAGTAGAGGACACTAAGAATATCCCAACACTGGACAAACAGGGGGCTATAGGGGGGGAGGAGCTAAACACGATCAAAATCACTAAGGAGGTGGTACTCGGTAAAATAATGGGACTCAAGGCGGATAAATCACCTGGACCTGATGGCTTACATCCTAGGGTCTTGAGGGAAGTGGCGGTAGGGATTGTGGATGCATTGGTAATAATTTTCCAAAACTCCCTGGACTCAGCAAAGGTCCTGCCAGACTGGAAAACTGCTAATGTAACACCCTTATTTAAAAAGGGCAGTAGACAGAAGGCTGGAAACTATAGACCAGTTAGCCTAACATCTGTGGTAGGTAAAATATTGGAGTCCATTATTAAGGAGACAGTAACAGGACATTTGGATAATCATAATTTAATAGGACAAAGTCAGCATGGTTTTATGAAGGGGAAGTCATGTTTGACAAATTTGCTGGAGTTCTTTGAGGAAGTAACATATAGGGTGGATAAAGGGGAACCAGTGGACGTAGTGTATTTAGACTTCCAAAAGGCATTTGACAAGGTGCCACACAAAAGATTATTGCTTAAGATAAAAAATCACGGGATTGGGGGTAATATTCTGGCATGGATAGAGGATTGGCTATCTAACAGAAGGCAGAGAGTTGGGATAAATGGTTCATTCTCAGACTGGCAATCAGTAACTAGTGGTGTTCCGCAGGGGTCAGTGCTGGATCCCCAACTCTTTACAATCTATATTAACGATTTGGAGGAGGGGACCGAGTGTAACATATCAAAGTTTGCAGATGATACTAAGATGGGAGGGAAAGTAGTGAGTGAGGAGGACATAAAAAACCTGCAAGGGGACATAGACAGGCTAAGTAAGTGGGCAGAGATTTGGCAGATGGAATACAATACTGGAAAGTGTGAGGTTATGCACTTTGGCAGGAAAAATTGTAGAGCAAGTTATTATCTTAATGGCAAGAAACTGGAAAGTACTGAAGTACAAAGGGATCTGGGGGTCCTGGTGCACGAAACTCAAAAGGTTAGTATGCAGGTGCAGCAAGTGATTAAGAAGGCCAATGGAATGTTGGCTTTCATTGCTAGGGGGATAGAATATAAAAATAGGGAGGTATTGCTTCAGTTGTACAAGGTATTGGTGAGACCACACCTGGAATATTGCATACAGTTTTGGTGTCCATACTTAAGAAAAGACATACTTGCTCTCGAGTCAGTACAAAGAAGGTTCACTCGGTTAATCCCGGGGATGAGGGGATGGACATATGAGGAGAGGTTGAGTAGATTGGGACTCTACTCATTGGAGTTCAGAAGAATGAGAGGCGATCTTATTGAAACATATAAGATTGTGAGGGGGTTGGATCGGGTGGATGCGGGGAGGATGTTCCCGATGATGGGTGAAACTAGAACTAGGGGGCATAGTCTTAGAATAAGGGGCTGCTCTTTCAAAACTGAGATGAGGAGGAACTACTTCACTCAGAGGGTTGTAGGTCCATGGAATATGCTGCCCCAAAAAGCTGTAGAAGCTACATCATTACATAAATTTAAAACAGAAATAGACAGTTTCCTAGAAGTAAAGGGAATTAAGGGTTACGGGGAGCGGGCAGGAATTTGGACATGAGTCTAGGTTCGGATCGGACATGGCCCTGTGGGTAGCGGAGCGGGCCCAGGGGCAGTGTAGCCTGATCCTGCTCCTATTTCGTGTGTCTAATTCTGTTAGATTCAGGAGATGGTTCTGTGATAGTAGGTTTGAGGTTAGGATCAGATCAGCCATGATCTTATTGAATGGCGGTGCAGGCTCGAGGGGCCGATTGGCCTACTCCTGCTCCTATTTCTTATGTTCTTATGTTCTTATCCCAACTGTCCAGACTTTGGCCCTCCATTCACCATGCCACTTCTGCAGCTCAACCACACCCTCACCATCACATTTGATGCCCTAGTCCCTATTAAAACCATTACTCTCTTTCACCCTGGCCATTCCCCCTGGTAAGGCCCACATCTTTGTTCCCTCAAGTCCAAGGGACACAGACTTGAATGGATATAGCGGACAACTGGTTTAGCCATTCACCGTCAGATCTGGCTGGACCACATAAAGCATTATTGGGTCCTATTCTTGTCTGCCAAAACTGCTCACTATTCCAGGATCACTCTGGAATGCAAAGATAACCCCTGGCTACTATTTTCTACTGCTAACTGTGTTCTTAAGCCCCTTCCCCCGTCTCCTCCACACTCACCTCCAACAACAAGTGCATGGAGTTCATGGACTTCTTTGTCTCTAAGATTGAGACCATCTGATCAGCTGCCTCTGTCACTTCCCTTCCTTCCCCTAGCCTACCAGGCCAAACTTCTGCTAAGGTTCACCCCTGCCCTAGCCCTTGTAATGATCAATAACATGTCATTCTATAGTGGACACTAGATGGAGCCGTAGAGCTGTGTAGAGCTGTATATAAGACTACACTACCCAGCTGTATGTATATTAAGACTACATTACCCATGAGGCACTAGGCTACCCACAAGGCAGCAGTCAAGATGGCTGCCTCTACAGATACTGTACCTAGTCCACATGTGCTCAATAAAAGTGTCTAGCAAAAGCTAGCTGTGTTCATAATAAGAATGTCTATTTATTAATTAACATAAGATGGTACCAGGATGGTGAAGATCTGCTGAAAATTGTGAAAAGCGACATGGAGAATTTGAAGCCACCAGAGCGTTTGAAACTCACAGGAAATATCGACTACAATTGGCAGACTTTTAAACAACAATTCGAACTCTACATTGCAGCCATCAGATTCAGTATGAAGCCAGATGCAAGGAAGATAGCGTTGCTGCTTACGGTTGCAGGCCCACAAGGCGATAGAGGTATTTAATACATTTGTATTTAATCCAGAGGAGAACAGAGAAAAATTAGAAGATGTGCTAAAAAAATTTGATGCACATTGCTCTCCCAAAAAGAATGAGACCTATGAAAGATACATCTTCTGTTCTCGGACACAGCAGCAAAATGAGACTTTTGATAGCTTTATAACTGATCTGAAACTGAAAGCACAGACATGTAATTTCTCTGAGCTCAAAGCATCCATGATTCATGACCAGATTGTATTTGGTATTCATGATAAAAAAGTCAGGGAACATCTGTTGAGAGAAACCGAACTAAATTTGGAAAATGCGGTGAAAATATGCCAAGCCAGCGAGCTAGCTCGAAAGCACGCGAAGACTTTCAGTGAAATCAATAATGATGCGATTGTAATGAGTGATAATGCTACTGTCGGTGCTGTGTCCTACAAGGGGAAGAAACGTGGGCAGAACAGAAATGAAAAGCAATCGGAGGATGACATTTTTAATTGTAAACGCTGTGGTTACAAACACCAGTTAAGACAATGCCCAGCGTTTGGAAAAATGTGCACAAAGTGTAATGGAAAGAATCACTTTGCCAAACAATGCTTTTCAAAAGTACAAACTAAGAAAGGGCAACGAGTTAATGTAATTGAGGACACTGATTTAAGTGAGACATTTTTTGTAGGAATGGTGTCATGTGACGATATCAAAAAGGATACAGAAAATGTGCAGCCCTCAGAAATGGACAATGCTGAACATAAAGTTAATGCAGTAAAAGAGGACAAATGGATGATCCCACTGCAGGTAAATGGAGCATTAGTTACCTTGAAACTAGACACTGGGGCAAAAGCAAACTTAATCAGTATGAGTGACATTAACAATATGAAAGAAAAGCCCAAAATACAGAAAAAGTCAGTACTACTGAAGGACTATAATGGACAGAAAATAGATAGCTTAGGTGTATGCAGACTTAAAGTGACAGTCAAAGACAAAGTGCATCATCTCATGTTTTCTGTTGTAGCTGAAAGACTTGATTCACTGCTGGGTGACAAAGCTTGTGAGGACTTAGAACTGGTCAAGAGAGTCTACCGTATAAACTGTGCCATAAGCAGACCAGGTGACTCGGTGGATTCTGTAGTGAATAATTTCCAGGATGTGTTCAAAGGATTTGGAGTTCTACCATTCACTTACAAGATCCAGCTAAAGGAGGATGCTCAGCCAGTGGTACATGCTCCACGAAGAGTTCCAGCACCCCTGCGTGACCGGCTCAAGAATGAACTGGACAGAATGACCACACTAGGAGTCATCAGGAAAGTCGAAGAGCCAACAGACTGGGTTAACTCCATGGTATGTGTAAAGAAAAAGAACAATGATCTAAGAATATGCATGGATCCAAAGGACTTAAATGCAAACATAAAACGTGAACACTACCAGATTCCCAAGCGAGAAGAAATCACCAGTGAAATGCCAGGTGCCAGATACTTTACAAAGCTCGATGCCTCACAAGGATTTTGACAACTAAAACTGGACGAAGAGAGCACCAAATACTGTACCTTCAACACACCATTTGGCAGGTATTGTTTCCTCAGAATGCCTTTCGGGATAATATCTGCATCTGAAATCTTTCATAGAGCGATGGAACACATAATTGAAGGTCTGGAAGGAGTTCGGGTCTATGTTGATGACATCATCATCTGGGGCTCCACACTGAAAGAACACAATGAGAGACTGACTAAAGTGCTACAGAGCATACGCCGGAATGGACTGAAGCTCAACAAAGCCAAGTGTCAGTTTGGCGTCCAGGAAGTCACTTTCCTAGGAGATAATCTATCTGGTAAAGGAATAGAGCCAGATATGGAAAAAGTAAACACCATACTCAAAATGCCCCGACCCACTGACAAAAAAGGAGTGCTACGCATCATGGGGATGATAAACTTCATTGGAAAGTTCATTCCTAACTTGTCAGCCAAGACAGCCTGTCTGCGAGACCTGCTACATAAAACAAATGAGTTCACATGGACAGAAAGACATGAACAAGAGTGGATAAACCTCAAAACAGTGCTGACAACCACACCTGTACTCACCTTCTTTGACCCAACAAAAAGAATCAAGGTGTCAACGGATGCATCAAAAGATGGCCTAGGTGCGGTCTTGCTACAAGCAGAGGGTGAAGATTGGAAGCCTGTTGCCTATGCCTCCAGGTCTATGACTGATACTGAGTGTCGATACGCCCAGATCGAAAAGGAATGTCTAGGCTTGGTAGTTGGACTAGAAAAGTTTCATGGCTACATATATGGACTTCCCACCTTCACAGTTGAGGCAGACCACAGCCCTTTGGTTGCCATCATAAAAAAAAACCTGAATGAGATGTCTCCAAGAATTCAACGACTCATGATGAAGCTGCAAAGATATGACTTTGAACTGATCTACACACCAGGCAAATACATAGTGTTAGCAGATGCACTATCCCGAGCACCCACAATGAGTCATGTGAGCTCTACTGAAGAAGACGTGGATGTTCATGTGAGTATGGTCACTGCTGCGCTGCCCGTGTCAGACACAAAATCAAAGCAAATAGCAGAAGAAACAGTAAAAGATACAGTGTTACAAACAGTAATAGAGAACATTCATCATAGTTGGCCAAAAGGTTCCTGTCCAAAATATTTTCACATAAGGTCAGAGTTGAGTGTCGCAAGTGGACTATTACTAAAACAGAACAGAATAGTCATTCCACAGGCTCTACGTCAAGACATGCTCAAAAGGATTCATGAGGGACACCTTGGAATTGAAAAATGCAAAAGGAGAGCAAGAGACACTGTTTATTGGCCTGGCATAAATAAGGACATTGAGAACATGATAGGCAAATGTGAGACATGTCAGAAACACCAATTGACAAGGGATGATGTTGTCAGGATTGAGGATCCAGATGCATGGAACAGGAAAGCTACAGTTCTTGAGGAAGTAGGACCAAGGTCATACACTGTTAGAACTGAGGAAGGACAGGTTCTCAGGAGGAACCGCCGTTCCCTTCTAAAAACACAAGAGACTATTCAAGAGCAGATTGATGACAATGCCGCAACTGCATCTTGTCATTCACCGCCAGAACAATCTCATGAAGACACATCAGACTTACCTGTGTTGAGAAGATCCACACGTGAAGTAAAAAAGCCTGATAGACTTAATCTTTGTGTACAATGTAAAGCTTTGAAAATGTGTTGACTGTTTTGAAAATGTTTATGTTTATAGAGCACTAACAAAAGTGTTACTGATATTATCTTTATTGTTTTCTTGAAAGTTGATTGATATTGATTTTGTTAAGCCTCAAAGAAAGGGGATGTAATGATCAATAACATGTCATTCTATAGTGGACACTAGGTGGAGCCGTAGAGCTGTGTAGAGCTGTATATAAGACTACACTACCCAGCTGTATGTATATTAAGACTACATTACCCATGAGGCACTAGGCTACCCACAAGGCAGTAGTCAAGATGGAAGCCTCTACAGATACTGTACCTAGTCCACATGTGCTCAATAAAAGTAACTAGCAAAAGCTAGCTGTGTTCATAATAAGAATGTCTATTTATTAATGAACATAAGAGCCCTGAACTCACATCTTTCTCCAGTTTCGTTCCAATCTTCCCTCTGGACCTCTCCACGCTGATCTTGTCCATGAGACCCACTTTCTGCACCCTCGACCCTATTCCCACTAAACTGCTGACCACCCAACTTCATTTTCTGGCTCCCATGTTAGCTGACATTGTTAACGGTTCGCTCTCCTCAGGTACTGTCCCAGTCTCCTTCAAATTTGCTGTCATCACCCCTCTCCTCAAGAAAACAAGCATTGACCCCTCCATCTTTGCAAACTACCGCCCCATCTCCAACCTCCCTTTCCTCTCCAAAGTCCTTGACTGTGTTGTCACTTCCCAAATCTGTGTCCATCTTTCCCAGAAGTCCATGTTTGAATCCCTCCAATCCGGTTTCTGCCTTTGCCAGAGTACCGAAACGACTCTCCTGAAAAACACAAATGACATCCTTTGTGACTGTGACAAAGGTAAACTATCCCTCCTCGTCCTTCTCGACCTGTCTGCAGCCTTTAACATGATTGACCACTCCATCCATCTCCAATGCCTCTCCACCATCGTCCAGCTGGGTGGGACTGCACTCACTTGGTTCCATTCTTATCTATCTAATCGTAGCCAGAAAATCACTTGCAATGGCTTCTCTTCCCACTCCTGCATCGTTACCTCTGGGGTCCCCCAAGGATCTATCCTTGGTTCCCTCCTATTTCTCATCTACATGCTGCCCCTTGGTGACATCATCCGAAAACACGGCATCAGTTTCCACATGTATGCTGACGACACCCAGCTCTACCTCACCACTACCTCTTGACCCCTCCACGGTCTCTAAATTGTCACACTGCTTATCCGATATCCAGCACTGGATGAGCAGAAATTTTCTCCAATTAAATATTGGGAAGACCAAAACCATTGTCTTTGGGCCCCGCCATAAACTCCTTTCCCTAGTCACCGAATCCATCCCTCTCTCTAGCATCTGTCTGAGGCTGAACCAGACACTGTCAAAACCTTGGTGTCATATTTGACCCTGAAATGAGCTTCTGACCACATATCTGCGGCATAACTAAGACCGCCTATTTCCACCTCCGGAATATCGCCCGTCTCCACCCTTGCCTCAGCTCATCCACTGCTGAAACCCTCATCCATGCCTTTGTTACCTCTAGACTTGACTATTCCAATGCACTGCTGGCTGGCCTCCCACATTCCATCCTACGTAAACTTGAGGTCATCCAAAACTCGGCTGCCCGTGTCCTAACTCGCACCAAGTCCCATTCGCCCATCACCTCTGTGCTCGCTGACCTACATTGGCTTCTGGTTAATCAACGCCTTGATTTCAAAATTCTCAATTCCCTCCATGGCCTCACCCCTCCCTATCTCTCTAATCTCTTTCAGCCCCACAACCCCCCGAGATATCTGCACTCCTCTAATTCTACCCTCTTGAGCATCCCTGATTATAATCGCTCCACCATTGGTGACCGTGCCTTCAGCTGCCTAGACTTTGGAACTCCCTCCCTAAACCTCTCCGCCTCTCTTTCCTCCTTTAAGATGCTTCTTAAAACTTACCTCTTTGGCAAGCTTTTGGTCATCTGCCCTAATTTCTTATATGGCTTGGTGTCAATTTTTTGTCTTATAACACTCCTGTGAAGAGCCTTGGGACATTTTACTACGTTAAAGGCACTATATAAATACAAGTTATTGTTGTTGTTGTTTCTCAAATTAGCACATGGCTCCAAACTGTAAAGACCGAGGGAACTGCATCCTTGTAGGCCTCGGCAGAGATCAAGACCTGCATAGGTGTCACTGGTGCTCAGATTGGAGGGAGAGGAGGTTGTTACAAATCCCTCTCCCTACATTGGGGGGAACCCAGGACTATTACTTCTGTCTGGCCCATTTACTGCTGCCTCCTGTGACCACGATAGAGAAGGTGCCAGTAGGCCTGGCTAGCATTGGGAGGAAAATCCTTTGGTGACCTGGGCCCCACCCTTTCGGCCACCATTTGCATGTGGTGAGCAGGGAAAAAGTGGCCAGCAGTGTTCCCATAGGGGCAGGGGGGATGATTTAGACTTAGGGAACACAATCTTGAAATTTGTTGACGATACAAAAGTGGGAGTTTTGGTCAACAGTAAGAAAGAAAGTAAAAGATTTCAGGATAGAGCAGATGAATGTGTGGCTGGAGAGATGGTGCAGGAGGGAGGGACATAGAGGCCACCAACTAGTGGGTAAGATATAGAGGAGCAAATTTGCAGGGAAATTACAGAGAGGTGCAAGAACTATAGAGTAGTGACAATGGGGGACTTCAACAATCCTAATATAGACTAGGATAGTAATAGTGTAAAGGGCAGAGAGGGGGAAGAATTTCTGAAATGTGTTCAGAACTTTCTTGATCAGATTCCTGGGACATTGGGACCGGTTCTGGAGGAGATGGGACCTGTACAGGCCGGAAGGGTTGCAGCTCAACAGAGCCGGGACCAATGTCCTCATGGGGGGGTTTGCTAATGCTGTTGGGGAGGGTTTAAACTAATTTGGCAGGGGGATGGGCACCAGGATATAGTTTTAGAAAGGAGAAACAACGTGCACAAATGATTGGGAGAGACAGATAGCACTAGAGTAAGAAATAGTAAGGTATTAGGTGGGGTCAGACTAAGAGAGAATACAAGAAGGTCTAAGATAGGTTTACAGTGCATGTGTGTAAACGCGCGAAGCATGGTAAATAAGGTTGTTGAGCTGCAGGTGCAAATAGCCACATGCAAATATGATGTTGTGGCGATAACGGAGACCTGGTTCAAAAAAAAGGAAGGATTGGGTTTTAAATGTTCCTGGATATAAGGTGTTCAGGAAAGAGAGGGAAGGAAAGATAGGAGGTGGTGTGGCAGTATTGGTTATGGAGAATATTACAGTGCTGGAGAGAAAGGATGTCCTGGAGGGGTCAAGGACAGAATCTATTTGGTTAGAGTTAAGAAATAATAGACGTGCTATTACACTACTAGGTGTATTCTAAAGGCCACCAACTAGTGGGTAAGATATAGAGGAGCAAATTTGCAGGGAAATTACAGAGAGGTGCAAGAACTATAGAGTAGTGATAATGGGGGACTTCAATTATCCTAATATAGACTGGGATAGTAATAGTGTAAAGGGCAGAGAGGGGGAAGAATTTCTGAAGTATGTTCAGGAGAACTTTCTTGATCAGTAGGTTTCCAGCCCAATGAGGAAGGAAACATTGCTGGATCTGTTTCTGGGGAATGAGGTGGGTCAAGTGGAGAAAGTGTCAGTAGGGGAACATTTAGGGAACAGTGACCATAGTATCATAAGGTTTAGGTTAGCTATGGAAAAGGACAGGGGGCAATCTAGAGTATAAATACTTAATTGGAGGAAGGCAAATTTCAGTGAGTTCAGAACAGATCTGGCACAGGTAAATTTGAATCAAAGATTGGCAGGCAAAACTGTAGTGGAACAATGGGCTGCCTTTAAAGAGGAGATGGTTTGGGTATAGTCAAGGTACATTCCCATGAGGGGAAAGGTAGGGCAACTAAAGCCAGAGCTCCCTGGATGATGAAAGAGAGTGTGTAAGATGAAGCAGAAAAAGAGTGTGTATGACAGATGTCAGGTTGAGAATACAAGTGAGAATCAGGCTGAATATAGAAAGTTCAGAGAGGAAGTGAAAAAGAAAATAAGAGGGGCAAAGAGAGAATATGAGAATAGATTGGTAGCTAACATAAAAGGGAATTCAAAAGTCTTCCATAGGCATATAAACAATGAATGGGCAGTAAGAGGAGGGATGGGGCCTATTAGGGTCCAAAAAGGAGACCTACGCATGGAGACAGAGGGCATGGCTGAGGTACTAAGTGAGTACTTTGAATCTGTCTTCACCAAGGAAGAAGATGCTGCCTAGGTCACAGTGAAAGAGGAGGTAGTGGAGAGACTGGATGAGATACAAATTGATAAAGAGGAGGTACTAGAAAGGCTGCATGTATTTAAAGTTAATGGGGGAGAAATTCAGTTGTTAGCACCACCCGTTAGCGCCTTAAGAGGGCGATAAGTGGGGCGCGAAGCGGCTAGCGCCCGGGCGCGGCGAGACCTATGTCTCTCGCGACATTGAGCGGACATTTAGCGGCGGCGCAAAACCGCAACGCCCGCTCAGCTGCGCGCGCAGATCCTGACGTAATTTCATGGTGCAACGCCCTTGGTGGGCCCCGAACCGGAAATTCAGTGGCGCCCCCCTCCTTTCCACCTGGCGCTCCCAGCGACTGCTTGACTGGAACGGTTCCCAGTCGCTGTGGGGCTGGGGGGGGGGGCACTATTTAAAGAGGGCTCTTCCTGGCTTCTTAGTGGTAGCCATTTTTGGACCACTCCTTCTGTGAGAGAGAGAGAGATTTGCAGAGAGACAAAGGGAGAGAGCTTTCTGCATTGAGTCAGCGCTCGCACAGGTACTTCTGGCTTCGGCCCAGAACTTTGCAGTTGGATTGGTTTTTCAGTGCCATAACTTTGAGTGGCCACATACTATGGGGGCTGCAATGGGTGGAAACGTTGGGTTTCTCCATTGCATTGAAAGGGCTCAGAGACGCCGAGAGAGAGTGCCAATCATGGCCAGATGGAGGAGGGCCAACAGGTGTCGGCACAGGAGACCTTACCCTCCCAGGGTATTCCGCCAACAGTTCTCATACCTCAACATGTCTGAGGAGCAGTGTTTTCAGAGGCTTCGATTCAGCAGGGAGGTGGTCACTGAGCTCTGCCACCTGCTTCAGCCAGATCTGCAGCCTCAACTGAGGAGCAGGACATCTCTGTCAGTGGCAGTGAAGGTGACAGTGGCTCTCAACTTCTATGCCACCGGCTCCTTCCAATCTGCTACTGGGGACATTGCCAATGCCTCCCAGTTCGCGGTGCATTGCTGCATCCGCCAAGTCACGAATGCCCTCTTTAAAAGGAGACGTCAGTACATTTCCTTCCCCATGACCCTGGACAAACAGCAAGAGCACGCAATGGGATTTGCAAGAATAGCAGGCTTCCCCATGGTCCAGGGCGCCATTGACTGCACGCATGTGCTTTGCGGGCGCCGCAAGAGAATGCCGAGGATTACCACAACCGGAAGGGGTTCCATTCGTTGAACGTGCAGTTGGTGTGCGACCACAAACAGCTGATACTAGCTGTCAATGCCCGCTTTCCAGGCAGCAGCCACGACACCTTTATCCTGCGCCAGACTTCTGTGGCAGACCTTTTCGAAGCCCCGGCTCACCCAGGAGACTGGCTTCTCGGGGACAAGGGCTATCCTCTGTGCACCTAGCTGATGACCCCGCTCCGTGCGCCCAGCACCCCTGCTGAAGAACGATACAATGAGAGCCATCAAGCGACCAGGAACATCATTGAGCACACAATCGGCATGCTAAAGCAACGGTTCAGCTGTCTGAACCATTCCGGGGGAGCCCCTCAGTACTCACCTGAGTGAGTCTCCCATTTCGTTGTAGTGTGCTGCATGCTGCATAACCTGGCAATCCTCAGGACTCAGCCACTGCCACCAGGCATTGGAGCACCAGCAGAGGAGGAGGAGGAGGAGGAGGAGGAGGAGGAGCACCAAGACGGGAGGGAGGCACAAAGTGCAAGGGCTGTCTGTCAGCGGCTTATTGCAAGTCGGTTCTAGGCCCCCTCTGAGGGAATGGCTTGTGCCATTGAAAGAACATGAATGGAACCGTTCCGCAACCCCTGAGCCAGTCAAGGCAACAAATAGTTCAAAGAGCAAACATGCACAATCTGAATAAAGACACTTCGTTATTTAACAAACTGTGTGCCCTTCCCATATGACAAAGTAATAGAGAGAAACCCCAAAAAAAGCAGTCAGACACATAACTGGCTCTCACAACCTGGAGACAATGAACAAAAGAGTTAACAAAAAATGACCACGATCCTTGGCCTTCACTAAAAAAATGAACAGCATTTTGCCACACCTCCTACTTTTTGCCCTTCAAGGGTGATCTGCTTCACTTGCGAGATTGGCCCCTTCCCACCCTGCAGCTCCTCTGCAATGGGACCCCAGTGGCTGCAGCAAGGCTGCTGAGTGTCAGAAACTGAGTCTGCAGATGCCCTTGGGGAACAGCCTGGACCAGCTCTGGGCCTGGAGGGCCCAGCTGCTGACTGCTCCAACTCTGCATGGGCGGCAGCAGTCTGTCCTATGGGTGGTGGCAGCTGCAGTGGAGAAGTGACAGTGTTGGCAGCAGGAATGCTGCCATCCTGACAGAGGACAGGCACTCCCTGGTCGGACGACACACTGGCACTCCCACGGGGCAGCACTGCAGCATGTGGAGCAATCTGCTGAAGCACAGACTGCTGGCCTTCTGCGGCGCGGCGAGGGCCCCGGCGATTTGTGCCCGATGCAGCGAGGGTGGCAGCAGTCAGTGCTCGTGGGACCTCAATCTGTGTCTGCATCAGACCAGCCACTGACTGCATTGTACCACTAAGCACTTGCGTGGAAGCCGCCTGTGCTGCCTGTGCTGCACCGAAGTCCTGCAAACTCCTTGCCAGTGCTGCACTGAAGTCCTGGACACTCCTTGCCAGTGACTCAATGGATTCGGGCATCCTTGCCACTGCAGCCATGAGCTCAGTGTGCCTGTGCTCCGCCTGGGTGCCCTTTTCAGCGAGGAGCCGCACCTCTTCTGCGCTCACTGTAGCAGGACCGGAGGCCAGACTCTCCCTCCGGGAGAAGGCCGCCGAGCTTCCCTAACCACCCCCCGCGTTGCTGCAGCCCGCTGGGCCCCGGAGCTTCACCCTCCTCAGACCCTTCCCTCCTGCTCCCCTCCAGGGAAGACGTGTCCCCATTATGGCCATGGGCTGCCTCAGCTGAGGGTGGCACTGATGGTCCGGCTTCCTCTTCCTCCTTGCCTTCAGAATCACTCACAGTGGCAGCTTGAGGGCCCGCCTCCTCACCTGGCGAATCAGCATCTGAAAGCAGGGAGGTACAAGAGTTGCTCTAGCGTGAGGACAGGGCGGCACCGAGGGAGGCATGAGTGCTGCAATGCACTGTATTGGTTCGATAGTGGCAAAGGATGCTGGTGTGAGGCACAAGTGGAAGGAGAGAGGTCAAAAAGGTGATGACCTTACCATTGCTGTCCAGAACGGGGTCGGCATCTCCAGTGGTGACGGGCCAATCATCCGGCCTGCCATAATGCGCTGGACTCGCTGCTCCAGATCGCTGAGGTCTTTAAGGTGAGGCCGGTCTCCCCCGGTCGGTTGCTGCTGCCTCCTGTTATGGGCCAGCTTGCCCTGCAAGAGAAAGGACGGGCTCTGAGTACAGTGTGAAGCCCTGATCATGGTTGCACTGCCTGCCATGGTCGAATAGCCCTTACAGTGTGAAGCTCTGATCTTGGCTGCACTGCCTCCCATGGTCGAATAGCCCTTACAGTGTGAAAAGTGCTGAATGTGCGTGTGAGTTTCATGAAAGGCCCATAGGTGGATGAGGGCTGGGCATTGGGGCTTTCAGGACCCTTTGGCCATAAAGTGAGGTGCACATGCAGGGATGTAGAGGATACTGAAAAGGGCACTCACCCTGACGACCCGAGTGAGGTCGCTGAACTTCTTCCTGCATTGCACAGGGGTCCTAGGCACTATGCTGCTGGAGGTCACTCTGTGAGCCACCTCCCTCCAAGCTTTGCGATAGTCGGTGCACAGCGGCCTCCTGCCACTGTCCGGAAACAGGATAGATCGCCTGCGCTCCACTGCGCCAGCCAGAACCTGCAGGGCCCCCTCACTGAACCGCTGCGCTCGCTCTCTGGCCCTCTCCATGGTCCTAGGCGTTAGAATGTGGCAGCAGGTCTGTCCAGGCCGAGAATCAGGGCTCCGATGTGCAGGATGTGGCTGCAATCCAAGATCAACCCTCCCCTTTAAAAGCTGACTGGCGCCAGCGTGTCTGCGTGCAATCGCTAACTGGCCGCGCCTGCGCTGCGCCCGCCCTCGGTGGTAGCGCCTTGCTTCTACAGCTTAGCGCCTTAGGACAGTCGTGCAGTGCCTGTTTTAGCGCTCCAAGCACCTCCTGGGGCGAAGCAGGTCAATTTAGCTGAAGGTGGTGATAATTTGCGCCGGACGCTAAATTTTGCGCCCGCTCGAGTATAACGCCCCAAACGTGGCGATACTGAATTTCTAGGCCAATAAGTTACCAGGACTGGTTGGGATGCATCCTAGCATGCTGAGGGAAGTTAAGGAGGAAATCACGGAGGTATTGGCCATAATCTTCCAATCCTCCTTAAATACAGGGGTGGTGTCAAAGGACTGAAGAATTGCAAATGTTACACCCTTGTTCAAAAAAGGGTGTAAAGATAAATCCAGCAACTACAGGCCAGTCAGTTTTACCTCGGTAGTAGGGAAGCTTTTAGAGACGATAATCAGGGACAAAGTTAACAGTCACTTGGACAAGTGTGGATTAATTATCGAAAGCCAGCACGGATTTTTTAAAGGCAAATCGTGTTTAACTAATATAATGGGGCAGAAATTCGGGTCGGGGGCTTGCTGCGCGTGCAAGCCCCCGATCTGCACTTACCCGACGCGCCTGCCGTTCACCTCCAGGGACGCCTGGAATTCCTTTTTGAAACAGAAGAATCCCGGGCAGCGTCTGACGTCACGCCGCCCAGGAGTGCAGCCAGCGCGAAGCCTGTAGCGCGCTGTGCAACTGAGACACGCCCCTTGAGGTCTCAGTTTAATAGGACACGCCCCCAATGTTTCTCACAAGCTGCAAAGCATTTTTACATGGAGAGCAGCATTTCAAATAGGTTTTTGGTATTTTTATGAAGCTTTTGGTAACTTTTATAAACTTTTAAAAACGTTTACATTATTTTGAAGAACCTGAAGTAGTTTTAAACAGAATTAAAGCAATTTAAAGACTTTTAAAAGCCCTGAAAGAATTTTTTCATTCCATTTATTTATTTAGCAACGTCGTCGTCATACGTGTCTTCACACTGTTCCCTTTGGGGAACTGTATGAAGTGGTGGAAGGATTTATGGCCGTGATTAACGTTTATTCCGTGACCGTAACCATCTTTGAACCAGCCATTATGGTGGTTAGTCCTATGGCGGGAGGGTTTTACGGGCTCCCACAAGCTATACGAGGAGGGGGGGCCACCCACACCCACGGACGCAAATATCCCACTGGATGTCAACCCAGAATTTAGAGCCGGAGCTCCGACTCCACTTGCCGGGACTGTCTGGAGCGGGGTTCAAAACCCTACCCCGTCTGGCCCAGCGGTGGGGATCCTACCGCTACATCAAAGGCCCACTCCGATTAGCAACGTGAAATGGCTGGAATGAGCACAATTCACAGCATTAAAAGAACTCACAATTGAACTGATGATGACCTCAGCAATCTCCTCAACGAGGTGGAGGCGCAGCGCCTGCTCATCATTGGTAATGAGAAGTCAAAGGCGCCGCAAAAAGGACAGATGATAGCTTGGTCTTTCAAGTGGCAGCATAGGGCTCCAGTCACGGGGAGGGAAAAGGCGCAGGAAACGTATGGGTGTCACCTTTTGCGCGGAGTGGGCCTTTTGCGTAGCGGTAAGCATCCCCACCGCTGGGCCAGAAGGAGTAGGGTTTCGAACCCCGTTCCAGACAGTCCCGGCAAGTGGAGTTGGAGCTCCAACTATAAATTCTGGGTGGACATCCAGCGGGATACTTGCGTCCGCGGGTGTGGGTGGCCCCCCCCTCAGATGGGTTGTGGGAGCCCGTAAAACCCTCACGCCATAGGACTAACCACCCTAATGGCTGGTATGAAGATGGTTATGGTCACGGAAGGAGCGTTAACGTGGCCAGAAATCCTTCCACCACTTCATACAGTTCCCGAAAGGGAACAGTGTGAGGATACGTACGACGATGACCTCTTGCGCAATGCACCTCCTTGGACCCTCAGTCGCAGATGCGAGGGGGCAAATCGTGCATTTGTTAAATTTTTCATTTTATTGACATGTAAAATGTTGGCCCAGTAATTCCGTTCCAAACGCGTGAGTACGGTCGGGGTACTCACGCGTCTGGCCAGAGGAAATGCTGGTTTTCAGCATGCACAGCGCATGCGGGGAAAACCGGCATTTCCTGTCCTCTGAACGAAGGGGTTCAGAGGCAGAACGCGTGCGACTGCACAGGCAGCGCGTGCGCAGTAAAATTCGCCGGTTTCATTCATGCTTTCAGGGAGGTTAAGTCCTTACAACTTACACATGAAAAAAGCATGAGTACAGTTGCTCCAGAGGCTGCGGAGGAAGATATATTTTATCGTGGAGCTTCTGAAAGGCAATATTTTTGTTTGGGAAAGGGAGGAAAGTTATTTTAAGAAATGCTGAGGTAAGTTTTAAAGTTTATTTTTGTTTTTTAAAACGGGTTTTCAGTACTGTAGGTAGAAGGAGCAATTGTGGCTATGTGAATTGAATTTGCTGTGTTTATTAAATGTGAAAATGACTCCAACATATTTAAGAAAGAAACTTTTCATCAGTAATATATTCTTTTAAGTAATTATGTATGTATGTCTGTATATATTCCTTTGCGTATATGTATGTATATATTCCTTTACTTATGTGTATGAATGTATGTATTTAATTATGACTTTCAGAGAAAGTAACTTATTGGAAAATCATAATTAAATACATACATTCATACACATAAGTAAAGGAATATATACATATACGTAAAGGAATATATACGGACATACATACATAATTACTTAAAAGAATATATTACTGATGAAAAGTTTCTTTCTTAAAAATGTTGGAAATGTTACATTACTCATTTTAGAACAGTCATTTTCACATTTAATAAACACAGCAAATTCAATTCACACAGCCACAATTGCTCCTTCTACCTACAGTACTGAAAACCCATTAAAAAAAAAAAAATTAAACATTAAAACTTACCTCAGCATTTCTTAAAATAACTTTCCTCCCTTTCCCAAACAAAAATATTGCCTTTCAGAAGCTCCACGATAAAATATATCTTCCTCCGCAGCCTCTGGAGCAACTTTACACATGCTTTTTTCATGTGTAAGTTGTAAGGACTTAACCTCACTGAATCCATGAATGAAATCGACGAAGTTCACTGCGCACGTGCTGCCTGTGCAGTCGCACGCGCTGTGCCTCTGAACCCCTTTGTTCAGAGGACAGGAAATGCCGGTTTTCTGCACATGCGCTGTGCATGCTGAAAACCGGCATTTCCTCCGGCCAGACGCGTGAGTACCCCGACCGTACTCACGCGTTTGGAACGGAATTGCTGGGCCAATAGCAATATACTGCGGATGCTGGAAATCTGAAATAACAACAGAAAATGCTGGAAATACTTAGCAGGCCAGGCAGCATTTGTGGAGAGAGAAACAGAGTTAACGTTTCAGGTCTGGGACCCTTCATCAGAACTGGAAAAAGCTGGAGATGTAACAGATATTAAGCAGGTGTAGAGACAGGGGGGGGGTTGGGGTTTAGGAGGGGAGGAAGAAATTGAAAGAACATCCTGTACTTTTGTAAGAGGCAGGAAAGATTAAATGTTGCAAATGGGAGTGGCAAAAATCATACTGCATGAAAAATGGGGGCAGGGATAATTATCTGAAATTGTTGAACTCGATGTTGAGTCTGGCAGGCTGTAAAGTGCCCAATCGAAAGATGAGGTGCTGCTCCTCGAGCTTACGTTGAGCTTCATTGGAACAATGTCATAGGCCGAGGACAGAGAGATCAGAGCGGGAGTGAAGCGATGAATTAAAGTGACAGGCGACCGGAAGCTCAGGGTCACCCTTATGGACTGAACGGAGGTGTTCCGCAAAGCGGTCGCCCAATCTGCGTTTGGTTGCCCCAATGTAGAGGAGACCGCATCGTGAGCAGCGAATACAGTATATTAAATTGCAAGAAGTACAAGTAAATCGCTGTTTCACCTGGAAGGGGTGTTTGGGGCCTTGGACAGTGGGAAGGGAGGAGGTAAAAGGGCATGTGTTGCATCTCCTGCGCTTGCACGGGAAGGTGCCAGGTGAAGGAGAAGGAGAAGGAACAGCACCTCATCTTCCGATTAGGCACTCTGCAGCCTTCCGGACTCAATATCGAGTTCAACAATTTCAGATCATAACCTCGGCCCCTATTTCATTTTTTCTTGTAATTTTTCCACTCCTTTTCCCCCCCCCCCTTTCCTTTTGTTTCTCTCTCACACCTGGCAGCTATCTCTTGCCCAGCCAGTACACTTTACACCTAATCTCAGCCTATTACCATCTCGTCTAGCTTCTAATCTCTTTTACTTCTTTTGTTTCTTTTATTCTTTTGTCCGATCGCAGCCCTGCCTTCGATCTAGTTTCTTTTCTTTCCAGTTTTGAAGAAGGGTTCGACCCGAAACGTCAACTCAAATTTCTCTCCACGGATGTTGCCTGACCTGCTGAGTTTTTCCAGCATTTTCTGTTGTTATTTCGAAGGAGAAGGGCTGTTGGGGGTGATTGAGGAGTGGACAAGAGTGGCGCGGAGGGAGCAGTCCCTTCGGAATGCTGAAAGGGGAGGTGTGGGGAAGACGTGTTTGGTGGTGGGATCATGTTGGAGGTGGCGGAAATGGCGGTGGATGATCCGTTGAATGTGAAGGTTGGTGGGGTGAAAGGTGAGGACAAGGGGCGCCCTATCGTGGTTCTGGGAGGGAGGGGAAGGGGTGAGAGCAGAAGTGCGGGAAATAGAATGGACACGGTCAAGGGCCGTGTCAACCACAGTAGAGGGGAATCCTCGGTTGAGGAAAAAGGAAGACATGTCAGAAGCACTGGCATGGAAGGTGGCATCGTCAGAACAGACGTGGCGGAGGTGGAGAAACTGGGAGAATGGAATAGAGTCCTTACAGGAAGCGGGGTGGGAGGAAGTGTCATCTGGGTAGCTGTGGGAGTCGGTGGGCTTTTAGTGGATGTTTGTCGAAAGCCGATCGCCAGAAATGGAGACGGCGAAGTCAAGGAAGGGAAGGGAAGAGTCGGAGATGGACCATGTGAAGGTGAGGGAAGGGTGGAAATTGGAAGTAAAGTGAATGAACTTATCTAGTTCAGGGCGAGAGCAGGAAACAGCACCAATACAGTCATCGATGTACCGGAAAAAGAGGTGAGGGAGGGGCCCTGAGTAGGACTGGAACAAAGAATGTTCCACATATCCCATGAACAGGCAGGCATAGCTAGGGCCCATGCGGGTTCCTATAGCAACACCTTTAATTTGGAGGAAGTGAGTGGAGTCAAAGGGGAAGTTGTTCAATGTGAGAACAAGTTCAGCCAGGCGGAGGAGGGTGGTGGTGGATGGGGACTGGTTGGGCCTCTGTTCAAGGAAGAAATGGAGCACCCGACGGCCGTCCTGGTGGGGGATGGAGGTGTAGAGGGATTGGACGTCCATGTTGAAAAGGAGACAGTTAGGGCCAGGAAACTGGAAACTGTTAAAGTGACGGAGGGCGTCGGAAGTGTCGCGAATGTAGGTGGGAAGAGACTGGACAAGGGGAGCAAAAATAGAGTCGAGATAGGAAGAGATAAGTTCCGTGGGGCAAGAACAGGCTGAAACGATGGGTCTACCAGGGCAGTCCTGTTTGTGGATCTTGGGAAGGAGGTAGAAGCGGGCTGTGCGGGGTTGGGGGACTATGAGGTTGGCGGCCATGGAGGGAAGATCTCCAGATAAGGTCCCGCTTTCTAAATTCTCGTTCTACTTGGACCTCTCCCTCTGGCCTCTTACCCTCTCTTGATCTTTTCATTGCTAACTGCCGATGTGACATCGGCCGTCTCCATTTCTCTGCCCCCCTCCCTCACTCCAACCTACCTCCCTCTGAACTTGCAGCACTCCGTTCTCTCCGATCTTTTCACTATGGACATCCAATCCCACTACACCTCCATCCCCCACCAGGACGGCCTTCGGCCGCTCCGTTTCTTCCTTGAACAGAGGCCCAACCAGTCCCCGTCCACCACCACCCTCCTCCGCCTGGCTGAGCTTGTTCTCACATTGAACAACTTCTCCTTTGACTCCACTCACTTCCTCCAAATTAAAGGTGTTGCTATGGGAACCTGCATGGACCCTAGCTATGCCTGCCTGTTCATGGGATATGTGGAACATTCTTTGTTCCAGTCCTACTCAGGTCCCCTCCCTCACCTCTTTTTCCGGTACATCGATGACTGTATTGGTGCCGTTTCCTGCTCTCACCCTGAAC
This sequence comes from Somniosus microcephalus, assembly GCF_052327205.1. Taxonomy (NCBI): domain Eukaryota; kingdom Metazoa; phylum Chordata; class Chondrichthyes; order Squaliformes; family Somniosidae; genus Somniosus; species Somniosus microcephalus. The sequence continues at coordinate 90,465,449 of NC_140993.1, read as the reverse complement.
TAGATAAGTTCATTCACTTTACTTCCAATTTCCACCCTTCCCTCACCTTCACATGGTCCATCTCCGACTCTTCCCTTCCCCTCCTTGACTTCTCCGTCTCCATTTCTGGCGATCGGCTTTCGACAAACATCCACTACAAGCCCACCGACTCCCACAGCTACCTGGACTACACTTCCTCCCACCCCGCTTCCTGTAAGGACTCTATTCCATTCTCCCAGTTTCTCCGTCTCCGCCGCGTCTGTTCTGACGATGCCACCTTCCATACCAGTGCTTCCGACATATCTTCCTTTTTCCTCAACCGAGGATTCCCCTCTACTGTGGTTGACATGGCCCTTGACCATGTCCGTTCTATTTCCCGCACTTCTGCTCTCACCCCTTCCCCTCCCTCCCAGAACTATGATAGGGTTCCCCTTGTCCTCACCTTTCACCCCACCAGCCTTCACATTCAACGGATCATCCTCCGCCATTTCCGCCACCTCCAACATGATCCCACCACCAAACACATCTTCCCCTCACCTCCCCTTTCAGCATTCCGAAGGCACCGTTCCCTCCGCGCCACCCTGGTCCACTCCTCAATCACCCCCAACAGCCCTGCTCCTTCATCTGGCACCTTCCCGTGCAGGCACAGGAGATGCAACACAGGCACTTTTACCTCCTCCCTTCCCACTGTCCAGGGCCCCAATCACCCCTTCCAGGTGTAACAGCGATTTACTTGTACTTCTTGCAATTTAATATACTGTATTCGCTGCTTACGATGCGGTCTCCTCTACATTGGGGAGACCAAACGCAGATTGGGCGACCGCTTTGCGGAACACCTCTGTTCAGTCCATAAGGGTGACCTTGAGCCTCCGGTCGCCTGGCACTTCAATTCATCGCTTCACTCCCGCTCTGATCTCTCTGTCCTCGGCCTATTGCATTGTTCCAATGAAGCTCAACGTAAGCTCGAGGAACAGCACCTCATCTTTCGATTAGGCACTTTACAGCCTGCCGGACTCAACATCGAGTTCAACAATTTCAGATAATTATCCCTGCCCCCATTTTTCATGTAGTATGATTTTTGCCACTCCCATTTGCAACATTTTATCTTTCCTGCCTCTTACAAAAGTACAGGATGTTCTTTCTATTCCTTCCTCCCCTCCTAACCACCACCCTCCCCCCAACCCCCTGTCTCTGCACCTGCTTAATATCTGTTACATCTCCAGCTTTTTCCAGTTCTGATGAAGGGTCCCAGACCTGAAACGTTAACTATGTTTCTCTCTCCACGGATGCTGCCTGGCCTGCTGAGTATTTCTAGCATTTTCTGTTGTTATTTCGTATTTAACTAACTTGATCGAGTTATTTGATGAGGTAACAGAGAGGGTTGATGAGGGCAAAGCGATTGACATAGTGTACATGGACTTCCAAAAGGCGTTTGATAAAGTGCCACATGATAGGCTTGCCAGCAAAGTTGAAGCCCATGGAATAAAAGGTGTTGTGTCTGTGTATAATAAGACACAGACTGCAGGAGAATGGTACAACAGGTGTTTACTCAACGTGGCTCATGCTGGAACTGATCTGTACAGATTACTACTCAGTGCTATATACAGGTGTGGTCACTGCCGGTACTGCAGTATACATGAGCTGTAAAAGATAGTTCCCCCCCTTAAAGGTATATACATTACAATTCCTCCCCTTTTAGATTAACAGTACCATAACACTCATTTAACAATTAAATGTCAAACTAATTACAATTAACACTTTTAACATGCAACATTAGCTGAAAATAGTCCATTTCTATATTTAGTCTTTGGGGAGGCTTCCTGATCCTTTCTGGACAGCGCCTTTCCCGAGTGTCTTGCTCTTGGTGCGGAGGCGATTCTGGCCCCCTGTCGTCGGTTGGTTCATCAGCTTCCGATGCTACTGTTTCTGGGGTAGATGTGACCTGTACGTTGGGTTCATCACCAGGTACGTATGGGCGAGGCATGGGGATGACTTGTTCCTGTGACTCTAGGATCTGGTCAGCATGGCGCCTCACGATGCTCTCCCCAACATCCACTGTGTACATTAGTGGGCCCTGCCATGTGCATATCGTTCCTGGCTGCCATTTTTCTGTTTGGTAGTTGCGGGCCAAGACTGGTTGCCCTACATTGAAACTCCTAGTTGGCTTCTCATGGATGTGCTGGAATTGCTTACTCTCAACATCTCTTCATACGTTTGGTCTGAGCAAATCCAGGCGAGATCTTAACCTTCGGTTAAAGAACATCATGGCTGGGGTCTGGTTGGTGACTGCATGTGTCGCATTCCGGTAGGCGAACAGGAAATTGTCCACCTTGTGCTGCAGCGGAGTGTTGTCATTGTACATAGCCTTTATTGCCTTCTTAAAGGTTTGTACGAACCTCTCAGCCAATCCATTTGTGGCTGGATGATACGGGGCGGATGTGTAATGCCTTACCCCATTCTTTTTCAAGAACCTCTGGAACTCTTCGGACACAAACTGTGGTCCGTTGTCGGAGCAAATCTGTTCTGGCAAGCCATTCCTGGCAAAAATGGTCCGTAGGACTGCAATAGTTTTCTCTGTGGTGGGGGAGGACATTTTGATGACCTCAGGCCATTTTGAGTGCGCATCCACGGCTATTAAAAACATTGAGTCCATGAATGGACCAGCAAAATCAATATGCACCCATTGCCATGGAGATGAGGGCCACTCCCATGGGTGTAGAGGGGCCTGTGGTGGTGCATTTTGGACTTTCTGGCATCCTGAGCAGCTCTTGGTCAGGTCCTCGATTTGTTTATCGATTCCCGGCCACCACACATAAGCCCTGGCTAGGCTTTTCATTTTTACCCCTCCCAGATGACCCTCATGAAGCTCATTGAGCACTCTATCCCTTAACTTGGGTGGAATTACCACTCGGGATCCACACATCAAGGTCCCCCGGCACACTGACAGCTGTTCTCTCCTTGTCGAGAATGCTGGCAACAGTGAGTCACCATGTGCTGGCCATCCCTTCACCGTCAAATCATATACCCGAGACAGTGTCGGGTCATTTCGGGTTTCCTTTTCGATACAAGCGTTAGTTACCGGTAGGTATTCAACTATAGTCGAATGGAATATTTCGACAGGATCCACTGCTGGTGCTTCCTCCGCAGTAGGCAGTGGCAGGCGTGATAGCCCATCAGCATTTCCATGCTGTTTCGTGCCCTTATATTCAATCTCATAGTGGTGCGCCCCTAGAAAAAGTGACCATCTTTGTAGTCGTTGCACAGTCATCACCGGAACGCCCTTCTTCGGATTAAAAATGGAGACAAGAGGCTGGTGATCAGTCAGCAAGGTGAATTTCTGCCCGTGCAGATAGTGATTGAACTTTTTCACTCCCCACACTAGGCTGAGGGCCTCCCTGTCAATCTGGGCATAGTTACGCTCGGCTGAGGTTAGTGATCGTGACGCAAAGGCTATTGGCCGCTCTGAGCCATCCAAGAATTTGTGAGACAGCACCGCACCAATGCCGTAGGGTGACGCATCACATGCCAACCGAATTGGTAATGCTGGGTTGTAATGGGCCAATACCTCTTTCGATGTGATTAGTGTTTTGCTCTTCTGGAAAGCTCGTCTACATTCGTCACTCCACTTCCATGGCACCCCAGTTTGCAGTAGGGTGTTCAGTGGGTGTAGTATTGTAGACAAATTTGGCAAGAACTTATGGTAGTAGTTTACCAGCCCGAGGAACGACCTCAGTTGTGACACATTTTCCGGTGCTGGAGCCTTGACTACTGCCTCAATCTTCTCTGGGGACTTATGTAACCCCTCTTTATCGATAACGTGGCCACAATACGAGATCTGTTTTCTAAAAAACTCGCATTTGGGGCGGTTAGCTTGGAGCCCATATTCCTGCAATCTTGTGAGCACCTGCTCCAGGTTGGCAAGGTGATCACTGTCATTTTCGCCCGTGACCAGGATGTCGTCCAAATAACACTGGGTCCCTGGGATCCCTTGCAGGACTTGTTCCATTGCTATCTGCCAAATAGCCGAAGCTGATGCTACCCCGAATACCAGCCAGTTGTATTGGTAGAGACCTTTGTGGGTGTTTATTGTGAGGTATTTTTTTGATGCTTCTTCTACCTCCATTTGCAGATATGCCTGGGCCAGATCAATCTTAGTGAAGCATTTCCCTCCAGATAGCGAGGCAAAAATATCTTCAATCCGCCGAAGTGGATATTGTACGGTGTGAAGGACCGGGTTCACTATTACCTTAAAGTCCCCACAGATGCGAACCTTCCTTGGTTCCCCAGGCGTGCTGCTCAATGACTTTTTCATCACAGGGACGATGGGTGTAGCCCACTCGCTCCAGTCTACCTTGGACAGTGCACCTGAGCGTTCCAGACTCTCCAGCTCTGCTTCGACGGCTGGGCGGATCGCATAAGGTACCGGTCAGGCCTTAAAAAATTTTGGGCTTGCATTTTCTTCAATTTTAATCGTCGCTGTCATGCCTTTTAGTGTTCCGAGTCCTTGCTGGAACACTTCTTTCGCGTCAGTTAGGATCTTTGACAGTCGCCCAGGTGTGACGTCATCATCCTTTTTGTCAGCCACAGTCAGTGCCTGTATGGAATGCCAATCCAGTTGTATTTTCCGGATCCATTCATGTCCCAGTAATGGTGGTCCTCCATCTTGCAATACATACAGGTCTAGTTTTGGTGTTTCCTTACCGTTATATATAACGGTCACCCTTATTTTTCCTTTGGGGTAGACTTTTTGCCCCGTGTACGTCTTCAAAATAATTTTTGTGTCTCTCAAGGGTATGTGTGAGAATAGCTGCTCGTAGTCCCGTCGGTTTATGACTGTTAGGGCTGATCCTGTGTCCAATTCCATCTTTACCTGGACTCCTGCTATCTTGAGAGTGACCCAAATGGTTCGGTGATCCTCTGTTGTGATCACATTATGTAGTTTCAGACAACTCAGTTCCCTGCTTTCGGAGTTGTTATCACTTTTTTGTTCATCTGAACTATTCTCCATCATCTTATGTACCTTCTTGTACTTTTCTTTGGTAGGTTTCTTATTGCTGGTTTTCTTTCCCGACCTGCAGACTCGTGCTATGTGTCCTACTTTTCCACACTGTCTGCACACTTTGTCTTTGAACCAGCAATCATTCTGGTCGTGTGTTGTTCTGCCGCAACGATCGCACTTCTCTGTTCTATATGACATTTCGTTTGTGCCATATTCTTGCGGTCTCTGTTGTATCTCTGCAGCGCCCCATGCTGCTGCTTCATATGATACCGCAATGCTGAAAGCCTTTTCCAGCGTAAGGTCCTTTTCAGATAAAAGCCGTTTCTGGGTTCCTTCACTTTGAAGCCCACACACAAACTTGTCCCTTAAGGTATCTGCCAGTCCCGCTCCAAACTGGCAGTGTTTTGATAGTTTGCACAGTTCTGTTAGATAATCAGCATTGCTTTCATCCTTATGCTGGTTCCATTTGTGAAACTTAAATCTTTCTGCTATCAGCAGCGGTGTGGGGTTTAAATATTCCTGTAGTATCGTTACTATGTCTTCAAAACTCTTTTCCATTGGCTTCGTTGGGGTTACTAGATTTCGTAATAAACCATACGCCTTTGCACCCATTAAATTTAACAATACCGACGCTTTCTTGTCATCTGACACCTCATTTGCCTTGCAGTATACCTCTATTCGTTCAACATATGTAGCCCAATCTTCGACTTCATTGTCAAACGCAGTGATACTGCCACTCTTCAGCATTTTGTGTGTGATTTAAAATGGCGTCTCCCAATGGCTTAAAATGGCATCTCCTGCGCTTTCCTTCCTCCCCCGCTGCTGCCAACGCCGCTCCAGGCGGTTCTCGTGGCAATGGCGGCGCCCTGTAGGTTTTGCGCGCTTCTCCTGCGCTGCTGCCAACGCCGCTCTCGGCTGTCCTCGTGGCAATGGCGGCGCCTCGCATGTTTCTGCGCGTCTCTCTCTCCCTCTCTTTGACGCTGCTCGGCCCCTGAACACCGGCTGTGCCCTGTGCGCTCTGCCCTCTCGCTCTCTCCCCCGTCGACGCTGCTCGGCCCTTTGCTGTGCCGCTCGGTCGGGCTCTAACCCGCCGCTGTCCGGGAAGGGTCTGCGCACTACCTGTTGCCAGCCCGTTTCGCTGGACCACCTCGACTGGAAAGCCAAGCCTGGCTCTCGACAGCCTCCCCCGCAATTCTCGAGTCTCTGCTGGATGACTGGGCGGTTGCCCGTGGTCGACGCCCGAGTCTCTGGCCTTGACCTCCAATCCACTGATCTCCAGGAACGAATCCCCAGGAGGTGATGCAGAGTTGCAGGTAAGTTCAAACTTGCCTTGTCGCCAATGTTGTGTCTGTGTATAATAAGACACAGACTGCAGGAGAACGGTACAACAGGTGTTTACTCAACGTGGCTCACGCTGGAACTGATCTGTACAGATTACTACTCAGTGCTATATACAGGTGTGGTCACTGCCAGTACTGCAGTATACATGATCTGTAAAAGATAGTTCCCCCCCTTAAAGGCATATACATTACAAAAGACACAGTGAGCATGGATACGAAATTGGCTAAATGACAGGAAACAGAGAGTAGTGGTGAAAGGTTGTTTTTTGGACTGGAGGAAGTTACACAGTGGTGTTCCTCAGGGGTTGGTACTCGGACCACTGCTTTTTTTGATATATATTAATGACTTAGACTTGGGTGTATAAGGCACAATTTCAAAATTAGCAGATGACACAAAACTTGGAAGTATAGTGAACAGTGAGGAGGATAGGGATAGACTTCAAGAAGACATAGACAGGCTGGTGAAATGGGCGGACATGTGGCAGATGAAATTTAATGTAGAAAAGTGTGAAGTGATACATTTTGGTAGGAAGAACAAGTAGAGACAATATAAAATAAAGGGTACAATCCTAAAGGGGGTGCATGAACAGAGAGACCTGGGGGTGTATGTGCACAAGTCATTGAAGGTGGCAGGGCATGTTGAGAAAACGGTTAAAAAAGCATACAGATCCTGGGCTTCATAAATAGAGGCATTCAGTACAAAAACAAGAAAGTTATGATGAACCTTTATAAAAAACTGGTTCAGCCTCACCTGGAGTATTGTGTCCAATTCTAGGCACCACACTTTAATAAGGATTTGAAAGCCTTAGAGAGGCTGCAGAAAAGATTCATGAGAAGGGTTCCAGGGATGAGGGACTTCAGTTATGTGGATAGACTAGGGAAACTGGGGTTGTACCCCTTAGAGCAGAGAAGGTTGAGAGGAGGTTTGATAGAGGTGTTCAAAGTCATGTGGGGTCTAGACAGTGTAGATAGAGAGAATGGCCTCCTTCTTTGCTGTAATCATTTTATGATTCTAGGATTCTAGGAAGGCATTGAGAAGTTAGCAGAATGAGCAGAAGGTGGCAGATGCAATTTAATGTGGACGTGTGAGGTAATACTTTTTGGGAGGGAAAAACAGGAAATATGAGTATACACTTAAAAGAAAGACACTGAAGGGATTAGATGAATAAAGACATTTAGAGGTTCAAATATATAATTCACTGAGTGCAAGTGTAGGTAATTAAACTATAAAAAGAGCAATAGAATTTTGGGTTTTATAAATAGGGGCATAAAGTTCAAGAGTAAAGAAGTAATGATGAATTTATACAAAACATTGGTTAGGCCACAGTTAGAGTACTGTGTGTACTATCAAAAGGACAGTTAAACCTTAGAGAACATATGGTGAAGATTCACCAGGATTATGCCAAGGATGGTAAACTTTTGACGAGAGACTTGTACTTTTGGGACTATCTCCATTAGAGTAGAGAAGGCTGAGGAGATTTAATAGAAGTTTTAAAAATTATGAATGGTTTTGATAGAATGAATAGGGAAAGACTATTTCCTCTGTTTGGGGAGTCAGGGACAAGGGGGTATCATTTTAAAATTGCCACTGAGAATACAAAATGAGAGATTAGGATAATTATTTTTTTACAGAGGGCTGTGGCAGCATGGAATGCTTTACCACAGAGAGTGGCTGTGCTTGATACGGTCAGTTTTCTCAGGATTTGGAGCAGCCAAACCAGAGATCCTTAAAAGGGTCGCTTGAGGCTGCGACCAATTGGGGGCCACTGCTTTTATGCCCCCCACCATCCGATCTCCTCCCCGCCCCTCCCCAGACTTACCGTGGGCTGGTTGCTGACCTTCATCCTCGTCCGGATGTGCGTACTGGATCTATGGGCGCCACTGGCACTCCTAGCATGGTGGTCGCTGGGTTTGTGCCCAAATTCTGGCGCCAACCAATTTCTACCCCATAGTTGCTCAAACAAATCAAGATAAATGTATCTTTACCTGCATATGTGGTTTGGAATATAACAAGAGGTGGGCAGAGTCCTCCTTTGGTGCCATCTCAATCGAGTGCTTACTATCGAGGGTGCCTGGCATCGTTACATCACTTTTCCTCTTAATCCAAAAATCAGAAATATAGATTTCCCAAAGGGACACCCAAGGCTGGATTTTTGCACCACACATATATTTTCCACGAGACATTCAATTTTGGCAATAATGGTGGTGTAACATCATACAGGGCACTTTTCAGCTTTATCACCTTGGCAATGCTGGACACTAATAGCATCCACATTCATCACTCGTCTAGTATTATTAGGGAGGTGCAACACCAGCAATGATGGAAATAACTAAAAAAGGATAATAGATGTAATATGGGACAATGGTTAGGCAGTTCCACATCACTGTAATTCATTGAGGCAATATCATTTGTTTTTAAACCCAAGGCTACCTGACCTTTGAAGCTGATGCAGGTATCCATCTCTTGCCCCCCTCCACCCTCGGTAATAAGTACCCAATTGAGGTTGCTTGATCTGGCAAATATCACTTATTCTCCTATCAACTTGCTGCCGTTGTATACCTGCATGACTTCCACTGGGATCTTGCCCAAATTAGACATTTTCCAGGTTGGCAGTGATTCAGTCAGATGGGCATAAAGTCCTCCCTGCTGACTTATTGCCAGTAAACCTGCCAAGAGAAAATTCTAAGCCCTTTTGTTCCAACTCCTAGAGGCAACCAAAAAACGGCAATGCTGTTTCTGTGCCACAGAATCTTTTCAGCAGTGAGTTGAGAAAAAAGCCTTGTGGAAAAATAACTTAATGATTAAAATTAATGATTTTATATTCGGTCTTCCCAATTAAAGCCACTGTCTTCGGGCCCCGCCACAAACTCCGTTCCCTAGCCACTGACGCCATCCCTTCCCTAACATCTGTCTAAGGCTGAACCAGACTGTTCACAACCTTGGTGTCATATTTGACCCTGAAATGAGCTTCCAACCATATATCCGTGGCATAACTAAGACCGCCTACTTCCACCTCCGGAACATCGCACGATCCCCCTTGTCTCAGCTCATCCGCTGCTGAAACCCTCATCCATGCCTTTGCTACCTCTAGACTTGACTATTTCAACACACTCCTGGCTGGCCTCCCACATTCCACCCTACGTAAACTTGAGGTCATCCAAAATTCGGCTGCTCGTGTCCTAACTTGCACTAAGTCCCATTCACCCATCACCCCTGTGCTTGCTGATCTACATTGGTTCCCGGTTAAGCAACGCCTCGATTTCAAAATTCTCATCTTTGTTTTCAAATCCCTCCTTGGCCTCACCCCTCCCTATCTCTGTAATCTCATCCAGCCGCACAATCCCCCCCACCCCCGAGATATCTATGCTCCTCTAATTCTACCCTCTTGAGCACCCCTGATTATAATCGCTGAACCATTGGTGGCCATGCCTTCTGTTGCCTAGGCCCTAAGCTCTGGAATTCCCTGCCTAAACTTCTCCGCCTCTCTACTTCTCTTCCCTCTTTTAAGATGCTCCTTAAAACCTACCTCTTTAACCAAACTTTTGGTAACCTGCCCTAATTTCTTCTTATGTGGCTCGGTGTCAAATTTTTTGACATAATACTCCTGTGAAGCGCATTGGGATGTTTTACTGTGTTAAAGGCGCTATATAAATAGAAGTTGTTGTTGTATTTGAAAATTGGGCGAACAGCAAACTAGCCTTGTTCAGTTCCAAGCCTAATTCTCTAATTTGGGCTTCCGTAGGGAGAGAAATCTCACAAAATTTACCCATTATTTCCATTCCATCCAACTGAAGATACAATTTCCATTACCAAATATCTGCATCTAAAGCATTTAATAACAGTTGCTACTTTATGTAAATTACCAGTCTGGTCAAATTTAATTAGTCTTTTTTCCTCAGTTACCGGTTACAGTAAATCTGCTAAAGTGTTTGCTTTGAGTGATGAGAAAGAAACTTAGGGCACAAATCTCCTCTACACAATGTCATAAAATGTCTCTGCAGGCAAGTAGAAGTCATGCAGGTACTGAATGGCAGCAAGTTGGTAGGAGAATGTCCTGATGAGGCACAGAGGACACCGAGCTATTAATGCTGTCTCAGAAGAAAGATGATCATTGTGGCTCTGCTACAAATTGAAGCAGTGGGAAAGTGAAAGGTAGGATTTATGTGAGTATTTATAACCCATCTAATAAAATGGTGACATTGAATTCAAGAGAGCTGTAAACAGTAAAATGCTTTCAGTGTAATTACAAATATTAACTTGGAGAATTCTCTTTCCTTTATTCATTTCTTCTTTCCTTAGGTTGAGGTTATCTCAATGCCATTGTCTTGATTATATAATTCATTACTTTTAAAATTCAGACTCGGGATGTGGGCGTCACTGGCAAGGCTGACATTGTTGCCCATCCCTAGTTGCCCTTGAGAAGGTGGTGGTGAGCATTCTTCTTGTACTGCTGCAGTCCGTGTGGTGAAGGTACTCCCACAATGATGTTAGGTAGGGAGTTCCAAGATTTTGACTCCACGACAATGAAGGAATGGCGTTATGGCCAAGGACACCTGAAAAATCGGCCGACCCAACATTGTCCCTTGCACCCGTCTTATGCCTGTAAACTGGGTGCAGCGGGATACAATTTCTAGGTCAAGACTGGTAACAATAAGCTAACATACAAGTAGCATTTTTTCAAGAACCCACACCAATGCCAGGGTCTCACAATGGCTGGCATATTGAATAATTGGGAATCCGCTGCCCATAATTTTCCATTCATTGAAATTAGATGGAAAAATGTGGGCAGTGCACCAATGATTTTCCAATAAGCCACCAGATGCTTGTGAGGCCTCTCCAGTACTGTGGGATCGCAGAAGGTTTTGCCCATATATTATGTCAATATATCACTATTTTCCAGGCCTTGGAATGCTTGGTTACATCAAGTGTACAAAGGTATACCATAATCTTTGTGTACAATATGCATTTCTCGCCCCCCAAATGTGCCAAAGTTATGGAGGTTCATGCTATACGTGGATGTTAAAATTAAAATCATTAGCAAAAGACTCAGGTAATATGGTAGAAACCTTTATGAAACTGCTTATATTGCTACACATGAAGTAAATTAACCAAACTATTGCCATGTACCTCAGCATACCAAGCAATTTTAGAGCTTTTCCTTTGCACTACAACATGGAAAATTAGCTTATGTTAACAGTTTTAAGCAGCCAAAAATGGAGGAGTGTGTTTTTATTATGGTGGTGCACTGTACTAGAAAATATACAGTATATGCGGGAAGCAAAGTTCCTTTTTTAACAGGGGAATGTTTGTTCTCTCAGAAATAAAATTCTGAGAATGCACAGCTTTGAAATGTGCAATTTCTGAAAATACGATTTTAGGAGTGGGTTGTTAATTAGGAAGAAAAACAGGCATTCTGGAATTTTTTTTAGTTAAAAGAGGGATTTTATGATCTCTAACACAGCTAAAGGTTCTGGGATGTTGTTCCACATGTCACAGGAGGGAGAATCCAGAACATTACAACTTCTGATTATCAGCTTTACTTTAATGAACTTGGGTTTATTGGAAATTCATTTATACCAAAATGTCTTGCAGCATAATGAAGGAGAGATATTGAAATTCTAGTGTTTATTTCACTAGCTGTTTCAGAGTCATGATATGAACTCAATGGAACACCTTAAACAACAGCTGAGAAAGTCCAAGCAACTTGCATTGAAATCAAGACATAGAATAGAATTGCTATCTGGCTTTAAAATTTAATATTTATTTACAATTTCAGTACAAATAGCAAACAGAAGAAATCTTCTCCCTGCTGAGAACATGTACTGACACTATAGTTTGTACTCCGTAAAAGCAGAATTAGACAGTGGACACTTCAAGTGGACATGCAATTACTGAAGAACATAAGTTTCAGTTGAAGGACTGAAATACTTTTGGAGCTGCCAATCCAGGCTCCATGAACATTTACAGAAGTTTATTCAAACACAAACCTTGTAAAGGTTTAATCTACGTTACTAAGTATAATATAACAACGAAACGGCTGACGACTTCACATACAAGAAGTTATTACATAATTACATTTGGATTATTAAGGATTAAAACAAACAATTGTTATTGTATTGATATTATAGCTATGGCTTGTAATTTAGTAAGAGTATATAAAGGTTTTCTACAATACAACAATGACTATAGTTCAAAAAGTACTTCATTGACTTTAAAGCGCTTTGGGATGTCCTGAGATTGTGAAGGGAGCTATATCCTTTTTTTATTCCTGGGATGCAGACATCGCTGGCAAGGCCAGCATTTATTGCCCATCCTTAATTGCCCTCGAGAAGGTGGTGATGAACTGCCTTCTTGAACCACTGCAGTAGATGTGGTGAAAGTACTCCCACAGTGCGGTTAGGAAGGGAGTTCCAGGATTTTGACACAGCGACGATGAAGAAATGGTGATATATTTCCAAGTCAGGATGGTGTGTGACTTGGAGGGGAATTTGGAGGTGATGGTGTTCCCATGCGCCGGCTGCCCTTGTCCTTCTAGGTGGTAGAGGTCTTGGATTTAAGAGATTCTGTCGAAGAAGCTTTGGCGAGGTGCTGCAGTGCATCTTGTAGATGGTACACACTGCAGCCACAGTGCGCCAGTGGTGGATGGAGTGAATGTTTAAGGTGGTTGATTCGGTGCCAATCAAGCGGGCTGCTTTGTCCTGGATGGTGTCGAGCTTCTTGAGTGTTGTTGGAGCTGCACTCATCCAGGCAAGTGAAGAGTATTCTATCACACTCCTGACTTATGCCTTGTAGATGGAAAGGCTTTGGGGAGTCAAGAGGTGAGACACTCACTGCAGAATACCCAGCCTCTGACCTGCTCTTATGTGGCTGGTCCAGTTAAGTTTCTGGTCAATGGTGGCTCCCAGGATGTTGATGGTGGGGGATTCGGTGATTTTATGCCATTGAATGTCAAGGGGCGGTGGTTAGACTCTCTCTTATTGGAGATAATCATTGCCTGGCACTTGTGTGACGCAAGTGTTACTTGCCATTTATCAGCCCAAGCCTGAAAGTCGTCCAGGTCTTGCTGGATGCGGGTATGAACTGCTTCATTATCTGAGGAGTTGTGAATGGAACTGAACCCTGTGCAGTCATCAGCGAACATCCCCACTTCTGACCTTATGATGGAAGGAAGGTCATTGATGAAGCAGCTGAAGATGGTTGGGCCTAGGACACTACCCTGAGGAATTCCTGCAGTGATGCACTGGGGCTGAGATGATTGACCTCCAACAACCACAACCATCTTCCTTTGTGCTAGGTATGACTCCAGCCAGTGGAGAGTTTCCCCCCTGATTCCCATTGACTTCAATTTTACTAGGGCTTCTTGCTGCCACATTTGGTCAAATGCTACCTTGATGTCAAGGGCAGTCACACTCACCTCACCACTGGAATTCAGCTCCTTTGTCCATGTTTGGACCAAGGCTGTAATGAGGTCGGGAGCCGAGTGGTCCTGGTGGAACCAAAACTGAGCATGGGTGAGCAGATTATTGGTAAGTGAGTGGCGCTTGACAGCACTGTTGATGACACCTTCCATCATTTTGCTGATGATTGAGAGTAGACTGATGGGGCGGTAATTGACCGGATTAGATTTATCCTGCTTTTTGGGGATGGGATGTACCTGGGCAGTTTTCCACCTTGTCGGGTGCAAGTCTTTTATTTTTGGTGATTCTATATCCCTTTGCTGCACTCGCAGGCAATGTTAATCGGACAATCAGGGTTATTATGTTGTAGCCCAATCTCTGACCCACAATCCTTGCTAGCCCAGCTCCCTTCTGGCAGCACAAGATTGCGGTATCACCCCTTATATCTATAACAAATATGTCAAAGTCAATTAGTCAAATCTGACTGACAAATACCGAAATAAATGCAGGCACTAGAACACCCAATTCATATGGATTGCACAAAGGTCAAAAGTTATTTATTTACCTTCTTTGGTTTGACTTCAATGATATGGAGTTCCCCTTTGTCTATACTGTATTGGGAGAAGGAGTCATTCGAATGACAAGGGATTTATTCGTTATTCCTCTTGACATACTGAACTCTTTCTGCATAGGCTGTTTGCCTTTGGAATCTGGTGAAGCAGGTTGTCCTTCTTCTCTGCTTGGCTGGAGATTGCATGCTGCCACAGTTAATGTAGCACCTGCTTTAGATATGGTCTTAATTTTCCTCTTACTTGTGGGCTTAGGTGAAGGGACTGGATGAGGTGCTTTACAGCTCTGTTGAAAGCAAAAATATTAAAAGTAATAAGCATTTCCTTTCTTCAATCAATTGCAAAGTTACCTTTAATTTCCTTACACTGCTGGTGTAGTGTAGTGATGTGGAGATGCAGTCATATTCATAATTCTATAACAGTTTATTTATATATATGTTGAAAATCTGATGATTATAAAGGTTACTTTCATACTGCAGTTGACTTTATTTTCCATTCAATACCTATGTTATTATCTGGTCTTTTATTGTATTATCAACCATTTAAATTAGCAAGGCTAACAAAGGAAATATTAGTAAGTCACCATTATATATCATGTATATCTCATACAAGAATTAGCTAAGAGAATTAAAAAAAAATTCTCAGGATGTGAGTATTGCTGGCAAAGTTGCCCTTTTTTGCCCATCCTTAGTTGCCCTTGATAAGGTGATGCTGGTGACCTTCTTGAGCCACTGCTGTCCTTGTGGTGAGGGTACTCCCACAATGTTGTTAGGTAAGGAGTTCCAGGATTTTAACCCAGTCATGATGAAGGAACAGTAATCTATGCCCAAGTCAGGATGGTATGTGACATGGAGGGGTACTTGGAAGTGATAGCATTCCTGTGTCCCTGTTGCCCTTGTCCTTCTAGGTGGTGGAGATCGAGGGTTTGAGATGTGCTGCTGAAGAGGCCCACCTGTGTGCCTATGAGGTCTTGGAATCCCTTCCTCATTGTAACCAATTTTCAAGTGACCTGAAGTCAGTTGTGTGTCACTTGGAGTTTGAACCCCAAAACCTCTATATCAATGTGAGGCATGCTTCTACTGTGCTAATGACCTGCATAACTGAGCCTTCCAATGTAGGAGCCACGGTGCTGCAATGTGTTCAATGGCAGATTGCAATGCTATCCACAGTTCACAGTCTCAGAATAAGGGGTCAGCCATTTAGGACTGAGATACTTGCCTGGATGAGTGCAGCTCCAACAACATTGAAGAAGCTCGACACCATCCAGGAGAAAGCAGCCCGTTTGATTGGCACCCCATCCACCACCTTAAAAATTCACTCCCTCCACTACCGGTGTACTGTGGCTGCAGTGTGTACCAACTACAAGATGCACTGCAGCAACTTGCCAAGGCCTCTTCGGCAGCATCTCCCAAACCCACGATCTCTTCCACCTAGATGGACAAAGGCAGCAGGTGCTTGGGAACACCTGCAAGTTCCCCTCCAAGTCACCATCCTGACTTAGAAGTATATCGCCAATCCTTCATCGTCGCTGGGTCAAAATCCTGGAACTCCCTACCTAACAGCACTGTGGGGAATACCTTCACCACACGGACTGCAGCAGGTCAAGAAGGGAGCTTACCACCAGCTTCTCAAGGGCAACTAGGGATGGGCAATAAATGCTGGCCTTGCCAGCGTTGCCCAGATCCCATTGTAAAGGGATAGCCATATTTCAGAAAAATATACCATCCTATGAACAGAATTCTGACTTTATTAAAACATGAAAACTGGGTTTAAAAATCTAAAAGCCTCAAAGACACAGGCTGTAAACAGAATACAGGCTTCTGAGATAAGATGAAGTGTTAACACAAGCTGTAAACACCATACAAGCTTTTGAAATGCCAATTGGTTGTTTAAACTGAGACAATGGCCCTATTGAAGAAAAGGGTTGGAGGTTCCTCTGAAGGGATAATTACTAGTCCTAGTCCTTTTTGGGCTATGTGGAAATATAAAATATCCTGTATAGTTTTGTGTCAATTTCGTAAAGCATGATGGACTAGTTGACATGGGTTAAAAGTTTAAACTGTTGAAATAGCTGATGCAAGACTAATGGAATGCAGCCAGAACAGTGTGTGAACTGAAGAATGCAAGAGAAGCGGAAGTGTTAGCTTGCGGTAACAGATGTCTTTGTGTATGTAGCAATAATTAACTATGCGTACGTACAGGAATGTGACAAGATGTTCTATTCATTGTTCTTGTGCATGAAACGGCTTGATGTATGATAATGATGTGTCAATCAGGAGTTGTTTACTTCACTGTATAAATATAGAGTCCGAACGTGTGCTCGTTGGAGTTGTCGCCTCAGCCATTGTCTGAGACACCCTCCCCTTGCTGCAAGTAAAACATTAAAGTGTTACTTTTCTGATGGAACCCGGTGTCTAGAGTCTTACTCAGAGTCGAGATTTCGACAGCTACCCCAGATCAGGCGTATTCCCCAGACATTCACCCTTAACTAAAGTTAGAGATAGCCGAATTCTATAAGATGCTTAATTGGGTCTAAAGGTCCAGGCTATCTCTCTCCAAAGGAAAGGAATGACCATCTTCCAGATAGCACTTTTAATAAGTTTAACCAAACTGTAACCTTCCGGATATTATGAGGGTCCAGAAACCCCCCCAGATTTCTGCAACTCCTCACAAAAAGAGTGTACAGAAATTGAGTTTGCGAGTTTGATACAGAAATACTATTTGAGACGATTCTAAAAATATATAGATTTATTTAAGAGCTGACATACAGTTAACAGCTGGTGAGTCAATCGTGACTGTAACAGTTCAAAATACAAATAGCTTACATTTTTTATTCTCAGAGATCCTTATTCTCAAATCTTAACTTCGTAAATTTTTACATTTCTTATTATTTATAATCCAGAATATCCATCAAAATCAAATAAGAGTACATCTTGATCCCCGAGACTCAAAGAGTTAAAAACTTACAGAGTCTGCCTCTGAAATTGAGAATCACTTGCCCCTTCCAGCGACTTCTGACTTTCTATTTGAAAGCTCTATGTTTATACCCTTTTTTAGTGATTTATTCTTTGAACTTTCTGCTGATGTAAACTAATTGGCCTAGAAATTCAGTAAGGCGCTGCCAGCTTTGTGGCCAGTTACCGCCCAAAGAGGGCTTCTGCGCCAATAGAGGAGTTTGCGCTGATATTCAGCGCAGCGGTAATGGCGGCGGTAGCTGTTAGCGCTGCGCCGGCACCGATGATGTCATCGGTGTGCGCAGTGCCCTGCTACCGCCCCGCTACCGGCCCGACCCCCATATTGAGTTGCGGCCGCCTCTTCCGCAGCGGCCGCAAACAGCGATCAGAAAACAGGGCCGTACTGTAGCCTTAGTGGGGCGCTTTAAGGTGGAGGTGCGGCCGGCCGCTTTTTCAGCGGCCGCCTGCCCGCACCTCCTTCCCCGGCCTCCTCCATCCCCCCCCCCGTGGCATTGCCGGCTGCTTTCCGCGAACCCGGCACTTCTCCGTGGTGCCGGGCTCATTTGCCGGCACTATCCAGCGGCGATCTCCCCGTTGCAGGCACCTCCCCCTTAAGAGAAGGAGGAGGTCTGCAGTACCGCAGCCTGCCGCTCCGCAGTGGGTGGCGCAGCGGCGCCTAGAGCACTGAAATTCAGTTTCAGCGCCCCAAGCGGGGGCGGGCACACCCTGGAATAGCGCCCGGTTCCGACTTGGGGCGCAAAAACTGAATATCTGACGGTCGCAACTGGCTCCGCGCTCAGCGCTAACTTTTGGGCGCACGCCAGCTGGCGGGCCCAAAGTGAATTTCTAGGCCATTATCTCTAGTCATCTTCTGTTGAATTCATTCTAATCTTACTGTCATTTCAGCTGTTAACTTTCAGAATCCTGTCTGCTGTATAGGTGTTTCAAAAACTTATCATAAAAAATGGTTATTACAGATTTATCTCTTTGATGCCATTCTTACGAAGGACTTCAATTCAATTCTTAATATTGGCTTAACTGGTTATAAGCAGACATTGGCCTAGAAATTCGGTTGTTTGCGCCAGCGGTTAGCGCCTAAAGAGACCGAGAATTGGGACGTTACCTAATGTTGGGGCGGGCGCAATGAAGATAGCGACAACTCCCATATTGACTATACATTTAATGCCTGCGCTAAGTGTTTGCACGCGCCCGCGAGCGCAAGCAGATCATGACGTCATTTCATTGTGCAACGCCTTTTAGGGGCGCCTGAGCGGATATTGGGTGGCGCCCGGAGCCTTTACGCCTAGCGCTATTAGTGACAGTTCG
Organism: Somniosus microcephalus; assembly: GCF_052327205.1. NCBI lineage: Eukaryota > Metazoa > Chordata > Chondrichthyes > Squaliformes > Somniosidae > Somniosus > Somniosus microcephalus. Next base: position 90,446,884 of record NC_140993.1, on the reverse strand, counting down.
AAGGAGCGTTAGCAGGCCCTTCTCGGAGTCGGGGGGCGCTATTTAAAGGGGACAGCTCTAGTACAGAAACTTCAGCCACTTGGCCTGTTCATTGCGATCATTGGTGGAGAGAGTTGGTGAGCTACTGTGGAGCAGAGTTTTTGGAATTTAGCATTAGAGTACTTGGGACCCTCAAACCTGTCCGGAGCAGTTGGAGCACTAGACCTAACAGCCTTTTGACCAACTGGCATCGGAATGGGAGATGCTTTGGAGGGCGACAGCCTCATGGCCGAACACTATGAAGGGGCAGAGAGACAGCAGGAGAGAGGGCCAGGATTGGCCAGAAGGAGGAGGGGCAATGGAGGTCGGCCAATCCGAGGGTATGCTGCGAGGGTCTTTAGGCAGCAGGTGTCATACCTTGACATGTCGGAGGAGCAGTGTGTGCGAAGGCTCCGATTCGGGATGGACGTTGTTACTGAGCTGTGCCACCTGCTTGCTGAGGATCTGCAGCCGCGTCTACGGTGCATGACCTCTCTGTCGGTGGCCGCTAAACTGACTGTTGGCCTCAATTTTTATGGCAACGGATCCTTTCAGTGAGCCATTGGGGACATCGCGAATATCTCTCAGGTTGCAGTCCACTGCTGCATCGGGCAAGTTACAGCTGCCCTTTATAGGCGAAGGCGTCAATTCATCACCTTCCCTCTGACCCTGGAGAAGCAGGCGGAGGAGGAGGAGGAGGAGGAGCATGCGGACAAGGAGGAGGAGGAGGAGGAGGAGGAAGATGGAAGGGCTCCTGAAAGTGGAAGGGCCATCCGTCACAGGCTCATGAGGACTCGTATCGAGGCCCCTCTGGCTGAATGATGAGTGTCTTAACTGCTGCGCACTTTGGATGTTTGAAAGCCTCTGAAGGCCAGCATCACTGTAATTAGTCACGTACACCATAGCACATTTAAACTTCTCTTTATTGTCACAAAAGTCTTTCATTACAGCAAAACAACGTCATGTCAGCAGAAACCATAACTAACAAAATAACAGTTAACTCTTCGGCAAAGCCGCAAAACTAAACAAACCAACAATTCCAACAGGTGAGGGCCTCCTTGATTTAGGCCAAAGAAACGTCTCAGCACCTCCCTCTACTGCTGGCCCCTTGATGGAGAACGACTTCTCTTTCGCGCTCGGCCCCTTCCCTCCCTGCTGCTCCTACTTAATTGAACCCCAGTGGCGGGGTGAAGGCTGGGGGACGCCTGCTGACTGTCTGGAAGCGCAGAAGCCCCTGAGGGACGACCTGGCCGACCTCTGGGCTTGGAGGGTGCAGACGCAGGATGCTTGATCTGAGCATGGCTGGAAGCAGTGTGCCCTGCAGGTGGTGGCAGCTGCACTGCAGACATGCCAGCGCTGGCATGTGGAATGGTCACCTGCCGAGAGAGGACACCTGCACCATTGTCGGACGACACACTGGCTCTCTGAGGGGACCGGCTTGGCTCATCCGCCACAATCGCATGCTCCACTGATTCCTGGCCTTGTATGGGACTGGAAGGGCCCGGGGTGATCCTAGCTGATGCAGATAGGGTGGCTGCAGTGAGAGTTCGCGTTGCCTCAATCTGGGTGTGGACGAGGCCGGCAAGTGACTGCGTGGCAGCAGTGAGGACCTGTGAGCCAGGTGCCAGTGCTTTGGAGAAGCCCTGGACAGTTGTTTCCATTGCTTCGGACAAGGCCGGTGCCGACCGCTCCACTGCCTCGGACAAGCCCTGGACAGACCTTTCCAGGGATTGTCCGAAGCCCTGAACAGTCCTTTCCATAGCGGCCTCGAAGCCCTGGACAGTCCTCTCCATTGTTGGGCCAAAGCCCTCGACAGACCTCTCCATTGTTGCCCCGAAGCCCTGGAGAGTCCTGTCCATTGTTGCCCCGAAGCCCTGGAGAGTCCTGTCCATTGTTGCCCCGAAGCCCTGGAGAGTCCTCTCCATTGTTGCCCCGAAGTCCAACACACTCTTTACCAGTGTATCTATTGACTGAGGCATCCGCCCCACTGCAGCCATCAGCTCAGTGTGCCTGAGCCGGGCCTGGGTGCTCATTTCAGCCAGGCGATGCACCTCCTCTGCACTCTGTGCAGCAGTCATCACTACCTGCCTTGCCCTCCGGGGAGATGGTGGCCGAACTTGCCTACCCCCCTTGCGTTGCTGCATGCCACTTGTTCCGGCAACTGCCTGATCCTCAGAGCACTCCCCCTCCCCTCCAGGGAACTACTATCCCCAGTCTGTACATGTGTATGCTCCCCTGAGATTGGAACGGATGGTCCGGCTTCCTCCTGATCCTCGCCTCCGGAGGCACTGGCACTGGCACTGGCAGCTTCAGGGCGTGGAGCCCCAGTTGGTGATGCATCATCTGAAAGCAGGGAGGTGGAAGAGTGGCTTTAGCAAAAGGACAGGTTGGCGGAAAGGCATGGCAGATTGCGGCACACTGAGGAAGCATGCTGGCGGGGGGACCAAGCGGAAGGAGACAGCTGCAAAAGGTGAGAGCCTTACCCTCGCTGTCGAGAATGGGGTCGGCAGCTGCAGTGGTAACAGGACCAGACAGACGTCCTCCAAGAATCTGGTGCACTCTCTCCTTGAGATCCGTGAGAGTGACCACTTGTGGAGGTCCGCCACCGCTTCGACGCTGCTCCTTTCGCATCGTCGCCAGCTTGGACTGCAGGGGAAAGAAGGGGAAGTTCTGTAACATGATGCCTTGAGAGATCATCTCATGCCCCCCATGGTGCAAGAGCCCTTACATGATGCCTTGAGAGATCATCTCATGCCCCCCATGGTGCAAGGGCCCTTACATGATGCCTTGAGAGATCATCTCATGCCCCCCATGGTGCAAGGGCCCTTACATGTGGCCTTGAGTGAAATGTCCATGTGTGTGCCATGAAAGGGCCATGGGTGCATGCTGACAGATGGCCATTGGGGCATCATGGCAACAGGGTCCTCGAAGTTAGGTGCAGATGGAGGGAATCAGAAGTTTGCATAACCAACACTCACCCTAATGACCCGAGTGAGGTCGTTGAATTTCTTCCTGCACTGAACAGGGGTCCTGGTCGCCATGCTGTTGGAGTTGACCCTCTGAGAAACCTCCCTCCAAGATCGCCGGTAAGCCTTTTGATTCGACCTCTTGCCATTGTCAGGATACAGAACATCTCGACGGTGCTCAACTGCAGACACCAACTGGTCCAGAGCCTCAGTGCTGAAGCGCTCTGCTCTCTGTCTCACCTTCTCCATCCTCACCAAGTTTATTGCGCCAGAGAAGGGCGAGCATCGATTCTGAGGCCTACTGGGCGTTGAGTGTAGCAGCTCAGGCTGACTGACCCACCCCTTTAACAGCCGGCCGGCGCCTGGAAGTCTCGTGGTTTCCGGTAATTGAGATCACCTGCGCTGCGCCCGTCCGCGCCGATATTGGGTAGCGCCTGAACTTTTGCGCCTTAGGAGCCCCGTGCAACGTCTGAGTTCGCGCCTCAATCCCCTTTGGGGGCGATGCAACCCAATATCTCGCCAGGCAGCAATAAGTTTCGTCTGGCTATAAACTTTGCGCAGCGCCAATTCTAACGCCTCAAGCGGGGCTATACCCAATTTCTAGGCCATTGTGTCTACTAACTGTTTCATTTCCAATACAAAAACCATGTGATTGCTTGGTGTCATCTATTGAAGTCATATTTTCAAAGTCTTCCGTTTTGTACCTTTTACAATATGTAAATCAAAAACACTTCAACTAGGGTGTTGTAGGGGGTGGCGTGTGGCACGTGCGCCCAGTCAGCTTCACCTCTGACTGTCCCTTGAGCAGTTCGAATCGCTCCCACACCCCTGGGTTCTAGACACCGGACTTAGGTATGGGTCCTATATGGGTCCCAGAAAGTGCCTGTGCGGGCACCCTCCTTGGCGAGCATGTCAGCCTGCTGGTTGCCCTGACTACGGGGTTCTGTGGAGGAATGGGCTTTCACCTTGTGGATGAAAACCTCCCCTTCCTCCCCCACTGCGGCTAGGATCTTTTCCAGCAGGGGTTTTACTGTGAGGGGTCTCCCGTCGGCGGAGGTGTATCCACGGCGGGACCAGATGGCCAGGTACTCCGTACACGAATTGTACGTAAACATGCTGTCCGAGCAAATGGTGTATGGGGTGGGGAAGATTTCGGGGTGTGTAACGTACACTTCCGTGGACAGTTCAGCCTGCTGGGCGCTCATGGTGCTGGGGAGCTTAATCGTCAGGGCAATGTTTGCCGCTGGGTCATAAACTCCACACCCCATGAGACACTCACCAGCAGATACCGTGCTGGAACCGTCTACATAGATCTCGTGGCCTGTGGGATGCATCCCGGCCCGTAAACCTATGTTCACTTCCCAAACCCCTTCTATGGAACACCGGTGGGCTGCTCCAGGATATACCAGGTTGGCTGCAAGCTTTGGCTCACAGAGACCCTTCACATTAAGATCCATCTGTGAGAGGAGCAAGGTCCAGCTGGCAATGCGGGCACTGCTCACTGTTCCATCCTTGATCCTCCCGTCCAGAAGCATCTGGGTGGGTGTGTGATGGGTGAGGAGGGTGATGGGAGAGGTTCCTGTGAAGATCAGCGATCTTTTCACAGCCCAATGTGTGGCCAAGAGGTGCCGCTCACAGTTGGAGTAGCTCCTCTCCACATCCGTGAGTATCCTGGAGGAGTAGACCATCGGCCTTAGCCGGCCGTGCCGCTCTTGGAGCAGCACAGCACTCAGGCTGTCCCCGCTGGCTGCTACTTCCAGGAAAAACTCTTTCCCCCCATCTATGGCCCCTAGAGCTGGTGCGGTCTGCAAGTCCTTCTTGAGCCTGACAAATGCTGCCTGGCAACCCTCATCCCAAGCCCACGCCACTCCCTTGTGTAGGAGTCGGAGCAGAGGGGCCGCTGTGGCTGCATAGTGCTCGATAAAGTCTCTGCAGTACCCGGTTAGCCCTAGAAACGACCTCACACCTGTGACTGTGTTGGGGACCGGTAACTCTTGTACCACTTCCCTCCTAGCCTTATCTATGGCCCTTTCTCCAGCACGCACGGTCAGGCCGAGGAATTTCACCTCCTGCTGGCCGATCTGCGCTTTCTTGCGGTTTACCTTAAAACCCTTTTGACCAAGCAGCTCCAGTAGTTCGGCCAATAGTGGGCCATGTTCCTCTCTCGAATCCGTGAACAGGAGCAGGTCACCCACATATTGTACCAACTGTCTGGGCTGACTGAAATCCTTTAAACTGTTTGCCATGCAGTGATGGAAAATGCTGGGGCTGTTGTGGAAGCCCTGAGGCAAGCAGTTCCATGTGTACTGTTGCCCTTTAAACGTAAAGGCAAACTTGTACTGATCCTCCCTCCTTACAGGGATGGACCAAAACCCATTGGAAATATCCAGCACTGTGAAAGTAGTCGCGGATGCTGGGATACTTCCTATCAGGTTGGCAACTGCTGCTACCGTGGGTGCACAGGCTGGGATGTTACTATTGAGCACCCGATAGTCCACCGTGGCCCTCCAGGAGTTGTCCGGCTTTCTAACCGGTCACAATGGAGAGTTCACGTGTGTGGCTATCGGCCTCAGAACTCCCTGCTGCACTAACGAAGACATGGCTGCTTCCATGTCGGGCTCCGCTTCCCTGGGGAAGTTATACTGTTTCTGTGGTCGGGCCATGGGGTCCCCGTCTACGCTGACCTCAAACCCGTTGACCCTCCCGCAGTCGTGTTTGTGAGTGGCAAATGTTGCTAGGTGGGCCTGCCAAATGCCTGGAACTCCTGTGGGGTGTTACTGACCATAAGCTCGAGGTTATAACCCTCTTTGGGCTTCATGGTGCATAGGGTCCCCTTCCCTTCCTTTCCTGGGATTACCACTACCTCGCCGTCTTTTCCTTTACTTGCGCCCCATAGGCAATGATTTCTCAAATCTACTAGGATCCCGTGGCCTACGATTAAGTCGGCTCCCAGGACCCCTCTTCCACCCTCCACTTCCCACTTCATCAGGACACAGGTCCACTTAGAGCGGAGCGGTCCTAAACAAATGGCGAGCGGGATGGAAAACGAGCCGGCCTGTTCTTTGCCTGTGAACCCCGACAGACTGTATGGGACCCCATTAGATAGAGGCGAGGTGGTGGTGTTAGCTGAGTGGACCATGGTGCATGATGCCCCCGTGTCCAACAGAAAGGTCCCCGTCACCTTCTCCACCTCCATCTCCATGAGGGGTCTTTTCCATTCATCGTACCGGAGAGAACACAGGTATACAAGCTGCGCTGGCTCTAGTCAGGGCTGCGGGTTGGATGGGGCTGACAGGGTCAGAGCACCGGTAGCGGCTGCTACTCTCCCCTGGCCAGTCAATAAGGACCTCATGGTGTCCAAAAATGACTCGACCGCTGCGGGAGGGATTCCTGCCTCCGCCTTTCTGGCTGGGGCTGTGGAATTCTTTCCCTTGTTGTCTTTCCAAACGTTTTTACACTCCTTCCGCCAATGACCATCCTTCCCACACCCGTAACAATTCGTCTTTTTGTTGGGGGTTTATTCCCTTCCTGGTGCCACTCTTTCCTACCCGGTCTGGGTTTTACCTCATGCACCTTCCCCTTGGGTGGGTGTGCATCGGTTCCCCTATCGTTCTTATAGGCTAGGGTAAACTGTCTGATCACTGTAAGTTCGGTGGTCTGGGGATTCCTGGGGTCGAACCAGACCTCCGCCTTGGCCCAGACCTGTGGCAAGCTGTTCGCCACCAGGCAACGGAGCCAATGGGCCAGGTGATTCCCATTCAGGAACGCCCGGTTAGGTGTCCCCAGACAGGCACTCCGGTACACCGGCCATAACCGGTCCGCGAAAGCCTGCGGGGTTTCCTGTGAGCTGGACCGTCTTCTCCACACGGGAGAAAGGACTTCCCTCATTCATCCCCATGGCTTCCAGAACTTCATCCCTGAGCACCTCGTACCCGCTCTGCCCCTTCTTACACTTGTCAGAGAGGGATTGGAGGAGCCTACTCTCCAGGGAGAATAGTAGCATCTTGGCCTGCTCAGCGCCATCGCAGTCGTTGACGCTGGCTGCCTGCTCTACTTCCCTGAAGTGGATCGAGGGGTCTCCCTTTTCGGAGAGCCTTGGGATATGGTTCACCATAGCCCTAAGCTGTTGGGTGCTAAAGGATAATATGAACTGGTTTTGGAGGGCTCCCTCATCGTCGCCATTGATGGGTGGGCCGAACCTCCAATGCCGTGCTGGGCACGTCGGTCCCGGCTCCAACCTCTCTGGCGGGGGTTGCTCCACCTCTGCTCCCACCTCTGGCTCCACCCCACCTTGCTGCCAGACCTTGCTGAAACCTGGCGCTACGGGTGGTGGTCGTGAGACCTCCTGTTCCTCAACCGGGTCGTCCCTGGGCACTACCGGTGATGTTTGAACTGTCCTCCCCTCGTTCCCCATAAAATCCGCCTGACCTGCCTTCGGGCTTATGAGGCATACCATGCCTTTTGCCTTCCTCAGGGCCAGGCTCAGATTTTCTATCCGCTCTTTGCAGGGGCCGTGGTCTGCCTCTTCAAATCCCTGTTCGCTCGCTAGCTTGTAAGCTGCCTTTACCTCCTGTACTTTCTCCTCCTGTTCCCTAACTTGCCTTGCCAAGCAGGCGTTCTTTTCCCACAACCTTAACTCATTTCCCTTGGCTTCGGTGACTTGGCACTGTAAGTATTCCAACTGGGCCTTGTGTTCTCCCATTAAATACAACCTCTCCTGATTCAGGGCCTGCAATGCTACCATTAACTTCTCCCCTGCTAGAGCTTTATCCTGGATCTCCAGGGCTGACTCCTTTAACTTGGCTGTCTGTGCTGCACTGAGCCTGTCCAAAAGCTGGACCTGCTTTTTGGAACACATCAGCCAGACTGCCTTCTCTAAGGACTTCTTGTGTTCCTTTCCCTCTGTCCACTTAGCTGCTGCATCTACCGGATGCCCAGCCCTTAACAGAGTGGTGATCCACTTCTTTGTGATATTCACCTTGATAAACACATAATCAGAAATCCTTTCCTCCATCATGGTTTGCTCATCCGAACCATTGCCTACTGCATCGCACCCCTGTTGCCAGAGTCCTGCCGTGGTCGCCATTTTCTGTAGGGGGTGGCATGTGGCGTGTGCGCCCAGTCAGCTTCACCTCTGACTGTCCCTTGAGTGGTTCGAATCGCTCCCACACCCCTGGGTTCTAGACACCGGACTTAGGTACAGGCGGCGATGCAGAAAATCGAGTAGACAAGTGGTTTGGTATAAGAAAACCAAGATTTTATTAAAAGCAGAATACAACAATCTAATGAAAAATTACTGGTATGGAAATACAGGCATATAAAATTACACTTATATGGGAATGGGGAACACACGGCACATCGAGGGAAAAACAACTACATTAACAATCCCCTTATCCTTATCCCACCCCTATACTGAACTAGCTTAAGCTATGAGGGGCCAAGAATTCATGCTCACCAATCCAAAACCTGTTGCTTTAACGGTTGTCAGTTTTGAGGTCTGGTTCTGCTGTCCTTTGGGGTACCCCGTCGCCATGTGGTCTCAGGGCGCGGCGCTGGAGTTGTTGCTGTGACACACCCCTTTCCTCAGCTACCATTGTCGTCTCGTCGCGATGGGTTTTCTTCTTCTTCTCCCTCGGGCGGTCGTCAGCGGTAATATTGCGGTTGGGGGTCGGTTGGCGGTCTTCAATGCTCTCTTGATTTTACTACCCAAGCTTTGAACACCCGTATATTCGTTGCGGCATGGACACCCGCATCTAATGCCAGCTCATTCGCAGTGTTCAAATCGCCAACTTATTCTCACTGTCCATACATACACTGCTAATTTCATCCCCAAACGCCAGCTTATAACTAGGCATTTGGTTTTTACCAATGCGCCTTTCACTGCCCTTCTCTGCTGTTATCGGTTACCTTCTTCTTCGTCTCATCTCGTCTCGCCCCTTTGCGGCCTGTGTGTCCTGCATGTTATTGAACTCGGGTCTCGTTCTCCTCCCGCGTTTGGCCCCGGTGTGATGGGCATCCTCGGTTGTTGAGCGGTGCGGGGAGCGAGAAGAGAGCCCGCCATGAGGCCAGCGTGCGAGTACGAGCGGCAGCAGCCCAAGGCCACCGGCAAAAGTAAAAGTCAAGAGCAAGAGTAAGAGAGCGATTGTTACTGATGGGCCTCCAATTATACCTGTTTCTCCATCTCCTTATCTGCGCGCCAAATCAGGTCAGTCCATTGTTTCACTTTTGGCCGGCTGTTTTAAATGATTACAACCATTTATTTTAACTACTTTAGGAATGGTTATCTCCGGGTCTAATGGCCCCGATGTCCTGGTTGCTTTGTCATGGCTAGGACTTGATTGTCCCCATCCTACCTCGATGGCTACTGTGAGCTGTTATCGATTAAACATGCAGAAAGCTAATGGCCACAATTATAGGCCCATCCTCGATTCGAGTCAAATAAATGCATATTCTGTGTTTACTTTGTCTGGCTGGGCTCCAAAGAGTCTCTGATCACAAATTCCTGCATTTTAATGTTTCGTCTCCGGGCCTGCTTGTTGGCAGAGCCTTGCTTTTAAAAATCCTGTCAATGTTGGTCACGAGGTTTACAGAAGCCATTTTGGGTGCCCTGTTTTTAATAACTTGTCCAAAACAGGGTCCCCTGATCCATAACTTGGGGAGTGCGGGAATTTTGAGAACCCTGCAGCTTACACTGTTTGTTGCATTTCTTAGCTACTTCAATTGGTTGTATATATAATCGCGTTTCCTGTTTCTCTATTGATGTTACTTTTATCAAAGGCACATGGTTTTTTAATGTTCTGTGTTTCTGTTCGATGTGTTAGTTTTTAACACTTTACTTGGGCATTGCTATTGTGTTGGTTCCAAACTTGGAAGCAAGCCTTTGCTTCTTCATTAGGGCCTTTGTCTCAGTATTAACAATCAATCCCCATTTCAAAAGCTTGTGTGGTGTTTACAACTTTTGTGCTAACACTTCATCTTATCTCAGAAGCCTGTATTGACAGCTTGTGTTGTTGAGGCTTTTTAGATTTTTAAACCCAATATGTCATGTTTTAATAATATCAGAAATCTATTCATAGGATGGTGTATTTTTCTGAAATATGGCTTTTCCTTTACACCTGTATGTCTGAACATTGGAAGAAACACAATAGCAATGCCTAAGTTAAGTGTTATAAACTAACACATAGAACAGAAACACAGAACATTAAAAAAACATGTGCCTTTGAAAAAATAGATACAACAGTCATAACCATTTTTTATGATAAAATTTGAACACCTAAAGGTAGAGTCAGGATTCTGCAAGTTAACAGCTGAACTGACAGTAAGATTAGAAAGAAGTCAACAGAAAGAATGACTGGAGATAATTAGCTTACATCAGCAGAAAACTTCAAAGGATATACCACCGCAAAAAGGGTATAAAATATGGAACTTTCAGGTAGAAAGTCAGAAGTTGCTGGAAGGGGCAAGCGATTTTCAACTTCAGAGGCAGGCTCTGTAAGTTTTTAACTCCGAGTCTCGGGAATCAAGAAGGTGCTTTTATTTGATTTTGGTGGATATGCTGGATTAGAAATAATAAGAAACCTAAAAATGTAACGAAGTTACGATTTGAGAGTAAGGATCTCTGAGAATAAGAAATGTAAGCTATTTGTTTTTGAACTGTTAAAGTTGCGATTGACTCACCAGCTGTTAACTACATGTCGGTTCTTTAATAAATCTATATATTTTTAGCATTGTCTCACATAGTATTTCTGTATCAAACTCGTGAACTCAATCTCTGTACATGCTTTGGTGAGGAATTGCAGAGTTCTGGGGGGGTTTTCCGGACCCTCATAATATCCAGAAGGTTACAGCCTAGTTAAACTTATTAAAAGTGCTATCTGGAGGGTGGTAACATCTTCAAGTCATTCCTTTCCTTTAGAGAGAGATAGCCTGGACCTTTAGACCCAATTAAGCGTCTTATAGAATTTGGTTATCTCTAACTTTAGTTGAATGTGAATGTCTGGGGAATATGTCTGATCTGGGGTAGCCCGAAAAGGGCTAGGACTAGTAATTATCCCTTCACCATAAGCAAATAAAAAATAAATAAAAGGAGAAATTTCTTCATTCAAAGGGTTGTGAATCATTGTCATTCTCTACCCCAGAGTGCTGCGGATGCTCAGTCATTGAGTATATTCAAGACAGTGAATGATAGATATTTGGATATTAAGGGAATCAATGAATATGGGGATAGAGCAGGAAGATAGAGTTGAGGTAGAAGATCAGCCATGATCTTATTGAATGGCGGAGCAGGCTCGAAGGGCTGAATGGCCTACTCCTGCTCCTATTTCTTATGTTCTTATGTAATGCAGACAACCATTTCTCTGCAATAACACTCCTGTGGAAGGTAACAGTGCATATCTGGCTGTTGGACTCATTTAATAAACCAGATCTCCCATTTTGCAGAAGGAGGGAATTGACTCTTCTATGCAGGCCTGTTACTGCACTACATCAATGCAAAAGCAGGCCCAATAAGTTTCTTTACCATAATGCAACTCAGGAAGGGTTATCCCTTGCTTATACCAGTGGGTTCCTGCTCAACCACCATTGCCACTGATATTCCTTTCTCACCAGTACTCAGTTACTTACCCTGTCCTTTCTTATCCTCATCAGCATCAATCTTCGGTACTGTGTGTATCTGTGCTGTTGTCTGTCTCATATGAAGATGGTGATGATTGGTGCTTTGCTGAATAGTAATCTTCAGGTTTGGCTTGATGGTGACTGGATTCTCCTTGCTCTGTGAAGAGGGTAAGTGACACATTATGAGTAAAAAAACACATTTATTAATTTGGATACTGGGTATTATGCACTTGTGTACACTAAGGGGGAAATTTTGACTTTGTGTGATGGTGTAAAATGGGTGATATCGATTCAGCTGCCCGTTATACATCTATCCTGATTTTCATTTATAATGGGCAACTGAATCCATATCGTCCATTTTACACCATCACCCAAAGTCAAAATTACCCCTTCGTGTGTGGACATGTTGATGTAATGTATCAAGCAAAACACTAGCCTTGAATAATAATACATACCACATGTTCTGCACACTTCTCCAATTTCTGAACATTCATCGCCTTCCAATCTCTCCCTCTTGACATCAGGAGTGAACTTTTTCATGTTCGGGGCTCCACCAACTGTCGCGCATTGCAACCTTTGGTTATGTGCCTTCAAACATAAGAGCAATGGGATTGAGACAGGGTATTTTGGTCCTTCAGAATCACTTCTGGCAATATATTTTCTTTGTTATCATGGCAAGTGTAAAGTAATTAACATCGTTCTGTTATTTTACTACTTTACTTGCTCCAGCCTTGCTAATATTTCTCAGTGACAGTACAGTTAAATATATCTTCAACAACTTCTACTTTCCTTCATGTCCATATACATCCTGTGTTGCTACTTTATGGGGATATTCATGCCAATTTTTTAACATTGCATCTTCTGATCTTCAGGCTATGTCCTCAGAGTCATTGACATTTGTTGGCCTAGAAATTTGATCGCCCTCGTAAACAGGACAGGTGTAAGATTATAAATAACAACAGAAAGTGTTGGAAACACTCAGCAGGTCAGGCAGCATCGGAGAGAGGAGAAACAGAATCAATGGGGGTGATTTTCATTCAGAAGTCGGGAAGGAGGTGGGACTACAACTTTCGGGGTAGTAGTCCCGCCTCCATCGAGATGCGGCCAATCCATTTGATTATAACTTGATTGACCTTGTTGAGCCCGCCCAGCGGGCTCAGCAGGCCAATTAAGGGCCACCCGGCAACAGGTGATGTCACAGGCTGAAATTTCATCTGTCAAGGCGTTTTGACAGATGAAATATCAGTATTTCACAGCTGTTTGAAGCTGTCAAACACTGACAGTCTTACTTCTAACCTGAGTCCTTCTACACAGACTCAGTTAGAAATCTCACCGGCACAGAAAGCTGCAGGCTGTCACTTTTGACAGATCGCAGCCATTCTGTTTTCTGTGCCGGTTAGATGATGGACTCCTGAAACCTAGAGGAAGGAAGGCTGTAAAAGTAAGTACAGGTAATTTAAACTTCTTTACACACTTTAGACACACCAAACACACTTACCTTTGCACTCATGCACACATCACTCACCTGAACACCGACATCTCGACCCCTCCAAGTCCTTCAACCCGACGGCCCGCCTCCTCTAACTTGGCGTGGTTTGGAGCCGTCGGGAATCCCACACTTCAAGCTTTAAAATAAGGATTAGGCTAAAAACTGCCTGTTAACTACCTGTTAACAGGTAGTTAATTGGCACTAATCCCTTCCCGCCTCGGTTAGGCGGGTCCCAGTGCTGGGCGGGTACCCGCCTCCTTTGAAACTTACATGGAGGCGGGTTGGGGGCGGGATGTTGTCGGGACCTCCGAATTCGGGACTTTAACCCCCCGCACGCCTCGAATCCCGACTCCACGGGTTAATGAAAATGTGTCGGGTCGAACCCTTTGTCAGAACTGCAAAAAGTTAGGGAGGAGAGATTTTTAAGCAGTGGCAGGGAGGAGGGGAGGAAAGAACAAAGGGAAGGTCTGTGATAGGATGGAAGGCAGGAGAGATTGAATGACAAAAGAGATGATGGTGCAAGGCAAAAGATAATGGGACACGTTAAGAAACAAAAGATGGCTCTAGACGATGTGTGGATGATGATGGCAGCAACATTGACAGCTACCATGTGAGGAAACAAGAGAAAAAAAAAAGAAAGAATTGCAGGGGCCAATTTATAGTCTGAAATTGTTGAACTCGATGTTAAGTCCAGAAGGCTGTAAAGTGCCTAATAGAAAGATGAGGTGCTGTTCCTCGAGCTTATGCTGAGCTTCGCTGGAACAATGTAAGAGGCTGAGGATAGAAAGATCAGAGTGGGAGTGGAGGGGAGAATTAAAGTGACAGGCGACCGGAAGTTCGGGGTCATACTTACGGGCTGAATGGAGGTGTTCCGCAAAGCGATCATCCAATCTGTGTTTGGTCTCCCCAATGTAGTGGAGGCCGCATCGTGAGCAGCGAATACAGTATTCTAAATTGTAAGAAGTACAAGTAAATTGCTGTTTCACCTGGAAGGAGTGTTTGGGGCCCTGGACGGTGGGATGGGAGGAGGTAAAAAGGCAGGTGTTTCATCTCCTGCGCTACCAAAGAAATCATTGTGGACTTCAGGAAGTCTAAAGGCGGAAATCACACCCCCATCCACATCAATGGGGCTGTGGTGGAAAGGGGGGACAGCTTTAAGTTCCTCGGAGTCCACATCACGGAAGACCTCTCCTGGTCCCTCAATACCTCCTCTTTGGTGAAGAAGGCCCAGCAGCACCTATATTTCCTAAGGAGGCTGAAGGGATGTAACCTGTCACCCCTGATCCTCTCTAACTTTTACCGCTGCACAATAGAGAGCATCCTGATGAACTGTATCACAGTATGGTATGGCAGCTGTAGCTACTATGACCGGAAAGCCCTGCAGCGGGTAGTCAAAACTGCCCTACGCATTACCGGCACCCGGCTACCGACCTTTGAGCACATATACCAGAAACGCTGTTTACGGAGGTCACGGTCCATCATCAAAGACCCTACCCACCCCAGCCACAGTCTGTTCGCCCATCTGCCATCTGGGAGATGCTACAGATGCATTCGCACCCGTACGACCAGATTTAGGAACAGCTTCTTTCCCAGGGCTGTCATCCTACTGAACTCCACAAATAAACTCTAAAGCCTGCACATCTGCCAATGCACTTTATTATGGTTATGTTTATGTTAATGTATTACAAGCCAAATGTATGTTGAATGTTTAAATGTCTTAATCTAAATGTACACTCTCAGGAGCCGCAAGCCTACATTTCGTTGTACTGCACTTGTGCACTAACAATGACAATAAAGTTGATTATTATTATTATTATTATTGATTGGGAAGGTGCCGGGCGAAGGGGAAGGGGTGTTGGGGGTGATAGAGGAGTGGACCAAGGTGTCGCGGAGGGAGCGGTCCCTGCGAAATGCTGAAGGGGGGGGTGAGGAGAAGATGTGTTTGGTGCCCATGGAGTAGTTTTTTTTAGAATACTTGTTTTAATATATTATATTCGTTAATATCTTACAATCATCAGTAATGGATTTATAATAGTGTGTAAGAATTAAATGAAAAAGTCTGTAATCATTAACTGTATGTAATGATAATATAAATGATATTAGACATGTAACCCTTTTTATTTTCATTAAAGTCTGTGAGTAAGCCGTATCCCAGATAGCCTGGGGTTTGAAAGAGGATTGCTATAGTCGAATAGGGAAGCTGTGGGTGAAATGTGGATAGTAGCCAACAGTGAGGATGAGGGATCGAGTGCAGCTAGCCTGGGAAGCAAGGTCAGGTGTAACTGCCGCTGTGTTGGAATGTTATGTCTGCAGTTAATTAAAAACATAGGGGAAAAATTCAGTTGGTAGCGCCACCCGTTAGCACCTTAAGAGGGCGATAAGTGGGGTGCAAACCAACTAGCACCCGGGCGCGCCAATATCTACGCCTCTCGCGAAATTGACCGGACATTTTGCGGCGGCACTAAACATTACCGCCACGATCTCCTGCGCCGGCAGATCGTGACGTCAGTCGAGTGCGCAATGCCCCGGTAGCGCCCCGGACTGAAAATTGAGTGGCGCCCCCTGCCTTAACGCCTGCCGCTAGCAACAACAGGTTGAGGGGAGCGTTTTGCAGTCGGGTAGGGACTGGGGGAGCGCTATTTAAAGGCAACCGCTTCCTGCCTTTTTTTGTTGGTGACATTTCTGCACCATGCATTCTGAGAAAGAGAGAGACTTCTGGAGAGATTCTACACTGTGTGAAGGAGTTTTGCATACTGAGCAGCACTTTGCAGGTTCATTTTGATTTGCCCGTCCTTGTATCTATTTAGAAGAGACTGTGGGGGCTGCACTTTGAGCTCATTCCCTGGGTCTCTCCATTGTTCTTTCCAGCAGATTTGATGTACAGGTCTCTCCAGGCCGAGACTCAAGGCTGCAATGAACAGGATGTGGATGGAGACCAAAATAAATCCTCCCCTTTAAGATAAAAACAGAAAATGCTGGAGAAACTCAGCAGGTCAAGCAGCATCTGTGAAGAGAGAAACAGAGTTAACGTTTCAGGTCGATGACCATTCATCAGAACTCCCCTTTAAGAATTGGCCGGTGCCAGTGTGTCTGTGTTCCATTGCTGACTGACATCACATGAGCTTCGCCAGCGCTGTGAGTTAGCGCCTCGCTCCTTGGCCTTTGCGCCTTAAGACAGATGTGAAGCGCCTGATTTAGCGCTCTAATCACCTCCAGGGGCGATAAAAGCCAAGTTTGCAGTCGGAGGTGATAATTAGCGCCAGGTGCTAATCTTTGCGCCCGGCCAATAATTCCGCCCTTGGGGCGATACCGAATTTCTCCCCCATAGTCCTTTCACAGGACCAGCAAGGATGCCATATCTCTACACTATGGAGACATGTTCTTTTTGTGTTGCCATAACTACCCCAGATATGTGTCTTGATGGTCAAACACAGATGAAGTAAGGGTGTCATAAGGATAGAACTTGCGTAAGCCAAGATCCTGCGGACGTGGCATCTTTATGATTGGATTTTGGGTTTTGGGTGTAAGCCAATGATTGGTTCAGTAAGACTCCATGGGGGAGAAATTTGGTATCACCCATTTTGGGGCGCTAATATTGGCCAGACGCAAAATTTAGCACCTGGCACTAATTATCGCCTCCGACTGCAAAATTCACCTCTATCGCCCTGGAGGTGATTTGAGGCACCTCTCTTAAGGCGCAAACATCAGGGAGCAAGGCGCTACCTCAGAACGCTACCAAAGCTCAGGCGATGCCAATTACCATGGAAGCCAGACACACTGGCACCATCCAGTTCTTAAAGGGGAAGGGTCATCTTGCTGGCCAGCCACTCCCTGCTCATTGCAGCCTTGAATCTTGGCCTGGAGTGACCTCAAAAGCAATTGTGTGGAAGCACTAATGGATAGGCCCAGGGAGAGAGCTCAACACTTAGGAACCTCAAAAGTGGTGCTGAGGGCCAAAATTCCTTAGGACAGCGTTAAAACCAAAAACCAAAAAAACCTAGTGGCCCTAGAAATAGTAGATGCATTGCTGGTCATCTTCCAAAATTCTATAGACTCTGGAACAGTTCCCATGGATTGGAAGGTAGCTAATGTAACCCCACTATTTAAAAAAGGTGGTAGAGTGAAAACGGGGAATTATAGACCGGTAAGCCTGACATCGGTAGTGGGGAAAATGCTAGAGTCCATTATAAAAGATGTTATAGCAGAGCACTTGGAAAACAGTGACAGGATCGGACAAAGTCAACATGGGTTTACAAAAGATAAATCATGCTTGACTAATCTACTGGAATTTTTTGAGGATGTAACTGGTAGAATAGATAAGGGAGAACCAATGGATGTGGTGTATTTGGACTTTCAGAAGGCTTTCGATAAGGTCCCGCATAAGAGATTAGCGTGCAAAGTTAAAGCACATGGGATTGGGGGTAAGGTACTGATTTGGATAGAGAACTGGTTGGCAGACTGGAAGCAAAGAGTTGGAATAAAAGGGTCTTTTTCCGAGTGGCAGGCAGTGACTAGTGGGGTACTGCAGGGATCGGTGGTAGGACCCCAGTTATTCACAATATATATTAATGATCTAGACGAGGGAACTAGATGTAATATCTCCAAATTTGCAGACGACACAAAGCTGGGTGGGCGTGTGTGCTCTGAGGAGGATGCAGAGAAACTCCAGTATGATTTGGACATGTTGGGTAATTGGGCAGATGCATGGCAGATGCAGTATAATGTGGATAAATGCGAGGTTATCCCCTTTGGTGGCAAAAACAGGAAGGCAGATTATTATCTGAATGGCAATAGATTGGGAAAAGGGGAAGTGCAACGAGACCTAGGTGTCATAGCGAGAGGTTTCGAATACAGGAGCAAGGATGTCTTGCTGCAGTTGTACAGGGCCTTGGTGAGACCACACCTTGAGAATTGTGTGCAGTTTTGATCACCTTATCTGAGGAAGGATGTTCTTGCCATGGAGGGAGTGCAGCGAAGATTCACCAGACTGATACCTGGGATGGCAGGAATGACGTATGAGGAGAGATTGGGTCGATTAGGCTTATATTTGCTAGAGTTTAGAAGAATGAGAGGGGATCTCATTGAAACTTATAAAATTCTAACATGACTAGACAGACTAGATGCAGGAAGGATGTTCCCGATGGCAGGGGAGTCCAGAACCATGGGTCACAGTCTAAAGATAAGGGGTAAGCCATTTAGGACAGAGATGAGGAGGAATTTCTTCACCCAGAGAGTGGTGAACCTGTGGAATTCTCTACCACAAAAGGCAGTTGAGGCCAATTCATTAAATATATTCAAGAAGGAGTTAGATATATTTCTTAAGGCTAAAGGGATCAAGGGCTATGGGGAGAAAGCAGGGACAGGGTACTGAATTTGGATGATCAGCCATGATCTCAGTAAATGGCGGAGCAGACTCGAGGGGCCGAATGGCCTACTCCTGCTCCTATCTTCTATGTTTCTATGGTTTTCTCGAGGCCTGGGAAATCCAGCCGGCCAGGGTTAAACCTGCAAAGCGGGTTAAATCTGCAAAGCAGGTTAAATCTGAGGCTGCCAGCCTCATTAAAATATTTAAATTGCCAATTGACCTCCTAGGAGTATGTTGGCTGCCTGCCCCCTGTCCCAGTTCCATTAAACCCAGCAGTGGGTGGGTTGGAGATTTTTTATATTTTAACATCTCACTCAACCCCAACCCACCTGCTTTTGGGGGTTAAAATTCTTCCCATAGTAACTGCAGGGCCTTGAAATTACACCATTAGATTCTAACATACAAATACTTAGGGCTAAAAAATTGAGTAGTGCCCCAATTGGGGCGCTAACTTCACCGGGGCGCTAACCCGGAAAATTAGCGTCCCCGCGCTGGAAATTGAGTGGTTGCGCCCCAAGAGGGAAGCGGGGCATTACTGGAAGCACCCCGCATCCCTCTTGGGGCGCTGTGAGTCAATATTGCGGCGTTATGTGCCGCAGCGCCACACGCTGCGGCACGTCGCACAGCGGTATTTCAGTCATTCCTCCCCTTCTTAAAGGGGTGAGGCCTTGTGCAGCGCGACCTGGGGCCCAGCTGGGCCCCCGGGGATCGGGAGTGCAGGCAAAAGAGCCCAGCACTCAAGAGAAGTACCGGGCTCTTGGAGCACAGCCAGCACTCTGCGGGGTCGGGGGCGTTTCAGGAGGTCTGGGACGGGAGCACAGGCAGGTGCTGGCAAGCGGCCAGCAACAAAAATGGCCACCCTGCACCTCGCCTTTAAATTGCACCTCCCCGACCGCAGGTATGCCCCCCTGACCCCGTCAGACATAGCGTCCGGTGGTAAGTCAGGGGGTGCTCCCGAAGATCGTGGCCGGGGCGTGAGCGGGGCGCTGCGCACGCCAATGATGTCATCGCCAGCGGTGCAGCGCCGCAGGGCGCTACCGGTTAGTGCCACCACTAACCTCCTGCTGAATTTTGCGGGAGGCGTGGGCAGTGCCGCGCCCGGGCGCTAGTTGCGTTGCGTCCCGTTAGCGCCCTCTTAAGGCGGTAACGGGAGGCGCAACCAACTGAATTTTTCCTCCTTAATGTATTCATTTAAAATTCCTTTCTCCACTACTTTAGTGGAGGCATTAACCCTTTTAAACTAAGTGTATTGATGCCTCTGCTAAAATAATAGAAAGAACTTTGGATCAACATGTTAAGCATTTGTAGGTTAGTATCCCATGTCATAACTTCTGGGCCTAGGTTTTGTTGTATTTTAAAAGGACCATTCATCAAGTTTTTTGAAATTTGCTTATGGGATCTGGGCGTCGCTGGCAAGGCCAGCATTTATTGTCCATCCCTAATTGTCCTTGAGAAGGTGGTGGTGAGCCGCCTTCTGGAACCGCTGCAGTAGATGCGGTGAAAGTACTCCCACAGTGCGGTTAGGTAGGGAGTTCCAGGATTTTGACCCAGCGACGATGAAGGATCGGCGATATACTTCTAAGTCAGGATGGTGTGTGACTTGGAGAGGAACTTGGAGGTGGTGGTGTTCCCATGCACCTGCTGCCCTTGTCCTTCTAGGTGCTGGAGGTCACGGGTTTGGGAGGTGCTGTTGAAGAAGCCTTGGCGAGTTGCTGCAGTGTATCTTGTAGATGGTACACACTGCAGCCAAGGTACGTTGGTGGTGGAGGGAGTGAATGTTTAAGGTGGTGGATGGGGTGCCAATCAATATATACTGGGTGACTTTCATAGGTATTTGGAAAGTCTTCTCATTGTTATCACTGTTTTTGTGTGCTAGACTTTACACCTGCAGTTGAGTGGGCAGGTGTATGGTCTGTTGCCCTTCTGCCAGCACGCAGCACCAAAGACTGGTCAAGCATGACTCTGTCCTCCAATTTTTCCTCCCTCTGCTGAGAAACCACCATCTGCAGTTGTCCCCTCCTTGATGAGGCTCAAGTCAGGAATTGAGTAGTGAGAACTCTATAGCCTAGAAATTCAGTTGCTTGCGCCAGCCGGTAGCGCCTTAGGAGGAGGAGATGTTGGGCGCTAGGCGGCTAGCAGCCGGGCACAACGCGATCTGCGCCTCTCCCCAACTTCACTCAAGATTTAGCGGCGGCGCAAAGTCTTTGCGCGCGCTCAGCTGCGCGCGCAGATCCTGACGTCATTTCCTCGTGCAACGCCCTTTGTGCGCCCCAAACCGGAAATTCAGTGGCGACGCCCTATTGTGCGCCTGGCGCCCCTAGCGACTGGTAGAGGGGAACGGTTCTCAGTCGATGCGGGGCGCGGGGGGCGCAAATTAAAGGGCACACCTCCTGCAGTAGAAAAGGCTGCCATTTTGCAGCACTCCTTTTTGAGAGACGGATCTTTGCAGAGAGACAAAGGTAGAGAGCTTTCTGCTTTGGCTCAACACTCGGACAGGTACTTGTGGCTTCAGGCCACAGCTTTCCACTTGTCTTTGCCTTCAGTGTCATATCATTGTTTGCAAACATATAATGGGGGCTGCAATGGGTGCAAACGCTGGCCTACTCCATTGCATTCAAAGGGCTCACAGACGCCGTGAGAGAGTGGCAGTCCTGGCCAGACGGAGAGGGGGCAACAGGCGTCAGCTAAGGAGGCCTTACCCACCCAGGGTATACCGCCAGCAGTTCTCCTATCTGAACATGTCTGACGAGCAGTGTGTTCGGAGGCTGCGATTCCGAAGGGCGGTGGTCACTGAGATCTGCCACCTGCTTGGCGGTGATCTGCAGCCACATCTGAGGAGCAGGACGTCTCTGTCGGTGGCAGTGAAGGTGACGGTGGCTCTCAACTTCTATGCCACCGGCTCCTTCCAATCCGCTACTGGGGACATTTCCAACATTTCCCAGTTCGCCGTGCATTGCTGCATCCGCCAGGTGACCAATGCCCTTTTCAGAAGGAGACGTCAGTTCATCTCCTTCTCCATGGCCCTTGTCAAGCAGCAACAGCGTGCAATGGGCTTTGCAGCATTCGCGGGCTTCCCCATGGTGCAGGGCGCCATTGACTGCACGCATGTGGCTTTGCGGGCACCTCTGGAGAATGCCGAGGATTACCGCAACCGGAAGGGCTACCATTTGCTCAACGTTCAGCTGGTGTGTGACCACAGGCAGCTCATCCTAGCTGTCAATGCCCGCTTTCCAGGCAGCAGCCACGATGCCTTCATCCTGTGCCAGACTTCTGTGGCAGACATGTTCCAGACCCAGCCTCACCCACGAGGATGGCTTCTCGGGGACAAAGGCTATCCTTTGTGTACCTGGCTGATGATCCCGCTTCGTGCGCCCAGCACCCCTGCTGAAGAGGGATACAATGAGAGCCATCAAGCAACCAGGAACATCATTGAGCAAACAATCGGCGTCCTGAAGCAACGGTTCCGCTGTCTGGATCGTTCCGGTGGAGCCCTACAATATTCGCTGGAGCGAGTCTCCCATTTCGTGGTCGTGTGCTGCATGCTGCACAACCTGGCTATCCGCAGGACTCAGCCACTGCCACCAGAGATTGGAGGACCACCTGAGGAGGAGGAGGAGGGGGAGGAGGAGGAGGACCAGCACAGGAGGGAGGCAGAAAGTGCAAGGGCCGCCCGTCGGCGGCTTATTGAACGTCGGTTCTAGGCCCCCTCTCAGGGAATGGCTTGTGCCAATGTCATCAGATGAATGTAGCCGCTCCACAAGCCCTCAGCCGAGCAGGGCAACCAGGACTTGCAAAATAAAGCATGGACAGTGCGATTTAAGAACATTTATTACTTGGAAACCTCTGCCCTTCCCATATTACAAACTAATGGAGAGAAGCCCCCTCCAAAAACACAAAATGAACAGTCTCGGCCTTGCAAAACAAAGAAAGACACCAGTCTCGGCCTTACAAAACAAAGAAAGACACCAGTCTCGGCCTTACAAAAACACAACTACACCAGTCTCGGCCTTTCAACAAACACAAAGCATTTGGCCAGACCTTCTACTTTTTGCCCTGCGAGGGCGATGCCTTTCGCATCCGTGACTGGCCCCTGCCCGCCCTGCAGCTCCTCCTCAATGGGGCCCCAGTGGCTGCAGCAAGGCTGGGGGAAGGCTGCTGAGGGTCAGATGGCGAGACGGCAGATGCCCTTGGGGGTCGGCCTGCACCAGCTCTGGCCCTGGAGGGGCCGGCTGCTGACTGCTCCAACTCTGCTTGGGCGGCAGCAGTCTGTCCAGCGGCTCGTGGCAGCTGCAATGGCGGAGTGGCAGTGTCGGCTGCAGGAATGGTGCCAACCTGACAGATCGCAGGTACTCCCTGGTCGCCTGAGACATAGGCACTCGCACGGGCCAGCACTGCAGCATGCGCAGCAAACAGCTGAAGAACAGACTGCTGGGCTGCTGCTGCGCGGCGAGTGCCCTGGCGATGCCTGGCCGATCCAGCGAGGGTGGCAGCAGTTAGTGCCCGTGTGGCCCTGGTCTGTGTCCGCATGACACCAGCCAGTGAATGAACGGCACGACTGAGCACTTGGCTAGAAGCCGCCTGTGCTGCCGCGAAGTCCTGCAGACTCCTGGCCTGTGTTGCACTGAATTGTTCCAGACTCCTGGCCTGTGCTGCACTGAATTGTTGCAGACTCCTGGCCTGTGCTGCTCCGAATTCCTGCACACTCCTTGACAGAGACTCAATGGAGTCAGGCATCCTTGCCACTGCAGCCATGAGCTCATTGTGCCTGCGCTCAGCCTGGACGGCCATTTCCTCCAGGAGCCGCACCTCCTCTGCGCTCACCGTCGCAGGACTGGAGGCCGCACTCACCCTCTGGGGAGAAGTCCGCCGAGCTTCCCCACCCCTCCCGCGTTGCTGCAGGCCGCTGGGCCCCGGAGCTTCACTCTCCTCCGACTCTTCCCCCCGGCTCCCGTCCAGGGAAGACGTGTCCCCTTCATCGCCATGGGCTGGCGTGGCTGAGGGTGGCACTGATGGGCCGGCTTCCTCTTCCTCCTCCTCGAATTCGGAATCGCTGACAGTGGCAGCTTGAGGGCCCGCCTCCTCACCTGGCGATTCACCATCTGAAAGCAGGGAGGCACAAGAGTAGCTTTAGAGTGAGGACAGGGCAGCAGCGAGGGAGGCATGAGTGCTGCCATGCACTGCATTGGTCGGACAGTGGCAAAGGATGCTGATCTGAGGCGCAAGTGGAAAGAGAGAGGTCAAAAAGGTGATGCCCTTACCATTGGTGCCCAGAACAGGGTTGGCATCTCCACTGGCGACGGAGCCAATCAGCCGGCCTGTCATAATGCGCTCCACACACTGGTCGAGGTCGGAGAGCTCTTTGACGTCAGGACGGCCTCCCCCGGTCTCACGTAGCTTCCTACGGTTGCGCGCCACCTTGGCCTGCAAGAGAAAGGACGGCCTCTAAGTACAGTGTGAAGCCCTGATCTTGTCTGCATTGCCTCCCATGGTGGACTGGCCCTGTCAGTGTGAAGCCCTGATCTTGTCTGCACTGTCTCCCATGGATGAATAGCTTGTACAGTGTGTAAAGTGCTGAATGTGCAAGTGATTTTCATGACAGTCCCACAGCTGCTGGATGAGGGCTGGCCATCAGGGCTTTCAGGTCCCTTTGCCCATAAACTGAGGTGCACATGCAGGGATGAGGAGGACACTGGAAAGGGTACTCACCCTTACAACCCGAGTGAGGTCGTTGAACTTTTTCCGGCATTGCACAGGAGTCCTGGCAACCACGCTGTTGGAAGTCACCCTGTTTGAGACCTCCCTCCAGGCTTTCCGGTAGGCGCTGGGCAGCGGCCTCCTGCCACCTTCAGGGAACAGAACATGGCGCCTGCGCTCCACTCCGCCAACCAGCACCCTCAAGTCGCCCTCGCTGAAGCGCTGCGCTCTCTCCCTGGCCTTCTCCATAGCCCTGGGCGTTGCACAGATGAAGCAGAAGTGGTCAGGCCTAGCTTGAGGGCTGCAGTGTGCAGGGCGTGGCAGGCAAACAAATCCACCCTCCCCCTTTAAGAGCTGACCGGTGCCAGGGTGTCTGCCATCAATGAGCAACTCGCCGCACCTGCGCTGCGCCCGCCCTCGGGGGTATCGCCCCGGACTGCCGGCTTAGCGCCTAATGATAGTCGTGCATCGCCTGTTTTAGCGCAGCAGCAACCTCTTGGGGCGATGCAACTGAATATCGGCGAAGGTGGCGCGAACTTGCGCCGGGTGCAAACTTTAGCGGCCGCCCGACTTTAGCGCCCCGAACGTGGCTATACTGAATTTCTAGGCCCATGTATCCCTATTCTGTGGTACGGCTTGTCAGTACTTCAGCATCGGATTAAAACTATGTATAAGCAATGTTTTCTACCCATATATCAAATCGACAATTTAAATCTTAAGAGCAAAATTTTACAGTAGATTAAAGAAAGAAATAAAGACTTGCATTTATATAGCTCCTTTCACAACCTCACAACATCCCAAAGCATTTTACAGCCAATGAAGTACTTTTGGCGTGTAGTCACTGTTGAAATGTAGGAAATGCAGCAGCCAATTTGTGTACAGCAAGGTCCCACAAACAGCAATGTGATAATGACCAGGTAATCTGTTTTTGTGATGTTGATCGAGGGATAAATATTGGCCAGGACACCAGAGATACCTCCCCTACTCTTCTTCAAAATAGTGCCATGGGATCTTTTACATCCACCTGAGAGAGCTGATGGGGCCTTGGTTTAACACCTAATCTGAAAGACGGCACCTCTGACAGTGCAGCATTCCTTCATTACTGCACTGGAGTGTAAGCCTAGATTTTTAGTGCTCAGGCATCTGGAGTGGGACATGCACCCACTACCTTCTGACGCAAAGGTAAGAGTGCTACCCACTGAGCCACGGCAGACACAACCAAATATGACCTAATACCACCCAATTAAACTTAAATATTTTAAAAATATTGCATGTGCCTCATAAGGAATATTTATTTCAATAATAATATCCTGAATCTCACTTCATATTTGATTGGATGATCAAAGAGAAATTTTCCAACGTATTTTCTTTGCATAAAAGCACTAAGCACACCTTGTACATTATTAATATCCTTTATTGTTCTTGTGCTTTGACTTTTCTTTCTGTACATTACATGATTGATGCATCAATAACCAAAAAAGATTAACCACAAATGAAGTCCCATTACCTTGGTTTCAGTTTCCTTGAATTTCCTTAGAAGACCTAATCCTTCCTGTTTTGCTGCAGCCAACAGTATATGGAAAAGTTTTGGAGTATCTGGTCTGTGTGGGATTAGGAACGCTACCCCTGTAATGGGGGTGGCTTGGGCTTCAACCTTCCTGTCATTGTCATTCCAAAACAATTTTCTGAAAAAAAACAAGTATTCATGTGTAAAGAAATGTAGCAATTCAAACCCGCAAGGGTAACTGTCCATGTTTACACTTGTAGATTGGAGAACTAATTATGTTTTATCTTTAAAGTGCATGAGATTCCAATAAATTCAGTGTTGTTACTATAATGTGTTCATTGAAGATTAAATAAATAATTTAAAAATTAATTGTGATTGAGTCATTGTGGTCTCTGGGATTTGGAGGTTATTTAGTGAATATATGATATATCATTATGCTTTGGATCAATCTGGTGTACAATGGATTACACAATCTGCAATACTTTACATTCACTCACCATTCATATTTAATTCAAAGTGCAGGCAGAATTATCATTTACATTATTTAAAATATTATTGTCTCAAAGCCCTTCAGCTAGCTATTGTTGTTCTGCACTAGCAACAAATATATTTTTTTAAATTTAGCATTTGCCTTCTATTGATGTTAATAATTTGTTGAAGTCAGTTATTTGACTTTCTTCTTTGGTTGAGTAGTCAATTGTTTGACTACTTAATAACATGCCACTTAGACACTATTTGTATTGTAACAGAGACGTACATGCAATCCTTTTAAACACATTGACCTGGCTTTTACAGTGGTAATGACAACGAAACTGTCAGCATTTGCCGTCATTAATCTTCTGAAAGTGATACAGGTAGACTACCCTTTATCCGGACTTCCGAAAACCGAAACCCTCTAAAAACCGAAGGTTTTTTCGGTCAGCGTAAGTCGTGCGCACGACATGACCAGAGTGGCGCACGACTTACAGGCCTAGCCGGATAAGGGATAGTGTAGCATTTTTCCGCACTTCTGAAACCGAAATCGCTCAGCGTAAGTGTACCAGCCTTTATCCGCACACCCGAAACCAGAAAACCTCTGAAAGCCGAAAGTGGAGCAAAGCATGACTTCTGAAAACCGAAATGCGCACGACCACGACCCCCGCCGACCCCCACCCCCGACCCCCCGGCCGAATCCGACCCCCACGACCCCCGACCCCCACCGACCCCCGACCCCCCCGCCGTACCCCACCCCCGCCGAACCCCACCCAATTTCGGATAAGAGATAGTGTACCATCCTTTATCCGCACATCCGAAACCAGAAAACCTCTGAAAGCCGAAAGTGGTGCAAAGCATGACTTGACGCTGCCGATGCTTGACCCACGCAGGTGTTATGCTGCTCTGTGTGATATTTGCTGCTATTTGCTGCTCTCTTAGATATTTGCAGCTCTCTTAGATATTTGCTGCTCTCTTAGATATTTGCTGGCTTTTAACAATTTGTGAAAATGCTAAAAAGAGCTGCAGACAATGGGTAACAGTGAGAAGCAGAGAAGGAAGCATCGCTCATTATCGATATCGCAGAAAGTGGAGTTATTGCAGAAGCTTGATCGTGGTGTGTCTGTGCGACATCTTACTGAAGAATATGGTGTGGGAAGTACCACCGTATATGACTTAAAGAAACAGAAAGACAAGTTGTTGAAATTTTACACTGACAGTGATGACCATAAACTAATGAAAATTAGGAAAACATTGCATAGGGCAAAAAATGAAGATCTTGACCGTGTGCTGATTGAGTGGATTCGACAACGCAGAGGTGAACGTGTGCCACTGACTGGTTTGATGGTCATGAAGCATGCTAGAATATACCATGAAGAACTGAACATTGAAGTTGAGTGTGAATATTCAGAAGGTTGGCTGCATAAATTTAAGAAGCGTCATGGTATAAGATATCTGAAAATCTGTGGTGAAAAAGCTTCTGCTGATCATGAAGCAGCTGAAAATTACATAGATGAGTTTGCAAAAATAATACCGGATGAAAACCTCGGTCCTGAACAAATTTACAATGCTGATGAAACAGCTCTGTTCTGGCGCTACGTTCCTAGAAAAACATTAGCAACGGCTGATGAGAGTGCACCAGCAGGTTTTAAGGATGCTAAGGACAGGTTGACTGTTCTTGGGTGTGCCAATGCTGCAGGCACACACAAGTTAAAGTTGGTAGTGATTGGAAAAAGCCAACATCCGAGATGTTTGAAAGGTGTATGCAATTTACCTGTGCATTATTATGCGAGCAGGAAAGCATGGGTAACCAGAGGAATATTTTCTCACTGGTTCAATAACCACTTCGTACCAGCGACACGAGCTCATTGCAGGCAAGTTGGACTGGAAGAAAACTGCAAAATTTTATTGTTCCTGGACAACTGCTCCGCACATCCCCCTCCTGAACTTCTTGTGAAAAGTTATGTTTTCGGCATTAACTTTCCCCCTAATGTGACATCTTTAATACAGCCTTGTGACCAAGGAATTTTACGCTCCATGAAGAGCAAGTATAAAGACGTTTTTTTGAACTCTATGCTTGATGCAATCAACAGAGGCGAAGGAATCCAAAGCTTCCTGAAAGAATTCAATGTTAAGGATGCCATTTATGCAGTTGCTAATGCTTGGAACGATGTTGACAAACCAACATTAACAAATGCTTGGCACAGACTTTGGCCTTCAACGATGTTTCATGAAGATGGACCTGCAGATGACGAGTTTGAAGGATTTCCTGTCAGTCAGGAGAAGATGATGATATCAAACCTCCTCACTTACGCCAAAGGTTTATCATCCGAAAGTGTAAATACGTTAGAGGAAGCTGACATCGAAGAAGTGCTGAACATTGACAATGATGCACCTGTTGTGAATTCATTGAGTGATGGGGAAATTGCTGAAATGGTGTTAAATAAAGACAAGCATGAGGACAGTAGTGATGATGATGATGACATTGTGAACACAGGTGAAAAAATCCCCATAGACGATATGGTGACAATGTGTGATCAGTTAATTGCTGGCCTTGAAAAACGTGCATTTATCAGTGAGCAAGAGATTATGCAAGTTTACTCAATTAAAGAGAGACTGCTTAGACAGAAACCAATGTTAATGAGACAGATGACACTGGAAGAAGTCTTTAAAAAGGCCGTCTGTCGTAGCCATGCTTCATCACTTGAGAATCCTGTTCCTGGCCCATCTTCAGATGTCCAACTCCAACCTGATGACAATGATGCCAACACTGATGTACCCTCTTCTCCAAGATCCTCAAGCCAGATGTAATGCTGCTTCATCACTTGAGAATCCTGTTCCTGGCCCATCTTCAGATGTCCAACTCTAACCTGATGACAATGATGCCAACACTGATGTACCCTCTTCTCCAAGATCCTCAAGCCAGATGTAATGCTGCTTCATCACTTGAGAATCCTGTTCCTGGCCCATCTTCAGATGTCCAACTCCAACCTGATGACAATGATGCCAACACTGATGTACCATCTTCTCCAAGATCCTCAAGCCAGATGTAATGTACCTTTATTGCATGTTTATGTACAGGTATTTAGCTTAGTTTGTACCTGTACATGTTTGAAGTTTTACTGAATGTTTTCCTTACAAATAAACTGTACTACAGTATTTATCCCTGTAACTACAGTATTTATAGTCGTTATTTTCGGATAAGGGATAGTGTATCCTTTATCCGCACTCCCGAAAACCGAATTACCTCTGAAAACCGAAGTGTTTTCGCGCACCTTCCGAAATCCGAAATTTTCCTAAAACCGAAACACGGCTGGTCCCGAGGTTTTCGGATAAAGGATAGTCTACCTGTAGTAACTTTTGGAGACAGCACATGCACAAATAAACACAGAGAGGGTAATTTTGCCAGCTCTGGGGAGGCAGGACTGCCGGGAAAATGGCAGAAACTGGGAGCGGGTACTGACCCCGCTCCCAACCCACCTCCGTGCCATCTTCCTGGGAGGTGGGTCCCTGACTCGCGCAGGGACCTGTCTCCTCGAGGCGGGAAGGGGATTAGAGCCAATTAACTGTCTGTTAACAGGTAGTTAACAGGCAGTTTTGAGGCTTATCCCCATTTTACCCCTGCAAGTGCAGGCTTCCCGACGGCTGTGAACCTCGCCAGGGTCAGCGAGGTGAGCAGTGGGTCTGCGGGGGTGAGAGGGATCAAAAAATCCGCTGTGGAGGTGAGTGATGGGTGTAAGTGTGGAGAGGTAAGTATGAGAGGTGAGTGTAAAGTGTTGGAAAAAGTTTCCTTACCTTTGCTTCTTCCTGCAGACTTCAACCCTTGGGGATCCGGAGATGCCTCATCTCAACGGCAGAGATGACAGAATGGCTGCTGCATTCTCAGATGCAGTAGCCATCTTCTTTCTGCAGAGGAGAGAAGTTTTAGTGAGCTTTCAGTGCAAAGGCTCACCTTAGAACAGAGATTGTCAGTGTTTGATAGCTTCGCAAAGCTGTCAAACGCTGACAATTCATCTGTCAAAAATTTTTCGACAGATGAAACATCATACGCTGACGTCCTCTGTTATTGGCTTTCCCTTAATTGGCCGGTAAAGGTCAATCAAGAGAAAATAGCGTGGGTTGGTCAGACGTCGTTGGGGGCGGGACTGAAACCCGACAACCAGCAGTTCCACCCCCAACACTCCCGCATTGACAAAATCCAGCCCAGAGATCCAGAAGTTGCTGTTAGTCAGTCCCTGCTCCTTGCGTTGTGGAACTCCCCAGAGCCAGCAATCGATTGATTGGCACTCCATCTACCATCTTAAGAATTCACTCCCTCCACCACCAGCACACTGTAGAATTCGCAAAATTGAACATTGTCCTATAAGGGTCTATTGGCAGAAAAGGCCTTAATTTTAAAGACTGTTTTAAAAGAAACCCAGAAAAAGGGACACACAAAATGGCCACCAGACCCCGTGACCAGCTTTTGGGACATTTTAAAATGGTTCCTGCAGTCCCCAGACAGCTTTTGTGGATTCAGCCCACAGTAAGTTCTGGAAGGCAGTTTCAGGGAAAACGAAACCAGACAGAGCCCCATACATACAGATTGGATGCAGATCCAATCAGATCGGCCTGTAGATAAAGGCCATCTAAATGTTTACCCAGACAAAGGGGAACAGATTCAAGTTCGAAGAGGGACATTAAAGACAATACAAGGTCATTCCAGACCAGAGATGGCAGTTACCGGCCATCCTGTTTAAAAACAAAGACTACCCCGCTGTGCTACAAACCCGCCAAAAGTTAAACAAAGACTAACCTTGATTTGGCGGGAGATAAGGGCCTCCATGAAAAAGTATAACTGGAGTCCGGGGGTAGCGTTGAGAAGGTAGAAGACGGAATTCGGATCGGAGTCCTGGGGTAAAAGTCGAAGAGAAAGATTCGGATCGGAAACCATTGGGTTTTCGGTAGCCATTGAGGAGCATCAGCTTCATTGGTGCAGAGTTCGAGTGGAGGCGACGGAGGATCGAGATTCGAGTTCGGAGAGGTTCGAGAGGGGAGATCAAGTCAGCATCCAGCCCCGGGGTAACTGTTGGGAGATCATCGACCAACCCCGGGACGTTGACGAGACAAGAAGAAACCTATATGATAATGGTCAAACAGATGGCCTCTCTCCACACCGATGTCCAGGCCTGCTAACATCCAGCCTGTCCGAGTCCATCACCTCGAGGGAGAGAAGAGTGTGTCGCAGCCCGCTGCGTCCCGCTGACCACGTGAAGACAGGACGCCTGAGAGGACCAAAACGCAGACTTCAAAACTTCCATGTTTCTAACTGGGATTGGTGAGCATGTTTCTGGCCCCTCATAATCTAATCTAGCTAGGTTTAGGGGGTGGGCATTTTAGGGGATAATTAACAATGAGTTGTTGTCCCTCGATGTTCCGTGTGCTTCCCTATTTCATGATGAACCTTGTAAAGCGTAATATGCCTGTAGATATGTTGGTTAGTACTGTATTATGATTTGTTTTTCCCTCCCATGTACCTTATTGGCTTACATTCAATTTTTCCTTCATGCAATAAAATTTCATTTCGTTTCATTAAACTTGGTCTATAGCGTATTCTCTGCATTGTAGTTCCTGCCTCAAAGTCCAGTGTATAGAACCTAAGGGGTGAGTGGGTCGAACCACTCGGTGAATTACTGTGCAAGAGAGAGAGGCCTCTAGAGAGAGAGAGAGAGACCTCGTCGATCGAAAACCTCTTACAACACCGTGGCTGCAGTGTGTACCATCTACAAGAAGAACTGCAGCAACTCACCAAGGCTTCTTCGGCAGCACCTCCCAAACTTGCGACCTCTTCCACCTAGAAGGACAAGGGCAGCAGGCACATGGGAGCACCACCACCTGCAAGTTCCCTTCCAAGTTTCAAACCATTCTTACTTGAAAATATATAGCCTTTCTTTCATAGTCACTGTGTCAAAATCCTGGCACTCCCTCCCTAACAGCACTGTGGGAGTACCTTCAACACACGGATTGCAGCGGTTCAAGAAGGCAGCTCACCACCACCTTCTCAAGGGCAATTAGGGATGGGCAATAAATGCTGGCCTTGTCAGTGATGCCCACATCCAGTGAACACATAAAAAAAAATTCAAATCACATTTCCTGATGAAAACTTCCCCTATTACGGTGGAATATCGCTGTTTAACCCCTGAAAAGGTTAAGACTTGTTGAAAGAGGTGTAACTGGGTT
Organism: Somniosus microcephalus; assembly: GCF_052327205.1. Taxonomy (NCBI): domain Eukaryota; kingdom Metazoa; phylum Chordata; class Chondrichthyes; order Squaliformes; family Somniosidae; genus Somniosus; species Somniosus microcephalus. The sequence goes on along the minus strand of NC_140993.1, from coordinate 90,414,542 downwards.
TTCTAATGGCGCATTGACTGTTGAACAACGTTTCTGGCCCTGAAAATGTTATATTTGTGGAATGTCACATTTTTCCATTAATATAATAAGAATTACATGGCTTTTAATATAATTTTTTTTTAATTATGATATTTCAGCTTCTACCTTAATCCTATGTGTATGTCCCAATCTTTATTTCACTAATTGTAAAATTTATAAAAACTAAAATATCATCTGTGCATTTTACTTCCTGGTCTAATGTCTGTGAGAATTCTTCAATGTGATTGGCTGCTTAGCCTGCTTGATGACATCACTGTTACTGGACGCTGGAGAGTTGCTTGATTTGGCGCCAGATTCAAACTAAGGACGGGAGAGTTGCAATTCACACCACAGAGATCGCTAGATCTTTGTGGGCAGCTTTCTTCAAGGTCAGTGGTGAGTGCTGTCACTTTGCCACCGACCGCAAATTTCAGGCCATTATAGTACTCACCATACACTACACAAATGCACAATATGTGAGCGAATAATCAGTAATGCAGGACTTGGGTGCTTAATTATGTTACTGTAATTAGAAAACATCTAAATTTGAACTTGAGATTTAGTTTCTGTTACTTTGACATTAATAAGTTTCATGGGAGAGAGGGTCAGTTTGTTACTATGGAAATTTTCTGAGTGATGGAAGGATCAATATGTTCTATGGAAATTCATTTGTGATGGAACAAGGTGTATTTAACATCCATATTAAATACATTAGCTCCTAACTATTCTGCCTAATACATCATAATAATACATTGACTAACAAAGTAAGTATATAAAATACTCTTTGTACCACACACCTCATAATCCAGAAATTCGGGTCGCCACGGGTGAGTACGCATGGGCTACTCACCCGTAAGGCCAATGGAAATGCCGGTTTCCTGCATGCACTGCGCATGTGCCGGAAACCGGCACTTCCGATCCCCTAAACGAAAGGGTTCAGAGGTCGAACGCGTGCGCGGGAGAGGCTACGCGTGCGCATCGAGCTTTTTTTTTTTTGCAGGTTTTCCCAGGAGGGTAAGTCTCCAGAAGTTAGACATGTAAAAAGCAGGTGTAAGGCCTGCTTTTTACAAGGTAAGTGGTGAATTAATTAAAATTAAAACATTTTTTCCACAGGCTTATTATTTTTAAATACTTTAAAGCAAGGTAAGTTTATTTTTAGCCCCGTTAGAAAATAAAATTATTCTTTTCAAAAATTTAAATTATTGTTTAAAATAGTTATTTCATGTAATTTATAGTTTATTTAAAAAATGTGATTTAAAAAAAAATTATTTGAAGATTTAGTGCTGTTTTGGGGCCGTAGTATTTATAAGTCTTGACAGTTCTTCCTGTCACTCTTATGAATGGAGCATTCCCTGCTCCGATTGGCTCCCCATGGCCCACGTGATCCCAGGGGACGCATCGAACTAACTGGGCCCCTGGGATACGCAAGCACTGCGCGCCGGCAGCTGGACCAGGCCCAGGATCAGAATTCCACGGGGGCCCACAGCTTAACGGCCGGCGCGCAAGGTAAGTGCAGATCGGGGGCTTGCACCCGCGGGAAGCCCCCGACCCGAATTTCTGGACCAATGTATTTACTTATGAAGTAACCATATAAAACACTCACATACTCCTTGCAATATATTTAATAATGATTAGTTATATAACACATGCCATATGATTTTATATGTGTCTCAATGGTAGCATTACAGAGAGGGTCAACAGTAATAACGTTTAAAAAGAATTATTATCTATAGCACTAATGTAGACTAACTATTGTGTAACCAAAAATTGTATGGGTGAGACAGTCCAATAGAAATATTTTTAAAACTAAACCTTCTGAAATACATAACTTAATACTGTATGTTATTTCAAAAGAGAATAAAAGCAGTTATCTGAGCCTACTGACTCTAAAGTGTCTGCCATTCATTGCTGCCAAGCAGATTAATGAGACAGTCTAGAGGCAATGAACAAACACAATCAGAAAACTCTAACCTGGTGCATGTGAATTACTTATATGAGTTTAGGTTTGGATCTCTATTGCAAAGCATACTAGGGACATCATATACTGCTATTAAGCTTATATAATAATTTAGCAAAGCATATAAAAGTTCACATAATAAATGTAACAAAAGTATTAGCATTGCAAATGTGTTCATAAGAACATAAGAAATAGGAGCAGGAGTAGGCCAATCGGCCCCTCGAGCCTGCTCCGCCATTCAATAAGATCATGGCTGATCTGATCCTAACCGCCAATCTACTATCACAGAACCATCTCCTGAATCTAACAGAATTAGACACACGAAATAGGAGCAGGATCAGGCCACATGGCCCCTGGGCCTGCTTCGCTACCCACAGGGCCATGTCCGATCCGAACCTAGACTCATGTCCAAATTCCTGCCTGCTCCCCGTAACCCTTAATTCCCTTTACTTCTAGGAAACTGTCTATTTCTGTTTTAAATTTATGTAATGATGTAGCTTCTACAGCTTTTTGGGGCAGCATATTCCATGGACCTACCACCCTTTGAGTGAAGTAGTTCCTCCTCATCTCAGTTTTGAAAGAGCAGCCCCTTATTCTAAGACTATGCCCCCTAGTTCTAGTTTCACCCATCATCGGGAACATCCTCCCCGCATCCACCCGATCCAACCCCTTCACAATCTTATATGTTTCAATAAGATCGCCTCTCATTCTTCTGAACTCCAATGAGTAGAGTCCCAATCTACTCAACCTCTCCTCATATGTCCATCTCCTCATCCCCGGGATTAACCGAGTGAACCTTCTTTGTACTGACTCGAGAGCAAGTATGTCTTTTCTTAAGTATGGACACCAAAACTGTATGCAGTATTCCAGGTGCGGTCTCACCAATAACTTGTACAACTGAAGCAATACCTCCCTATTTTTATATTCTATCCCCCTAGCAATGAAAGCCAACATTCCATTGGCCTTCTTAATCACTTGCTGCACCTGCACACTAACCTTTTGAGTTTCATGCACCAGGACCCCCAGATCCCTTTGTACTTCAGTACTTTCCAGTTTCTTGCCATTAAGATAATAACTTGCTCTACGATTTTTCCTGCCAAAGTGCATAACCTCACACTTTCCAGTATTGTATTCCATCTGCCAAATCTCTGCCCACTTACTTAGCCTGTCTATGTCCCCTTGCAGGTTTTTTATGTCCTCCTCACTCACTACTTTCCCTCCCATCTTAGTATCATCTGCAAACTTTGATATGTTACACTCGGTCCCCTCCTCCAAATCATTAATATAGATTGTAAAGAGTTGGGGACCCAGCACTGACCCCTGCGGAACACCACTAGTTACTGATTGCCAGTCTGAGAATGAACCATTTATCCCAACTCTCTGCCTTCTGTTAGATAGCCAATCCTCTATCCATGCCAGAATATTACCCCCAATCCCGTGATTTTTTATCTTAAGCAATAATCTTTTGTGTGGCACCTTGTCAAATGCCTTTTGGAAGTCTATATACACTACGTCCACTGGTTCCCCTTTATCCACCCTATATGTTACTTCCTCAAAGAACTCCAGCAAATTTGTCAAACATGACTTCCCCTTCATAAAACCATGCTGACTTTGTCCTATTAAATTATGATTATCCAAATGTCCTGTTACTGTCTCCTTAATAATGGACTCCAAAATTTTACCTACCACAGATGTTAGGCTAACCGGTCTATAGTTTCCAGCCTTCTGTCTACTGCCCTTTTTAAATAAGGGTGTTACATTAGCAGTTTTCCAGTCTGCCGGGACCTTTGCTGAGTCCAGGGAGTTTTGGAAAATTATTACCAATGCATCCACAATCCCTACCGCCACTTCCCTCAAGACCCGAGGATGTAAGCCATCAGGTCCAGGTGATTTATCCGCCTTGAGTCCCATTATTTTACCGAGTAGCACTTCCTTAGTGATTTTGATCGTGTTTAGCTCCTCCCCCCCTATAGCCCCCTGTTTGTCCAGTGTTGGGATATTCTTAGTGTCCTCTACTGTAAAGACTGATACAAAATATTCATTCAGTGTTTTTGCCATCTCCATATTTCCCACCATTAATTTCCCAGTCTCATCCTCTAAGGGACCAACATTTACTTTAGCCACCCTTTTTCTTTTTATATAACTATAAAAACTCTTACTATCTGTTTTTATATTTTTTGCTAATTTACTTTCATAATCTATCTTCCCTTTCTTAATCAATTTTTTTGTTATTTTTTGCTGTCTTTTAAAGTTTTCCCAATCCTCTATCCTCCCACTAGATTTGGCTACCTTATATGCCCTTGTTTTTAGTCGAATACTATCCTTAATTTCTTTACTTAGCCACGGATGGCTGTCTTTTCTTTTACACCCTTTTCTTCTCAGTGGAATATATATTTTTTGGAAGTTGTAAAATAACTCCTTAAATGTACACCACTGATCATGTATCTTCTTACCCTTTAATCTATTTTCCCAATCCACTCTACTCAATTCCGCTCTCATACCTTCATAGTCTCCTTTATTCAAGCTTAGCACGCTTGTTTGAGATCCAACCTTCTCACCCTCTAATTGAATATGGAATTCAACCATGTTATGGTCACTCATTCCAAGGGGATCCTTTACTAGGACATTTTTAGTTAATCCTGTCTCGTTACACAGGACCAGATCTAAGGTGGCTTGCCCCCTGGTCGGTTCATTTACATACTGTTCAAGAAACCCATCCCTAATGCATTCAATGAACTCATTCTCAAGGCAGCCCTGCCCAATTTGATTTGTCCAATTAATATGATAGTTAAAATCCCCCATAATTATAGATGTTCCCTTATTACAAGCCTCAACTGTTTCCTGATTGATACTCCGTCCAACAGAGTTGCAACTGTTCGGAGGCCTATAGACTACGCCCACTAGTGTTTTTTTCCCCTTATTATTCCTTACCTCCACCCAAACTGTTTTATTATCCTGATCTTTTGACCCAATATCATTTCTCTGTATTACAGTGCTTCCTTCCTTTATTAACATAGCCACCCCACCTCCCCTTCCTTCCTGCCTGTCCTTCCTGATCGTTAAATAACCTGGTATGTTTAATTCCCAGGCATTGTCACCCTGCAGCCATGTTTCTGTAATGGCCACAAGATGATACCCATATGTCGTTATTTGTGCCATTAACTCGTCTATTTTGTTACGAATGCTATGTGCATTCAGTTAGAGAACTTTCAAATATGTTTTGTGACACTTAGTTCCTGCTTTTGCCCTTTTTATTACTTTACCTTTTACTCCACACCTTCTGCCCCTTCCTGACACGCTCTGGTTTTTAATTTCCCCACTGCTACCTAAGTCTATGACCTACATAGATACATAGAAGATAGGAGCAGGAGTAGGCCATTCGGCCCTTCGTGCCTGCTCCGCCATTTAATGAGATCATGGCTGATCCTTTAATTCAGTATCCCGTCCCCGCCTTCTCTCCGTAACCCTTAACCCCTTTTGCCCGTAGAAATATATCTAATTCCCTCTTAAATATATTTAATGAGCTGGCGTACACTGCCCTTCTCTGTTATCATTTTTATTATTTGCTCTCTAGGAACCTCCCCCCCACTAGTTAGTTTAAAGCCCTCTCTACAGCCCTAGTTATATGATCCACCAGGACTCTAGTCCCAGCACTGGCCAAGTGAAGCCCGTCCCAACGGAACAGCTCCCTCCTGCCCCAGTACTGGTGCCACTGTCCCAGGAAGCAAAACCCATTTCTCCCACACCAGTCTTTGAGCCACGCATTTAACTCTCTAATTTTATTTGTCCTAGCCAAATTCGCTCGTGGCTCAGGTAATAATCCAGAGATTATTACCCTTGAGGTTCTGTTTTTTAATTTGACCCCTAGCTGCTCATACTCCTTTAACATAACCGGCTTCCTAGTCCTATCTATGTCATTTGTACCAACATGGACCACGACAACTGGATCCACCCCCTCCCACTGCAAGTTTCTTTCCAGCCCAGAGGAGATGTCCTTAACCCTGGCACCGGGTAGGCAACACAGCCTTCGGGACTCTCGCTCTCAGCTGCAGAGAACTCTATCTATCCCCCTAATAATACTATCCCCTACCACTACAACATTTCTATTTACTCCCCCCTCTTGAATGGCCCCCTGTTTCATGGTGCTGTGGCCAGGTTGCTCATCCTCCCTGCTGTCCCTGCTCCTGTCCCCACAGGGAGTAAGTACCTTGAACCTGTTGGACAAGAGCAAGGGCTGCAGCTCCTCCAACACTACCTCCTGGATCCCCATACCTGCCTCACTCATAGTCACACCATCCTGTCCCTGACCATGGGCTACATCTGAATTAATTAACTTCATAGGTGTGACCACCTCCTGATACACAGAGTCCAGGTACTTCTCCCCCTCCCTGATGTGCCGCAGTGTCTGAAGCTCAGACTCCGGCTCATCAACACGGAGCTGGAGTTCCTGTAGCAGCAGACACTTGTCACAGACGTAATCACCGTGAGCCTCAATGGGGTCCACCGGCTCCTGCATCTCGCAACAGTAACACATCACCTGCTCCATTCTATGTAATTAATTAAATTTTTTATTGTTAGTTATGGACACCCTCTGCCCGATTTTAGATACTAGCATCCCCTTTAATTAATTGGATTTAAATTAAATCAATCCCTCTAATTACACCAGTTAAATGGTTTACCAACAGTCACTCTGCACCAGAAAGACCTTATTAACTACAACCCACAGAATTAAAGTTTGAAAAGAGCACCTAACACCCCACTTACCCTCACTCACAGAACTCTCTGCTGACTCGCACTCAGTGCTTGCTCGCACTAGGACTGGTCTTTTTATACTGTTTGTTTGTTTACAGCCAAATGAGTCACCCCTGCTGATTGGTTAGAAAACTGGTTTCCACTGCCTGCTGTGCCAATTTACTCCTACTGCAGTGTAACCTTGTTTTACTCTTCTTATACCAACAGAATCCCAAATATTTAACTTTTCCCCTTTACTTAAACTGCTTAAGTAATCTTATCAAGAATGATTTAAAGAGAAATAACAATTAAAGAACTCTCACACTTACCCAAACTCACAGCACTCTTTGATGACTCGCACTCCAAGTGCATTAGCAAAGGTGTAATTATTGACTTTCCTCTTAAGCATTTAATCAGTGGGAGGCTATTAGTCATAAGGCTAACTGACATTGGGATAGATCTTAATGACCTTTAATTATATCAAAAACAGGTAATTTTCACCCTATAATTTATTGGCCAGGACATATTTAGAAAATTGGGGGGAATTTTAAATTCCAACGATGGGCGGCTGGGAAAGTAAACATTTTAAATTTCTCAAACTTGACTTCAACCCGTCTACTTCTGGTTTTAATGGAGGCGGGCAACCAACCCACTCTCAGGAGGCGGGTCGGTCACTTAAATCTTTTAAGGAGCTGCGTGCCTCCATTTTAACTCCATTTTTAATTTTAACGCATGAAAACAGGAATTCCTGGGCCTTGGGAATCCCGGCAAGTAAATGAAGGCAAGAACGGCTGGATCCATGAGGTAAATGCCCACTGCTTGTGGGCCAGGAGGAGCAGCAGTGCTCCCCCAAGCCCACAAAACTTACCTGCATGCGATTGTAACTCCACGATCGCACAACCCCCACCGCCACCCCACCCCCCCAGCAGTTGTCTGACCCCCCGTGATGATCGATTCACCCCCAACCTCCCCATATGTCCGAATCCACCCCCACGCAATGTCCGACCCCCCCGCGCCCCCACCGACCGCGATTTCAGACTTACCCGACATCCGCTCCCTGGCTGCTTTCCAGTCCGACAGTCAGCCAGCCTGTCAATCTGGTTGGTTGTCGGTTGGGAAGCCGGTTGAAAATTTTTTAAAGACGTCCTGCCGTTAAATTCCTTACTTCCGGGTTTCCTATCTGAAAATCCTTCCTGCCTCTGCTCTCTTCCCGGCTCCGAGTAAATATCAGGGCCATTGAGTGTAGTTTTGGGTATTCTAACTCCCAAAGAACATTGATGCATTGGAGCGGGCCCAGGAGACTTACAAGTTGATTTTGTGATTTCGGCTTTTAATTTATGAAGAGAGACTCACAGAACTGTCTTGTCGTCATCATAGAGGAGGTAGCTGAGAGGCTTGATTCATGTCTTTAAAATAATGAAAGGCAAAGCTAATCCTGGATTACTTAATTTAGAAAAAAAATCATAGACATTGAAGAAAGAAACATAAATTAATATGCCTCAACCAAAACAACAGATTAGAGCATTTTTTAAATAGAATGTTGGATTATGGGTTAGATTTATCTGTAATTTATTCCTTAAAAAAGATAGCCAGCTTCCCTGACAGCTCAGTTGGTAAAATTGCATTGCTCAGTGAACAAGAGTCCAGCTTCCACTGCTGATCTGTGCTGAGTTACCTGATCCAGCTGGGGAAACGGTAAAACAGGTTTTACCATTGCCTTTAGCATTCTTGGGTAGATAGTGGAAATACTTTTTCCCTATTTACCTTATCAAAACCGCTTGTAATTTTGAACACCTCTATCAGATCACTTCTTACCCGTCTTTGTTCTAATGAAAATAGCCACAGTTTCTAGTCTTCTCTCATAATTAAAGCCTCTCATCCCTGATACAATTTTAGTAAATCTCCTTTGCACTCTCTTCTTAGTATTGACATTTTTCCTAAAGTAATGCAACCAAAACTGTATGTACTACTCAAACGACAGCCTAACCAATGATTTATATAGGTTTAGTATTACCACTTTGCTTTTGTACTCTATACCCTTAACCATAAAACATAGGATCTCATGCTTATTTTACAGCTTTATCAACTTGTCCTCCCACTTTAAAGATTTGTGTATGTGAACCACTAAATATGCCTGCATCTGTACTCCTTTTAAAGTTTTCGTATTTAATGCATATGTCCTCTCTTTAATTCTTCCACCTAGAATGTATCACCTCTCATTTCTCTGCATTAAATTTCTTCAGTTATATCTCTGTCCAAATTTGTCTTTGTCGTCCTGAAGTTACTTACAGTCCTCTTCACAGTTAACCATGTTCCCTATTTTTTATGTTTGAAATTGTGCCCCTTATTCTCAAGTCCCTATCACTTTATATATTGAGAGGTGTAATGGTCCCAATACTGCATTTCATTTATCGATATGGTGGATGGTAGACAGTGGTGTTCCTCAAGGGTCAGTTCTGGGGCCACTGCTTTTTTTGATATCTTTAAATGACCTGGATATTGGAATACAGAGTAGAATTTCTAAATTTGCCGATGACACCAAACTTGGGGGGGTGGGGGGGGGTAGCAGTGAGGATGATACCAATCGACTGCAACAGGACATAGAAAACTAGCAGACTGGGCAGATAAGTGGCAGATGGAATTTAATACAGAGAGGTGTGAGGTGATGCATTTTGGCAGAAGGAACAGGGAGAGGCAATATACACTTAATGGTACAGTTTTGGAGAGTGTGCAGGGACAGAGGGACCTGGGAGTTAATGTGCATAAGTCCCTGAAGGTGGCAGGACATATTGAGAGAGTGGTTGGCAAAGCATATGGGGGGAAAAATTCAGTTGGGTTGCACTTCCCGTTAGTGCCTTAAGAGGGTGCTAATGGGGCACAAAGCAACTTGCGCCCGTGGGCGGCGATGTTCGCGCCGCTCACAAAATTAACTAGATATTTTGCAGCGGCGCTAAACGCTACTGCCACTATCTCCTGCACTGGCAGATCATGACATCAGTCGAGTGTGTAACGCCCCGGTAGCACCCTGTACCGGATATTGAGTGGCGCCCCCTGCCTTACCGCCTGCCGCTAGCAACGCCAGGTTGAGGGGAGCGTTTTGCAGTCAGGAAGGGACTGGGGGAGCGCTATTTAAAGGCGACCGCTTCCTGCATTTTTTTGTTGGTGACATTTTTGCACCATGCATACTGAGAGAGAGAGACTTCTGGAGAGATTCAACGCTGTGTGAAGGAGTTTTGGGTACTGAGCAGCACTTTGCAGGTTCATTTTGATTTGCCCTTCCTTGTATCGATTTAGAAGAGACTGTGGGGGCTGCACTCTGAGCTCTTTCCCATGGCCTCTCCATTGTTCTTTCCAGCAGATTTGATGTACAGGTCTCTCCAGGCCGAGATTCAAGGCTGCAATGAGCAGGATGTGGATGGAGAGCAAGATCAACCTTCCTGTTAAGTCTGTGTGTTATAGTGATAATTACTACACAGACTACAAGAGTAAATTCAACAGGTCTTTACTGGTTGGAGGTAGGGACTATACTGAATACAATATTACTACACAGTGCTTATATACCGGTGTGGTCACCACCGGTATTACGTATACAGCAGCCAGAGAAAGTAGTACATCTCTTAAGGTGGAACAGGCTTAAGTTCTCTTAAGGTGGAACAGGTTACATACACCACAATCCTCCCTTTTTAGCTTAACAGTCATATCCCCATTTAACATAACATAATAACATATATACATATATAACTTCAGGTATAACAGTTCAAAGGTTCAGTCTCTCAGGAGGCTTTCTGATGCGGCTTGGATAACGCCTCTCAGTAGTCTCTGATTCTTGTTGTTGCGGTGCCTCCTCTATTTGGTTTCCAATGTATTGGGTGTCATCATCATCAAGTATATTCCCTGCCGAGGTAGATGCTTCAGGTTCATTAACGTCTTCCACAGTTGTCTCTGTCACAACCATGGGTTCGACCCTTGCTCTCGACTCTACCAGTTGATCCGCATGACGCCTTATCACATTATGACCAATATCTACTGTGTACATCAGAGGTCCTTGTCTGGCCCGAATTGTTCCAGACTGCCATTTTTCGTTCCCATAGCCCCTTGCCAACACTGGTTGTCCTACGTCGAAAGTTCGAGTGGTCTTGTTGTTAATATGCCGAAACTGTTTGTTTTCCACTTCCCTCCGCACATTTGGTTTTAACAAGTCCAACTTGGACCGCAACCTTCTGTTATAAAACATCATGGCAGGACTTTGGTTAGTCACTGCATGATCGGCGTTTCGATATGACATCAGGAACTTGTCAACCTTGTGTTGTAGCGGAATCTGATCATCGTTCATGGCCTTAATTGCCTTTTTGAATGTCTGGACAAATCTTTCAGCCAACCCGTTTGTCGCCGGATGATATGGGGCAGAGGTATAATGTTTTACTCCATTCTTCTTTAAGAATTGTCGGAATTCTTCCGATACAAACTGTGGTCCGTTGTCCGAACAGATCTGTTCTGGCAATCCGTTCCTTGCGAATATTGTTCTTAACACCGCAATTGTCTTTTCTGAAGTAGTGGTATTCATCTTGATGACATCTGGCCATTTGGAATGTGCGTCCACCGCGATTAGGAACATGGAGTCCATGAATGGACCAGCAAAGTCAATGTGTACGCGTTGCCATGGGGCTGAAGGCCATTCCCATGGGTGTAGCAGTGCTATCGGAGGTGCATTTTGCACTTTTTGGCACCCGGCGCAGCTTTTCGTTAACTCCTCAATCTGTTGGTCAATACCCGGCCACCATACATAAGCCCTAGCAAGACTTTTCATTTTAACTCCCCCCAGATGACCTTCATGCAGTTCGTTTAAAACTCTTTCCCTTAACTTGGGAGGAATAATCACTCTTGTCCCGTACATCAAGGTACCATGGCAGACGGACAGCTGATCTCGCCTTGCCGAAAATGCCGGTAACAGAGGATCACCCCATGTTGGCCATCCTTTCACTGTCACCTCATAGACGCTGGACAGTGTCGGGTCGTTCCTGGTTTCTCTTTCCATACTTGCATTGGTGACTGGTAAACACTCGATGATGGTCGAATGAAATAACTCAACAGGGTCAACTTTCATCGTGTCTTCTTCTTCAGGTAGTGGCAGGCGCGACAGCCCATCAGCATTGCCATGCTGTTTCGTACCTTTGAATTCTATTTGATATTGATGTGCCCCTAGGAAAAGAGACCATCTCTGGAGACGCTGCGCTGTCATCACCGAAACACCCTTCTTAGGGTTAAAAATGGATACCAACGGTTGATGGTCTGTCAGAAGTGTGAATTTTTGGCCCTGCAGGTAATGATTAAACTTCTTCACTCCCCATACAAGGCTAAGAGCCTCCCTATCGATCTGCGCATAGTTGCGCTCAGCGGAGGTCAATGATCTGGATGCAAACGCGACTGGCCTTTCCGTGCCATTTGGCAACTTGTGTGAGAGTACTGCCCCAATACCATATGGACAAGCATCACAAGCCAACCGAATAGGCAGTGTCGGGTTGAAGTGAGCCAACACTTCCTCTGAGGTGATCAATTCTTTGCTTTTGCAAAATGCCTTCTTACAGTTTTTGCCCCATTCCCATGGTACCCCTTTCTGTAAACGAGCGTTTAACGGGTGCAGTACCGTGGATAGATTTGGCAGAAATTTATGGTAATAGTTAATTAATCCTAGAAACGACCTCAACTGAGAGACATTCTCCGGAGCGGGAGCCTTTACAACTGCCTCAATCTTGTCAGGAGACTTATGAAGCCCCTCCCGGTCAATGACATGGCCACAGTACGAGATCCGCTTCTGGAAGAACTCTCATTTCTGCCGATTTACTCTAAGTCCATACTCTTTCAGTCTGTTGAGCACCAGTTCCAAGTTTGCGAGATGTTGTTCATCACCATCACCTGTAATCAGAATATCGTCCAGGTAACATTGTGTGCCTGGAATTCCCTGTAATACCTGCTCCATGGCCCTCTGCCAAATTGCTGGAGCCGATGCCACTCCAAAAACCAGCCTATTGTACCGGTACAACCCTCGATGCGTGTTGATCGTGAGGTATTGGCGTGACTCTTCCTCAACCTCCATCTGCAAGTACGCCTGCGCCAGGTCTATCTTGGTGAAGTGTTTCCCGCCAGACAATGAAGCGAAAATATCCTCAATCCGTGGAAGCGGATACTGCACCGTGTGAAGCACCGGATTAACGGTGATTTTGAAATCTCCACAGATGCGAACGTTCCCTGGATCTCCTGGCTTGTTGGTCGCAGGACGTTTCATAACGGGAACAATGGGCGTAGCCCACTCACTCCAATCTACCTTAGACAGTACACCTGAACGTTCTAGTGCTTCCAGTTCCGCTTCAACAGTAGGTCGTATTGCATAGGGTACCGGTCTGGCTTTAAAAAATTTTGGTTGTGCATGTTCATCAATCTTGATGTTTGCCGTAATTCCTCTCAGTGTTCCCAGTCCCTGCTGGAACACCTCTTTAGCATCATCCAATATTCTGGACAATCGTTTAGGTTTGACATCTGTTTCCCCCGAATCTACCGTTAGTGCCTTCAAGGAGTGCCAGTCCATATTCATTTTCCTAATCCACTCCCATCCTAGTAGTGGTGGACCTCCTTCAGGTAGCACATATAAGTCCATTACTTGGCTTTCTTCGCCCTTGTGGACCACTTCTACCTCTATTTTTCCGATGGGGTACACTCTTTGCCCCGTGTATGTTTTCAATATAATCTCCGTATCCTGTAGGGGAATATGTTGGAATAACCTTCTGTAATCTTTCTTATTCATGACCGTCAATGCCGATCCAGTGTCCAATTCCATTTTTACTTGGACTCCTGCTATCTGAAGAGTGACCCAAATTGTCTGGAGATCTGCATCCTTACCAACGTTGTGTACTCTTAAGCTATCCAGTTCATTACTGCTAGCGTCTGAATCTGACTTCTGTTCGGTCAAACTGTTCTTTGTCACCTTGTGTACCTTTGCGTATTTTCCTTGCGGTGACTTTTTGTTGCTGGTCTTCTTTCCTGACCGGCATACTTTAGCTATGTGGCCAAGCCTGCCACACGTTCTGCATTCTTGGTTTTTAAACCAACACTGGTTCTGATCGTGCGTTGTCTTTCCACAACGATAACATTTGACAGAACTCAAACCCAATTTGTTTGTACCGAGTTCCGGTGACCGTAGCTGCATTACTGCCGTGCCTCTCGCTGCGGCTTCGTGTGCTGCTGCCATAGTGACCGCCTTCTCAAGCGTCAGCTCATTCTCCTCGAGCAGTCGCTTTTGTGTATCCTGTTTAAATAAACCACACACAAATTTATCTCGTAGTGCCTCTGTCAGTCCCGTTCCAAACTGACAATATTTTGCTAGCTTACGTAATTCCATCAAATATTCAGCATTGCTTTCATTCTGCAGCTGCCTTCTGTCATAAAATTGAAATCGTTCCGCTAGCATCAGCGGCGTGGGGTTTAGATGATTTTTCAGGACAGTAACAATCTCCTCGAACGTCTTATCCGCCGGTTCATCTGGTGATACAAGGTGTTTCAATTGCCCGTATGTCTTCGCACCCATTAAATTTAATAATGTTAGTGCTTTATCTGCATCAGGAATTTTATTTGCCTTACAATAATTTTGTATGCGTTCTACATACATGGCCCAATCTTCGATGTCACTATCAAAGGTATTAATGTTCCCATGTTTAGGCATCGTTGCAATTTATTGTATTTTTATGTTATCCAAGATGGCGGCTTCCGCGCTCTTGTCGTCGTCCTCCGCCCACAAAATGGCGGTTTTCCCACACTTGGCGGTCTTCAACCGTCCCTCGACGCTGTCTCCGCTTCACCGCGGCTCTCGCGCCTTCAGTTTCCCCAGACGCTGCGCCTTTTAGCCCGAATGTGGCCCTTATCTCCGGTTGCGATCGATGTCCCCGCGCTGCGCCTCTCGCTCGAAAGCGGCCCGGCCCTTATCTCCGGTCGCGATCGATCTCACCGCCCTTATTCCTCCGTCTTCCCAGCCCCGTCTGTACAGCCAGCGCGGTTGACTTTCTGTCGTGTCGCTGCCCGGCTTACCCACCACCAAGGTAGAAAGAAGAAGCTGACAGTCGCTGATGGAGGCTTCGAGGTCAGGATGTCTTCTGCACTCCGGTTTCTCGATGCCTGCCGCTCGACGTGTCTTCCAGTAGGGTGATGAGGGTGGAAACCTCTCTTCGATGTCCTGTCTGTGGACGAAGCCGCCGTGGAAATAACTGCCGCAGGGTAAGAATCGGACTCGTCGCCACTGTTAAGTCTGTGTGTTATAGTGATAATTACTACACAGACTACAAGAGTAAATTCAACAGGTTTTTACTGGTTGGAGGTAGGGACTATACTGAATACAATATTACTACACAGTGCTTATATACCGGTGTGGTCACCACCGGTATTATGTATACAGCAGCCAGAGAAAGTAGTACATCTCTTAAGGTGGAACAGGCTTAAGTTCTCTTAAGGTGGAACAGGTTGCATACACCACACTTCCCCTTTAAGAACTGGCCGGCGCCATTGTGTCTCTGTTCCATTGCTGGCTGACATCACATGAGCTTCGCCAGCGCTCTGAGGTAGTGCCTCGCTCCTCGGCCTTTGCGCCTTAAGAGAGGTGTGTAGCGACTGGTTTAGCGCTCCAATCAACTCCAGGGGCGATAAAAGCCAAGTTTGCAGTCGGAGGCAATAATTATCGCCAGGCGCTAATCTTTGCGCCCGGCCGATAATTGCGCCCCAAATGGGGTGATACTGAATTTCTCCCCCATGGGATCTTGGGCGTTATAGTGGTATTGAGTACAAAGGTAGAGAAGTTACGCTGAACCTTTATAAAGCGCTGGTTAGGCCACAACTGGAGTATTGCGTCCAGTTCTGGTCATCACACTTTAGGAAGGATGTGAAGGCCCTCGAGAGGATGCAGAGGAGATTTACCAGAATGGTTCCGGGGATGGGGGATCTTAGCTACAAGGACAGTTTGGAAGAGCTGGATTTGTTTTCATTAGAGCAAAGGAGATTGAGGGGTGATTTGATAGAGGTGTACAAGATTATGACAGGTTTGGATAGGCTAGACAGGGAATGGCTGTTCCCACTAGTTGATGGTACACAGATTTAAGGTTTTAGGCAAGAGGTACAGGGGGTATGTGAGGGAAAACCTTTTTACGAAGCGAATGGTGAGGACCTGGAATTCGCTGCCGACGGAAGTGGTGGAAGCGGAGACACTCAATGTTTTCAAGGGGAGACTGGATAGGCACTCGAGGGAAATAAACTTTCAGGGATACGGGGATAGAATGGGGGAATGGGACTGACTGGATTGCTCTACAGAGAGCTGGCACTGACTCAATGGGCCAAATGGCCTCCTTCTGTATTGGCCCAGAAATTCGGGTCTCCATGGGTGAGTACGCACGGGGTACTCACCCGTAGGCCCAACGGAAGTGCCGGTTTTGTGCATGCACTGTGCCATTGCTATTTCCTCTCTGAATTCCCTCAGCATTTCAGGGTGCGTGCCATTAGGGCTTGGTGCCTTTCCCACTTTGAGTATTGCTTCCTCATCCATAGTTATCCTATTAAGTACTATTAAGCAAGTAAGAGATATCTTTACTTGCTTCCCCTCTTCCTCTTGTACCCTTTCATTCCCACTAACATACTCTTTTGTGAAAACTGAGGCCGTAAAGTCTGTGGGTTGTTTAGTTAATTAATACACAGACTACCAGAGTAACTTAAAACAGGACTTTACTATTCGAAGGTCAGGGCGAATCTGCCAAATAAATCCTGACACAGCACTTATATACCGGTGTGGTCACCGTCGGTATTACAGTATACAGAAGCCAACAAAGTAGTGCCACACCTAAATTAGTTCTCTTAAAGGTGAACGGTTACATACAATGGTTTTCTTAAAGGTAGACGGATACATGCACTACAATCCTCCCTTTTTAGCTTACAACATACTTAGTCCCCCATTAAACATAACATATATTCAACTTCATGTAAAACAATTCACAGGTATAATCTATGCGGGAAACAGTTTACAGATTCAGTCTCTGCGGGAACAGTTCACAGATTCAGTCTCTGGTCTTGACTCGGTCCGAACAACATCTCTGTGGTGTAGCCGGTTCACATTGCTAGCGTGACTCATCCAATAGTCTTTCCCTTGACTTAACAGCTTGAACTTCCGTCCTGCTGAACCAGCAGTGCTGACTTTTACAAACAGCTGGACTGCCTTGGTAATTTTTCCTACTTGCCAACTGATTTGGCTCCCTTCGTAGGGCCCACGTACATGATCTGGTAGAAGTGATAATGATTTAGATGGTTATCACCTTCTGCTTCGTCTTTTTCTTTTCTGCTTCTTGGAGACTCTCGGGGCTCCCTTATCAGCTGCCAGCTGTAGCGCCACCATCTCCCTATGTTCCTTAGACTTTAAGTGCTTCATCCTGATTTCTGCACTTTGGGAGTTTTCATCACAAGCTGGGCAGACCAAGTCCTCGTAATATTCCGTGTCACTCAACAGGTCATGGTAATATTCGGTGTCATCCTGAACTAGTCTAGCGAGAGGGCCTGCTACTTCTTCCTTACCCAACTGGACGTTAGCCGACTGTTGTTCCCTCCCTAGACATCTTTCCTGAAGAGACTTCTTCATGCGTTCATATTCATCCCGCTCTTCCTGGGTTTCCTGCAAATCCTTCACTAATGACCTCATTTGTGATTTCAATACTTCCCCTTCCATCGGGGATTGATTGATCGGGCTATTCAATCCTTCTACTGGAGCAGCTGTTTCAACATTCTGTTGTTCACATAGACGTGATTCAGCGTACTTTTGGCATCCCAGTAAAATCTGTGTTGCAACCTCAGCTATTTCCATAACTTTTGAGAGCTCCGAACTCCTTCCCTTTGAAGATTGAAGCTCGTGTTCAGATTGTTCCCATTGCAGAGTCTTGTCCCTCAGCATATGAAGGAGTTGGCTGACCGTTAACTCTTCCACGGGAACACTGTGGATCAGAGTCTTCTCCATTTCATCCACCTTTTCCTCCAATGCTTTCACCTTCTTTTCCTCTTGTACTTTGGCTTTCAGCGCTCGGAGAAGTTGCGCCTTGATGCTCTCTAGCTCATGTTCAGGGGCCATTCTTACAGTCTCTGTGTTTCTTACAGTTTCCTTTTCTTCCACTGAAAGGATTCCCAGTTGAATCTGTTCTTCAAGTTGTTGAACCTCGGTCATTGCCGCCTCATATTTGTCTTGGATTTCCTTCAATATTTTTATGAGTTCTTGGACATCTTGTCTTTCATGTTCTGCCATGTCTTTCACCTCTAATTTCTCATCTATGGATGGAACTTCTACCGATGAGTCTGTCTTGGCCTTGAGCTCATCAAGAATTTCCTGCAGCCTTTGGACTTCTTGCTCATGTTCAACCTTTAGTTGCTCATATGCTTCGACTGAAACTAGCTTTTCGGATGTTGCCGAGTTAATCCCCTCCAGGATTGTAGCCTGGGCCTGTTCATACTGTTCCTTCAACTTCTCAAACTCTGCTTGTAAGGAGTCGTAGAGAAGAACGGGAATAAAATCCTGGCTTCCTGAAGATTCCTCTTCATTTGCTCCTTCCTGCAAATATTCTAACTCCTGAACAGCATAAGGGAGATGTGATCGGTAATTGGTCACAATGGCTCTATGGTCGCTCTCTGCTTGAGCTAGCTGCTTCTGTTGTCTTTCCAGATTCTCCCATTCGGTGTCATAGAACTTTTTCATTGTTTTCATCTCTTGTTCGAGACGGTAACTCACTTGTTCTACTTGCTGTCGTAATTTGAAATAAAGTTGAGTCCGAGCTTGGTGTTCGTCAGTCATGGATATGTCCGTAAACTGAACAGACTCAGAATTCTCTGTCAAACTATGTTGTCGTTGTTCGGTGGAGTTCTGTTCTGAAACTTTGTTCTTCTCTGGAGCATAAGCCTTTATGCATGCCTTCGTTCTGCCAACCTTAGTCAGCAAGTCCATTTTAGCCTTGTCTTTCATATTTGGGT
Source organism: Somniosus microcephalus (assembly GCF_052327205.1). Classification (NCBI taxonomy): domain Eukaryota; kingdom Metazoa; phylum Chordata; class Chondrichthyes; order Squaliformes; family Somniosidae; genus Somniosus; species Somniosus microcephalus. The sequence continues at coordinate 90,395,806 of NC_140993.1, read as the reverse complement.
TGGTCTTATCGTCATCCGTTTCAGAATCTGAGCTGATTGTCTGCACCGAGTCCTCACTCATTATGGCTTTTAGATAGTGCCATTCCATGCCTATTTTCTTGATCCACTCCCGTCCCAGAAGTGGTGGTCCTCCCTCAGGTAGTACGTATAAGTTCATTCTTGGGTGTTCTTTACCCCCATCTCTCACCTTGACTCTTATCTTCCCCATGGGGTATACTTAATGCCCCGTGTATGTCTGCAATACGAACTTGGTATCTCTTAAGGGTATATGTGAGAATAGCCGGTGGTAATCCCTTCGATTTATGACTGATAGAGCTGATCCAGTGTCCAACTCCATTTTCACTTGGACTCCAGCTATTTTTAGCATGACCCAGATAGTTTGTAGGTCAGCTTCCTTACTCACATTGTGAATTCTCAGACTGCCCAGCTCCTGGCCGTTTGGGTCTGAGTCCGAATTCTGTTCGTCTGAACTCTTCTCAGCCACCTTGTGTACCTTGTTGTACTTTTCCTGTGATGGCTTCCTTTGGTTGTTGGTCTTCTTCCCTGACCGGCATACCTTAGCTATGTGACCCAGTTTGCCACATTTCCTACATTCCTGGTTCTTAAACCAGCATTGGTTCTGGTCATGTGTTGTCTTCCTACAACGATAGCATTTTGTTGTACTCGAGGTAATTTGATCCACACTGAGTGCCGCTGCCTTTAGCTGCATTTCTGCAGTTCCCTTCGCTGCGGCTTCGTGCGATGCTGCAATAAGGACAGCCCTGTCAAGTGTAAGGTCGTTCTCTTCGAGTAGTCGCTTTTGCGTTCCTTCCTTTGACAACCCGCACACGAACTTGTCTCGCAATGCCTCTGTCAGATTCCCTCCAAACTGGCAGTGTTTCGCTAGTCTACGCAGCTCGACCAAGTATTCTGCGTTGCTTTCGTCTTTCCTTTGCGTTCTCGCATAGAATTTGAATCGTTCCGCCAACATCAACGGTGTGGGGTTCAAGTGATCCTTCAGAACAGTCACAATATCATCGAAAGTCTGATCCGCCGGTTTAGCTGGTGCTAGTAGATGCTTCAAGAGCCCGTATGTCTTCGCGCCCATCGAGTTTAGCAAGGTTATAGCTTTGTCATCTTCTTCTATTTTATTGGCCTCACAATAGATCTCAATGCGTTCCACATACGTGGCCCAGTCTTCTACCTCGGAATTAAAATCGTTGATGTTACCACGCTTAGGCATCTTCCTCTCTTCCTGATAACACCACGAATTATTTCTTTAAATTTTCTTTTCTTTTTTTTTTCCAAGATGGCGGTTCCCGCGAAAATGGCGGTTTCCCGCGCTTATCTTCTCTCCCCGCCCACTTCAATGGCGGTTTCCCGCTTCTGTCTTCTTCCCCGCCTAATGGCGGCTTCCCGCGTTTCTTCCCTAGTGGGAGGGGTACACTTTCCCCACGGGCGACGGCCGCTGGCTTTCAGGTTCACAGCCTGCGCGTCGGCTTCAGGGCTTTCCCTTTTCTCGGCAGGGCAACCGGCGCTGGGTACACCCCGTTGACGGCGAACAGTTTCAGCCGCTGGGCTGGCTCTCGCTCAGTTCCCCTTGCTCGGGCTCTGTCTCTCTCCCGCTCGCTCGGCTCTACCGGCGCTGGGTACACCCCGTTGACGGCGAACAGTTTCAGCCGCTGGACTGGCTCTCGCTCAGTCTCCCTTGGTCGGCTCTGCCTCTCCCGCTCGCTCGGCTCCCAATCGCGCCTCCCAGCCCTCTCGCAGTCCGGTGCTTCCCTCCCCGGCTGCGGCTGAGTTTTTATATCTTCCCGCGCCTACTCTCCCGGTCGCAGCGCTTCGTGGCTTCGGTCGCTGCCCGGCCTTTTTCGCCGGTCGCGGTCTAGCTGTCTCACGACGCCGTTGCGTCCCCAGCCTGTCTGTACCGCGGCTTCCTTGCTCCACGCTGCCCCAGTCTCAGCGCCTCTGGGCCCGACTTCTGTCCGGCTCCTTTCCCCCTCGACCGTGGTCGAGTGCACCGCCCTTATCCTTCGGTTATTCTTTTTACTTTTCCCTTACTCACAGTCACCGTGGCCGGCTTGCTTCTCGTGCTGATCGGCTCACTCCTCACCGTGGCAGAAGGGACAGTCAGTGCCTGTTGCTGATGGAAGTCTTTGTCTCTAACTTCTTCTTCCTTTCTAGTTCTGCAGCCTCGAGTTTTCTCCCAGCAGAACGACGAGGGCGGTTGCCTCTTCTCGACGCTCGTTAACTGCTTCGGAAGTATTGTTGCCGCAGGGTACGATCGGACTCGTCACCACTGTAAAGTCTGTGGGTTGTTTAGTTAATTAATACACAGACTACCAGAGTAACTTAAAACAGGACTTTACTATTCGAAGGTCAGGGCGAATCTGCCAAATAAATCCTGACACAGCACTTATATACCGGTGTGGTCACCGTCGGTATTACAGTATACAGAAGCCAACAAAGTAGTGCCACACCTAAAATAGTTCTCTTAAAGGTGAACGGTTACATACAATGGTTTTCTTAAAGGTAGACGGATACATACACTACAGAGGCAACTGTCCAAATTTGAACCCACTGGTGGGTACAGAGCAAATGAACGGTTAAAATTGCGAAAATCGATCATTCCCACCAGAAACCTCAAGACCGCCATTTTTACTTTGGAGCTGACTCAGTCATAAATGCACCCACCGGAAAGATGCAGGTTCCTTATGACTGCATTCAAATAGGGGTCCAATTATGCCATTTGGACCAAAACGCGATTTTAACTGGGCAGGTTATCCCAAACAGCTGCAAACCTGCTGAGTAAAACTTAACGGCATAAGCTTCATAAACTGACTGACCTGATTGCAAACCGCATTTAAGGTTGCACTCATCTATAAGCACTTGGGTCATTAGGATATGTGCGTCTTTGTGAGTAGTGCATTTCCAAGACAGTTCTGAGCTTTCAGTTTGCTTCTTTCTGATTTTTTCCTCTTACCTACCCTCATTAAGCTCTCACTGCTCATCATGGCTGCTGTTTTTGCTTCACTCCTTTGGATGGGCAAACAGTTGGAGGAAGAGGAAGAACCAGGACAAGCAGCAGCTGGACAGGTGAGAGGGGGGAGCTGCTCGTAGAAGGCCTTACCAAGCCCACAGAGTCAATAGGCCAAAAGTTACACTCTTGGATATTTCTAAGGATGAGGCTGCTCTTCACCAGGCAGGCTGTGACTGACCTATTTAGTTTGTTCCAGCAGGAACTGCTGCCTGCTGGACCAGGGGCCCACGCTTTGCCAATGGTTTTCAAAGTCACCACCGCCCGAAGCTTTTTTGCTTCCAGGGTGCTACAGGAGACATCCTGCATCTCCCAGCTGCATCAAACAGGCCACCAATGCTCTCCTTTCCAGAGAAAAACCAGTACATTACCCTTGTGTTGGATGCAAACAGCCAGACTGAGAATCTGTGGGATCTGCAGCAGTGTCCAAGACATAATTACTGCACTTATGTAGCTATTTGGACTTCAGAAGATGAGCCAGCAGCTTATGTGAACAGGAAGGCTTCAACTTCATCAATGATCAAATGGTATGTGATCACCACAGAAAAATGATGCAACTCTGCGGCAGTTTTGCTGCCAGCTGCCACGACACTTTCTTTCTGTGACACTCATTCATTCGCCCATCTAGGGTGGCAGATGACTTCTGGGAGCAGAGGCTTCTGAGAGCACAGCTGCTGTGCTTCAGCTGCTGCCAGGCCAGTCTGGTCCAGCTGGCTTTCTGGCAGCGTTCTTGGTATAGGTTGAGGAATTAGACATGCTGACATTCTGAGAGAAAGCAACATGTGCCGCTCCTACTGTGTCACCACCACTCCCATGGAGCTGGAACTCAGAATTTCCACTGAATCTGGGAGAGCAGACTGCAGAATGCGAGTGACACCTTGAAAGCCCCTATCCGTTTGCTTCATACATTAGACCGAAGTAAACATCTGCCTCTCCTGGGCTGTCCCTGCCACCAGTACTTGCTGCTGCTCCCTAGTGCTGGGTGTTTGATCATATGCCGACCACTCTAACTCACTCTCTAACCTAGCTGGGTGCCAATCTCTGTGCTGGAGCTTGGGAATCATGGAGTGCATGATGGTGTCTCCTTAGAAGGATTGTCCTCCTCTGATATGTTTTCTTTGGAGGGATGTGGTTGTTGAGAAGGATGTATAAGAAAGAGAAAAGGGACAATAGTTAAGACAGCACTGAGAAACTGGACAGTAGCAAGTGACACGCGTCACAATGTGGCTTGATGGAGCCTTCATGTGAGTGCAAAATACAAGGCTGAAGCATTTGCAACTATCTTCAGCCAGAAGTATTGAGTGGATGATCTATCTCGGCCTACTGAGGTTCCCACCATCATAGAAGTCAGTCTTCAGCCAATTCGATTCACTCCACGTGATATCAAGAAACAACTGAGCGCACTAGATACAGCAAAGTCTATGGGCCCCAACAACATCCTGGCTGCAGTACTGAAGACTTGTGTTCCATAACTAGCCATGGCTCTAGTCAAGCTATCCCAGTACAGTTACAACACTGGCATCTACCCGACAAAGTGGAAAATTGCCCAGCTATGTCCTATCCACAAAAAGCAGGACAAATCCAATCCAGCCAATTATTGACCATCAGCCTATTCTCAATCATCAGCAAAGTGATGGAAGGGGTCGTTGACAGTGCTATCATGCGGCACCAATAATAACAACACTCAAGAAGCTCGACACCATCCAGGAAAAAGCAGCCTGCTTCATTGGCACCCCATCCACCACCTTAAACATTCACTCCCTCCATTACCAGCACACTGTGGCTGTAATGTGTACCATCTACAAGATGCACTGCAGCAATTCGCCAAAGCTTCTTCGACAGCACCTTTCAAACCTGCGACATCTACCACCTATAAGGACAAGAGCATCACCACCACCTCTAAGATCCCCTCCAAGTCACACACCATCCTGACTTGGAAATAATTTGCTGTTCATTCATCGTTGCTGGGTCAAAATCCTGGAACTCCCTCCCTAAGAGCACTGTGGGAGTACCTCCACCACATGGTTTGCAGCGGATCAAGGAGGTGGCTCACCACCACCTTCTAAAGGACAATTAGGGATGGGCAATAAATGTTGGTCTTGCCTACGACGCCCACATTCCATGAATGAATAAAAAAAAGTTTTAGAAAGGCTCTGAGTAAGACACCATTTATTTTGAGGACAGAAAAGAAAGGAAAGTGGCCAATACCAGGCCCTCTCCCTCCATCAGCACTTTTCCCACTGCTGCCCCTGTACAGGTCTTACTGGGGTCGGTGGCACTGAGAAGGCAGTGAAATCAGCTGTGTCCTCTAACCCCACTGCTCTCCACCATCATTAAATGTGACAGGATGGTCAATAAATGGCTGGATAAAATCTCTGCTGGTGATGGAACAAGACATTTCCTATCATCAGTTTCAGAGAGAAGAATCTGGCGGTAGGCCTCCCTGGCCATCTTCCCTGCACTTCCAACACTGTACCACCCAATAGCTCTATAGTGGAACAAAATCCAGCCCCCAGTATCTTCACCATTCATTCTCCATAAGAAGTACACCTTATTGTTCTCTAATCGGTCCTACAATATTTTAACCATTCTTTTACGTGTTTATAAAATCCTTTACTATTTCTCTTAATATTACCTAGCAGTCTTTCTTTGTATACCCTTTTAGTCTTTCTGGTCTCATTCTTTGCTGGCATTCTAAATTTTCTATACAATGTATTGTTAGCTCCAAGTTTGTTATGCACCTCTTTTTAAGTCCCATTTTTACTTCTCTACTCATCTAAGTACTCTCTAGTTTGTATCTTAACGATACCTTATTTGAACATTTCCCATTGTTTGTACACTGTCTTATTTGCCAATTTATCTTTTCAGTTTATCTGGGCTAGTTCTCTTTTTATCACATTGAAACTGGCTTTTTTCAGTTAAGAAATTTTATCTGTCCCTTCTCCTTTTCTGTTTTTAAACTGATCCTAACTATGTTATAGTTGCTGTTTCCTAAATGTTCCGCTATCCTTATATTACTTATTTTCTGCACTTCATTCCCTAGAACTAGATCTAGCACAGCCTGTTTCCTTGTTGGACTAAAACCATATAATGATGAAGATGTACATTATAATTTCAGCAGCAGTGAGGGAGATATTGAGGTGTTAGTGAGAAATATATCAAAGGAGGAAGAATATGAAAGTGAAGCTCAGGGTCAAAAAGATCGCAGAAGTTGTGCACCACTAAATTTAGCCTAATTAAGTAACTAGGGAAGTTGATGTGTTGGACACACAGGTGCTGGCAGGAACTGAAAAGCTTAACTTTGGTTTTGCTGGCATTGAACAGAGGGAATTTCAACTCCTCTACAATCTGCCAATTGGATAATGCTACAACAATCTTGGGGTCAATGGTGATGACAGAGGTAGGACATACATTATATGGAACCAGATGCAGATGATGTGGAAAGAGGACATGTAGATGTTAGATAGAAAGTTACCAAAGATGCACATAAGCAATATGGGAAGATAAACTTTTGAGGAGATGCCATGATTGCTGGGACAGATAGTAATGGTCTCAAAGATGTGTCATGAAACAAGAGTCTATTTTCGCAGCCATGAGCCATGCTTTACAATATGAATAAATAGGAGGTTAAGCCTTATGTATAACAATTTAATTGGCATTAAGCATGTTAGAATACTAAGGATGGCAGTGTAGTCATATGAGACAAGTAAAAGTGTATGTGGGACTCAGAACAAAAGAAATAGGAGCAGGAGTAGGCCATACGGCCCCTCGAGCCTGCTCCGCCATTCAATAAGATCATGGCTGATCTTCAACCTCAACTTCACTTTCCAATCTGATTCCCATATTCCTTGATTCCCTTAGAGTCCAAAAATCTAGGCTACGTGCAGCTTGTGCATCTGTATGGTCTACAACATGACTTGTGACTTGGTCGTAAACTAAATGAAATGGATGATTTCTTGTGTGACTCCTAAATGTGTATTCAGTGTTCCGGCTAAACTTGGTAATGAAAGAGGGAAGTGGAAAAGTGAGCTGTGTTACCCATGACTGTGAAGGGGCCTCTGTTGCACACATCATACCAAGCATAGGAACAGTGTGGTCCCTAGATTTAGATGTGTAAGTGATGGTTTGTTTTTCCAGTTGTATAATTCTGCATCAAAAACATTTGATCCTATTTTATTTTAAGTATTTTTCACTTACTTGGCCTTCTTTTTAAGGATCTTCTGGGAATCTGGATAATACACCAGAATTTCATTCAGAGTCTTCTTGTTCAAAATAAACAAGTTTGTGAATCCACTGGCAACCACATTAGCAGTGCGTCGATTCCCACCGCCCGCAGCCAGAAGACTGCAATAATAAGAGAACCTGGTCAATTCCAGCTTTGTGCTTCATTTACCACTTGTATAATTGTATTAGGAAAAACAGTTGTTTATTTCATGAAGCACATCAAATGTAATGGACTGAAACAGCAGAATGGACTAGTCAGAGATCTAGCAATACCAAATAACCTACAGCCAGTATTTTATAATAGAGGGTAGCAGCCATCTGTGTCAATGACTTGAGCAGATCGTTCAGCAGTAGAATATACATAAGTGTATAGACAAATAACCAATCTAGTGAATCGATGAGCAGGCACTAATGTGCAAGGTCAATGGTACTCAATGGAGACAGAGACTAAAACAATTTATTTGTAATGGGGCACAGGTACAGGAAACAACTTTTCTGACCAGGTCAGGTTAACACTATCGATTTAAATAATAATTGGATGATATAATTATTTGGGAGGAAAATGGAGCCATTGATAACTCAAATCACCTGAACTTATCCCCTTCGGTTTATTTAGGAGAATAGCCAAACTTAGCCTATTTCAGGTGCACTTACCTGACACTCTGCACAGGCACAACATCATTTCCTTAACCTGCCAAATAATTCCTGCTGTTCATATTAATGGCCCAGAAATTCCCGCGGGCATAAGCCCCCGACCTGCACAAACGAACCGCGCCAACCGTAATGCTCTGGGCCGGCATAGAAGTCTATTGATGTGCCTCCTCAAACTGCCGGTGCGCAGGGCACGCGTATCCCAGGGGCGCAGCTAGTTCGCAGCGTCCCTGGGATCACGTGGGCCATGGGGAGCCAATCGGAGCAGGGAATCTCCATTCATCGATTTGACAGGAAGACCTGACAGGAAGATCACCCTCAAAACATAAGAAAAACTTCAAATACATTTTTTAAAAATCACATTTTTAAAATGACTAAAAATTACATAAATTAACTATTTTAAACAAAAATTTTAATTTTTGAAAAAATAATTAAAGTTTTTAACAGGGCTAAAAATAAACTTGCCTTTCTTTAAAGTATTTTAAAATGATAAATAAGTATTATTTTTTTTTTCTTTTACTGATATCACCGCAAGCCTTGAGCCTGCTTTTCCAGGCGCAGCTGCTACCGACTTACCCGGACTGCATCAACCTCGAAAAAAACGGAAGTTCCAGACGCACGCGCTGCCTCTCCGGCGCAGGCATTTGACCTGCAAACCCCTTTCTTCAGAGAACAGAAGTTCTGGTTTCCAGTGCATGCGCAGTGCATGCATGAAAACGGCACTTCCGTTGGCCCTACGGGTGGGTACACAGCGCGTACACACCCGTAGGGAACAGAATTTATGGGCCAATATTAGATTGTTAGTAAGGTGAAACCTAAGGGTCAAGTTTCATTTCTGGCGGGAGTCATGCAGGTTGGAGCTGAGGTGGACGGAAAATGTCCAGCCCTCCGCAACGAGAGTTCTGGGAGATTTGAACTCCCGGACCCCATCTGCATAGGCCCCATCAGTCTCCTGCCCGTACCCGGTGGGAAGCGATAGTTGGCTAGAGGGCGGGACAAGGCCATCGCCAGGGACCTGAAGTCACAGTCCTACAACTCATGTAAGTGATTGGGAGGGGTGGGGGAGGGTTGGGAAAGCGTCGCAGCCAGGGGAGGGAGGGAAGCCTGTGGCAGGAGACGCCTCAGCACACGATATGGGGCCTATCTTTTTGGGCTCCTTCTGGCCCTGGCTCCTCTTCCTGACAGGTTGGCTTGTTGGAGAAGCCTCAACAGCTTCCCCACGCAGGCCTTCGGTTAAAATTGCAGCTGGGCCCGATGACTATTTCAAGGCCACTGGTTTTCAGTGAATAACTTGGTGAGTAAGGATTGCCTTACACTTTACAAACAAAAACTTTAATGCACACATTTCGGATAGTGCAAAAATGTTAAACGGCTGACATAAAAGCTTAATAATTACTTGATATAAAAATGCACTCCATAACATAATTAATTTGCAGGGAGTTTACTGATTTTAATGGAAAATATGGCCTAAATTTTCCAAGTATGCGGCAGTGTTGAGGAACCTCACCTGCTGCTAGCTCATATTGGGAAATCACAGGTTTGCTACCAAGCATTTTCCATCCATTAAATTTGATCTGTTGAATGCATAAAGTAAAGCAAAAGGGAATAATGTGAGACTTCACCTACTCTAGCACTAAACCGTCACCAATTTTCCTGATATTTTGATAAGAAAATTAGCCATAACATTATAATTAAAAATTTAAATGTGAATAAATATACACCTTATTTACAGGTCTTTACATGCAGTATATAACATTGTTCTTAATCGTGTCACTTGCTTGTTTTTAATGATTTTTCAGAATCCCTGCTGAGTAAGCACATTAAGTAACACTTTGTAATAGCAGACTGTCTTTCACTAATGGCTGAGGTGTAAGTTCATATATGATCACGTGTCCCCATTTATAACATAAAAACAGAAATGCGATGAACAGTCAGCAGGTCAGGCAGCATCAGTGGAGAGAGAGATGTTTCAGGTTGATGACCTTTCATCATTGACCTTGACCTGCTGAATGTTTCCCGCATTTTGTGTTTTTATTTCAGATTTCCAGCATCTGCAGTATTTTCCTTTCCCCTCTCCTCCCCCCACCCCCCACTAATTTGTAATATAACTGAAATTTAATGTTATAGCCTAGAAATTCCAGTGCACTGAAAACCTGCCGTTGCCACCACGGACCGCAGTTAACAGCCGCCCAAATTCATAGCGCAGGCAGCACTTTTGGTGTTGCCTGCTAATTTAAATTAGCACAGCGCTAAACGTACTGTGTAAGACTGGTTTTCAGTGCTACTCTCAGCAGGAAAGAAAGACTAGCATTTATATAGCGCCTTTCACGACCACCGGACGTCTCAAAGCGCTTTACAGCCAATGAAGTACTTTTGAAGTGGAGTCACTGTTGTAATGTGTGGAGGCCCAATGTAGCGTGGCCATAGCATCCCTGGAGCAAGAACAGTGTTGACCCCTTGCGTAAAGCAGGAGTGCTGCGTGCGAGACCCTGGGTGCCCCTTCCCTAGCTTGTTGAGCCATTTGTGTTCGTGCTGAAGCATTTTACCATTTTTTAGGTTGCAGAAGGCAATTCAGCTTTGGAAATGTTTTTAAAGTTTTTTTCAGAAGGCAGTTGAGCTCTAAGGGCTAAAAACTGCTTATTTTTAAATGATTTTTACTTTTTCATTTTAGAAGGCAGTTCTCCTTTAAGGGACTGACACTGCTTTTTAAAATGACAAAATACCTTAAAATAACACTACGGCCACACTACATTGTGCCTCCAGCTGAGAGAAGCACCGGAACAAGAGGTATGTTTAGCGCTGCGCTAATTTAAATTAGCAGGCAGCACTAAAATAATAGTGCTGCCTACGCTGTGAATTTGGGCGGCCATTAACTGCGGCCCATGGTGGCATCAGCAGGTTTTTGGTGTACTGGGATTTCTAGTCCTTGGTATCCTCTTATCCAGTAGCAGTTGATAGAGGATTATCTTCACTAGCTTTTGTAGCAGAGCATGAATTATATCTAGGCTTGGCTATGGATCTATTACTGAAACTGAGGGCTGAATTTTGCCGGCGCTCAGAGTGCAGGTTTGGAAGCGGATCCACTATCAAAATCATAAAGATTGACAGCGGGTCGGTATGCTGCTGTAAACCCGCCTCCTTGCCTGTTTCCCAAGTGTCGGGTCTGTCATCCCTGAACAGACCTGACTCCAAGCGGCGGGTCAGCCAATTTAGATAGTTAAAAGCTTATTAAAAAGTAGTTAAGAACCATTTTCCCATGAATTTACCATTTTACCAGATTTTCAACGAGGTTCCCGGAGAGTGGCTATCACGTCAGGTAAGTATGCTGGGTTCTCAATGACTGTGGATTGCTGTGAATAGGTGAAAGCTGCAAAAGTGATCTAAAACTTACCATTTCGCAGCTGTTCACTTCCCAATATTAGAAGCTGGAGCATTAATGATTTGGAACCCACTTTTGAGCTTTATGCACTTTTGAAGTGTTTGGAGTAATCTCTCTATTCATTGTCACCTCCTTGGAACAACTTATCTCAACATTGACAGATTACTTCTGTCATCTCAACCTCACCTGTGATCTACTCCATCAGCATTGGTGCCCTTGAAAAAAATCTCACCTTTGTCTTCAGAATCCCAACACGATCAGCCCCAACACCAGCATCACCGGGCACACCAGCAGCACCAACATCCACACCAGCCTTCTCCTCAATCAACTGATGCTGCACTGGACACAGGGCATCATTATCCGTGCACATTGCTGCCCAGGACACCAGCGATGGCCTCACCACATCCAGATTTGCTTCACTTAACACTGAACACCCTGGCTGTCACATGATGCACAAGGTTGGCACCAAACCATACCAGCACCATAAAGCATCCCTACAATGTCTAAGCCATTCCTTTCGCACTCATCACCTTTGGTGGGGGGGGAGGGGGTGGGTGGGAACGGGACTTTATGGGCTGGATTTTATGAATGGAGACTTGTTGGAGGCAGGACTGCTGCTTGCCAGGTTTCAGTCCCACCTCCATCAGCTTCTGGCCAAGCAGCGGGATCTTCCACTGATTGACCTTGTTAAGCACACCCGGTGGACTCAGCAGGCCAATTAGGGGGAAGTCAGTAACAGAGCACGTCAACGTATGACGTGTCATCTCTCAAGAATTTTTGAAAGAAGAAATGTCATTGTTTGACAGCTCTGTGAAGTTGTCAAACACTGACACTCTGTGTACTTTGATGAGACCTCATGTCCAGGACTCATCAAACCTTTCTACTTTGCAGAAATCAGCTGGCTGTTGTATCGGAGGATGCAACAGCCCATCTGTGATCTCTGTAATGGAGATGTCAGGGACTCCGGCTCCACAGCGGCTGAAGGCTGTAAGTAGAAACAAAGGTAAGTTATCATTTTCTAACACTTTACACTCAGCTCACTTTCTTACCACTCCACATCTGCACCCATCACTCACCTCTACATTGCACTTCCAGACCCCTCCGACCCCCACAGACCTCCTACATCCTGGCGGGGTTCCCCCAGGTCAGGAAGCCCACACTTCAGGACGAAAAATGGGGCTAATCCTATTTTCTGCCTGTTAACTACCTGTTAACAGGCAGTTAATAGGCTTTAATCCCTTCTCGCCTCCAAGGAGACGGGACCCGGGGTGGGAAGAATTCCCGCCTCCTGGCAAGAGGGCACGGAGGCGTAATGGGGCAGGTTTGCCACCCACCCCCAAATTCTGCCACTTTCCTGGCAGTCCCGCCTCCATACCCACCTCCATACCCGCCTCCTCGGGGCTGGTAAAATCCAGCCCTATGTCTCACCATTCACTGGAACTCACTAAGACACAAATCTGTCCAAGAACACAAAGTGGTGACAATAACGATTTCAATTCTTGACAACGCAATAACAGAAATTTTACACAAACATTGGCCTACCCTTGTGTGCTGTTAATTGGTATGATTGGACTAGGATGAGGGTGAGTGTGAGGGGTGGCTAGTGAGATGGGGAAGTGATAATGTAGATAGAGAGGAATGGGTGGAGGTGCAAGTTAAGTTGGTGTGAGTATGGATGTACAGGAGTAGGGTAAGGAAGGCAGAGTGATGGGGATGTGATGAGTGGCACAGCAGGATGAGGTTGAGTGTGGCTATGCAGTAACCTTTCGTGATCGACTGTGTAGGATTCTCAAAATTCCCACATTTCCCAAGTTATTAATAAGGGACCCGGAAGGACAAGTTATTAATAAGGGTACCCTAAAGGGAATGGCTTTTGGACTTTATGGCAAAACCTGCAAGGTTAAAGCAGGGCCCTGCAAACAATATGTCAAGTTCAAAACCTTAAAACCTGACATGCATGGGCCTGTGGGAGACAGCTTTGATTTGTTATTTTGAAACCAGACAACTGGATGAGACAGAATACGCATTCTTCCCATTAAAACAAATTAACTCAGGAAAAGACTTAATCTTGCACAAACTTAAAGCCCATCAAACCTCTCCATAAATAATCGTTTACAGTTCGAACTAGCTACCAAGCCAGAAAGACACCAATTAACATTATGTATAACAAAACACCCAGACATTAAAAGCCGTTTAGCAATGAGACAACCGCCCAAAAACCAGTTAAGGTGAATGGCTATGATCACCTTAACAAGCCCGCCAAAATCGGACAAAGAACTAACCCTGATTTGGCGCACAGATAACAAACTCAAAAACAGTATAATTGTAGGCCCACCGGTAACCAAAGAAACGCTGGCTTTCGACACGACACCAGAGGGGGCCAAGTGAAGCCAACAGGAAGGCTCACGCAACATCATGGTGAGGGGGCACGGTGGGGCAGGCTCGACCGAAGACGACTAGGCCGCAACCGTAGGCTTACACGAGGACCGACCATGAGCACCGCAGTAACAGAGAGGGCCGGGTAAGCCATACCTTCAGATCATTACCACTACACAGGTAAGGATCTAGGCCACCGTGACCGAGCCAACACTGAAGACGGCCAACCGAACCCCAGCCGCCACAAAACCTGACGACCAGACCATCACCAGAAGGACAAAACCCGAAGTTTTCCACTCTGCAAGCTAAAGTACCCAACAAAGACTTTATTCTCCCTATTTCTAACTAAGAAAAGTGGGTACTTACCAGACAAATCCACAACCACACCCTTACCGCATCTGCGGACTCCACCCAACTGAAGAACCTTCGCAGATTCTAAGACTGGGACCACATGGCGACGGCAGACCCCAAAGGACACAAAGAGCGAACCCCAAAAACGCAACCGGCTTAACTGACAGGATTCGAACTGTCAAGAAACCCCTATTGGTGAGTATAATCCCTGGCCCCTTTTAGCACAATTTAGTTAGATATTGAGGGTGGGACAAGGGTAGGGGGATTGTTAATGTGATTTTTCCCTCATTGTGCCGGGTGTTCCCAATTCCTAATTAAGTGTACTCTTGAATGCCTGTAACCATTCCAGTAATCTAAGTGTAATTTTTCAATGTTATAATTTTATTGTGACTCTAATAAAACACAGTTTTCTTGCACCAAACCAGTTGTCTACTCCAATTTTGTGTCGCAGCCTGTACCTAAGTCAGGAGTCTAGAACCTAAGGGGTGTGGGAGCGATTCGAACCGCTCAAAACAGTCAGAGGCAAAGCTGACTCCACACACCACCCCCTACAACTGAGATCATTAAAAGGTTTGCGCCACTGCAGACTGGTCCTCCCGATGACATCCCTGTTTGTGTCCTCCTGTGCAATGTGCAACCAGGCTGCATTGGTGTCCTGGGGGGGTGTCTTCTGCCCATTGGAAGGGAATAGAACCTCCCTGCATGCTGTGGCTCCCTCCATAAGCATATGGAGGGAGTCATGGGAGAGCCTGGGTGCAGCTGTGCACCTTTGTGCAGTGATTGTCAGTGTTTGCAGCACCTCAATGCCGCAGAACACTGACAGCAGAACTGTCAAAATTAATTTGGACATGGCCCCTTTAAGGAAACCGGCTGATGACGCGTCATCAAATGGCGTCATCAGACCCGCTTCCTATTATTTGGCTGGGAACCTCGCAGGGAGGGCTTAAGAAGCCCTAGTAACGTAAAATCTTGTTGGAGGACAGAATCCAGACAGATGCGAGGTCCCCACATGCCACGGACATCACCCGCTGTGGACCCGCCGAGTTTGGAAAAATCCAGCCCTAAAAATCTGTTTCATTCATAGATTGTGCCACTGGAATCTTGTCAGCAGCTTGAAGTCCCTTGTTTGAATTGCCACAAGTTACTGTCAGGCTAAACTATGTTTCAGCTTTATGAAGAGAGACTTGTTTAAAAATGATGATGATAACAGACTGCATGGCTGGTACATTGATACAATTCATCTCTTATCAAATGCTGCAGATAATGGCCCAGAAATTTGGGTCCCCACGCGTGAGTACGCACTGGGTACTCATGCGTAGGTCCAACGAAAGTGCCGGTTTCGTGCATGCACTGCACATGCGCGGGAAACTGGAACTTCTGTTCCCTTGAAAGAAGTGGTTGACAGGCGGAATGCGTGCGCCAGAGAGGCGGCGCGTGCACATCGAACTTACGTTTTTTTTGCAGGTTTCTCCGGGAGGGTAAGTCTCCAGCAGTTACACTTTTAAAAAGCAGGCGCAAGGCCTGCTTTTAACAAGGTAAGTGGTGAATTAATTAAAATTAAAACATTTTTTCCACAGGTTTATTATTTTTAAATACTTTAAAGAAAGGTAAGTTTATTTTTAGCCCCATTAGAAAATGTAATTATTTTTTCAAAAATTTAAATTATTGTTTAAAATAGTTATTTCATGTAATTTATAGTTATTTTAAAAATGTGATTTAAAAAAAAAAATTATTTGAAGTTTTAGTTATGTTTTGGGGCTTATAGTATTTATAGGTTTGACAGCTCGTCCTGTCAAATTTATGAATGAAGCATTCCCTGCTACCATTGGCTCTCCATGGCCCACGTGATCCCAGGGGACGCATCGAACTAACTGCGCCCCTGGGATATGCAAGCACTGCGCGCCGGCAGTTGGAGCAGGCCCAGGATTGGAATACCACGCGGGCCCACAGCTCAACGGCCGGCGCGCTAGGTAAGTGCAGGTCGGAGGCTTGCACCCGCGGGAAGCCTTCGACCCGAATTTCTGGGCCAATAAGATACAGTGGAACATTGATCTAACTTCTATAAAGTGTATTTGATCAGAAGTCCCTTTAATGTGCAGTGGCACATATCATATTGCTCTCAAGATGACACCCATTAATTTTTAAAAGTAAATTTACAGCACGAATAATTGCCTAAACTGGGCAAATAGTTATTCCAAATCAAATGCATTAAAAAATTAATATGATAATTACAATGGACAGGAGTCTCAGTTTTTCTGGATGTTTTACATAAACTGGCTGTAGCTGCAAAAAATGTAGGTAAATTAGCTGCAATTTCACCAGATTTGGAATTGTTATGGCCTTTTTGGTGGTAATGAAATGGTGCATGCTACTTGAGTATGAACTCTTAATCCAACTCTCTATCCAGTAATTTACGGTTTGCTTGCTCACAATGTGTGTCAAAATATTCTCAGAAGCAATTCAACTGATTCACCAAAAGAAAAACATGCGTTAAATTTAAAGATGTTGACAGCTCCTTTCCAGATTAGAAAAGTAACTGGTTAAATTGGCCTGGATTTTCCTTGACCTGTTAGAAACATGGTGAGACTTCCACCCACCCATGTAATCCCGCTGTCACCCGACTGCTTTTTCCTGTGAGGTCCTAATTTAGTATGCAGGATGGGTTAAAGGTGGGAATCCTGCTGCTGAATCGTTCTCTGCTGCCGGGAGGGAGGGAAATTCGGATTAGCTATGGCAGTTAGAAGACTGTTGCAGCTTAAAGAGGCAGAAGATAATTCAAGTGTTAAGTGGAGTATCCCAGGGGTCAGTGCTGGGAGATGGGCTGAGTGAAGTGTCTCAGGGGTCAGTGCTGGGAGATGGGCTGAGTGAAGTGTCCCAGGGGTCAGTGCTGGGAGATGGGCTGAGTGAAGTGTCTCAGGGGTCAGTGCTGGGAGATGGGCTGAGTGAAGTGTCTCAGGGGTCAGTGCTGGGAGATGGGCTGAGTGGAATGTCCCAGGGGTCAGTGCTGGGAGATGGGCTGAGTGGATTGTCCCAGGGGTCAGTGCTGGGAGATGGGCTGAGTGAATTGTCCCAGGAGTCAGTGCTGGGAGATGGGCTGAGTGGAGTCTCCCAGGGGTCAGTGCTGGGAGATGGGCTGAGTGAATTCTCCCAGGGGTCAGTGCTGGGAGATGGGCTGAGTGCAGTGTCCCAGGGGTCAGTGCTGGGAGATGGGCTGAGTGAATTCTCCCAGGGGTCAGTGCTGGGAGATGGGCTGAGTGGAGTGTCCCAGGGGTCAGTGCTGGGAGATGGGCTGAGTGAAGAGTCCCAGGGGTCAGTGCTGGGAGATGGGCTGAGTGGAGTCTCCCAGGGGTCAGTGCTGGGAGATGGGCTGAGTGAATTGTCCCAGGGATCAGTGCTGGGAGATGGGCTGAGTGCAGTGTTCCAGGGGTCAGTGCTGGGAGATGGGCTGAGTGCAGTGTTCCAGGGGTCAGTGCTGGGAGATGGGCTGAGTGAATTGTCCCAGGGATCAGTGCTGGGAGATGGGCTGAGTGAAGAGTCCCAGGGGTCAGTGCTGGGAGATGGGCTGAGTGGAGTGTCCCAGGGGTCAGTGCTGGGAGATGGGCTGAGTGGAGTGTCCCAGGGGTCAATGCTGGGAGATGGGCTGAGTGGAGTGTCCCAGGGGTCAGTGCTGGGAGATGGGCTGAGTGGAGTGTTCCAGGGGTCAGTGCTGGGAGATGGGCTGAGTGGAGTGTCCCAGGGGTCAGTGCTGGGAGATGGGCTGAGTGGAGTGTTCCAGGGGTCAATGCTGGGAGATGGGCTGAGTGGAGTGTCCCAGGGGTCAGTGCTGGGAGATGGGCTGAGTGGAGTCTCCCAGGGGTCAATGCTGGGAGATGGGCTGAGTGAATTGTCCCAGGGGTCAGTGCTGGGAGATGGGCTGAGTGGAATGTCCCAGGGGTCAGTGCTGGGAGATGGGCTGAGTGGAGCGTCCCAGGGGTCAGTGCTGGGAGATGGGCTGAGTGGAGTCTCCCAGGGGTCAGTGCTGGGAGATGGGCTGAGTGGAGTGTCCCAGGGGTCAATGCTGGGAGATGGGCTGAGTGAATTGTCCCAGGGGTCAGTGCTGGGAGATGGGCTGAGTGGAGCGTCCCAGGGGTCAGTGCTGGGAGATGGGCTAAGTGGAGTGTTCCAGGGGTCAGTGCTGGGAGATGGGCTGAGTGCAGTGTCCCAGGGGTCAGTGCTGGGAGATGGGCTGAGTGCAGTGTCCCAGGGGTCAGTGCTGGGAGATGGGCTGAGTGGAGTGTTCCAGGGGTCAGTGCTGGGAGATGGGCTGAGTGGAGTCTCCCAGGGGTCAGTGCTGGGAGATGGGCTGAGTGGAGCGTCCCAGGGGTCAGTGCTGGGAGATGGGCTGAGTGGAGTCTCCCAGGGGTCAGTGCTGGGAGATGGGCTGAGTGGAGTGTTCCAGGGGTCAGTGCTGGGAGATGGGCTGAGTGCAGTGTTCCAGGGGTCAGTGCTGGGAGATGGGCTGAGTGGAGCGTCCCAGGGGTCAGTGCTGGGAAATGGGCTGAGTGGAGTCTCCCAGGGGTCAGTGCTGGGAGATGGGCTGAGTGCAGTGTCCCAGGGGTCAGTGCTGGGAGATGGGCTGAGTGGAGTCTCCCAGGGGTCAGTGCTGGGAGGTGGGCTGAGTGCAGTGTCCCAGGGGTCAGTGCTGGGAGCTGGGCTGAGTGCAGTGTCCCAGGGGTCAATGCTGGGAGATGGGCTGAGTGGAGTGTCCCAGGGGTCAGTGCTGGGAGATGGGCTGAGTGGAGTCTCCCAGGGGTCAGTGCTGGGAGATGGGTTGAGTGAATTGTCCCAGGGGTCAGTGCTGGGAGATGGGCTGAGTGAAGTGTTCCAGGGGTCAGTGCTGGGAGATGGGCTGAGTGGAGTCTCCCAGGGGTCAGTGCTGGGAGATGGGCTGAGTGGAGTGTCCCAGGGGTCAGCGCTGGGAGATGGGCTGAGTGAAGAGTCCCAGGGGTCAGTGCTGGGAGATGGGCTGAGTGGAGTCTCCCAGGGGTCAGTGCTGGGAGATGGGCTGAGTGCAGAGTTCCAGGGGTCAGTGCTGGGAGATGGGCTGAGTGGAATGTCCCAGGGGTCAGTGCTGGGAGATGGGCTGAGTGAAGAGTCCCAGGGGTCAGTGCTGGGAGATGGGCTGAGTGAAGTGTCCCAGGGGTCAGTGCTGGGAGATGGGCTGAGTGGAGTCTCCCAGGGGTCAGTGCTGGGAGATGGGCTGAGTGAATTGTCCCAGGGATCAGTGCTGGGAGATGGGCTGAGTGAAGAGTCCCAGGGGTCAGTGCTGGGAGATGGGCTGAGTGGAGTCTCCCAGGGGTCAGTGCTGGGAGATGGGCTGAGTGGAATGTCCCAGGGGTCAGTGCTGGGAGATGGGCTGAGTGCAGTGTCCCAGGGGTCAGTGCTGGGAGATGGGCTGAGTGGAGCGTCCCAGGGGTCAGTGCTGGGAGATGGGCTGAGTGAAGTGTTCCAGGGGTCAGTGCTGGGAGATGGGCTGAGTGCAGTGTCCCAGGGGTCAGTGCTGGGAGATGGGCTGAGTGGAGCGTCCCAGGGGTCAGTGCTGGGAGATGGGCTGAGTGGAGTGTCCCAGGGGTCAGTGCTGGGAGGTGGGCTGAGTGGAGTGTCCCAGGGGTCAGTGCTGGGAGATGGGCTGAGTGCAGTGTCCCAGGGGTCAGTGCTGGGAGGTGGGCTGAGTGGAGTGTCCCAGGGGTCAGTGCTGGGAGATGGGCTGAGTGGAGTGTCCCAGGGGTCAGTGCTGGGAGATGGGCTGAGTGGAGCGTCCCAGGGGTCAGTGCTGGGAGATGGGCTGAGTGGAGTGTTCCAGGGGTCAGTGCTGGGAGGTGGGCTGAGTGGAGTCTCCCAGGGGTCAGTGCTGGGAGATGGGCTGAGTGGAGCGTCCCAGGGGTCAGTGCTGGGAGATGGGCTGAGTGGAGCGTCCCAGGGGTCAGTGCTGGGAGATGGGCTGAGTGGAGCGTCCCAGGGGTCAGTGCTGGGAGATGGGCTGAGTGCAGTGTCCCAGGGGTCAGTGCTGGGAGATGGGCTGAGTGGAGTGTCCCAGGGGTCAGTGCTGGGAGATGGGCTGAGTGGAGCGTCCCAGGGGTCAGTGCTGGGAGATGGGCTGAGTGGAGCGTCCCAGGGGTCAGTGCTGGGAGATGGGCTGAGTGCAGTGTCCCAGGGGTCAATGCTGGGAGATGGGCTGAGTGCAGTGTCCCAGGGGTCAGTGCTGGGAGATGGGCTGAGTGGAGTCTCCCAGGGGTCAGTGCTGGGAGATGGGCTGAGTGGAGTGTCCCAGGGGTCAGTGCTGGGAGATGGGCTGAGTGGAGCGTCCCAGGGGTCAGTGCTGGGAGATGGGCTGAGTGGAGTGTTCCAGGGGTCAGTGCTGGGAGGTGGGCTGAGTGGAGTCTCCCAGGGGTCAGTGCTGGGAGATGGGCTGAGTGGAGCGTCCCAGGGGTCAGTGCTGGGAGATGGGCTGAGTGGAGCGTCCCAGGGGTCAGTGCTGGGAGATGGGCTGAGTGGAGCGTCCCAGGGGTCAGTGCTGGGAGATGGGCTGAGTGCAGTGTCCCAGGGGTCAGTGCTGGGAGATGGGCTGAGTGGAGTGTCCCAGGGGTCAGTGCTGGGAGATGGGCTGAGTGGAGCGTCCCAGGGGTCAGTGCTGGGAGATGGGCTGAGTGGAGCGTCCCAGGGGTCAGTGCTGGGAGATGGGCTGAGTGCAGTGTCCCAGGGGTCAGTGCTGGGAGATGGGCTGAGTGGAGCGTCCCAGGGGTCAATGCTGGGAGATGGGCTGAGTGCAGTGTCCCAGGGGTCAGTGCTGGGAGATGGGCTGAGTGGAGTCTCCCAGGGGTCAGTGCTGGGAGATGGGCTGAGTGGAGCGTCCCAGGGGTCAGTGCTGGGAGATGGGCTGAGTGCAGTGTCCCAGGGGTCAGTGCTGGGAGATGGGCTGAGTGGAGTGTCCCAGGGGTCAGTGCTGGGAGATGGGCTGAGTGGAGCGTCCCAGGGGTCAGTGCTGGGAGATGGGCTGAGTGGAGCGTCCCAGGGGTCAGTGCTGGGAGATGGGCTGAGTGGAGCGTCCCAGGGGTCAGTGCTGGGAGATGGGCTGAGTGGAGTGTCCCAGGGGTCAGTGCTGGGAGATGGGCTGAGTGGAGTGTCCCAGGGGTCAGTGCTGGGAGATGGGCTGAGTGGAGCGTCCCAGGGGTCAGTGCTGGGAGATGGGCTGAGTGGAGCGTCCCAGGGGTCAGTGCTGGGAGATGGGCTGAGTGGAGTGTTCCAGGGGTCAGTGCTGGGAGATGGGCTGAGTGGAGTCTCCCAGGGGTCAATGCTGGGAGATGAGCTGAGTGGAGCGTCCCAGGGGTCAGTGCTGGGAGATGGGCTGAGCAGGAGCACAGTGAAGGAAAAATGGCAGAAGGTGGACCAGAATCAGGGGTATCTGCTGCTGTCAAATCCCAAGATTGTTGGAAGCTTCTGTGGAGGTGATGTTGGTGGAGATAAGGGCAAGGACGACAAGACTATTTGCAACCCAAGACATGGAGCCCCAAAAAAGATTGGTGCACCCAGTCAGTGCCACATCAAGCACCGTGCGGCCAGCAATACAGTGCCAGAAACATTTTAATAACCTCACCAGGTATGTAAAGGTCCGCGTACCCACGCACATCCTGAAATAATGCAGAAAGCATAACTCAACCTCCACACCATTCATGTTCACACAGTGTGAATCAAAAGATAAGTAAAACAATTAATATGCACCAGGTAACTTATCAAGCTCCCCTCACTGAGCAAACATCCCTCTCTCAACATTCCACTGTTCCTTATCTCACTTTCTGAGACCAAGGTTTATAGTGTGCGAGTGAAAAGTAAATAGACAGTTGCACAGCCTGCACCTTAAAGCATTATCACAGTGGAATGTCTGCAGATACCTCCATGAAATTAAACTTTTAATTAATTCCTAACCTCTCTATGTTTTCATGTTCTTTGCAAAGGAAAAGTTCTGCAACTCCTGGGCTGACATACTGGGGAGGCGGTGGGAGCTGGAGAAGTTAGAGGGGAGCATCAGGCTCCCTAGTGGTTATAATCTTCAAATATTCTGTGTAATTGAAAGGCCTATCATTATTCAGTCACTTCTTCTAAATCACAATTAAGAGTTCACCTTCCTAAAATGAATGAGTAATTTTAGGAGCCGGAGTTAAAATCAGGCTTTGAATCTGGTTACATTGGCCCTGATATTAACTCGGAGTCACGTTGGGAACGGGGCAGGGGAGATGGGGTGGGGGGGTCCGATATCACGTGGGAAACCCGGAAGTAAGTTCAGCTAGTCTGTAAGTGGCATTTTAACACAGCTACCTCATTATCATTTTACTTTCGGGCTTGGCGTCGATTGAGCGGCAGCAGACGTGATGAGGTCTCGCGTGACGTTATCTCATCCCCAGTATTTAAGGAGCCAATCCAAAGATGGAATTTGGATGAGTTGGGAGTTGGAACAAGAGAAGACAAACTGTGAGAATGGATTCAGTATGGTCAAAGGCTGCACCCCGTTTCAATGGCGCCTCCCTTGATGTACTGCTGGTAGCTTTGAGGAGCCGGAGAGAGATACTCTTCCCCAGCAATGGGAGGAAGAAACCTGCTGCTGCCACAAAGAAGGCGTGGCTGGAGGTGGCCCAGGAGGTTAACAGCAGGAGCATTGCGCCACATTCCTGGATTCAATGCAGGAAGTGCTTTAATGACCTAAGCAGGTCAGGAAAGTTGAGCACAGATGGCGTCATCGCAGGCGAAGTTCACACAATTGCTGGCCCTGGCCGACAGCCAGTCACCTGCCTTATGCATTTGTGTACCGCTGACTGGGAGATCCTGGATATGTCTCTGGCAGAGCCCTGGAAGGATCTGGAGGCAAAATAGTTGAGGGCGGTGGTTGTTTTGACAGCCACTGGTAACGCATGGCCACCAGGTCCAGCAGAGAGTGGGACTTCTTCTAGGAGGCTGAAGATATCTGCCACCATCTGACATGACAACCTGAGCCTCCTGAAACACTGCTGTTTACACATGTCAAGGAAGCTCAGCGTCTGCCTGTACACCCTCTGTCGCAGGTAGTGCCTCTTGCGAGCTGCACCCCTCTGCTGTTCCACTCTCTGCTATCCAGCTGCAGGTCTTTCAACAGCAGGCTGCTGCTGCTGGTTATATTGCTCCTCGTTGTAGGTCCAATCTAAGGCAGCCAAGGCACCACCCATCCTGATGTGGTCCAGAAAATATCCAAAGTGTATAAAGTAAACTCTCATCAAAAGTAGTGAACAAACTTTTTCCCACTAGTATGTAAGAAAGTGCGGCACGGTGGCATAGTGGTTAGCACTGTTGCCTCACAGCGCCAGGGACCCGGGTTCGAATCCGGCCTCGGGTGACTGTCTGTGTGGAGTTTGCACATTCTCCCCGTGTTTGCGTGGGTTTTCTCCGGGTGCTCCGGTTTCCTCCCACAGTCCAAAGATGTGCGGGTTAGGTTGATTGGCTATGATAAATTGACCCTTAGTGTTAGGGGGATTACATACGTGGGGTTACGGGGATAGGGTGGGATATGTGTTGGTGTAGGGGTTACGGAGATCGGGTGGGATATGTGTCAGTGCAGGCTCGATGGGCCGAAATGGCCTCTATCTGTACTGTGGGGTTTCTGTGATTCTGTGAAAGCAACTGTGAGCACTGAGTATTTATTACAGCATTTGCAGGAGTTTGTATCGGCCCCGTGAATTACCATTGTGTGCGCACCTTACTTTCATGTCCGAGTTTCAGAAAGTCCGTGAGTCCCGTGGGTGAGACGTTAAAGTTAAAAGTGTGTTGAAATGTCGCTCCAATTGAAATATTGCTTGCATTTGCCAGCTTTAATCCCCCACCTAAACCCACACGCTCCTCCATGTTAAAACTCCCCGATTTCACTCTGTCCCTTTTCCTACCTGTCAAAAGTTCTACCAAAGGGTTGAATCCTAAATATCCACCCACATGTGGGCGGCCCATGTAAATGCTGGGAAATACATATCCCCTGTCATTTGTGATGGATTATGTAGTGTCCGAGTATAAATAATACACGGACTGCAGGAGAACAATAATAACAGGTATTTACTGAACAGAGGGTACACTTTTTTGTTCGTACCAAAAAAAAACAAATTGACTGTAAACAAAAGTTCAACTAAAACTTAACAAATCATATTAAAATTTGGTTATCCGGGTTGATGATGCACTCCAGTCCCCGCGGCGCCCACCGGTCGTGGAAATACTCAAGCGCACCGGCGGACACCGCGTGCTCCATCTCCAGGGCCACCCGGGCGCAAACATGGCCGCGGAAGGGAGGCAGGCAATCCGGCTGGACGACCCCCTCGACCGCCCGCTGCCTGGACCAATTGATGGCTCTTTTAGCCAGGCCCAGGAGCAGGCCCACAAGGAGGTCCGCCAACCTGTCCGCTCCCCTCCGCACCGGGTGACCGTAGATCAAGAGCGTGGGACTGAAGTGCAACCAAAAATCGAGGAGCAGCCCCTTCAAGTAGTGAAAGAGGGGCTGCAACCTCTCACACTCCATATAAACGTGAAACACGGACTCCTCCAGGCCGCAAAAAATGCAGGCGGCCTGGGAGTCCGTGAACCTACTTAAAACCTTATTGCACGGGACCGCTCCGTGCAACACCCTCCAGGCCAAGTCCCTGATGGAACAAGGGAGGACTCCCGCGTAGAGAGCCCTCCATTGGGGACCTCCGCCACCGCCAGTCGGCAAGACACCACGCCAAGGCGTGTCTGGACGGTAGACGAAGATGGCAAAGTGGCGAGTGTGCAGGAGCAGCCCGTACAGGAAACCCCTCCGCACGGAATGAAAAGGCACGGAGGGTATTTCCTCGAGATGGCTCAAGTTGTGAGGCGCCGGTTCCCGAGGGGAGTTTCGGGGCCGGGCGCCGATGAGGAATTCCGTCCGAACAGGGGTAAGCTTGGACGGGATCGCCCCACATGCTTGAGCCGCCTCGATACACCTTGTGGAGTCGGGGCCCAGTGCCGCTTTCACCGATTCGATGGCTTCGACCGCGAGCCGGACGTTGGCCCAGGACAGGCGCCGCGCCAGCTCCTCCGGCGCCATCCAGCCCGCTCCTCCGCCATCGAGCAGGTCCCCGACTCTGGTCTCCTTGCCAGGCACAGCCTTGCCCTCCGTCAGCCGCCCGAAACTGCGTTCGCGGAGGTGCGGATTCCTGAGCAGCGGCTCCCGAAGGAGAGCTGCCGCTCCTGACGGGGGAGAGCTCCGCCTGGAAGCGACGTAGTTCCAAACCCATAGTAGTTCCTGGTAGAAGACAGGCAGCTCCTGCAGGACGGCACGCCTGCAGACCACTTTCGCGAACAGGAGCTGCGTGTCGTAATTGAGGCCGTGCAGCTGGCGGAAGAAAAACGTCGCCAGCGCACACCATCTCGGAGGATTCTCGACGTACAGGTATCTCTGCAGCGTCTGAAGATGGAAAGTCGCAGCCTGGGTGCGAAGGCACACCAGCGCCTGACCGCCCTCCCTAAGCGGGAGACAGAGAACCGCGGCAGAGACCCAGTGCTTCCTTTTGTCCCAGAAGAAGTCGATGAGCTTCTTCTGCATCTTGGCGACAAACGCAGGGGGAGGGATCAAAGTGACCAACCGGTACAACAACATGGCGGCCACCAGCTGGTTTATGACCAGCGCTCGACCCCTGTAGGACAACACTCAGAGCAGTCCTGTCCAGCGTCCTAGGTGAGCGGTGACTTTGGACTCCAGCTCTTGCCAGTTCGCCGGCCAGGCGTCCTCAGCAGGGCTAAGGTAGACTCCCAAATAGAGGAGGAACGTGGTGCTCTAGGCGAAAGGCCTGAACTCCTCCGGCAGGGAGTCCACCCGCCACTGACCCACCAGGAGTCCGGAACATTTCTCCCAGTTGATCTTGGCGGAGGATGCGTCCGAGTAAATCTGCTGGCATTCCCGCATCCTCCGCAAGTCAGCGGGATCCGTGACCGTGAGGAGCACGTCATCGGCATAAGCTGAGAGGACCACCTCCACGCCCGGCCCTTGCAGAGCAAGTCCCGTCAACCTCTTCCGCAAGAGGCGCAGGAATGGCTCCACGCAAACGGCGTATAACTGACCGGACATGGGGCATCCCTGACGCACCCCCCTCCCGAAGCAAAGGGGCGCCGTCAAGGACCCGTTAACTTTAATCAGACACTCCGCGGCGGCGTACAGAAGTCGGATCCAGGCGATGAAATGCGTCCCGAACCCGAATGCGCGCAGAGTCCCGAAGAGATACTCGTGATCCACCCTGTCGAACGCCTTCTCCTGATCCAGGGAAAGGAAGGCGACCGACAGACCAGCCCTCTGGGAGTGGTGGAACAGGTCCCAGACCAGATGGATGTTATCGTGGATGGTCCGGCCCGGGACCGTGTAGGACTGGTCGGGGTGGATCATGTGGGCCAGCACGGTGCCAAGGCGAGCAGACATGGCCCTGGCAAAGATTTTATGGTCCGTGCTGAGGAGGGAGACCGGGCACCAGTTCTTAAGGAGGCGGAGACCACCCTTCTTAGGCAGCAGGAGAATGACCGCCCTGCGCCAAGAGAGGGGCATCTCCCTGGTCGCCAAACTTTCCCCAGGACCCGCGCGTAGTCGCCCCCCAAGACATCCCAGAACGTCCTGTGGAACTCCACGGTCAGCCCGTCCAGCCCCGGGGACTTTCCCCTAGAGAGCTGGCGGAGGGCGCCGGTCAGCTCCGCCAGGCCTAGCGGAGCGTCCAATTTTTCGGCGCCCTCCGGGCTGACCTTCGGCAGGTCCTCCCACAAAATTCTGTGCGCATCCTCGCTGGACGGATCCGGAGAGAACAAAGCCCCGTAGTAGGCGCGGGTCTCCGCTCTGATTCCCTCCGGATCCGAGACCAGAGATCCGTCGTCGGCCAGCAGCCCCAAGAGCTGCTTACGGACCCCCCGTCTTTTTTCCAGCGAGTAGAAGAAGGGGGAGCCGCGGTCCAGGTCCCGCAGGAGCTGGTTCCGCGACCTCACGTACGCGCCTCGGGACCCGACGAGCTGCAGGTCCTTCAGCCCGCCCTTCTTCTCTTCGTACACCTTCCGCAGGGCCGGGTCCTCGATGACCTGACCGAGACGGGACTCCAGGTCGAGCACCTCCTTCTCCAACCGCCCGACCTGGGCCTCCCGCCTCTTGGTCGACCCCTTCGCGTACTCCTGACAGAAGAGACGGATGTGAGCCTTGCCCACATCCCACCATAGCCTCAAGGAGGGGAAGCCCCCCGCTCCCTTCTCCAGTCGGCCCAGAACAGATGAAACGAATCCCGGAACCACGCGTCCTCCAGCAGCAGGTTGTTAAAATGCCAGTACGCGGACCCCCCCGCGCGCGCAGCGGAGCGAGCTCCGCCCACACCAGGTGGTGGTCCGTGCACGGCACCGGCAGCATGGAAGCCACCGGAACGCAGGAGACGTACGCCCGGGAAATGTAAAGGCGGTCGATTCTGGACCTTCCTCCCCCAGACCTCACGCTAGTGAAGGCGCTGGAGTCGGGGTGGAGATTTCACCAGACGTCCACCAAGTCGAAGGACCCAGCCAGGTCCCTCAACTTCTCCATCGCCGCCGGGCTTCGTGGGGGACCCGAACGGTCCCTCGCCTTGAGGGTGCAGTTAAAATCCCCCCCGAGGATGACGCACTCGCCCACGTCGACGGAGCCCAACAGAGCGGACACTTCTTCGAAGAAGCGCACTTGCTGCGCACCGGTCTGAGGGGCGTACACGTTCACTAGATGGAGCGGCACGCCCCCCAGGCGAACAGTGACCTGGAGCAAGCGGCCCGGCACGTGCTCCTTGACCCCCAAGATCTCCGGCTGAAAATGCGGGGCCAGCAAGATAGCCACCCCGCTGGAATTGTTGGAGAGGTGACTCATGCTGACCCCTCCTTGCCACTCCAGGAGCCACGTGGATTCGTCTCCCGGAACGGTGTGGGTTTCTTGCAGGAAGCACACCGCATACTTCCCGTCCCGAAGGACCGAGAAGTTATTGAATCTGCAGCGCGCCTCCCTGCTACCGTTGATGTTGAAGCTGGCTATGGTTATCTTCATGTCAGAAGCATAGTGCAACCTCTACCTACACCTAACGTGGGGAGGAAGCGCAGCCGCTGGTCAGCCGCCACTTCCTCAGCAGCCCAGTGAGAAATGTTGTGAGCCGACGCAGCTCGAGCGGGTTCACACCCTCGTCCGCGCCCATGATCTTAACGGCGGCGCGGACGGATACGATGAGCAGCGCCAGCTCCGACCACCTGTCGAGGGCCAGCCGGACCTTATTGCGCCAACCCAGGCACGTGGCCATAAAATCCCGGAGTTCCCTTACGGGAATGAGGGGAGACTCAGCAAGGGGCACGAGGTCATCCATCGCCTCGTCGGCGCTGGAGTCCGAATCGTCCTCCGTGCCCGTCACCGAGTCCCCATCCTCCTCCAGGGGGTCGTCACCAGCGGCCGACCCATCCGCCATGCAGTGCGAAGCGAATGGCTCGGCCGCGCCAGCCAGCCCCGCCTCCGCCCGGATCCCACCCCCAGGATCGGCGGCAGAGGATTTCTCCCTGGACTCCTCTAGGGGTGCTGGGCCAGAAGACGGCGGCGGTTCAGAGCTCCCCTCCGCCTCAGACGCTGGAACGACCGGAGAAACCCGGGAGAGAACAATTCCCAGCTCCTCCAGTATGTCCGGCACCAGAGACGCAGCCAGGGGGCCATCCTCCTCCCCGCCACCAACCTCCGACCCAGCGGATGGGGGGTTTTGAATTAAAAGCTCGACCAGGATGAGCAGCCCCTGGGAGATGTCCGGGTCGCATTGGGCGAGCTCATTATCCTCGAGCTCGCCCGGCCCAGACCCCAGGCCGCCCGACCCGGCGAGGGGTGACGGCACCGATAGAAGGTCAATTTCAATTACCGCCGCGGGTTGTTCCGCGACCCCCCCCACGGGCAGGGTCTCGTCCCCATCCCCGGGAGGCACGCGTCGGACAGACACATCTGCCTCAGCCTCCCGAGAGACAGGCGACCCCTGCCGATCGCTGGTGATGACGACAGCGGGGGGGCGCAGTACCTGCGGCGGGCGATGACTCCCCCTGCTCGGAGGGACCTTCCCCCTCCCGGTCCTCCTCCTCTTCCAGAGGGTCGCGCCTTCTTTTTAGCACGGAGGGAGCGAGGGAGACCTCCATGACTGCAGAGGCCTCCTCCTCAGCTCCCTCCGGCGGAGCAGGTTTCTTGGGCTCCTCGGGCCTGAGCCCGGCCGCAGGTAATGGCGTTTCCGCTACGGCGGTTGCGGCCACAGGCTTGGGCACGAGGCCCCTCCCGCTCGCGTCTGCCCCGATTAACTCCGCGAGGAGCGCGGGTGTAAGGGGCTCAAGGGGCAAGGGCTGGCCATCCACGGGGGGACCCGCCCTAAGGTGTTTATTTTTCCACCGTGCCTTCTTTCCGGCCGGACGTGCTCCCTCCCCCCCGCCGGAGGCCTTGGTGGCATCGGCCCCCGACGTCGACCGCGCATCAGACGTTCCCGACGCGCGGGCAGATCCGGGGGGATGAGCGTCGGCGGCGCCAGCCTCGGCTGCATGAGATGATCCAGCGGCCTTGGAGGCAGGGCAGTTTTTCCGGATGTGCCCCACCTCCTTGCAGGCGTGGCACCGCACACCGTCCGGTGTCCAGAAGACGCGATAGGCAGTCCCCTCGTGGTGGACGATGAATGCCCCGTCAGTGTCCTCCTCCCGCGCCAGCTAGATGAACAGCTGGCGCCGGAAGGAGAAGACGTGGCGAAGGCTGGCCTCCCGGAAGCCGAGCGGGATGGGTGTGATCCCCGACCTCACCTCCCCAAGTTGACGTAGATGGGGAAGGAGGAGCTCACCAGGAACATAGGGCGGGACGTTCGAAATAACCACCCTCTGCGTGGTGGCCTTGAGGGGGTCCACCGGCAGGAAGGTCCCGCCCACGGTGAGCCCCTTGGTGACAGCCAGGGACGCCGCCCGCTCCAACCCCAGGAAGAACACAGCCTTCCCATACATTTTTGAGGCCGCGACGATGGCTGAGGGGCCGACAACCCCAGCCGTGGCTTTAACGCAGGCCTCAATGGTCATAGTGGGGTGAGTGTAGCTCTTCACCCCAAGCTTTTTTGTTATTAGTCTGAATGGTGACGGGGTAGCAGAAGCAGTGGGAGCAGCTGTGGCTGTGGCTGCCACTCCCGCATACGTCTTGGCTGGCCCCGTCACTGGCGAAGATGCAGTTGCCATTCTAGGGTGTTTTCTAAAAAAGGGCTACACTCACCCCAAGTTACAGGCCTGAAGGTTTTAATGTGGCCTCAGGTATTTTTTTGGTCCTCAATTGAGCAGAGGGAGCTGTTTAAATTGAAGGCACACCTCTCCCCCTTATTGATTGAAATTGGGAGAGGGGCCTTCTCCCCTCTGCTCAATAGGCAATTAATAATTAAAGATGAAATGAGGTGCCTCAGAGAGAAAGGCAGAGAAAGACAAAGAGAGAGAGAGAGGGGGGGGTGGGAAGGAGGGAGACCGCAAAGGCAGGGTCACCACTCAGGACGGTGGGTGGGTGGGTGTCAGCAGGGGTGCACTCTCCGATGAAAAATTAAAGTCTTTGAAGGTGGTCTTCTAGCAGGGGGAGAAGATGTCCTCACCTGGGAAAGCTGGAGACGCCCCAGGCTCAGTCCCACACCAGGTCTTAACGATGTACAATTGGGTTGATCACCTAGGCAGCTCCAGCTATCCCAGGTCAGGCAATAGGAAGGGGTGCTTGTTAGTGGTGTGTGTGGCCTAGTGTTTTACAAGAGCCACACACACACACACACACACCCCTTGATGATCCGGCCCTTTTTTCTTCTTTTCTCCCCCCACCTAAAATACAAAGTCTTTGGGAGAGTGCACCAAATAACACCCACCTGAAAGATGCTGTTGTTCTTCCCTCCTTCCAAACAGTTGGTAGTTGTTGGTTATTTCTCTCCCCTCTCTCCTGGAATGGAGGCCAATTTGGGGAGGCAGTAATGGGAAAGGCCTCTCCCCTGGTTGGTGTTGTTGCTGGCCACCCTTCTCCTTCTCCTCCTCTGTCCTCTCTCTCCAGGCACCTCAGTTGCTGTGATGATGGTGGAGGTGGAGGTGGTGGTGGTCTAACGATATCCTCCTCTTCCTGGTCAGGAGACCACCACTTTACACTCTCCACTCTCCTGGTTTGTCTGCTCCTTCTCCTCCTGCTGACTGAGGCAGCTGCACAGGCAGGAAATGCTGGAACAGAGGGTACTCTTTTTGTTCGTACCAAATAAAAAAACAAAAACAAATAGACTGTAAACAAAAGTTCAACTAAAACTTAACAAATCAAATTAAAATTTGGTTTTCCGTGTTGATGATGCACTCCAGTCCCCCCGGCGCCCACTGGTCGCGGGAATACTCAAGCGCACCGGTGGACACCGCATGCTCCATCTCCAGGGCCACCCGGGCGCGAACATGGCCACGGAAGAGAGGCAGGCAATCCGGCTGGACGACCCCCTCGACCGCCCGCTGCCTGGACGAATTGATGGCTCTTTTAGCCAGGCCCAGGAGCAGGCCCACAAGGAGGTCCTCCAACCTGTCTGCTCCCGTCCGCACCGGGTGACCATAGATCAAGAGCGTGAGACTGAAGTGCAACCAAAAATCGAGGAGCAGCCCCTTCAAGTAGTGAAAGAGGGGCTGCAACCTCTCACACTCCATATAAATGTGAAACACGGACTCCTCCAGGCTGCAAAAAATGCAGGCGACCTGGGAGTCCGTGAACCTACTTAAAACCTTATTGCACGGGACCGCTCCGTGCAACACCCTCCAGGCCAAGTCCCCGATGGAACAAGGGAGGACTCCCGCATAGAGAGCCCTCCATTGGGGACCTCCGCCACCGCCAGTCGGCAAGACGCCACGCCAAGGCGTGTCCGGACGGTAGACGAAGATGGCAAAGTGGCGAGTGTGCAGGAGCAGCCCGTACAGGAAACCCCTCCCCGCGGAATGAAAAGGTACGGAGGGTATTTCCTCGAGACGGCTCAAGCTGTGAGGCGCCGGTTCCCGAGGGGAGTTTCGGGGCCGGGCACCGATGAGGAATTCCGTCCGAACGGGGGTAAGCTCGGATGGGATCACCCCACATGCTTGAGCCGCCTCGATACACCTAGTGGAGTCGGGGCCCAGTGCCGCTTTCACCGATTCGATGGCTTCGACCGCGAGCCGGACGTTGGCCCAGGACAGGCGCCGCGCCAGCTCCTCCGGCGCCATCCAGCCCGCTCCTCCGCCATCGAGCGGGTCCCCAACTCTGGTCACCTTGCCAGTCACAGCCCTGCCCTCCGCCAGCCGCCCGAACCCGCGTTCGTGGAGGTGCGGATTCCTGAGCAGCGGCTCCCGAAGGAGAGCCGCCGCTCCTGACGGGGGAGAGCTCCGCCTGGAAGCGACGTAGTTCCAAACGCATAGTAGTTCCTGGTAGAAGACAGGCAGCTCCCGCAGGCCGGCACGCCTGCAGACCACTTTCGCGAACAGGAGCTGCGTGTCGTAATTGAGGCCGTGCAGCTGGCGGAAGAAAAATGTCGCCAGCGCACACCATCTCGGAGGATTCTCGACGTACAGGTATCTCTGCAGCGTCTGAAGATGGAAAGTCGCAGCCTGGGTGCGAAGGCACACCAGCGCCTGACCGCCCTCCCTAAGCGAGAGACACAGAACCGCGGCAGAGACCCAGTGCTTCCTTTTGTCCCAGAAGAAGTCGATGAGCTTCTTCTGCATCTTGGTGACAAACGCAGGGGGAGGGATCAAAGTGACCAACCGGTACCACAACATGGCGGCCACCAGCTGGTTTATGACCAGCGCTCGACCCCTGTAGGACAACACTCGGAGCAGTCCTGTCCAGCGTCCTAGGTGAGCGGTGACTTTGGCCTCCAGCTCTTGCCAGTTCGCCGGGCAGGCGTCCTCGGCAGGGCTAAGGTAGACTCCCAAATAGAGGAGGTGCGTGGTGCTCCAGGCGAAAGGCCTGAACTCCTCCGGCAGGGAGTCCACCCGCCACTGACCCACCAGGAGTCCGGAACATTTCTCCCAGTTGATCTTGGCGGAGGATGCGTCCGAGTAAATCTGCTGGCATTCCCGCATCCTCCGCAAGTCAGCGGGATCCGTGACCGTGAGCAGCACGTCATCGGCGTAAGCCGAGAGGACCACCTCCACGCCGGGCCCTTGCAGAGCCAGTCCCGTCAACCTCTTCCGCAAGAGGCGCAGGAATGGCTCCACGCAAACGGCGTATAACTGACCGGACATGGGGCATCCCTGACGCAGCCCCCTCCCGAAGCGAAGGGGCGCCGTCAAGGACCCGTTAACTTTAATCAGACACTCCGCGGCGGCGTACAGAAGTCGGATCCGGGCGACGAAATGCGTCCTGAACCCGAATGCGCGCAGAGTCCCGAAGAGATACTCGTGATCCACCCTGTCGAACGCCTTCTCCTGATCCAGGGAAAGGAAGGCGACCGACAGACCAGCCCTCTGGGAGTGGTGGACCAGGTCCCGGACCAGATGGATGTTATCGTGGATGGTCCGGCCCGGGACCGTGTAGGACTGGTCGGGGTGGCTCATGTGGGCCAACACGGTGCCAAGGCGAGCAGACATGGCCCTGGCAAAGATTTTATAGTCCGTGCTGAGGAGGGAGACCGGGCGCCAGTTCTTAAGGAGGCGGAGATCGCCCTTCTTAGGCAGCAGGACAATGACCGCCCTGCGCCAAGAGAGGGGCATCTCCCCAGTCGCCAAACTTTCCCCCAGGACCCGCGTGTAGTCGCCCCCCAAGACGTCGCAGAACGTCCTGTGGAACTCCACGGTCAGCCCGTCCAGCCCCAGGGACTTTCCCCTAGAGAGCTGGCGGAGGGCGCCAGTCAGCTCCGCCAGGCTTAGTGGAGCGTCCAATTTTTCGGCGCCCTCCGGGCTGTCCTTCGGCAGGTCCTCCCACAAAACTCTGCGCGCATCCTCGCTGGACAGATCCGGAGAGAACAGAGCCCCGTAGTAGGCGTGGGTCTCCGCGCTGATTCCCTCCGGATCCGAGACTAGAGATCCGTCGTCGCCCAGCAGCCCCAAGAGCTGCTTACGGACCCCCCGTCTTTTTTCCAGCAAGTAGAAGAAGGGGGAGCCGTGGTCCAGGTCCCGCAGGAGCTGGATCCGCGACCTCATGTACGCGCCTCGGGACCCAACGAGCTGCAGGTCCTTCAGCGCGCCCCCTTCTCTTCGTACACCTTCCGCAGGGCCGGGTCCTCGACGACCTGACCGAGACGGGACTCCAGGTCGAGCACCTCCTTCTCCAACCGCCTGACCTGGGCCTCCCGCCTCTTGGTCGACCCCTTCGCGTACTCCTGACAGAAGAGACGGATGTGAGCCTTGCCCACATCCCACCATAGCCTCAAGGAGGGGAAGCCCCCCTGCTTCCTTCTCCAGTCGGCCCAGAATCGACGAAACGAATCCCGGAACCGTGCGTCCTCCAGCAGCAGGTTGTTAAAATGCCAGTACGCGGACCCCCCCCGCACGTGCAGCGGAGCGAGCTCCGCCCATTCCAGGTGGTGGTCCGTGCACGGCACCGGCCGCATGGAAGCCGCCGGAACGCAGGAGACGTACGCCCGGGAAATGTAAAGGCGGTCGATTCTGGACCTTCCTCCCCCAGACCTCGCGCTAGTGAAGGCGCTGGAGTCGGGGTGGAGAGTTCGCCAGACGTCCACCAAGTCGAAGGACCCAACCAGATCCCTCAACTTTTCCATCGCCGCCGAGCTTCGCGGGGGACCCGAGCGGTCCCTCGCCTCGAGGGTGCAGGTAAAATCCCCCCCGAGGATGACGCACTCGCCCACGTCGACGGAGCCCAAAAGAGCGGACACTTCTTTGAAGAAGCGCACTTGCTGCGCACCGGTCTGAGGGGCGTACACATTCACTAGATGGAGCGGCACGCCCCCCAGGCGACCAGTGACCTGGAGCAAGCGGCCCGGCACGTGCTCCTTGACCCCCAAGATCTCCGGCTGAAAATGCGGGGCCAGCAAGATAGCCACCCCGCTGGAATTGTTGGAGAGGTGACTCATGCTGACCCCTCCTTGCCACCCCAGGAGCCACGTGGCTTCGTCTCCCGGAACGGTGTGGGTTTCTTGCAGGAAGCACACCGCATACTTCCCGTCCCGAAGGACCGAGAAGTTATTGAATCTGCAGCGCGCCTCCCTGCTGCTGTTGATATTGAGGCTGGCTATAGTTATCTTCATGTCAGAAGCATAGTGCAACCTCTACCTACACCTAACGGGGGGAGGAAGCGCAGCCGCTAGTCAGCCGCCACTTCCTCAGCAGCCCAGTGAGAAACGTGCTGAGCCGACGCAGCTCAAATGGGTTCACACCCTCGTCCGCGCCCATGATCTTAACGGCGGCGCGGACGGATATGATGAGCAGCGCCAGCTCCGACCACCTGTCGAAGGCCAGCCGGACCTTATTGCGCTGACCCAGGCACGTAGCCATAAAATCCAGGAGATCCCTTACGGGAATGAGGGGAGACTCGGCAAGGGGCACGAGGTCATCCATTGCCTCGTCGGCGCTGGAATCCGAATCGTCCTCCGTGCCCATCACCGAGTCCCCATCCTCCTCCAGGGGGTCGTCACCAGCGGCCGAGCCATCCGCCGCGCAGTGCGAAGCGAACGGCTCGGCCGCACCAGCCAGCCCCGCCTCCGCCCGGATCCCACCCCCAGGATCGACGGCAGAGGATTTCTCCCTGGGCTCCTCCAGGGGTGCTGGGCCAGAAGACGGCGGCGATTCAGAGCCCCCCTCCGCCCCAGACGCCGGAACGACCGGAGAAACCGGGGAGAGAAGAATTCCCAGCTCCTCCAGTATGTCCGGCACCAGAGACGCAGCCAGGGGGCCAACCCCTCCCTGCCACCAACCTCCGACCCAGCAGATGGGGTGTTTTGAATAAAAACCTCTACCAGGTCGAGCAGCCCCTGGGAGATGTCCGGGTCGCATTGGGCGAGCTCATTATCCTCGAGCTCGCCCGACCCAGACCCCAGGCCGCCCGACCCGGCGAAGGGTAACGGCACCGATAGAACATCTATTTCCGCCGCGGGTTGTTCCGCGACCCCCCCTCACGGGCAGGGCCTCGTCTCCGTACCCGGGAGGCACGTGCTGGACAGACACATCTGCCTCAGCCTCCCGAGGGACAGGCGGCCCCTGCCGATCGCTGGTGATGGTGACAGCGGGGGTGGGGGGGCGCAGTACCCGCGGCGGGTGACGACTCCCTCTGCTCGGAGGGACCTTCCTCCTCCCGGTCCTCCTCCTCTTCCAGGGGGTCGCACCTTCTTTTTAGCACGGAGGGAGCGAGGGAGCCCTCCATGTCTCCATGTCTGCAAAGGCCTCCTCCTCAGCTCCCTCCGGCGGAGCAGGTTTGTCGGGCTCCTCGGGCCCAAGCCCGGCCGCAGGTATTGGCGTTTCTGCCACGGCGGTTGCGGCCACAGGCTCGGGCACGAGGCCCCTCCCGCTCGCATCTGCCCCGACCAACTCCGCGAGGAGCGCGGGTGTCAGGGGCTCTAAGTTTAGGGGCTGGCCATCCATGGGGGGACCCGCCCTGAGGTGTTTCGATTTTCGCCACGCCTTCTTTCCGCCCGGACGCGCTCCCTCCCCCCCATCGGAGGCCCTGATGGCATCGGCCTCCGACCGCGCATCAGTGGCTCCCGACGCGTGGACGGAACCGGGGGGGAGGAGCGGTGGCGGCGCCAGCCTCGGCCACGCCAGATGATCTGGCGGCCTTGGAGGCAGGGCAGTTTTTTCTGATGTGCCCCACCTCCTTGCAGGCGTGGCATCGCACACCGTCCGACGTCCAGAAGACGCGATAGGCGATCCCCTCGTGGAGGACGATGAAAGCCCTGTCGGTGTCCTCCTCCCGCGCCAGCTGGATAAACAGCTGGCGCCGGAAGGAGAAGACGTGGCGAAGGCTGGCTTCCCGGAAGCCGAGCAGGATGGGTGTAATCCCCGACCTCACCTCCCCAAGTTGACGTAAATGGGGAAAGAGGAGCTCACCAGGAACATAGGGCGGGGCGTTGGAAAGGACGATCCTCTGCGCGGTGGCCTCGAGAGGATCCACCGGCAGGAAGGTCCCGCCCACGGTGAGCCCCTTGGCGACAGCCAGGGACACCGCCCGCTCCGACCCCAGGAAGAACACAGCCTTCCCATACATTTTTGAGGCCGCGACGATGGCTGAGGGGCCGACAACCCCAGCCATGGCTTTAACGCAGGCCTCAATGGTCATAGTGGGGTGAGTATAGCTCTTCACCCCAAGCTTTTTTGTTGTAAGTTTAAAGGGTGACGGGGCAGCAGAAGCAGCGGGAGCAGCTGTGGCTGTGGCTGCCACTCCCGCATAAGTCCTAGCTGGCCCTGCCACCGGCGAAGATGCAGTCGCCATTATGGGGTGTTTTTATAAGGGCTACACTCACCCCAAGTCACAGGACTGAAGGTGTTAATGGCCTCAGGTATTTTTTGGTCCTCTATTGAGCAGAGGGAGCTGTTTAAAATGAAGACACACCTCTCCCCCTTATTGGTTGAAATTGGGAGAGGGTCTTTCTCCCCTCTGCTCAATAGGCAATTAATAATTAAAGATGAAATGAGGTGCCTCAGAGAGAAAGGCAGAGAAAGACAAAGAGAGAGAGAGAGGGGGGGTGGGAAGGAGGGAGGCCGCAAAGGCAGGGTCGCCACTCAGGATGGTGGGTGGGTGGGTGTCGGCAGGGGTGCAATCTCCAATGAAAAATTAAAGTCTTTGAAGGTGGTCTTCTAGCAGGGGGGGAAGATGTCTTCACCTGGGAAAGCTGGAGATGCCCCAGGCTCAGTCCCACACCAGGTCTTAACGATGTACAATTGGGCTGATCACCTAGGCAGCTCCAGCTATCCCAGGTCAGGCAATAGGAAGGGGTGCTTAATTAGTGGTGTGTGTGGCCTAGTGTTTTACAAGAGCCACACACACACACACACACCCCTTGATGATCCGGCCCTTTTTTCTTCTTTTCTCCCCCCACCTAAAATACAAAGTCTTTGGGAGAGTGCACCAAATAACACCCACCTGAAAGATGCTGTTGTTCTTCCCTCCTTCCAAACAGTTGGTAGTTGTTGGTTGTTTCTCTCCCCTCTCTCCTGGAATGGAGGCCAATTTGGAGAGGCAGTAATGGGAAAGGCCTCTCCCCTGGTTGGTGTTGTTGCTGGCCTCCCTTCTTCTTCTCCTCCTCTGTCCTCTCTCTCCAGGCACCTCAGTTGCTGTGATGATGGTGGAGGTGGAGGTGGTGGTGGTCTAATGATATCCTCCTCTTCCTGGTCAGGAGACCACCACTTTACACTCTCCACTCTCCTGGTTTGTCTGCTCCTTCTCCTCCTGCTGACTGAGGCAGCTGCACAGGCAGGAAATGCTGGAACAGAGGGTAACTTAAGACTGAAATACAGAAGCCTGCTATGGCTTTATATACAGGGGTGGTCACTGCCGGTACTGCAGTATAGAATCAGTTCTTCTCTTAAAGGTACATACACAACAATTCCTCCCATTTTAGATAAACAGTACATAACATTCATTTAACAACTAAATAATAACTAGTTACAATTACAATTTTCTCTGTACTGTATACATCAACTGAAATAATCATTTATAAGTTCAGTCTTTGAGGAGGCTTCCTGATCCTGACTGGATAGCGCCTTTCTCGAGTATCCTGTTCTTGCGGCGGAGTTGATTCTGGCTCATTGTCATTGGTTGGTTCGTCAGCTTCCAATACCACTGCTTCTGAGGTAGACGCAATCTGTACTTCGGGTTGATTACCAGGTGCACCTGCTAGTGGTATGGGTTTGGCTTGTTCCTGTGACTCTAGAATCTGGTCAGCATGGCGTCTCACGATGCTCTCTCCAACGTCCACTGTGTACATTAGTGGTCCCTGCTGTGTGCATATCGTTCCTGGCTGCCATTTTTCTGTTCGGTAGTCGCGGGCCAAGACTGGTTGCCCTATCTTGAAGCTCCTGGTTGGCTTCTCATTTATGTGCTGGAATTGCTTATCCTCAACATCTCGTCTTATGTTTGGTTTGAGCAAATCCAGGCGACATCTTAGCCTTTGGTTGAAGAACATTATGGCTGGAGCTTGGTTGGTGACTGCATGTGTCGCATTCCGGTAAGCAAACAAGAAATTATCCACCTTGTGTTGTAGTGGTATGTCGTCATTATACATTGCCTTTACAGCTTTTTTTAAGGTCTGAACAAACCTCTCAACCAATCCATTTGTGGCTGGATGATATGGGGCAGATGTGTAATGTTTCACCCCATTATTCCTCAGAAAACTCCGGAAATCCTCGGACACAAACTGTGGCCCATTGTTGGAGCAAATCTGTTCTGGCAAGCCATTCCTGGCGAAGATGGTCCATAGGACTGCAATAGTTTTCTCCGTGGTGGTGGAGGACATTTTGATGACCTCTGGCCATTTCGAATGGGCGTCCACAGCGATTAGGAACATTGAGTCCATAAATGGACCAGCAAAATCAATGTGTTCCCGTTGCCATGGAGATGAGGGCCACTCCCATGGATGTAGCGGGGCCTGTGGTGGAGCGTTTTGGACCTTCTGGCATCCTGTGCATCTCTTGGTCATATCCTCGATTTCTTTATCGATTCCCGGCCACCACACAAATGCCCTGGCTAGGCTCTTCATTTTTACCCCTCCCAGATGACCCTCATGAAGCTCATTGAGCACTCTATCTCTCAACTTGGGTGGAATTACCACTCGGGCTCCACACATCAAGGTCCCCCGGCACACTGACAGCTGTTCTCTCCTTGGCGAGAATGCTGGCAACAGTGAGTCGCCATGTGCTGGCCATCCCTTCACCGTCAAATCATAGACCCGAGAGAGTGTCGGGTCATTTCGGGTTTCCTTCTCTATACTTGAGTTTGTAACAGGTAGACATTCGACTATGGTCGCATGGAATATCTCAACAGGGTCCACTGCAGGTGCTTCTTCTACCGTAGGCAACGGTAGGCGCGACAGCCCATCAGCGTTTCCATGCTGTTTCGGACCCTTGTACTCTATGTTGTACTGATGTGCCCCTAGAAAAAGTGACCATCTTTGCAGCCATTGCGCCGTCATCACCGGAACGCCCTTCTTTGGGTTAAAAATGGAGACCAGGGGCTGATGATCAGTAAGTAGGGTGAATTTCTGCCCGTGCAGATAGTGATTGAACTTCTTCACCCCCCACACCAGGCTGAGGGCCTCCCTGTCAATCTGGGCGTAGTTACACTCGGCTGAGGTTAACGAGCGCGACGCAAAAGCTATTGGCCTCTCTGAACCGTCAAGGAATTTATTGACAGCACCGCTCCGATGCCGTAGGGAGACGCATCACATGCTAACCGAATCGGTAGTGTTGGATTGTAGTGGGCGAATACTTCTTTTGAAGTGATTAGGCATTTACATTTCTGAAAGGCACGCTTACACTCATCACTCCATTTCCATGTTACTCCAGTTTGCAGCAGGGCGTTCAGTGGGTGCAGAATTGTAGATAAATTCGGCAAGAACTTATGGTAGTAGTTCACCAACCCGAGGAACGACCTCAGTTGCGACACATTTTCCGGTGCTGGAGCCTTGACTACAACCTGAATCTTGTCCGGCGACTTATGCAACCCTTCCTCATCAATGATGTGGCCACAATTCGAGATTTGTCTCCTGAAGAATTCGCATTTGGGGCGGTTGACTCGTAGCCCATATTCCTGTAATCTTGTGAGCACCTGCTCCAGGTTGGCAAGGTGTTCATTGTCATTTTCGCCCGTAACCAGGATGTCGTCCAAATAACACTGGGTCCCCGGGATCCCTTGCAAGACTTGTTCCATCGCCCTCTGCCAAATAGCCGGGGCTGATGCTACCCCGAATACCAGTCGATTGTACTCGTAAAGGCCTTTGTGAGTGTTTATCGTGAGGTATTTCCTAGATGCTTCTTCCACCTCCATTTGTAGATACGCTTGGGCCAGATCAATCTTTGTAAAGCGTTTCCCTCCAGATAGTGAGTCGAAAATATCTTCTATCCGTGGAAGTGGATATTGTACTGTGTGCAGGACTGGGTTCACAGTTACCTTGAAGTCCCCACAGATGCGAACCTTCTTCGGTTCCCCAGGCGTGCTGCTCAATGATTTCTTCATTACAGGAACGATGGGTTTGGTCCACTCGCTCCAGTCCACCTTGGACAGCACACCCGAATGCTCCAAACTCTCCAGCTCTGCTTCAACGGCTGGGCAGATCGCGTAAGGTATCGGTCTGGCCTTAAAAAATTTTGGGTTTGCTTTATCTTCGATTTTTATCATTGCCGTTACTCCTTTTAGAGTCCCAAGTCCTTGTTGGAACACCTCTTTCGTGTCAGTTAGAATTTTTGACAGTCGTCCAGGTGTGACGTCATCATCCTTTTTATCAGTCACAGTTAGCGCCTGAATGGAATGCCAATCCAATTGTATTTTTTGGATCCATTCACATCCCAATAATGGTGGTCCTCCATCTGGTATATATATAGATACAGTTTCTGTGTTTCCTTGCCGTTGTATTCAACTGGCACCCTTATTTTTCCTCTGGGGTAGACTTTTTGCCCCATGTATGTCTTCAATACAATGGACGTGTCCTTCAAGGGTATGTGTGAGAACAGCCGCTCATAGTCTCGTCGATTCATGAGTTAGGGCTGATCCTGTGTCCAATTCCATCTTTACTGGGGTGATATACCTATCAATTCGTCCAATAAAAAGCGACGAGTTAGGAACGTAACTAAAGGTTTTTATTGACTAAATAACAGAGCCCACCCTCGTGGGTGATCGGGTCCAACAAGGAGGAATACCAGCCAGTCGACTACCTTTATA
Source organism: Somniosus microcephalus (assembly GCF_052327205.1). NCBI lineage: Eukaryota > Metazoa > Chordata > Chondrichthyes > Squaliformes > Somniosidae > Somniosus > Somniosus microcephalus. The sequence continues at coordinate 90,353,938 of NC_140993.1, read as the reverse complement.
CCTGGGCAGGTAGGTGGAGCCATGGGCGGAGTCGGAGGTGGTCAGCCCAGGTATAACAGCGCGACAAGAGGCGACCTCGTATCGTGATACAACAGTGATAACGGTGATAACAATACAACAGTGATAACTATAGTGTAACGATAAAAGTGGTTTACCACATTCACCCCTTGTTTAGATTTGAGTCCGGCGGGGTGAAGTGTACTACCAGTTCTGGTATGTCAGTCTGTCCGGAGGCCTCGTAAGCCTCTCCGATCGTCGCAGCGGCGGTGCTGCATTATCCGGTGTTAGTGCTGGTGTCTGCATGGTCGGCGAAGGCTCGTGGGGTTCCGGCATGCCGTCTACCTGGGCTGGAATTGGGGGGGGGGGTGGGGGGGGGTAAAGGTGGTGTCTCCGGAGTGCCCGAGGGTGCGAGGTCTCGTAAGGAGACAGTGTCCTCCCGCCCGTCTGGGTAAGCCACGTAGGCGTACTGGGGGTTGGCGTGCAGGAGGTTCACCCTCTCGACCAGGGGGTCTGTTTTATGGGCCCTCACGTGCTTTCGCAGCAAGACGGGCCCCGGAGAGGTCAGCCAGGTTGGTAGAGTGGTTCCCGTAGTCGACTTCCTGGGGAAAACAAACATTCGTTCATGGGGGGTGGCGTTAACGGCAGTGCAAAGTAGTGACCGGATGGAGTGCAGCGCTGTCGGGAGGACTTCCTGCCAGCGGGAGGTTGGGAGGCCCTTAGACTTTAAGGCTAAGAGGACGGCCTTCCATACCGTCGCGTTCTCTCTTTCCACCTGGCCGTTCCCTCGGGGGTTGTAGCTGGTGGTCCTACTTGCTGCAATACCTCTCGCTAGTAGGAACTGACGGAGTTCCTCGCTCATGAAAGAGGAGCCCCGGTCACTATGTATATAGTTTGGGAACCCGAACAAGGCGAAGAGGTCGTTCAGGCATTTAATGACCGTGGTACTGGTCATGTCTGGGCAGGGGAAGGCAAAGGGGAAACGGGAGTACTCATCAACAATGTTGAGGAAGTACACATTACGGTCAGAGGACGGGAGGGGCCCCTTAAAGTCGATGCTCAGGCGCTCGAAGGGGCGGGTGGCCTTGATCAGGCTTGCTCTGTCCGGCCTAAAGAAGTGCGGTTTGCACTCGGCGCAGGTCTGGCAGTTCCTGGTTATGGTCCTGACCTCCTCGATGGAGTAGGGCAGGTTGCGGGCCTTAATGAAGTGGTAAAGTCTGGTGACCCCGGGGTGGCAGAGGTCGTTGTGGAGGGTCTGAAGTCTATCACTTTGCGCGCTGGCGCATGTAATTCGTGACAGAGCATCGGGGGGTTCGTTCAGCTTACCTGGCCGGTACAAGATATCATAATCGTAGGTGGAGAGCTCGATTCTCCACCTCAAGATCTTGTCATTCTTGATTTTGCCCCTCAGCTTGTTATTAAACATAAAAGCGACCGAACGTTGGTCGGTAAGGAGGGTAAATCGTTTGCCTGCCAGGTAGTGCCTCCAGCGTCGTACCGCCTCCACAATCGCCTGGGCCTCCTTCTCGACCGACGAGTGTCGGATCTCAGGGCCCTGTAGGGTCCTTGAGAAGAAGGCCAATGGTCTCCCCTCCTGGTTAAGGGTGGCGGCTAGGGCGAAGTCGGATGCATCGCTCTCGACTTGGAAGGGGATGGACTCATCCACTGCGTGCATAGTGGCCTTGGCAATGTCTCCCTTAATGAGGGAGAAGGCTGCGCACGCTTCCTCCGTAAGGGGGAAGGATGTGGACTTCATGAGGGGTCTGGCTTTGTCCGCATAATTGGGCACCCATTGGGCATAGTAGGCGAAGAGCCCCAGGGTTCTCTTAAGTGCCTTAGGGCAGTGGGGGAGGGGTAGCTCCATGAGGGGGCGCATTCTTTCGGGGTCGGGGCCGATGAGTCCGTTCTCTACTACACAGCCAAGGATGGCAAGGCGCGAGGTGTTAAACACACATTTCTCCTTATTGTAGGTGAGGTTCAGCCGTTGGGCTGTACGGAGGAATTTCTCCAGATTCACGTCGTGGTCCTGCCGGTCGCGGCCGCAGATGGTGACGTTATCTAGGTAGGGGAATGTGGCCTGCAGTCCGTTCTGGTCAATCATCCGGTCCATCTCCCTTTGGAAGACCGAGACCCCGTTGGTGACACCGAAGGGGACCCTAAGGAAGTGGTATAGGCGCCCATTCGCCTCGAAGGCGGTGTACTGGCGGTCCTCGGGGTGGATAGGGAGTTGGTGGTAGGCCGACTTAAGGTCGATGGTCGAGAATACGCGGTATTGTGCAATCTGATTGACCATGTCAGATATGCGGGGAAGGGGGTATGCGTCCAGCTGGGTGTATCTGTTTATGGTCTGGCTGTAGTCGATGACCAGGCGATTTTTATCGCCGGTCTTAACGACCACGACCTGGGCACGCCAGGGGCTGTTGCTCCCCTCGATGATGCCCTCCTTCAGGAGACGCTGCACCTCAGAGCTAATGAAAGCTCTGTCCCCAGCGCTGTACCGCCTGCTCTTGGTAGCGACGGGTTTGCAGTCGGGGGTGAGGTTAGCGAACAGGGAAGGTGGCGGCACCTTGAGGGTGGATAGGCTGCAGGTGTTACGCGGTGGGCGGTTTAACCTTCGCTGGTTGTCGACTGTGAGTGGGGGGAGGGGTCCACCGTATGCTAGGGTTACACTTTGGAGGTGGGATTGGAAGTCCAGCCCTAGTAGGACGGCAGCGCAGAGCTGGGGGAGGACGAGGAGTTTAAAGTTTTTATACTCTGTACCCTTAACCGACAAGGTCACAGCACAGTAGCCGCTAATGTCCGTGGCGTGGGACCTCGATGCCATCGAGATTCGGTTGCGCGTTGGCAGGACAGGGAGGGAGTAGTGGCTCACCGTGTCTGGGTGGATGAAGCTCTCCGTGCTTCCGCTGTCGAACAGGCAGGTCGTGGCGTGGCCGTTTACTTTGATGTCCATCATCGACTTGGACAGGTGGTGTGGGCGGGCTTGATCCAGAGTGACGGAGGCTAGCGTGTAGGTAAGCGAGTCGTTGTCGTCTGCGGGCGAGGCGGTCGTCGGGTCCGGGGGCCCGGTGGCAGTCGGGCGTGGTGGGTAAAATGGCGTCTCCCACGAGGTAGGACAAAATGGCGGAGAAGATGGCTGCCCCCATAACTCACATGAGGCACTATTGGGGTCGGTTGCCTTGATCAAAGATGGCCACCCCCATGACTCACGTGTGGGGATACTGGCCTCAGTTGCCGTGAAAGAAGATGGCCGCCCCCACAGTTCGCATGAGGCACTGCTGGCCTCTGAAGATCCGCTCCTGCAGGCCTTAGAGAAGTGGCCTTTCTTCCTGCAGGTTGTGCAGGTAGAGTTCCTGGCTGGGCAGCGCGACCTCGGGTGCTTCTCCTGGCCGCAAAAGAAGCAGCCGGCGGCCCGATCGCGGGTGCCCGATGTCGGAGCCGGTACCGGGGGTGGCGGGCCCGGTCGGGTCCGGGACGCCGACGCTGAGGTAGGTCCCGGGGGCGGCGCTGCGAAGGGTATTGCGGTAGGGGTCGGGCCCGAGTCCCAGGGTCGCGAGCAGTACCTGGAAAACGCCTCCTGGTCCTGATGGGCCACCTCCAGGGAGAGAGCGAGGGCTTCAGCTTTGTCCAGGTCGAGGTCTTTAGCTTCAAGCAGTCTTTGCCGTGAGTAGTCGGACCGTAGGCCTTTCACAAAGGCATCGCGGATATTATCTTCCGTATTTTCAACAGCCGTCACCGCTTTAAAGTCACAGTTCCTTCCGAATGCTCTTAGCGCCCGTAAAAATTCAGCTACAGACTCTCCTGGCTGTTGCGGGCGGGATCTTAGGAGGTGCCTGGTGTACATGTAATTTACCGGGCTGCGGTACTGCTGTTTCAGTAGGTTGATAGCGGCCTCGTACGTAGTCGTGTCCTGGATGAGTGCGTATACTCTCGGGCTCGCTTGGGCGTTCAGAAGTCTTAGTTTGGATCTCTGCGGGGTGCCGGATTCTTCCAGGTAGGATTCGAAGCAGTCCAGCCAGTGTTTGAAGTTGAGGGCTGCGTTTGCTGCCTGTGGGTTTAGATCCAGGTACGGTGGTTTGAGGGCTTGCAGCCAAGCCGGCTGGTGTGGCTGTGCTTCTGGGAGGGCTTCTGGCTGGCCAGTAGTAGACATCTTTAAAATTTAGTCAATAAAATTGATATACCTATCAATTCGTCCAATAAAAAGCGACGAGTTAGGAACGTAACTAAAGGTTTTTATTGACTAAATAACAGAGCCCACCCTCGTGGGTGATCGGGTCCAACAAGGAGGAATACCAGCCAGTCGACTACCTTTATACCTGGGCAGGTAGGTGGAGCCATGGGCGGAGTCGGAGGTGGTCAGCCCAGGTATAACAGCGCGACAAGAGGCGACCTCGTATCGTGATACAACAGTGATAACGGTGATAACAATACAACAGTGATAACTATAGTGTAACGATAAAAGTGGTTTACCACATGGGGACCCTGCTATCATGAGGGTGACCCAAATGGTTCGGTGATCCTCCTTTGCGATCACGTTGTGTAACTTTAGACAACTTAGTCTCCTGCTCCCGGAGTCCTTATCACTCTCCTGATCTTCCGAACTACTGTCTGTCAATTTCTTTACTTTCTTGTACTTTTCCTTAGTAGTTCTTGTAGTGTGGGTTTTCTTTCCCGACCTGCATACTCTTGCTATATGTCCCATTTTCCCACATTGCCTGCATACTTTGTCCTTAAACCAGCAGTCCTTCTGATCATGGGTTGTTCTGCCGCAGCGATAGCACTTTTCTGCTCCATACGCCATTTCATTAGCGCTGTATTCCTGTGGTTTCTGTTGTATTTCTGCAGCTCCCCGTGCTGCTGCTTCGTAGGATACTGCCACGCTGAAAGCCTGTTCTAGCATCAGGTCCTTTTCTGAAAGTAGTCGTTTCTGGGTTCCTTCACTCTGGAGCCCACAGACAAACTTATCCCATAAGGTGTCTGCCAGTTCTGCTCCGAACTGGCAGTGCTTCGATAACTTGCGTAGTTCCGTAGGATAGTCAGCATTGCTCCCATCTTTGTGCTGGTTTCTTTTATGGAACTTGAATCTTTCTGCTATCAGCAGTGGTGTAGGGTTTAGGTGTTCCTGTAAGATATTAACAATCTCCTCAAAACTTTTCTCCATTGGTTTAGCTGGGGTAATTAAATTCCGCAATAGGCCGTACGTTCTTGCGCCCATCAAATTTAATAATACCGACGCCTTCTTTCCATCGGCCACCTCATTTGCCTTGCAGTACATTTCAATTCTTTCCACACACGTGGTCCAGTCTTCTACCTCGTTGTCGAAAGCAGTGATACTGCCACTTTTCGGCTTCTTGGGTGATTTAAAATGGCATCTCCCGCGCTTTTTCTTCTTCACCAATGGATTAAAATGGCGCCTCCCGCACTTTTCCTTCTTTCCCAATGGAATAAAATGGCGCCTCCCGCGCTTTTCCTTCTTCCCCTTGCTGCCACGCTGCTCCTAGCGTTCTGCAGGGTAATGGCGGCGACCCGCGGCTTCGGCGCGTCTCACTTTTCCTTCCCCTTGTTTTATTTTCACTACGCTGCCCGGTTCTTGAGCACCGACCACGCCCTGTGCGCTCCACCCTCTCTCTCTCTCTTTTCCTCCCGACGACGCTGCACGGCCCCTTTGCAGAGTCGCTCGATCGAGCTCGAGCCCGCCGCAGTCCGGAAGGGTCAGCGCACTACCTGCTACCAGCACGATTTGCTGGAACACCTTGACTGGGGAGCCAAGCCCAGCTCTCCACAGCCTCTCCTGCAACTGTCCGAACTCCGATGGATCCTTGGGCGGTTGCACACGGTCGACACCCGTTGTTCTGACTTCGACCTCCAAGAAGCTTCTTCTCAGGGAAAGATCCCCGTGAGGTGATGCAGTACTGCAGGTGAGTTCGAACCTGTTCGTCGCCAATGTAGTGTCCGAGTATAAATAATACACGGACTGCAGGAGAACAATAATAACAGATATTTAAGCCTGCTATGGCTTTATATACAGGGGTGGTCACTGCCGGTACTGCAGTATAGAATCAGTTCTTCTCTTAAAGGTACATACACAACAGATTACATTACCAAAACCATCAGATAAAGGAGGTGGGGATTTTAAAATAGTTTTAGTGTCATTCCCATGGCCCTGTAGACCCACTTATGCTGTGGCAAGCAGCTTCAGGGAATTTCCTCCATCCCATCCAAGGCAAGCACATTTTCCCACCAATAATATGTAAATTCCCCATACCCAGGATATTGGCCGCAGTGAAGGACACATCCATGGGGTAGTTCTATCCTGCTCCAAATCTGGCTCAAAGGCCTCCCCGGAAATTCTGCACCAATATGTTCAAATGTCGTTGTTTTAATACCGTATAATCTTCAAAAAACATTTCATGAACTATTTTGGGGTAGCATAGCTTTGTCATTATTTCTGATAAAATGCATTTATTTATTCATTTATTATATTTAATAATCAATTTTCTCCTTAAACAGCCACAACATTACCTGATTTCTCCAAATACAGATCCAGCCTTCAAGGTAACCAGAACCTTTTTACCATCAGGTCCACCAAGCACTTGGACCTCTCCTGACTTGATGATGTACATTTCCTTGCCTATATCTCCCTGAAATACATAACATGGGGTTAAGAGTCATTTAATATTGTCACAAATATAGTGTCTCATGCTCTCTTATGTTGGAGTCCTGAAATTATAGTTGGCTCAGCCTTGGCTCTATGCGGGATGGTTAGATGGGCAGAACAGTGGCAAATGGAATTTAACCCTGAAAAGTGTGAGGTGATGCATTTTGGGAGGACAAACAAGGCAAGGGAATACACAATGAATGGTAGGATCCTAGGAAGGACAGAGGATCAGAGGGACCTTGGTGTGCATGTACATAGATCCCTGAAGGCAGCAGGACAGGTAGATAAGGTGGTTAAAAATGCATATGGGATACTTGCCTTCATTAGCCGAGGCATAGAATATAAGAGCAGGGAGGTTATGATGAAGCTGTACAAAATGTTAGTTAGGCTACAGCTGGAATACTGTGTGCAGTTTTGGTCGCCACACTATAGGAGGGATGTGATTGCATTGGAGAGGGTGCAGAGGAGATTCACCAGGATGTTACCTGGGCTGGAGCGCTTCAGCTATGAAGAGAGACTGGACAGGCGGTGTAAAGTCTGTGGGTTGTACAGTTAATAACGACACAGACTTCAGGAATAACAAACAAACAGGTCTTTACTATTCGAAGGTCAGGGCGAATCTGCCCCAGCAATCCTGCCACAACACTTATATACTGGTGTGGTCACTGTCGGTATTACAGTATACAGAAGCCAAACAAGTAGTGCCACACCTAAAGTAGTTCTCTTAAAGGTGAACGGTTACATACAATAGTTTCCTTAAAGGTAGACGGGTACATACACTACAATCCTCCCTTTTTAGCTTTCAACATACTGAGTCCATAGCGAACATACATTATAACATATATACAGCTTATGTAAGACAGTTCATAGATTCAGTCTTTCTGGAGGTTTCCGGATTCTGTCCGGATAACGCCGCAGTGGTGTCGTCATTCCAGGCGGGCTAGTAGGTGCTTCTGGCAAAGTCGATTCGGCTTGAAAGACAGTGTCAGGTTCAGCTGATTCCAGTATTACCAGATCGGAAGTAGGTGTTCTGGGTATCTCAGACTCAACATTACCCGGGTAAGGTGGTGAAGTCGGTTGCCCATTTGTGGCGGACCCTATGATTTGGTCAACATGGCGCCTTATTATATTGTCCCCAATGTCCACGGTGTACATCAACGGCCCTAGCCTTTTTCCAATAGTTCCAGGCTGCCATTTCTCGGTACGGTAGTCCCGGGCCAAAACTCGTTGACCGATCTGGAAAGATCTAGTGGCCCTTTCATTCATGCCCTGGAATTGCCGGTTCTCTACGTCCCTTCTGACGTTTGGTTTGAGCAAATCCAGCCGGCATCTTAGGCGTCTATTACAAAACATCATTGCGGGAGTTTGATTTGTGACCGCATGTGTTGCATTCCGGTATGCCAACAAAAAGCTATCCACCTTATGTTGTAGACTTATGTCTTCATTACTCATGGCTGTTACGGCCTTCTTGAAGGTCTGGACAAACCTTTCAGCCAATCCATTGGAGGCGGGATGGTATGGGGCTGACGTGTAATGCTTAACCCCATTGCTCTTTAAGAATTTCTTGAATTCTTCGGACACAAATTGCGGTCCATTATCAGAACAGATCTGTTCCGGCAGGCCATTCCGAGCAAACATAGTCCTTAACACTGTGATGGTTTTTTCCGTCGTGGTGGTGGTCATCTTAATTACTTCCGGCCACTTGGAGTGGGCATCCACCGCTATTAGGAACATCGAGTCCATAAATGGACCAGCAAAGTCGATGTGTACTCTTTGCCAAGGAGATGAGGGCCACTCCCATGGATGCAGAGGAGCCTGTGGTGGCGCGTTCTGAACCCTCTGACATCCTAGGCAGTTCTTCGTGATCTCCTCTATGTCTCCATCAATGCCTGGCCACCACACAAACGCTCTTGCTAGATTCTTCATCTTTACTCCACCCAGCTGTCCTTCGTGCAGCTCCTTTAGCACTTTCTTTTGGAGTTTGGGTGGAATCACCACTCTAGATCCACACATCAGGGTTCCTTGACACACTGACAGTTGTTCTTTCCTCTGTGAAAATGCTTGCAGTGTTGGTTCGCTCTGTGCTGGCCATCCCTCCACCGTTACATCATAGACTCGTGAAAGAGTCGGGTCATTCCTTGTCTCATTCTCAATCATTGAGTTTGTTATCGGTAGACACTCCACTATGGATGAGTGGAACAACTCTACTGGGTCCACTGTACTCGCTTCTTCCACCATCGGCAATGGCAAGCGTGATAACCCATCAGCATTTCCATGCTGTTTGGACCTTTTGTACTCAATTTCATATTGGTGTGCCCCAAGTAACACGGACCACCTTTGTAACCTTTGTGCCGTCATGGTGGACACGGCCTTGTTTGGGTTGAATATGGACACCAACGGCTGGTGGTCTGTCAGCAATGTGAACTTTTTACATTGTAGGTAATGGTTGAATTTCTTCACACCCCACACAAGACTGAGGGCCTCCCTATCTATTTGAGCGTAATTTCGCTCCGCGGGTGTCAATGATCGTGACGCGAATGCCACTGGCCTTTCCGAGCCATTTGGTAGCCTGTGCGAAAGTACTGCCCCAATTCCGTACGGGGAAGCATCACAAGCTAGACGAAGGGGTAATGCTGGGTTGAAATGAGCCAACACTTCTTCAGAGGTAATCAACTCCTTGCTTCGGCGAAAAGCCCTTTTGCATTCTTCACTCCACTTCCATGGTGTTTCTTTCCGCAACAGATCATTCAGCGGATGCAGCACCGTGGATAAATTTGGCAGAAACTTGTGATAGTAATTAATCAACCCCAAGAATGATCTTAACTGTGAAACGTTTCCTGGGGCGGGGGCCTTCACGACCGCTTCTATCTTTTCAGGTGACTTATGCAGTCCCTCTCGGTCAATGACATGACCGCAGTATGAGATCCGTTTTTGGAAGAACTCACACTTCTTGCGATTAACCCGAAGGCCATACTCCTTCAACCTGGTGAGTACCAGTTTCAAATTCATGAGGTGTTCTTCCTCATCTTTTCCCGTGATTAAAATGTCATCTAAGTAGCACTGCGTGCTTGGAATTCCTTGTAACACCTGTTCCATGGCCCTCTGCCAAATTGCTGGCGCCGAAGCTACCCCAAAGACCAGTCTATTATAGCGATACAAGCCTCTGTGAGTGTTGATGGTGAGGTACTGGCGTGACTCTTCCTCGACCTCCATCTGTAAATATGCCTGAGCCAGGTCTATTTTCATGAAGTGCTTCCCTCCAGCCAACGAAGCAAAGATATCTTCAATCCGCGGAAGCGGGTATTGTACCGTGTGAAGCACCGGATTCACAGTGATCTTGAAATCTCCGCAGATACGGACCTTCCCCGGTCCCCCTGGCTTATTACTTGGTGAGGACTTCATGACGGGAACAATGGGCGTGGCCCACTCACTCCAGTCCACTTTTGACAGAACCCCTGATCGTTCAAGTTCTTCCAGTTCTGCCTCCACCGCTGGTCGTATTGCGTAAGGTACCGATCTGGCCTTAAAAAACTTTGGGCTTGCATGTTCTGCAATCTTAACCTTTGCTTTAATTCCTCGCAGTGTTCCCAGTCCTTGCTGGAATACCTCTTTAGCTTCGTCCAATATTCTGGACAACCGTTCCGGTTTGACATCCTCTTTTTCCGAATCCACCGTCATGGTGTTTAGTGAATGCCAGTCCATCTTTATTTTTCGGATCCACTCCCGTCCCAGAAGTGGTGGACCTCCCTCAGGCAACACATACAGGTCCAACCGGTGGTGATCTTTATCCTTGTATCTCACCTTGACTTCTATCTTTCCGATGGGGAATACTTTGTGCCCCGTGTATGTCTGTAGTACTAGTTCCGTATCCCGTAGTGGAATATGCTTGAAAAACTTTTTATAGTCATGCTTATTCATGACCGTCAACGCCGATCCGGTATCCACTTCCATTTTTACTTGGACCTTTGCAATCTGTAGCGTTATCCAGATAGTTTGTCGGTCAGCTTCATTACTCACATTGTGAATTCTCAGACTGTCCAGTCCTTTGCATTTGGAGTGTGACTCCGACTTCTGTTCCCTCAGACTCTTTCTAGTCACCTCTTGCACTTTTCCGTACCATTTTTGTGGTGACTCCTTATTGTTGTACGTTGTTCCTGACCGGCATACCTTAGCTATGTGCCCGATCTTGCCACATTTCCTGCATTCTTGGTTTTTAACCCAGCATTGATTCTGGTCGTGTGTTGTCTTCCCACAACGATAGCATTTTGTTGTCCTCGAGGTAATTTGGTCCACCCCGAGTGCCGCCGCCTTTAGCTGCATTTCCGCCATTCCTTTCGCTGCGGCTTCGTGCGATGCAGCTATAAGGACAGCCCTGTCTAGTGTGAGGTTGTTCTCTTCCAGTAGTCGCTTTTGCGTCCCTTCTTTGGACAATCCACATACGAACTTGTCTCGCAGTGCCTCTGTCAGATTCCCTCCGAACTGGCAGTGTTCCGCTAGCCTACGCAGTTCGACCAAGTATTCCGTGTTGCTTTCGTCTTTCTTCTGCGTTCTTGCATAGAATTTGGATCGTTCAGCCAGTATCAACGGTGTGGGGTTCAAGTGATCCTTCAGCACTGCTACAATATCATCGAAAGTCTGATCCGCCGGCTTAGCTGGTGAGAGAAGATGCTTCAACAACCCGAATTTTTTCGCACCCATCATGTTAAGTAAGGTTAAAGCTTTTTCATCCTTAGCTATTTTGTTAGCCTTACAATGTATCTCAATACGTTCCACGTACATGGCCCAGTCTTCTATCTCAGAATTAAAATCGTTGATGTCCCCCCGCTTAGGCATCTTCCTTTCCTTGGGTACAACACAATTTTTATTTATTTATTTATTTATTTATTTCCTAAGATGGCGGCTTTTCCCGCGAAAGTGGCGGTTTCCCGCTCTTTCCTTCTCTCCCCGCCCACTTCAATGGCGGTTTCCCGCTTCTGTCGTCTTCGCCGCCTAATGGCGGCTTCCCGCGTTTCTTCCCTGGTGGAAGGGGTACGCTTTCCCCACAATGGACAGGTTCAGCCGCTGGGCTGGCTCTCGCACAGCTCCCCTTACTCGGCTCTGTCTTTCTCTCTCCCGCACGTTCGGTTCTACCGGCGCTGGGTACCCCGTTGGTGGAGGACAGTTCAGCCGCTGGACTGGCTCTCGCGCAGTCTCTCTCCCCTCGCTCGGCTCTGTCTCTCTCTCTCCCGCACACTCGGCTCTACCGGCGCTGGGTACCCCGTTGGTGGAGGACAGTTCAGCCGCTGGACTGGCTCTCGCGCAGCCTCCTTTGGTCGGCTCTGCCTCTCCCACACGCTCTGTTCCCGTTCGCCTCCCAGCCCTCACGCAGTCCGATGCTTCCCTCCCCGGCTGCGGCTGAGTTTCTCTCTTCCCGCGCCAGCTCCCGGTCTCAGTGCTTCGTGGCTTCGGTCGCTGCCCGGCTTTTTCCCGCTGATCGCGGTCCGGCTGTCTCACGACGCCGTTGGACCCGACTTTCTGACCAGCTCCGCTCCCCCTCGACCGTGGTCGAGTGCACAGCCCTTATCCTCCGGATATTCTTTACACTTTCCCCTACTCACAGTCTCCGAGGCCGCCTTGTTTCCTGCTGATCGGCTCACTCCGCACCGTGGTAGAAGGGTAGTCAGTGCCTGTTGCTGATGGAAGCTTTTGTTGCTAAAGTCTTCCTCCTTTCTATTGCTGCAGCCTCGTGTTTTCTTCCAGCAGAACGACGAGGGCGGTTGCCTCTCTTTGACGCTCTTTAGTTGCTTTGGTAGTCTTGCCGCAGGGTACGATCGGACTCGTCGCCACTGTAAAGTCTGTGGGTTGTACAGTTAATAACGACACAGACTTCAGGAATAACAAACAAACAGGTCTTTACTATTCGAAGGTCAGGGCGAATCTGCCCCAGCAATCCTGCCACAACACTTATATACTGGTGTGGTCACTGTCGGTATTACAGTATACAGAAGCCAAACAAGTAGTGCCACACCTAAAGTAGTTCTCTTAAAGGTGAACGGTTACATACAATAGTTTCCTTAAAGGTAGACGGGTACATACACTACAGGCGGGGGTTGTTTTCCTTAGAGCAGAGAAGGCTGAGGGGGGACCTGATTGAGGTGTACAAAATTATGAGGGGCATAGATAGGGTAGATAGAAAGGAACTTTTCCCCTTAGTAGAGGGGTCAATAACCAGGGGGCATAGTTTCAAGGTAAGGGGCAGGAGGTTTAGAGGGGATTTGAGGAAAAATATTTTCACCCAGAGGGTGGTTGGAATCTGGAACTCACTGCCTAAAAGGGTGGTAGAGGCAGGAACCCTCACAACATTCAAGAAGCATTTAGATGAGCACTTGAAATGCCATAGCGTACAAGGCTATGGATCAAGTGCTGGAAAATGGGATTAGAATAGACAGGGCTTGATGGCCGGTGCGGACACGATGGGCCGAAGGGCCTCTGTGTGCTGTATAACTCTGTGACTCTATGTTCTCTGAGTCAGAAGTTTGTGGGTTCAAACCCTATTTCAGGTCCTGAGCACATAATCCAGGCTGATACTTCACTGTAGTATACAGAGAATGCTGCATTACCAGAGGTGCTGTGGCCCCATCTGCTTGTTCAGGTGGGTGTAAAAAATCCCAAGGCACTTATTTGAATAAGAGCTGGGTATTCCATTGGTCTCCAGGCCAACATTCACCCCTCATCCGATACCACCATAAAAACAGACTAACTGGTAATTTAACTCATTGCTGTTTGTGGGACTTTGCTGTGCACACATTGGCGGCCCATGGTTGTCTACAAAAAAATGGCTATACTTCAAAAACGAATTAGTTGGCCACGAAGCACTTTCATACATCTTGAAAATGTGAAAGTTAGGAACATAGGAACAGGGGTAGGCCATTTAGCCCCTTGAGCCTGTTCTGCCATTCAATAAGATCATGGCTGATCTGTGAACTAACCCCATATCTCATAATGGCCCGGATTTTCCGGGGCCTATTACCATGTATGTACCCTGCAAGTTCCGGGTTTCTGCATGTGCTGCGCATGCGTGGAAACCCGGAACTTGCGATCGGTCAAGATTCAGCTTGACAGATCCACCACATCCCCGGGAAATGGACATGTATAAGCGGCGAGTTGGGCTATTTTCCCAGCTACTGCCCAGCGAATGCCCGTGCAACTCTTACGCCTGGTACAAGCAGGCATAAGGCCTTTTTTTTACCAGTGTAAGAGTGTAAATAAATATTAAAATTAGTTTAGGTTATTGTTAGCCCCTTTAAAACATTTAAATTTATTTTTCAAAAAATTAAATTTTTGTTTTAAATGTTTAATTTAATTGTATTTTTAATTAATTTTGAACATGTAATGATTTATTTTTATTTAACTGGTGTGTAATTGTGTTTTTTAGGGGATTCCTATTCATGCCTATGGGGATTCCGTACGTAAATGGAATCCCCATAAGCATAATGGGGATCCACCTTTGTGATTGGTTGGGCGATCCCTGGGGTGCTTGTGAACTGCATGCGCCCATGGGATACGCATGCGTAGAGGTCCAGGAGCGCAAGTGTTCGAACCTCCAGGTAGGTTCGTACTTTTCTTGAGGTTCGGAGGCATTCGCCTGCAGGAAGGCTCCGACCGCAAATTCAGGCCAATTAATATCTTAGATTAATAAAAATCTATCAATCTCAGATTTAAAATTAATAATTGATCTAGCATCAATTGCCATTTGCAGAAGAGAGTTCCAAACTTCTATCACCCTTTGCATGTATAAGTGTCTCCTACCTTCACTCCTAAAAGGCCTAGCTCTAATTTTTAGACTATGCCCTCTAGTCCTAGACTCCGAAACACCGTAGAAAGTTTCTCTCTATCTACCCTATCTGTTCCCCTTAATATCTTGAAAACCTTGATCAAATCACGCTTTAACCGTCTAAATACAACCCTAGTTTGTGTAATCTCCCCTTGTAATTTAATCCTTGGAGTCCAGGTATCATTCTGGTAAGCCTACGCTGCACTCCCTCCAAGGCCAACGTATCCTTCCTAAGGTGTGGTGCCCAGAACTGCTCAGAGTACTCCAGGTGTGGTCTGACCAGGGCTTTGTATAGCTGCAGCATAATTTCTACCCCTTGTATTCTAGTCCTCTAGATATAAAGGCCAGCATTCCATTAGCCTTTTTGATTATTTTCTGTACTTGTTCATTACATTTTTGATGATTTAGATACATGGACCCCCAAGCCTCTTTGGACTTCCACTGTTTCTAGCTTTTCACCATTTAGAAAGTACTCTGTTCTATCCATTTTAGGTCCGTCGTGGATGACCTCACATTTGCTGACATTGAAATCCATTTGCCACAGATTTGCCCATTCACTTAAACTATTAATATACCTTTGTAATTTTATGCTTCCATCTACACTGCTTACAATGCTGCCTATCTTTGTGTCTGAAAGTTGATATATAAATGCAAGTTCCTTATTTCTCTATATCCTCCAAGTAACCTGAATAACCAATAAAAAGATTATAAAAACGTAAGAAAAGATGCAGAGGCATAAAATATTTAGTTCACTGTCACAAATTCCAGAGTATTGTCATTGTGTATAGGTAGTTAAATGCACAAATAAAAACAGAAAATGCTGGAAATAAGCAACAGGTCAGGCAGCATCTGTGGAGAGAGATACGGAGTTAATGTTTTCGGTCGATAACCTGTCGTCAGAACTGAAATGTTAACTCTGGTCTGAATTTTGCCGGCATTAAGATTGCGGGTTTGGAGGCGAGTCCACTGTCAAAATCACAAAGATTGACAGTGGGTCGGTATCCCAGAGAGCAGCTATCACGTCAGGTAAGTATGCTGGATTCTCAATGACTGTGGATTGCTGTGAATAGGTGAAAGCTGCAAATGTGGTATAAAACCTATCATTTCACAGCTGTTCACTTCCCAATCTTAGAAGTTGGAGCATTAATGATTTGGAACCTACTTTTGAGCTTTATGCATTTTTGAAGTGTTTGGAGTAATCTCTTTATCCACTATCACCTCCTTGGAACAACCTATCTCAACATTGACAGATTACTTCTGTCATCTCAACCTCACCTGGCATCTATTCCATCAGCATTGGTGCCCTTGAAAAAATCTCATCCTGGTCCTCAGAATCCCAACACAATCAGCCCCAACACCAGCAGTACCAGGCACACCAGCAGCACCAACATCCACACCAACCTTCTCCGCAATCGACTGATGCTACACTGGACACAGGGCATCATTATCCGTGCACATTGCTGCCCAGGATGCCAGCGATGGTCTCACCATGTCCAGATTTGCTTCATGTAACATTGAACACCCTGGCTGCCACATGATGCACCAGATTGGCACCACCCCACACCAGCACCATAAAGCATCCCTACAATGTCCAAGCCATTCCTTTCATACTCATCACCAATGGGGGTGGGGGCGGGGGGTGGGGGGTGGTGGTGGTAGGGTGGGGACGTTATGTCTCACCATTCACTGGAACTCACTAAGACACTTTCAAAGGGGCACACAAATCTCTCCATGAAGGTAAAGTGGTGACAATAAGGATTTCAATGCTTGACAACACATTAACAGAAAGTTTACATGAACATTGGCTAAAGCACCCAAGTGCCTACCCTTGTGTGTTGTTAGTTGGTCTGATTGGACTAGGATGAGGATGAGTGGTGGCTAGTGAGGTGGGAACGTGATAATATAGATAGCAAGGGATGGTTGGAGGTGCAAGGTAAGTTGGTGTGAGTAAGGATGTGCAGGAGTAGGGTAGGGAAGGCAAAGTGATGGGGATGTGATGAGTGGCATAGGAGGATGAGGTTGAGTGCGGCTTTGCAATAACGTTTTGTGATCTTCTGTGATCATTGAAAGGTTTGCGCCACTGCAGCCTGGTCCTCCTGACAACATCCCTGCTTGTGTCCTCCTGTGCAATGTGCAACCAGGCTGCGTTGGTGTCTTGGGGAGGTGTCTACCGCCCATTGGAAGGGAAGAGGACCTCCTTGCTTGCTGTGACTCCCTCCATAAGCATATGGAGGGAGTCATGGGAGAGCCTGGGTACAGCCGTGCACCTTTGTGCAGTGCTTGTCAGTGTTTGCAGCACCTCATTGCTGTCGAACACTGACAGCATAACTGTCCAAATGAATGTGGACATGGTCTCTTTAAGGAAACCGGCTGATGACATCAGACCCGCTTCATTTTAATTGGCCGGGAACCTCGCAGGGCGGGCTTAACAAGTCCAATCAGGGGAAAGTCATTTGGAGGAGGCGGGATGAAGACGGGTGCGGAGTTTGAGGCCGCTGTCTACTCTGGCCTCGCCACGGCTGGTGAAATCACAGCCTCTGTTTCTCTCGCCACAGATGCTGCCTGACCTGCTGAGTATTTCCAGCATTTTCTGTTTTTATTTCAGATTTCCAGCATCCGCAGTATTTTGCTTTGGTATTAGTTAAACGCACAACTAGCTTTGTGTATGAGTACAGTGTCAGCTGTGGCTGGTAGCACCCTCGCCTCTGAGTCAGAAGGTTTTGGGTTCAAGTCCCACCCCAGAGACGTGAGCACAAATATCAAGGCCTATACTGAGGGAGTGCTGTACTGTTGGAGGTGCCGTCTTTCAGATGAGACATTAAACTGAGGTCCCGTCTGCTCTTTCAGGTGGACATAAAAGATCCCATTGCACTATTTTGAAGTATCCCTGACGTCCTGGCCAATATTTATCCCTCAATAAAAATCATAAAAAACAGATTACCTGGTCATTATCATATTGCTGTTTGTGGGACTTTGCTGTGCACAAATTGGCTGCTGCTTTTCCCACATTATAACAGTGACTACACTTCAAAAAGTACTTCATTGGCAATAAAATGTTTTGGGACATCCTGAGGTTGTGAAAGGCGCTATATAAATGCAAGTCTTCCTTTTTATATATGTTAATAATATTTGCTCGATACAAATATAAAAGCTAAAGCTGAGGAAGGTCTAAGAAGCCATCTAGTTTTGGCATATCTGGATTTCACAAGGTAGCTTTTATGACTTCAATACAGCATTAATGTGCAAATTAGGCCTCAAGGCTGTATTTGAATAATGGAAACAACTCCCAGCTGTGGGTCATTCAACCTGGAAATGGAACTGTTAGAAGAACCATTAGGTCATTAGAATGTAGTCCAGGCAGCTCAAATGCTAATGAATAATTTAAGACTATGGTTTGTGGGACAGACATAGAGAGACTGAAACATGAAAAGTATCAGCACCAGGTTGGTCCTGGATGATATAGAACTGAAATTTAGGCCGGAATTTTCTTTACCTTGGCGGGTCTGGTGTGGGCCGTGTCCATGGTGGGTCGCGACCCCGCTGTTGGCTCCATCCCACTGTAGAAAATTAACTTACCTTAATGGGGCCTATTAAGCCCGCCCAGCGCGTTTTCAGCCAGGATCCTTAAAGGGACCATGGCCACATTTCATTTTAAGTTTATCTAACATCATGGGTGTTGAATCTTTACTCTACAGTAATATAATAAAAGTTATGTATGAGTGACAAAGAAATATTTAAATAATATTACCATGAAGTAATATAACGCCATCTACAAATACGATCAAGAACATAATTAAAAATGTACATTAATTGGGAAGTTATTGGTGCTTTAGTCACAAATCTATAGACTTTTGTATCAGTAACTGGTATAAATAAAAGATGTGTGTGTATAGGTAATATATAAAATTAAGCAGATTTCAAATGTACTTGTAAAGGGGTAGATTTACAATCTTATGCAAGTTCAGTGGAAGAGCTGCGGAATCCCTGACAGACAGTGTAAGTGGTACTTGCAATGTGTTTAGGGGATTTCTGCAGCTTTTCCTTTAAATTAACAAAGGGCAAGTGAGAGAGCCTCTGCAGAAATTCACCCTAAAGTCTCAGACTGAAAAATTAATTTAGTTATATTCAGGGACTGAAAGCAAATTGAACCAGTGGAATGAGTGATGAGAATGAAATTGTTATGGTTGATGACTTGATTTAATGTGTAACTGGATCACAGTATACTGTGAGAAAAACCTGACCAGAAACAACACAAAAAATGTATTTAAATGGTATATGTCATTTATTATAGCACAGATCAATTCACTGCAATTACTGTTCAGTTGGAAGGCAACAGCCGAGAATAGCCAGTGAAAAATGTATTGCCCTCAACATCCAGGGTAGCACTTGCATCCCTTCAGGAATTTCTGAATTAACATTTATCAGTAGCTTTTCAAGTAGAACAGAATCTCCATCCATCTGTTAGCTGATATAATCAACATGTTTTTATGTTGGTTTGTTTTCCATGCTGTCAAGTAATCAGCTGGATCAATGGGCCCGGAACTCCTGCCTCAAATTGACAGGCGTGGTTCCTGAGCTGCGTGAATCCCGTGCCCATGCAGAGAAATTTAAAAAGTAGAGGGAAAAAGGCTCTTAAGTGCCTGTCAACTACATGATAATGATCTCAATTGGGTCCCCCGCCGCTGCCGGTCGGGTCGGCTTCACGATGACAGACACGCCTGTGGGAAAGGCACGTGGGAGTGAGATGACAGCGGGTTCTTGACCTGCTGTCAAAAATAACAACTTTCCCACCCGACCAGCCACCGATCTCGCCTGCTACCACCCTGGAAACTTCAGCCCTTAGTGTTGGAGCACGTTCCAGTCTGTTGGTAAAGAGACTCATTACATTCACAGCTATCAGGAGCAGAGTGTAGTTTTAAAAGATCAAGCCGTTTACCTCTGTCATTGCACATAAGCTTCTGCTGTTATGTACGTGTCCAGTTGTTTCATTTCTGTAAATAAGCCTCATTAGTTACTTTGAAATCTGAGCCCACCTTGACTGCTCTGTGTTAATATCATCTTCAGGAGTGACTTGGAGAGAAATTATATGTAGCAGTCGTTAGGTCCCAAGGGGACCCTGAACGGATGACTTAGAGAGGCGGGGAAGACAGACAGATAATGCCGATGGGAGAGGTAGAAACCTGTGCAGCAGCAAGGTAGCAAAGCTGCTGCTGCTCAGAGCTGGACTGGCAGCACTGGAGAAAGCAAGAAACCTGGAAGACAGAGATGGCAACCAGAGCTAAGAAGAGAGCAGTTAGCTTCCAGGAGTCGAACCTGGATGACCTCCTAGTGGAGATATGGAGAAGGAGGGACATGAAAAACTTTATGAAGGGAGGTCGCAGCGGCTGTGCGTGCCACCTCCTTGAACCTGGGAAACCTTTACAGTGACAGAAGAAATTCAACACTGTAAAGAGTGGCCAAGATATGCTATCTGCTTCCCTGATCCTTCCTTGCAGTCTCTTTATATCTACAATACTCCTGTATTCTGAACCTGTTTATCCCTTCTCCTAATCCGTGTCACCTTCTAGCTAAAATTGTACCTTCATTCAGTATGCCATATGTGAGCAAGCCTCCCTAACTCACCACACATGCCCTTTCTTGATTTTTGCTCTTCAAATAACCTGATGTGTCAAACTGTTGTTACAAAAGACTCTGCCTAGCCTTTACTGCAATACTCATGTCTTATCTGGCACACAAGAAGGTGGCCCATAATCACTGGAAATCTCAGAATATGGGCGGTGTCACTGCGAGGCAAAGTTAACGGCCGCCTGCAAAAAGAGCGCAGCAGCATCGGTATTTTGGTGCTGCCTGCTGATTTAAATGATTTGAGTACAAAACCTACTGTATAACGCGCGGTTTTTGAGCGGTAGTTTCAGCAGGAGGCCCAATGTAGCATGGCCGTAGCATTCCTGGACCGAGACAATGTTGTCTTAAAGCTAGCCTGTCATTTTAGTAAACAGTGTCGAACCCTTAAAGGGGAACTACCATCTAAAGTGAAAAAGATAAAAATCATTTAAAAATAGGCAGTCTTTAGCCCTTAGAGCACAACTGCCCTCTGCAGGTAAAAAAATTTGTAAACGTTCTTCAGCACTAACACAAATAGCTCAGCAAGCCAGGGAATGGTACCCAGGGTCTTGCATGCAGCACTCCAACTTTGTGGAGAGGGTCAACACTGCAAGAGATGTCCTCTACCCATAGGGGGCCAGGAGGCCCTCCAGAAAGAATGGTGTGGGACGACATCACCGAGGCCGTCACACTGTCATCCCCACAACCTGGCTCCAGTGCCCAAAAAAGTTTCATGACCTCAGACCAGTGGTCAAGGTCAGTGAATGCATCTTCAAAAGCCGTCTCCTACCAACTGCACCACTAGCCTCACACACTGCTCATTGTACGACCCACTGCCCCCCCCACCCCCTCCAACACTCACCTACCAACAATCTCTACCAAACACGAGACATACCTCACATTCCTAACTTCACCTTGGAGCAGATGGTGCTGGCCGTTCTTGGCAGTGACATGGATGAGCCCTTGACCAGTGGCAGGGCTGAAAGAATACAAGATGCTGGTATCCTCATACATTATCCTCCTTCTCACATCCCACTTCCCTCTCATCTCACAATATCTTCTGATTTACAGAGTGCACATGGTGTAAGCATGCAGCTCTTGCTTTCCCACCCACCCCTCACTGCAACTCTACCCTTGTGCCTTCCCCACATTTCACACATCCAAGAAATGCAGCTTGCCCAGCCAATGGTGGACCAAGAAGAGAGGAGAGTGAAGAAGAAGAAGAAAAAGCAACACAATCACTCGATTTGACACTCCCAGTTCCTCGAGGTCGTCCTGCAAGGCCATCTGCAGTGTCACCCTGCAGCTACATGCTGCAGTCACTGGGGTAGCACTGCATTACATCACTAGGATAGTCAAAGGCACACACTAGACAGTCACTAAGGAAATGTAGAAGGGTGATAAGTTGATTTCTTGATGTCATATTTGATGCATATATGGATAAAGTTGGATTGGAAAGTTTTCTTTGTGACAGTTTTTACTTCAGCATTGTGGCCAAGAGGACACTATAATGGTCAGTAACAGAGGGAAGGTGGGGTGTGGGACAAATGTTGAAAGGGGAATTGGGCTGTGGTCACTGGTACCGCAGGAGGATGATTCCATCCCAGATATCCCGGCCAGAAAGGGGCTGTCTGGGTTGCACCCTTCCTTCCGCTTCCTCCTCTTCTGCTTCCTCCTCTTCTGCATCTTCCTTTTTGTTCTGCGAACAGCTTGTCCCCTTTGCTGTCTCTGCTTCATCTCCCTGTGTCCCCCAGGACTGTGAGCAAGTGGTCTTCTCAGAGGCCAATTACTGCGGATGTTGGAAATCTGAAATAAAAACAGAAAATGCTGGAAATACTCAGCAAGCCAGGCAGCATCTCAACCTGAGACATCTGTTTCTATCTCCACCGATGCTGCCTGACCTGCTGAGTATTTCCAGCATTCTCTGTCTTCTCAGAGGCCTTCCTTTACCATTTGAAGCGTTGCAAGCATCCAGCAGCACTCCCTGCACACGTTTAAAACTTTTAAAATCTATTGCACTAAGCCACTACTTCAGTAAAATAAAAAAAAAGGTCCAAAAGCTGAAATCCAAACTTACCTGAAAGATGTGTGTGTCCCTTTAAGAAACATTGACACAGGATAATAGAGAGTGAGAGCCTCCAAATTAACAGTTGTGGCATCAAATCAGGCGTTGCATGCCGATTGACATCACGATCTGCTTATTTAAATTTGAGAGACCAACGCTGTCAATGGCAGCGCTGTGGCCCTTACAAAAATGGCGGCCAGCCTGTCCTGCACTGGAAGTGGACAGAAGCCTGTAAAAAAGGTATGGTAATAATCATGGGTGATTTTAATCTCCATATTGATTGGACAAATCAAATTGGCCATGGTAGCCTTGAGGAGGAGTTCATAGAGTGCATCCAGGATGGTTTCCTAGAACAGTATTTAATGGAACCAACCAGGGAGCAGGCTGTCTTGGATCTGGTACTGTGTAATGAGTCAGAATTAATAAATGATCTCACAGTAAAGGATCCTCTAGGAAAGAGTGATCATAGCATGGTTGAATTTCAAATTCAGTTGGAGGGTGAGAAAGTTGTATCGCAAACCAGTGTCCTGATCTTAAACAAAGGCAATTACAATGGCATGAGGGTAGAACTGGCTAAAGTGGACTGGAAAAATAAATTAAAGGTTAAGACAGTTGAAATGCAGTGGCGGACATTTAAGGAGATATTTCATAACTCTCAACAAAAATATATTCCAGTGAGAAAGAAAGATTTTAAGAGAAGGGAGCACCATCCGTGGTTAACTAAGGAAGTAAAGGATGGTATCAAATTGAAAACGAAGGCATGCAATGTTGCCAAGATTGGTGGGAGACCAGAGGATTGGGACATTTTTAAAAACCTGCAAAGGATGTCTATAAAAATAATAAAGAGAGAGAAGATAAATTATGAGAGTAAACTGGCAAGAAACATTAAAAGATAGTAAGAGCTTCTACAGGTATATAAAAAGGAAGAAAGTAGCTAAAGTAAACATTGGTCCCTTGGAGGATGAGACTGGGGAATTAATAATGGGGAACAGGGGAATGGCAAAGACTCTGAACAAATATTTTGTATCTGTCTTCACGGTAGAAGACACTAACAACATCCCAATAATGGATAATCAAGGGGCCACAGGGAGGGGGGAACTAAAGACAATCACTATCACTAAGGAAATAGAACTTGGTAAAATAACAGGACTAAAAGATGACAAGTCCCCTGGACCAGATGGCCTGCATCCCAGGGTCTTAAAAGAAGTGGCTGCAGAGATAGTGGATGCATTAGTTGCATTATACCAAAATTCCCAGGACTCTGGAGAGGTCCCAGTGGATTGGAAAACTACAAATGTAACACCCCTATTTAAGAAAAGGGGGGAGACGGAAAGCAGGAAACTATAGACCAGTTAGCCTAATATCTGTTGTTGGGAAAATGCTGTAGTCCTTCATTAAGGAAGCAGTAACAGGGCATTTGCAAAATCATAATGCAGTCAAGCAGTCAGCATGGTTTTGTGAAAGGGAAATCATGCTTAACAATTTTGCTAGAGTTCTTTGAGGATGTAACGAACAGGGTGGGCAAAGGTGAACCAGTGGATGTGGTTTATTTGGATTTACAAAAGGCATTCGATAAGGTGCCGCATAAAAGGTTACTGCGTAAGATAAGAGCTCACGGAATTGGGGATAATATATTAGCATGGATAGAGAACTGGCTAACTAACAGAAAGCAGAGTCAGGATAAATGGGTCATTTTCCGGTTGGCAAATGGTAACTAGTGGGGTGCCACAGGGATCGGTGCTGGGGCCTCAACTATTTACAATCTACATTAATGACTTGGATGAAGGGACCGAGTGTAGTGTAGCCAAGTTTGCGGATGATACAAAGATGGGTGGGAAAGCAAATTGTGCAGAGGACTCAAAATAGAAACATAGAAGATAGGAGCAGGAGTAGGCCATTCGGCCCTTCGAGCCTGCTCCGCCATTCAATGAGATCATGGCTGATCATCCAAATTCAGTACCCTGTCCCTGCCTTCTCCCCATATCCCTTGATCCCTTTAGCCTTAAGAAATATATCCAACTCTTTCTTGAATATATTTAATGAACTGGCCTCCACCGCCCTATGTGGCAGAGAATTCCACAGGTTCACCACTCTCTGGGTGAAGAAATTCCTCCTCATTTCAGTCCTAAATGGCTTACCCCTTATCCTTAGACTATGACCCCTGGTTCTGGACTCCCCGGCCATCAGAAACATCCTTCCTGCATCTAGTCTGTCCAGGCCTGACAGAATTTTATAGGTTTTGATGCGATCCCCTCTCAATCTTCTAAACTCCAGTGAGTATAGGCCCAATTGACACAATCTCTCCTCATACGTCATTCCTGCCATCCCAGGTATCAGCCTGGTGAATCTTCGCTGCACTCCTTCCATGGCAAGAACGTCCTTCCTCAGGTAAGGCGACCAAAACTGCACACAATACTCAAGGTGTGGTCTCACCAAGGCCCTGTACAACTGTAGCAAGACATCCTTGTTCCTGTACTCGAACCCTCTTGCTACGAAGGCCAACATACCATTTGCCTTCTTAACCGCCTGCTGCACCTGCATGCTTACCTTCAGTGACTGGTGCACAATAACACCCAGGTCTCTTTGCACTTCCCCTTCTCCCAATCTATTGCCATTCAAATAATAATCTGCCTTCCTGTTTTTGCTACCAAAGTGGATAACCTCACATTTATCCACATTATAGTGCATTTGCCATGTTTCTGCCCAATCACCCAACCTGCCCAAATCGTACTGGAGTTTCCCGACATCCTCCTCGCAGCTTACCCTCCCACCCAGCTTTGTGTCGTCTGCAAATTTGGAGATATTACATCCAATTCCCTCGTCCAGGTCATTAATATATATTGTGAACAGCTGGGGTCCTAGGACCGATCCTTGCGGTACCCCACTAGTCACAGCCTGCCACTCGGAAAAAGACCTGTTTATTCCAACTCTTTGCTTTCTGTCCGCCAACCAGTTTTCTATCCAAGTCAATACCTTGCCCCCAATCCCATGTGCCTTAATTTTGCACACTAATCTCTTATGTGGGACCTTATCGAAAGCCTTCTGAAAGTCCAAATACACAACATCCACTGGTTCTCCCTTATCTATTTTACCAGTTACATCCTCAAAAAATTCCAGTAGATTAGTCAAGCATGATTTACCTTTTGTAAGGGGGAAAAATTCAGTTGGTTTGTGCCACCCATTAGCGCCTTAAGAGGGCGCTAATGGGGTGCAAAGCAACTTGCGCCCGGGCGCGGCGATGTTTGCGCCGCTCGCAAAATTGACCAGACATTTTGCGGCAGCGCGAAACACTACCACCACGATCTCCTGCGCCCGCAGATCGTGATGTCAGTCGAGCGTGCAACGCCCCGGTAGCGCCCCGGACAGGATATTGAGTGGCTCCCCCTGCCTTACCGCCTACCACTAGCAACGACAGGTTGAGGGCAGCGTTTTGCAGATGGGAAGGGACTGGGGGAGCGCTATTTAAAGGCGACCGCTTCCTGCCTTTTTTTGTTGGTGACATTTTTGCACCACGCATTCTGAGTGAGGGAGACTTCTGGAGATATTCAACGTTGTGTTGAGGAGTTTTTGTTACTGAGCAGCACTTGGCAGGTTCATTTTGATTTGATCTTCCTTGCATCGATTTAGCAGAGACTATGGGGGCTGCACTCTGAGCTCTTTCCCTGGGCCTCTCCATTGTTCTTTCTAGCAGATTTGATGTACAGGTCTCTCCAGGCTGAGATTCAAGGCTGCAATGAGCAGGTTGTGGATGGAGAGCAAGATCAACCCTCCCCTTTAAGAACTGGCTGGCGCCATTGTGTCTGTGTTCCATTGCTGACTGACATCACATGAGCTTCGCCAGCGCTCTGAGGTAGCGCCTCGCTCCTCGGCGTTAGCGCCTTAAGAGAGGTGTGTCGCACCTGATTTAGTGCTCCAATCACCTCCAGAGGCGATAGAATCCGAGTTTGCAGTCAGAGGCGATAATTTGCACCAGGCGCTAAAGTTTGCGCCCGGCCTATAATTTGGCCCCAAGCAGGGCGATACCGAATTTACCCCCCAAAGAATCTGCAAAGGGATATAGACAGGCTAAGTGAGTGGGCAAACATTTGGCTGATGGAGTATAATGTGGGAAAGTGTGAGGTTATACACTTTGGCAGGAAAAATAAAAAAGCAAATTATTATTTAAATGGAGAGAGATTACAAAATGCTACAGTTCAGAGGGACCTGGGGGTCCTTGTGCATGAAACACAAAAAGTTAGCATGCAGGTACGGCAAGTAATCAAAAAGGCAAATGGAATGTTGGCCTTTATTTCGAGGGGGTTGGAGTATAAAAGCAGGGAAGTCCTGCTACAACTGTACAGGGTATTGGTGAGACCACCCCTTGAGTACTGCATACAGTTTTGGTCCCCTTATTTAAGGAAGGATATACTTGCATTGGAGGAGGTTCAGTGATGATTCACTAGGTTAATTCCAGAGATGAGGGTGTTGACTTATGAGGAAAGGTTCAGCAGGCTGGGCCTATACTCATTGGAATTTAGAAGAATGAGAGGTGATCTTATTGAAACATATAAGATACTGAGGGGGCTCGACAAGGTAGATGCAGAGAGGGTGTTTCCCTTCATGGGGAAATCTAGAACTCAGGGGCATAGTTTTAGAATAAAGGGTCGCCCTTTTAGAACTGAGATGAGGAGGAATGTCTTCTCTCGGAGGGTCATAAATCTGTAGAATTCTCTGCCCCAGAGAGCTGTGGAGGCTGGGTCATTAAATACATTTAAGGCAGAGATAGACAAATTTTTGCAAGATAAGGGAGTGAAGGGTTATGGGGAGCGGGCAGGGAAGTGGCTTTGAGCCCAAGATCAGCCATGATCTTATTGAGTGGCAGAGCAGGCTCGAGGGGCCTATTGGCCTGTTCCTGCTGCTATATCTTATGTTCTTATGTTCTTAAGCGAGGTGGCTGTCATTTTTTCTACAAAAGCACCTTAACGGTCGGCATTAAAGCAATGAATTTCTAGGCCATAGCTAATAAATCCAAAGCAGTGTGATAAGGCTATTGGGGAGGCAAATAGGATTTGAGGTTGTATTGCTAGGACAATACATTTTAAAACTAAGAATAAAAAAAACATTTAAATGCAAAAGTAAAACCAGAAAATGCTACAGACACACAGTAGCAGGCTAGTCAGCTCCTGGGAAAGGAAAACTGCTTTTATAACGGCTTAGTGCCTTCATCTCCTGACAGGCAAATCATCTACAATCGGTAATAGATCAATGCACCAAATCCACTTTGGATCTAAGAAAGACAAATCAGAATATTTTCTAAATGGTGAGACACTAGAAACTGTGGAGGAGCAAGGAGATTGGGGTGTCCAGGTACACAAATCACTAAATGTGAGTGCACAGGACTAAAAGCTAACAAATCCCCTGGACCTGATGACCTACATCCTAAGGTTTAAAAAGAGGTGCCTGCAGAAATAGTGGATGCATTGGTTTTGATCTTCCAGAATTCTCTGGGTTCTAGAATGGACCTTGTGGATTGGAAGTTAGCAAATGCAACACCACTGTTCAAGAAAGGAGAGAGAGAGAAAACAGGGAATTATATGACAGTTAACCTGACATCAGTAGTAGAGAAAATGCTAGATCCGGAATTTTCAGGGGTCCATGCGGGCACGATTGGAGGCGGGTCAAGAGGGAAATTTGAAAAACCTTGGAAGGGTCGGGAACCTGCCGTCATCCCGCCCCCACGCGCCGTTCATTCGGGCACGTTTGCCAGCGCGGCAGTGACCCGAACAGCAAAGGTGGCCGAGGTAATTGAAATCATTATGAGGTATTTGCCAGGCCCTTAAGCATCTTTTTAACCCTACCTTTCAAATTTCCCTGGAAGAGCACGAGAATCACGCATCTCACGAACCATGTCTGTGAACCCGAGGTGGAAGTTGAGTGGCCATTGATCCACCTCATTAGTGCACAGCATGAAAAGTACAATAAAAACTCCCGCCTGACAGCTGGTCACTTTCCTAAAGCCGATGCTGTTGCTGAGTGCATTGTCAGCACAGATTTAGCTTTCTAGAGGTTGCAAGTGTTTCCAGCAAAGTCGGGATCCACTGTCACCTCATTGGTAGAACCTATCACACCATTGACAGATTGCTTCTGTCATCTCTGCTTGACCTGCCATCTATTACATCAGAATGGGTGCCGTTTATACTGTCTCACCTTGGTCCTCACAATGAGCCCCAACACCAGCAGCACCAGGCACATGAGCAGCATCAACAGCAACACCACCAACCTTCTCCTCAACCACTTGATGTTGCACAGGACAGAGGGCATCAGCACAGGGCTGCACCGCGCCGGAAGCAATACCCCCAACACAGGGTATACAGGCAGAGGATGAGCTTCCTCAACATGACGGAGCAGCAGTGCCAAAGGAGGTTCAGGCTATTGCGCCAGGTCTTCGCAGACATCTGCAGATTGCTGGAGCAAGACCTGCAGCCCAGAGAAGCAGGTGGACACACCTTACCAGTGGCTGCCAAAGTCACCAGTTCCCTCAACTTCTTCACCTCAGGCTCCTTCCAGGGATCTGCAGCAGACATTTGCAGCATCTCGCACTCAGCCACCCATAGAAGCATCACACAGGTGACTGATGCCCTCTTTGATGAGTCAGCCAATTAGATCAACGTTGCCACTGATGAAGCCAGTGTTACTGAGCGGCGCTGGCCTTTACCATGCTGGCTGGCTTCCCAGGACCTCATCGACTGCAGACATGTGGCCATCAGGGCACTCCATCATCACCCAGGAGTCTTTGCCAACCGCAAGGACTTCCACTCCCTCAATGTGCAACTCATCTGCAACCATAGTAAGATGCCAAATTCCCTGGCAGCTGCCATGACTCTTTCATCCTGCATCAGTCCACCCTCCCTCAGCTCTTTGCTCCTCTAAGCAGACTTTCTGGCTGGCTGCTTGGAGACAAGGGCTATCCACCGAAGACATGGCTCATGATACCCTTGAGGAAGCCAAGTATTGAGGCCGAGGAGAGATAAAATGAAAGCCACATTTCCACCAGATGTATCATAGAACAGACAATAGGCATGCTGAAAATGCGCTTCAGATGCCTTGACAGATCTGGAGTAGTGCTTCAGTACGCACCAGCCAATCGTCCCAGTCTCCTGTGCCCTGCATAACATGGTACAGCAGTGAGGATTAGCGTTGCGTGAGGAGCAAGGCACTGAGCGCACGACCTCTTCAGAGGAGGAGCAGGAGGAGCATCAGCTGGAAGAAGAGGAGGAGAAGCAGGAGGAAGCTGCGGTTCTGATCCCACCAGCACCCGAGCACATTGCTGCCTGGGAAGCCAGGGATGGCCTCATCTTGGCCAGATTTACTTAACTTCACGCATTATACCCATATGCCTCCCACATGCTGAGCCAGGTTGGCACCACCCCACAGCAACACCATAAAGCATCCCTACAATGACCAAGTCATTCCTTTCACACTGACCACCATTGCTGGAGGTAACGTTATGTCTCACCATTCACTCCAACTCACTAATCTACTTCCAAAGTTGCACACAAATTTGTCCATGACCAGAAAGTGGTGAAAATAAATAGTTTTATGTGTGACATCACAGTAACGGAAACTTCACAGAAACATGTATTAAAACACCCAAGTGGCTACTCTTGTGCACCTACTTGTGTTTCATCTTTCTCTTACGTGTGCTTCTACGAGGTGCTACCCCTATGGCTTCAGCAGAGGTAGAGGCACCCTGCTCACTTCCCTGCTGCGACTGCGTAGACACTTTTGGTGGATGTTCTTTGGGTTTTGGAGCCTGTGATGGCTCTGCCAAAGTCTGCTCTTCTGTGCAAGGGCAGACTTGGCCATCGCGATCTGAGGAGCTATCTGGGGTGCTGACTGAGGTGGGGCAATTGGGGAGAAGCTTTGTGTGCACTTTGAGAAGAGCCCCCATTTCCATGTTCCCTCTCACCATCATCCCTCTCATGGGCCACCCGCACTTCCCTGCTAGCAAGGAGCTGGACAGCACCTGGCTGCACAGAAGTGGGGCTGTGAGGACCCACGTCTACGTTGACATCTCTCTAGAGAGGAGGTTTATGAGCGTCTGCCATCTATTCTCCATAGATAGCCATCTATTCTCCATAGATAGCATGTGCTCCTGTAAGTGCCGCATTAGCTACTCCATGCAGGTGGTCATCCTATCTATGGAAGAGCCTACAGTCGCCATCACCTGTGACATGGTGGTGCTCTTGTTGGAGCTGGACTCCTCCATTCTCTGCACATTTGCAGACATCGCGTTCGAAAAACCTGTCAAAGTCTCCTGCACTTCTTACTGCACCTCCAGGATTGCCCTCTTTCTGGATGGCCCGCGATGCTCAGTGTTTGCATGCAGCTGAACAGAGCTGGGAGCATCCTGGGCCCTCCAGCGAGGAGTCTCCACTGCCTTCCCTGTCTCCACCATCTGCTCTTGCTCACTTGCGTTGTGAGACACCAGGTGACAACACTACTCTATCTCGCATGGTACCCACCGCCTGGTGCCACAACAAAGCACATGGCTAGGAATTAGTCAGGACCTCACTTTCAACCCCACTTTCCATACCTCGGGAGCCTACTGTCAACAAGGGCAGACGTCGATGACGAAGTCCAACACCGTCTTCACTGTGCCAGTGCAGCCTTCGGTCACCTGAGGAAAAGAGTGTTTGAAGACCAGGACCTCAAACCCAGCACCAAGCTCATGGTCTACAGAGCAGTAGTGATACCCGCCCTCCTGTATGCTTCAGAGACATGGACCATGTACAGCAGGTACCTCAAAGCACTGGAGAGGTACCACCAACACTGCCTCCGCAAGATCCTGCAAATCCATTGGCAGATTAGGCGCACCAACGTCAGTGTTCTCGCTCAGGCCAACTTCTCCAGCATCGAAGCTCTGACCACGCTCGATGAGCTCCGACGAACGGGCCTCATTGTCCGCATGTCCGATACGAGACTCCCAAAGCAAGCGCACTACTCGGCGCTCTGACACGGCAAGAGAGCCCTAGGTGGGCAAAGGAAATGCTTCAAGGACACCCTCAAAGCCTCCTTGAAAAAGTGCAACATCCCCACTGACACCTGGGAATCCCTGGCCCAAGACCACACAAAGTGGAGGAGAAGCATCCGGGAAGGCGCCTAACCTCTCGAGTCTCTTCGCCGGGAGCAAGCGGAAGCCAAGCACAAACAGCGGAAGGAGCGCACGTCAACCCAAGAACCCCATCCACCTGCCCCTTCAACCACCATCTGCCCCACCTGTGACAGAGGCTGTAGGTCTCGCATTGGACTTATCAGTTACCTAAGAACTCATTTTAGTCATCCTTGGTTCCGAGGGACTGCCTAAGAAGAAGACACACCTTTCCCAGATGTTGGGTCTGTCAGTGCTGAACAGACCCGACACACAGTGGCGGGGGATGCAATTTAGGTCATTATGACCTTAACAACCCATTAAGAAGAATTTTGTGCTCACCTTTACATTTTACAAGGTCAACCACAGGGTCCACGCTGCTCAGGGATCATGTCAGGTAAGTCGGTCAGGAGTTGTATGACCATGGAATCACCTCATTACTTGACAGCTGCAAATGTGCAATAAAAGCTCCCATCCACAGCTGTTCACTTTCCAAGCTCAGAAGCTGTTGCTTATTGCATTTGGAAGACAGGTTGAGCTTTATGCACATTGCAAGTGTTTGGAGTAAACTCTCTATCCAGTGTCACCTCATTCGAACAACCTCCCTCACCATTGACAGATTGCTTCTGTCATCTCAAGTTCACCTGCCATCTATTACATCAGCATCGGTGCCCTTGAAACTATCTCACCTTGGTCCTCAGAATCCCACCACGATCAGCCCCAACACCAGCAGCACCAGGCATACCAGCAGCACCAACAACAACAACACCAACATTTTCTGCAATCAACTGATGCTGCACAGGACAGAGGGCATCAGCATCCGACCACATTGCTGTCCGGGAGGCCAAGGGTGGCCTCACCATGGCCAGATTTACTTTAGGTTAGCACGACCCCACACCAACAGCATAAAGCATCCCTACAATTCCCAAGCCATTCCTTTCACACTCATCACCATTGTGGGGGGTACCGTTATGCCTCACCGTTCACTGCAACTCACGAAGCCACTTCCAAAGGTTCACACAAATCTGTCCAAGAATGCAAAGTGTTGAAAATAAGGATTTCAATGATTGACAGCACATTAACAGAAACTTCACATGAACATTGACTAAAACATTTAAGTGGCTACCCTTGTGTGTTGTTATTTGGTATGATTGGACTAGGATGAGGGTGAGTGTGAGGTGTGGCTAGTGAGATGGGGATGTGATAATGTAGATAGCGAGGGATGGGTGGAGGTGCAAGGTAAGTTGGTGTGAGTAAGGATGTGCAGGCGTAGGGTAGGGTAGGCAGAGTGATGGGGATGTGATGAGTGGCACAGCAGGATAAGGTTGAGTATGGCTTTTCAGTAACATTTCGTGATCTACTGAGATCATTGAAAGGTTTGCGCCACTGCATCCTAATCCTCCTTACGACATCCCTGCTTGTGCCCTCCTGTGCAATGTGCAAACAGGCTACGTTGGTCTCTTGGGGAGGTCTCTTCCGCTCATTGGAAGGGAAGAGGACCTCCCTGCGTGCTGTGACTCCCTCCATAAGCATATGGAGGGAGTCATGGGAGTGCCTGGGTGCAGCCGTGCTCCTTTGTGCAGAGATTGTCAGTGTTTGCAGCACCTTAATGCTGTAGAACACTGACTGCACAAATGTCAAAATTAATTTGCGCCTGGTCCCTTTAAGGAAACTGGCTAATGACGCATCATCAAGTGACATCATCAGACCCACCTCCTTCAATTGAACGGGAGATGTGCTGGGTGGGCTTAACAAGCCCAATCAGTGTAAGGTCACTTTGGACAGCAGGCTGGAGCCGGCAGCGAGGCCGGGACCCACCACCAACATCGCCCACCACGGACCCGCCAAGGTTGGTAAAATCCAACCCTTTGTTTCCAACATTTGTTGGGTGGTGGTGAGAAACTAAAGCTGGAGTTAACGTGCACTCAGTGCAAACATAAACCCGTACAAGACTCATGCCTCACACCTTTAGTACCCTCAATTATCTCTTAGGCTATACCACCACTTTTTCATTGAAGTGCACCCAAAACCACTTTCCATGGGAGCAAAAGCACTTGTAGATTGAAAAGTGCTTTGCTTCCCCTTCCACCTTGCTTTCATCAGACACTTATTCACATCAACATTTCCAGTTCAGGACTGTCTTCTTGGGTTACACATCCAAATCTCACCTTTGTCTGCATTGCACCGCATGAATTGGAACGTGAAACATAAAAAATGGTTTCCCTGAAGAGGTTCACCAAGAAACTCGCTGTCCAGAGGTCGGGATAATTTTTTTTTTTTTAAAGTTAACCTTAAAGTAAAAATATTCCAAATACAAGATAATAAAAATATAACTTATTCACTTTCCTGCCTGCCGCGCACACTGAGGTCCTCAACATTCTCCGATCAATAACCGGCTCCCGCGGTGTGTTGTTCCAAAGTGCGGCTGGAGACTGCCTTCCTGCACAGAGCATGGGAGGAGCAGGCCCAGGAAACTGAGCGGGGGCGAGCGCAGGTCTCAGCCACGCCGAATGCATGTCTCAGGCCCCAAATCAAAGTTGCCAGGCCCGGCGGATGTGTGTTGAGGGCCCCGGCACCATTAAATCACTGCTCCAGCGCCTCCCCCATCCTACCTGCCAATTCCAGGTTTTTTCACCCAGTTCCCACCGAGTCCGACTCTGTTTCTCTCCTTTGAGAATGCACTGCAGCCCTGGGGAGCATGCGCACTCTCTGCGGGGAAATCAGCGCAGTGGATAGAGCGGTTGCTGGGTTGCAGAGAATTGTGGGTCCTGTGGCTGTTATAAGTCAACGGCTATCCGAGACAACGCTCGCCGGATTGCAGGGCTCCGTATGTTAGCAAACGCCATTCCAATTTGGATCGGCTCTGTGAAGTCCCAAACGACTCTCCCTGTGAGGATTCCCGGGCCATTCTCTCATTGCTATGACTTTTTCCTGCTCGTTGGGTATTGGCCTCTACCCCGCTCCAGCTGTCCAGCTCACTGCGAGGCCTGTGAATTTAAGTGTGCGGGACCTTATCTATCGCTCTGTGGCCGTGCACCTTACAGGGAACATTGGTAATACTATCAGGATAAGGGGTCAGCCAGTTAGGACTGAGATGAGAAATTTCTTCACTCAGAGTGTTGTGAATCTTTTGAATTCATTACCACAGAGGGCTGTGGATGCTCAGTTGTTGAGTATAAGTTTTTGGACACTAAGGGGATCAAGGGATATGGGGATAGGGGAGGAAATCAAGTTGATTTAAAAGTTTAGTCATGATCTTATTGAATAGCATAGCAGGCTCGCGGGGCCGTACGGCCTACGCCTGCTCCTATTTCTTATGTTCTTATGATCTTAAAAGTAATCATAATCAATTTAGGCTGTATTAGGCCCTGGTATGGCCACATTGGAGTAATTTGTCTAATGTTCCTGCACGTGGCAGGTTTATCAAGGCCCTAGAGAAGGTACAGAGGAGGGCAACCAAAATGATACCAAGTCTTTGGGCTCCTAACTTGATGTGTTCGGGCTATTTTAATTTTTGTTATTCACTCCCCTGGGATGTGGGCGTCGCTGGCAAGGCCAGCATTTATTGCCCATCTTAATTGCCCTTGAGAAGGTGGTGTTGAGCTGCCTTCTTGAACCGCTGCAGTCCTTGTGGTGAAGGTTCTCCCACAGTGCTGTTAGGGAGGGATTTTGACCCAGCGACGATGAAGGAACGGCGATATATTTCCAAGTCAGGATGGTGTGTGACTTGGAGGGGAACTTGGAGGTGGTGGTGTTCCCATGTGCCTGCTGCCCTTGTCCTTCTAGGTGATAGAGGTCGCGGGTTTGGGAGGTGCTGCCGAAGAAGCCTTGGTGAATTGCTGCAGTGCATCTTGTAGATGGTACACACTGCAGCCACAGTACGCTGGTGGTGGAGAGGGTGCCAATCAAGTGGGCTGCTTTATCCTGGATGGTGTCGAGCTTCTTGAGTGTTGTTGGAGCTGCACTCATCCAGGTAAATTAATTTAATTAGAGAAGCACAGGCTTAAAGGAGATATGATTCAGGTTTCTAAAATGATGAAAGGATTAGGTTTAATTCAGGTGGATAGGATATTTGAGAAGTATGGGAATAGGAGAACTAGACAGCAGGCATATACAATACATAGACAAAAAGTTAGGTTAGATGTTAGGAAGCATTTCTTTTCACAGAGTCATTGTCCTTGGTGACAACTCTGCTGTCAGGATGAATTTCCCAGACTTTTTCCGAAGTTGGCCAGAGTTTTTTTTGTCTCTCCCAAGAGATTGTGTGATTGGGGAGTGGGTCAATGGTATTTGTGGCTGCACCATGGCTGAATGGGGCAGG
Source organism: Somniosus microcephalus (assembly GCF_052327205.1). Taxonomy (NCBI): domain Eukaryota; kingdom Metazoa; phylum Chordata; class Chondrichthyes; order Squaliformes; family Somniosidae; genus Somniosus; species Somniosus microcephalus. Next base: position 90,318,350 of record NC_140993.1, on the reverse strand, counting down.
CTTGATGGATTAGACGTTCTTTACTCATCCTTTTCGTATGTTCATAACCCCCCCTGAGCCACCCCTTGTTATTCTGTTGTACACTTCAGAATTGCAGGGTAGAGGAAGTCTGGGAGCATGTCTTTTTTATGGAATTCCTTCTTCTGTGACATCATAAAATTTGGCTCCAGAGATATCATCAAGGGATAAGGGGACAGAAGTTTATGACGTCACAAGAGAAAAAGTCCTACATAAGATGCCTTTTGAAAAAGGGATGACTGAAAGAAACTCATAACTATAAATATATGCTTTGCAACATTTAGGATTATGGGACTGTTCAGTAAAATAATTCAATGAAAGGGGCACTACATGACAAACTAGCAAATCTGAATGAACAACTTGATTTTATATTGTGCCTTTCATGACCTCAGAACATCCTACAGCACTTTCCAACCAATGAAGTACTTTTGAAGTGTACTCACTGTTGTAATGTAGGAAACGTTGCAGCCAATTTGCACACAGCAAGGTCCCACTAAAGCAATGAAATTAATGACCAGATCATCTGTTTAAGGTGTTGGTTGAGGGATAAATGTTGGCCAGGATACTGGAAGAATGCTTTGAATAGTGACGTGGAATCTTTTACATCCACCTGAGAGGGCAGATGGAGCCTCAGTTTAACATCTCATCTGAAAAACAGCACCTCCAACAGTGGAGCACTCGGGTACTGAAGTGTCAGCCTAGATTACATGGTTAAGCCTCTGAAGTGGGACTTGAGCCAACAGCCTTCTGACTCAGAGACCAGAGTGCGATCACTGAGCCACAGCTGACACTGTTTTGTTTGTTTGGAAACATGCGGCATGAGAATATAAACATCATTAAAATGCATCGTTTTATGTGATGCTATCATGACTGAAATAATACGTTGCTCATGTGCTTCCTTGAATCAAAAAAGATTTTCCCAGAAGAGTTTTGGGACAAACAGCTGTAGTTCAGCTTTTATCAACTGTTTTATCATAATTATTATCCACAAACAAAGAAACATTTTTATCTAACAAGAGATCATAACAAGTAAAATAACTAATAATGTAAGTTCAGATTCCAGAGATGAAAGGCGACCACAACTTCCATACACAGGTCTGGGAGTGAAAATAACAAACACAACAATAAAAAATGAGATAAACAAAAAGATCTAATTTACATTCTAAATAATAAATAGAAAGAAGGATTTGAAAGCTTGAATTATTTTTTGCTGCTTGTGAAATTATACATTAAGTCCAATTTTCTAGTAATGTATAATTATGGTTTGCAATGATTATCGCATTATTAGTGAAAGCTTCTGACAGTCTTTCCATTTCTCTAATTCGTGCCTATAATGTAATCAAATTCTCAAGTTTCTGCATTTACATCTAATTATCAAACATTTTTGTAATGTAAGTCTCGGAAGCCTTACTGTTTTTCAAGATATTTATAATTTGACTTCCATGCTAATTCTGTACATATAAGGCTACCTGTGAGTGAATTATGGGGGAGAAACTGGCCTCCTTAGTGCCTCCCATTAGCGCCTCAGGGAGGCGAATGGGTTTACAACCGGGCACGGTGAAATTCCCTGCCGCTTTTGTGCTGGCGCTAAGACTTAGCCTCTCGGTCCCTAGCGCCCCGGTAATCGTGACATCATCTGGCACGCAACGCCCCGTTATCGCCCCGGATCTGAAATTCGCTTCCGCCCCCTGCAGCATCGCTGGGTGTCAATAACAGCAGCTGCAGGAGGCGTTGTCACCTCGAGTGGCCGCTCAGGGAACGCTAATTAAAGGCAGTGGTGGTCAGGTGGGCCAAAATGTTATTGTCACCCCAGTGTACTGTTTTTTGAATTTTTTCCATCCCGCGATTGATCAGCCCTCCATTCTCTGAGAGTGCTTGGGGCTGCTCTTCACGGATCGCAGGTGCTGTCGCCGACCATTCCCAGCCTTAACTTGAAATGACCTCAGCAATGGTCCTTCCCTTTAAGAGAGGGAAGGAGCCTGTGAATCCGGCACAATGTCCCGTGCAGCACTTTGCTGCTACCGCCCCCTTGCTCCGTTTAGCACTTGATTTAGTGCTCCACTTCCATCCTGGAGCGCTAAACCGGAAGTTCACGTCAGATTCAATTGTGTAGCGCCCGGTGATACTTTTGCGCTCCTGCAAAAGTTATTGCCTCAAACGGGGCACTATGCAATTTCTAGCCCTATAAGTCCAACTGAATCTAATTAGGCACGTTTGGGTGCAATCAATTTACTACATGAACAGGAGAAAAACAAAGATTACCTTCTTACATACAAAATCACCAGGCAAATATACAACTGACTTCAGCTTGAGCAGCATCTCATATATCATCTGTTGGTCACACTCCTGGAGAGACATGGCAATACAATATTGATTAAAGTCCAATAAGATAAGCATTTTAGTGGCTTTTAGACAGCACTAAATCTACAAATACCTGAAAAATGTTACTTCTTTCTTGTTTACTGAATTATGGATAGAACTCTAGGGTTGCTACCGACAATTCTTCCCATCCCTATGCTGTTCTTCCCAGGTGTGGGTGTTGCCTATGTGCATGATTTACTAAAGTTATTATATTGATACAGGAGTTACTGACTATGTGAAACCTTGTTTCATTGTCTCGTGGACTTTGGCATACTCGCCACCTTGCAACAGTGGGTTGTTTACCTGAGACCACTGAAACTAGTTCTTATTTAGGCCAAAAAATGATATTGCCTATTATGATTTCACCTAAGAACAAAACATGCTTGTTAAAAACCAGTAACACAGGATGCAGTGTATAACAGGTTATTTATAATAATTAATTTCAGATTCTCTTGGCAAAAAGCACAGAACCTTTAGACACTGAAAAGCAAAAATTATTGCCGATATTACCTTGTCGTTTATAATTGCTGTCCAAACTTAACCAACTGCGACAAATGCCACAGTCTAGAGCTGGAAGCTGATGCATATTTCACCAAGGACCGACATGTTTAAGTTTGATCATTTCACTGTAGGGAGTAGCCTAATTTCTCTGGAGCACTGCATTTCTTCAGCATTAACAATAAATCATGCATGGCTTATAAACAAAAAGTTATATTTTCAATTTGGTTTTGTTGGTCCTCAAAGTGATGAATGTCACTGCTGGAAATAGAATGCTTTTGGTGTCCACATCAGCACAGAGCAGTTTTCGAAGCAGAGTATACTTACTCAACTCTTCCCAGGAATCTGCCTTGCAGCCAACCTCAAAAGAACAACCTTTACTGTGAATATATGGTTTTATTCCTTTTCTCACAATAACCATCTTTGTGGGATCTCTAAGTCATAGTCAATTTCTGCCAAATTATGTGCATTGTTTGAATGCGCATAACAGTTGCTGTAGATCAACTCACACTTAGAAACTGAGCTGAGATTGCCCAAGTTATATGATGGTTACGGTAGGAATCTTTAATCCCAACAGTCTGGATAGGACAGAATGCCACAATAATGTGTTAGCCAACTATGCCACATAACTCATTATGTCGCTTGTGTGCCAGTTCAAAGATCGTAATGTGATAGAAAAAGGGGTGGAGCTAGGCCAGAGCTTCATTAATATATTCAAATGGTGAGTGACATCATAACATTTTTTGGCCATTACATCAGTACAGTGCCAGATCATAATCATGCCTATATATTGGGCATCTACAGTTACTAGGGGATTAGCTGCAAGCAGAAGTTCATTTAAAAGGCATAGTATTATTAAGTGAACAGTTTTTAGTACATTTCAGCACTGATTTTCTAAATTTTTGTTGTTGTTTTTCTATTTCCTCTTAGGCTTTCATAAGTCTTTGTGATAATTGAAATTCTGCTGTTTGCCTTTTCTTCTAGCATTATCTGTGCATACCAGGCTTTCTATCTTAATGTAGGAAGATTATGGCCTTGATTCTTACTTCCGAGCAGGAATGCAGCAAAGTGAGCAGCATGTCTGTCCAGGAGCAGTAGCAGGCAGCTGATTTTAATAGCTGGGCTTCATTTGCTTGCCTTCTTCCCAACCAAAATGGCCGGTAAATCTTTGGGAGCAGCTGTGCGGCTGGTTAAATCGTGCAGGTCAGAGGAGGCTGCCGAGTACCAGAGAGAATGGTCCCTAGAACCAAGGTAAGTGGATAGGTGGGGGTGGGGGAAGCCCTAAGTTTCCTTGTGGGGCCCCGTGGATCCTCAAGGACTCCTGATCACCAAGGAAGCTTAAAAAACACAATAAATAACTTACTTTACTGGAACTATTCTGGGCTTGTCTCATGTTCCTGGTAGGGATGGTTTGGCGGGGAAGCCACCACTGCTCCCCTGCTCAGACCTCAATTTAAATTGTAGATTGGGCCCAATGATGTAATCAGAAGCCGATCTCCATATTTAAAGAGGACCCTGCCAGCTTGGGGCGGATGGCCTTGCCGCCTGCAATATAAAATTACAGTTGGTCAGTGGAAATGGAGTGGGTAAGTCCCTCGCTCCATTTTAACTGCTTTCCCACCTGGCATAAACCAGGTGGGGTCGGTGGCAATTAAAATGGAGTGGGCATGTACCCACTCCTAGTTTACAGCAGGCGGCGGAGTTAAAATCAAGGTCTGAAATTATACAGTGTATGAAAATTTAAGGTGTCTGAAATTTCTCTCCACTATTTAAGAAGATGCATTAATGTGGATTTACGCCGCCACTAAAATAGCAGGGATGAAAATATCAATATTTTAAAATTAGGGTCAACAAGAAAAATATATTCCAGCCTCTTACTTTTGCATTGATATAGCACTAGCTCTGAGTCAACAAGCATTGTTTATGGTTGTCACACTAATAGAGAAACAATGTGAAACATTGTTGGCTATAATAAATTCTGTTATGTACACATGCTGATTTTTTTTGCAGACTGGTTAACATGTTTGCATCAAACTTCCATGTGTACTATTATTTTAAGTGAGTTAATAAATATGTTGAAACAGCACAGGTAGGAAGTTAATGCAAACATGTGAAAGTAACACACAGAAGAATTTTGAAGCATACTTTCAACAGTGTACTTGCAGTTTAAAAGCTGTATCTAGTGATTCATCTGAACTTTTTTCAGCGCGATTCCCATAGCTAATAGTGTAGACAGAATCCAGTCAACTCAAGGCAATAATAAATACTGTTATATACACATGCTGATTTTTAGCAGACTGGTTAACATGTTACATGCATACCTTAAACAGGTCAACTTTGCTGATGATCGCATAGTTTTCATCAATAGCAATGGCCAGCTGCATCTTTGTTGGCATATCTTCCAATAGCTCAGATGCATCTGAAAGAAATATTTTTTTTTTAATGTCAAAGAAGCCACCAGAGAAATTCTGAAATAGGAAGCACAGCGTGGACTCAGCTTACATACCCAGCAAGCCTTGTGATTCCCATGTGTATTCATACCATTTACGCACACGGTTTTGCACGTATCTTGAAACTGAATACATATTCATGTACGTCATTGTGTTGTCCATAGAGGTTTGGTAATAATTCTGCCCTGCAGTGGCTGCCCCAATAATATCACGCATCTGAAAATGAGGGAAAAGGCAGACCCATCAGACACTTTGGGGGAAATTTTAATCCCAAAAAATGGGTGGGAAGAATCCTGACCAGAACCCACCTCCAACTCACCCACTTCCAATTTTAATGGAGGCAGGATGGGGTGGGGGGGAAACCAACCCGCTCCCATAAGGTGCGTATTCCATTTAAATATTATAATGAGGCTGGCGTGCCTCAGATTTAACCTCCATTTTAAATTTAATACTGGCTGGTCAGGTTTTGCAGTCCTTGTGAAACCCGCCAGCTAAAGTAAGGCGAGGTCTGCTGGATCCAGGAGGTAAGGGCCTTTACACTTACCTCCTGGATTCAGCTTCCCTGCCTAAACCATCCCCCGTGATTGCAGACGCTCCCACAAGGCATCTGATCCCCCCCTCGGTCCTCCAATTCCCCCCCCCCCCAAAATGAGGCCTCAACCACCCATGCTGCTCTGGACCCTGTGCTGCTGCTCCTGGCTCCCCAATCTGCTGCCTCTGTCCCCCCGTGTTGCTCTCAGCCCTCTGATGCTCACCTGCACCCACTCCCCCCACCACCCCATCTCCTCTAGCCCTCCGATGCATACTCGGTTCCGCCCTCACCCCTCGCCCCCACCCCAGCTCCTCCGGCCCTCTGATCAGCCGCTCCGTCCCCCGATTGTTCCCAACCCCCCTCCCCACTGCTCCTCCGGCCCTCTGATCGTTCCTGACCCCCCCACTGCTCCTCCGGCCCTTCGATCAGTCCTGACCCTTCCCCCTGATCGTCGTCTGGCCGTCCCCTGGCCCCCATGTGATCCCTCCCTCCTCTCTACGGCCTAGTGCTGCAGGCCTACCCATCACCAGCTAGCCAGCCTCTCAATCTGGCTGGCTGCGAGTGGGAAACAGAGGTTTCCCATGCAAATTAAGCCCTGCCATTAAATTTAGGTTTCCCAACTGCTTCCAAGCACACCCCACCCCCCCGCCCCCCCGCTGCCAACCTGCCACTGATTAAAATTCAGGCCATTCATTAAGTTCTGCAGTAAGCTTGCTCTATCCTCTACTGTCAAGCTGTTTCGTTGTACTCTTCATTTGCAGATCTTGGAGACTACCTAACCAAGAGTCTGTGGCGGAGCCACTAAGGGACTCCAATCAATTGTATATAATTCCCTTTAATAATATGTTGGCTACATCCTGAGTCTGTATCTTTGTTTTCACTGTTTACATGTACAGAGCGCGATCACTTTAATAGCGCGGGTAAACGCAATGACGTCACGCCGTTCATCACGTGATTCCCTACCGGCGGGAAAAACGTGATGACGTCATGACGTCAGCCACGGGACCGCCCAAGCAGTCCTCGTGGAGCCTCTGAACTGACTAGACCTATATTTGATGTTCTCCTGTAGTTATCCGTTAAACTCTGTTAGTTTTCATTAAACCTCGTTTATTTGATCGCCTGAGTGGACCTCAGTCTTTTGGATAGGAACTAGACATTCCTACATTGGTGACCCCGACTTTTGCGAACAGTTTTCGCAGAAGTTACTGAACATGGAATCGAACGCCGTGCTTTGAATCTACCACAGTTCTGGGAGCAACAGCCAGCCGTGTGGTTCATCCAGGCTGAAGCCCAGTTCGCTATCAGGAACATCGTTGCGGATCAGACCCATTACTATCACGTGGTCTCCGCCCTTGACAGCGCCACAGCCTCGCGGGTCGTCAGCCTGCTTGGTAATCCACCAGAAGATCGCAAGTATGATACGATAAAGGCGCGGTTGTTACAGGTCTTCGGGCCCACGAAGTTGGAGCGCGCCCGCCAGCTGCTCAATATGCCCAGCCTCGGGGACTCCAAGCCGTCCGAGCTCATGAGCCAAATGCTCACGCTCCTGGGCTCCGAACCGGAATGCTTCCTCTTCAGGGAGCTATTCCTCAGCCAGCTACCGGAGCAAGTTCAGGCTGCCCTAGCCAGGTTGGAAGTCACCGACTGCGCAGAGCTGGCTGCCGATGCGGACAAGATCTTCGTGGTGACACACGGAAATAAAGGTTCTAAATTGGGGGAAGGCCGATTTTAATAGGATAAGGCAGGATCTGGCCAAAATGGACTGGGATCAGCTACTTGTAGGAAAATCCGCATCGGAGCAATGGGAGGCTTTCAGAAGGGAGATTGAGATCATACAATGGCAACATGTTCCCGTAAAGGTCAAGGGTGGTTCCAAAAACCACAGGGAACCTTGGATGTCAGGGGATATACGAGAATGGATTAGGAAAAAAAGGAGGGCTTTTGGCAGATACAAAAGGCTAAAGACGGAGGAAGCCCTAGGGGAGTACAAAAAGTGCAGGGGGATACTTAAAAAAGAAATTAGGAGATCAAGGAGGGGCCATGAAATAACACTGGCGAGCAAAATAAAGGAAAATCCTAAGATGTTTTATAAGTATATTAAGGGTAAGAGGATAACTAGGGAAAAAATAGGGCCCATTAGGGACAAAAGTGGCAATCTGTGTGTGGAGCCGGAAGATGTAGGAGGAGTTCTAAATGAATTTTTTGCATCTGTTTTCACTATGGAGAAGGACGATGTAGACATAGAAATAAGGCGGGGGGACTGTGATATGCTCGAACATATTAACATCGAGAGGGAGGAGGTATTGGCGGTTTTAGCAGGCCTAAAAATGGATAAATCCCCAGGCCCGGACGAAATGTATCCCAGGCTGCTGTGTGAGGCAAAGGAAGAGATTGCGGGGGCTCTAACACATATATTCAGAACCTCTTTGGCCACAGGGGATGTGCCAGAGGACTGGAGAACTGCTAATGTAGTACCATTATTCAAGAAGGGGAGTAGGGAAAAACCGGGGAACTACAGGCCAGTGAGCCTAACATCAGTGGTAGGTAAATTATTGGAAAAAATTCTGAGGGACAAAATGTAGGGGAGGCATCTATTACCTGGTTTATTTATGGTAACATACCTGGCCAGCAGCCTTTTTGCCTGCTGCACTGTAAACCAATTTTAACAGCGGTTCCGAATCGCTACCCCACCTTTCAGTTCTGACTGAAGGACTTACAATTAATGATGTTAAAGCGGACAATTTGTTTGGATATGAGCAAAGTCAAAATTTATTAAACTAAGGAACCATCATCAAATATAAACTATACCACATGAACATAGTAAATGCAACAAAAGTATATAACAAGGGGGTACAGACGGCAAAAACGAGGGATACAATGGCTACAATGTTATTTAAACAATCTTAGCAATTCCCTTACATCACCACCCCAAAGTCCTTGCTAGGTTGTCTTGTTGAGGAGTCAGACCACTCTGCTCACCTGTGATCCAGCGAAGTAAAAAGAGGACCCGATAGCTTCTCAGTAGCTATCTTTTATACCTGTTGCTGCTGCCGCTCTGTCTGGAAAAATTCCTGCCTAAAGTTCCAGTACACAAACAAAAGGACTGTGATTGGTTGCTGAATTGCTTGTTTAAACATAGCCAGCCATAATCGGCCTTGGGTCAAGTGGGCAACTCCTGACCTCCCTGGTTTGATTGACAGGTCTTTCATTCTGCTGCCGTTCTGTCTGACCAGTACACAAAAAAGGGACTGTGATTGGCTGCTGAATCATAGCCAGCCATAATCGACCTCGGGTCAAGTAGGCAACTCCTGACCTCCCTGGTTTGATTGACAGGTCTTTCATTCTGCGGCCATTCTGTCTGACCAATACACAAAAAAGGACTGTGATTGGCTGCTGAATCATAGCCAGCCATAATCGACCTCGGGTCAAGTAGGCAACTCCTGACCTCCCTGGTTTGATTGACAGGTCTTTCACACAAACACATTACAAGCTGTAAACCTCTGTGTTTGACCGGGCTCAAAAGCACAAGCCTTAAAAGATGTTCCTTCTCAATGTGTGTGAATACTTCCACGAATTTCCTCGACTCCGTTGTAGTCTAGTCCAGCAGTCTTTCGTGGCTCTAAGCATGCTTCAAAACATTGATCTGACCCAGAGGCAATTCAAAACACATAAACCTTCATCCACGATGTGGACCAATGTTTCTCTTGTTTTCAGGGGAATTTTGCGAAACTCTCACATTCCCCCCTTTTGATACTTCAAACTTGATTGTAGTATCGACTCAAAGCAGTGAGCAAAATTCTCTGACCCCCTCACAAACAACCATCCCCTGTATTTACCTAATAGCTATCTGCCACTGATCCCCGTCCCGTCTATTCCCCTCAAATTCGAGAAAACCAAAACCGTGGTACGGTAGGCATCTTACAGATACATCAATTTTCAATAAGGGGTCTCATACCCCTATACGCTTGTAAAATTATACAATGTAATCCAAATTTACAAACTTTTTACATTATAACTTATTACAAAATGTTACAGTCTTAGTTACACAATGTAATCAAAATGATCCCAAGCACGGAGAGGGTCCTACGCCTCTGCTCAACTTGGGGCTGTAACACAAAATACAAAAAAACAACTCCATTAAACATTTTAAACAAAAATGCTGAAATAGAACCACGACCATCCCGTGCCAATGATGGGTCGCGAAACTCGAGTGGGTAATGCTCCTCCCACCCGGGCAGTAAATATTCCTTCCACCCCCCCCCCTTTAATGGTCTTAAACTTTAAAAAAACTCACAGAATGGATTTTCCCCAACAGTCCGCTCCACCAGCCCCGAGCCGTTCCCTTGTCCCTTTGTGGAGGCAGGGTACCCCTCATGTTTCCCGCGGGCCCCCGGGTGAGTTCCTCCCTCCCCCGAATGCACCCACGCGACTCTTGGGTCTCCCCCTCCCCTATCCCATCTTTCCCAGGCCATCACCAGCCACTCCCGGGGAACGCGTCCTTATCTGACCAGGCGCCCGCGCTTCCCCACCATGACTCCTCAACAGCGAGGTCTCCCGCAAGTGAACTTCAGTCAGGATAGTGCTGGGTTGGGGGCCGTGCCCCACCCAGCTGGGGCCATCTCCTCCCCGTAGGAGGAGCAGGCAAGTTCCTCCGGACCCTGTCCGGTTTTTCCCGAAGATCGCTGCGGGGTCTCCTGGATTCGTCCAGTGGCGAGGTGATCCCCAACATTCCGTATCTTCATTTGATGCCCAGCTCGGGCTGGGCGAACATGGCTGCTTCATTTTCCAATCTCCTGTAAAACTTAAAAGGACATGCAGCCAGGTCTCACTGACCTGCTGCCTTAGGTGGAGACATGGTCGGGTCCCTCGACCTCGGACCAAAACACAAACATTTGGCACACTTGTAAACTTAAACTTACACTTAAACTCAAAACATTTGAAAACATTCTAAAATTAAAATACATCTTAAAAGCACGCTACGATCAAAACGCAATCAATACAAAGCTATAATACAAATGCCGCCCGTCTCCGGGCGGCCAGGCTAATCTCTGGCCCTGTCGCAGATTGCTGCTGGCTGCAGCAAAGCTGGATTGCCTCCTGCTGCTGGTCCCTTGCAGCTTCTGGCTGTTGAGTGGGGACCCCTGCTCTTTGGCTTCTCCCTGGCCCGGGAGACCGCCTTCCTCCACTGTAAAGTGGGTGACCATGCTTTCTTGGGCTGGGGCACCCGAAGAGACCTTCTGAGGGACGTCTCTGTGGGGGAAACTTTGGCTGGCGGACCCTGAGCTTGGGTCACAGCCCTAGCTGGCTGGGAACCTTCTCCCCCATGTCCAAATAGCCCGCACTGTATAATATATCTGGAAGCCTGCTGGTACAAATCTCTCTCTCCTGATCCAAAACCTGATGTCAGCTCCCTCCCTATGTCTCCTGCAAGAGGGATTGCAATCCCTGCCCCCCCCAGGGTCCCACATCATGGGGGGAACCATTCTAGAGGCTGGCTGGGAAGCTGGTCCCTTTAAACAGGCGAGTGCGCCTGCGCGAATCTCCTCTCCGGAGTCCCGCGGCAGAGGCTGTGAAGCCTCTGTCTTCAAGCAGGCGGCCGCGCCTGCGCAAATCTCTTCCCCTTTGTCCCACGGCAGAGGCTGTGAAGCCTCTGTATCCAAGCAGGCAGCCGCGCCTGCGTAAACCTCCTCCCTGGAGTCCCGCGGCACAGGCTGTGAAGCCTCTGGCTTCCAACAGGTAGGTGCGCCTGCGCGGGAAAGCCGAGCAAGAGCCGCTGGGGGTTCCGGGTCCGCGACTGCGCGAACCCGGTGTTGGGGAACCTTTTCCCTCGGGCGCGCGGCTGCGCCTGCGTGGACCTCCTGTTGGTAAAACTCTCCCCTCAGGCGCGCGACCGCGCCTGCGCGGGAAAGCTGAGGAGGATCCGCTGGGGGTACGGGCTGGGGAACCGCGCCTGCGCGAGCAGTTTCAGTGGATGGAGTGGCAGCAGCCTGCAGATTTCTGATCCCAGGCTGCTGTTTCTCTGTTCCTAAGCCACCTAACCATTTCAAATTCGAACTTTTGCCAAAATTTAGTTCCCACTGGGGTAGGGAAGTGTCCCAATTTGTGGGCTGGACAACTTTACCCTGAACACAAGCCACAGCACCTGTCTTTACAGGCTGTGAACTTGAACTTGACTGGTGGGCAAACTCATGTTCCCTTCCCCGAGTGGCTTTAAATGGGGAATTTTGGACTTGGACCTGCCTTTGGTCTGGGGTCAAAACTATTCCCTGTGTGCCTCCCTTGTCCAGGATTTCTGCTACTGGACCTGCTCTACAGGGGTCCCAGAACTCTCCTTCCCTGTTCCCTGGCTTAAACAGCTTACTCTGCCCAGGGATGGCTCCTCCCCCCACACAAGCCACATTGCTTGCCTGTGAACTTGTGCCTGCTGTGGGCTGAGGATTCCTATTCTCAGGCTCACTCCCAGCTGCCTGTTTGGGGCTGACTTTAAACCCCTTTCTTTCCAGTCCTTGTGGGGAGGCAGAGGTGGGCGAGGGGGTTGCAGCACCACTGATGGCTGCTACCTTTCCCTGGTTGGCCCTCATGAGAGATTTTAACATCTCCAGGACAGACTCGATTGTGTCTGTCTCTGCCTTCTGAGTTGGGGCTGTGGGGTTCCTGGCTGTATCTCTCCCAGGCTTTTTACAATCCCTGCGCCAGTGGCCCTCCTCCCCGCACTTGTAACAAGTGACCTTGTTCTGGGAGGGATGGCTCCCCTCCTGGCGCCACTCTTTCTGATATGGAGCCTCAGGTTTAACTAATTCCCTATCCAGCACCGTTCTGGGTGGTGCCTGTGGGATGGTTCTACTTGGGCTGCCAGTAAAATCCGGCTGACCTGCCTTCGGGCTGATCAGGCAAACCATTCCCCTTGCTGCTTTTAAAGCCATGTTAAAGCTTTCTATCTCTGCCCTACAGGGGCCATGGTCTGTTTCACTAAACCGGGCATTCTCTTCCCGCAGTCTCATCTCATTTTCCCTGGCCTCAGCGATTCCCTGCACAAGGCGTTCTATAAATGCCTGGCATTTCGTGACCTCTAGTGTGAGGCGTGCATTTTCTTCCCACACCCTCATACCACTAGCTCTGGCCTCATTCACCTCTCTCATGAGGCGTTCTACCCCCGCCTGGCATTTCTCAAATTGGGACTCCTGACTCTTGGCCTCCTTAACCTCCTCCCGCTCTCTCCTCTCACCCTTCCTAACCCAGCCACCTATACCCCGATGGGTCAGCCTACACACTGCCACTACCTTCCATAGGACTGCCCACAGACTGAAAGCAAGAAAGAGAAGAGCTGATGCTTGCTGCAGATCCAAATCACTCATCAAATCAAGAACTGCCTCCAGTCCCATCTGGGTCGCCATTGTAGGGGGGGCATCTATTACCTGGTTTATTTATGGTAATATACCTGGCCAGCAGCCTTTTTGCCTGCTGCACTGTAAACCAATTTTAACAGTGGTTCCGAATCGCTACCCCACCTTTCAGTTCTGACTGGAGGACTTACAATTAATGATGTTAAAGCGGACAATTTGTTTGGATATGAGCAAAGTCAAAATTTATTAAGCTAAGGAACCATCATCAAATATAAACTATACCACATGAACATAGTAAATGCAACAAAAGTATATAACAAGGGGGTACAGATGGCAAAAACGAGGGATACAATGGCTACAATGTTATTTAAACAATCTTAGCAATTCCCTTACATCACCACCCCAAAGTCCTTGCTAGGTTGTCTTGTTGAGGAGTCAGACCACTCTGCTCACCTGTGATCCAGCGAAGTAAAAAGAGGACCCGATAGCTTCTCAGTAGCTATCTTTTATACCTGTTGCTGCTGCCGCTCTGTCTGGAAAAATTCCCGCCTAAAGTTCCAGTACATAAACAAAAGGACTGTGATTGGTTGCTGAATTGCTTGTTTAAACATAGCCAGCCATAATCGGCCTTGGGTCAAGTGGGCAACTCCTGACCTCCCTGGTTTGATAGACAGGTCTTTTATTCTGCTGCCGTTCTGTCTGACCAGTACACAAAAAAGGGACTGTGATTGGCTGCTGAATCATAGCCAGCCATAATCGACCTCGGGTCAAGTAGGCAACTCCTGACCTCCCTGGTTTGATTGACAGGTCTTTCATTCTGCGGCCGTTCTGTCTGACCAGTACACAAAAAAGGACTGTGATTGGTTGCTGAATCATAGCCAGCCATAATCGACCTCGGGTCAAGTAGGCAACTCCTGACCTCCCTGGTTTGATTGACAGGTCTTTCACACAAACACATTACAAGCTGTAAACCTCTGTGTTTGACCGGGCTCAAAAGCACAAGCCTTAAAAGATGTTCCTTCTCAATGTGTGTGAATACTTCCACGAATTTCCTCGACTCCGTTGTAGTCTAGTCCAGCAGTCTTTCGTGGCTCTGAGCATGCTTCAAAACATTGATCTGACCCAGAGGCAATTCAAAAAGACATAAATCTTCATCCACGATGTGGACCAATGTTTCTCTTGTTTTCAGGGGAATTTTGCGAAACTCTTACAAAATTAGTCTCCACTTGGAGAGGCAAGGATTAATCAGGGATAGTCAACATGGCTTTGTCAAGGGAAGATCATGTCTGACTAATTTGATTGAATTTTTTGAGGGGGTGACTAGGTGTGTGGGTGAGGGTAGTGCAGTGGATGTGGTATACATGGATTTCAGTAAGGCCTTCGATAAAGTCCCGCACAGGAGACTGGTCAAGAAGGTAAGAGCTCATGGAATCCAGGGTGCCTTGGCACATTGGATACAAAACTGGCTTAGTGGCAGAAGGCAGAGGGTGATGGTCGAAGGTTGTTTTTGTGACTGGAAGCCTGTGGCCAGTGGGGTACCACAGGGATCGGTGCTGGGTCCCTTGCTGTTTGTGGTCTACATTAATGACTTGGATATGAATGTAAAAGGTATGATCAGTAAGTTCGCGGATGATACAAAAATTGGTAGGGTGGTAAATAGCGAGGAGGGTAGTCTCAGTCTGCAGGACGATATAGATGGGCTGGTCAGATGGGCGGAACAGTGGCAAATGGAATTTAACCCGGAAAAGTGCGAGGTGATGCACTTTGGGGGGACTAACAAGGCAAGGGAATACACAATGAATGGTAAGACCCTAGGCAAGACGGAGGGTCAGAGGGATCTGGGTGTGCAAGTACACAGATCCCTGAAGGCGGCGGAACAGGTGGATAAGGTGGTAAAAAAGGCATATGGGATACTTGCCTTCATTAGCCAAGGCATAGAATATAAGAGCAAGGAGGTTATGATGGAGCTGTATAAAACACTGGTTAGGCCACAGCTGGAATACTGTGTGCAGTTCTGGTTGCCACACTACAGGAAGGATGTGATCGCTTTGGAGAGGGTGCAGAGGAGATTCACCAGGATGTTACCAGGGCTGGAGCGCTTCAGCTATGAAGAGAGACTGGGCAGATTGGGTTTGTTTTCCTTGGAGCAGAGGAGGCTGAGGGGGGACATGATTGAGGTGTACAAAATTATGAGGGGCATAGATAGGATGGATACTAAGGAGCTTTTTCCCTTAGTAGAAGGGTCAATAACAAGGGGGCATAGATTCAAGGTAAAGGGCGGGAGGTTTAGAGGGGATTTGAGAAAGAACTTTTTCACCCAGAGGGTGGTTGGAGTCTGGAACTCATTGCCTGAAAGGGTTGTGGAGGCAGGAACCCTCACAACATTTAAGAAGCATTTGGATGAGCACTTGAAATGCCATGGTGTGGAGATGCCGGAGTTGGACTTGGGTGGACAAATGTAAGAAGTCACACAACACCAGGTTATAGTCCAACAGCTTTATTTGAAATCACAAGCTTTCGGAGCGCTGCTCCTTCTTCAGGTGAAGTGGAGAAATGCATAAAGACACAGCTTATATAGTCAGAGAATCATGTCAGGTGTTTACAGGTAACCTTTCCAACTGCCATTTATCACACCTCGGCAGAGAGATAATCACAGCAGTCAAAGGTGTGAATGGTGTCCAAACAGGTCAGTCAGGGAAACATTACATCAAAGAACAATGAGGTGGGGTCACAAGGGGTCAAATATTGCAGATGCTGGGGTCTGTATGAAAAACAAAAAAACAGACAAAAAACATTTTTTTTGGCTGGAAATCACAGCAGGTCCGGCCGCATCTGTGTAGAGAGAACAAGCCAATGTCGACTCGAGTCTGGATGACCCTGCATCAGGTGGGGTTACATGTAGCGTGACATGAACCCAAGATCTCGGTTGAGGCCATCCTCATGGATGCGGAACTTGGCTATCAGTTTCTGCTCGACAATTTTGCGTTGTCGTGTGTCTCGAAGGCCACCTTGGAGAATGCGTACCCGAAGATCGGAGGCTGAATGTCCTTGACTGCAACGTATGAGGTAGACAACGTTGGCCGAGTCACATGAGTATGTACCATGTACCTGGTGGGTGGTGTCCTCACGTACATGGTACATACTCATGTACGTGAGGACACCACACCCTTCAACCAGGCGAAATTGAAGTTCTCAGCCGAGGGCTCAATTTCTGCCCCACCACCAAAATGGACCCCATCGGTCTCGCGGCAGACACAGAGGAATTCAACAGGAGAATGAGGCTCCGGGAATTCTTCCACAAATCCCAAGATGTCAGCAGCGAACCCAATGAGACAATCAATGATCCGGAACAGCAGACAGAGGGATCCGCAGTGCAGCAACCGAAGAAGAAAGAGTCAAATTGGACCCCTCCGGAGGGTCGCTGCCCTAAGCTTGACATGTATGCTCAAGCTGTCAGGAGATGCATCAACGCCAGATTCTTCAGCCGCACTCACAAGACAGTCCAGAATGTCACCTGAGCACAACGCAACGCCATCCACGCTCTCAAGACCAACCGCAACATCGTCATCAAACCAGCAGACAAAGGAGGTGCCATCGTCATACAGAACAGAACGGACTATTGCAAAGAAGTATACCGACAACTGGACAACCAGGAACACTACAGACAGTTACCCGCAGATCCGACCAAAGAACACACCCGCCAACTCAACAGACTGATCAAAACCTTCGATCCAGACCTTCAAAGCATCCTACCTGCTCTCATCCCACGTACTCCCCGCGTGGGAGACTTCTACTGCCTCCCAAAGATACACAAAGCCAGCACACCTGGACGTCCTATCGCATCAGGCAACGGAACCCTGTGTGAGAACCTCTCTGGATATGTCGAGGGCATCCTGAAACCCATCGTACAGGGAACCCCCAGCTTCTGTCGCGACACTACAGACTTCTTACAGAAGCTCAGCACCCACGGACCAGTTGAACCAGGAACACTCCTCGCCACGATGGACGTCTCGGCACTCTACACCAGTATCCCCCACGATGACGGCATTGCTGCGACAGCCTCAGTACTCAACACCAACAACAGCCAATCTCCAGACGCCATCCTACAACTCATCCGCTTCATCCTTGACCACAATGTCTTCACCTTCGACAACCAGTTCTTTACCCAAACACATGGAACAGCCATGGGGACCAAATTCGCACCCCAATACGCAAACATCTTCATGCACAAGTTCGAGCAAGACTTCTTCGCTGCACAGGATCTCCAACCAACGCTATACACCAGATACATCGACGACATTTTCTTCCTATGGACCCACAGCGAAGAATCACTGAAAAGACTACACGATAACATCAACAATTTCCATCCCACCATCAAACTCACCATGGACTACTCCTCAGAATCAATCTCATTCCTGGACACATGAATCTCCATCAAAGACGGACACCTCAGCACTTCACTCTACCGCAAGCCCACGGACAACCTCACGATGCTTCACTTCTCCAGCTTCCACCCTAACCACGTTAAAGAAGCCATCCCCTATGGACAAGCCCTGCGAATACACAGGATCTGCTCAGACGAGGAGGAACGCGATGGACACCTACAGACACAGAAAGACGCCCTTGTAAGAACGGGATATGACGCTCGACTCGTCGATCGACAGTTCCGACGGGCCACAGCGAAAAATCGCATAGACCTCCTCAGAAGACAAACACGGGACACAACCAACAGAGTACCCTTCGTCGTCCAGTACTTCCCCGGAGCGGAGAAACTACGCCATGTTCTTCGCAGCCTTCAACATGTCATCGATGACAACGAACACCTCGCTAAGGCCATCCCCACGCCTCCACTACTCACTTTCAAACAGCCGCCTAACCTCAAACAGACCATCGTTCGCAGCAAATTACCCAGCTTTCAGGAGAACAGCGACCACGACACCACACAACCCTGCCACAGCAACCTCTGCAAGACATGCCAGATCATCAACACAGATACCATCATCACACGTGAGGACACCACCCACCAGGTACATGGTACATACTCATGTGACTCGGCCAACGTTGTCTACCTCATACGTTGCAGGAAAGGATGCCCCGGAGCATGGTACATCGGCGAGACCATGCAGACACTGCGACAACGGATGAACGGACACCGCGCAACAATCACCAGGCAGGAGTGTTCCCTCCCAGTCGGGGAACACTTCAGCAGTCAAGGACATTCAGCCTCCGATCTTCGGGTAAGCATTCTCCAAGGTGGCCTTCGAGACACACGACAACGCAAAATTGTAGAGCAGAAACTGATAGCCAAGTTCCGCACCCATGAGGACGGCCTCAACCGAGATCTTGGGTTCATGTCACGCTACATGTAACCCCACCTGATGCAGGGTCATCCAGACTCGAGTCGACATTGGCTTGTTCTCTCTACACAGATGCGGCCGGACCTGCTGTGATTTCCAGCCAAAAAAAATGTTTTTTGTCTGTTTTTTTGTTTTTCATACAGATCCCAGCATCTGCAATATTTGACCCCTTGTGACCCCACCTCATTGTTCTTTGATGTAATGTTTCCCTGACTGACCTGTTTGGACACCATTCACACCTTTGACTGCTGTGATTATCTCTCTGCCGAAGTGTGATAAATGGCAGTTGGAAAGGTTACCTGTAAACATCTGACATGATTCTCTGACTATATAAGCTGTGTCTTTATGCATTTCTCCACTTCACCTGAAGAAGGAGCAGCGCTCCGAAAGCTTGTGATTTCAAATAAAGCTGTTGGACTATAACCTGGTGTTGTGTGACTTCTTACATTTGAAATGCCATAGCATACAAGGCTACGGACCAAATGCTGGAATATGGGATTAGATTAGACAGGGCTTGATGGCCGGTGCGGACACGATGGGCCGAAGGGCCTCTATCCGTGCTGTATAACTCTATGACTATGAGTACTGCGCTGCCACGAGGCACCCATCCCCCACAGATGCCGCTCCAGCCCCTCAACCTGCGGGGTTGTGCTTCTACCACGCCCGTTTTGGCACGAAAGCAAGATGCTGCCGCCCTCCCTGCAGCTTTTCGCTCAAAAAAAAAACAGCAGCCACCCTGTCGAAAGAGGACCGGTTATAACGAGCGCCCCACGGCTGCGATGGCAATCGGTAATTCTGGGAAACTCCTCTTCATCAACGACTCCCTATCTGGTCGACGTTTCCTCTGCAACACCGGGGCGCAGTGTAGCATCCTACCCGCGTCAAATCTTGATCTACAAGCTGGGGGGCACGGCCCCTCCCTCCAGGCGGCTAATGGCGGGGCTATTCGGACCTTCAGAATCCGGCGGGTCCAGGTGTGCTTCAGCGGCCAGCGGTTTTACTGGGATTTCATCACGGCCAAAGTCTCTCAAGCCATTCTCGGGGCGGATTTTTTGTGCACCAACAGCCTCCTGGTGGATGTACGGCACCGCCGGTTGATCAATGCGGCCACTTTTCACTCCATCCCGTGCCACCACGGTAACACCGTGGCGTGCACTGTCTCCTGCGCGTCCCCACCTCCGGATGACTTCACTCGCCTCCTCGGAGATTTCCCAGACCTGACCAGACCCACTTTCTCTTCCACGGCCATGAAACATGGTGTCGAACATCACATCACCACTACTGGCTCCCCGGTCTACGCACGGGCCCGGTGCCTCGAACCTGGCAAGCTCGCGGCTGCGAAAGCGGAGTTCAACGCAATGGAGTGGCTAGGGATTATTCGCCGGTTGAATAGTCCCTGGTCTTCACCTCTCCACATTGTTCCGAAACCTGACGGCGGATGGCGGCCTTGCGCCGACTACCGACGCCTGAACGACGCCACTACTCCTGATCGGTACCCGATCCCTCATATTCAGGATTTCTCTGCACATTTGGCGGGAAATACCATTTTTTCAAAGGTCGACCTTGTCCGTGGCTACCACCAGGTCCCTGTACACCCGCAAGACATCCCAAAAACTGCAGTCATCACCCCATTCGGCCTGTTTGAATTTCTGCGGATGCCGTTTGGATTGAAGAACGCTGCACAGGCTTTCCAGCGTTTGATGGACTCCGTGCTTCAGGACCTCAAGTTTCTATTCGTCTACCTCGACGACATCCTCATCGCCAGCCCTAATAAAGAGGAGCACATCTGCCATTTGCGCACCCTCTTTAAATGCCTCAGTCAACACGGCTTGATCATCAACCCGGCCAAGTGCCAGTTCGGCCTGCAGCAGATTGATTTTTTAGGCCATCACATCACATCGGACGGCGCAATTCCCCTGCAAATGAAGGTGGAGGCAGTTACTTCATTCCCGCGCCCGCAGACCATCAAGGCCCTGCAGGAGTTCCTCGGGATGGTAAATTTTTATCACCAGTTCGTCCCTAATGCAGCCCCTGTACGAGGGCCTCAAGGGCAAATCCGGCAAGGATCCGATTAGCTGGACAGTCGACATGGACCGGGTGTTCGTCGACACAAAAGGCGCAGTAGCCAACGCAACCATGCTGGCACACCCGCTGCCAGGTGCCACCATCGCCCTTACGACCGACACGTCAGACTACGCCATTGGCGCTGTAGTGTCCAAGGATCAATAATACTCAGACTGCAGGAGAACAATAAAACAGGTATTTACTGAACATGGAGTAATTCAAGACTGAAATACAGAAGCCTGCTATGGCATTATACACAGGGGTGGTCACTGCCGGTACTGCAGTATAGAATCAGTTCTTCTCTTAAAGGCACATACACAACAATTCCTCCCCTTTTAGATAAACAGTACATAACATTCATTTAACAACTAAATAATAACTAATTACAATTACAATTTTCTCTGTACTACATACATCAACTGAAATAATCATTTATAAGTTCAGTCTTTGAGGAGGCTTCCTGATCCTGACTGGATAGCGCCTTTCTCGAGTATCCTGTTCTTGCAGCGGAGTTGATTCTGGCTCATTGTCATTGGTTGGTTCGTCAGCTTCCAATACCACTGCTTCTGAGGTAGACGCAATCTGTACTTCGGGTTGATTACCAGGTGCACCTGCTCGTGGTATGGGTTTGGCTTGTTCCTGTGACTCTAGAATCTGGTCAGCATGGCGTCTCACGATGCTCTCTCCAACGTCCACTGTGTACATTAGTGGTCCCTGCTGTGTGCATATCGTTCCTGGCTGCCATTTTTCTGTTCGGTAGTCGCGGGCCAAGACTGGTTGCCCTATCTTGAAGCTCCTGGTTGGCTTCTCATTTATGTACTGGAATTGCTTATCCTCAACATCTCGTCTTATGTTTGGTTTGAGCAAATCCAGGCGACATCTTAGCCTTCGGTTGAAGAACATTATGGCTGGAGCTTGGTTGGTGACTGCATGTGTCGCATTCCGGTAAGCAAACAAGAAATTATCCACCTTGTGTTGTAGTGGTATGTTGTCATTATGCATTGCCTTTATGGCCTTTTTAAAGGTCTGAACAAACCTCTCAGCCAATCCATTTGTGGCTGGATGATATGGGGCAGATGTGTAATGTTTCACCCCATTATTCCTCAGAAACCTCCGGAAATCCTCTGACACAAACTGTGGCCCATTGTCGGATCAAATCTGTTCTGGCAAGCCATTCCTGGCGAAGATGGTCCGTAGGACTGCAATAGTTTTCTCCGTGGTGGTGGAGGACATTTTGATAACCTCTGGCCATTTCGAATGGGCGTCCACAGCGATTAGAAACATTGAGTTCATAAATGGACCAGCAAAATCAATGTGTACCCGTTGCCATGGAGATGAGGGCCACTCCCATGGATGTAGCGGGGCCTGTGGTGGAGCGTTTTGGACCTTCTGGCATCCTGTGCATCTCTTGGTCATATCCTCGATTTCTTTATCGATTCCCGGCCACCACACAAACGCCCTGGCTAGGCTCTTCATTTTTACCCCTCCCAGATGACCCTCATGAAGCTCATTGAGCACTCTATCTCTCAACTTGGGTGGAATTACCACTCGGGATCCACACATCAAGGTCCCCCGGCACACTGACAGCTGTTCTCTCCTTGGCGAGAATGCTGGCAACAGTGAGTCGCCATGTGCTGGCCATCCCTGCACCGTCAAACCATAGACCCGAGAGAGTGTCGGGTCATTTCGGGTTTCCTTCTCCACACTTGAGTTTGTAACAGGTAGACATTCGACTATGGTCGCATGGAATATCTCAACAGGGTCCACTGCAGGTGCTTCCTCTACCATCGGCAACGGTAAGCGCGACAGCCCATCAGCGTTTCCATGCTGTTTCGTACCCTTGTACTCTATGTCGTACTGATGTGCCCCTAGAAAAAGTGACCATCTTTGCAGCCGTTGCGCCGTCATCACCAGAACGCCCTTCTTTGGGTTAAAAATGGAGACCAGGGGCTGATGATCAGAGTAGGGTAAATTTCTGCCCGTGCAGATAGTGATTGAACTTCTTCACCCCCCACACCAGGCTGAGGGCCTCCCTGTCAATCTGGGCGTAGTTACGCTCGGCTGAGGTTAACGAGCGCGACGCAAAGGCTATTGGCCTCTCTGAACCGTCAGGGAATTTGTGTGACAGCACCGCTCCGATGCCGTAGGGAGACGCATCACATGCTAACCGAATCGGTGGTGTTGGATTGTCGTGGGCCAATACTTCTTTTGAAGTGATTAGGCATTTACATTTCTGAAAGGCACGCTTACACTCATCACTCCATTTCCATGTTACTCCAGTTTGCAGTAGGGCGTTCAGTGGGTGCAGAATTGTAGATTAATTCGGCAAGAACTTATGGTAGTAGTTCACCAACCTGAGGAACGGCCTCAGTTGCGACACATTTTCCGGTGCTGGAGCCTTGACTACAGCCTCAATCTTGTCCGGCGACTTATGCACCCTTTCTTCATCAATCATGTGGCCACAATACGAGATTTGTCTCCTGAAGAACTCGCATTTGGGGCGGTTGGCTCGTAGCCCATATTCCTGTAATCTCGTGAGCACCTGCTACAGGTTGGCAAGGTGTTCACTGTCATTTTCGCCCGTAACCAGGATGTCGTCCAAATAACACTGGGTCCCCGGGATCCCTTGCAGGACTTGTTCCATCGCCCTCTGCCAAATAGCCGGGGCTGATGCTACCCCGAATACCAGTCGATTGTACTGGTAAAGGCCTTTGTGAGTGTTTATCGTGAGGTACTTCCTAGACGCTTCTTCCACCTCCATTTGTAGATACGCTTGGGCCAGATCAATCTTTGTAAAGCGTTTCCCTCCAGATAGTGAGGCAAAAATATCTTCTATCCGTGGAAGTGGATATTGTACTGTGTGCAGGACTGGGTTCACAGTTACCTTGAAGTCCCCACAGATGCGAACCTTCTTCGGTTCCCCAGGCGTGCTGCTCAATGATTTCTTCATTACAGGAACGATGGGTGTGGCCCACTCGTTCCAGTCCACCTTGGACAGCACACCCGAACGCTCCAGACTCTCCAGCTCTGCTTCAACGGCTGGGCGGATCGCGTAAGGTACCGGTCTGGCCTTAAAAAAATTTGGGTTTGCGTTATCTTCGATTTTTATCATTG
Organism: Somniosus microcephalus; assembly: GCF_052327205.1. Classification (NCBI taxonomy): domain Eukaryota; kingdom Metazoa; phylum Chordata; class Chondrichthyes; order Squaliformes; family Somniosidae; genus Somniosus; species Somniosus microcephalus. The sequence goes on along the minus strand of NC_140993.1, from coordinate 90,294,613 downwards.
CCGTTACTCCTTTTAAAGTCCCAAGTCCTTGTTGGAACACCTCTTTCGCATCAGTTAGAATTTTTGACAGTCATCCAGATGTGACGTCATCATCCTTTTTATCAGTCACAGTTAGCGCCTGAATGGAATGCCAATCCAATTGTATTTTTCGGATCCATTCACGTCTCAATAATGGTGGTCCTCCATCTGGTAGTATATATAGATACAGTTTCTGTGTTTACTTGCCGTTGTATTCAACTGGCACCCTTATTTTTCCTCTGGGGTAGACTTTTTGCCCCGTGTATGTCTTCAATACAATGGACGTGTCCTTCAAGGGTATGTGTGAGAATAGCTGCTCATAGTCTCGTCGGTTCATGACAGTTAGGGCTGATCCTGTGTCCAATTCCATCTTTACTGGGGACCCTGCTATCATGAGGGTGACCCAAATGGTTCAGTGATCCTCCTTTGCGATCACGTTGTGTAACTTTAGACAACTTAGTCTCCTGCTCCTGGAGTCCTTATTACTCTCCTGATCTTCCGAACTACTGTTTGTCAATTTCTTTACTTTCTTGCACTTTTCCTTAATAGTTCTTGTAGTGTTGGTTTTCTTTCCCGACCTGCAGACTCTTGCTATGTGTCCCATTTTCCCACATTGCCTGCATACTTTGTCCTTAACCCAGCAGTCCTTCTGATCATGGGTTGTTCTGCCGCAGCGATAGCACTTTCCTGCTCCATACGCCATTTCGTTAGCGCTGTATTCTGTGGTTTCTGTTGTATTTCCGCAGCTCCCCATGCTGCTGCTTCGTAGGATACTGCCACGCTGAAAGCCTGTTCTAGTGTCAGGTCCTTTTCCGAAAGTAGTCGTTTCTGGGTTCCTTCACTCTGGAGCCCGCAGACAAACTTATCCCGCAAGGTGTCTGCCAGTCCTGTTCCGAACTGGCAGTGCTTCGATAACTTGCGTAGTTCCGTAAGATAGTCAGCATTGTTCTCATCTTTGTGCTGGTTTCTTTTATGGAACTTGAATCTTTCTGCTATCAGCAGCGGTGTAGGGTTTAGGTGTTCCTGTAAGATATTAACAATCTCTTCAAAACTTTTCTCCATTGGTTTAGCTGGGGTAATTAAATTCCGCAATAGGCCGTACGTTCTCGCGCCCATCAAATTTAATAATACTGACGCCTTCTTTCCATTGGCCACCTCATTGGCATCGCAGTACACTTCAATTCTTTCCACATACGTGGTCCAGTCTTCTACCTCGTTGTCGAAAGCAGTGATACTGCCACTCTTCGGCATCTTGGGTGATTTAAAATGGTGCCTCCCACGCTTTTTCTTCTTCCCCAATGTAATAAAATGGCGCCCCCCGCGCTTTTCCTTCTTCCCCAATGGAATAAAATGGCGCCTCCCGCGCTTTTCCTTCTTCCCCTTGCTGCCACGCTGCTCCTAGCGTTCTACAGGGTAATGGCGGCGACCCGCGGCTTCGGTGCATCTCACTTTTCCTTCCCCGCGTTCTATCCTCTCCACACTGCCCTGTTTTTGAGCACCGACCGCGCCCTGTGCGCTCCACCCTCTCTCTCTCTCTTCCTTCTGACGACGCTGCACGGCCCCTTTGCAGAGCCGCTCGATCGAGCCTGAGCCCGCCGCAGTCCGGAAGGGTCAGCACACTACCTGCTACCAGCACGACTTGCTGGAACACCTCGACTGGGGAGCCAGGGCCAGCTCTCCCCAGCCTCCCCTGCAACTCTCCGATGGATCCCTGGGCGGTTGCCCGCGGTCGACGCCCGCCGTTCTGACTTCGACCTCCAAGAAGCTTCTCTTCAGGGAAAAGATCCCCGTGAGTTGATGCAGTACTGCAGGTGAGTTCAAACCTGCCCGTCGCCAGTGTAGTGTCCGAGGATCAATAATACTCAGACTGCAGGAGAACAATAAAACAGGTACTTACTGAACAGGAAGTAATTCAAGACTGAAATACAGAAGCCTGCTATGGCTTTATATACAGGGGTGGTCACTGCGGTACTGCAGTATAGAATCAGTTCTTCTCTTAAAGGCACATACACAACAGGCGCAGTGCAGGAACAGTGGGTGCATGGGACATGGCAACCGCTGGCGTTTTTCAGCCATCAACTACGGCAAAACGAACGGAAGTACAGCACGTTCAACCGGGAGTTGCTGGCCATTTTTCTGGCCATCTGCCATTTCCGGTTCTTGCTAGAGGGACGTCCGTTCACGGCTTTTGTGGACCATAAGCCACTAACGTTCGCTATGGCCAAGACCGCCGAACCGTGGTCAGCTCGGCAACAACGTCAGTTGACGTTTATCTCAGAATTCACCACTGACATTCAGCATGTGTCCGGTAAGGACAACCTGGTGGCGGATTGCCTCTCCCGCGCGACCGTTCATGCAGTCCAGCTCGGCATCGACTATGCCCTCATGGCTGCGGATCAAGCCTCGGATCCGGAGGTCCAATCTTACAGAACCAACCCCTCTAGCCTCCAAGCGGCCGATGTCAAATTCCATGCCGCGGGCACTACGCTACTCTGCGATGTCTCCGTAGGAGATCCTCGCCCTATCATCCCGGTCGCCTGGCGCCGAAAAGTTTTTGACGCTATACACGGGTTGTCACACCCTGGCATGAAGGCCTCGCAACGGTTGATGTCGTCCAAATTCGTGTGGCGGGGCATGCACATGGATGTTCGCGACTGGGCCAACACCTGCGTGGTCTGCCAAAAGGCCAAGGTGCAGCGTCACATCAAGGCTCCATTGGCCACTTTCGCCATTCTGGAACGTAGGTTTGATCATGTGCATGTGGACCTGGTGGGGCCACTTCCACCTTCGCACGGGTTTACTCATCTTCTTACAATGGTGGACCGCACCACTCGATGGCCGGAGGCGGTTCCTCTGTCAGCCACCACTTCCGCAGACGTCGCCAGGACATTCATCTCCTCTTGGGTCGCCCGCTTCGGGGTACCAGCAGACATCTCGTCCGATCGTGGGCCACAGTTTTCTTCGGAGCTTTGGAACGCTGTGGCTCAGGGGCTCAGCGTCAAGCTACATCGCACCACTGCCTACCATCCACAGGCGAACGGCCCGTGTGAACGATTCCACAGGTCCCTCAAAGCCGCACTGCAAGCCAGCCTTCAAGGCGCGGGCTGGGTGGACAGGCTTCCATGGGTCCTTTTGGGTCTTCGTACGGCACCTAAAGAAGATCTTCAATCGTCCTCAGCGGAGCTCGTATATGGCCAGCCGCTACGCGTACCAGGGGATTTCCTTCTGACTCCAACAGAGCCATGGTCCATGTCCCAGCAGCTCATCAGCCACCAGGAGGCAGCCAGAAGTTTTGCTGCAGTGCCTACGTCGCATCACGGCTTGCAGAGCTCCCACGTCCCAGCTGAGCTGAAGAACGCCGACTATGTGTTTATCTGCCACGACGCTCATTGGGACCCGCTCAAACCCCCTTACACTGGTCCTTTCCATGTGATAGAGCCGGGAGACAAATCTTTTGCAGTCGATGTTGGAGGTAAACCGGACCACATTTCGGTTGACGCCAGCTCACTTGGACCTTGACCACCCAGTCGAGATCGCACAACCGCCGAAACGTAGCCGACCGCCCACAGTCGCCGTGCCAGATCAAACGCAACCGCCCGCCAGTTTGCCCGCCGTCCATCAGCTTCCACTTCAAGGCTACTGAAGTCGATCTGACAGGCTTGTCAGGCCTCCTCGCCGTATTACTTTTGCTATTAAAGACAATTCTGAGGGGGGGCATGTGGCGGAGCCACTAAGGGACTCCAATCAATTGTATATAATTCCCTTTAATAATATGTTGGCTACAGCCTGAGTCTGTATCTTTGTTTTCACTGTTTACATGTACAGAGCGCGATCACTAATAGTGCGGGTAAACGCGATGACGTCACGCCGTTCATCACGTGATCCCCTACCGGCGAGAAAAACGTGATGACGTCATGACATCAGCCACGGGACCGCCCAAGCAGTCCTCGTGGAGCCTCCGAACTGACTAGACCTATATTCGATGTTCTCCTGTAGTTATCCATTAAACTCTGTTAGTTTTCATTAAACCTCGTTTATTTGATCACCTGAGTGGACCTCAGTCTTTTGGATAGGAACTAGACATTCCTACAAGTCAATCATTTATGGGCTCTGGGTATGTTAACTCTTAGATTGCGGAGGTACTGGCGGAGGTACTGGACATAATCTTACAATCTTCCTTGGATATGGGGCTGGTGCCAGAGGACTGGAGAATTGCAAATGTTACACCTTTGTTCAAAAAAGGGTGTAAGGATAAACCCAGCAAATGCAGGCCTGTCAGTTTAACCTCGGTAGTGGGGAAGCTTTTAGAAATGATAATTCGGAACAAAATTAACAGTCACTTGGGCAAGAGTGGATTAATTAAGGCAAGCCAGCACGGATTTGTTAAAGGCAAATCATGTTTAACTAACTTGATTGAGTTTTTTGATTAGGTAACAGAGAGGATTGACAAGGGCAATGCGGTTGATGTGGTGTACATGGACTTCCAAAAGGCGTTTGATAAAGTGCCACAGAATAGGCTTGCCAGCAAAGTTGAAGCCCATGGAATAAAAGGGACAGTGGCAGTATGGATATGAAATTAGCTAAGTGACAGGAAACAGAGAGCAGTGGTGAACGGTTGTTTTTCAGACTGGAGGAAGGTATACAGTGCTGTTCCCAGGGGTCAGTACTAAGACCACTGTTTTTCTTGATATGTATTAATGACTTAGACTTGGGTATACAGGGCACAATTTCAAAATTTGCAGATGACACAAAACTTGGAAGTGTCGTGAACAGTGAGGAGGATAGTGATAGGCTTCAAGAAGACATAGACAGGCTGGTGGAATGGGCGGACACGTGGCAGCTGAAATTTACTGCAGAAAAGTGCGAAGTGATACATTTTCGTAGGAAGAACGAGGAGAGGCAATATAAGCTAAAGGGTACAATTCTAAAGGGGGTGCATGAACAGGAAGACATGGGGGTATATGTGCACAAATCATTGAAGGTGGCAGGGCAGGTTGAGAAAGCGGTTAAAAAAGCATACTGGATCCTGGACTTCATAGAGGCATAGGGGGAAAAGTTTGGTGGTGCCCCTTTTGGGGTGCTAACTTTGCCGGGGCGCCCCGTACTGTAAATTCAGTGGTAGCACCCCAAGCAGGAGGCGGGGCGCTACTGGAAGTGCTTCCCCTCCTTCCTGGAGCGCTACCACTGAATATTGTGGCGCTACGTGCAACAGCGCCATGCGTGTTGGCACGTAGCGCTGTGGTATTGCAGGTCTCCCTCCCCTGATTAAAGGGGAAGGGCCTAGCGCTACGCGCATCGGGGCCTTGCTGGACCACCAGGGAGCGGGGTGCCGGGAAAGCAACCCGGCACTCAAGAGGGCTGCCGGGCTGAGCGGTCGCAGCCGGCACCCCGAATGAAAGAGAGGAAGGGGGCAGATGTCGGGCGGCCATTTTCTTTTCTGGCCACCTGCCAGCACCCACCATCACGGCTGCACAAATGGCACCCTGACCCTATTGGACACATCGTCCGGCAATAGGTCAGGGGGCGCAGCCAAATTTTGCAGCTCGGGCGCGAGCGGGGTGCTGCGCATGGCGTTGATATCATTGCCGGAGGCGCAGAGCCACGGGGCTACCACCACCATTAACCTCCTGCTGAATTTTGTGGGAGGCATTAGTGGTGCCGCGCCCGGGCATTAGGGGCTTTGCACCCCGTTAGTGCTCCCCAGGGGCGCTAATGAGAGGCACAAAGCAACCCAATTTTTCTACCATAGAGTACAAAAGCAAAGTTATGATGAACCTTTATAAAACACTGGTTTGGCCTCAACTGGAGTATTGTGTCCAATTCTGGGCACCACACATTAGGAAGGATGTGAAGGCCTTAGAGAGGGTGCAGAAAAGATTTACAAGAATGGGTTCCAGGGGTGAAGGACTTTAGTTCTGTGGATAAACTGGAGAAGCTGGGGTTGTTCTCCTTAGAGTAGAGAAGGTTGAGAGGAGATTTGATAGAGGTCTTCAAAATCATGAGGGGTCTAGACAGAGTAGATAGAGAGAAACTGTCCCTGTTGGTGGAAGGGTCAAGGTGATTGGCAGAAGAGCCAAAGGCGACATGAGGGAAAACTTTTTTACACAGCGAGGGGTTAGGATCTGGAATGCACTGCCTGAGAGAGTGGTGGTGGCAGATTCAATTGTGGCTTTCAAAAGAGTATTGGATAAGTACCTGCACGAAAAAAAATTTGCAGGGCTATGGGGAAAGGGCAGGGGAATGGGACTAGCTCAAGTGTTCTTGCAGTGAGCTGGCACGGGCTCGACGGTCCGAATGGCCTCCTTCTGTGCGGTAACTATTCTATGTTTCTATGATTACTTGCAGTTCGAGGAAACCCATCTTTTACACCAACTGGTTTTGCAAGATTTCAGCTTACACACAATGGGGATAATTTTGACTTTGGGCAATGGTGTAAAACGGGTGATAACAGATCAGCTGCCCATTGTACATCTCTCCTGGTTTTCATTTCCATTATGGGCGGCTGATCCAATAGTGCCCATTTTGCACCATTGCCCAAAATCAAAATTATTCCCAATGACATTACAAATAACACTAATGTTACAGTAAGAAAGTTATGAGAACAACTCTGTGACTAATATTAACCATATTTATTCAGTTCCCTTTTAAAACTATTATGGATTGTGCTTCCAACTTTGTTTCTGGAAGGCATTCCATGTTTTAACAACCATTTGCATTAAAAAAAATCTTCTAATCTCTCCCTTTATTCCTTTGGTGAAAAATCTTAAATTTATGGCCTCTAATTACCAACTCAGTGACCAGTGGAAATAGTTTTTTCCCTATTTACTTATCTCCGATGCGGCTCTCGAAGCATTGGTAGTGACAGCGGAGAGAAGGCAGGATGACCTGTTCCCGCAGGGTGGCAGGAAGCCATCAAAACCCATTTGCAGAAGGCTCTGGCAAGAGATACATGGTATGTCATGGCCAACAGTGTCATACCGCGGACATGGATCCGAAAAGTTTAATGACCTCACACGGCAGGTCAAGGTGAGTGAAGGCTTCAGCAAATGCCATATCCCACCATCTGCACCACAAGCCTCACACACTGCTCAATGCACCACACCCCCAGCACTCACCTACCAACAATCTCTAGCAATCATGACTTACACCTCACAATCATAGCCTCACCTCACCCTCACACATTTACCACTGCTGCAACACTCACACCCACATCTCACACCTTGCACACACTGACAGCTATTCAACTATGGCAGGCACACCACCCAAACACATTGCACCACACTCACTCACACACTTCCCTTTCTCTTGTAGACCAAGGTGACTCACAACCGCCATGAACAGCGCCAGATGAGAGGCGGCCAAGCTGCTTTACAGGCCTTGAGCCAAGTGGAAGAGACAGTGCTCACCATCATTGGAGGGGAGCTCACAGAGGCCGTGAAAACAGGCAAAGTCGAAGCCCTTGGCGGCAATAACGATGTGGTCATTCCTAATCCGTCTTCTCACATCCCACTTCCCCCTCATCCCACAATCTCTTCTCACTTACAAGCTGCTGATGGTGTATGCATGGGTATCTTGCTTCACCACCCCTCCAACTGCCCCCCCCCGCCCCACCGCTCACCATAAGCTGACTCTTGTGCCTTTCTGCTTTCAGATGACCAAGAACTGCCACCAGCACAGCCTGTCCCCGAAGTTATGGAGGAGAATGGAGATGAAGAAGGCAGCACACCATCACTGCATCTGACACGCACGGGCATCAGCTCAGAAACTAGCACTGCACAGAATGTAGAGGGTAGTGTAGATGTGGGATCTGCACATGGTGAGGCACCGAGCACGAGTGGGCCGCAGCAAGGCCAGGGGGAAAGGGTAGCTTGGGGGTCAGCTCCCCGGAGGGCGAGTTCGTGCACGAGTTCTGTTGCACACGTCTCAGATGATGACCTCGATGGGGTGGCCTTCAAAAGAAGAGTGATGGATATGCTCACAGAAATCCTAGGTACATGGCAAGCCTGCCAGAGAGCCTCTTGCCAGTGTCAAGGAGCATGGAGGAGTCCGGCTCCAAAATTGGACGGGGCTTTACGCAGAGCTTGGAGCCCATGATTTCCAGGATGGAAATGTTGGACAACTCCAGGAGAGACCTTTTGGACCCAGCCATGATGTTGTGTGTGATGGGCAATGTCACAGCTTCCAGTGATCCAACGTCTCACTGCTGCAGTGGAAGCTCGGACTGCTGTCATCATGGCTGGGTTTACGAGTGTGGAAAGGGGCTTGTAGGGTGTCATAGCAGGCCATCAATTTGTCCTCCAACAGATTGCTAGGAATGCTGAGGCACCGCCCTGGGAAGTGGCAGTGGCACCGTGGAGCAAGAGCCTGCTGTCATCTCTCAGGATGACAGCATTCCTACTCCCACCACTGCTACTCTGCCATTGCCCCAGACTGCTGCCTTCCATGCCGAGGTGGTATAGTCGAAAGCCGGGCCTTCTAGGTCCACAGCTCGTCAAAATTGTCATGCAAGGCTATCTGTAGTCTCCCTCACGGAAACTCAGCAGCCTTCAACCAGCCAGGCTGCAGCCACTGGGGGAGCACGGTTTAGGAGCACCAGAGTAGGGAAGGGCACACGAACGACAGGCACTAAGGGATTGCACAAGGGCGAGTAGTTCATTTTCTATTGTTAATTGAATACTTAAAAATGTATTAATTTTGTTTGGAATATTTCTTTTGTGGTGGCTCTCATTTCATCTTTGTGCCCAGGAGGACGTTGTGATGTTCCGTGACAGAGGGATGCTATGATGGGGCTGTGGTTAATGGGGATGTGGTGAGCAAAGGGGATCTGGGGTTTCATTCACTCGAATTGGAGTCTGATGAGGTGTTCACGGACAGCCCATTCGGAAGGGGCATTTACTGCCTGCCTCCTCCCTTCCTCCTTGTCCTCCTCCTCTTCCTGTTCCTCTTGCTCCTCTTCCTCTTCTCCTCCTCCTACTCCTCCTCCTCCTCTCGCTCGTCCCCTTCCTGAGGTGGTCCCACAATCCCTGTTGGCAAGTGCTGCGCCCTCATGATGACCACCAGAAAATGAGACACCTGCTCCGCTGAGTACTGGAGGGCTCCTCCTGAGCGGTCAAGGCAGTGGAACCATTGCTTCAGCAGCCCGATGATCTGCTCGATGATGTTCCTGGTGGCAGCATGGCTCTCATTATATGATTGCCGGCCACGAGTGGTGGGGTTGTAGAGGGGAGTCATCAGCCAGGTATCGAGCGGATAGCCCTTGTCTCCGAGCAACCACCGGATTGACACGGGATGAAAGGATCATGATTGCTGACAGGATAGCGGGCATTGACCATCAGGATGCACTAGGTGTGGTTGCACAACAGCACATGAAGTGAGTGGTAGCCTTTGTGGTTACAGAAGATCTCAGGATTGATATACGGTGTTCACAAAGTCACATGGGTGCAGTTGATGGTGCCCTGCACCATGGAGAAGTCCGCTATCCTGGCAAAGCCACATGCGTGCTCCTCCTGTTTCTCTCTGTTCAGAGAGCAGATAATGTAGTGGGAACGGTAGCGTAGTGGTAATGTCACTGGGCTAATAATCCAGTAGGTCAAGATTTAATGATCCAGAGACATGAGTTCAAATCCCACCACGGCAGCTGAGGAATTTAAATTCAGTTAATTAAATAAATCTGGAATAAAAAGCTAATATCAGTAATGATAACCATGAAACTATTGGATTATCATAGATACCCATCTGGTTCACTAAAGTCCTTTTAGGGAAGAAAATCTGCTGTCCTTACCCAGTCTGGCCTATATGTGACTCTAGAACCCACAGTGATGTGATTGACTCTTAACTGCTCTCTGAAATGGCCTAGAAAGCCACTCCATTGTAACAAACCACTACAAAACAAAACAAAATAATAAGAATGAAACTGGACAGACCACCTGGCATTGAACTTGGCACTGGGCATGGCAACAGGCACATCCAGCCCAGCCAACCCTGCAAAGTCCTCCTTACCAACATCTGGGGACTTGTGCCAAAATTGGGAGAGTTGTCCCACAGACTAGTCAAGCAACAGCCTGACAGAATCATACCTTTCAGACAAATTGCTCCATCACCATCCCTGGGTATGTCACGATCTGTATAATTTACATATCCCCAGCGAGCACAAACATCAGCAGCTCTGCCTACCTGGCGGAAGTGAAGCAGCCGTCAGTTATTACACCAAAACGGGCCTGAACAGCTGACACTAACACCTCCAATTTCTAGGCCATACTGAAAGAATCATAGCTTTCAGCCAATGTCCCAGACTCCTCCATCACCATCCCTGGGTATGTCCTGTCCCACCAGTGTTAGATCCGTGTATCTTGTTGTTGTGTCCTTCAATAATCAGACAAGAGACTGCAGGGAACGATCAACAGGTGTTTACTGAATGAGGGTTACTCGAGAACTAAATGTACAGATCACTACTCAGGGTTTATATACAGGTGTGGTCACTGCCGGTACTACAGTATACAGGAGCTGTAAAAAGTAGTTCTCTCCCTTAAAAGGTACATACATTACAATTCCTCCCCTTTTAGATTAACAGTACCATAATGCTCATTTAACAATTAAATATCAAACTAATTACAATTAACACTTTTAACATGCAACATTAGCTGAAAATAGTCTATTTATAAATTCAGTCTTTGGGGAGGCTTCCTGATTCTTTCTGGATAACGCCTTTCCCGAGTGTCTCGCTCTTGGTGCGGAGGCGATTCTAGCACCCTGTCGTCAGTTGATTCATCAGCTTCCAATGCTATTGTTTCTGAGGTAGATGCGACCTGTACGTTGGGTTCCTCACCAGGTACATATGGCCGAGACATGGGGTTGACTCGTTCCTGTAACTCTAGGATCTGGTCAGCATGGTGTCTCACAATGTTCTCCCCAACATCCACTGTGTACATTAGTGGCCCCTGCCGTGTGCATATCGTTCCTGGTTGCCATTTCTCTGTTCGGTAGTCGCGGGCCAAGACTGGTTGCCCTACATTGAAGCTCCTTGTCGGCTTCTCATTGATGTGCTGGAATTGCTTACTCTCAACATCTCTTCGTGCATTTGGTCTGAGCAAATCCAGACGAGATCTCAACCTTCGGTTAAAGAACATCATGGCCGGGGCCTGGTTGGTGACTGCATGTGTCGCATTTCTGTAGGCTAACAGGAAATTGTCCACCTTATGCTGCAGTGGAATGTCGTCATCGCACATGGCCTTTACTGCTTTTTTAAAGGTTTGTACGAACCTCTCAGCCAATCCATTTGTGGCTGGATGATACGGGGCGGATGTGTAATGCCTTACCCCATTCCTTTTCATAAATCTTCGAAACTCTTCGGACACAAACTGTGGTCCTTTATCAGAGCAAATCTGCTCTGGCAAGCCGTTCCTGGCAAAAATGGTCCGTAGGACTGCAATAGTTTTCTCCGTGGTGGTGGAGGACATTTTGATCACCTCAGGCCATTTCGAGTGCGCATCCACGGCTATTAAAAACATTGAGTCCATGAATGGACCAGCAAAATCAATATGCACCCATTGCCATGGAGATGAGGGCCACTCCCATGGGTGTAGAGGGGTATGTGGTTGTGCATTTTGGACCTTCTGGCATCCTGAGCAGCTCTTTGTCAGGTCCTCGATTTGCTGATCGATCCCCGGCCACCACACATAAGCCCTAGCAAGGATTTTCATTTTCACCCCTCCCAGATGACCTTCGTGAAGCTCATTGAGCACTCTCTCCCTTAACTTGGGTGGAATTACCACTCTGGATCCACACATCAAGGTCCCCTGGCATACTGACAGCTGTTCTCTTCTGGATGAGAATGCTGGCAACAGTGAGTCACCATGTGCTGGCCATCCCTTCACCGTCAAATCATATACCCGAGACAGTGTCGGGTCATTTCGGGTCTCCTTCTCTATACCAGCGTTAGTTACTGGCAAGCATTCAATTATAGTCGAATGAAATATTTCGACAGGATCCACTGCTGGTGCTTCCTCGGCAGTAGGCAGTGGCAGGCGTGATAGCCCATCGGCGTTTCCATGCTGTTTCGTGCCCTTATACTCGATTTCATATTGGTGCGCCCCTAGAAAAAGGGACCATCTTTGTAGCTGTTGCGCAGTCATCACCGGAACGCCCTTCTTTGGATTAAAGATGGAGACACGTGGTTGGTGGTCAGTCAGCAAGGTGAACTTCTGCCCGTGCAGATAGTGATTGAACTTTTTCACTCCCCACACTAGGCTGAGGGCCTCCCTGTCAATCTGGGCATAGTTACGCTCGGCTGAGGTTAGTGACCGAGACGCAAAGGCTACTGGCCTCTCCGAGCCGTCCGGGAATTTGTGCGACAGCACCGCTCCAATGCCATAGGGTGATGCATCACACGCCAACCGAATTGGTAGTGCTGGGTTGAAATGAGCCAACACCTCTTTTGATGTGATCAATGCTTTGCTCTTCTGGAAAGCTCATTTACATTTGTCACTCCACTTCCATGGTACCCCCGTTTGCAGTAGGGTGTTCAGTGGGTGTAGTACGGTAGACAAATTCGGCAAGAACTTATGGTAATAGTTCACCAGCCCGAGGGACGACCTCAGTTGTGACACATTTTCCGGTGCTGGAGCCTTGACTACTGCCTCAATATTTTCAGGGGACTTATGTAACCCCTCTTTATCAATAACATGGCCACAATATGAGATTTGCTTCTGGAAAAACTCGCATTTGTGGCGATTAGCTCGGAGCCCATATTCTTTCAATCTAGTGAGCACCTGCTCCAGGTTGGCGAGGTGATCACTGTCATTTTTGCCCGTGACCAGGATGTCGTCCAAATAACACTGTGTCCCTGGAATCCCTTGCAGGACTTGTTCCATTGCCCTTTGCCATATAGCCGGAGCTGATGCTACCCCGAACACCAGCCGGTTGTATTGGTAGAGACCTTTATGAGTGTTGATCGTGAGGTACTGTTTCGAGGCTTCTTCTACCTCCATTTGCAGGTACGCCTGGACCAGATCAATCTTAGTGAAGCGTTTCCTTCCAGATAGCGAGGCGAAAATATCTTCAATTCGCGGAAGCGGATATTGTACAGTGTGAAGGACTGGGTTCACTGTCACCTTAAAGTCCCCACAGATGCGAACCTTCTTTGGTTCCCCAGGCATATTACTCAACGACCTCTTCATTACAGGAACGATGGGTGTAGCCCACTCACTCCAGTCCACTTTGGACAGTACTCCTGAATGTTCCAAACCTTCCAGCTCTGCTTCGACGGCTGGGCGGATCGCATAAGGTACCGGTCTGGCCTTAAAATACTATGGGCTTGCATTTTCCTCTATTTTGATCGTCGCTGTTATGCCTTTTAGTGTTCCGAGTCCCTGCTGGAACACTTCTTGTGCGTCAGTTAGCATTTTTGACAGTCGACCAGGTGTGATGTCGTCATCCTTTTTGGCATCTACAGTCAGTGCTTGTATGGAATGCCAATCTAGCTCTATCTTCCGGATCCATTCACGTCCTAGTCGTGGTGGTCCTCCATCTGGCAATACATATTAGGTCCATTTTTGGTGTTTCCTTGCCGTTATATATAACGTTCACCCTTATTTTTCCTTTGGGGTAGACTTTTTGTCCCATGTACGTCTTCAAGACAATCTTTGTATCTCTCAAGGGTATATGTGAGAATAGCCGCTTGTCGTCCCTTCGGTTTATGACTGTTAGGGCTGATCCTGTGTCTGATTCCATTTTCACTTGGACTCCTGCTATCTTGAGCGTGACCCAAATAGTTTGGTGATCCTCCGTTTTGATCACATTATGTAGTTTCAGACAATCCAGCTCCTTGCTTCCGGAGTCTGTATCACTCTTCTGTTCGTCTGAACTGTAGTGTATGTGCCTTTAAGTCAGAACTACTTTTACAGCTCCTGTATATTGTAGTACCGGCAGTGACCACACCTGTATATAAGCTTTGCGCATGCCTCTGTACCCCCAGTCTTGAGACTACCCTCCTCCAGTAAAGACCTGTTTATTGTTAATGTACAGCATCCGTGTGATTAATTAATAACAGCATATCCACTGAACCACGGATCCAACATGAACTACTTTCCGTCACCTTATGTACCTTCTTGTACTTCTCCTGTGGAAATTTCTTGCTGCTGGTTTTCTTTCCTGACCTGCAGACTCTTGCTATGTGTCCTACTTTTCCACACTGTCTGCACACTTTGTCCTTGAAACAGCAATCATTATGGTCGTGTGTTGTTCTGCCGCAGCGATAGCACTTCACTGTTCTGTATGACATTTCATTTGTGCCATATTCTTGCGGTCTCCCTTGTATCTCTGCAGCGCCCCGTGCTGCTGCTTCGTGTGATACTGCAATGCTGAAAGCCTTGTCCAGCGTAAGATCCTTTTCTGATAGAAGCCGTTTCTGGGTTCCTTCACTTTGAAGCCCACACACAAACTTGTCCCTTAAAGTATCTGCTAGTCCCGTTCCAAACTGGCAGTGTTTCGATAGCTTGCGCAGTTCCGTTAAATACTCAGCATTACTTTCATCTTTATGCTGGTTCCTTTTGTGAAACTTAAATCTTTCTGCTATCAGCAGCGGTGTGGGGTTTAAGTGGTCCTGTAGGATTGACACTATGTTTTCAAAATCCTTTTTTACTGGCTTCTCTGGGGTTACTAGGTTTCGTAGTAAGCCATACGTTTTTGCACCCATTGAATTCAACAATACCAGCGCTTTCTTGTCATCTGGCACTTCATTCGCCTTGCAGTGTACTTCTATGTGTTCGACATATGTCGTCCAATCTTCGACTTCATTGTCAAACACTGTGATACTGCCACTCTTCAGCATTTTTGGGTGTGGTTAGACTGGCTTAAAATGGCGTCTCCCGTGCTTTCCTTTCTTCCCCGCTGCGGCTTAAAATGGCGTCTCCCGCGCTTTCCTTTCTTCCCCGCTGCGGCTTAAAACGGCGTCTCCTGCGCTGCTGCCAACGCTGCTCTCGGCGGTCCTCATGGCAAATGGCGACGCCCTGTGGGTTTCGTGCGCTGCTCCTGCGCTGCTGCCAATGCTGCTCTCTGCGGTCCTCGTGGCAATGGCAGCGCCTCGCGTTTCCCTGCGCGCCTCTCTCCCCCGTTGACACTGCTCGGCCCTTGAACACCGGCTGCGCTCTGCTCTCTCTCGCCTCTCTCCCCCGTTGACGTCGCTCGGTCCTGAACACCAGCTGCGCCCTGTGCGCTCTGCCCTCTCTCTCTCCCCCGTCAATGCTGCTCGGCCTTTTTCTGTGCCTCTTGGTCGGACTCTAGCCCGTCGCTGTCCGGGAAGGGTATGCGCAGTACCTGTTGCCAACCCGTTTCACTGGACCACCGTGACTGGAAAGCGAAGCCTGGCTCTCGACAGCCTCCCCTGCGATGCTCAAATCTCCGCTGGATGACTGGGCGGTTGCCCGTGGTCGACGCCCGTGCTTCTGGACTCGACCTCCTTCCACTGTTCTCCAGGAGCGAATCCCTGGGAGGTGATGCAGAGTTGCAGGTAGGTTCGAATCTGCTCGTCGCCAATGCTAGATCCGTGTATCTTGTTGTTGTGTCCTTCAATAATCAGACAAGAGACTGCAGGGAACGATCAACAGGTGTTTACTGAATGAGGGTTACTCTAGAACTACTGTACAGATCACTACTCAGGGTTTATATACAGGTGTGGTCACTGCCGGTACTACAGTATACAGGAGCTGTAAAAAGTAGTTCTCTCCCTTAAAGGTACATACATGACAACCAGCAGGACAGACTCACCAGAGGTGGCGGCACAGTGGTATACAGTCGGGAGAGAGTGGCCCTGGGAGTCCTCAACATTGACTCCGGACCCCATGAAGTCTCATGGCTTCAGGTCAAACAAGGGCAAGGAAAACTCCTGCTGATTACCACCTACCGCCCTCCCTCAGCTGATGAAACACCGCTTGGAAGAAGCACTGAAGGTAACAAGGGCACAGAACATATTTTGGGTGGGGGACTTCATCCTGAGTAACAAACCTCCTTTCTATTAAGTTAAGTTCCATGTGGTCCATTTACCACACTCATATCACCCACTTTAAAGCCAGGTGGTTGAGGGTGAATCGGATGGAAGCCTCATAAATATATCCAAATCAGTGTCCTATCACTCAGATAGGCTACTTTAATCTACTGAGTGGAGCGTCCACCGTGGATATTCTGACCAGTAGAAGCTGCAGGACATCCAGTGGAGGCCTTGTTAGATAAGTTTAAATTATTTTTTATAGAGTCACAAGGAGCAGGAGTGCTCCTCCAGCTCCCACAAAGATAATTTAGGCCACTGCCACCCACGGCTCCCCCCACTTCAGCTGCACAAAACCTTCCTGAACCACCTAGAATCATAGAATCTTACAGCACAGAAGGAGGCCATTCAGCCCATCATGTTTGTGCCGGCTCTTTGAAAGATCTGTCCAATTTAGTCCCAGACCCCAGCTTTTTCCCCATAACCCTGCAAATTAGTCCTCTTCAAGTACATGTCTAATTGCCCTTTGAAAGTTACTATGGAATCTGATTCCACCACCCTTTCAGGTAGTGCGTTCCAGATCCTCTGTGTGAAGACATTTCTCCTCATTTCCTCTCCAGTTCTTTTGACAATTATTTTAAACCTATGGGGAGAAAAATTCAGTTGTTTGCACCTCCCGTTAGCACCTTAAGAGGGCGCTAACGGGGCGCAAAGCAACTAGCGCCCGGGCGCGGCGATGTTTGTGCCGCTTGCGAAATTAATTAGACATTTTGCGGTGGCGCTAAACACTACCGCCACGATCTCCTGCGCTGGCAGATTGTGACGTCAGTCGAGTGCGCAATGCCCCGTTAGCGCCCCAGACCGGATATTAAGTGGTGCCCCCTGCCTTACCGCCTGCCGCTAGCAACAACAGGTTGAGGGGAGCGTTTTGCTGTCAGAAAGGGACTGGGGGAGCACTATTTAAAGGCGACCGCTTCCTGCCTTTTTTTGTCGGTGACATTTTTGCACCACACATTCTGAGAGAGAGAGAGAGAGACTTCTGGAGAGATTCAATGCTGTGTGAAGGAGTTTTGAGTATTGAGCAGCACTTTGCAGGTTTACTTTGATTTACCCTTCCTTGCTTTGCCAGTGCTCTGAGGTAGCGCCTCGCTCCTCGGCCTTTGTGCCTTAAGACAGGTGTGAAGCACCTGATTTAGCGCTCCAATCACCTCCAGGGGCGATAAAAGCCAAGTTTGCTGTTGGAGGTGATAATTAGCGCCAGGCGCTAAACTTTGCGCATGGCTGAAAATGGAGCCCCAAACGGGGCGATACTGAATTTTTCCCCCATGAGCTCTCGTTGCCGACCCACTTATCAGCCCTCATAATTTTGAATACCTTTATTAGGTTTCCCTTTAACTTTCTCTGCTCTAAGGAGAACAATCCCAGCTTCTTCAATCTCTCCACATAACTGAACTCCCTCATTCATGGTATAGTCCTGGTAAACCTCCTTTGCACCCTTTCAGGGCCTTGACATCCTTCCTAAAGTGTGGTACCCAAAATTGTTCACAATACTCCAGCTGAGGCCTAACCAGTGATTTGTAAAGATTTAGCATAACTTCTTGTTTTTGTATTCAATGTCGCTATTTACAAAGCCAAGTACCCCATATGCTTTCTAAACTGCCTTATCAACTTGCCCTGCCACCTTCAAGGATTTGTGAATATGCGCCCCAGGTCCCTCTGCTATTTCACCCCCCTCAAAATACTACCATTTAGATTATACTGCCCCTCCATGTTGTTTCTCCCAAAGTGCATCAATTCATACTTATGTGCAGTATCTGTCATGTGTCTGCCCATTTCACCAGTTTGTCTATGTTAGATCCGTGGTTCAGTGGATAAATAATCACACGGATGCTGTACATAAACAAATAACAGGTCTTTACTGGAGGAGGGCAATCTCTAGACTGGAGTACAGAGGCATGCGCACAGCTTATATACCAGTGTGGTTACTGCCGGTACTACAGTATACAGGAGCTGTAAAAAGTAGTTCTGACTTAAAGCACATACACTACAATTCATCCCTTTTTAGATTAATAATACCCCCTTAATATTCAAATAACAATTACATTTTTACATGTACATTCAATAACAAAAGTCCATTTATAGATTCAGTCTTTGGGGCGGCTTCCTGACCCTTTCGGGATAGCGCCTTTCCGGAGGTTCTTGTTCTTGGTGCAGAGGCGATTCTGACCCCCTTTCATCAGGTAGTTCATCGGGTTCCACTGCTACTGGGTCTGAAGTAGATACTACCGGTATGTCGGGTTCATCCCCAGGTACTCGAGATATGGGGTTGACGCACTCCTGTGATGCTAAGATCTGATCGACGTGGCGTCTCACAATGTTCTCCCCGACATCCACTGTGTACATTAATGGCCCCTGCCTTGTACATATTGTTCCGGGTTGCCACTTCTCTGTTCGATAGTCCCGGGCCAAGACTGGTTGCCCTACATTGAAGCTCCTTGTCGGCTTCTCGTTGATGTGCTGGAATTGTTCGTCCTCAACATTTCTTCGCACATTTGGTCTGAGCAAGTCCAGACGAGATCTCAACCTTCGGTTAAAGAACATCATGGCCGGGGTCTGGTTGGTAACTGCATGTGTCGCGTTTCGGTAGGCTAATAAGAAATTGTCCATCTTATGCTGTAGTGGAATTTCATCGTCGCACATGGCCTTTATCGCCTTCTTAAAGGTTTGTACGAACCTCTCAGCCAATCCATTGGTGGCTGGATGATACGGGGCGGATGTGTAATGCCTTACCCCATTCCTTTTCATGAATTTTTGGAACTCATCGGACACAAACTGTGGTCCATTATCAGAGCAGATCTGCTCTGGCAACCCGTTTCTGGCAAATATGGTCCGTAGGACAGCAATCGTTTTCTCTGTAGTGGTTGAAGACCTATCACCTCAGGCCACTTTGAATGAGCATCCACTGCTACTAAGAACACTGAGTCCATGAATGGACCAGTGAAATCAATGTGCACCGGTTGCCATGGAGAGGAGGGCCACTCCCATGGGTGTAGAGGGGCATGTGGTGGTGCATTTTGGACCTTCTGACATCCTAAGCAACTCTTAGTTAGGTCTTCGATTTGTTGATCGATTCCCGGCCACCACACATAAGCCCTAGCTAGGCTATTCATTTTAACTCCCCCCAGATGACCTTCATGTAGCTCATTTAGCACTCTCTCCCTTAACTTGGGTGGAATCACCACTCTGGATCCACACATCACTGTCCCCTGGCATACTGACAGCTGTTCTCTTCTGTATGAGAATGCTGGCAACAGTGAGTCGCCATGTGTTGGTCATCCCCTCACCGTCAATTCATATACTCGTGACAGCGTCGGATCATTGCGGGTCTCCTTCTCTATATCCGCGTTTGTTACTGGCAATCGTTCAATTATCGACGAATAAAATATCTTGATAGGGTCCACTGCTGGTGCTTCCTCCACAGTAGGCAGTGGCAGGCGCGATAGCCCATCAGCGTTCCCATGCTGTCTCGTGCCTTTATATTCTATTTCATATTGATTCACCCCTAGAAACAGGGACCATCTTTGTAACCGCTGTGCAGTCATTACTGGCATGCCCTTCTTAGGATTAAAGATGGAAACAAGTGGTTGGTGGTCAGTCAGCAAGGTGAACTTCTGTCCATGCAGATAGTGGTTGAATGTTTTCACTCCCCATACTAGGCTGAGGGCCTACCTGTCAATCTGGGCATAGTTGCGCTCGGCTGAGGTTAGTGACCGAAACGCAAAGGCTACTGGCCTCTCCAAACCGTCCGGGAATTTGTGCGACAGCACCGCTCCAATGCCGTAGGGTGATGCATCACATGCCAAACGAATTGGTAGTGCTGGGTTGAAATGGGCCAACACCTCTTTTGATGTGATCAATTCTTTACACTTCTGGAAAGCTCATCTACGTTCATTATCCCACTTCCATGGTACCCCTGTTTGCAGTAGGGTGTTCAGCGGGTGTAATACCGTAGACAAATTTGGTAAGAACTTGTGGTAATAGTTTACCAGCCCGAGGAACGACCTCAGTTGTGACACATTTTCCGGTGCTGGAGCCTTGACTACTGCCTCTATCTTGTCAGGGGACTTATGTAACCCCTCTTCATCGCTGACGTGGTCGCAATACGAGATCTGTTTCTGGAAAAACTCGCACTTGTGGCGATTAGCTCGTAGCCCATATTCCTTTAATCTGGCGAGCACCTTCTCCAAGTTAGCGAGGTGATCACCGTCATTTTTGCCCGTGACCAAGATGTCGTCCAAATAACACTGGGTCCCTGGAATCCCTTGCAGGACCTGATCCATCGCCCTTTGCCAGATAGCCGGAGCCGAGGCTACTCCAAACACCAGCCGGTTGTATTGATAGAGACCTTTATGGGTGTTGATTGTAAGGTAATGTTTTGAAGCTTCTTCTACCTCCATTTGCAAGTACGCCTGGGCTAGATCAATTTTTGTGAAGCGTTTACCACCAGATAGCGAGGCGAAAATATCCTCAATTCGTGGAAGCAGATATTGCAGCGTGTGAAGGACTGGGTTCACTGTCACCTTAAAATCCCCACAGATGCGGACCTTCTTTGGTTCCCCAGGCGTATTACTCAATGACCTCTTCATTACAGGAATGATGGGTGTAGCCCACTCGCTCCAGTCCACTTTGGACAGTACTCCTGAACGTTCCAACCCTTCCAGCTCTGCTTCAACCGCTGGTCTGATCGCATAAGGCACTGGTCTGGCCTTCAGAAACTTTGGGCTTGCATTATCCTCTATTTTAATTGTTGCTGTTATTCCTTTTAGTGTTCCTAGTCCCTCCTGGACCACTTCTTTTGAGTCAGTTAGCATTTTTGACAGTCGACCAGGTGTGACGTCGTCATCCTTTTTGGCCTCCACCTGTATGGCATGCCAATCTAAATGTATCTTCCGGATCCATTCACTTCCTAGCAGCGGTGGTCCTCCATTTGGCAATACATATATATCCATTTTAGGTATTTCCTGACCTTTATATGTCACTTTCACCCTTATTTTTCCTTTGGGGTAGACTTTTTGCCCCGTATACGTCTTCGTCTTCAAGACAATCTCTGTAGCTTTCAAGTGTATGTGTGAAAATAGCCGCTTGTAGTCTATTTGATTTATGACTGTTAGAGCTGACTCTGTGTCCAATTCCATTTCCACTTGGACTCCGTCTATCTTGAGTGTAACCCAGATAGTCTGGTGATCCTCCATTTCGGTTACATTATGTAGTTTCAGACAACCCAGCTCCTTGCTTCCGGAGTCTGTGTCACTTTTCTGTTCGTCTGAACCACTGTCCATCACCTGGTGTACCTTTTTGTACTTCTCCTGTGGAGATTTCTTACTGTTGGTTTTCTTCCCAGACCTGCAGACTCTTGCTATGTGTCCTGCTTTCCCACACTGTCTGCACACTTGTTCCTTGAACCAACAATCTTTCTGGTCATGTGTTGTTCTGCCGCAGCGATAGCACTTCCCTGTTCCATAGGTCATTTAGTTGGTGCCATATTCTTGCGGTCTCCGTTGTATCTCTGCAGCGCCCCTTGCGGCTGCTTCGTGTGATACTGCCATACTGAAAGCTTTGTCCAGCGTAAGGTCCTTTTCTGATAGAAGCCATTTCTGGGTTCCTTCACTTTGTAGCCCACACACAAACTTGTCCCTTAACGTGTCTGCTAGTCCCGCTCCAAACTGGCAGTATTTCGATAGCTTGCGCAGTTCCGTTAGGTACTCAGCATTGCTTTCGTCTTTGTGTTGGTTCTTTTTATGGAACTTAAATCGTTCTGCTATCAGCAGCAGTGTGGGGTTTAAGTGGTCCGGTAGGATTTCTACTATGCTTTCAAAATTTTTGTTTACCGGCTTCTCTGGGGTTATTAGATTTCGCAGTAACCCATAAGGTTTTGCACCCATGGTATTTAACAGAACCAGTGCTTTATTAGCATCTGGCACTTCATTCGCCCTGCAGTACACCTCAATACGTTCCACATATGTCGCCCAATCTTCGACTTCATTGTTGAACATAGAGATACTGCCACACTTCGGCATCCTTGGTTGTGCGTTAACTATCACCAATGGCGCCTCCCGCGCTTCCCCTTCTTCTCCGCTGGCACAAAATGGCGTCTCCCGTGCTTTCCTTCCTTCCCGCGCTCGCCCGTCTTCTCCGCTGCGGCTTCGCAAAAAGGCGTCTCCCGCGCTCTTCCTTCTTCGCCGCGGCTCAATGGCGCCTCCCGTGCTCTCCCTGCTTCTCCGCGGCTCAATAGCATCTCCCCTTGCTTCGCCCCGCAGACACTGATCAGCCCGTGATCCCTGGCTGTGCTCTGCGCGTTCTTCTCTTGATATTTGTCGACGCCGCTCAGTCTAGAACCCGGCTGTTTCTTACCCTCTCTCTCTCCGGTTTTGCAGTATTTTTCCTCAACGCCGCTCGGTGATCAACCCCCGGCTGCGCCCTGCTCTCTTCACCCTTTTTCTTACCCCGTCGACGCTGCCCGGCTCTCTCTCTCTGCCGTCGGTCGGCTCCAGCTGCCGCTGCTTGGGAAGGGTCTGCTCTGGACCTGTCGTCGGTCTCTTACTGCTCGTTGTGGCTGGGGAACCAAGCCCGGCTCTCCACAGCCTCCCCAGTGAAGTTGGATCTCTGCCTGACTGCTGGGTGGTTGCTCGCGGTTGACGCCCGTGTTCCTGGACTCGACTATTTTTTTTTTGTGTTTAATGTTGCAGGTAGATTCGCATCAACACTCGTCGCCACTGTTAGATCCATGGTTCAGTGGATAAATAATTACACGGATGCTGTACATAAACAAATAACAGGTCTTTACTGGAGGAGGGCAATCTCTAGACTGGAGTACAGAGGCATGCGCATAGCTTATATACCGGTGTGGTTACTGCCGGTACTACAGTATACAGGAGCTGTAAAAAGTAGTTCTGACTTAAAGCACATACACTACAGTCTAGGCCCTCCTGAAGTCTGCTACTATCCTGTTCATTATTTACTACATTGCCAAGTTTTGTATCATCCACAAATTTCAAAATTATAGTCCCTATACATAGGTCCATGTCATTTATATATAACAAGAAAAGCAGTGGTCCTAATATCGACCCCTGGGGGACTCCACTGCATACTTCTCTCCAATCAGAAAAACATCCGTCCACCACCACACTCTGCCTCCAATTCTTTAGCCAATTGCATACCCAAGTTACCACCATCCCTTTAATCCCATGTGCTTCTATTTTATGAATAAGTCTGTTGTGTGGTACTTTAACAAATGCTTTTTGAAAGTCCATACTGCATTACCTTCATCAACCCTCTTTGTCACCATCAAATAACTCAATCAGATTAGTCAGATATGATTTGTCTTTAACAAATCTGTGCTGGCTGCCACTTATTAACCTATGCTTCTCCAAGTGAGAAGTAATTTTGTCCTTGACAATGGTCTCTCGCAGTTTTCCCACCACTGATGTTAGACTGATTGGCCTGTAGTTACCAAGTTTATCTTTCTCCCTATTTTGAACAGGGATGTAATATTTACATTCCTCCAGTCCTCTGGCACCACTCCCATATCCAAGGATGATTGAATGATTGTGTTCAGAGCTTCTTCTCTCTCCACCCTGGCTTCCTTCAGCAACCTAGGATGCATCCCATCTGGACCGGGTGACTTGTTCACTTTGAGTGATGCCAACCTATTTAGTACTCCTTTCTACCTATTTTTATCCTATCCAATATTTTGACACCCCCTCCTCTACTGCAACATTAACTTCATCCTCTTCTTTTATGAAGACAGATACAAAATACTCATTCAGTACCTAAGTCAAGCCCTCTGTCACTACAAGAAGATTTCCCTTTTTGTCCCTAATCGGCCTCGCCATTCCTTTAACTATCCTTTTACTTTTTAATATGTTGATAAAAGATTTTTGGATTTCCTTTTATGTTACCCGGTAACCTTTTCTCACACTGTCACTTTGCCATTCTTGTATCCTTTTTCAATTTCCCCCTGCACTCTCTGTAATCTACTTGTTTTTTTGCTATATTCTGTACCTGACATTTGTCAGAAACCTCCTTTTTCTGTTCTATTTTAACCTTTATTTCCTTTGACATCCAGGGAGCTCTAGCTTTGGATGCCCCATCTTTCCTCCTTATGGGAATATGCTTGGTTTGTACCTGAAGCATCTCAGGCCTGAATGGCTGTCAGTGCTCATTAGTTTTCCTGTCCAATCTTTGTTTCCAGTCCTCCTGTGCTAGATCCCTTCTCAAATCACAGAAACTGGCTCTCTTCCAGTTGGGTATTTTCACTTTTGATTTTTTATGTCCTTTTCTATAACTGCTTTAAACTTTATTATATTATGATCACTATTACTAAAGTGTTCTCCCACTGCAACACACTCCACTTCCCTACTTCATTTCCCAGAACTAGATTCAGCACTGCCTCCTTCCCTGTTAGACTAGAAACATAGGGGGAAAAATTCAGCTGGTTGCGCCTCCCGTTAGCGCCTTAAGAGGGCACTAACGGGACACAAATCAACTAGTGCCCAGGTGCGGCACTGCCCACGCCTCCCGCAAAATTCAGCGGGAGGTTAGTGGTGGTGCTAACCGGTAGCGCCCTGCGGTACTGCACCGCTGGCGATGACGTCATTGGCGTGCACAGCGCCCCGCTCACGCCCTGGCCACGATCTTTGGGTGCGCTCCCTGTCTTATCGCCGGACGCTATGTCCGACGGGGTCAGGGGGGCGTACCTGCGGCCGGGGAGGCGCAATTTAAAGGCGAGGTGCGGGGCGGCCATTTTGTTGCTGGCCACCTGCCAGCACCTGCCTGCGCTCCCGTCCCAGACCTCCTGAAACGCCCCCGACCCCGCAGAGTGCTGGCTGTGCTCCAAGAGCCCGGCACTTCTCTTGAGTGCTGGGCTCTTTTGCCTGCACTCCCGATCCCCGGGGGCCCAGCTGGGCCCCAGGTCACGCTGCACAAGGCCCCTCCCCTTTAAGAAGGGGAGCAAGGCCTGCAATACTGCGGTGCGACGTGCCGCAGCGTGTGGCGCTGCGGCACATAACGCCGCAATATTGACTCACAGTGCCCCAAGAGGGATGCGGGGCACTTCCAGTAGTGCCCCGCTTCCCTCTTGGGGCGCAACCACTCAATTTCCGGCGCGGGGATGCTAATTTTTCTGGGGCGCTACTCAATTTTTAGCCCATACTGATTAAGGAAGTTCTCCTGTACACATTTTAAGATTTCTTCACCCTCCTTGCTCTTTACTCTGTTTTTTCCCCCAGTCTATATCAGGGTAATTGAAGTTCCCTACTATTACTGCTCTATTATTTTTACATTTCTCTGAAATTTGCCTACAGATTTGCTCCTCAATCTCCTTCTCACTATTTGGGGGTCCATAATAAATATTCAGCAATGTAACAGCTCCTTTTCTGTTCCTTAACTCTAACCAAACAGACTTAGGCCTAGAAATTCGGTGGGCTGCGCCACCAGTTAGCGCCTAAAGAGGGCACTCAGTGGCTTTAGCGCCACTGGCTGTGCCTCCCGCGATATTTAGCTGGGGCGCTAATGGCGGTGTTAACCTTTTGCGCTGCGCCGCCTCCGATGACGTCATCGGTGCGCGCAGTGCCCCGCTACCGCCCCGATTTCGATAATTGGCAGCGACCGCCTCTGTAGCGCCGTTCGCAAATGGCGCCCGGTTCACGGGGCCTTCCTGTGGCGGCAGTGGTGCAAATTAAGGTGGAGGTGTGGGGCAGCTTTTTTTATCGGCGGCCGCCTGCCAGCACCTCCGTCCCCGGCCTCCTGATCACCCCCCGCGGCATTGCCGGCTGTTTTCCGAGAGCCCGGCACTTCTCCTCGGTGCCAGGCTCTTTTGCCGGCACTCGCGATCTCCGACCGTGCTGGTGCAGGCCCCTCCCCCTTAAGAATGGGAGGAAGGCCTGCAGTACCGCAGCACGCCGTGCCACAGCTTGTGGCGCTGCGGCACGTTGCGCTGCGATATTCAGTTTCAGCGCCCTAAGAGGGACGCGGAGCACCTCGAGCCTCGCCCTGTGTCCCTCTTGGGGCGCTCAAGCTGAATTTCCAGCGGTCGCTACTGCTCCAAACGCTGCGCTAAATCCGGCGCCCAGGCGAGCTTGGCGCCCCGTTTGCGGCTCCACCCAATTTCTCCCTAGTCTTTGAAACCCCTATTATATTGTCCCTCTGTAGAAATGTAATATTATCCTTGATCAATACTGCCACATCCGCTCCTGCCTTTTTTCCTTCCCTATCCCTCTTGAATACATTATAGCCAGGAATGTATCCCACTCCTGCCCATGTTTAAGCCAGGTCTGTGTTATAGCCACTATATCATAACCTGATCTGGCAACTTATCCACGTACCGGGCAGGCGGCCTCTGGACTGCCCGATCTTCACAGGTATAGAAGCTAGCGAGCTACCTCTGGATGCCTGTTGATGTCTTGCTTGTAAAATTGGTCTTTGTTGCTGAGCATGAAGTATTTGAGCTAAATGTTCAGAATCATAACAGCTACCTTACCAGATATTAGAGCCTAAATTTTCTGTTCGGCATTATTTTATTGCTGGTGGTAACCAGTTTAAAATAAATCAACACTGGTGTTGAAATAGCATTAATCAGAAATCTAGACTACTATGTATAAAGTCACACGCCAGTTAACAGGGAATGAGGACACACATACATGGTCTTTGGTAATGAGCATGAGAGAAGTATCTGGTGAGAGCCTTAAAATCGCAAGTATAACTGAAGGGTTAGGTTATTCCTTGTAGTCGTGCAAAATTTTTAAAAAAATTATATATCCACTTCCCTTTTGAAAGTTACTATTGAATCCTCTTCCTTCACCCTTTCAGGCAATGCATTCCAGATTATAACAACTTGCTGAGTAAAAAACTCACTTTCGCGGGCTTTTTTCCTCAGAGACCGGTGTCGGGAGCAGTAGGAGAGCGGCAGCACAGTGAGTATTTGAACTAACTGTCGCGGGCCCTTTTCCTCAGAGACTTACCAATCTCACAGACTGGCGGCGGCGTTCCAGAGCCACATCATGATTCAAAAAGTGATGCGGGCAAGAGGAAGCAGCTGATTGGGTGAGTACTTGTACTACTCTATAGTTTGACAGTTAAGGTTAATAGTTTATAAAGTTTAGCAGGTCTTAATTTTTGTGGTTTATAGTTTTTAAGGTCTCAGTTGTGTAGCGGGGAGTGCTGGTAAACCAAGAGCCCTTGAGTATATCATTTAATTGTAGTGTAATTAGTGGTATTGATTTGATTTAATTTGATTTGAATTAATTAAAGGGTAAGTCATGGCAGCACAGCTCGGCCCCATGGCATGCACCTCCTGCACTATGTGGGAAATCAGCGACACTTTCTGTGTCCCTGACGACCATGTGTGCGGGAAGTGTGTCCAGCTGCAGCTACTGGCAGACCGCATTGTGGCACTGGAGCTGCAAATGGATATATGCTGGAGCATTTGCGATGCTGAGGATGTCGTGGATAACACATTTAGGGAGTTGGTCACACCACAGGTAAAGGCTGCATAGGCAGGAAGGGAATGGGTGACCACCAGGCAGAGTAGTAGGCACAGGCAGGTAGTGCAGGGGTCCCCTGTGGCCATCCCCCTCTCAAACAGATATACCGCTTTGGATATTGTTGGGGGAGATGGCTTATCGGGGGAAGGCAGCTGCAGCCAACTTCCTGGCACCATGGGTGGTTCTGCTGCACAGGACGGGAGGAAAAAGAGCGGGAGAGCTATATTGATAGGGGATTCTATTGTAAGGGGAATAGATAGGCGTTTCTGCGGCCGCAAACGAGACTCCAGGATGGTATGTTGCCTCCCTGGTGCAAGTGTCAAGGATGTCTCAGAGCAGCTGCAGGGCATTCTGGAGGGGGAGGGTGAACAGGCAGTTGTCGTGGTGCATATAGGTACCAACGATATTGGTAAAAAATGGGATGAGATGGTAAAAGCTGAATATAGGGAGTTAGGAGGTAAATTAAAAAATAGGACCTCAAAGGTAGTAATCTCAGGATTGCTACCAGTGCCACGTGCTAGTCAGTGTAGAAATAGAAGGATATTTCAGATGAATACGTGGCTAGAGGAATGGTGCAAGGGGAAGGGATTCAAATTCCTGGGACATTGGAACCGGTTCTGGGGGAGGTGGGACCAGTACAAACTGGACGGTTTGCACCTGGGCAGGACCGGGACTGATGTTTGCTAGTGCTGTTGGGGAGGGTTTAAACTAAAATGGCAGGGGGTTGGGAACCTGTGCAGGGAGACAGAGGAAAGGGAGGCAAGGATAGGAGCAAAAGACAGGAAGGAGAAAAGCAAAAGTGGAAGGCAGTGAAATCAAGGGTATAAATCAAACAGGGCCACAGTTAACAATAATTCTAAAAGGACTAAGAGTGTTAAAAAAACAAGCCTGAAGGTTTTGGACTTGATTTTCATTGGGCCGCTGAGGCGGGATTGGAGGCGTGTGGGGGGTTAAAATCGCGATATCGGGGGGCACGAACCCATCCCACTCCCAACCAGCCTCCATGCCAGTTTCAAAGGAGGCGGATACCCGACCTGTGCTGGGAGCCGCCTCCCCAAGGTGGGAAGGGGATTAGTGCCAATTAACTGCCTGTTAACAGGTAGTTAACAGGCAGTTTTTTGCCTAATCCCTATTTTTATCCCTGAAATGTGGGATTCCCAATGGCTCCAAACCACGCCAAGTTAGCGAGGTGGACCGTCGGGCTGAAGGGCTTGGAGGGTTCGAGATGTCCAGTGTTCAGGTGAGTGATGTGTGCATGAGTGCAGAGGTAAGTGTGTTAGGTGTGTGTAAAGTGATTAAGTAAGTTTTACTTACCTTTACAGCCTTCCTTCTTTCAGGTCTCGGGAGTCCCTCATCTCACCGGCACAGAAAGCAGAATGGCCGCGAGCTGTCAAAAGTTGCAGCATTCAGCTTTCTGTTCTGGAGAGATTTCTAAATCAGCCTGAGAGGAAGGAATTAACTTAGTGTACAGATTGTCAGTGTTTGACAGCTTCAAAGAGCTGTCAAACGCTGAAATGTAATCTGTCAAAAGCTCTTGACAGATGAAATGTCAATCTGTGACATCACCTGTTGCCGGGTGGCCCTTAATTAGCCTGCTGTGCCCGCTGGGTGGGCTCAACAAGGTCAATCAAGTGAAGATCACGTGGGTTGGACACGACTCGATGGAGGTGGGACTACAACCCCAAATGTTGTAGTCCCACGTCCTACATGCCTCCAGTATCAAAATCCAGCCCTTTGTGTCTTAATGCAAGGAGCATTTGTAATAAAGTGGATGAATTAGCTGCGCAAATAGGTGTAAATGGATATGATATAATTGGGATTACAGAGACATGGCTCCAGGGTGACCAGGCTGGGAATTCAACATCCAGGGGTATTCAATATTCAGGAAGGACAGGCAAAAAGGAAAAGGAGATGGGGTAGCATTGCTGGTTAAAGAGGAGACTAACACAATAGTAAGGAAGGATATTAGCTCTGATGATGTGGAATCTGTATGGGTAGAGCTGAAAAATACCAAGGGGCAGAAAACGTTAGTGAGAGTTGTATACAGAACCCCAAACAGTAATGCTGAGGTTGGGGATGGCATTAAATGGGAAATCAGAGACGCGTGCAATAAGGGCACAGCAGTTATCATGGGTGACTTTAATCTACATATAGATTGGGCTAACCAAATTAGTAACAATACTGTATAACAGGAATTGCTAGAGTGTATACGGGATGGTTTCCTGGACCAATATGTTGAGGAACCAACTAGAGATCAGGCCATCTTAGACTGGGTATTATGTAATGAGAAAGGATTAATTAGCAATCTTGTTGTGCGAAGCCCCTTGGGGAGGAGCGATCATAATATGATAGAATTCTTCATTAAGATGGAGAGTGAAGTAGTTGATTCAGAGACTTGGGTACTGAATTTAAATAAAGGGAACTATGATGGTATGAGGCGCGAGTTGGCTAGGATGGATTGGGGAACGTTACTTAAAGGGTTGACGGTGGATAGGCAATGGCAAACATTTAAAGATCACATGGATGAAATACAGAATTTGTTCATCCCTGTCTGGCATAAAAATAAAACAAAAAACTTGGCTCAACCGTGGCTAACAAGGGAACTTAGGGATAGCATAAGATCCAAGGAGAGGACATATACATTGGTCAGAAAAAGCAGCAAACCTGAGGATTGGGAGCAGTTTAGGATTCAGCAAAGGAGGACAAAGGGATTAATTAAGAGGGGGAAAGTAGATTATGAGAGTAAGCTTGCAGGGAACATAAAAACTGACTGTAAAAGCTTCAATAGATATGTGAAAAGAAAACGATTGGTGAAGTCAAGCATAGGTCCCTTGCAGTCAGAATCAGGGGAATTTATGATGGGGAACAAAGAAATGGCAGACCAATTAAATAAATACTTTGGTTCTGTCTTCACAAAGGAGGACACAAATAACCTCCCAGAGATGTCGGGGAACATAGGGTCTAATGAGAGGGAGGAACTGAATGAAATCAGTATTTATAGGGAAATGGTGTTAGGGAAATTGACGGAATTGAAAGCCGATAAATCCCCAAGGCCTGATAATCTACATCCTAGGGTACTTAAGGAAGTGGCCCTAGAAATAGTAGATGCATTGCTGGTCATCTTCCAAAATTCTATAGACTCTGGAACAGTTCCCATGGATTGGAGGGTAGCTAATGTAACCCCACTATTTAAAAAAGGTGGTAGAGAGAAACCGGGGAATTATAGACTGGTAAGCCTGACATCGGTAGTGGGGAAAATGCTAGAGTCCATTATAAAAGATGTAATAGCAGAGCACTTGGAAAAGAGTGACAGGATCGGACAAAGTCAACACGGATTTACAAAAGGTAAATCTGTTAAGTCTGTGTGTTATATTGAGAATTACTACACAGACCACAAGAGTAAAATTTAACAGGTCTTTACTAGTTGAAGGTCAGGGCGGAACTGCCCAATAAATCATTACACACCACCGGTATTACAGTATACAGCAGCCAAGATAAAGTAGTGCCACTCTTAAAATAGTTCTCTTAAAGGTGGAACGGTTACATACACCACAAAATCGTGCTTGAATAATCTACTGGAGCTTTTTGAGGATGTAACTGGTAGAATAGATAAGGGAGAACCAGTGGATGTGGTGTATTTGGACTTTCAGAAGGCTTTCGATAAGGTCCCGCATAAGAGATTAGCATGCAAAGTTAAAGCACATGGGATTGGGGGTAAGGTACTGACTTGGATAGAGAACTGGTTGGCAGACAGGAAGCAAAGAGTTGGAATAAATGGGTCTTTTTCTGAGTGGCAGGCAGTGACTAGTGGGGGACCGCAGGGATTGGTGCTAGGGCTGCAGCTGTTCACAATATATATTAATGATCTAGACGAGGGAACTAGATGTAATATCTCCAAGTTTGCAGATGACACAAAGCTGGGTGGGCGTGTGTGCTGTGAGGAGGATGCCAAGAAACTCCAGTATGATTTGGACAGATTGGGTGATTGGGCAGATTCATGGCAGATGCAGTATAATGTGGATAAATGCGAGGTTATCCACTTTGGTGGGAAAAACAGGAAGGCAGATTATTATCTGAACATCAATAGATTGGGAAAAGGGGAAGTGCAACGAGACCTGGGTGTCCTTATGCACCAGTCACTGAAGGTAAGCATGCAGGTGCAGCAGGCGGTTAAGAATGCAAATGGTATGTTGGCCTTCATAGCGAGAGGATTCGAGTACAGGAACAAGGATGTCTTGCTGTAGGTGTACAGGGCCTTGGTGAGAGCACACCTTGAGTATTGTGTGCAGTTTTGATCACCTTATCTTAGGAAGGATGTTCTTACCATGGAGGGAGTGCAGCGAAGATTCACCAGACTGATACCTGGGATAGCAGGAATGACGTATGAAGAGAATGGGTCAATTAGGCTTATATTCACTAGAGTTTAGAAGAATGAGAGGGGATCTCATTGAAACTTATAAAATTCTAACAGGACTAGACAGACTAGATGCTGGAAGGATGTTCCCGATGGTGGGGGAGTCCAGAACCAGGGGTCACATTCTAAGGATAAGGGGTAAGCCATTTAGGACTGAGATGAGGAGGAATTTCTTTACCCAGAGAGTGGTAAACCTGTGGAATTCACAGAAGGCAGTTGAGGCCAATTCATTAATTATATTCAAGAAGCAGTTAGATATATTTCTTAAGGCTAAAGGGATCAAGGGGTATGGGGAGAAAGCAGGGACAGGGTACTGAATTTGGATGATCAGCCATGATCTCATCAAATGGCGGAGCAAACTCAAGGGGCCGAATGGCCTACTCCTACTCCTGTTTTTTTTGCCAATTATCTTAAAAGACTTCCAATAGTATTATTTGGGTTGAATATCCTTCTCCCACTGAAAAGGTCATTTAATTTTGTTTAACAGATCAATTCAACATTGGCAGTTTCATCAAGTGTTTTTGCAGAGTAATGCAATGCTTATGGACTATTGAAGGTTTAAAATTAAAATAGTCAATTGTAGACCAATTCCACCTCATGTCAAACTTGGGAAACAGAGTTTTCTAGTATAGTGTAATAAAGTATACACAACTTTTTATTTACTAGTATTTGATTCAGCAATACTGGCTTCAAACCTTTGCCTCAGCCTTTGCTTTTATTCTTTGGCTTGATGCACAATTTAAAAGTGATACAATGAATACACTGTAATGAACAGCGATCCATTCTGAGGCATATCCATTTACCTGACCAAGTAAGCTGGAGAACACAAAGACACCTGTGAAATAATTGCACCCCTGAAAGATTATTTCAAAGACAGTGACTGGTTCGGGAAGGCCACCAATAGTAATCAAAGTGTAGGCTGGCCAATAGTAACACCTCAGGTACCTGGAGAACACAAATATTTTTTAGCAGTTGAAACCATATTTAAATTAGGGGAAAAATTCAGAATGTAAATTTTTGGTTAGATTATCAAAATTTCTACGAACAAGAAGGATTTGAAAAAAGAGAGAACTTGCATTTATAGAGTGCCTTTCACATTCTCTGGAAATTTCAAAGTGCTTTACAGCCAATTAATTACTTTTCGAGTGTAGTTATGTTATGTGCAGCAGGCAATTTATGCACAACAACGTCATACAAACAACAAATGAGATGATTGAATGAGCCAGAGAACTCCCTGCTTTTCTTTAAATAGTGTCATGGGATGTTTTACATCCACTTGAACAGGCAGGCAAGGCCTCAATTTAATATTTTAGATCAAAGATGGCTCCTCACACAATGCAGCACTCCTTCCGAACTGTACTGAGTTATCAGCTTGGATTATGGGTGGAGTGCTACCAACTGAGCCAAGCTGGCATATTTAGGTCTATATAGACCATGGCCTAACAATTCGAATGTGACACGAAACCTGCCAGTGCCACCGCAGTTGCGAGTTAACGGCTGCCAAAAATGGCGGCACCGGTAGGAGTGAAAATTTGCACTAATGATTATTAGCCCAACGCTAATCTGACCGTGTAATGCCCTCCTGGTGTTGTTCACCCTGGCATCAGGCCCCATTGTGGCATCCAGAAGCAGCATTGCAGCTTTGCACAGCCTCTGAAAGCGAGGCTGTGATTTTGCAAAGCATTGTGGGATGTTAAAAGGGCAATGCAGTGTCGTCTTCTGAAATGGGCAATGCCTTCTGAAAGGATAAAAATAAAACGATGTAAAAATGTGTTACTTCAGCCCTTACAGCTCAACTGCGTCCTGAAAAAAAAAAGTAACATTTGAAAAAAAATTCCCAAATGGGAATCTTCAGCTCTTAAAGCTGAATTCCCTTCCGCATCTAAAAAAAAGGGGAAAATTGCTTCAGCACCAACACAAATGGCTTAGCAAGCCAGGGAAGGGCATCCCAGGGTCTCGCACACAGCACTCCAGCTTTGTGCAGGGAGTTAACACTGCAGGAGAGGTCCTGTACCCACAGGGGCCAGGAGGCCCTCCAGAAAGAACGATGTGGCACCACATCATCGAGGCTGTCACTGCCAGCAATGTCGTCCCCCCACCACCTGACTCTAGTGCCCAACGAAGCTTCATGACTTCAGACCACTGGTCAAGGTCAGTGAATGCATCTTCAAAAGTCATCTCATACCAACTGCATCACTAGCCTCACACACTGCTCAATGCACAACTTCCCCACCACAATCACTCACCTACCAACAATCTCTATCAAAAATGATGCACATCTCCCATTCCTAGTTTCACCTCACGCCCTTGGAGGAGGGGAAGAGGATGAGGAGGGTGAGGATGAGGAGGAAAGGAGGAGGAGGAAGAGCCACTGGGGTAGCACTGTGTGACATCAGTAGGATAGGCAAAGGCTCACACATGACAGTCACTGAGGGAATGCATAAGGGTGATGAGTTGATTTCTTGATGTCATATTGGATGGATAGATGTATAAAGTTGGGTTGGAAAGTTTGCTTTGTGGTGGCTTTTATTTCAGCACTGTGGCCAAGAGCATGCTGTGATGGTTAGTAACAGCGGGAAGGTAAGGTGTGGGACTGGGGTTGTGGTCACCAGTACCGCAGGCGGATGATTTCCTCCCAGATGTCCCAGCTTGAAAGGCGCTGTCTGGGTTGCATCCTTCCTTCTGCTTCCTCCTCTTCTGTGGCTTCCTCTGCTGCGTCTTCCTCTTCCCTCTGCAAATGGATGCTGTAAATCTGAAATAAAAGCAGAAAATGCTAGAAGTACTCTGCAGGTCAGACAGCATCTCAAACTGAGACGAGAACTCTCTCAACAGATGTTGCCTGAGCTGCTGAGTATTTGCAGCATATTCTGTCTTCTCAGAGGCCTTCCTTTACCGTCTGAGGCCTTGCAAGCGTCCAGCAGCACTCCCTGCACACTTAAAAAACTTTTGTAGGAAGCCACTACTTCAATAAAATTAAAAAAAATCCACTCCAAAAGCTTAAATGCAAACTTACCTGAAAGATGTATGTGTCCCTTTAAGAGGTGGTGACAGCGCCTCTGTCAGTCTGCTGAATGCTGGGTTTTCATGGCTAGCTTAGGACCCAACGCTGAACTCAGCACTAAGGTCCAAGTTTGCCGAAGTGGCGTTAAGTCAGTGTGCACATCACTCTCTCCCTAATTTACATTTGCAGGGCCATCGTTTTACCAGCAGTGCTGCTGGCCCTTGGAAAATGGCGGATGCTGTGGAACCCGCCACCAGCTTGCGAAAGTGTGGTGGCCGTTGTGTTTTCGCTAAATTATGCCGGTAACGGGTGGTGTAAAACACCTGAACTATTAGCCCCATGCCTTTTTCATAGCTCAACCTCACCAACCCACCTTTTCACCATATCCCTCAACCCCTTCTCTCTCCAGAAATTGGAAATATATCGCTGTTCCCTCATCGTCGCTGGGTCAAAATCCTGGAACTCCCTCCCTAACAGCACTGTGGGAGTACCTTCATCTCACGGACTGCAGAGGTTCAAGAAGGCAGTTCACTACCACCTTCTCAAGGGCAATTAGGGATGGACAATAAATGCTGGCCTTGCTAGTGATGCCCACATCTCATGAATGAATTTTAAAAATCCAATTGTCTCTTAAATCCATTGATAATTCAACTGCTTTCCTTTGTAATTTAAGTCATAAATGTATTACCCCTTTGGTGTCTGACTTTCCTTCCTATTCTTAATTTTTAGCCTGTGTCCTCTGTTATTTGAACCTTTCATCATAATGAATAATTCGCCTGGATGAAATTAGGCATTCTTCATAATAATTGTGAAAACCTAAAGTTGTCAAAGAAAATAAGCCCAATTTCCTAAATCTTTCCTCATAAAATACATTTTTCATAACTGAATCATCTTTATTGCTCACCTCTGTACCCTGTCAAGGGCAATAATATTCTCCTTTTATATAGATGATCAGAAACTCATGCAGTAGTTCAGAGGGGATCTTATCCGTGTCTTATACAGCACAATACAACCTCTTTAGATTTATACTCTATCTGTACTAATGCAGACCATTACCTTAATTGTCAGTTTTTACTACAGTTAAGCACTGTGCTGACGGTTTAATTGATTGATTGATGAGATCTCTTTCATTATTCGCAAATTTTATCACTGTTCCAAGTAACATTTGTTTCTGGCTTTGAGGCCCTAGTGGGGAGCCTTACCCTGCAAGGATGAATGTCAGAAATTCCGACATGTGCTGCCCACAATGTTCCAAGCACAACTACAAAAATTTGCATTTATATAGCACCTTTAATGTAGTAAAACATCCCATTAGCAGACAAAATTTGACACCGAGCCATATAAAGAGGTATTAGGGAGAGATGAACAAAAGCTTGGCCAAAAATGTAGGTTTTGAGCAGTGTCTTAAAGAAGGAAAGAGAGGCAGAGAGCTTTAGGAAGGGAATTCCAGAGCTTAGGGCCTAGGAAGCTGAAGGCACAGCTGCCAAAGCTGGACTGATGGAAATCGGGAATGCACAAAATGCCAGAATTGGAGGATCACAGAGTTCTCGGAGGTTTGTAGGGTTGGAGGAGGTTACAGAGAAAGGGAGGGAGGGGCGAGGCCATGGAGGGATTTGAACACTAAGATGAGAATTTTAAATTTGAGGCATTGCTGGACTGAGAGCCAATGTAGATCGGCGAGCACAGGGGTGATGGGTGAATGGGACTTGGTGTGAGTTAGGATATAGGCAGCAGAGCTAAAGTTTAGAGAGGGTGTGAGGTCGGTTGGAGAGCATTGGAATAGTCGAGTCTGGAGATAACAGAGGCATGGCTGAGGGTTTCAGCAGCAATTGAGATGAAGCGGGCAGAGATGGGCGATATTACACAGGTAAAAGTAGGTGGTCTTGGTGATGGAGAGGATTCAGGGTCGGAAGCTCAGCTTGGGGTTAAATTGGACGTGAACAGTCTCGTTCAGCCCTAGACAGTGGCCAGGATGGTAGGAAAAGCATTTGGAGCATGTGCCTGAATTTTAAATTTGCCTCTCTTAGCAGGTAAGGCAACTCACTGGAAATATGAAGTTGGAAAATTACCCATGCACTCCTTACTTTGGTTCCCTTACTAATAATTACTATATGTTAGATTAGCTCAAATGGTAAACTTTGGTTCAGAAGGTTAGATTTGAGTGCATAATCTAGGTTGACTACTGCAATCGGTATTTGGATAAGGGTATACAGAAAGCAAAATCTCCAAGAAGTTTTGATGAGGCTAATACATTTACTAACTGCCAATGCATTTAAAAATTCACTGGAATGAGGTGAAAATTAAGGTAATGCTTCATTCTTGGAGACGCTATTAACCAAGGTAGTTGTGAAAGTTTCATAGTACTATTCAAAGAAAAGTAAGAGTTCTTCTAATGCTCTAGCCAATATTCCCCCTCAACCATTTCCATACTGAGTGCACTGGGTACAGTGTAGTGTCCCCACCCCACTCAGCCAAACTATCCAGTGCAACTGTGACACTGGCATCTAAACAACAATGTGGAAAACTGTCCAGTAAACTCTATCAACATAAAGTTAATGAGCCAATTACTGCCCAAACAGGCTCCTCCCAATCATCAGCAAAGCCATGGAAGGAGTTATCAACAGTGCCATCAAACAATATCTACTCACCAATAACCTGCTCACTATTGCTTAATTTAAGTTCCATCAGAACCGCTCAGCTCCAGACATCATCATAGCCTTGATCCAGACATCAACACAATAGCTGAATGCCAGAGGAGAGGTGAGAGTAACTGCTCTTGACATCAAGGCAGCACTTGACTTAGTATGGCACCAAGGAGCACTAGCAAAAAAGAGGCCAAAAGGGATCAAGGGGAAATCCTCCAGCGACTGGAGTCACACTTGACACAAAGGAAGATGGTCATGATTGTTGGAGGCCAATCATCGCAGCTCCAGGACATCAGGAGTTCCTCAGGGAAGTGTCCTTAGCCTAACCATGTTCAACTGTTTCATTAATGACCTTCCCTCCATCATAAGGTCAGGAGTGGGACTGTTCATTTATGATTCTACAGTGTTCAGCTCCATTCAATAATGAAGCAGCCCATGCCAGTCTACAGCAGGACCAGGATAACATCCTGGTCTAGGCTGACAAGTGCAGGTAGTGTTTGTGCCATGCAAATGCCAGGCAATGACCATCTCCAAAGAAAAGGCCCACTCACCTAACTCTGACCTTCAATGGCACCACCATCACTGAGTCCTCCATCCTGAAGTAGATATGTATTGCTGTTTTTTCATTGCCACTTGGCCAAAATCCTGGAATATGAGGCATAATTAACACTGTAGGAGTGCCATCACCACAGGACTACAACAGTCCAAGGGAAAGGCCCACCACCGCCTTCTCGGGGCAGCTAGGGATGGGTAGTAAAAATGTAGCCTTGCCACTTCCAAAGAACAAATAAACAAAATACAAAAAAATACAGATTAACTGGTCATTCATATTGTTGTTTGTGGGATATTGCTGTTGCACTTGTTTACATAAGAACAATCACTGCACTCAAATAGTGATTGTTAGTGATTGTTCTATGAAAGTGTTTTAACATGTTGCTGCTATATAAAAGTGACTTTTTTATTACTACTATTTTATTCTTGTCTATATTGGGGCAGTAATTCCTCCCCAAACGTGAGTACGGAAGGAGTACTCACGCGTCTGGCCGGAGGAAATGCCGGTTTTCAGCATGCACAGCGCATGCGCTGAAAACCGGTATTTCCTCTCCTCTAACCCAAGAGGTGAAGAGGCTAGCACGTGCGCTGTAGGGGGCAGTGCGTGCGTCTTGGATTTCCTCTGTTTTGGGGGATTTGCGCATGTGTAAAGGCCTCCGGTCTTTACGCTTGTAAAAAGCACACGTAAGTATTTATTTTTACAGGTAAGTGGTGTTTTAGTGCAATTTAGAATTTTTTTTCCACAGGTTTATTATTTTAAAGAATCTACAATAAGGTAAGTTTAGTTTTAGACCCTTTTTATTAAAAATTTATTTTTTCAAAAAAAAAAATTATTGTTTAAATTATTTTTTAAAACTTATTTATACTTAATTTAATGATTGGGATGTTTTTTAAAATTTTATTTAAAGTTTAAGTAGTGTTTTGGGGTGCAGTACTTTTCATGAGTTTGACAGTTCTTACTCTCAAACTTATGAATGAAGTTTCCCCTCCCCTGATTGGCTGAACAGTGCTCACCTGATCCCAGCTGGCACATCGCACTAACTACACCACTGGGTCAGGTTAGCACAGTGCGCCGACATCAGAACCGGGCCACTGAAAGGAAATCCACTGCGGGCCAGGTTTCAGATGTCGGCGCGCCGGGTAAGTGCACATCGGGGGCTTGCACGCGCGGCAAGCCCCCGACACCAAGTTCTGGGCCATTATGTTGTACCATTTCGCCCATTAGGTCCTAAATCTTGTTTTGTTTTTATGTATTTTCCGTGTCTTTTATTTTGGTATCAAGGAGATTTTGTTAACTATACCCACAGTTCGAGATTTCCAATAGAGTTGGCCAAAAATCAATTGGAAATCTAGCAGCTTATAAAGAACTGAAAACAAAAATAATAGATTAAAATCAGGTACAAAAGGTTTCTTTCTGGTAAAATAACTTAAGCATTTTCAAGAAAAAAAGATAGTGTTATTTTAAGACGTTAATAAAAATAACAAAGTTGTTAAGTATACCTGACCAAGAATGGCTGAAAGAATAAGCGCTCCTAAAAAATAGTTGCACATCTGAAATATTTGCTCAAATTCATTGGTGGGGTATGGAAGCTCAGCAATCATCAGAAGGGATTTCTCCGCATAAAGGAAACAGCTGATGTAGCTAAAAAAAATATCAACAGGGCAAGAAGAAAAAATAAATATATGAAAAAAGAAAAATAGAAAATATTCATCTTCAAGTTTAAATATAAACTGATGCCACATGATTAAAAATAACAATTTACCATTAAAGCTTTTTTCTAAAATGTGAAGAAAATAAATAAATTCAATGTTCAGAGAAGAAAATACAGGTACTGTGCAGTTTCAAAGAGAAGAAATAATGCAATATATATAGTTATAAATATGCAGCAAGTGAAGCAATGCAGCACTTAAGGAAAAAATACACGTTGCAATGTAAAAAGGACAAGCAGACTTAGATTTTGAAATATAAACAACAAACAATTTGTATATAATCCTGCAAGTAATTGCTTTAGTAAATGATTAACTCGAATGTTCTGCATTATGTCCACAGATACCCGAGTGTGATTGGAAGGCAATGTAATGAATGGAATTTCTAAACTGTAGCAGCAGAGCTGAGACAGAGTTCAACTGTCACTTGTGGGGTGATTTTCTCAATGGGGAGCTTTTGGAGGTGGGACTCGCACTTGTCGGGTTTCAGTGCCGCCTCCATCAACTTCTGGCCAATCCATGCTATTTTCCCTTGATTGACCTTGTTAAGCCCGCCTAGCGGGCTTAGCAGGCCAATTAAGGGAAAGCCGGTTGCAGAGAACGTCAACGTATGACATTTCATCTGTCAAAAATTTTTGACAGCTGAATTGTCATCGTTTGACAGCTCTGTGAAGCTGTCAAACAGTGACATTCTCTGTAGTTTGATGAGGTCTTGAAATCAAGACCTCATCAAACTTCTTTCTTTTACAGAAATGAGATGGTTGTTGCATCTGAGAATGCAATGGCCATCTGTCATCTCCAACATGGAGCCTTAGGCTCTGCGCATACACACCGACTAAAGCCCGCAGGAAGAAACAAAGGTAAGTACACTTTAATTAACACTTTGCACTTAACTCAGATACTCACCTCTCCACTCTTGCACCCATCACTTACCTTCACAGCACACTTTTGCACCCTGCCCCGACCCCCACAGACCTGGTACTCGCCTCGCTGACCTGACGGGTTTTGGAGCCTTTGGGAAGCCGCACTTGTGAGGGCAAAAAGGGGATAATCCTATTTTCTGCCTGTTAACTACCTGTTAACAGGCAGTTAATAGACGTTAATCCCTTCCCGCCTCCAAGGAGACGGGACCCGGCGTGGGACGGCTACCCGCCTCCTGGCAAGATGGCATGGAGGCGGGTTGGGCACCCACCCCCAAATTCTGCCATTTTCCTGGCACACCTGCCTCCCCAGGGCTGGCAAAATCGCACCCCTGGACCCCAGATTAGAGAACTGCTTTATTGATCCAGAGAGTTGGATAATGTTTTAAAATAGTCCATCCTTTTTTTTTAACATGGAAGGCTAACATAATTGTGATGTTAAAGAAATTAACTGCAGAATTTAACCAATAAAATCTTTGGTAAATTATAAAACTATTGCTGAAGTTCTAGTGACAAATGGTAGTTTCAAGCTCAGTGAAATCCTGCAAACTAGCCAAAAGAACTCTTTAAATTGTACTTGATTTGACTAGTGTGACTCACTAGCTTTTTGCCAAAGGCCCCGCCCATTACATCCCTCTTCTCTCACTCTCTCTCTCTCTATCTCTGGGACAACATGCCAGGGTAGGTGAGCAGTGGGTAGCAGGCCAGAGACAAGGGGCTGGATTTTGATTGAGGAGGCGTGTAGGAGGCGGGACTACAAGTCCCGCCTCCATTGAGTTGTGGCCAACCCACGCGATTTTCACTTGATTGACCTTGTTGCGCCCGCCCAGCTTTGGACAGATGAAATATCAGTGTTTGACAGCTCTTTGAAGCTGTCAAATACTGACAATCTGTACTCCAAGTTAATTCCTTCCTCTCAGGCTGATTTAGAGATCTCCCCAGAGCAGAAAGCTGAATGCTGCAACTTTTGACAGCTCGTGGCCATTCTGCTTTCTGTGCCGGTGAGATGAGGGACTCCCGAGACCTGAAGGAAGGAAGGCTGTAAAGGTAAGTAAATGTAAGTAAAACTTCTTTAAACACTTTACACACATATAGTAACCTGGGATGTTATGATTAAGG
The DNA here is from genome assembly GCF_052327205.1 of Somniosus microcephalus. Classification (NCBI taxonomy): domain Eukaryota; kingdom Metazoa; phylum Chordata; class Chondrichthyes; order Squaliformes; family Somniosidae; genus Somniosus; species Somniosus microcephalus. The sequence goes on along the minus strand of NC_140993.1, from coordinate 90,252,718 downwards.
TTATCCACCAGAGGGTGCTGTAGCCAATCCTGCTGCTAAGGTCAGAGGTTTGCTTCCTGTCAAGGTCAGCAAAGGTGGAATGCCAGGATGCAGGCATGATGTTTGTTACTCTGTTTGTTTAATAAAATACTCGTACTAGTTCCAAGATATCGCCTCTTCGAGTTCTTGTTCCACTACATGGATTTATCACAACACACCAAACACACTTACCTCTGAACTCATGCACCTATCACTCACCCAAACACCGGCCATCTCGAACCCTCCAAGCCCTTCAGCCCGACGGTCTGCCTCGCTCACTTGGTGTGGTTTGGAGCCGTCAGGAATCTCACACTTCAGCAATAAAAATAGGGATTAGGCTAAAAACTGCCTGTTAACTACCTGTTAACAACAGGCAATTAATTGGCACTAATCCCCTTCCCGCCTCAGGGAGGCGGGTCCCAGTGCGGGTTGGGTACCCACCTCCTTTGAAACTGGCATGGAGGCGGGTTGGGGGCGGGATGGGTTCGTGCCCCCCAATTTCGAGATTTTAACCCCCCACATGCCTCCAATCCTGCTTCCACGGCCCAATGAAAATCCTGCCCTAGGAGCCGCCCATTTGCAGGTAAGAGAGACGCAGGCAGTAAATGCAGAATGTCAGTGGATTTGAATTTTAAAACACACCCATATGTAACCAAAGGTTGAAATTGTTGTCTGTTAGTGTGAAAATATAATCATTGGCCTAGAAAAGTGAAGTGTGCCGTGCTAATTGTTCACTTTTCAATTTTTGCAGTGACAATCTCAAACAGGATCTGACGGAACTTTTACCTGTTTCCTTTGCCATTGTAGACCCATTTATTGCTGCTAATGCCTTCATATTCTGAAGCCCAGTAATACATACAAGCATTTATATGCAGAAGAAAAAGCAGATATCCTGTTATTCGTGCAACTCTGTAAACAGAATGAAACATATATGCTAGTTCGTATTAATGGTGAACTACTTGCTTTGCAACAAAGTGGCTGTAGTATTGGCTTTTAGGATTGCTATCTAATCTAATGATTCATCTAACTGTAACAGTTGGGATGAGTTTTGTCAGATTGTGGTACTCACAGGTAGAGCACCATTGTGCAAATGGAATGTACCGCCTCAAGGAAGGTATAATGAAAGATAAGGCTTGTAGCCCATATTGGGGGTAAATTTAACCCCCAAAAATGGGTGGGTTTGGGTCGAGTGGGAAGTTAAAATGTTAAAAATTTCAAACCTGAACCCAAACCGCCTCGAACCCGTCCACTTCTGGTTTTAACAGTGGCAGGACGGGGGGGCGGGTGTCCAACCCGCTCTCAGGAGACAGGTCCCTCATTTAAATATTTTAATTAGGCTGCGTGCCTAAGATTTTACTTCTGTTCCCAGCTTTAGTACTGGCTGACCAGGTTTCCCAGGCCTTGGGAAACCCAACAGCTGAAGGGAGGCGAGGACTGCTGGAGGGAACAGGTAAGTGCCTTTCCAGCATGCTTGTGAGCCAAGCAGAGCAGGAGTGCTTCCTCCGGCCCCCCGAGCTACCCTGTTAGCCTCCCTAGCAATCGGACCCCCCCTCCCACAATGGGACCCTCCGTGCTGTGATCCGATGCCCTCCCGCAATCTTCTACCCAGCCCCCCAGCAATCTTCTCCCCGAACTCATACCTGGCCTGTGATCTCTCCAGGCCCCCTTATTGATGCCCCTGACCCACAATCCTCTTCCTCCCTCCTCCACACTCCACAGCTGCTACCTGGTGCCACAGCCTATCCGCCCGACTGTAAGATTCGCAATTTTCAGCAAAAATCACGCAAGAAAACTGGATAAAATAAGACTGTTTATTGACCAAAGTAAGCTTGCACAGAAAAACCTTTGATAAAAAGGGCATACAAAATGGCCGCCAGGCCCCGTGATCAGTTTATGAACCATTTTATTTCTGTTACTGCAAGCCAGACAGGCTTGTGGATTGAAGACAGTGAGCCCACGAAAGCCAGTATCTGGGAACCGAAACTCAGAGCAACAGCATACATATTCAATGGATTATAAGTACAGGATGGGGCCCATCAAGATATGGGCGGACAATGTAAAAACACTTATACCCATTTATCGTACAAAGGAAAAACCGTTTAGCAGCCATCAAGGAAAATGTCCGGACCGATCAATATGCGAACCGAGCCGCGGTGACAATGCAAAGGACATTAACAGACATTATCGGCCAGGAAGGCCAGTTTAAGTTATCACCGGCTCCGTTACAAGACAAAGCGCCCCTGCAGAGATTTCTGCCTGCCAAAATTAATACAAAGACAGGACTATGATTTGGCGGGAGATAAGACTGTCCCAAAAGAGTATAACTAGGGATTGAAAGTCCATCTAAGTTACTTCTTCTTCACTGCCACGGCTTCCTGTTGGGCGACTTCAGGCTTCCATTTCTTCAAGAACTCTCTTCTACGAGGAACGTACGAAGGGCGGACGGTGCCCGGATCGGCGCCTCTTCCACTTCGGCAGATCGATGAAAACGTTTTCGTCTTTTTAAAGACGGACGGTTTCGGAAAAAGGACAACGTGGCCGGTGTTCAGCCAAACAAGGCTCGGCCACGACGAGAAGACGACAAGGGTGGCCCGGGTACTGTGGTCGGGAGATCATCGACGACCCAGGCCGACGGAGAAGAAACCCTCTGGAGAACCGGCGATCGATGCCACAAGATTCTCCCATGTGCATAACCTGCATCTAGGTCTGCTCCATGAACAAAAATCCACGATTGTGGATCTCAACCTTGACGAGCGCTCATCGAGGCTGGGTCTACCCCACTGCCTCGAGGGAGGAGAGAATATCGACTGCGCCAGAAGCTTCCAATCCACGTGACGACGGGAAGCGGTGTCAAAAGGTCTGCGAACCCCTTTTCGCGATTTCGAGAGTGGTGAGCATGATCCCAAGTTCCCCAGGTCGAAACTTAGTTTAGGTATAGGGGAGGGAGTTAAGGGAAATCGTAATGTGTTTCCCCTTTTACGATGTGCCGTGTGTTCCCCATTTCCATAGAGTCAAGTTCATAAATTTGTGCATGATTGTAGTTATTTTAATCTGTGCCTATGACATGTATTTTGTAATGCTTCAAACTGTTCAAAAATAAAAGCACCCATTTCGTGCTATTCAGCCTGGTCTATTGAGTCCTCTTCTCTGCACTACTGTTCTCTGCATCTAAGTCCAAGGTCTAGAACCGTAGGGGGGGGTGGGTCGAACCACTCAAGGGTAATTCTTGCACGAAGCCTGGCAGGGGGCCAGAACGGGCAAGAGAGAGGAAAAACCCCCTACAGAAATGGCGACCGCGGCAGGACCTTGGCAGCAGGAAAGTAGTGTGTTAGATCAAGATCTGAATAAACGAAATGTGATGGATGAAAGAATAGCAGATTATGTTTTCGGAAAAGTCAACCTCACAAAACAATGGATATCTGATCTACTAAGGGATAGGCGCCCGCTAGACGCAGCCATCAAGTGGACAGCGGGTAGAGAGCATAAGAAATCTGTAGAAAAGGCGGTCTGGCTGATGTGCTACAAGAAGCAAGTCCAGCTTTTGGACCAGGTAGTTGCAGCACAGACAGTCCAGATCAACGGCTTGCTTAAAGGCGTAGAGGAAAAGGTTGCGGGAGGTCAAAAACTGATTGAATCGCTTGACGCGCTGAACCAGGAACGCCGCTCTGTAATTCGCTGCCACGAAACCCGGGTAGAATATTTAAAATGTCAGGTCGTTGAGGCCAAGGCCAGTGAAGGTAGAATGAGAGAGAGGTGTTCCCGTCTAGCCAAACAAGTAGATGCCCAAGAGGAAAAGCTCCTGGGAGCCAGGGCAGCATATAAGATGGCCATGGAGGATAGATCTGAGAACACCGACCACAGCACTTGCCGCCGGGAACTAGAGGACCTGAGAAAGGCCCTAGCGAAGGCAAACGGGTTGGTGTGTCTCATAAATCCACCAGCGAGTCAGCTGTTGCTAGCCAAGGAATCCAAAAGACCGATTCCACAAGAGGCAGTTGGGGTACCAACCCCCGAACCTTCTGCGCCTCCTGCCTATGAGGAGTCTTGGACTCCGGGACAGGAGACGGAGACGGTAGAGGAAGAGAGCCCTGAGGTAGAGCAACCCCAGACAGTAGAGTCGGGGCCGGCGCCAGTGTGTCCAATGAGACACCGGAGGATCGGTCCAAATGAAGAAAATGGCGATGACGGACCCCTTGAGAGTCAGATCATAATGCCTCATAGCGCACGACAGCTAAGAGAGATGATAAGTCACATCCCAAAACTCTCCGAGTCAGGAGATCCCTCCGTGCATTTCAGGGACGTGGAGCAGACCGCAGCAGTCAATGACTGCGACGGGGTTGAACAGTCTAAAATGCTGCTGTTCTCCCTGGACAGTTCGCTCCTCCAGTGTCTCCCTGACGAGAGCAAGAGAGGGCACAGGGACTATGAGTTGCTACGGGATGAGATTCTGGAGATCATGGGAGAGGGGGACGGAACTCCGTTCCTCCGTTTAGAAAAGACAGTGCAGCTAGGGGGAGAACCCCCACGGGTTTTCGCCGACAGGTTGTGGCCAGTGTATCGGCGCAGCTGCCCGGGCGGGCCGGCCCGGGCCGAGCTGGATGGCGAACAAAGGGCTCACTGGCTTCGGTGCCTGGTAGCAGGTTGCCTGCCAGTAGTGAAGGAACAGGCCAAAGCATGGTTTGACCCCACTAACGCCCGCTCCACGGAGGAAGTAGTACTAGATCAGCTCACGATCAGTTATAGAAACAACAAGGGCAAGAAAACGCCTGTTGTGAAAGGAAAGGTGCATGAGGTGAGACCCGCAGCCTCTGCTAAAAAGGAATGGCGTCAGGAGGGAAATCGCCATCCCCAAGCAAATAGCAGTTGTTACGGGTGTGGGAAGGAGGGTCATTGGCGCAAGGACTGTAGGAATCCTTGGAAGGATAAGAGGGAGAGAGCGTTCGCCGCAGCCCAAGATCAAGCCCAAGCCCGAGTCGCCAACGGCCCGAGAGTTTACCCAACGCCAGCACAACCACAAGTGCAGGCCGCTGCCCCAACACCAGTCCAGAACCCAACCGTAGCCTCTGCCCCGAATAAAGGGGGTGGTGCGGTTGTGGACCCTGCCGCGATCGAGTCAGTCTTGGAGACTATGCGGTCTCTGATGACCTGGCAGGGGAAGGTAGCGGTTGCTAACAGCCCTATCGCCCCCGAGACCCCAGCCGAAACACCTAAATGACTGACGCCCGCGCAGCCCATCTACTTGTGTCCGTTCCGCTATGACGCTTGGAGAAGACCTGTGGTGGAGATGGAGGTGGAGAAACAAAGGGGTAGTTACCTGTTGGATACGGGAGCTTCGTGTACCGTGATCCACACGGACAAACCTTTTGCCTCACCTCTGTCCGCCCAGGCTCCATATTTAGCAGCGGGTTTCACAGGTAGAGCACAGGCTGGCGCGCACTCCCTCCCGCTCTCCATTCAGTTGGGAGCGCTCCACACCACATGGACGTGCATCCTATTGAAGTGGAAAGGGGGGGGGGGAAAGGCATCCTCGGGGCTGATTTCTTGGTGGAACACGGGATCCTCGTGGACCTGAGAAATCACTGTCTCTGGGGAGCCGAGGGCGGTTTAGGTAAGGTAGTCGTAATCCCGGGGAAGGAAGAAAAGGGGGCCCTGTGCACTATGAAGCCATCAGGAGGTTACGATCTCGAGCTCATGATAACAAACGTCCCAACGGACTTGCAGGCGCGTGTGTCAGAAAATCTGACCGCGTTCGCCACCCACAAGCACGACTGCGGGAGAGTCACTGGGTTCGAAGTCAGCGTAGACGGGGACCCCATGATCCGACCCCAAAAGCAGTATAATTTCCCCAAGGAGGCAGAACCCGACATGGAGACAGCAATATCTTCATTGGTACAGCAGGGCGTGTTGAGGACGATAGCCACCCACGTGAACTCCCCATTATGGCCGGTAAAGAAACCGGACAATTCGTGGAGAGCCACGGTGGACTATAGAGTCCTCAATAGTAATATCCCAGCCTGCGCGCCCACGGTAGCAGCAGTTGCAGACTTAATAGGGAGTATTCCAGCATCGGCGACCACATTCACGGTGCTGGACATCTCGAACGGTTTTTGGTCCATTCCGCTGCGGCGGGAGGACCAGTACAAGTTTGCCTTTACTTTCAAAGGGCAACAGTACACTTGGAACTGCTTACCACAGGGTTTTCACAACAGCCCCAGCATTTTCCATCAGTGCATGGCGGGGAGTTTGAAAGAGTTCAGCCAGCCCAACCAGATAGTGCAGTATGTGGACGACTTACTCCTGTTCACAGATACAAGGGAGCAGCACGGCCCACTGTTAGCCGAATTGTTGGAACTGTTAGAAAGGAAGGGTTTCAAAGTAAACCCAAAGAAAGCCCAGATCGGCCAGCAGGAAGTTAAATTCCTGGGTCTGGCCATCCGCGCTGGGGAAAGAGCCATAGATAAGGCCAGACGGGAATCTATACAAGATCTGCCGATTCCCAACACAGTAACGGGTGTAAGGTCCTTTTTGGGATTGACCGGGTACTGCAGAGATTTCATCGAGGACTATGCTGCCACAGCGGCCCCGCTACTTCGACTCTTACACAAGGGAGTCGAGTGGTCTTGGGACAAGGGGTGCCAGGCAGCATTCGAGAAGTTGAAAAGAGATCTGCAGACCGCGCCAGCCCTAGGGGCCATAGATGGGGGAGAGGAGTTCTTTCTGGAGGTAGCCGCTAGTGGGGACAGCCTGAGCGCAGTGCTGCTCCAAGAGCGGCACGGCAAGCTAAGACCAGTAGTTTATTCCTCCAGGGTGCTCACGGATGTGGAGAGGAGTTTCTCCAATTGCGAACGGCATCTCCTGGCCACGCATTGGGCTGTGAACAGATCAGTGATCTTCACAGGGACCTCTCCCATTACGCTCCTCACCCATCACACCCCCACGAAGATGCTTCTGGACGGGAGGATTAAGGATGGGACCGTAAGCAGCGCTCGGATTGCGCGCTGGACCCTCCTCCTTTCCCAGATGGATCTCAAAGTTAAAGGCCTCTGCGCGCCAAGGCTCGCAGCCAATATGGCATATCCCGGGACAGCCCATCAATGTTCCGTAGAAGGGGTATGGGAAGTTAACATAGGTTTACGGGCCGGGATACATCCCACGGGCCGCGAGATCTACGTAGACGGTTCTAGCACTGTAGCTGATGGCAAGCGACTCACAGGGTGTGGAGTTTATGACCCTGCGGCAAACATTGCCCTGGCAATTAAGCTCCCCAGCACTATGAGCGCGCAGCAGGCTGAACTGTCCGCGGTGGCGTACGTGGTTACCCACCCCGAGATTTTCCCAACCCCATACACGATTTGCTCAGACAGCATGTTCACGTGCAATTCGTGTACAGAGTACCTCGCCATCTGGTCCCGACGCGGGTACACCTCCGCGGACGGGCGGCCTTTAACAGTTAAGCCCTTGCTGGAGAAGATCCTAGCAGCTGTGGGGGAGAAAGGAGAGGTGTTCATCCATAAGGTGAAGGCTCACTCCACTACAGAACCCCGCAGTCAGGGCAACCAGCAGGCGGATGCGCTAGCCAGGGAGGGTGCCCGCAACGGCATTCTCTGGGACCCATACGAACCCGGACCCGTGGCGGCGATCCAAGGCAGGGAGGGAATTCCCGGGAACACAGGGGTGACACCGCCCCCAGACCTAAAGACTGTCCAAACCCTGGATCCCGCCCTAAAAGCAGTCCTAAAAGCCATCACAGAGGGCAAACAGGTAGAAGGTCCGTACAGTACGGCAGCCCTCACAGTCAAAGAAGGTATGCTGTTCCGAGAGGAGAAGTGGGTTGTGCCGCAGCAGCACCGAAGGGAATTCCTGCAATTGGCCCACGAGGGTCCAGGAGCGGGACACCCCGGACCTGAGGTCACCTGGCAACGGGTGGAGCAGGCGGGATGGTGGCCGGGACTTCGGGACGATGTCCGCGAGTTCTGCGCAAGCTGTCTTGTGTGTGCTGCTAACAACCCAGACCCCCACAAAAGGAAGGTGCCCATGGGGCACATCAGGAGGGTAGAGGGACCATGGCAGTCGATTCAGGTCGACTACATAGGGCCCCTGCCCGCCGCCCAGGGAGGCTATAAGTACTGCCTTGTCCTGGTAGATGTGTTCACCAAATGGGTAGAAGCCTTCCCGTGCAGAACAGCTACGGCACTGGGTACTGCTAAGATCTTGATTCGGGAAGTGTTCTCACGGTGGGGACTCCCCCGTTTTGTAGAGTCCGACCAAGGGAGTCAGTTCACCGGTCAAGTAATGCAGAACGCCCTCATGCTCTTGGGCATTGAGGGAAAGTGGCACGTAGCATACAATCCCCAGTCATCCGGGATTGTTGAGCGTATGAATTGGACCCTCAAGGAAAAGCTGAGGAAAGAGACAATGGGCTCGCCCCAGAAATGGGCGGAGGTCCTGCCTTTAGTCCTCATGGGGATCCGAGCCAGCCAGTCCAAAAGCACGGGGTATTCCCCGCACGAGTTAATGACTGGAAGGATCATGCGAACACCCACCCATGTGCTAGCCCCGGTGCTCACTGAGGGCCAGCTCCGAGAGGTGAAACGGGACAAATTCGCCCAAACCCTCTTGGAGCGCCTGAGACAGATTTATGGGCAGGCGGCTGGGAACATGGGAAGACAGCACCAGGGAAATAAACTGCTGTTGGAACCTCGGAAACAACAAGAGTGGGTAGTCGGGGACCAGGTCATGGTCCGAAACTACGCCAGGGTAGGGAGTTTTGAACCACTGTACATGGGGCCATACAGCATTGTAGACAAAGCCAGCCCCATGGTTTATGCAGTGAAGACGCCCCGACGTACCAAATGGTTTCACATCAACCAGTGTAAACTGTTTAAACCGGGTACACAAGGGCCACCAAAGGGGACCAGGTCTGAGAACAAAGATCCTCAGCCTGTAACAGAGTCACAGACCACACAGGCTGGAGCAGTAGCCTGCGTGAAGGGAGAGGCCATCCCATTGGAGTGGGAGGTCTCATCTTTTGAATGGGATTTAGGCAGGGGAGAGCCCGAACAGCTCAACCTCGCTTTAGACCCAATCATTAAGGAGGAAGAGTCAGAGGACGGCAGTCCCGCCCTCGACTCAAGCTTGGGGGAGGTAGGGAGTGGGGGTGGAGACTCGTTACCTGTAGGGACAGGTGAGGTGGAGTCGGAAGCCACAGATCCCGACCCCGGGGGGGCGGAGCCTGAGGGAGGGGAGCTGGAGCCGGCAGCTGTGGAGGAACCACAGGCTGTAACGGTAACAGTCACGACCCCAGGTCCATCGGCCCCGGGAGCCCAACCCAAAGCAGCCCCTCGTAGGTCGGCTCGAGCGCCCCAGCCCAGAAAATTTTGGCCAGATTCTCCCCATCCTCCCCAACCACGGTTTCAAGCAGCCCCAGGAAGACATGATGCCCGTTCAGCAGCGACAGGCTGCGGGGGATCAAAGCCAAAGATCAATGCAGCCCCACCGCAGGGTGTGGCACACGACAGACCTCACAGGGATTCGGAAAGCCGCCCCACGGAGGGCGGCGCTGTACATAAGTTAAGATAGGTAATTATGGTCATAGTTTAAGGAATGTAAAGTATATGGTGTTAAGAGTACAATTTTGAGGTCTGCCCGGTATGTGTGTTTGTTAGGGAGCGGGGTCCAGGAACCCGCGCGTCCAATTAATTTAGGCCAGCACCTATCGGGAGCCCGGCTACATCATTTTGTTGGTTACAGAAACCTGGGATACGATGGAAAGGATTGTCGTCGCGTTCATGGCGATCGGGTGCGGGTGGGCCTACCGAGGCCGCACCAAGGACGTCATCATCTTCGGGTGCTCCGGGGACACGGCCCCCATCGCAACGGATGGGACGGGGGAGCGAGAGGTAGAGGAAACCGCCACCTACTTCCACCAAGGGAGATGGCCAGGTTGGCTGGGAACGAATTCTACGGAATATTCCAGCAATTTCGGTTCTGCCTACCAAGAGACTTCATTAACGTGCCCTCGAGTGAGGATCCTGGCGCCCAGGGTCAGCGTCACCGTGGGAAAGAAGATTTGTCTGGTGTGCAATGGGAACGTACCACCAAGGCGATGGTGGTGGCTACGAAAGCTGGGAAATGGACATGAGAAACTCTACGGTCGAGTGGGAGCGACTGGGTAATAATACCCATCGGACTATTACGGGAACTCACGGACAATTACGTGTGTGTTGGGACAAATGGTGGGAACCGGATGAGGGAATATATGTCTGTATGTGGGGTTCGAGACACGTCTGCCCCAAGGGCGTGTCCATCTTCTTCCAGAGGCAGTGGCAGGATGAAGGGAAGGGGATGAGATGGGATGTTAGCACTCGAGCGTGCGGAGCCCCATACTCCCCTATTCCGGTGAACGCCACTGAACTCATCACCCGCCCACGCAAGCCCCTGCCCACGCTTCCGGTAGCACTAGCCCAGAAAGGAGGGTGCCTAACCACCACCAAGGGACCCGGGAACGGTTTAGTATTGGTACCCACCGGTCAGGTGCTGTACCAAGGGGTACACTACGCGGTGGCCTCAGTGATTTTAAATCTCACTGAGGTAAGATTGCCGGAGTGGTGTCCCAAAGAAACGGAACAATTATACCAGGTCCTGTTAACCCGTATGTTTAGACAATTTTACGAATTTGACTTTGCCGACATCGACAGAGACAAATTATACACCACACCGCCAGAAGTTTTGGATCGAGTCGGGAGGCAAAGAAGGGGTACTGTAAATGACATATTCACTGCTTTTAATACCGGGACATCTGTTGTCAACGCTCTAGATAACGTGGAGCTGCAGACACAGATCAACGGTTTAAAAGCCCAGTTAAGGAACATATTGACAGACGGAAACAAGGTCGTGGGTTCTGAGTTGCATGAGGACCAGGCCATGACACTACACTTTAAGGACATAATTGCTGAGCTGGAGAAACACGCGAGAACGGTAAATGCACTCATTAAGGAGGATCGGAATGCGTCCGATCAAGCTGCGCAAAACGAGGCCTGTGTGCTGTACGGGGCGTGGTTACTGGGCGAGGGCCGCAGTAATCTTGAGGATTTAAAACAGGGTTTGGTCCCGTCCTGGATCAGCAACAAGCACTTGCAAGCGCTCCACCCTTTTGAGAATGCATTAAGCCCGTGCCAGCTCAGACTAGCCGCAGAAGCATACCCAGTTCCAGTGGACTGCGGACATTCGAATCACACTATTATGGGAATAGTAGTAAGAATGCCGGTGTTGGGTCCCGCAGCAAAGCCCGCCCCGGTATACAGAGTAGAGAACATTGGAGTCATTCAGGGGGGCGCACACATTCGTTACGCAGTGGTCCCGCCTTACGTCATCAGATGGGAGCGTACGATGACAGGCACCGACCTCTCGGGATGTCGGAGCCGGGGAGCACACATCATCCTGTGTCCCCAGCACTTGAATGCCTTTTTGAAACCACAGTGCGGGTTCAGAACCGCTAGCGCAAAGCCGGTGAATTGCACCATGGAGGCAATGGCAGAGGACCATGTGCCCCCACAGGTAGCATGTATCGGGGGTGGGACATACTGCGTCACCACTGCAGCGCCTCAGTACCGATATGGACAACACGAGTGGTGTTCGGTCGGTGATAGCAGTTTCTGTTTCAAACCCAGGGCCGAGGTTCAAGTGGCACAACAACGAATTGTTCCCATTCCTGCGCCCTCCACCGTACACATCACTATCAAAGAGAATTTCACAGACTTACAACGATTTGTCGCGCATTTTGGTTATGTCATTCCCCCTCTTCCCGAACACCTCACCAAGATTTTAAAAGCCGTTATAATTTCGCAGAAACATTTCTACACACTGGAGCAGAAGACTTTAGAGATAGGAAAAGACATATTGGACATAACCATCCCACCATGGTGGGACTTGTTCACCAACATAGAGGTCCCCGCCTGGATTAGAATAGCATCCCATATCCTAGTAGTATGTCAGGTTTTGATTGTGATATTTTTGCTCTTCGTGCATTGCAAAAGAGGCAAACGCCTCCAGAGGCACGAGAACACAGGAGAATGGAGAGAACGCTATGTGCGAATGGGGGAAGCAGATACCCCACTCTAAGCTGCTAGTATAAGATTAAGCGTCCCTCCATTTAAAAATTTTTTGTGATGGTTTTGGGTTATAAGGAAATATGTATTGTTATGTTATTAGTTGTTCTTAAGTTTTTTTGGATTAATAAAAGATGCATGCAGATGGCGCAAAAGGGTATCAACCCCTGCCCATCTGACAGGTGAAGGTGTTATAGTTTAAGATTTGCTGTCTATGATTCCAAATGTGCATGAGGTAATTTTCATTTTCTGCGGAAATGGGAACTGCATGTGTCGTGAGGGGCATAGATAGTTAAGTGCCAGGAATGTTTGGATGTGGGGAATCAGGGAAAATTTGCTCATCAAGGATTATTGATACTTTAAGCAAGCTATCAGTATCACAGGGGGGCCTGTAAGATTCGCAATTTTCAGCAAAAATCACGCAAGAAAACTGGATAAAATAAGACTGTTTATTGACCAAAGTAAGCTTGCACAGAAAAACCTTTGATAAAAAGGGCATACAAAATGGCCGCCAGGCCCCGTGATCAGTTTATGAACCATTTTATTTCTGTTACTGCAAGCCAGACAGGCTTGTGGATTGAAGACAGTGAGCCCACGAAAGCCAGTATCTGGGAACCGAAACTCAGAGCAACAGCATACATATTCAATGGATTATAAGTACAGGATGGGGCCCATCAAGATATGGGCGGACAATGTAAAAACACTTATACCCATTTATCGTACAAAGGAAAAACCGTTTAGCAGCCATCAAGGAAAATGTCCGGACCGATCAATATGCGAACCGAGCCGCGGTGACAATGCAAAGGACATTAACAGACATTATCGGCCAGGAAGGCCAGTTTAAGTTATCACCGGCTCCGTTACAAGACAAAGCGCCCCTGCAGAGATTTCTGCCCGCCAAAATTAATACAAAGACAGGACTATGATTTGGCGGGAGATAAGACTGTCCCAAAAGAGTATAACTAGGGATTGAAAGTCCATCTAAGTTACTTCTTCTTCACTGCCACGGCTTCCTGTTGGGCGACTTCAGGCTTCCATTTCTTCAAGAACTCTCTTCTACGAGGAACGAACGAAGGGCGGACGGTGCCCGGATCGGCGCCTCTTCCACTTCGGCAGATCGATGAAAACGTTTTCGTCTTTTTAAAGACGGACGGTTTCGGAAAAAGGACAACGTGGCCGGTGTTCAGCCAAACAAGGCTCGGCCACGACGAGAAGACGACAAGGGTGGCCCGGGTACTGGGGTCGGGAGATCATCGACGACCCAGGCCGACGGAGAAGAAACCCTCTGGAGAACCGGCGATCGATGCCACAAGATTCTCCCATGTGCATAACCTGCATCTAGGTCTGCTCCATGAACAAAAATCCACGATTGTGGATCTCAACCTTGACAAGCGCTCATCGAGGCTGGGTCTACCCCACCGCCTCGAGGGAGGAGAGAATATCGACTGCGCCAGAAGCTTCCAATCCACGTGACGACGGGAAGCGGTGTCAAAAGGTCTGCGAACCCCTTTTCGCGATTTCGAGAGTGGTGAGCATGATCCCAAGTTCCCCAGGTCGAAACTTAGTTTAGGTATAGGGGAGGGAGTTAAGGGAAATCGTAATGTGTTTCCCCTTTTACGATGTGCCGTGTGTTCCCCATTTCCATAGAGTCAAGTTCATAAATTTGTGCATGATTGTAGTTATTTTAATCTGTGCCTATGACATGTATTTTGTAATGCTTCAAACTGTTCAAAAATAAAAGCACCCATTTCGTGCTATTCAGCCTGGTCTATTGAGTCCTCTTCTCTGCACTACTGTTCTCTGCATCTAAGTCCAAGGTCTAGAACCGTAGGGGGGGGTGGGTCGAACCACTCAAGGGTAATTCTTGCACGAAGCCTGGCAGGGGGCCAGAACGGGCAAGAGAGAGGAAAAACCCCCTACACGACAGCCAGCCAGTCTCTCAATCTGGCTGGTTGCGACCGGGAAATGGATTCCAAAAATGGTAATCAGGTTGTGCCATTAAAGACTGGGACTGGAGTCCTGGCAAATCGAATAACTAGGGCTGTAGAGAGGGCTTTAAACTAATTCGTGGGGGGGAGGTTTTAAGAGAGTGAAAAATAAAAATGACAGCGGAGAAGGCAATAGAGCAAGGTAGCAGTGGGGGAATTAAAAACCAGAGCGTGTCAGGAAGGGACAGAATGTATAATGATAAAGGTAAAGTAGTAAAAGGGTTAAAAGCAGGAATAAATTGTTAGAAAACATATTTGAAAGTTCTTTATCTGAATGCACGCAGCATTCATAACAAAATTGACGAGTTGACGGTACAAATAACTACACATGGGTATGATCTGTTGGCCATTACGGAAACATGGCTGCAAGATAATCATGACTGGGAACTAAACATACAAGGGTATTTGACAATTAGGAAGGACAGACAGGAAGGAAAGGGAGGTGGGGTTGCTATGTTAATCAAGGGTGGAATCACTGCAATAGTCAGAAATGATATTGGGTCAAAGGATCAGGATAGTGAAATAGTTTGGGTGGAGATAAGGAGTAAGAAGGGGAAAAAGTCACTAGTGAGTGTAGTCTATAGGCCTCCTAACAGTTGCAACTCTGTTGGTCGGAGGATAAATCAGGAAATAGTTGGGGCTTGTAATAAGGGAACAGGTATAATCATGGGGGATTTTAACTTTCATATTGACTGGACTAATCAAATTGGGCATGGCAGCCTTGAGGAAGAGTTCATAGAGTGTATTAGGGATGGGTTCCTTGAGCAGTATGTAACTGAACCAACCAGGGGACAGGCAATCTTAGATCTGGTCCTGTGTAATGAAACAGGATTAATAAAAAATGTCCTAGTAAAGGATCCCCTTGGAATGGTTGAATTTCAAATTCAGTTTGAGGGTGAGAGAGTTGGATCTCAAACCAGCATACTGAGCTTAAATAAAGGAGACTATGAAGGTACGAGAGTAGAATTGACTAAAGTGGACTGGGAAAACAGATTAAAGTGTAAGATGGTACAAGAGCAGTGGTCTACATTCAAGGAGAGATTTCACATCTTCCAAGATAAATATATTCCACTGAGGAAAAAGGGGAGTAAAAGAAAAGACAGCCATCCGTGGCTTAGTAAAGTAATAAAGGATAGTATCCGACTGAAAACAAGGGCATATAAAGTAGCCAAATCTAGTGGGAGGATAGAAGATTGGGAAGCATTTAAAAGCCAGCAAACAATAACTAAAAGATTAATTAAGAAAGGGAAGATAGATTATGAAAGTAAACTAGCAAAAAATATAAAAACAGATAGCAAGAGTTTCTACAGCTATATAAAAAGAAAAAGGGTGGCTAAAGTGAACGTTGGTCCCGTAGAGGATGGGACCGGGAAACTAGTGGTGGGGAACATGGAGATGGCAAAGACGCTGAACAAATATTTTGTATCAGTCTTTATAGTAGAGGACACTAAAAATATCCCAACACTGGACAAACAGGGGGCAATGGGTGGGGGGGGGAGCTAAAGATGATTACAATCACTAAGGAGATGGTACTCAGTAAAATAATGGGACTTAAGGCGGATAAATCCCCCGGACCTGATGGCCTACATCCTAGGGTCTTGAGAGAAGTGGCGGTAGGGATTGTGGATGCATTGGTGATTATTTTCCAGAACTCCCTGGACTCAGGAAAGGTCCCGGCAGATTGGAAAACTGCTAATGTAACACCCTTATTTAAGAAGGGAAGTAGACAAAAAGCTGGAAACTATAGACCAGTTAGCCTAACATCTGTGGTTGGCAAAATGTTGGAGTCCATTATTAAGGAAACAGTAACAGAGCATTTGGATAAACATAATTTAATAGGACAGAGTCAGCATGGTTTTATGAAGGGGAAGTCATATTTGACAAATTTGCTCGAATTCTTTGAGGATGTAACATACAGGGTGGATAAAGGGGAACCAGTGGATGTGGTGTATTTGGACTTCCAAAAGGCATTTGACAAGGTTCCACACAAAAGATTACTGATCAAGATAAGAAATCACGGGATTGGGTGTAATATACTGGCATGGGTGGAAGATTGGCTATCTAACAGAAAACAAGGAGTTGGGATAAATGGTTCATTCTCGGGTTGGCAATCAGTAACTAGTGGTGTTCCGCAGGGGTCAGTGCTGGGACCCCAACTCTTTACAATCTATATTAACGATTTGGAGGAAGGGACCGAGTGCAACATATCCAAGTTTGCTGACAATACAAAGATGGGAGGGAAAGCAATGAGTGAGGATGACATAAAAAACCTGCAAAAGGACATAGACAGGCTAAGTGAATGGGCAGAAATTTGGCAGATGGAATATAAATGTTGGAAAGTGTGAGGTTATGCACTTTGGCAGAAAAAATCAAAGAGCAAGTTATTATCTAAATGGAGAGAAACTGCAAAGTGCTACAGTACAAAGGGATCTGGGGGTCCTGGTGCATGAAACACAAAAAGTTAGTATGCAGGTGCAGCAGGTGATCAGGAAGGCCAATGGAATCTTGGCTTTTATTGCAAGGGGGATGGAGTATAAAAACAGGGAAGTCTTGCTGCAGTTATACAGGGTATTGGTGAGGCCACACCTGGAATACTGCGTGCAGTTTTGGTTTCCATACTTAAGAAAAGATATACTTGCTCTCGCGGCGGTTCAGAGAAGGTTCACTCGGTTGATTCCGGAGATGAGGGGGTTGACGTATGAGGAAAGGTTGAGTAGGTTGGGACTCTACTCATTGGAGTTCAGAAGAATGAGAGGCGATCTTATCGAAACCTATAAGATTGTGAGGGGGCTTGATCGGGTGGATGCGGGGAGGATGTTTCCACTGATGGGTGAGACTAGAACTAGGGGGCATAATCTAAGAATAAGGTGCTGCCCTTTCAAAACTGAGATGAGGAGAAACTTCTTCACTCAGAGGGTAGTAAATCTATGGAATTTGCTACCCCAGAGAGCTGTGGAAGCTGCAACATTAAATAAATTTAAAATGGAGATAGACAGTTTCCTAGCAGATAAGGGAATTAGGGGTTACGGGTAGAGGGCAGGGAAGTGGACGTGAGTCTAGATTCGGATCAGCCATGATCCTATTGAATGGCGGAGCAGGCCCGAGGGGCCATATGGCCTACTCCTGCTCCTATTTATTATGTTCTTGTTATGTTCTAAGCTGAGGGAAACCCGTACTTCCGAGTTATAAAAGCATACTAAAATGCTTGCTTATCTTTCAGTTTCAGACTGACAAAGGATTACACCACAAACCTGCCTTATCTCTTTCTTTGTTATTGACTTGCTGCATATTTCCAGCATTTTCTGTTTTAATTTCAAATTTCCAGCATTTACGGTTTTTATCTTCTTAAGTGCATTATAAAGCCTCAACATAACCTCTGTTGACTATTAGAGGTAAATTTCATGAGTTAGCACCAATGTTCCCTTTAAGCTGCACGGCTGCGCAGTAATGGGAAAGGTACTGCTCACCGGCTTCCCCATTGTAAATACCGCTCATGTGCGGAAATTTAAAGGGACCGCGCACTAAAAGAAACAGGCTGCGCAGAACAAAGCGCAGCTTACAGGGAACATTGGTTAGAACTCCTGGGTACTGGGATTTGTCATTCAGTTTTGGCGAAGGACACTAGGTTTTGTCACTCAATATTCGGGGAGGACATTGAAATATGTCACTCAGTATTGGGGAGAACATTGGGACCTGTCACTCAATATTAGCAGTCGATGCTATTATCTGTCACTCAGTACTGGGGGAGAACTGTCAGAAAAGATCGCTGGATCTTTTACACCATATTGGGGAGGGACTTTGGGGTCTGTTACCGAATGATAGGAGGTGGCACTGATCTGCCATTGAGTGCTTAGCGAAGGAGTAAAGGACATGATGAGCCGGATCTCCTGCCTTCCCACTTTGATTTTTTGACAGAATTTGAATAGGCAGACGTGGGAAATGGATCAATATGTGCTCCACCCAATCCACATCCATTTTTACATCCCCCTAATTCCCTGCCAGAAGTGATGGGTGACGTACAATACACCCGCCTATATATGGGCATAGGCATGTTATAATGATATTCAAATGACAGAAATGTGTCATTTAATGAATATTCTGTCACTTGCGCCAGAGTAACACTGAGCGCCAGTGTTTGTCCCTAGATTCATAAGAACATACGAAATAGGAGCTGAAGTAGCCCATTTGGCCCTTCAAGCCTGCTCCACCATTCAACAAGATCATGGCTGATCTTCTACCTCAACTCCACCTTCCCGCACTATCCCCACATCCCTTAATTCCTTTGGTTCCCAAAAATTTATCGACCTCTATCTTGAATATACTCAATGGCTGAGCATCCACAGCTATCTGGGGTAGAGAATTCCAAAGATTCACAATCCTATGAGTGAAGAAATTTCTCCTCATCTCAGTCCTAAATGGCTGACCCCTTATTCTGTGACTGTGATCCTGTGTTCTAGATTCCCCAGCCAGGGGAAACATTTTCCCAGCATTAACCCTGTCAAGCCCCTTAAGAATTATATATGTTTCAAGTGGATCACCTCTCATTCTTCTAAACTCGAAGGAATATAGGCCTAGTCTGCTCAATCTCTCCTCATAGGGCAATCCCTCATCCCAGGAATCAGTCTACTGAACCTTCGCTTTAAGGCAAATATGTCTTTCCTTAGGTAAGGAGACCAGAACTGTACACAGTACTCCAGGTGTGGCCTCACCAATGCCCTGTATAATTGTAGTAAGACTTCTTTACTCTTCTACTTTAATCCCTTTGTAACAAAAGCTAACATACCATTTGCTTTACACAGAATCACACAAGTGCAGATAGAGGCCATTTCGGCCCATCGAGCCTGCACCGACACATATCCCACCCGATCCCCGTAACCCCTACACCAACACATATCCCACCCTATCCCCGTAACCCCACGTATTTAATCCCCCTAACACTAAGGGTCAATTTATCATAGCCAATCAACCTAACTCACACATCTTTGGACTGTGGGAGGAAACCGGAGCACCCGGAGGAAACCCACGCAAACACGGGGAGAATGTGCAAACTCCACACAGACAGTCGCCCGAGGCCGGATTCGAACCCGGGTCCCTGGCGCTTAACTTTCTGTGATTCATGTACAAGAACACCCAGGTCCCTCTGAGTGCAAACATTTCCCAGTCACTCACTGTTCAAAAAATATTCTGCTTTTTTGTTTTTCCTACCAAAGTGGATAACTTCACGCTTCCTCACATTGTATTCCATTTGCCATGTTCTTGCTCACTCAGTCAACCTGTCTATATCTCTCTGCAGCCTCTTTGCGTCTACACAGCCTATTTTCCCACCTAACTTTGTATCATCAGCAAACTTGGAAACATTACGCTCAGTCCCTTCATCTAAGCATTGCTATGGTGGGGAGAGGGAAGGGGGGAGGGAATTTAAATTAAAAAAATTGGAAAGCCTGTGCAATAGACTGCAGGATGATGAGTTGCATAGGCTTTGGTATGATTTCTAAATATTTCATTTTTGTTTTGTAATCTTCAGCTGGCAGCACAGAAGTCACCAGCCATACGATGCTGCTGCCAGGCCTCCTAGGGCAACCTGGAGGCCAGCAAACCCATTCAATTATTTAAATGGTCTGAGGCTGGAAAATCGACCAAGGCCAAGGGGCCACATCTTTGTGATGGGTGGGGTTTCCATTATGTCAAAGATGTGTCCTAATTCCACATAAACAGAAAATCTGGGCTGCTTTGTATGCAGCTGCAATTCAAATCCTAGCTGCTAACAGATTCTCACTACTTGGTGTTTGATATCACTACTTTTATTTCATAGATTACAAACCTGGCACAGAAATGAAAATCTAAATGTTGCTGGCAGAAATTAATTTGCATTCCCCAGGCAAAGAGAGTGAAATGTCAACCAAAGAATGAAAATAACAATAACCTATTGCTACAATCCCTTGGCCTCAATCAGCACATGATTCTAGGCAAACAATAGAGTCTTTTAGACTACTCATCAAAGTATGCGGCATATGATACAGACCTGGTGGGTCAATATTGAGCTTTCAAAAACAAATTAGGTGTATTACAGTCAGAGATGACAGTATAGTGAGGTTATACTGAACAAACTGAGAAGTGCCATGTGAATTAGTGTAGACTAAACGAGGCTAGTGCAGACAGCCAAAGATTGAGACAGACTGTAGCCATAAGCTCTTTGCTTTTTATTTTACGTGTGGCATCTTTGTTTCTACCTGGTGAATGGAAGCTCATTTCTGTCAGCTGCTTTGAAAAAATATGTTCAGTTGATAATTCAACGCCGCTTCTGAAATCAGCATTTACACAACAAGAAACTAAGTTACATCATTTATTTTGACTAAAAAAAGGGGACAAATTTCAGCATATTATATGTTACAAGCAGTATTCTACTGCATTTCTTAACATCGCTTCAATAGACATACCATTTTTAATGTTAAAGAATTTCACACAAAACATACATTGATTTTGTCATCCAAATGGCTGCCTACCTATATATATAGGCTTCTTCCATTATAAACTCCAGTCGATCACTGAATTCAAAGAATGTTGAACACTGGAGAAAAATAAAAGCCAAAAAATAACAAGAGCATATTGACTATTTCTATTTTAGCATTTTTTTCCTGGCAGTTGCAATGCTTAATTATGGAGAGGTTTCATTGTTGTTGTCATTTATTATAAAGATAAAACTTGCAATTTTATAATACCTTATCATGTCCTCAGGCGATCCCAAGTGTTTCACATCCAATGAGATACTTTTGAAGTGCAGTCATCATTATTATGTAGCTAAATTATTTGCATTTATAGAAACACAAAATGTGGCTGGATGAAAAGTCACTCAGTTGAGTGAAGAGTATTCAGTATAGTCTGCTAATTGATGTCACCAGGCATAAGTCTTCAACAATTGAGGTCAGCAACCAAGAAAGCAGAGACCACTGCCTAATAGGACTGCCAAATCCAAAACTAGACATGGAGTAGGATGGAAGCCAGGAAGGGTTTAGGCTTTGAGTTTGCATTACATTTATGGGTTGGCTATTTAATAAAGTCTTTAACACTTTTTTTAAATATATGGGTTAATGATTCATCATAATAGTGCACATGGATTTAAGTCAAAATGTTAGGCAGTGTATTTAAAATGGCCCACAGAGGAATTACAACACTCAATATTTTCTTTGCTGTTAATAAAACAAAATCATTGGAAACCTTATCAACCACAGGCCAGAATTTTCTGGGAGGTCAGCGGGCAGGATCAGTGGCGGATTGGGTGGGAAAGTGTTTTTTTTGACAGCGGGTCGGGATCCCGCTGTCAACCCGCTGCCATGGGCCTTTCCCAATGTTGGGTCTGTCAGCGCTGAACAGACCTGACAGGCAGTGGCGGGCGACCCAATTAATCTCATTAACGTCTAGTTGACAGATCATTAACAGGCTTTTTTAACTTACCTTTTCACTTTAGCTTCATGGCTACGGGAACCACGCTGTTCGGGGATCATGGCTGTCAACCTGAGGCGGGAGTTCAGTAACCATTGCTCCAGCTGATTACTTGAGAGCTTCAAATGTACAGTAAAAGCTCCCACCTGACAGATCATCACTTTCCTCAGCCACAAGCTGTATCTCAGACCATTTCCAGCACAGATTCTGCAGGCTTTTCACTTTCCACTCTTCATCCAGTATCACCTCATTGGAAGAACTCTCTCACCATTGACAGAATGCTTCTGTCATCTGTACTTCACCTGCCTTCTATTCCATCAACATGGGTGCCATTTATACTGTCTCACCTTTGTCCTCAGAATCTGACCACGATGCTGCACAGGACAGAGGACATCAGCACCCGAGCACATTGCTGCCCCGGAGGCCAGGGATGGCCTCACCATGGGCAGATTTACTTCACTTGACACTGTACACCATGACTGCCACATGATGCACCAGGTTGGCACCACCGCACACCAACACCATAAAGCATCCCTACAATGCCCAAGCCATTCCATTGTGGGGGGTACCATTATGTTTCATCATTCACTGCAACTCACTAAGCCACTTCCAAAGTTGCACACAAATCTGTCCAAGAATGCAAAGTGTTGAAAATAAAGGTTTCAATGTTTGACACCCCACTAACAGAAACTTTACATGAACATTGGATAAAACACCCAAGTGGCTACCCTTGTGTGTTGTTAGTTGGTTTGATTGCACTAAGATGAGGGTGAGTGTGAGGGGGTGGCTAGTGAGATGGGGAAGTGATAATGTAGATAGAGAGAGAGGGATGGGTGGAGGTGCAAGTAAGTTGGTGTAAGGATGTGCAGGCATAGGGTGGGGAAGGCAGAGTGATGGGGATGTGATGAGAGGCACAGTGGGATGAGGTTGAGTGTGACTTTGTACTAATGTTTCGTGATCTAATGATATAATTGAAAGGTTTGCGGCACTGCACCCAGGTCCTCCTGACGACATCCCTGCTTGTGCCCTCCTGTGCAATGTGCAACCAGGCTGTGCTGATCTCCTGGGGAGGTGTCTTCCGCCCATCGGAAGGGAAGAAGACCTCCCTGCGTGCTCTGACTCCCTCCATAAGCATATGGAGGGAGTCACGGGAGAACCTGGGTGCAGCCCTGCACCTCTCTGCAGTCATTGTCAGTGTTTGCAGCACTTCAATGCTGTAGAACACTGACAGCACAAACATCAAAAGTAAGGTGGCCATGGTCCCTTCAAGGAAATGACATCATCAGACCCGCTTCCTCTAATTGGACCAGCAAATGCACTGGGTAGACTTAACAAGCCTTATCAAGGGAAAATCATTTTGGATAGCGGGATGGAGCCAGCTGCAGGGTCGGGACCCGCCACTGACGCCGCCCGCCCCGGACCCACTGAGATGAGCAAAATCCTGACCACGGTAATTGCAATCCCTTCATCGTAAGACACAAATTATGTGAAAAATAAACAGCATTCTGCTTCAAAAAATAGGACATCTGAAGGTAAATTAAATGAGTCTACACAGCTGGTTTACAGATTCACTTGATGAGAGTGGATTAAAATGAATCCCTGGAAAATCAAGTGAGCTGAACTCCACACCCAATTCTTTGATCTACATTCCTTATATGTGCTGGGAGCATAACTTGACTGAATTTAACCTCTGTTGTCTGGTTGATAATTTAGATATTTCTGGACAGTCAACTCAAAAAATGGACTGTCCACCTGGAACCAGACTGGTGGCAACCCCATTGTCCACGGATGTCACAATACTTATACTTCCAAATAATTGACAGTTGTAGAGTATAATTACTGCTGTAGGGGCCAATATTTGTACAAAAGCACATCCTGAACATCTCAGTCCAAAGTTAGGTTTTAGGACTGTGGTTTATAAGTCAAACTTGCACTATTCTTAAAAGTTTTAACTCACTTTGAACACTTTTCATTTCCTACAATCTATTAAAACATGCTCTTGAGTAAGAGTACTACATTTGGCTTCAGACTGTTGACCTAATGGTGAAGAAAATCAGATGGAGTTTCCATTCCTAATGATTATAATCACCTTTGCTGAAAGGCAGGCAAATGTGGATTTTAGATGCAGATAGGTTCTAGCTCACTATGAGGTGGTGTCTTCCATGGTCAGCTGGGCTGTCATTATTCATTGTCTATACTCACACATGAAGATTTACTACATGGGCAAGGCAACAGAGGGCTGCTGGTGCCTGTGGAGGTGTACCTCAACAAGAGTCAGCACTTTTACAAAATGAGGAGAGGAAAGGGAGAAAATTGGAATAAGAAAGAAAGCAAATTATGTTTGAGGTAGATACTCTGCTCTTGAAAGACCTTTATGCATTGTTGATATATATTCATTATACACTAATAGCAGTATTTTTAAAAAAAACTTTCTTTTTCATTTTGATAATAATGAAAATGATTCACTGTTCTCCACTCTGCCCCCAGGTTAACTAATACCTTAGATTTGATTTCACTGGGTTTAAAATCCTAATCATCTTTTTTTAATTTATTAATTCACAGGATGTGGGCATCGCTGGCAAGGCCAGCATTTATTGCCCATTCCTAATTGCCTTTGAGAAGGTGGTGGTGAGCCGCCTTCTTGAACTGCTGCAGTCCGTGTGGTGAATGTACTCCCACAGTGCTGTTAGGGGGGGAGTTCCAGGATTTTGACCCAGCGACAATGAAGGAACGGCGATATATGTCCAAATCAGGATGGTGTATGACTTGGAGGGGAACTTTCACCTGCTGCCCTTGTCCATCTAGGTATTAGAGGGCGCGGGTTTGGGAAGTGCTGTCGAAGAAGCCTTGGCGCGTTGCTGCAGTGCATCTTGTAGTTGGTATATACTGCAGACACGTTGTGTCGGTGGTGGAAGGAGTGAACATTTAAGGTGTTGGATGGGATGTTGATCAAATGGACTGCTTTGTCCTGGATGGTGTCGAGCTTCTTGAGTTTTGTTGAAGCTGCACTCATCCAGGCAAATGGAGAGTATTTCATCACACTCCTGACTTATGCCTTGTAGGTAGTGGAAAGGCTTTGGGGAATCAGGAGGTGAGTCACTTGCTGCGGAATACCCAGCCTCTGACCTGCTCTTGTAGCCACAGTTTTTATGTGGATGGTCCAGTTAAGTTTCTGGTCAATGGTGACCCCCAGGATATTGATGGTGGGGGATTTGATGTTGGTAATGCCATTGAATGCCAAGGGAAGGTGGTTAGACTCTTTCTTGTTGGAGATGGTCATTGTCTGGAACATGTGTCGCACGAATGTTACTTGCCACTTATCAGCCCAACCCTGATGTGGAAGACAGCGGCCCATTTGTGTAGAGCAGGCAAGTGGGAAACATTTCCCCTTTGCCTCAAAGGAGTACCAGTGCAAGCCTCTAAGGTGATAAATCTCTTCTGAGATCAATTACCTTCTCTCTCAGGCATTTTGGGGCCTTTCCAAGGCTCATAACAAACCTAAAATTGCTCTCAGCTGGCTGGGTCCCGTTGGACCTTTAGGGTTGAATACTGGATGGAATTTTCAGGGCAGCCCTGGAACATTCTTAGACATGCCCACTTGACATGGACATGGACAGCGGGGGTGACCGCAAGATCTGCCTTCTCTCCCCTCATCAGAATTTCCTGGCCTCCTCTCCAGGGGATGGAATCATGGTGGAAACAGGTTCTGCACCATTTTCCAGCCCTCCTCCTGTAGTCATGCTGGAGATTCGCCCAGGCCCAGGGCAGAAGTTAGGGTCTGTAGACTACAAGGCAAACTGCACCAGTTCTTATCCCTGCACCTGAGCTTAGGTGAAACAGTTTTTCATGTCAGCTATTAGTGCAGAATTGTGAACACTTCATGCTGTGTACTTGGAATGAGTTAGGGCTGCCCACATTCTTAACCCATAACAACCTTCAGAAAGAAAGGGCATTTATTCCATCAGTCAAGGTTGAGATCTAGAGAAACCCTATGGAAATTCCAGGCGAAAGTATTCTTCGCCTAAATCAATGATGGTCGTCAATAATCAGGCTTATTGGCACAACTTATGCTTCTGATTAAATTTCCTGAACAAGCTTTCCTCTCCCAAGTGGTATTTAGGTGACCTGCCATTTGGCTGGCTGGTCGAAGCCCTCAAAGGGGGGCCCCAGTCCATTTTGAGCATCAGGCCTCATTAGCACAGGTCCAGTGAGCTGCAGGCAGCAGAAAAGCACCCCAGCCGCTATGGTTTCAGGCCGTTGCAATATCAGATGATCCGGCCAGCCTTCTACTGAAATAAATTATGTGCAGAAGGGAAGGAGTGGGGCGGCAGGGGTGGGGGTTCATTCTTGAGAGCGGTAGGGAGGTGGTGTGGAAATGGCCTAGGTTGTTTTCGTGGAGCCTGGAAGAGCACCTATGACCCTCCTGGCCCCACAGAAATGAATTAAAATGTGCCTGCTGAGTTATTTTTCAGTTGGATTACCAGCTGATGTTGCACTCTCTGCTCAGTACTCTCTGAATATAGCAATTGGGGCCTTATGTTTGTCATAGGGCCCCAATTTGCATATTAAAATGGCTGAGTGCCTGACACAAGCGGGTGCTCTGGCCGTCCAGGGTAGTCCCTGAGGAAGATAATGGCAGAATTTAAAAAAAAATTATTTGATTATGGGATGTGGGTGTTGCTGGCAAAGCCAGCATTTATTGCCCATCCCTAATTGCACTTGAGAAGGTGGTGGTGAGCCGACTTCTTGAACCGCTGCAGTCCGTGTGGTGGAGGTACTCCCACAGTGCTGTTAGGTAGGGAGTTCCAGGATTTTGACCCAGCGACGATGAAGGATCGGCGATATACTTCTAAGTCATGATGGTGTATGACTTTGAGGGGAACTTGGAGGTGGTGGTATTCCCATGCGCCTGCTGCCCTTGTCCTTCTAGGTGGAAGAGTTTGTGGGCTTGGAAGGTGCTGCCGAAGAAGCCTTGGCGAGTTGCTGCAGTGCATCTTGTAGATGGTACACATTGCAGCCATGGTACGCCGGTGGTGGAGGGAGTGAATGTTTAAGGTGGTAGATGGGATGCCAATCAAGCGGGCTGCTTTGTCCTGGATCGTGTCAAGCTTCTTGGGTATAGTTGGAGCTGCACTCATCAAGGCAAGTGGAGAGTATTCCATCACAATCCTTACTTGTGCCTTTTACTTACCTCTCCTGGTCCCTCAATACCTCCTCTCTGTTGAAGAAGGCCCAGCAGCGCCTATATTTCCTAAGGAGGCTGAAGGGATGTAACCTGTCACCCCTGATCCTCTCTAACTTTTACCGCTGCACAATAGAGAGCATCCTGACGAACTGTATCACAGTATGGTATGGCAGCTGTAGCTACTATGACCGGAAAGCCCTGCAGCGGGTAGTCAAAACTGCCCAACGCATTACCAGCACCCGGCTACCGACCATAGAGCACATATACCAGAAACGCTGTTTACGGAGGTCACGGACCATCATCAAAGACCCTACCCACCCCAGCCACAGTCTGTTCGCCCTCCTGCCATCTGGGAGACGCTACAGATGTATTCGCACCCGAACGACCAGATTTAGGAACAGCTTCTTTCCCAGGGCTGTCATCCTACTGAACTCCACAAATAAACTCTAAAGCCTGCACATCTGCCAATTCACTTTATTATGGTTATGTTTATGTTAATGTATTACAAGCCAAATGAATGTTGAATGTTTAAATGTCTTAATCTAAATGTACACTCTCAGGAGCCGCAAGCCTACATTTCGTTGTACTGCACTTGTGCACTAACAATGACAATAAAGTTGATTATGATTATGATTATGATAGATGGTAGAAAGGCTTTGGGGAGTCAGAAGGTGAGACACTCGCCGCAGAATACCTAGCCTCTGACCTGCTCTTGTTGCCACAGTATTTATGTGGCTGGTCCAGTTAAGTTCTGGTCAATGGTGACCCCCAGGATGTTGATGGTAGGGGAGTCAGCGATGGTAATGCCATTGAATGTCAAAGGGAC
This sequence comes from Somniosus microcephalus, assembly GCF_052327205.1. Lineage (NCBI taxonomy): Eukaryota > Metazoa > Chordata > Chondrichthyes > Squaliformes > Somniosidae > Somniosus > Somniosus microcephalus. The sequence continues at coordinate 90,225,154 of NC_140993.1, read as the reverse complement.
GTGGTTAGACTCTCACTTTTTGGAGATAGTCATTGCCTGGCACTTCTGTGGCACGAATGTTACCTGCCACTTATCAGCCCAAGCCTGAAAGTCATCCAGGTCTTGCTGCATGCGGGCATGGACTGCTTCGTTATCTGAGGAGTTGCGAATGGCACTGAACACTGTGCAGTCATCAGCGAACATCCCCATTTCTGATCTTATGTTGGAGGGAAGGTCATTGATGAAGCAGCTGAAGATGGTTGGGCCTAGGACACTTATCTGAGGAACTCCTGCAGTGATGTCCTGGGGCTGTGATGATTGATTTTCAATCACCACAACCATCTTCATTTGTGCTAGGTATGACTCCAGCCAGTGGAGAGTTTCCCCCCCCGATTCCCATTGGCTTCAGTTTTATTAGGGCTCCTTGATGCCACACTCGGTCAAATGCTGCCTTGATGTCAAGGGCAGTCACTCTCACCTCACCTCTGGAATTCAGCTCCTTTGTCCATGTTTGGACCAAGGTTGTCATGAGGTCGGGGGCAGAGTGGTCTAGGCGGAACCCAAACTGGGCATTAATGAGTAGGTTATAGGTGAGTAAGTGCCGCTTGATAGCACTGTCGATGACACCTTCCATCACTTTGCGGATGATTCAGAGTAGACTGATGGGGGGGTAATTGGCCGGATTGGATTTGTCCTGCTTTTTGTGGACAGAACATACCTGGGCAGTTTTCCACATTGTCGGATACATGCCAGTGTTGTAGCTGTACTGGAATAGCTTGGCTAGAGGTGCGGCTAGTTCTGGAGCACAAGCCTTCAGCATGATAGCCGGGATGTTGTCAGGGCCCATAACCTTTGCTGTATCCAGTGCACTGAGCCGTTTCTTGATATCATGTGGAGTGAATCGAATTGGCTGAAGACTGGCTTCATTGATGGTGGGGACCTCAGGAGGAGGCCGATATGGATCATCCACTCGGCACTTTTGACTGAAGATGGTTGCAAACGCTTCAGCCTTGTCTTTTGCACGCACGTGTTAGGCTCCACCATCATTGACGATGGGGATATTCATGGCGCCTCCTCCTCCCGTTAGTTGTTTAATGGTCCACCACCATTCACGACTGGATGTGCCAGGACTGCAAAGCTTTGATCTGATCCATTGATTGTGGGGTCGCTTAGCCCTGTCTATAGCATGCTTCTTCCACTTTTTAGCATGCATGTAGTCCTGTGTTGCAGCTTCCCCAGGTTGGCACCTTATTTTTAGGTATGCCTGGTGCTGCTCCTGGCATGCTCTTCTACACTACTTATTGAACCAGGGTTGGTCCCCTGGCTTGATGGTAATGGTAGAGTGAGGGATATGCTAGGCCATGAGGTTACAGATTGTGGTGGAATACAATTCTGCTGCTGATGATGGCCCACATGGATACCCAGTTTTGAGCTGCTAGATTTGTTCTGAATCTATCCCATTTAGCACAGCGGTAGTGCCACAAAACACGATGGAGGGTGTCCTTAGTGTGAAGACGGGACTTTGGGCTCGATTTTGCCAATCTCGAGGAGGCGGGATTGGAGGCGTGTGAGTTGTCAAAATCACAAAAAATGGTGGCCGGGCCAGATCCCGCCTCCATCCCACCTCCGAGCAATTTTCCCAAATTCGTGTTTTCAGACCACCTTTCCATCCTGTAAGATTCGCAAAATTTCTGCATTTCCCCGAAGGCTGTTATTAATAAACGGGACCCTGCGTGGACATTTTAAAGTAAAAAGGGTACCCAAGATGGCATCCGTGCCTCGTGGCAGAAAGCCTGTGGAATTTTAAAATGGACTCTGCAACGCAGACAGCTTGGGAGAAATCGAAACTAGGGCTGCAGGTTTTCTGTGACGAGAAAGTTTGTGTTTTGGAACGAGACAGGACTCTGAATTATGCATTAGACTAAATGCAGTTTAGGCCTATAGTTAAGGCCATCAAACAGTCTGCATATATTATCAGAAACAGATTAACACAGCCATCAAGGCTGGACAAGCCCATCAAGGAACTTTCAGGACAATACAAGTCAATTATCGGGCCGGTAGATGCGATTACCGGCCATCTAAAAACCAGTTCGTATGAATTGCTACCATTATTTTAAACTAGCCCGCCAAAATTAAAACAAAGAATTAACCTGATTTGGTGCGTAGATAAGAGTTTTTGACTAAGGTATAATTGAAGGCCCCGGGTAGCATTGAGTGAAGTCAGTTAGTTCGTTCGTTCGGAGGAGGTTCGTAGAGTTCGTTGGTTGGTGTGCTGGTGCTGCTCCTCGGCCCCCTTGCCCTCGTGGCTGCTGCTCTTTCCTCGTCCCACGCTTACCCCCTGGCCTTTGCCCGTGCCCTTTTTTCCACTCCATCTGGAACTTCCCGGGCACCGGGTCGGGTGGACATGGACAGATTCAGGCCAGGCGAGGCGGGACGCAACGAGGGGAGAAGGGAAAACCACCAAGGGGCAGACCGGCTGAAGAAGACCAAACGAGGGGAGGCTTCGCATCATTGGGCCTTAAGCCTCGGCCGACCTTCGAATATCTGCACACTAACTCAAACTGGCAGCTGTCGATGAAGAATCATCCCTGCAAGGTAAAGTACCCAAACAGAGACTTTGACTTTGGGGTACGCGAACCTGGACCACGCCCTTGCAGCGCCCAAGAACCATGTGACGACGGCAGGCTCCAGAGAGCACCAAGAGTGAACCCCGAACCCAACCGCTGTTTTGAGTCTAACAAACCTTTTGATTGGTGAGCATGAAGTTCTGACCCCTCATAGCTTAATCTAGTTAGGTATATAGGGGGTGGGATAAAGATAAGGGGATTGTTAAGATAGTTTGTGTTCCCTCGCTGTGCCGTATGCTCCCCATTCCCTGAATAAGTATAGTTTATTATGATTCTCTTGTAATTTTTGCCTGTAGAAGTGTACACTAGTAATTTTCTTTCATAAGATTGTATCCAGTTTTCCTCTTCAATAAAATCTGGGTTTTGTTTACATCCAACCACCTGTCTACTCGAGTCTTCTCTGTACCGCCGTCTTGTACCTAAGTCCGGTGTCTGGAACCCAGGGGCGTGGGAGCGATTCGAACCGCTCACAACACAGTTAAAGGCATAACTGACTGGGCGCACGCACATGCCGGGCAACACCACCAGCACCCCGCCACCCCCTACAGAAATGGTGACCATGGCAGGACACCGGCAACAAGGTTGCGATACAGTAGACAATGGTTCAGATGAGCGAACCGTGATGGAGGAAAGGATTTCTGATTATGCGTTTAGCAAAGTGAATATCACTAAGAAGTGGATCACCACTCTGTTGAGGGCTGGGCGTCCGATAGATGCAGCAGCTAAGTGGCCAGTGGGAAAGGAACACAAGAAGTCCTTAGAGAAGGCAGTTTGGCTGATATGCTTTAAAAAGTGGTGGATCTGTGGTTCAGTGGATAAATAATCACACGGATGCTGTACATTAACAAATAACAGGTCTTTACTGGAGGGGGGTACTTTCTAGACTGGGGGTACAGAGGCATGCGCAAAGCTTATATACCGGTGTGGTCACTGCCGGTACTACAGTACACAGGAGCTGTAAATGTAGTTCTGACTTAAAGGCACGTACACTACAATTCCTCCCCTTTTAGATTAGTAATACCCCTAATATTCAAATAACAATTAACATTTCAACATGTACATTAAACAACAAAAGTCAATTTATGGATTTAGTCTTTGGGGCGGCTTCCAGACCCTTTCGGGATAGCGCCTTTCCAGAGGTTCTTGTTCTTGGTGCAGAGGCGATTCTGACCCCTTTTCATCGGGTAGTTCATCGGGTTCCACAGCTACTGGGTCTGAAGTAGATGCTACCGTTATGTCGGGTTCATCCCCAGGTACTCGAGACATGGGGTTGATGCGTTCCTGTGATGCTAAGATCTGATCGACGTGGCGTCTCACAATGTTCTCCCTGACATCCACTGTGTACATTAATGGCCCCTGCCTTGTACATATCGTTCCGGGTTGCCACTTCTCTGTTCGATAGTCACAGGCCAAGACTGGTTGCCCTACATTGAAGCTCCTTGCTGGCTTCTCATTGATGTGCTGGAATTGTTTGTCCTCAACATTTCTTCGCACATTTGGTCTGAGCAAGTCCAGACGAGATCTCAACCTTCGGTTAAAGAACATCATGGCCGGGGTCTGGTTGGTAACTGCATGTGTTGTGATTCGGTAGGCTAATAAGAAATTGCCCATCTTATGCTGTAGTGGAATTTCATCGTCGCACATGGCCTTTATCGCCTTCTTAAAGGTTTGTACGAACCTCTCAGCCAATCCATTTGTGGCTGGATGATACGGAGCGGATGTGTAATGCCATTCCTTTTCATGAATTTTTGGAACTCGTCGGACACAAACTGTGGTCCATTATCAGAGCAAATCTGCTCTGGCAAACCGTTTCTGGCAAATATGGTCCGTAGGACAGCAATCGTTTTCTCTGTAGTTGTTGAAGACATTTTTATCACATCAGGCCACTTTGAATGAGCATCCACTGCTATTAAGGACATTGAGTCCATGAATGGACCAGCAAAATCAATATGCACCCGTTGCCATGGAGAGGAGGGCCACTCCCATGGGTGTAGAGGGGCATGTGGTGGTGCATTTTGGACCTTCTGGCATCCTAAGCAGCTCTTAGTTAGGTCTTCGATTTGTTGATCGATTCCCGGCCACCACACATAAGCCCTAGCTAGGCTTTTCATTTTCACTCCCCCCAGATGACCTTCATGTAGCTCATTTAGCACTCTCTCCCTTAACTTGGGTGGAATCACCACTCTGGATCCACACATCACTGGCCCCTGGCATACTGACAGCTGTTCTCTTCTGGATGAGAGTGCTGGCAACAGTGAGTCGCCATGTGTTGGCCATCCCCTCACCGTCAATTCATATACCCGTGACAGCGTCGGATCATTGTGGGTCTCCTTCTCTATATCCGCGTTTGTTACTGGCAATCGTTCAATTATTGACGAATAAAATATCTCGATAGGGTCCACTGCTGGTGCTTCCTCCACAGTAGGCAGTGGCAGGCGCGATAGCCCATCAGCGTTCCCATGCTGTTTCGTGCCTTTATATTCTATTTCATATTGATTCGCCCCTAGAAACAGGGACTATCTTTGTAACCGCTGTGCAGTCATCACTGGAACGCCCTTCTTAGGATTAAAGATGGAGACAAGTGGTTGGTGGTCAGTCAGCAAGGTGAACTTCTGCCCATGCAGATAGTGGTTGAATTTTTTTACTCCCCATACTAGGCTGAGGGCTTCCCTGTCAATCTGGGCGTAGTTGCACTCGGCTGAGGTTAGTGACCGAGACGCAAAGGCTACTGGCCTCTCCAACCCGTCTGGGAATTTGTGCGACAGCACCGCTCCAATACCATGCATCACATGCCAAACGAATTGGTAGTGCTGGGTTGAAATGGGCCAACACCTCTTTTGAGGTGATCAATTCTTTACACTTCTGGAAAGCTCATCTACGTTCGTCATCCCACTTCCATGGTACCCCTGTTTGCAGTAGGGTGTTCAGCGGGTGTAATACCGTAGGCAAATTTGGTAAGAACTTGTGATAGTAGTTTACCAGCCCGAGGAACGACCTCAGTTGTGACACATTTTCCGGTGCTGGAGCCTTGACTACTGCCTCAATCTTGTCAGGGTACTTATGTAACCACTCTTCATCGATGACGTGGCCACAATACGAGATCTGTTTCTGGAAAAACTCGCACTTGTTGCGATTAGCTCGTAGCCCATACTCCTTTACTCTGGTGAGCACCTTCTCCAAGTTGGCGAGGTGATCACCGTCATTTTCGCCCGTGACCAAGATGTCGTCCAAATAACACTGGGTCCCTGGAATCCCTTGCAGGACCTGATCCATCGCCCTTTGCCAGATAGCCGGAGCCGAGGCTACTCCAAACACCAGCCGGTTGTATTGATAGAGACCTTTATGAGTGTTGATCGTAAGGTAATGTTTCGAAGCTTCTTCTACCTCCATTTGCAAGTACGCCTGGGCTAGATCAATTTTGGTGAAGCGTTTACCTCCAGATAGCGAGGTGAAAATATCCTCAATTCGTGGAAGCGGATATTGCACCGTGTGAAGGATTGGGTTCACTGTCACCTTAAAATCCCCACAGATGCGGACCTTCTTTGGTTCCCCAGGTGTATTACTCAACGACCTCTTCATTACAGGAACGATGGGTGTAGCCCACTCACTCCAGTCCACTTTGGACAGTACTCCTGAACGTTCCAACCCTTCCAGCTCTGCTTCAACAGCTGGTCTGATCGCATAAGGCACTGGTCTGGCCTTCAGAAACTTTGGGCTTGCATTTTCCTCTATTTTAATCATTGCTGTTATTCCTTTTAGTGTTCCTAGTCCCTCCTGGAACACTTCTTTTGCGTCAGTTAGCATTTTTGACAGTCGTCCAGGTGTGACGTCGTCATCTTTTTTGGCCTCAACATTCAGTGCCTGTATGGAATGCCAATCTAATTGTATCTTCCGGATCCATTCACGTCCTAGCAGTGGTGGTCTTCCATTTGGCAATATATATATATCCATTTTAGGTATTTCCTGGCCTTTATATGTCACTTTCACCCTTATTTTTCCTTTGGGGTAGACTTTTTGCCTCATATACGTCTTCAAGACAATCTCTGTAGCTTTCAAGGAGAATAGCCGCTTGTAGTCTCTTTGATTTATGACTGTTAGGGCTGACCCTGTGTCCAATTCCATTTCCACTTGGACTCCGTCTATCTTGAGTGTAACCCAGATAGTCTGGTGATCCTCCATTTCGGTTCACAGAAATCACACAGAAATCACAGAAACCCCACAGTGCAGATAGAGGCCATTTCGGCCCATCGAGCCTGCACCGACACATATCCCACCCGATCCCCGTAACCCCTACACCAACACATATCCCACCCTATCCCCGTAACCCCACGTATTTAATCCCCCTAACACTAAGGGTCAATTTATCATAGCCAATCAACCTAACCTGTACATCTTTGGACTGTGGGAGGAAACCGGAGCACCCGGAGGAAACCCACGCAAACACGGGGAGAATGTGCAAACTCCACACAGTCACCCGAGGCCGGATTCGAACCCGGGTCCCTGGCGCTGTGAGGCAACAGTGCTAACCACTATGCCACCGTGCTGCCCTTATGTAGTTTCAAACAACCCAGCTCCTTGCTTCCGGAGTCTGTGTCACTTTTCTGTTTGTCTGAACCACTGTCCATCACCTGGTGTACCTTTTTGTACTTCTCCTGTGGAGATTTCTTACTGTTGGTTTTCTTCCCAGACCTGCAGACTCTTGCTATGTGTCCTGCTTTCCCACACTGTCTGCACACTTGGTCCTTGAACCAACAATCTTTCTGGTCATGTGTTGTTCTGCCGCAGCGATAGCACTTCCCTGTTCCATAGGACATTTCATTGGTGCCATATTCTTGCGGTCTCCGTTGTATCTCTGCAGCGCCCCTTGCGGCTGCTTCGTGTGAAACTGCCATACTGAAAGCTTTGTCCAGCGTAAGGTCCTTTTCTGATAGAAGCCGTTTCTGGGTTCCTTCACTTTGTAGCCCACACACAAACTTGTCCCTTAACGTATCTGCTAGTCCCGCTCCAAACTGGCAGTGTTTCGATAGCTTGCGCAGTTCCATTAGGTACTCAGCATTGCTTTCGTCTTTGTGTTGGTTCCTTTTATGGAACTTAAATCGTTCTGCTATCAGCAGCGGTGTGGGGTTTAAGTGGTCCTGTAGGATTTCTACTGTGCTTTCAAAATTCTTGTTTACCGGCTTCTCTGGGGTTATTAGATTTCGCAGTAACCCATAAGTTTTTGCACCCATGGAATTTAACAGAACCAGTGCTTTATTAGCATCTGGCACTTCATTCGCCCTGCAGTACACCTCAATACATTCCACATATGTCGCCCAATCTTCGACTTCATTGTCGGACGTAGAGATACTGCCACTCTTCAGCATCCTTGGGTGTGAGTTAACTATCACAAATGGCGCCTCCCGCGCTTCCCCTTCTGCTCCGCTGGCACAAAATGGCGTCTCCCGCGCTTTCCTTCCTTCCCGCGCTCGCCCTTCTTCTCCGCTGCGGCTTCTAAAAATGGCGCCTCCCGCGCTCTTCCTTCTTCTCTGCGGCTCAATGGCGTCTCCCCTTTCTTCGCCCCGTGGACCCTGTTCAGCCCATGAGCACTGGCTGTGCTCTGCGCGTTCTTCTTTTTATATTTTTCGACGCCGCTCAGTCTAGAACCCGACCGTTTCTTACCCTCTCTCTCTCCGGTTTGTTTTATTTTTCTTGACGCCGCTCGGTGTTCAACCCCCGGCTGCGCCCTGCGCTCTTCACCCTCTGTCTTACCCCATCGACGCTGCTCGGCTTTCTCTCCGCCGTCGGTCGGCTCCAGCCGCCGCTGCTCGGGAAGGGTCTGCACTGGACCTGTCGTCGGTCTCTTACTGCTCGTTGTGGCTGGGGAACCAAGCCTGGCTCTCCACAGCTTCCCCTGCGAAGTTGGATCTCTGCCTGACTGCTGGGCGGTTTCTCATGGTCGACGCCCATGTTCCTGGCCTCGACTATTTTTTAAAAAATGTTTATGTTGCAGGTAGATTCGAATCGACACTCGTCGCCACTGTTGGATCTGTGGTTCAGTGGATAAATAATCACACGGATGCTGTACATTAACAAATAACAGGTCTTTACTGGAGGAGGGTAGTTTCTAGACTGGGGGTACAGAGGCATGCGCAAAGCTTATATACCGGTGTGGTCACTGCCGGTACTACAGTATACAGGAGCTGTAAAAGTAGTTCTGACTTAAAGGCACATACACTACAAAAAGCAGGTCCAGCTCTTGGATGGGCTCGTTGCAGCACAGGCAGTCGAGTTAAGGGAGTCAGCCCTGGAGATCCAGGATAAAGCTCTCACAGGGGAAAAGTTATTTGTAGCTTTGCAGGCTTTAAAGCAAGAGAGAGTACATTTAGTAGGAGAACACAAGGCCTAGTTGGAATACCTACGGTGCCAACTCACTGAGGTCAAGGGAAATGAGTTAAGGTTGCGGGAGAAAAATGCCCGCTTGGCAAGGCAGATCAGGGAACAGGAAGCGAAAGTACAGGAGGTAAAAGCTGCTTATAAGCTAGCTAATGAGCAGGGGTTTGAGGAGGCAGACCACGGCCCCTGTAAAGAGAGGATAGAAAATCTGAGCCGGGCCCTCCGGAGGGCAAAAGGCATGGTGTGCCTCATAAGCCCAAAGGCAGGCCAGGCAGATTTTATGGGGAACGAGGGGAGGACAGTTCCAACGTCACCGGTGGTGCCTAGGGACGACCCAGTTGAGAGAGAGGAGACCTCACGGCCACCACCCGTAGCGCCAAGTTTCAGCGAGGTTTGGCAGCAAGGGGGGTGGAACCGGTGGTGGAACCCGAAGTGGAGCCAGAGGTGGAGGCGGAGGTAGAGCATCCCCCGCCCGAGAGGCCAGAGCCAGGACCGATGTGCCCAGCACGGCATCGGAGGTTCGGCCCACCCGCCAACGGCAACATTGAGGTCCGCTCCAAAACCAGTTCATGTTGCCCTTCCACACCCACCAGCTCAGGGTTATGGTCAACCATATCCCGAAGCTTTCCGCCAAGGGAGACCCCTCGATCCACTTCGGGGAAATAGAGCAGACCGCCAGCGTCAATGACTGCGATGACGCTGAGAAGGCCAAAATGCTGCTATTCTCCCTGGAGAGTAATCTCCTCCAATCCCCCTCTGACGAGCGTAAAAGGGGGCAGAGCGGGTATGAGGAGCTTAGAGATGCAGTTCTAGAGGCCATGGGGATGGATGAGGGAAGTCCCTTCTCCCACTTGGAGAAGACGATCCAGCTTTCTGGGGAAACCCGGCAGGCTTTTGCGGACCGGCTGTGGCCGGTGTACTGGAAAGCTTGCCCGGGGATGCCAGGCCGGACGTTCCTGAACGAGGATTCCCTGAAGCATTGGCTCCGTTGCCTGGTGGCAAACAGCTTGCCACAGTTCCGGGCCAAGGCAGAAGCCTGGTTCGACCCCAAAGATCCCCAGACCACAGAGCTCACGGTAATTAGGCAGCTAACCCTGGCCTACAAAAACGGCAGGGTAACCGATGCACACCCACCCAAGGGGAAGGTGCATGAGATAAAACAAGGAGTGCAGAGTAGAAAGGAATGGCACCAGGAAGGGAGTAACCCCCCCAACACAAAGACCAATTGTTAGAGGTGTGGGAAGGATGCTCACTGGCAGAAGAAGTGTAAGAACCCTTGGAAGGATAACAAGGGAAAGCACCCCACAGCCCCAGCCCAAAAGGCGGGGGTAGGGACCCCTTCCGCAGAGGTCGAGTCACTTTTGGATGCCATGAGGTCCTTACTGACTGGCCAGGGGAGAGTAGCAGCCGCCACCGGTGCTCTCACCCCGTCAGCCCCATCCAACCCACAATCGTGACTAGAGCCGGCGCAGCCTGTGTATCTGTGCTCGCTCCGATATGATGAGTGGAGGAGAGCCCTTTTGGAGATGGAGGTGGAAAAGGTGACAGGGACCTATCTGTTGGACATGGGGGCATCGCGCACTGTGATCTACTCAGCTAATTCCAATGCCTCACCTCTCTCCAGCGGGGTCCCATACAGTCTATCGGGTTCACGGGTAGGGAACAGGCTGGCTCGGTCTCCATCGCACTCGCCATTCGGATAGGACCGCTCTGCTCCAAGTGGACGTGTGTCCTGATGAAATGGGATGTGGAGGATGGAAGAGGGGTCCTGGGGGCCAACTTTATCGTAGGTCACGGGATCCTGGTGGATTTGAGGAATCACTGCCTTTGGGGGGCAGGAAAAGTGAAGGACGGTGAGATCGTAGTTATCCCGGGTAAGGAAGGGAAGGGGACCCTCTGCACCATGAAGCCCAAAGAGGATTATAACCTTGGGCTCATGGTCAGCAACACCCCACCAGAGTTCCAGGCATTTGTGCAGGCCCACCTGGCCACATTTGTCACTCACAAACACAGCTGCGGGAAGGTCACAGGGTTTCAGGTCAGCGTAGACGGGGACCCCATGGCCTGACCACAGAAACAGTATAACTTCCCCAGGGAAGCAGAGCCAGACATGGAAGCAGCCATGTCCTCGTTAGTGCAGCAGGGAGTTCTGAGACCGATAGCTACCCATGTGAATTCTCCGTTATGGCCGGTCAGAAAGCCGAACAATTCCTGGAGGGCCATGGTGGACTATCGGGTGCTCAATAGCAACATCCCAGCCTGTGCACCCACAGTAGCAGCAGTTGCCGACCTCATCGGGAGTATTCCAGCATCCGCGACCACTTTCACGGTGCTGGATATTTTAAATGGGTTTTGGTCCATCCCGGTAAGGAGGGAGGATCAGTACAAGTTTGCCTTTACGTTTAAAGGGCAACAGTACACGTGGAACTGTTTGCCACAGGGCTTCCACAACAGCCCCAGCATTTTCCATCAGTGCATGGCCGACAGTTTGAAGGATTTTAGCCAGCCCAGACAGTTGGTTCAATATGTGGATGACCTGCTCCTGTTCACTGATTTGAAAGAGGAGCATGGCCCACTATTGGCCAAACTGCTGGAGCTGTTAGGACAGAAGGGTTTCAAAGTAAATCCCAAGAAGGCGCAGATCGGCCAGCAGGAGGTGAAATTCCTCGGTCTCATCGTGCGCACTGGAGAAAGGGCCATAGATAAGGCTAGGAGGGAGGCGATACAAAAACTACCGGTCCCTGACACAGTAACGGGTGTGAGGTCGTTCCTGGGGCTGACCGGGTACTGTAGAGACTTCATTGAGGACTATGCCGCCACCGCAGCCCCTCTGTTCCAACTGCTACACAAGGGAGTGGAGTGGCTTTGGGATGAGGGTTGCCAGGCAGCATTTGTCAGGCTCAAGAGGGACCTGCAGACCGCGCCAGCTTTAGGGGCCATAGATGGGGAGAAAGAGTTCTTCCTGGAGGTAGCAGCCAGTGGGGACAGCCTCAGTGCTGTGCTGCTCCAAGAGCGGCACGGCCGGCTGCGGCCGGTGGTCTACTGCTCCAGGATACTCACCGATGTGGAAAGGAGTTATTCCAATTGTGAGCGGCATCTTTTGGCCACACATTGGGCTGTGAAAAGATCATTGATCTTCACAGGCACCTCTTCCATCACCCTCCTCACCCATCACACACCCACCCAGATGCTTCTGGACGGGAGGATCAAGGATGGGACAGTGATGTAGGGGTTTCGCAAAATTCCCCTGAAAACAAGAGAAACATTGGTCCACATCGTGGATGAAGATTTATGTGTTTTGAATTGCCTCTGGGTCAGATCAATGTTTTAAAGCATGCTCAGAACCGCGAAAGACTGCTGAGCTGGGCTGAGCTGGACTACAACGGAATCGAGGAAATTCGTGGAAGTATTCACACACATTGAGAAAGAACATCTTGATTAAAATTTGTGCTTTTGAGTCCGGTCAAACACAGAGGTTTACAGCTTGTAATGTGTTTGTGTGAAAGACCTGTCAATCAAACCAGGGAGGTCAGGAGTTGCCCACTTGACCCGAGGCCGATTATGGCTGGCTATATTTAAACAAGCAATTCAGCAACCAATCACAGTCCTTTTTTTGTGTACTGACCAGACAGAATGGCAGGAGCATGAAAGACCTGTCAATCAAACCAGGGAGGTCAGGAGTTGCCTACTTGACCCAAGGCCGATTATGGCTGGCTATGTTTAAACAAGCAATTCAGCAACCAATCACAGTCCTTTTGTTTGTGTACTGGAACTTTAGGCGGGAAAATTTCCAGACAGAGCGGCAGCAGCACATAGGTATAAAGATAACTACTGAGAAGCTATCTTTCTCTCTCTTTTTACTTCGCTGGACCACAGGTGAGCAGGGTGTTCTGACTCCTCAACAAGACAACCTAGCAAAGAGTTTGGGGTGGTGATTTAAGGGAACTGCTAAGATTGTTTAAATAACATTGTAGTCATTGTATCCCTCATTTTCGCCGTCTGTACCCTCCCTTCTGTTATACACTTTTACTGCATTTACTGTGTTCGTGTGGTATAGTTTATATTTGATTATGGTTTCTTTAGTTTAATAAATTTTGACTTGTCTCATATCCAAACCAATTGTCCGCTTTAACATCATTAATTATAAGTCCTCCAGTCAGAACTGAAAGGTGGGGTAGCGATTCGGAACCGCTGTTAAAATTGGTTTACAGTGCAGCAGGCAAAAAGGCTGCTGGCCAAGTATATGTTACCATAAACCAGATAATAGATGCCCCCCCCGACAGTGAGCAGTGCCTGCATTGCCCGCTGGACCTTGCTCCCCTCACAGATGGATCTGAAGGTGAAGGGTCTCTGTGAGCCAAAGCTCGCAGTCAACATGGTATATCCTGGAACAGCCCATCGGTGTTCCATAGAAGGGGTTTGGGAAGTAAACATAGGTTTATGGGCCGGGATACATCCCTCAGGCCGCGAGATCTATGTAGATGGTTCCAGCACGGTATCTGCTGGCGAGCGTCTCACGGGGTGTGGAGTTTACAACCCAGCGGCAAACATTGCCCTGGCGATTAAGCTCCCCAGCTCCATGAGCGCCCAGCAGGCTGAACTGTCCGCGGTGGTGTACGTTGTTACGCACCCCGAAATCTTCCCCACCCACTACACGATTTGCTCGGACAGCATGTTTACATACAATTCGTGTACGGAGTACCTGGCCATCTGGTCCCGCCGCGGATATACCTCCGCTGACGGGAGACCCCTCACCATAAAGCCCCTGCTGGAAAAGATCCTGGCAGCCGTGGAGGAGGAAGGGGAGGTCTTCATCCACAAGGTGAAAGCCCATTCCTCCACAGAACCAGGGCAACCAGCGGGCTGACTTGCTCGCCAAGGAGGGTGCCCGCACAGGCACTTTCTGGGACCCATTCGGGTCCAGACCCATGGTGGCGGTCAGAGATAGGGACGGGACCCAAGGGAGTGTAGGAGTAGCGTTAGCCCCGGACCTTAAGACAGTCCAAGCCCAAGACCCCGCCCTCAAAGCAGTCTTCAGCGCCATAGCTGATGGAAAGGAGATAGAAGGTCTGTACGGCACAGCGACTCTCTCCGTTAAAGAGGGTATGCTGTTCCGGGGGGAACAGTGGGTTGTGCCGCAGCAGCACCGGAGGGAATTCCTTCAACTGGCCCATGAGGGCCCAGGAGCGGGACACCCCGGGCCTGAGACTACCTGGCAACGAGTGGAACAGGCGGGATGGTGGCCGGGACTCAGGGACGATGTCCGCGAGTTCTGTGCAGGCTGTCTTGTGTGCGCTGCAAACAACCCTGACCCCCACAGAAGGAAGGTCCCTATGGGACATGTCAGGAGGGTAGAGGGACCATGGCAGTCGATACAAGTCGACTACATCGGGCCCCTGCCCACCGCCCAGGGAGGCTATAAGTACTGCCTAGTCCTGGTGGACGTGTTTACCAAGTGGGTAGAGGCTTTTCCCTGCAGAACTGCCACAGCTCTGGGTACTGCCAGGATCCTAGTCCGGGAAGTGTTCTCGAGGTGGGAACTGCCACAGTTTGTGGAGTCCGACTAAGGGAGTCACTTCACCGGACAGGTGATGCAGAACACCCTGATGCTGTTAGGCATCGAAGGGAAATGGCACGTAGCCCACAACCCCCAGTCATCGGGGGTCATAGAACGCATGAACCGGACCCTGAAGGAAAGGCTAAGAAAGGAAATGGTGGACTCGCCCCGCAAATGGGCTGAAGTCCTACCGTTGGTTTTTATGGGGATCCGGGCCAGCCAGTCTAAAAGCACGGGGTATTCCCCGTACGAGCTGATGACTGGCAGGGTTATGCGGACCCCCACCCATGTACTAGCCCCAGTGCTCACGGAGGGTCAGCTGAGGGAGGTAAACTGGGACAGGTTCGCCCGAAACCTTTTCGAGCACCTGAAGCAGGTCCATGAGTGAGTGGCTAGGAACATGGGAAGGCAGCATCGGAGTAACCGATTGCTGCTCGAACCAAGAAAGCACCACGAGTGGGAGATAGGAGACCGAGTTATGGTAAGGAGTTATGCCCGAGTAGGTAGTTTGGAACCATTGTACATGGGGCCCTACAGTATTGTAGATAAAGCCAGCCCCATGGTATATGCCGTGAAGATGCCCCGGTGTACAAAATGGTTCCATATCAACCAATGTAAGCTGTTTACACCTGAAAGGGGAAAACAGCCAGTTAGGAAATGACCTGAGGATAAAGATCCTCAGCCCGCAGCAGGAGCAAGTTCACAGACTGCACAGGCAGGCGCTGTGGCTTGCTTGAAGGGAGGGGCCATCCCGCCCATCGGTTGGGACACTCCCCCACTCTTCTGGGATCCAGACGAGGGGGAGGGACTCGAGGGCGAAAACCCCCGCCCCTAACCCATGTGTAGAGAGGGAGGGACCTGAGGTCGAAAACCCCACCCCGGACCCAGCCATGGGACCTGGGGGCGGAGACTCTCAGCTCGCAGCAGCAGGCTGTGAAAAGTTACCTGCCTCCAGCCCAGGTTCGGGAGAGGTCAAGCCTGAGGGAGCAGCGGTTCGGGTAAAAGGCCCAGCGGCCAAGACAGCCCCACCCGCCAAAGCCCCCAGAAGATCCCCATGGACGCTCCAGCCGAGAAAGCCATGGTCACCAGCCCTCCAGTTCCCAAGGGCCACCCCTCGAGCAAAGGGGAGGTCCAAGGTCAGAAGTCCTCAGCCAGCAGCCACGGGTTGCGGGGGACCAACAGTGCAGGACTGTGCAGTCATGCCGGGGGTAGCGGCGAGCCGCAGTCCGACCAGGGATTAGCCTGGCCACCCGGAGACGGGCGGCGGATGTACATAGTTTTGGTTTAAGTTTAAGTTTTAAGATATTGGTAATTATTTAGCTTAAGTTTGGGTGTCTATAATGTAGGTTAAATAAGGTGATGGGCAGTTTATGTAAGCAGTCTGTTAAGAATGTATCTTTGAGTTGAGGTCACGGGACCCGACTGTGCCTCACCAAGCCAGAGAATCTCTTCGGGACCTGGCTGCATGTTTTTACATCTTTTTGCAGAAAGATTTTCAGGATGGAATGGATCGTGATCCTATTCGCCCTGATCAGGATGAGTAAGGAGAGGCGGGGCGATGTCCAAGACTCCCACATCTATGGGTGTTCGGGAGACACGGCGCCCCTGGTGGTCGACGGGAACAGCGAACGGGATGTGGAGGAGACCACCGTCTACTTCCACGAGGGAAGGTGGCCAGGATGGTTGGGGTCCAATTTGTCTCAGTACTCCAGCCAAACCGGATTCACGTACGGGGAAGCCTCTCTCCTGTGCCCCCGGGTGCGAGTCGTTACCACGAGGGTCAGCATCACCGTTGGTAAGCGAATATGTTTGACATGTAAAGGACACATTCCACTGGATAGGTGGTGGTGGCTCAGGAAGTTGAGCAAGGACATGAGGAACCCCGAAGTCGAATGGGAATGGTTGGGTAACAACACCCATCGGACAATTACCGGGACTTATGGAGGACTAAGCGTGTGTTGGGACAAATGGTGGGAGCCGGATCAAGAGATTTATATCTGTATGTTGGGGTCAGAGAAGGTCTGCCCCGCAGGCATATCCATTGTTTTCCACCGGCAGTGGCAAGATGCCAGTGATGGGATGAGGTGGGATACCAGCCTGAAGGCGTGCACAGTTCCATTCTCCCCGATCCCAGTCAACGCCACTGAGCTGGTAACCCGCCCCCGTAAGCCCCTGCCCACGGCACAGGCGGTGAGGTTATCCAGGGAAGATTGCCCCACTGCCACCAAGGGACCAGGGAATGGGTTGGTACTACTCCCCACTGATCAGATGCTGTACCAGGGGGTACACTACGCGGTGGCCGCCGTGATTTTAAACATCATGGAGGTACACTTACCGGAGTGGTGCCCCAAGAAACAGAGCAGTTATACCAGGCCCTATTAAAGGACATGTTCAAGAAATTTTACGAGTTTGATTTTGCCTACGTGGACAAGACCGAACTCTACACCACACACTGAGAATTTTTGGGCAATGCAGGGAGACAAAGAAGGGGTGTATGGAATGACGTTTTTACTGCGTTTAATACTGGGTCCTCTGTCATCAACAGCTTGGATGACATAGAGCTGCAGACCCAGATAAATGGTTTAAAAACACAGTTAAAGACGATATTGCTGGATGAGAACAAGGTAGTGGGCTCGGAGTTGCATGAGGACCAGGCCATGACGGTCCATTTAAAGGAGATCATAGCCGAGTTGGAAAAGCACGTAAAGATGGTAAATACTCTCATAAGGGAGGACAGAAATGCTTCTGACCAGGCTGCGCAGAATGAGGTGTGCGTGCTATACGGGGCGTGGTTACTGGGCGAGGGCCGCAGTAATCTGGAGGATTTAAAACAAGGTTTGGTCCTCTCCTGGATTAGCAACAAGCACCTCGCAGCCCTCCACCCTTTTGAGAATGCATTGAGCCCGTGCCAACTCCGGCTAGCCTCCGAAGCCTATCCAGTCCCAGTGGATTGTGGGCGGTCCAACCACACAATCATGGGAGTAGTAGTTAGGATGCTGGTCATGGGTAGGATAGCCCGACCTGCGCTGGTATACAGGGTTGAGAACATTGGAGTCATTCAAGGGGGTGCACACATTAGTTTCACAGCGGTCCCGCCTTACGTCATTAAGTGGGAGCACGCTATGACAGGTACTGACCTCTCAGGGTGCCGGAGCTGGGGAGCACACATAATCCTGTGTCCCCAGCACTTGAATGCCTTTTCGAAACTGCAGTGTGGGTTCAGAGCTGCTGACGCGAAGCCTATAAATTGTACCATGGAGGCAATGGCACAAGGCCATATTCCCCTGCAGGTGGCATATATAGGGGGTGGGACATATTGTGTCACCACCGGCGCGTCCCACTACCACCATGGACAGCATAGCTGGTGTCCGGTTAGTGACAGCAGTTTCTGTTTCAAACCCAAGGCAGAAGTTCAAGTGGCCCAGGAGTGAATTGTCCCCATTCCTGAACCCTCCACTGTTCACCGCACTGTGAAGGAGAATTTTATGAACTTGCAAAAGTACGTAGCGCACTTTGGCTACGAAATTCCCCCTCTCCCTGAACATTTGACCATGATACTCAAAGCCGTTATAGTTTTGCAGAAACATTTTTATACACTCGAACAGAAAACAGTAGAGATAGGAACTAAGATACTGGATATTGTGACTCCACCCTGGTGGAACATTTTCAGTAATATAGAGGTCCCTTCGTGGATCAGACTGGCTTCCCACATTCTCGTGGTGTGCCAGTTAGGAATAGTGTTGTATTTAGTGTGTGTTCAGTGTAAGGGAAAAGGTCGGTGGTCAGAATTCCAAAACCAGAGGTTTTGGACAGAACATTATGTAAAGGTGGCGGAAGATACGCCGGTCTACGTCTTTTTCCCTGTATTTTGATTGAAGGATTGTTGTTTCTTTGTGTTTGTTATTTTTAATTAAAGGTTCTTCTTTTGTTGTTTTTGTTGCAATGCGGTTTAATAAAGATATGTGTACCAAGTGGTGCAGGGGTGTTAGACCCCTCCATTGTTGGATGTGTGTGTAAAGTCTGTAATTTTACTCTCTGTATGCTGATGTACACTACATTTTCGCAGAATGGGAAGTGCATGTGTCATGGGTATATTAGACAGGCAATTACAGGGGAAGGTTGACTATGGAGGGTCAGAAAATTTTTGCTCACTTGGATGTATGATACTTCAAGCAAGTTTTAGTATCACAGCGGGGAATGTAAGATTCACAAAATTTCTGCATTTCCCCGAAGGCTGTTATTAATAAATGGGACCCTGCGTGGACATTTTAAAGTAAAAAAGGGTACCCAAGATGGCGCCCATGCCTCGTGGCAGAAAGCCTGTGGAATTTTAAAATGGATTCTACAACGCAGACAGCTTGGGAGAAATCAAAACTAGGGCTGCAGGTTTTCTGTGAAGAGAAACTTTGTGTTTTGGAACGAGACAGGACTCTGAATTATGCATTAGACTAAATGCAGTTTAGGCCTATAGTTAAGGCCATCAAACAGACTGCATATATTATCGGAAACAGATTAACACAGCCATCGAGTTTGGACAAGCCCATCAAGGAACTTTCAGGACAATACAAGTCAATTATTGGGCCGGTAGATGCGATTACCGGCCATCTAAAAACCAGTCAGTATGAATTGCTACCATTATTTTAAACTAGCCCGCCAAAATTAAAACAAAGAACTAACCTGATTTGGCGCGTAGATAAGGGTTTTCGACGAAGGTATAATTGAAGGCCCCGGGTTGCATTGAGTGAGGTCAGTTAGTTTGTTCGGAGGAGGAGGTTCGTAGAGTTCGTTGGTGCTGCTCCTCGGCCCCCTCGCCCTCGTGGCTGCCGCTCTTTCCCCGTCCCGCACTTACCCCCTGGCCTTTGCCCGTGCCCTTTTTTCCACTCCATCTGGAACGCCCTGGGTCGGGCGGACATGGGCAGATTCAGGCCAGGCGAGGCGGGACGCGACGAGGGGAGAAGGGAAAACCACCGAGGGGCAGGCCGTCTGAAGAAGACCAAATGAGGGGTGGCTTCGCATCATCGGGCCTTCAGCCTCGGCCGACCTTCGAATATCTGCACACTAACTCAAACTGGCAGCTGTCGACGAAGAATCATCCCTGCAAGGCAAAGTACCCAAACAGACTCTTTGGCTTTGGGGTACGCGAACCTGGACAACGCCCTTGCAGCGCCCAAGAACCACGTGCCGACGGCAGGCTCCAGAGAGCACTAAGAGCGAACCCTGAACCCAACCGCTGTTTTGAGTCTAACAAACCTTTTGATTGGTGAGCATGAAGTTCTGACCCCTCATAGCTTAATCTAGTTATGTATATAAGGGGTGGGATAAGGATAAGGGGATTGTTAAGATAGTTTGTGTTCCCTCGATGTACCGTGTGCTCCCCATTCCCTGAATAAGTATAGTTTATTATGATTCTCTTGTAATTTTTGCCTGTAGAAGTGTACACTAGTAATTTTCTTTCATAAGATTGTATCCAGTTTTCCTCTTCAATAAAATCTGGGTTTTGTTTGCATCCAATCACCTGTCTACTCGAGTCTTCTCTGTACCGCCGTCTTGTACCTAAGTCCGGTGTCTAGAACCCAGGGGTGTGGGAGCGATTCGAACCGCTCACAACACAGTCAGAGGCGTAACTGACTGGGCACACGCACGCGCCGGGCAACACCACCAGCACCCCGCCACCCCCTACAATCCCGCCTCCAAGAGGCGGGATAAGCCCTTAAGGCCCTTAACAACTACTTAATTGCCTCTATAATCTCATTTTGAGAGGCCTTTCTGATTTTTAGACATTTCCCCCATCCTACACACCTCCTCTGGAACACGCCAGTTAACCCTGGCGGCCTCACAATTGGATTGCTTACTAACAGCTACAGCTCCACCATTAAAAAGGAGTTTTCACCAATGATCACTTGCAGGTGGCAGAACTTTGTTGTCTCAGGTCTGTGGGAGCTTTTAGCAGGCCTACTCATTGTTGTGGAAGTTTGGAGCCTAACACCCATCTCCAGTGTGACCTACTGGGAAACCCCTCTCCCCACCTTGACTGAGCGCTTCCTCAACTGAAGCATACACCAGAAGCATGGTGAACATTTATTTCCTTTCCTCCTGGACATCAGATTTGGACGAAGACCAGCCGCGGCAGCAGCAGACCCATGAGCAACAGCAGCAGCAACAACAGGAGCGCCAAGCTGCTGCTCACCCACCTGAAGCTGCACAGGCCAGAAGGCGCCAGCGCGCGACCACATTGCTGGCCGGGATGCAAGGGCGCACTCATGTTGGCCAGATTTGCTTAGCCTGCACAATCAAGCACTTCTGCCTAGCACCTTCTTATTTGACCATCGACAATGGACAAGAACCAACGGATTCCTATTACTCTGACCACCATACTGACAATTGCAAGTCGCCCTAATCCCTCAGTGTGGAAGTCCCATTTGCGAAATGACACTGGCCACAACTTCAACAGTTTGCCATCAAATCTGTTTATGATGCCATGACAAGGATAGCTGGTCAAAAAACAATACATCCCAACACCCAGGTGACCACCCTTGTGACCACTTGTGCTTTATCTTCCTCTTACGCGTGCTCCTAAGTGGTGCTTCCCCTGTGGCTTCAGCAGATGTGGTGGCTCACTTTCTTGCTGCTCCTGTCTCAACACCTTTGGCGGACGTCCTCTGGGGTTGCGAACCTGTGAGGGCTCGGCATCAGTCTGCTGCTCCTGCGGCTGTGCAGGGGTTGAGACGCCCATCTCAGTTGGGTGAGGACTCTGGTGGGGCTCTGACCGAGGGCTTTGCAGTGGCATGGTCGTGTGAGTGCTTGGAGAGGAGTCCCCACTTCCTTGTTGTCTGCCACCAACATCCCTCTCATGGGTCAGCCCCATTTCAGAGCTAGCAAGTGGCTTGACTGCACCTTGCTGCATTGCAGGAGGGCCATGAGGACCCGTTTCTGCACTGAAAGTCCTACTCCAGAGGACATCCATGAAGGTCTGGTTTGTATGCTCAATAGCTGACCATCGCTCCTCGAGAGATGTAAGTCTATTCTGAACAATGACCATATTTTCAAGACCCTGGCAACTAAGCTCCTCCATGGCTGTAGCCATCCTCTCCTCTACCATAGCCATCCTCTCCTCTACGGTAGCCAGCCTTACCACGGAGGTAGCCATCTTTTCCACGGAGGTTGCCATCCTTTCCGCGGTGATGTGTTCATGCGCCAATGCATTCACAAAGGCTCTGCTCATGCTCGCGATGGACTCCTCCATTCACTCCACACTCGCAGCGGCCTTGGAGACAAAACCTGCCAGAGACTCCTGCACCTGTTCCTGGAGTTCCAACACTGCTCTCCTTCTGGATGGACCCGGAGGCACAGGTTCGACATGCAGCTGAGCCAAGCTGGCAGAGCCCTGAGCCCTCCGATGAGGACTCTCCACTACTGTCCCTGTCTCCACCATCTGCTGATGCTCACTTGTGAGCTGCGATACACCAGGTGACAACACTACTCTATCTTGCGAAGGTCCCACCGATGTGAGTGTCTGCGCTGGTGCTGGGTGTGCTGAATTCTGCTGACGCTGCACCCTCAGAGGTTGCAGTTTCCTCTGAGGAGTCTGGAGGCTCAGGCTCTTCCTCCTGGACAGTGGGGACGGGGGCTTTCGATGGTCCTGTTGGGGAGCAAAGGAAAGAGTTAGAGATATGAGGTCAAGGTTACATGTACATTGAATAGTGCAGATGATCATAAGTCAATTTGTTAGAGCATCAGAATCATTATCAGTGACTCATGCAATGTCAATGAGAGAGATGCCAAACTATTCTGTCACCAGCTTGCTGTGATGCGCCATCTGTCCGTCCCCCACTTGGGAATCGTCCTCAATCCCGGCGATTTCCAGGGCCGCCTCCTCCCAGGCGGTGAGCTGGGCTACTGAGGGTGGCCCTCCTCCTGTCATGGCTCTTCCCCTCTTAATGTGGGCTCTCTTTTCCTGCAATGAGGGACACAAGTGGAGTTTGAGTGAGAATGAAGGAGTGAGTGTAGAGAATCCAAAGCATAGATGCTTAGAAGGAGACAAAGGACCCTCCCTGTGTGTTGTAAGTTGTTCTCATTGCATCACAGTGATAGGGAGTGTGAGGGCTGCATGGTTGAATAGTTAAGTGAATAGGACCATAGAGAGATAGGGAATGGGTAAGGGTGCAGGGATGTAAGTGTCAAGTGGGACGTGGAGGAAGAGGTTGGCAAAGCAGAGTGCTGGTGAGGAGAGGCGATGGGGATCAGATTGAGGGTGATGGGAAAGTCATACTCTCTTATTGTGCGGAGAAGGTCATGAAACTTCTTCCTGCATTGCAGCCAGGTTCTGCAGCTCATTGAGATGGAGTTGACCTCCTGGGCCACTTGCAGCCACACAGCTTTAGTCTGTTGGGGTGGCTTTTTTCTCCCTGAGGAATGGAAGAGCACCTCCTTATTGGATCTTGCTCCCTCCACCAGAGCTTGGAGGGAGTGCTCATCGAAGCGTGGAGCACACCTTGACCTACTGGTGGACATAGTCGATCAATGAAGTGCTTACTACAATGGCCATAAAGTTTGCAGTCTTCAGAAGAAGCAAGGCTGCTTGCAGGCCTTAAATCCAGCAGCATTGATGATGTCATCGGAGGTGACGTTCTGGGTGAAAAGACTCATTGGACCAGTGTTCCCACATGCCGGAAATCAATTGTTCAATTAGGGGAAAATTACACTTTTTCGACACTTCACTTCGGAGTTGGGGTCCTGACATGAATGCCACCTGACACGCCCTAGCCCGCCCACAATGGCAAAATCGAGTCCGAACGTCTCCACAATGACTGTGCGGTGGTCACTGCTACCAATACTGTCATGGACAGATGCATCTGCGGCAGGTAGCTTGGTGAGGATGAGGACAAGTAGATTTTTCCCTCATGTTGGTTCACTCACCACCTGTCGCAGGCCCAGACTGGCAGTTATGTCCTTCAGGACTCGGCCAGCTCAGTTAGTAGTGGTGCTACCAAGCCACTCTTGGTGATGGAAATTGAAGTCCCCCACCCAGAGTACATTCTGTGCCCTTGCTATTCTCAGTGCTTCTTCCAAGTGGTGTTCAACATGGCGGAGCACTGATTCATCAACTGAGGGAGGGCGGTAGGTGGTAATCAGCAGGAGGTTTCCTTGCCCATGCTTGACTTGAAGCCATGAGACTTCATGGGGTCCGGAGTCAATGTTGAGGACTCCCAGGGCCACTCCTTTCTGACTGTATACCACTGTGCCGCCACCCCTGGGATAGTGATGGGGGAGTCTGGGACATTGGCTAAAAGGTATGATTCTGTGAGTATGACTATGTCAGGCTGTTGCTTGACTAGTCTGTGGGACAGCTCTCCCAATTTTGGCACAATTCCCCAGATGTTGGTGAGGAGGACTTTGCAGGGTCAGCTGGGCTGGGTGTGCCGTTGCCGTGCCCATAGCCGGTGCCAAGGTTGATGCCGGGTAGTCAGTCCAGTTTCTTTCTTATTATTTTGTTTCATAGCGGTTTGTTACAACTGAATATCTTGCTGGGCCATTTCAGAGGGCAGTTAAGAGTCAACCACATTTTGCTGTGGATCTGGAGTCACGTATAGGCCAGACCAGGTAAGGACATTAGTGAACCAGATGGGTTTTTACGACAATCCGATAGTTTCATGGTTACCATTACTGATGCTAGCTTTTTTATTCCAGATTCATGTAATTAACTGAATTTAAATTCCCCAGCTGCCGTGGTGGGATTTGAACACACGTCTCTGGATCATTAGTCCAGGCCTTTGGATTACTAACTCCTTTTGGCACAGTACGTCATTCTCCAACATTTTTGAGGTGCTACTGCTCCATTTCTGCTGAGCAGCAGACCAAAAAAAAATCATCCCCTATATCAGCCTTTAATTACGTTAGCTGTTTATACTAGACTAGCTGAAGTGCCCGGCGGTGCCGAGGCTTTTTCGAGGGAATGTTGTTGTTGGAAGAGAGAGAGAGAGAGCGACTGGGGGGAACAGAGAGAGCGACTGGGGGGAAGAGAGAGAGCGACTGGGGGGAAGAGAGAGAGCGACTGGGGGGAAGAGAGAGAGCGACGGGGGGAACAGAGAGAGCGACTGGGGGGAAGAGAGAGAGCGACTGGGGGGAAGAGAGGGAGGGGAGGGGGGGAGGGAGGGGGAGGGGGGGAGGGAGGGGAGGGAGGGGGAGGGGAGGGAGGGGGAGGGGAGGGGGGAGGGGAGGGGGAGGGGGAGGGCAGGGGGAGGGGAGGGGGAGGGCGGGGAAGGGAGGGGGGGAGGAGGGGGGGAAGGGAGGGCAGGGGGAGGGGAGGGAGGGGAAGGGAGGTCGGGGTGGAAGGGAGGGCAGGGGGAGGGGAAGGGAGGGCGGGGGGAGGGGAAGGGAGGGAGGGGGGAGGGCGGGGAAGGGAGGGCGGGGGGGGAAGGGAGGGGGGAAGGGAGGGGGGAGGGTGGGGGGTAAAAGGGGGGGAGAGGAAGGGGAGGGAGGGCGGGGGGCGCCCCCCCCGAGGGTCACCCCCCGAGGTGAAGACCGCCAATTGTGCGCGCCCCCCGCCCCCCGAGGGTCGCCCCCCCCGAGGTGAAGACCGCCGATTGCGCGCGCAGCAGGAGCTGAGACGCGGCGTCTCTCTCGGCCGGCGGGCCCGGTTGCCAGAGTAACCGTGACGCTGACCAAGCCAGAAAGAGAGACGCCGCGTCTCAGCTGCTCCTGCTGCGCGCGCGGCCCCCCACCCCCCGCCCGAGGGTCGCGGCCCCCCCCCGCCCCCCCCGAGGGTCGCGGCCCCCCCCCGAGGTGAAGACCGCCGATTGCGGCTGTGGGAGACGTCCGGCGGGCCCGGTTGCCAGGGTAACGCTGGACGCTCAACAAGCCCCGCCCCCCGGCCAGCCAGAGAGAGACAGCGCATATCAGCTCCTGCTGCGCGCGCACCCTAGCGGCGCTGGGCTGAGGCTCGGCCAACCAGCCTTCGAGTGGGGCCGGGAGGTGCCTAGCTTGGGCGTGGGTGCGGAGGAAACGCCGAGGCTTCTAGGCCTACCTGGAAAAACGGGGAAAGGTAGGAAAATTAATGAGATTAGATAAGTTAATTACTTTCTAAATCATTTTTTTTAAAAACAATATGTGTTTTAAAAGCAACTTTTTTTTAAGACGCAGAAAGCGGGAAAAAGAAAGGAAAAGTTTGGAATCAAGATGGCAGCGACTCACCTCGGTTCAGAACGATAAAGCCCGGCCACACACGCACCGATTGGCCCGGCGGCACGCGCCAGCAACCCGGCATACGATTGGTCGAGCTTGAGGTCACTCTGTCGCTAATGAGCGGATAATGAGATGTTAATGAGCGGAATGTTGAAGGTTTTTGGGATACCGCGGGCGCAATTTTAGCCCGGCCGAAACGTAAATACGCTTAAAACCGTCTCGGAAGCGTAAGCTTTCTTTGGAGGTAACGCGCGCGTAGGTACGCCCTGTAACTTTCGAGTGCATACCCGCAACGCACACGCGATGACAGACAGACAGATAGACAGACAGACAGATAGACAGATAGACAGAATGACAGAAGTACCGATTTATATATATAGATGGTAGCTGAATATTCTGCACTCCTTCAGTGTGATTGTCATGAGATCTGTGCGCATTGGGTTCTCCGGTCCAATGGGAGTTTGGAACACGGTGGAGGAAAGCACTGTCAGTAATGGTTTACTATATCGTGTTACTTATGCTGTTCAGGGGTTGACAGTGACTGCTTCAAGACAAAAGATTCCGACCAAATAAGTAATTTCCATGTCTGTTGTCAGTAGCAATTACATTTTCTTTTCCAAAAGGCTGGCAAGAGCACTTTACTGCTCATGGATCATCTTGGATCTGTAAGCTGAAGGAGTTCCACCCCTATTGAGTGTCAGTGTTCGATATCATCTACGATGTATTTAAAACAGGGAGTGCATATAATTCTGCTTGGATGAATGGAACACACATGTGTCAAATTACATCAGCAACATATGCAATTATATATTAAGGACTGTGGGTGAAATAAGCACCCAATTTGCTCTGTAACAAACTCCGAAAAATGTACAGCTAGGCTGCATGTAAACTGTATCTAACTCTTAGGCCTAGAAATTCGAGATCACCAAGAACCTGCTGTGGGCTGGAGTTAATGGGCGCTGAAATTGATGGTGCTGGCAGGACCGGGATATTGGCGCTGGTAGCTGACTAACATTAATGTTTTTGTGGCATTAGTCCTGGCTGGAGACCCCAATGTAGTGTGGCCATAGCATCATTGCAGCAGGTACAGTCTTTTCTTAAAGCAAGGATGTTATTTTAGAGAGCAGTCCGGTCGTTTAAAGGGGAACTGCCTTCTAAAATGAAAAAAATAAAAATTATTTAAAAATAGGCAGCTTTCAGCCCTTACAGCTCAACTGTCTTCTGGAAAAAGAAGCATTAAAAAGAATTCCCAAATGGGAGTCTTCAGCTCTTAAAGGTGAATTGCTTTCCACACCTAAAAAAATGGGAAAAGTGCTTCAGCACTAACACAAATGGCTCAGCAAGCCATGGAAGGGCCACCCAGGGTCTCGCACGCAGCACTCCAGCTTTGTGCAGGGGGTCAACACTGCACGAGAGGTCCTCTACCCACAGGGGCCAGGAGGCCCACCAGAAAGAAGGATGTGGGACCAGATCACTGAGGCTGTCACTACCAGCAGTGTCACTCCCATGACCTGGCTCTAGTGCCCAAAGAAGCTTCATGACCTCTGACCAGTGGTCAATGTCAGTGAATGCATCTTCAAAAGCCGTCTCCTACCAACTGAACCACTAGCCTCACACGCTTCTCAATGCATGATTTCCCCCCCTGCACCCGCAATCACTCACCTACCAGCAATCTGTACCAAACACGAGGCACACCTCACATTCCTAGCTTCACCTCACCCCCTTGGAGGAGACAGTGCTGGCCAGTCTTGGCAGGGGCATGGCTGAGCCCTTGGCCAGCAGCGGGGCTGAAAGGATACAAGATGCTGGTATTCTCATACGTTATCCTCCTTCTCGCATGCACCTCTTGTTTTACCGCCCTCCCCTGACCACAACTCCTTTCACACACCCAAGAAATGCAGCCTGCCCAGCCAATGGTTGACCAAGAAGAGGGAGAGGAGAGTGAAGAAGGAGAAGAGGAAGAAACACCGCCACTTGATTTGACACTCCCAGCCACCAGCTCATCAAGGTCGACCAGCAAGGCCATTTGCAGTGTCCCCCACTGAAAGTCAGCAGCCTTCCACCAGCCATGCAGCAGCCACTGGGGTAGTACTGTGTGACATCAGTAGGACAGGCAAAGACACACACAAGTCGCTGAGGGAATGCATAAGGGTGATGAGTTGATTTTTTGATGTCATATAGGTGTATAAAGTTAGATTGGAAAGTTTGCTTTGTGGTGGCTTTTATTTCAGCATTGTGGCAAAGAGGCTTGGTAGTACCACTATTGACTGAGCTGGCCGAGTCCTGAAGGGCATAGCTGCCAGACTGGGCCTACGGCAGGTGGTGAGCGAACTAACATGAAGGAAAAGCCTACTTGACCTCGTCCTCACCAATCTATCTGTCGCAGATGCATCTGTCCATGACAGCATTGGTAGCAGTGACCACCGCACAGTCCTAGTGGAGACAAAGTCCCATCTTCACACCGAGGACACCCTCCATCATGTTGTGTGGCAGTATCACCGTGCCAAATGGAATAGATTCAGAACAGATCTAGCAGCTCAAAACTGGGCATTCGTGAGATGTGTGAGCCATCAGCAACAGCAGAATTGTATTCCACCACAATCTGCAACCTCATGGCCCGGCATATCTCTCACGCTACCATTAACATCAAGCCAGGGGACCAACCCTAGTTCAATGAGGAGTGCAGAAGAGCATGCCAGGAGCAGCACTAGGCATACCTAAAAATGAGGTGCCAACCTTGGGAAGCAGCAACACAGGACTACATGCATGCTAAACAGCAGAAGCAGCATGCTAGAGACAGAGCTAAGTGATCCCACAATCAACCGATCTGCAGTCCTGCCACATCCAGTCGTGAATGGTGGTGTACAATTAAACAACTAACGGGAGGAGGAGGTTCCATGAATACTCCATTCTCAATGATGGTGGAGCCCAGCACGTGAGTGCAAAAGGCAAGGTTAAAGCATTTGCAACCATCTTCAGTCAGAAGCGCTGGGTGGATGATCCACTCCTGAGGTCCCACCATCACAGAAGCCAGTCTTCAGCCGATTCGATTCACTCCATGTGATATCAAGAAATGGCTGAGTGCAGTGGATACAGCAAAGGCTATGGGCTCCGACAACATCCCGGCTGTCATGCTGAAAACTTGTGCTCCAGAACTAGCCGCTCCTCTAGCCAAGCTGTTCCAGTACTGCTGCAACACTGGCATCTACCTGACAATGTGGAAAACTGCCCAGGTATGTCCTGTCCACAAAAAGCAGGACAAATCCAATCTGGCCAATTATCGCCCATCAGTCTACTCTCAATCATCAGGAAATTGATGGAAGATGTCACCAACATTGCTATCAAGCGGCACTTACTCACCAATAACTTGCTCACTGATGCTCAGTTTGGGTTCTGCCAGGACCACTCAGCTCCAGACAACACTATAGCCTTGGTCCAAACATGAACAAAAGGGCTGAATTCCAGAGGTGAGCTGAGAGTGACTGTCCTTGACATCAAGGCACCATTTGACTGAGTGTGGCATCAAGGAGCCCTAGTAAAATTGAAGTCAATGGCAAATCAGGGGAAAACTCTCCACTGGCTGGAGTCATACCTAACACAAAGGAAGATGGTTGTGGTGGTTGAAGGTCAATCATCTCAGCCCCAGGATATCGCTGCAGGAGTTCCTCAGGGCAGTGTCCTAGGCCCAACCATCTTCAGCTGCTTCATCAATGACTTTCCCTCCATCATAAGGTCAGAAGTGGGGATGTTATCTGATGATTGCACAGTGTTCAGTTCCATTCACAACTCCTCAGATAATGAAGCAGTCCATGTCCGCATGCAGCAAGACCTGGACAACATTCAGGCTTGGGCTGATAAGTGGCAAGAAGTATTCGCGCCACGCAAGTGGCAGGCTTTGACTATCTCCAACAAGCGAGAGTCTAACCACCGCCCCTTGACATTCAACGGTATTACCATCGCCGAATCCCCCACCATCAACATCCTGGGGGTCACAGTTGACCAGAAACTGGACCAGCCGCATAAATAATGTGGCCACAAGAACAGGTCTGGTTATTTTGTGGCGAGTGTCTCACCTCCCGACTCTCCAAAACCTTTCCACCATCTACAAGGCACAAGTCAGGAGTGTGATGGAATACTCTCCACTTGCCTGGATGAGTGCAGCTGCAACAAAACTCAATAAGATTGACACCATCCAGGACATAGCAGCCTGCTTGATTGGCACCCCATCAACCACCTTAAACATTCACTCCCTCCACCAGGCACACCGTGACTGCAGTGTGTACCATCTACAAGATGCACTGCAGCAAGGCTTCTTCGACAGCACTTCACAAACCCACAACCTCTACCAGCTAGAAGGACAAGGGCAGCAGGTGCATGGAAACACCACCACCTCCAAGTTCCCCTCCAAGTTACACACCATCCTGACTTGGAAATATGTCGCCATTCTTTCATCATCGCTGGGTCAAAATCCTGGAACTCTCTCCCTCCACAGCAAGAAAAATCTATTACTTTACTTTCATTTAATAGGATTGACATCATGAGAAAGCATTAAAGAGGGAAGCCTCAGAAGCTCATATTTATCAAGGTGATAATATATAAATATATATAAATATTTTGCATATTACCAAGTTTTGGCAATCCAGACACATTCTAAAGACCCATAAAAGAAAAAATGGATGAGATTTACACCTACAAAATGAGTTAAATTTAACCCAAACAGTCCATAAAAATTTAGTTCCGATATTAAACCAACAATCAAAGTGTATTTACCTTAAGTAAATGATTCAGTTGAAACAGGGGATTACAGTTAAACAGCAAGTATAATAAATCAAAGGGGATTATTGATGCCAGATCAAGCTGTGGAAACTGAATTTTAATCAGAATGCATACTCTTTAATCTTAAAAGGTAATTTGGTTAAAAAAAAGTACTTGTTAATTGGTTGGGTATTTATAACTTACCTTGAATCTTAATGAATGTGTATAATTCTTTCTCATTTCTTTTTTATCGACCTAAAGGGCAGGAAAATGCATAAATTAGAAAATCAGTATTGTGCAGTTAAAATATATTTTAGTTTACCTTTTTGCAATTTTTTTGTGCTCATCAATGAAAGGAATGTTAATGCTGGGGAACGGAACATTTTTTCACTTTTGTCACCCAGTTTCAGTATTCAGCATTAACCAGCTCAAGTGTAGCGCCAACAGATGCAGAGTAAAATTTCCTCTGCTTTATCTGAACAATCTGCTTTCCATTCTTTGTTAAAATGTGTGTTGGAGTCTCCTACTTTCTGGAGTATTAATGTGAATGAAAAATAGCACTAGTGCTTCCCATTGTGTGCAATATTACAGCAGGCTGGCGTTATTGGAGTAAAAAATCTGATGTGCCAAGCCCTGGTGTGCCATGAATGCTTATTATGCTTCCAGCCCATGATTTTCCATCCACAGGCGCCAATACTCATGTTTGCAGCGAGTTTAGGTGTAAGAATAGTATACCGACAGTTTTTGGGGTGCACTTTGTGGCAGAATCTGTTTCTGCCGAGTTTCTAGTGATGTGCACCCCAATGCACCAGCAGTCATTTTTCTCTTTTGCTGCATTTTTTTCCAGAGTGTCTGTATCATAATGGCCCAGAAATTCGTGTCGGGGGCTTCCCGCGGGTGCAAGCCCCCGACCTACACTTACCTAGCGCGCCGGCAGTTGAAGCCTGACCCTGCGTGGATTTCCTCTCTATGGCCCGGTCCAGCTCCCGGCGCGCTGTGCTTGCGTGATCCAGCGGCGTACTTAGTGCGATGCGTCCGCTGGGATCACGTGAGCCACGGGCAACCAATTGGAGGAGGGAAAAGCCCATTCATGAGATTGACAGAAAGAACTGTCAAACTCATGAAAACTCCAGGCGCCCAAAACAGTACTTAACCTTAAAATAAATTTGAAAAAAAATCACACTATTTAAATAAACTATAAATAACATTAAATAACTATTTTAAACAATAATTTAAATTTTTGAAAAAAATAATTTTATAAAAAAACGGGGCTAAAAATACACTTACCTTACTTTAATGTATTTAAAAATAATAAACCTGTGGAAAAAATGTTCTAATTTTAATTAATTGACCACTTACCTTTTAAAATGAAGTCCTTACGTCTGGTTTTTAGATGTGTAAAAAGTAGAGGCCTTCACGCACGGAAAAACCTGTAAAAATAAGGAAGGTCAACGCGCACGCGCAGACTCCCGCACGCATGCGTTCCACCTCTGAACCCCTTCGTTCAGAGGATCGGAAATGCCGGTTTCCCGCGCATGTGTAGTGCATGCAAGAAACCGTCACTTCCATCGGGTCCACGCGTGAGTACTCCGTGCTTACTCATGCGTTGGGACCCGAATTTCTGGGCCATAATCATTGGGGGAAAGAATTGTGTGGTTTGCACCACACGTGTGTACCATGAGATGGCGCTAAAATGCTGCCAAGAGCTTTAACACCACCTAATTCTGGTTCTAGTGCCGCACGGCATATCGATGTTGCCAATAGTGATGCTGCTGAATGCGATCACCGGGGACTTCGCCATCAAGGAGATTGTGACATTAGCGAGTGTGTAACGCTCACTTGATGCCCGATCTCCCAACTTTGTTACACCCATGAACTTACCGGCTGGAGAAAACAACGACTGCTTCAGGTGGCGTGCAACAGCAGGAAGCCGGCTCCAGCGACACTATTTAAAGGGATCATCACCAATCACTCGGCGCTGACAGGTTTTTGAAGTTTGAGTGGCTGCGTGCTACTTCCTGCTACTGGAAGAGTTTTCTTTATTCATTTCAAGGTTCTTTGGTATCAGGGAGTGTTGTGGCAAGTACAAAACTCCATAATTATTTCTGAAAAGCTCCAACCTACAACACTTGCTGAAAGTCATGGGGGCTGTACTGGCAGTGGATCTCGCCCTCCTGCATCTACGATGGAGGGAGCGGAGGCAGCGAGACAATCGGCCTTCATGACCAGTTCATCAGACTCCGATTCGCATTAATGAAACCCCAGATCCCCGTAGCTCACCACATCCCCATCATACAATCTCTGTCTCACACCATATCACAGCGCCCTCCTGGGCGCAAAGGTGAAATGAGAGAGGCCACAAAATATTTCAAACACAATTAATAAATTTATCTATGAACATATCACATGAATTCCAATAACTAATAACCCTTGTGCCTGCCATAGTTGAATAGCTGTCATTGTGTGCAAGGTGTGAGATGTGGGTGTGAGTGTTGCTAGGTAGAGATTATTGGTGGGTGAGCGCTGGGGTGTGGTACATTGAGCAGTGTGTGATGCTTCTGATACAGATGGTGGTATGTAGCATTTGATGAAGCCTTCACTCACCCTGACCACCCGTGTGAGCTGGTTAAACTTCTTCTTGCACTGTGTGTGGGTCCAGGGGACCACAGTGCTGCCCATGATGTGGTGTGTCACCTCCCTCCACATAGTCCGGTAGACTTGTGGCGAGGGCCTCCTGCCATTCGGCGGGTACAGGACCGCCCGCCTTCTCTCCACCGTTAAAACCAATACCTCCAAAGCTTCATCGGCACACCCAACAATGCTGAGAATGAGGTGCTGCAGCATCAATGAACCTCCCCTTTAAGCAGTGAAAAAAGTCTGTGGCAATCATTACTTGTGTTTAGACTGCCCCTGATATTGGCCCATCTTTTCAGTGTAACGCCAATGAGCTTGGGTTTTTAGATGAGAATCATGACTGCAATCATTTTAATGAGGTGTGAGGGCAAATTTTTGCATGCAGCCTAGATGGTTTTCAACTGGCACTACTTAAGAATTTTTAGTCTAAACACTGCCCATTTCTTTGCTATAATGAATTTCTAGCCCTCTACAGCACTGAAGGAGGCCATTCAGCCCACCATGCCTGTACCAGCTCTTTGAAAGAGCTATCCAATTAGTCCCATTCCTCCTACGATAGCAAAATACTGCGGATGCTGGAAATCCGAAATAACAACAGAAAATGCTGGAAAAACTCAGCAGGCCAGGCAACATCTGTGGAGAGAGAAACAGAGTTAATGTTTCAGGTCGAAGACCCTTCGTCAGAACTGAGAAAAAAGCAGGAAATGAAACGGATGAAAAAGCAAGTTTGTGGGGCTGGGAAATGGGGGAGGGGATGAAAGAACAAAGGGGAAGGTCTGTGTGAGGTGAAGAGACATTAAGAGATATTCAAGGTGAGACGAGATGGTAATAGGACAGGTAAAGAAACAAAGGATGGCTCTAGATGAAGTGTGAAATGCGCTGGCAGAATGAAAGACAGCTGCCATGTGGGAGAGAAAAAAAAAGAAAAAGGCACAAACCAAAAGTGTGGATACAAAATATATAAAAATATGATAGGGGCCGAGGTTATGATCTGAAATTGTTGAACTCGATATTGAGTCCGGCTGTAAAGTGCCTAATCAGAAGATGAGGTGCTGTTCCTCGAGCTTACGCTGAGCTTCCATGGAACAATGCAAGAGGCCGAGGATGGTGAGGTCTGAGTGGGAATGGAGTGGTGAATTGAAATGACAGGCGACTGGAAGCTTGGGGTCACACTTACGGACTGAACGGAGGTGTTCCGCAAAGCGGTCACCCAATCTGCATTTGGTCTCCCCAATGTAGAGGAGACCACATTGTGAGCAGCGAATACAGTATACTAGATTGCAAGGAGTGCAAGTAAATCACTGTTTCCCCTGGCAGGGGTGTTTGGGGCCCTGGACAGTGGGAAGGGGGGAGGTATAAGGGCAGGTGTTGCATCTCCTGTGCTTGCACGGGAAGGTGCCGGGCGAAGGGGAAGGGGTGCTGGGGGTGATAGAGGAGTGGATTAGGGTGTCGCGGAGGGAGCGGTCCCTATGGAATGCTGAAAGGGGAGGGGAAGGGAAGATGCGTTTGATGGTGGGATCACGTTGGAGGTGGCGGAAATGGCGGAGGATGATCCACTGAATGTGGAGGCTGGTGGGGTGAAAGGTGAGGACAAGGGGAGCCCTATTGTGGTTCCGGGAGGGAGGGGCAGGGGTGAGGGCAGAAGTGCGGGAGATAGAACGGACACAGTTGAGGGCTGTGTCAACAACAGTAAAGGGGAATCCTCGGTTGAGGAAAAAGGAAGACATGTCGGAAGCACTGGTGTGGAAGGTGGCATCGTCGGAGCAGATGCGGCGGAGACGGAGAAACTGGGAGAATGGAATAGAGTCCTTACAGGAGACGGGGTGGGAGGAAGTGTAGTCCAGGTAGCTGTGAGAGTCAGTGGGCTTGTAGTGAATGTTGGTCAATAACCTATCCCCAGAGATGGAGACGGAGAAGTCATGGAAGGGAATGGGCGAGTCAGAGATGGACCATGTGAAGGTGAGGGAAGGGTGGAAATTGGAGTTAAAGTGAATGAAATTGTCCAGTTCAGGGCGAGAGCAGGAAACGGCAGCGATACAGTCATCAATGTACCGGAAAAAGGTGAGGGAGGGGACCGAGTAGGACTGGAACAAAGAGTGTTCCACATATCCCACAAAAAGGCATGCATAGCTATGACCTTTGCGGGTACCCATAGCAACACCTTTAATTTGGAGGAAATGAGTGGAGTCAAAGGAGAAGTTGTTCAACGTGAGAACAAGTTCAGCCAGGCGGAGGAGAGTGGTGGTGGATGGGGACTGGTTGGGCCTCTGTTCAAGGAAGAAGCGGAGTGTCCTCAGGCCATCCTGGTGGGGGATGGAGGTGTAGAGGGATTGTACGTCTATGGTGAAAAGGAGGCGGTTGGGGCCAGGAAACTGGAAACTGTTAAAGTGGCGGAGGGCGTCAGAAGAGTCGCGGATGTAGTTGGGAAGAAACTGGGCAAGGGGAGAAAAAATAGAGTTGAGATAGGAAGAGCTAAGTTCCGTGGGGCAAGAACAGGTTGAAACGATGGGTCTACCAGGGCAGTCCTGTTTGTGGATCTTGGGAAGGAGGTAGAAGCGGGCTGTGCGGGATTGGGGAACTATGAGGTTGGCGGCCATGGGGGGAAGATCTCCAGAGGAGATGAGGTCAGTGACAGTCTTGGAAACGGTGGTTTGATGTTCGGTAGTGGGGTCATGGTCCAGGTGGAGGTAGGAGGCGGTGTCGGAGAGTTGGCGTTCAGCTTCCGCTAAGTAGAGGTCGGTTCGCCAAACAACAACAGAGCCACCCTTGTCAGCAGGTTTAATGATAATGTTGGGGTTGGATCTGAGAGAATGGAGTGCTGCAAGTTCAGAGGGAGGTAGGTTGGACTGAGTGAGGGGAGCAGAGAAATGGAGACGGCCGATGTCACGGCGGCAGTTAGCAATGAAAAGATCTAGAGAGGGTAAGAGGCCAGAGGGAGGGGTCCAGGTAGAACGAGAATTCTGAAAGGGGGAGAAAGGTTCAGCCATTCCCCTGCCGTTTCCCCATAGTCCTGCAATTTTCTCCCCTTTAATTATTTATCCAATTCCCTTTTGAAAGTTACTATTGAATCTATTTCAACCACCCTTTCAGGCAGTGCATTCCAGATCATAACAGCAGTGCATTCCAGATCATAACAACTCACTGCGTAAAAAAAATCTCATCTCACCTCTGGCTTTTTTGACAATTACCTTCAATCTGTGTCCTCTAGTTACTGACCCTTCTGCCAGTGGAAACAGTTTCTCCTTATTTATTCTATCAAAATCCTTCATGATTTTGAATACCCATATCAAATCTTCCCTTAACCGTCTCTGCTCTAAGGAGAATAATCCCAGCTTCTCTAGTCTCTCCACGTAACTGAAGTCCCTCATCCCCGGTACCATTCTAATAAATCTCCTCTGCACCCGCTCCAAGACCTTGACATCCTTGCTAAAGTGTAGTGCCCAGAATTAGACGCAATACTCTAGCTGAGGCCTAACCAGTGATTTATAAAGGTTTAGCAGCTTCTTTGTTTTTGTACTCCGTGCCTCTAATTATAAAGCCAAGGGTCCTGTGTGCCTTTTTAATACCCTTCTCAACTTGTCTTGCCAGCTTCAAATATATCTTTACGTAAACCCCCAAGCCTCTCTGTTCCTGCACCCCCTTTACAATTATACCATTTAGTTTATATTGCCTCTCCTTATGCTTCCTTTCAAAATGCATCACTGCACACTTCTCTGCATTAAATTTAATCTGCCATGCGTCTGCTCATTTCACCAGTCTGTCTATGTCCTCCTGAAGTCTGCTATTACCCTCCTCACTGTTTACTACTTTTACAAGTTTTGTCTCATCTGCAAACTTTGAAATTATGCCCTGTATACCCAAGTCCAGGTCATTAATATTAATCAAAAAAGCAGTGGTCCTAATATCGACCAGTGGGGGGCACCACTGTATATTTCCATCCAGTTTGAAACACAACCATTCACTGTTACTCTCTATTTTCTGTTCATTAGCCAGTTTCATATCCACGCTGCCACTGCCCCTTTAATCCGATGGGCTTCAAATTTGTAGGTCGACCTTTTTAAATTTTGGGTGATTCTTTATCTCATTCCAATGACCTGCTCCTTTCTTTAGGTGCCTCTGCCTTCTCTTCCGTTTGAAGACATTCTTCAAAAGTACCACAAAACCTCACATGAGCCATCTATGACAGTTTCCTACCAATCACTTCAATCTTGCAAAAGGTTCGCTACACATCATCTGCCCCCCACCCCCTCCCACAGTCTGCTGCTGAAATCTGCAAGCATTCCTGACTATTTAAAGGCTGCACTTGAAATTTCCACCCCTCCTCACGCCTAGTACAGTACTCCCGTGTTACAATGAGTTCTGCTCAATTAACACCAGTGGGTATGCAAATTCAGCTTGTGCCACATTCTATGGCATGGTCAGTGCTGGAATGGATGGGTGGGTCGAAATCCCATCCTTGCAGTGCACTGTTGGAACAGATGGTCCCGTGGAATTTCAAATCCATTAACTTTAATTGTTAGGCTGGGAATGCACAATTTTGTGATATGCACATCAGAATTTTCACTCCATTGTTAGTATCAGAAATGTGGTCAGTCAGGAATCAGCAGAGTTAATGCTTATTTTGTACGTTTCCAGTGCCTTAACAATCGCACAATAGTCTAAATAATGTCATGGGACCTTTCATATAGGTATGCTTTGTGGAAATAAAGAGTAGGAATGGCTTAGCAGCTTTCTCATGAATTGTATTTCAGAGCTGATGCCATAGGGGAGCTAATGGATGCAACTGTGGAAAGAAGGACAGCTCTAGTTGGCGGACCAGCAATCACAACCACAAAGGTCTCAGGCTGGAAGCATGCAAAGAGTGTTTACAACCCCCTAGGCATGGAAAGAGGTCAGCAAGAACTTTAATGATCTGAAAAAGATGTACCAAAGATAAGCCTATGGAAATACAGTAAGGATTTGTGCCAGTTGAATAAAGTCATGCATGTTGACACGCTTCTGCAGTAAGCATTCTATTTCGATCAGTGTAGTGTATGTACCCGTCTACCTTTAAGGGAAGTATTGAATGTAACCGTTCACCTTTAAGAGGACTACTTTCGGTGTGGCACTATTTGTTTGGCTTCTGTATACTGTAATACCGATAGTGACCACACCAGTATATAAGTGTTGTGGCAGGATTGCTGGGGCAGATTCGCCCGGTCCTTCGAATAGTAAAGACCTGTTTGTTTGTTACTTCTGAAGTCTGTGTATTTATTAACTGCACAACCCACAGACTTTACAGTGACGACGAGTCTGATCGTACCCTGTGGCAAGACTACCAAAGCAAGAAGAGCGTCGAAGAGAGGCAACCGCCCTCGTCGTGCTGCTGGGAGAAAACACGAGGCTGCAGCAGGAGAAAGGTGGAAGACTTTAGCAACAAAAGCTTCCGTCTGCAACAGGCACTGACTACCCTTCTACCACGGTGCGGAGTGAGCCGATCAGCAGGGAACAAGGCGGCCGAAGAGACTGTGAGTAGGGGAAGGTGTAGAAGTATCCGGAGGATAAGGGCAGAGCACTCGACCTCGGTCGAGGGGGAGCTGAGCCGGTCAGAAGTCGGGTCCAACGGCGTCGGGTGACAGCCGGACCGCGATCGGCGGGAAAAGCCGGGCAGCGCCCGCAGCCACGAAGCGCTGAGACTGGGAGTAGGCGCGGGAAGAGAAACCCAGCCGCAGCCGGGGAGGGAAACACCGGTCTGCGAGAGGGCTGGGAGGCGAACAGGAACCGTGCGGGTGGGAGAGAGAGACAGAGCCGAGCAAGGGGAGAGAGACTGTGCGAGAGCCAGTCCAGCGGCTGAACTGTTCTCCACCAACGGGATACCCAGGGCCGGTAGAACCGAACGTGCGGGAGAGAGAGCGACAGAGCCGGGTACGGAGAGAGAGACTGCGCGAGAGCCAGTCCAGCGGCTGAACTGTCCTCCGTTAACGGGGTGTACCCAGCGCCGGTAGAGCCGTGCGGGCAGGAGGAAAAGACAGAGCCGAGTAAGGGGAGCTGTGCAGAAGCCAGCCCAGCGGCTGAACCTGTCCGCTGTGGGGAAAGCGTACCCCTTCCACCAGGGAAGAAACGCGGGAAGCCGCCATTAGGCGGAGAAGACGATTGAAGTGGGCGGGGCGAGAAGGAAAGAGCGGGAAACCGCCATTTTCGCGGGAAAACCGCCATCTTAGAAATAAACAAATAAATAAGAATACTTGAAGAAATACTTGTGTTGTACCCAAGGAAAGAAAGGTGCCTAAGCGGGCGGACATCAATGAGTTCAATTCGGAGATAGAAGACTGGGCCACGTACGTAGAACGTATTGAGATACATTGTAAGGCTAACAAAATAGCTAAGGAGGAAAAAGCTTTAACCTTACTTAACATGATGGGTGCGAAAACATTCGGGTTGTTGAAGCATCTTCTCTCACCAGCTAAACCGGCAGATCAGACTTTCGATGATATTGTAGCAGTGCTGAAGGATCACTTGAACCCCACACCGTTGATGCTGGCTGAACGATTCAAATTCTACGCAAGAACGCAGAGGAAAGACGAAAGCAATGCGGAATACTTGGTCGAACTGCGTAGGATAGCGAAATACTGCCAGTTTGGAGGGAATCTGACAGAGGCACTGCGTGACAAGTTCGTATGCGGATTGTCCAAAGAAGGATCGCAGAAGCGACTACTGGAAGAAAATGACCTCACACTGGACAGGGCTGTCCTCATAGCTGCATCGCACGAAGCCGCAGCGAAAGGAACGGCGGAAATGCAGCTAAAGGCGGTGGCACTAGGGGTGGACCAAATTACTTCGAGCACAACAAAATGCTACCGTTGTGGGAAGACAACACACGACCAGAATCAATGCTGGGTTAAAAACCAAGAATGCAGGAAATGTGGCAAGATCGGGCACATAGCTAAGGTATGCCGGACAGGAGCAACGTACAACAATAAGAAGTCACCACAAAAATGGTACGGAAAGGTGCAAGAGGTGACTAAGAAGAGTCTGAGGGAACAGAAGTCGGTCTCACACTCCAAATGCAAAGGACTGGACAGTCTGAGAATTCACAACGTGAGCAATGAAGCTGACCGACAAACTATCTGGATTACGCTACAGATTGCAAAGGTCCAAGTAAAAATGGAAGTGGACACCGGATCGGCGTTGACGGTCATGAATAAGCATGACTATAAGAAATTTTTCAAGCATATTCCACTATGGGATACGGAACTAGTACTACAGACATACACGGGGCACAAAGTATTCCCCATCGGAATGATAGAAGTCAAGGTGAGATACAAGGATAAAGATCATCACCGGTTGGACCTGTATGTATTGCCTGAGGGAGGACCACCACTTCTGGGACGGGAGTGGATCCGAAAAATAAAGTTGGACTGGCAGTCACTAAACACCATGACGGTGGATTCCGAAAAAGAGGATGTCAAACCTGAACGGTTGTCCAGAATATTGGACGAAGCTAAGGAGGTATTCCAGCAAGGACTGGGAACACTGCGAGGTATTAAAGCAAAGGTTAAGATTGCAGAAAATGCAAGCCCAAAGTTTTTTAAGGCCAGATCGGTACCTTACGCAATACGACCAGCTGTGGAGGCAGAACTGGAAGAACTTGAACGATCAGGGGTTCTGTCAAAAGTGGACTGGAGTGAGTGGGCCACGCCCATTGTTCCCGTCATGAAGTCCTCACCGAGTAATAAGCCAGGGGGACCGGGGAAGGTCCGTATCTGCGGAGATTTCAAGATTACTGTGAATCCGGTGCTTCACACGGTACAATACCCGCTTCCGCGGATTGAAGATATCTTTGCTTCGTTGGCTGGAGGGAAGCATTTCACGAAAATAGATCTGGCTCAAGCATATCTACAGATGGAGGTCGAGGAAGAGTCACGCCAGTACCTCACCATCAACACTCACAGAGGCTTGTATCGCTACAATAGACTGGTCTTTGGGGTAGCTTCGGCGCCAGCAATTTGGCAGAGGGCCATGGAACAGGTGTTACAAGGAATTCCAAGCACGCAGTGCTACTTAGATGACATTTTAATCACGGGAAAAGATGAGGAAGAACACCTCTCGAATTTGAAACTGGTACTCACCAGGTTGAAGGAGTATGGCCTTAGGGTTAATCGCAAGAAGTGTGAGTTCTTCCAAAAACGGATCTCATACTGCGGTCATGAGAGGGACTGCATAAGTCACCTGAAAAGATAGAAGCGGTCGTGAAGGCCCCCGCTCCAGGAAACGTATCACAGTTAAGATCATTCTTGGGGTTGATTAATTACTATCACAAGTTTCTGCCAAATTTATCCACGGTACTGCATCCGCTGAATGACCTGTTGCAGAAAGAAACACCATGGAAGTGGAGTGAAGAATGCAAAAAGGCTTTTCGCAGAAGCAAGGAGTTGATTACCTCTGAAGAAGTGTTGGCTCATTTCAACCCAGCGTTACCCCTTCGTCTAGCTTGCGATGCTTCCCCGTACGGAATTGGGGCAGTACTCTCGCACAGGCTACCAAATGGCTCGGAAAGGCCAGTGGCTTTCGTGTCCCGATCATTGACACCCGCGGAGCGAAATTACGCCCAAATAGATAGGGAGGCCCTCAGTCTTGTGTGGGGCGTGAAGAAATTCAACCATTACCTACAATGTAAAAAGTTCACATTGCTGACAGACCACCAGCCGTTGGTATCCATATTCAACCCAAATAAGGCCGTTTCCACCATGACAGCACAAAGGTTACAAAGGTGGTCCGTGTTACTTGGGGCACACCAATACGAAATTGAGTACAAAAGGTCTAAACAGCATGGAAATGCTGATGGGTTGTCACGCTTGCCATTG
Source organism: Somniosus microcephalus (assembly GCF_052327205.1). Lineage (NCBI taxonomy): Eukaryota > Metazoa > Chordata > Chondrichthyes > Squaliformes > Somniosidae > Somniosus > Somniosus microcephalus. Next base: position 90,183,206 of record NC_140993.1, on the reverse strand, counting down.
CCGATGGTAGAAGAAGCGAGTATAGTGGACCCAGTAGAGTTGTTCCACTCATCCATAGTGGAGTGTCTACCGATAACAAACTCAAAGATTGAGAATGAGACAAGGAATGACCCGACTCTTTCACGAGTCTATGAGGTAACAGTGGAGGGATGGCCAGCACAGAGCGAACCAACACTGCAAGCATTTGCACAGAGGAAAGAACAACTGTCAGTGTGTCGAGGAACCCTGATGTGTGGATCTAGAGTGGTGATTCCACCCAAACTCCAAAAGAAGGTGCTAAAGGAGCTGCACGAAGGACATCTGGGGGGAGTAAAGATGAAGAATCTAGCAAGAGCGTTTGTGTGGTGGCCAGGCATTGATGGAGACATAGAGGAGGTCACGAAGAACTGCCTAGGATGTCAGAGGGTTCAGAACGCACCACCCCAGGCTCCTCTGCATCCATGGGAGTGGCCCTCATCGCCTTGGCAAAGAGTACACATCGACTTTGCTGGTCCATTTATGGACTCGATGTTTCTAATAGCGGTGGATGCCCACTCCAAGTGGCCGGAAGTAATTAAGATGACCACCACCACAACGGAAAAAACCATCACAGTGTTAAGGACTATGTTTGCTCGGAATGGCCTGCCGGAACAGATCTGTTCTGATAATGGACCACAATTTGTGTCCGAAGAATTCAAGAAATTCTTAAAGAGCAATGGGGTTAAACATTACACGTCAGCCCCATACCATCCCGCCTCCAATGGATTGGCTGAAAGGTTTGTCCAGACCTTCAAGAAGGCCGTAAAGGCCATGAGTAATGAAAATATAAGTCTGCAACATAAGGTGGATAGCTTTTTGTTGGCATACCGAAATGCGACACATGCGGTCACAAATCAAACTCCCGCAATGATGTTCTGTAATAGACGCCTAAGATGCCGGCTGGATTTACTAAAACCAAACGTCAGAAGAGACGTAGAGAACCGGCAATTCCAGGGCATGAACGACAGGGTCACTAGATCTTTCCAGATCGGCCAACGAGTTTTGGCCCGGGACTACCGTACTGAGAAATGGCAGCCTGGAACTATTGGGAAAAGGCTGGGGCCATTGATGTACACCGTGGACATTGGAGACAATATAATAAGGCGCCATGTTGACCAAATCATAGGGTCCGCCACAAATGGGCAACCGACTTCACCACCTTATCCGGGTAATGTTGAAACTGAGATACCCAGAACACCTACTTCCGATCTAGTGATACTGGAGTCAGCTGAACCTGACACGGCTTTTCAAGCCGAATCGACCTTGCCAGAAGCACCTCCTAGCCCGCCTGAAATGACGACACCACTGCGGCGTTATCCGGACAGAATCCGGAAACCCCCGGAAAGACTGAATCTATGAACTGTCTTACATAAACCTGTATATATGTTAGAATGTATGTTCACTATGGACTTAGTAAGTAATAAGCTAAAAAGGGAGGATTGTAGTGTATGTACCCGTCTACCTTTAAGGGAACTATTGAATGTAACCGTTCACCTTTAAGAGGACTACTTTCGGTGTGGCACTATTTGTTTGGCTTCTGTATACTGTAATACCGATAGTGACCACACCAGTATATAAGTGTTGTGGCAGGATTGCTGGGGCAGATTCGCCCGGACCTTCGAATAGTAAAGACCTGTTTGTTTGTTACTTCTGAAGTCTGTGTATTTATTAACTGCACAACCCACAGACTTTACAATCAGTACAATTTTCAAAGATGGTTTTGACTGATTAAACAAATGTGTATATGTGCAAACAATGCTGCTGCTCCTCAGAATGTGGAGACAAATGTAAACTATGGTTTAATATGTTTCTTTTTAAATAGAAACAGTTAGAGACAGATAACACAGTAGACAAACAGATTGACTTCATATATGTGGCTTTTATGACACAGTCACATAGGTCCTTTATTTGTACAGTGCTCAGTGAATAGATTGCCATATTGAATTATATTGCACAATAAGGGATAATTGGCACATATTTAAATGTGGCTAAAAGAATGATCTAACAATCATGCGCAAACAGAAAAGTACTATAAATGTGGGTATATCTTTACCAAAGCACAGTTTCTTTAAATGGCACATTTTGCTTGCTGTTGGAAAAAATTGCATTCATCAACCAAATGGAAGTTGGCATTGCAGATGGTGCTGCTGCCATAGGAGTTATGCCTAGTTAATTGCATCAATCCCATAATACCACCAAGAGTAATGACCTCTAGGCAGGGACAACCAAACACAGCCTTGTAAAGGAAAAGCCATATTTCAGAAAAATACACCATCCTATGAACAGCTTTCTGATATTATTAAAACATAACATACTGGGTTTAAAAATCTAAAAAGCCTCAATGACACAAGCTGTCAATACAGGCTTCTGAGATAAGATGAAGTGTTAACACAAAAGTTGTAAACACCACACAAGCTTTTGAAATGGGAATTGATTGTTAATACTGAGACAAAGGCCCTATTGAAGAAGCAAAGGCTTGCTTTCAAGGAGTCTGCAGTTTGGAACCAACACAATAGCAATGCCCAAGTAAAATGTTAAAAACTAACACTTCGAACAGAAACACAGAACATTAAAAAGCCATGTGCCTTTGATAAAAGTAACATCAAATGAGAAACAGGAAACACGATTATATATCCAACCAACTGAAGTAGCTAAGAAATGCAACAAACACCCTAGTTGAAGTGTTTTTGATTTACATATTGTAAAAGGTACAAAACAGAAGACTTTGAAAATATGACTTCAATAGATGACACTAAGCAATCACATGGTTTTTGTATTGGAAATGAAACAGTTAGGAGACACAATGTCTGATTATAACCAGTTAAGCCAATATTAAGAATTGAATTGAAGTCCTTCGTAAGAATGGCATCAAAGAGATAAATCTGTAATAACCATTTTTTATGATAAGTTTTTGAAACACCTACACAGCAGACAGGATTCTGAAAGTTAACAGCTGAAATGACAGTAAGATTAGAAAGAATTCAACAGAAGATGACTAGAGATAATTAGCTTACATCAGCAGAAAACTTCAAAGAATAAACCACTAAAAAAGAGTATAAGAATAGAGCTTTCAAATAGAAAGTCAGAAGTCACTGGAAGGGGCAAGTGATTCTCAACTTCAGAGGCAGGCTCTGTAAGTTTTTAACTCTTTGAGTCTCAGGGATCAAGAGATACTCTTATTTGATTTTGGTGGATATTCTGGAGTAGAAATAATAAGAAATGTAAAAATGTACAAAGTTAAGATTTGAGAATAAGGATCTCTGAGAATAAGAAATGTAAGCTATTTGTATTTTGAACTGTTAAAGTCACGATTGACTCACCAGCTGTTAACTGTATGTCGGCTCTTAAATAAATCTATATATTTTTGAATTGTCTCAAATAGTACTACTGTATCAAACTCGCGAACTCAATTTCTGTACACTCTTTTTGTGAGGAGTTGCAGAATTCTGGGGGGGGCGGGGGGTTTTCCAGACCCTCATAATATCCGGAAGGTTACAGTCTAGTTAAACTTATTAAAAGTGCTATCTGGAAGACGGTAACATCTTCAAGTCATTCCTTTCCTTTAGAGAGAGATAGCCTGGACCTTTAGACCCAATTAAGCACCTTATAGAATTTGGCTATCTCTAACTTTAGCTGAAGGTGAAAGTCTGGGGAATACGCCTGATCCGGGGTAGCCCAAAAAGAGCTAGGACTAGTAATTATCCCTTCAGTTGGCGCCCAACGTGTGTGTTAACGAGTTGATACAGAACCTATACTTATATTTATATCTATATCCATCTTGTAGATTGGTAAGTATAGAAAGAGTGTATTACTGACAGTGGTACTAAGACCCAGATTTAAGTCTCTAGAGATGACAAGACCCTGATCAGGCCTTGTAGAACTTAAATCAGAACTCCCTCAATATACCATTGAGGTCTAGAAATTTCTTATAAAGTTCATATTAAACCCTAACCGAGGTTAGGTCCTGACAAAATATTAAACCCTAACCGAGGTTAGGTCCTGAAGAAATGGCAAACCCTGTCGGAATTGGCCAAGTCTTTTTATTAGAAAATTTAAATGATTGCTTTATTAGGAGAAATAATCCTATCCCTGTACCTCCACAAAAGCAAGTGATAATTTTTGAAATAGAAGGCTTTGATGCCGAAAGAGCCGTTAGAACTCAAGGCACAATTAATGTTGATCACCAGAACCAAGGGATACAAAATATCCTGTGGGATAATCAAACAAAAACTCCAAATCCACACCTGCACAATTGGGAGGCACAATGAACGGTGCCCAACAAGGTGGTGGCAACCATGGCCGAATAGCAGGACCCGGAGCAGCCTATGCCTATAAGGTGGCAAACTTATGATGAAATAAACGACAACAATCTTCGCGAAAACTATAGACAGCTTAGAATCCATTACAATCAATGCCGACAGGCACTAGCTCACTCTTATCTAAATGCTGGAGGCGCAATGATTAATGGACCAGTAAGCCAACCCCAACAACCACAAATTGCACCCCTAGGTCAAGTAAACCTGAGCTCTATCTACACAATGTGTGGTAGACCGGGAAACACCAGCCAGGAAAAAACCTGCTGGATTCTAACTAACTTTGGAAACCTGTTGCCAAGATTGGAATGCCCAACACCTGAGGCAACTACTGCAAATGATACTAAGTTCAGACTTAATTCCCCGATTAAACCAGTGCAACAACTGGGTTTAAATATATGCTTTTGTTCTCACGGCAACTCAGGGAGGGCATGTAATGGGTTCCATCAAGGAAATACTCACCAATACAGCCACAACTAAAGGGCTGGTAGCTACCTACAGATTAGGCAAAGTACTTACACAGGATGATTGGGACATTATCCATGGTTGCCTGGCCAATCAATATCAAAATACAGCCCTCAAACTTGCCTGTGAGGGTGCTCTAAATGATTATCGAGATAACCAACAAAGATGGGATAATGTCAATCACATTATCCAATTAAATCATGACCTCTTAGGTCTACCCCAAACTAAACCTATAATGAGATCCGAAACTAGGGATAAAAAAACCAGAGAAGGTACCTTTGGTACTCAGAAAGAAGGACTGTATAGACCCAAGTCTCAAGTCCACCCCGCCCAGACACAAACTCATGGCTCAGGACCCTCAAGAGGATATTCCAGAAGGTTTATACCCCCAACTCACCCACAATATGAGACAGATTTCTCCCCAGAAAGATGGGATAAATGAGGGGCTAGACCTTGAAAGGAAAGCGAAGGACAGTGGACTCCCTATGGGGACAGATTTTACATTAGCCAAAACTATCAAAGAGCCATGGGAGGGTACCGAGAAAACTGAAATTGGGATCAAAAAGATTCCCGGCAGAACCAACGTCCACCTCAACAGGAGAATCGTCAAGAAAGTAAACAGTCCGACAAATCCCCGCAGGGATCTGGAAAACATGAAACCCTCAAGAGGGAGGAACAAAAATCAATAAAAATAGTTAAAGATAAAGCAGCAAATGAAGCTCAGGATCCTGAGGATGAACAATCCCAGGATTGAAGGCCTGGCACCCAGCCAGGGCCTCTTGAATTCCCCTATGCCTTGGTAACCTTGCCCACAAACACACAAGTAAAGGCCCTGTTTGATACGGGAGCTGATTGCACTGTAATAGATCCTGCAATTATAAAAACTAAGTGGACAGGTTTGGGAAGCCCAAATAGTAAAAAATCATTAGGGGGATTCACACAAGACAAAACCAAAATAATTAATTTTTACAAGATACCTATTACTATATTTGGGATCACAGTGACCCTAGATGTAGGACTGGTACCACAATTGGCTTGTTCCCTCATTATAGGACAACCAGACATGAAACATTACCTTAAAATTTCAACCAGACCTGTAGAAGCATCCACAGACCAGGATGACAGGGAAAAACATGTTCGAACACAGCTTGATCAAACTTGCCTACAGGAGGCAAAGACCTCCTTGAGCAACTCATTAATAAATACTATCCTTATCTACAACACCATCTAAATCAATGTGCAAAGATAGAGCATCTCCCCATCATGGAGGATGATGATATGGAGGAGGGGATCAGACAAATACCTATGAGACCGCTTACAGAATACCATCAAGTTATTTACTGTGATGGATCGTCAATGACAGGGCACAATTTCAAAATTTGCAGATGACACAAAACTTGGAAGTATAGTGAACAGTGAGAACGATAGGGATAGACTTCAGGAAGAAATAGATAGGCTGGTGAAATGGGCAGACACGTGGCAGATGAAATTTAACACAGAAAAGTGCGAAGTGATACATTTTGGTAAGAAGAATGAGGAGATGCAATATAAACTAAAGGGTACAATCCTAAAAGGGGTGCATGAACAGAGAGACCTGGGGGTATATGTACACAAATCATTGAAGGTGGCAGGACAGGTTGATAAAGCAGTTAAGAAATCATACAGGATCTTGGGCTTCATAAATAGAGGCATAGGGCTGGATTTTGTCAATGGGGACGTGATGGAGGCGGGACTCCCACTTTTTGGGTTGTAGTCCCGCCTCCATCAACTTGTGGCCAACCCACGCTATTTTCCCTTGATTGACCTTGTTAAGCCCATCCAGCGGGCTCAGCAGGCCAATTAAGGGACACCTGGTTACTGGTGACGTCAGTGATTGACATTTCATCTGTCAAGAGCTTTTGACAGATGAAAACTCAGCATTTGACAGCTCTGTGAAGCTGTCAAACACTGACAATCTGTCTTCTAACTTGAGTCCTTCTACTCAGACTCAGTTAGAGATCTCCCCAGACCATAAGCAGAATGCTGCAGATTTTGACATTTCAGCGGCCATTCTGCTTTCTGTGCCGGTGAACTGAGGGGCTCCCGAGAACTGAAGGGAGGAAGCCTGCAGGAGAAAGTAAAGGTAAGTAAAACTTATTAAAACACTTTACACTTACCTCACACACTTACCTCTGCACACATGCACCCATCAATCACCTGCACAACGGACATCTCGACCCCTCCAACCCCTTCAGGCCGATGGTCCGCCTCGCTAACTTGGCGTGGTTTGGAGCCGTCGGGAAGCCCACACTTCAGGGCTAAAAATAGGGATTAGGCAAAAAACTGCCTGTTAACTACCTGTTAACAGGCAGTTAATTGGCACTAATTCCCTTCCCGCCTCGGGGAGGCGGCTCCCAGCACAGGTCGGATACCCGCCTCCTGGGAAATTGGCACGGAGGCGGGTTGGGGGCGGGATGGGTTTGTGCCCCCCGATTCTGCAATTTTCCCACCACTCCCACCTCCAAATCCGCCTCCACGAGGCTTGGCAATTCGAGCCCATAGTGTACAAAAGCAAGGAAGTTATGATGAACCTTTATAAAACATTGGTTCGGCCTCAACTGGAGTATTATGTCCAATTCTGGGCACTGCACTTTAGGAAGGATGTGAAGGCCTTAGAGTGTGTGCAGAAAAGATTTATAAGAATGGTTCCAGGGATGAGGGACTTCAGTTATGTGGATAGACTAGAGAAGCTGGGGTTCTTCCCATTAGAGTAGAGAAGGTTGAGAGGAGATTTGATAGAGGTGTTCAAAGTCAAGACAGAATAGATAGAAAAATTGTTCCCATTGGCGGAAGGGTCGAGAACCAGAGGACACAGATTTAAGGTGATTGGCAAAAGAACCTAAAGGCGACATGAGGAAAAACTTTTTTACGCAGCGATCTGGAATGCACTGCCTGAAAGAATGGTGGAGGCAGACTCAATCATGGCTTACAAAAGGGAATTGGATAAGCACCTGAAGGAAAAAAATTACAGGGCTATGGGGAAAGGGCGGAGGATTGGGACTAGCTGAAGTGTTCTTGCAGAGAGCCGGAACAGGCTCGATGGGCTGAATGGCCTCCTTCTGTGCTGTACCAATTCTTTGATTCTATGATTCTACGATTCAGAGAAGGGAGTTCAAATCCCACCATGGCAGCTGGGGAATTTAAATTCAGTTAATTAAATAAATCTGGAATAAAAAGCTAGTATCAGTAATGGTGACCATGAAACTATCGGATTGTCGTAAAAACCCATCTGCTTCACTAATGTCCTTTAGGGAAGGAAATCTGCCGTCCTTACCTGGTCTGACCTATATGTGACTCCAGGCCCATAGCAATGTGGTTGACTCTTAACTGCCCTCTGAAATGGCCTAGCAAGCCACTCAGTTGTAACAAACCGCTATGAGAAACAATACTAAGAATAAAACCGGGTGGACCACCCGGCATCGACCTAGGCACCGACTTCGGACACGTCAATGGCACACCCAGCCCAGTCGATCCTGCAAAATCCTGCTCACGAACATCTGGGGACTTGTGCCAAAATTGGGAGAGCTGTCCCACAGACTAGTCAAGCAATAGCCTGACATAGTCATAATCATAGAATCATACCTTTCACCCAAAATCCCAGACTCCTCCATCACCTGGGTATGTCCTGTCCCACTGGTAGGACTACCCACCAGAGGTGGCAGCCAGGAGGGTGTGGCCCTGGGAGTCCTTAACATTGACTCCGGACCCCATGAAGTCTCATGGCTTCAGGTCAAGCATGGGCAAGGAATCCTCCTGCTAATTACAACCTATTGCCCTCTCTCAGCTGATGAATCAGTACTCCTCCATGTTGAACACCACTTGGAAGAAGCATTGAGGGTAGCAAGGGCACAGGATGTACCTGGGTGGGGGACTTCAATGTCCATCACCAAGAGCGGCTCGGCAGCATCACTACTGATCGAGCTGGCCAAGTCCTAAAGGAGATAGCTGCCAGACTGGGCCTGTGGCAGGTGGTGAGAGAATCAACATAAGGGAAAAACCTACTTGACCTCGTCCTCACCTGTCACAGATGCATCTGTCCATGACAGCATTGGTAGCAACGACCACCACACAGTTCTTGTGGAGACAAAGTCCTGTCTTCACACTGAGGACACCCTCCATCATGTTGTGTGGGGCACTACCACCGTGCTAAATGGGATAGATTCAGAACAGATCTAGCAGCTTAAAACTGGGCATCCATGAGGCATTGTGGGCCATCAACAGCAGCAGAATTGTATTCCACCACAATCTGTAGCCTCATGTCCCAGCATAGCCCTCACTCTACCATTACCATCAAGCCAGGGGACCAACCCTGGTTCAATGAGGAGTGCAGAAGAGCATGCCAGGAGCAGCACCAGGCATACCTAAAAATGAGTTGCCAACCTAGGGAAGCTGCAACACAGAACTACATGCCTGCGAAACAGTGGAAACAACATGCTATAGACAGAGTTGAGCGATGCCACAACCAACGGACCAAATCAAAGCTCTGCAGTCCTGCCACATCCAGTTATGAATGGTGGTGAACAGTTAAACAATTGACGAGAGGAGGAGGCTCCATGAATATCCCCATCCTCAATGATGGAGGAGCCCAGCACATGAGTGCAAAAGACAAAGCTGATGCGTTTGCAACCATCTTCAGCCAGAAGTGCCGAGTGGATGCTCCATATCGGCCTCCTCCTGAGGTCCCCACCATCACAGAAGCCACTCTTCAGCCAATTCAATTCACTCTACATGATATCAAGAAATGGCTGAGCGTACTGGATATAGCAAAATCTATGGGCCCAGACAAAGTCCTGGCTGTCATGCTGAAGACTTGTGCTCCAGAACAAGCCATGCTTCTAGCCAAGCTGTTCCAGTACAGCTATAACACTGGCATCTATCTGACAATGTGGAAAGCTGCCCAGGTGTGTCATGTCCACAAAAAGCAGGACAAATCCAATCCGGACAGTTATCGCCCCATCAGTCTACACTCAATCATCAGCAAAGTGATGGAAGGTGCCCTCGACAGTGCTATCAAGCAACACTTACTCACCAATAACCTGCTCACCAATGCTCACTTTGGGTTCTGCCAGGACCACTCAGCTCCAGATCCCATTACAAAAGACAAAACATGGACAAAAGAGCTGAATTCCTGAGGTGAGGTGAGAGTGACTGCCCTTGACATCAAGGCACCATTTGACCGAGTGTAGCATCAAGGAGCCTTAGTAAAATTGAAGTCAATGGGAATCAGGGGGAAAACTCTCCACTGGTTGGAGCCATACCTAGCACAAAGGAACGATAGCAAAATACTGCAGATGTTGGAAATCCGAAATAACAACAGAAAATGCTGGAAAAACTCAGCAGGTCAGGCAACATCCGTGGAGAGAAATTTGAGTTGACGTTTCGGGTTGTGGTTGTTGGAGGTCAATCATCTCAGCCCCAGGACATCACTACAGGAGTTCCTCAGGGCAGTGTCCTAGGCCAAACCATCTTCAGTTGCTTCATCAATGACCTTCCCTCCATCATAAGGTCATCAGTGGTGATGTTCGCTGATAATTGCACAATGTTCAGTTCCATTCGCAACTCCTGAAATAATGAAGCAGTTCATGCCCGCATGCAACAAGGCCTGGACAACATTTAGGCTTGGGCTGATAAGTGGCAAGTAACATTCGTGCCACACAAGTGTCAGGCAATGACTATCTCCAACAAGCGAGAGTCTAACCACCGCCCCTTGACATTCAATGGCATTACCATCCAGATACTTAACTGGACCAGCCACATAAATACTGTGGCAACAAGAGCAGGTCAGAGGCTGGGTATTCTGCAGTGAGTGTCTCACCTCCTGATTCCCCAAAGCCTTTCCACCATCTACAAGGCATAATTCAGGAGTGTGATGGAATACTCCCTATTTGCCTGGATGAGTGCAGCTCCAGTAAAACTCACAAAGCTCGACACCATCTAGGACAAAGCAACCCCCTTCATTGGCACCCCATCCACCACCTTAAACATTTGCTCCCTCCACCACCGGCGCAATGTGGCTGCAGTGTGTACCATCTACAAGATGCACTGCAGCCACTCGCCAAGGCTTCTTCAACAGCACCTTCCAAACCTGCCACCTCTACCACCTAGAAGGTCAAGGGCAGCAGGTGCATGGGAACACCTTCACCTGCAGGTTCCCCTCCAAGTTACACACCATCCTGACTTGGAAGTATATCGCCATTCCTTCATCGTCGCTGGGTTAGAAATCTGGAACTCCCTCCCTAACAGCACTGTGGGAGTACCTTCACCACAAGGACTGCAGCGGTTCAAGAAGGCGGCTCACCACCACTTTCTCAAGGGCAACTTGGGATAGGCAATAAATGCTGGCCTTGTCAGCGACGTCCACATCCCTGGAACGAATAAAATAAAGGAATAAATGGGTCATTGTCGGGTTGGCAGGTTTTATCTAGTAGGGTGCCGCAAGGATCAGTGCTTGGGCCTCAGCTATTTACAATCTAGATCAATGACTTAGATGAGGGGACCGAGTGCAATGTATCCAAGTTTGCTGACGATATAAAGTTATGGTGTGGAGATGCCGGAGTTGGACTGGGGTGGACAAATGTAAGAAGTCACACAACACCAGGTTATAGTCCAACAGCTTTATTTGAAATCACAAGCTTTCGGAGCGCTGCTCCTTCTTCAGGTGAAGTGGAGAAATGCATAAAGACACAGCTTATATAGTCAGAGAATCATGTCAGATGTTTACAGGTAACCTTTCCAACTGCCATTTATCGCACCTCGGCAGAGAGATAATCACAGCAGTCAAAGGTGTGAATGGTGTCCAAACAGGTCAGTCAGGGAAACATTACATCAAAGAACAATGAGGTGGGGTCACAAGGGGTCAAATATTGCAGATGCTGGGACACCATTCACACCTTTGACTGCTGTGATTATCTCTCTGCCGAGGTGCGATAAATGGCAGTTGGAAAGGTTACCTGTAAACATCTGACATGATTCTCTGACTATATAAGCTGTGTCTTTATGCATTTCTCCACTTCACCTGAAGAAGGAGCAGCGCTCCGAAAGCTTGTGATTTCAAATAAAGCTGTTGGACTATAACCTGGTGTTGTGTGACTTCTTACAGATATAAAGTTAGGTGAGAAAGTAAACTTTGAGGATGATGCAAAGTGGCTGCAAAGGGATACAGACAGGTTGGGCTTCATTTTAACTCAGGTGCGGGCTGTTGTCGTGTTATCCGAATTTCGTGTTTCCCACACGAATCTAAATGGATGAGGGAGATTGATGCAATTTTAACTCAATTGGCCAATTGATTTCCAAAGTGTGTGAAGCCTATGCAAAGGGGTTTTTCATGACTGAAAGTCCCCTCTGATGATGTCATCATTGCTGCTGCATTTAAGGTCCACAGCAAGCCTTGCTTCTTCTGCAGGCTTCCAAGCTTCCTCCATTTGGTGTCAGAGGGACCTGCAGGAAAGATGACAAGCGGGAGGGCAAGAGCAGCTCCTCACTTTGACGAGGCGGCACTGCAGGCATTGGTGGATGGGGCTAGGGCCCACAGGTAGATCCTGTTCCCTTCATCAGGGAGGAAGAGGCCACCCACTCAGACCAAGGCTGTGTGGATGCAGGTGGCTGAGGAGGTCAACTCCTTGGGAGTCACCCACAGAACCTGGATAGAGTGCAGGAAAAGATTTCAGCTGACCTTCAGCGCACTGGAAAAGTGAGTATGAATTTCCCATCACCCTCAATCTGATCCCCATTGCCTTTCTTCACCAGCACTCAGCTTTAGCAATCTCTTCCTCCACATCTCACTTGACACTGACATCCATGCACCCTTACCCATTCCCTCTTTCTCTATGCTCACATTCACATAAATATTCCACCATGTAGCCCTCACACTCCCTATCACTCTGATGCTTTGAACACAACTGACAACACAGAGAGAGGGCCCTTGGTCTTGCAACCTCACTCCATCTTTGTCTCCTTCTAAGTATCTATGCTGTAATGTATATACCTTTAAGGGGGGAACTATCTTTTACAGCTCATGTATACTGCAGTACCGGCAGTGACCACACCTGTATATAGCACTGAGTAGTAATCTGTACAGTTCAGTTCCAGTGTGAGCCACGTTGAGCAAACACCTGTTGTACCGTTCTCCTGCAGTCTGTGTCTTATTATACACGGACACAACATTGGCGACAAGGTAAGTTCGAACCTACCTGCAACTCTGCATCACCTCCCGGGGATTCGTTCCTGGAGATCAGTGGATTGGAGGTCAAGGCCAGAGACTCGGGCGTCGACCACGGGCAACCGCCCAGTCATCCAGCAGAGACTTGAGAATTGCGGGGGAGGCTGTCGAGAGCCAGGCTTGGCTTTCTAGTCGAGGTGGTCCAGCGAAACGGGCTGGCAACAGGTAGTGTGCAGACCCTTCCCGGACAGCGGCGGGCTAGAGCCCAACCGAGCGGCACAGCAAATGGCCGAGCAGCATCGACGGGGGAGAGAGAGAGAGGGCAGAGCGCACAGGGGGCAGCCGGTGTTCACGGGCCGAGCAGCGTCGAAGAGCGGGAGAGAGAGATGCGCAGAAACCCGCGAGGTGCCGCCATTGCCACGAGGACCGCCGAGAGCAGCGTTGGCAGCAGCGCAGGAGAAGCGCGCGAAACCTACAGGGCGCCGCCATTGCCACGAGAACCGCCGGGAGCGGCGTTGGCAGCAGCGGGGGAGGAAGGAAAGCGCGGGAGATGCCATTGGGAGACGCCATTTTAAACCACACCCAAAATGCCGAAGAGTGGCAGTATTACCGCATTTGACAATGAAGTCGAAGATTGGACTACATATGTCGAACGAATAGAGGTATACTGCAAGGCAAATAAGGTGTCAGATGACAAGAAAGCATCGGTATTGTTAAATTTAATGGGTGCAAAAATGTATGGTTTATTACAAAATCTAGTAACCCCAACGAAGCCAATGGAAAAGAGTTTTGAAGACATAGTAACGATACTACAGGAACATTTAAACCCCACACCGCTGCTGATAGCAGAAAAATTCAAGTTTCACAAACGGAACCAGCATAAGAATGAAAGCACAGAACTTTCACAGAACTGCGCAAACTATCGAAACACTGCCAGTTTGGAGCGGGACTGGCAGATACCTTAAGGGACAAGTTTGTGTGTGGGCTTCAAAGTGAAGGAACCCAGAAACAGCTTTTATCTGAAAAGGACCTTACGCTGGAAAAGGCTTTCAGCATTGCGGTATCATATGAAGCAGCAGCACGGGGTGCTGCAGAGATACAACAGAGACCGCAATAATATGGCACAAATGAAATGTCATATGGAACAGAGAAGTGCTATCGCTGTGGCAGAACAACACACGACCAGAAGGATTGCTGGTTCAAAGACAAAGTGTGCAGACAGTGTGGAAAAGTAGGACAAATAGCACGAGTCTGCAGATCGGGAAAGAAAACCAACAATAAGAAACCTACCAAAGAAAAGTACAAGAAGGTACATAAGATGACGGAGAATAGTTCAGACGAACAAAAGAGTGATAACGACTCTGAAAGCAGGGAACTGAGTTGTCTGAAACTACATAATGTGATCACAACAGAGGATCACTGAACCATTTGGGTCACTCTCAAGATAGCAGGAGTCCAGGTAAAGATGGAATTGGACACAGGATCAGCCCTAACAGTCATAAACCGACGGAACTACGAGCGGCTATTCTCAAACATACCCTTGAGAGACACAAAAATTATTTTGAAGACGTACACGGGACAAAAAGTCTACCCCAAAGGAAAAATAAGGGTGACCGTTATATATAACGGTAAGGAAACACCAAAACTAGACCTGTATGTATTGCAAGATGGAGGACCACCATTACTGGGACGTGAATGGATCCGGAAAATACAACTGGATTGGCATTCCATACAGGCACTGACTGTGGCTGACAAAAAGGATGATGACGGTACACCTGGACGACTGTCAAAGATCCTAACTGACGCGAAAGAAGTATTCCAGCAAGGACTCGGAACACTAAAAGGCATGACAGCGACGATTAAAATTGAAGAAAACGCAAGCCCAAAATTTTTTAAGGCCAGACCTTATGCGATCTGCCCAGCTGTCGAAGCAGAGCTGGAGAGTCTGCAACGTTCAGGTGTACTGTCCAAGGTAGACTGGAGCGAGTAGGCCACACCCATCGTCCCTGTGATGAAAAAGTCGTTGAGCAGCACGCCTGGGGAACCAAGGAAGGTTCGCATCTGTGGGGGCTTTAAGGTAACAGTGAACCCGATCCTTCACACCGTACAATATCCACTTCCGCGGATTGAAGATATTTTCGCCTCGCTATCTGGAGGGAAACGCTTCACTAAGATTGATCTGGCCCAGGCGTATCTGCAAATGGAGGTAGCAGAAGCATCAAAAAAATACCTCACAATCAACACCCATAAAGGTCTCTACCAATACAACCGGCTGGTATTCGGGGTAGCATCAGCTCCGGCTATTTGGCAGAGGGCAATGGAACAAGTCCTGCAAGGGATCCCAGGGACCAAGTGTTATTTGGACGACATCCTGGTCACGGGCGAAAATGACAGTGATCACCTTGCCAACCTGGAGCAGGTGCTCACTAGATTGCAGGAATATGGGCTCCGAGCTAACCGCCCCAAATGCGAGTTTTTAGAAAACAGATCTCGTATTGTGGCCACGTTATCGATAAAAAGGGGTTACATAAGTCCCCAGAGAAGATTGAGGCAGTAGTCAAGGCTCCAGCACCGGAAAATGTGTCACAACTGAGGTCGTTCCTCGGGCTGGTAAACTACTACCATAAGTTCTTGCCAAATTTGTCTACAATTCTACACCCACTGAACACCCTACTGCAAACTGGGGTGCCATGGAAGTGGAGTGACGAATGTAGATGAGCTTTCCAGAAGAGCAAAACACTAATCACATCGAAAGAGGTATTGGCCCATTACAACCCAGCATTACCAATTCGGGTGGCATGTGATGCGTCACCCTACGGCATTGGAGCGGTGCTGTCGCACAAATTCTCGGACGGCTCAGAGAGGCCAATAGCCTTTGCGTCACGATCACTAACCTTAGCCGAGCGTAACTACGCCCAGATTGACAGGGAGGCCCTCGGCCTAGTGTGGGGAGTGAAAAAGTTCAATCACTATCTGCACGGGCAGAAATTCACCTTGCTGACTGATCACCAGCCTCTTGTCTCCATTTTTAATCCGAAGAAGGGCGTTCCGATGATGACTGCGCAACAACTACAAAGATGATCACTTTTTCTAGGGGCGCACCACTATGAGATTGAATATAAGGGCACGAAACAGCATGGAAATGCTGATGGGCTATCACGCCTGCCACTGCCTACTGCGGAGGAAGCACCAGCAGTGGATCCTGTCGAAATATTCCATTCGACTATAGTTGAATACCTACCGGTAACTAACGCTTGTATCGAAAAGGAAACCCGAAATGACCCGACACTGTCTTGGGTATATGATTTGACGGTGAAGGGATGGCCAGCACATGGCGACTCACTGTTGCCAGCATTCTCGACAAGGAGAAAACAGCTGTCAGTGTGCCGGGGGACTTTGATGTGTGGATCCCGAGTGGTAATTCCACCCAAGTTAAGGGATAGAGTGCTCAATGAGCTTCATGAGGGTCATCTGGGAGGGGTAAAAATTAAAAGCCTAGCCAGGGCTTATGTGTGGTGGCCGGGAATCGATAAACAAATCGAGGACCTGACCAAGAGTTGCTCAGGATGCCAGAAAGTCCAAAATGCACCACCACAGGCCCCTCTACACCCATGGGAGTGGCCCTCATCTCCATGGCAACGAGTGCATATTGATTTTGCTGGTCCATTCATGGACTCAATGTTTTTAATAGCCGTGGATGCGCACTCGAAATGGCCTGAGGTCATCAAAATGTCCTCCACCACCATGGAGAAAACTATTGCAGTCCTACGGACCATTTTTGCCAGGAATGGCTTGCCAGAACAGATTTGCTCCGACAACGGACCACAGTTTGTGTCCGAAGAATTCCGGAGGTTCTTGAAAAAGAATGGGGTAAGGCATTACACATCCGCCCCGTACCATCCAGCCACAAATGTATTGGCTGAGAGGTCCGTACAAACCTTTAAGAAGGCAATAAAGGCTATGTACAATGACAACATTCCGCTGCAGCACAAGGTGGACAATTTCCTGTTCGCCTACCGGAATGCGACACATGCAGTCACCAACCAGGCCCCAGCCATGATGTTCTTTAACCGAAGGTTAAGATCTCGCCTGGATTTGCTCAGACCAAACGTACGAAGAGATGTTGAGAGTAAGCAATTCCAGCACATCCATGAGAAGCCAACAAGGAGCTTCAATGTAGGGCAAGCAGTCTTGGCCCGCGACTACCGAACAGAAAAATGGCAGCCAGGAACGATATGCACACGGCAGGGCCCACTAATGTACACAGTGGACGTTGGGGAGAGCATCGTGAGACGCCATGCTGACCAGATCCTAGAGTCACAGGAACAAGTCAACCCCATGCCTCTCCCATACGTACCTGGTGATGAACCTGACGTACAGGTCGCATCCACCCCAGAAACAGTAGCATCGGAAGCTGATGAACCAACCGACGACAGGTGGCCAGAATCGCCTCCGCACTAAGAGCAAGACACTCGGGAAAGGCGCTATCCAGAAAGGATCAGGAGGCCTCCCCAAAGACTGAATATATAAATAGACTATTTTCAGCTAATGTTGCATGTTAAAAGTGTTAATTGTAATTAGTTTGATATTTAATTGTTAAATGAGTGTTATGGTACTGTTAATCTAAAAGGGGAGGAATTGTAATGTATCTACCTTTAAGGGGGGAACTATCTTTTACAGCTCATGTATACTGCAGTACCGGCAGTGACCACACCTGTATATAGCACTGAGTAGTAATCTGTACAGATCAGTTCCAGTGTGAGCCATGTTGAGTAAACACCTGTTGTACCGTTCTCCTGTAGTCTGTGTCTTATTATACATGGACACAAGATATGCTATGCAATCTCTACACTCACTCCTTCATTCTCACTCAACCTCAACTTGTCTCCCTCATTGCAGGAAAAGAGAGTTCACAACAAGAGAGAGCGAGCCAGGACAGGAGGAAGACCACCCTCAATAGCCCACCTGACCCCCTGGGAGGAGGCCGTCCTGGAAATCATCGGCATTGAGGATGATTCGCGTGTGGGGGATGGACAGAAGGGTGCAACACAGCAAGCTGGTGACAGAAAAGTTTCCCATCTCTTTGACATTGCATGAGTCGCTGATAATGATTCTGAAGCTGTAACAGATGCACTTATGAGCATCTGCAAAAAGCTATGTGCATGTAGCCTTTGCATCACATCTCTGACTCTTTCCTTTACTCCCCACAGGACCATCACAAGCATCCGTTCCCCCTAGCCAGGAAGAAGAGGCTGAGCAGCCAGACTCCTCAGAGGAAGCTGCAACCTCTGAGGGCACAGCCTCACCAGAATTCAGCGCACCCAGCACCAGCGCAGATACTCACACCTGAGTGGGACCTTCGGGACATAGAGTAGTGTTGTCACCTAGTGTATCACAGCTCACAAGTGAGCATCAGCAGATTGTGAAGACAGGGACAGCAGTGGAGAGTCCTAGTCAGAGGGCGCAGGACTCTGCCAGCTCGGCTCAGCAGCATGTCGACCCTCTGCCTCTGGGTCCATCCATAAGATCAGAGGTGATGGAAATCCAGGCAGAGATGCAGGATTCTCTGGCAGGTTTTGTCTCTAGGGTCACTGCGAGTGTGGAGCGAATGGAGGAGTCCATAGTGAACATGGGCACAGGGGAGGATGGCTACGGTAGAGGAGAGGAGGGCTACGGCCATGGAGGAGCTTAGTCACCAGGGTATGGAAAACATGGTCATTGTTCAGAATAGAATGACATCTCTTGAGGAGCGATGGGCATCTATTGAACAGAGAAACCAGACCTTCATGGAAGTCCTTCTGAGTAGGACTGGCATTTCAGATATGGGTCCCCATGGCCCCCACAATGTGCAGCAAGGTGCTCTCCAGCCATTTGCAGGTGCGGAGGGGGACCTGACCCATGAGAGGGAGGTTGGTGGTAGACCTCAAGGAAGTGGGGGTTCTTCTCCAAGCGCTCACCCTTCCATGCCACTGCAGAGCCCTCGGTCAGAGCCCCACCGGAGTCCACACCCAAGTGAGATAGACGTCTCAACCCCTGCACAGCCGCAGGAGCAGCAGACTGTTGACGAGCCCTCACAGGCTCGCAACCCCAGAGGACGCCCGCCAAAGGTGTCGAGACAGGAGCAGCAGGAAAGTGAGCAAGGGGCCTCCACATCTGCTGAAGCCACAGGGGAACCACTAAGAAGGAGCACGCGTAAGAGGAAGATAAAGCACAAGTAGTCACAAGGGTAGTCACTTGGGTGAAATTTGATGTATTGTTAGAAAAAGCCATCAGATTAATAATGTTAATAAAAAATCTGATGGCTACTGCTGTAGTTGTGGCGTGTGTCATTTCGCGAATGGGACTTTCACATTGAGGGCTTAGGATTACTTGCAATTGTCAGTATGCTGGTCAAATGGCCAGGAATCCACAGGGTCTTGGCCATTGTCGATGCTCAGGTAAGAAGCTGCAAGGCAAAATTGTTTGAGTGGCTAGGCTAAGCAAATCTGGCCAGGATGAGTGCATTCCTTGCATCCCGGGCAGCAATGTTCTCACGTAATGCTGCCGCTGGTTGATGGCCCTCTGCAGGATGTTCATTTTCGCCCTCCTCCTCCTCCTCATCTCAGGAGGATGACATAATAAAGACTCACTACGCACTTGGTTGTACATAAAGCAAGGCTTTAATCGACTTGTAACAAAACATGGAGGTCTAGTTAGTAGTCACTAGCTTCCTGTTTCCAGACTGTCTCTGGCCAAGTTGGGCCCATGCGCGAGTATTTATACTTCTCGGACGGCGCCCTCAGCTGGCCGTTCAGTAGTACTTCCTGAGTTACTTCTTGTAGAAGTTGCGATTTATGACAGAGGATATGTGAGGAGCCACTTGGTCCTCAGGAATCTGCAAGCCACGACGCTGTGCCATGTTGTGAAGTGCACAACAAACCACGATGATTCTGGAGACCCTGGCTGTTGAGCACTGCAGGGCTCCACCTGATCTAACCAGGCATCTGAAGTGCATCTTCAGCAAACCGATGGTTTGTTCGATAATGGATCTGGTGGAAATGTGGCTGGAGTTGTAGCGCTCCTCAGCTTCGTTGGCTAGCCTCCTCAACGGCGTCATCAGCTACATCCTCAGGGGATAGCCCTTGTCTCCAAGTAGCCATCTGTTAAGTTGGTCTGGTGGACTGAATAGTGGAGACACACTAGGCTGATGCAGTATGAAGGAGTCATGGCAACTGCCAGGGTACATGGCGCAAACATGCAAAATCTCCTTCTTGTGGTCACACACCAGCCTAACGTTGAGGGAGTGGAAGCCCTTGCGGTTGACAAAAATACCTGGATTGCGATGGGATGCCCTAAGGGCCACATGTGTGCAGTCAACGACGTCCTGCACCCTTGGAAAGCCTGCCAGATGAGCTAATCCAACCGTTCGCACCGTGACACTTGCTCGACCCTTGGTGAAATGGATGTGATTGTGCGTGAGGGCAAAGAGGGCATCGGATACCTGCATGATGCAAGTGAGTGCGGCCGCCTGGGAGATGCTGCTGATGTCTGCTGCTGATCCCTGGAATGAGCCTGAGGCAAAAAAGTTGAGTGCGGTGGTGACTTTGGCGGCCACTGGTAATGCTTGTCCACCTGGTCCTCTGGGCAGCAGGTCTTGCTGTAGCATTGCGCAGATGTCAGTCACTACCTCTCGCGAAAGTCGGAGCCACCTTTGGCACTGCTGCTCAGACATGTTGAGGTAGCTGACCCTGCATCTGTAGACCCTGTTTGGGGGGTATCTCCTGCGCCGACGGGCTTCCCGTTGCTGGCCCCTTCTGGCCTGTGCAGCCTCAGGTGGGTGAGCAGCAGCCTGGCGCTCCTGCTGCTGCTGTTGCTGGTGCTGCTGTTGCTGGTGCTGCTGTTGTTCCTGGTTCTGCTGCTGCCGCGCCTGGTGCTCGAGCTCCTCTAATGCCCAGATGGGAAGGAAATAAATGGCTCCCATGCTTCTGGTACATGCGTTGAGGAAGCGCTGAGTGAAAGTGGTGAGAGGGGTTTCCCAGGAGGCCACACTGGAGATGGGTGTGAGGCTCCAACCTTCCACAGGTGTGGTTAAGCCTTGTAAAAGTTGCCCTAGACCTGAGACCACTAAGTCCTGCCACCTGAAAATGATGGCTGATCAAATCTCCTCTTTAATGGTTGACCTGCAGTTGATAGTCAGCAATTCTATAGTGCTCCCGCCAGGTTTCACATTTGTGATTCCCACCAGGCGTGTTTTACGTGGGAAAAGGGTTAAAGCTGCAAGGGCCTTTTAAGATAGGATTATAGAGACCATTTAGTGGTAATTAAGGGCCTTAAAGACCAGTCCCGCCTGTTGGATGCGGGACGGAGTCAGGACCATCAGACACACCTGAGTTAAATTGTTCGGAGTTGGGAACCAGGCGATTGGGGGGGGGGGATTTTAACCCCATGCACGCCTCCAAGCCTGACTCCACAGCTCAATGAAAATCGAGCCCATTAAGTCAGTGGGGAAGAAGCTGGCAGATGGAGTATAATATGGGGAAATGTGAAATTATCCACTTTGGTAGGAAGAATAGAAAAGCAGAATAATTTTTAAAAGGTGAGAGACTAGTAAATGTTGGGATTCAGTGGGATTTGGGTGTCCTTGTACATGAGTCACAGAAACTTAACATACAGGCATAAGCATTAGGAAAGCAAATAGTATGTTAGCCTTTATTGCAAGGAGGTTGGAGTATAAGAGTAAGGAAGTCTTGCTGCAATTATATAGGGCTTTATTGAGACCACACCTGGAGTACTGTGTACAGTTTTGGTCTCCTTACCTAAGGAAGGATATACTTGCCTTAGAGGGGGGTGCAGCAAATGTTCACTGGATTGATTCCTGGGATGAGAGGGTTGTTCTTTGAGGCGAGATTGAGTACAATGGGTCTATATTCTCTAGTGTTTAGAAGAATGAGAGGGGATCTCATTGAAACATCTAAAATACTTATAGGGCTTGACAAGGTAGATGCTGAGAGGCTGTTCCCCCTGGCTGGAGAGTCTAGAACTAGGGGTCATAGTCTCAGGATAAGGGGTCAGCTAGTTAGGACTGAGATGAGGAGAAATTTATTCACTCAGGGAGTTGTAAATCTTTTGAATTTTCTATCCCAGAGGCCTGTGAATGCTCAGTCGTTGAGTATATTCAAGACAGTTTTATAAAATGTTGGACACTAAGGGAATCAATGGATATGGGGATAGGGTGAGAAAGTGAAGTTGAGATATGTTAGAACGTTTTAAGACGATTTACAAAGTCAATCTGTTCCAGCATTCCTTTCTTTTAACATTTTTAGTGGTAGAGCAAACGTAAGACTTGCATTTATACACAACCTAAGGATATCCCAAAGCGCTTTACAGCCAATTACAGTAAGTACTTTTTGAAGTGTAGTCACTATTATAATGTAGGAAAACAAGGGCAGAGAATGAAAACATCCAGGTCTAGAGAATGGGATAAACATTTGCCCTCAGCACTGTACTATAAACAAACCTTCTAGCACAGAGGCAAAGACTGAAAAGGTTATAAGCTGGGTAAACACCTAAAAATGCAGCCTCAGCTAAATGTGCAATCTACGTATTACTTAAGCACAGGCCAGGGTTGTATTATAGTATAAGAATAGAACCAAGTCCTCTTTAACTTCAGAACATTCTAGAGGGTCAGGAGCAATGCATCTGTGCAGACAGCCTGGAGGGCGGGAGCTGGTCACTCCAGGACTTGCGTTGTTCTCTGACATCAGAGAGCGTTCTCGGAAGTAGTTGGAGCCTGGGAACCAGGCTATATTATTTGCATGTCACTTAATATAAATGGAAGACCAAATCAGTCACTGTAAAAAAGCTAGTTATTATAAAAAACACTCATGCATGAATCATAAGCGGAGTTACTGTCGCCGGACCAACAACCCTTTGTTGCGACCATAACCATTAAGAAATCCACTAACACTGGCTTCTGCG
The DNA here is from genome assembly GCF_052327205.1 of Somniosus microcephalus. Lineage (NCBI taxonomy): Eukaryota > Metazoa > Chordata > Chondrichthyes > Squaliformes > Somniosidae > Somniosus > Somniosus microcephalus. The sequence continues at coordinate 90,160,256 of NC_140993.1, read as the reverse complement.
CAGGCTCGAGTTAAAGGTTTGGAGATGACAGTTGTTAATAGATTGACTGGCATCCAACCGGAGAAGGGATAAGCTCAAGCCTAAAATAGGAAGGGGAAGGAGGGGACCAATTGGTTATAACTGAGTTATCAAAAGGTAGCCAAACCATCAGGTGCCCCCAAGCCTAAATTGGAGAGGTAGTTGCCTCTCAGGATTGAGAGCATAACCACGACAAGGGCACCAGCAGGGATATCCTCTACAATCCAGACGTAGTGGAAAAATGTAAAGTCAAGAAAGAAGAGGTTGAAAAGGCCATCCGACAACCGAAGATCAACAAGGCCTCAGGAACAGATGGAATCCCTGCCAAGGCACTAAAGCATGGCGGAGAAGCACTACTGGCGCGAATTCATTAACTCATTTCTCTTATCTGGAAGGAGGAGAGCATGCCAGGGATCTCATCTTCAAGAAAGGTGACAAGTCCGATTGCGGTAATTACAGAGGAGTTTCCCTGCTGTCTGCCACAGGGAAAGTCATTGTAAGAATCCTCCTCAATCGCCTTCCCCCAGTGGCTGAAGAGCTCCTCCCAGTGTTGCAATGCGGATTCCGCCCACTAAGGGGCACAATGGACATGATCTTCACCGCGCATCAATTACAAGAGAAATGCAGGGTACAGCACCAGCCGTTGTACATGGCCTTCTTTGACCTCACAAAGGCCTTTGACACTGTCAACCGTGAGGGATTATGGAGTGTCCTCCTCAAATTTGGCTGCCCTCAAAAGTTTGTCACCATCCTCCGCCTGCTTCACGACAACATGCAAGCCGTGATCCTGACCAATGGTTCCACCACAGACCCAATTCACGTACGGACCGTGATCAAGCAAGGCTGTGTCATCGCACCAACGCTCTTCTCGATCTTCCTTGCTGCAATGCTCCATCTCACCCTCAATAAACTCCCGCTGGAGTGGAGCTAATTTACAGCACAAATAGGTAACTGTTCAACCTCTGCTGCCTCCAGTCCAGATCCAAGGTCATCCCATCCTCTGTTGTTGAATTACAGTATGCAGATGACGCTTGTGTCTGCGCACACTCGGACGTCGAACTCCAAACCATCGTCAACACCTTCATCAAAGTGTACGAGAGCATGGGCCTTACACTAAACATCCGTAAGACAAAGGTTTTCTACCAACCTGCCCCCGCCACACAGTACTGCCCCCCCGATTATCAAAATCCACGACAAGGCCTTGGACAACGTGGACCACTTTCCATGCCTCGGGAGCCTACTGTCAACAAGGGCAGATGTCGATGATGAAGTCCAACACCGCTTCAGTGTGCCAGTGCAGCCTTCGGTCACCTGAGGAAGAGAGTGTTTGAAGACCAGGACCTCAAACCCAGCACCAAGCTCATGGTCTACAGAGCAGTAGTGATACCCGCCCTCAGAGGCATGGGCCATGTACAGCAGGCACCTCAAAGCACTGGAGAGGTATCACCAACGCTGTCTCCGCAAGATCCTGCAAATCCATTGGCAGGATAGGTGCCTCGCTCCCAGGCCAACTCACTCAGGCCAACATCCCCAGCATCGAAGCTTTGACCACGCTCGATCAGCTCCGATGGACGGGTCACATCGTCCGCATGCCCGATACGAGACTCCCAAAAGAAGCGCTCTACTCGGAGCTCCGACACAGCAAGAGTGGGCAGAGGAAACGATTCAAGGACACCCTCAAAGCCTCCTTGAAAAAGTGCAACATCCCCACCAACACCTGGGAATCCCTGGCCCAAGACTGCACAAAGTGGAGGAGAAGCATCCGGGAAGGCGCCGAACACTTCGAGTCTCTTCGCCGGGAGCAAGCGGAAGCCAAGCACAAGTAAACCCAAGCACACCACCCACCCACCCCTTCAACCACCGTCTGCCCCACCTGTGACGGAGACTGTAGGTCCCGTATTGGACTCATCAGTCACCTGAGAACTCATTTTTAATGTAGAAGCAAGTCATCCTCGGTTCCGAGGGACTGCCTAAGAAGAAGACCAGCAGCGATATCCTCTACAATCCAGACGTAGTGGAAAAATGTAAAGTCAAGAAAGAAGAGCAGGACGGTTTAAATAAGAGTTTAAACAAAAGGTAGAGGAGTTAACCGGTGAATTAGGTGGGGTCCTGAAACAACAACAGGGGAACTGACATAGTGCTGAAGACACCACAGACCCAGATGCATAGGGAGAAAAATTCGGTTGGTTAGCACCTCCCATTAGCACCTCCGGGGGGCGCTAACGGGGCGCTTAGGAACGTTACAGAGGGATTTGGGTGTCCTCGTATATGAAACACAAAAAGTTAACATGCAGGTGCAGCAAGTAATTAGGAAGGCAAATGGAATGTTGGCCTTTATTTCAAGGGGGAATAGAGTATAAAAGTAGGGAGGTCTTGCTACAACTGTACAGGACGCTGGTGAGACCACACCTAGAGTACTGCATCCAGTTTTGGTCCCCTTATTTAAGGAGGGATATACTTGCATTGGAGGCAGTTCAAAGAAGGTGCACTAGGTTGATTCCTGGGATGGAAGGGTTGTCTTATGAAGAAAGGTTGAGCAGGTTGGGCCTATGCTCATTGGAGTATAGAAGAATGAGAGGTGATTTTATTGAAACATATAAGATTCTGAGGGGGTTGGACAGGGTAGATGCTGAGAGGATGTTTCCCCTTGTGGGGGAAACTAGAACGAGGGGGCATAGTCTCAGAATAAGGGGCCGACCATTTAAGTCGGAGATGAAGAGGAGTTTCTTCGCTCAGAGGGTCGTGAATCTTTGGAATTCTTTACCCCAGAGAGCTGTGGAAGCTGAGTCATTCAATATATTCAAGGCTGAGATAGACAGATTTTTGAGCAACAAGGGTGTCAAGGGTTATGGGGAGCGGGCAGGAAAGTGGAGTTGAGGCGAAAATTGGATCAGCCATGATCTCATTAAATGGCGGAGCAGGCTCGAGGGGCCGAATGGCCTGCTCCTATTTCTTATGTTCTTATGAGCTGCCGACCCCATAGCCACTCCATCTCCAAGATCACCTGCTTTCACCTCTGTAGCATTGCCTATCTCTGCCGTTGCCTCAGCTCATCTTCTGCTGAAATCCTCAACCATGCCTTTGTTACCTCTAGACTTGACTACTCCAACGCTCTCCTAGCCGCCCTCCTATCTTCCACCCTACATAACCTTGGGCTCATCCAAAACTCTGCTGCCTGTATCCTGACTCGCACCAAGTCTTGTTCACCCATCACCATTGTGCTCACTGACCTACATTGGCTCCCGATCCGGCAATGCCTTGATATAAAAATTTTCATCTTTGTTTGCAAATTCCTCCATGGTCTCACCCCTCCCTATCTCTGTAACCTGCTCCAGCACTACAACCCTCTGAGATACCTGCGCTCCTCCAATTCTGGCCTCTTGCGCATCACCGATTTTAATCTCTCCACTGTTGATGGCCATGACTTCAGCTGCCTGGGTCCTAAGCTCTGGAATTCCCTTGCTAAACCTCTCTGCCTCTCTACAACTCTCTCCTCCTTGAAGACGCTCCTTAAAACCAAGCTTTTGGTGACCTAATATCTCCTTATGTGGCTTGGTGTCAAACTTTGTTTGATAACTCTCCTGTGAAGCGCCTTGGAATATTGTACTATGTTAAAGGTGCTATATAAATGCAAGGTATAGTTGATGCTGTTGTTGCTGTTACAGAACACTACTGATGAAGTGCAATCTGGGGAAACTATGGAGAGCTTAGGTGCTGCATGCAGTCTGGGCCAACAAGTTAGTTCTAATCTTATCATAGTGAACTGTGAAAGTGAATTCAATTAATCTTGTAACTTGTAGGCAGATACCAGAAAAAAATGACCATGAAAACTGTCACATTGCAGTAAAACCCAATTGGTCACTGATATTCTTCAGGGAAGGGAACATGCCACCCCTACCAAGTCTGGCCTACTCATGACACCCGTCCCACACCATGTGGATGTCTCTTAAGGCACTCTATAGTGAACTATTAAAACCCTCAGTTATAAAACAATGAATACGAAGCACAATAAAAAGGAAAAATATCAAATGGAATGATTGGAAACATATCAGGACAAGACTCAAGCAATCACCTCACAGTTGATATTGCAAAGTTCTCCTCACTAATATCAGAGGACTGGTGTCCAAATTGAGAGAACTGTCCAACAACCTGATGTATTGGTGAAATCATATTGATTAGCCAACATCTCATACTCCTTCATTACCATGACTGGGTATGCACTGGCAGGATAAACCCACCAGAGGTGAGGCAAAGTGGTAGACAGCTAAATGGGAGTCTTAATATTGACTCTGGATGGAATGGAATTTCAGGGCTTCAGGTCAAACAAGACCAAGGAAGCTTCCTGTTAATCAGCTGCCGCAGCTCCCCCACTTCCAATTGATGAATCACTATTCTTTTGTATTGTGATGAAATATTCCATTCACCACTGCCTGTGACTGAGATCGGTTTCAGTGTCATTTCCCTTCCCCCAGACCTCATTGTATTGTGTACTGGAATGTGCTGTATTGTATACTGGAATGTGCTGGAATGTGCTGTGTGTAGGGCTCCGCCCATACCTGGCCCCGTTTGTAAGCTAGCTTCAGTCTGGCCTCAGTCTCCAGAAGGAAGACATCTCTCTCTCTTACGTGTTACTTTCTAAGTTAATAAAAGCCTTGTTTTTGTTCTGCTAACTTCGAGTCTCGGAATTATTGAGGCACATCATGTATTCAATAACAATTGGAAGAAGCAAGGTTTCAGAGTGTACTCTGGATGGAGGACCACCAAGAGTGGCTGAGTAGTACCATCAATGACTGATCTGGTCGAGTCCTGAAAGACGATACTGCCAGCCTGGACCCGCATCAAGTTATGAGCGAACCAACACAAGGGTGTAATTTACTTGACCTCATTCTCGCCAACCTACCTCTTGCAGACATGTCTGTTCATGATAGCATTGGCAGGAGTGACTACCACACAGTTTGTGTGAAGTCTTGTTTCCACAGTGAAGACACCCTCCATCGTGTAGTGTGGCACTGCATCTGTTCTAAGTGGGATAGACTAAAGACATATCTCACAGCCCAAAACTGGGATAGACTAAAGACATATCTCACAGCCCAAAACTATGCATCCATGAAATACTTGAGTAATTGCTTCAGTGCATTGCACCACAATCTGTAATCTCAAGACCTGGCACATCCTCTCACTCCTCCATCACTATCAAGCCAGAAAACCAATCCTGGTTCAACTGGGCGTGCCAGGGCCAGCAGCACTTATACCTTAGTAGATTTGGCAGCTAGACGTCAGATTAAATTTAATGCTTAAATGTGAGATGATACATTTTGGGAAAAGACTAAGTAGAGAAAATATACATCAAATGCAAAATTTTAAAAGGAGATGTAGAGAGGTTCAGATACACAATTCTTGAAAAGTGAGTTCAAGTTGATAAAACTGCAAACAAATGCATATGGGATTCTTTGTTTTATAAATGGAGGCATAAAGTGCAACCAGAAAGGATGCCCAGGAAGCGCTGTTAATGGTGCAGGCATCCCACTCCTTTATGTTAATGACCCTGTCCATGAGATTTGGGATGAGGTCAATGCTGGGACCTTGGTGTGCAGAAGTTCCACCCTGCTGGACTTGTGGGTGCACTCCAGGACTTCAGCTAGGCTAAGTTCAGCTGGCACATAAGAGCAGTATTGAGGGGGTGCTGCATTGTCAGAGGTGCTCTATTTAAGATGAGACTGTCTGTTCAATGGGGGCATAAAAGATAGTTGTATTTGAAGAAAAGCAGTAAGTTTTCCTGGTATCTTGGCTATCATTCTTCCCTGAACCAGCAGCACAAAATACAAGTCATATTAACATATCAACATATCACTAATTGTTTGTGGGACATTGAGCAGAAATTGGCTTGTGCATTTGCCTGCATAACAACAATAATTGCACTTCAAAAGCAACTAAGTAGATGTAAAGCACTTTGGGATGTCCTTATGGTGCTATATGAGTGAAAATACTTTCTTTCTTTATATTCTAGTATGTCATGGGTGATGAAGGTACTGTGCTGCTTCCACTGATGGTGCAATGCAAAATGTCTATGTTCCACAATGAGTGTGAAATTTATTTTAGTACTGTGAGCTGGTTCAGGTTGAGTTGCCAAACTCAGACTATATGAATTCCAGTTTAACTTGCTGTGCCCAATTCAGTTGTGTGCCAGGCAAAATTAAATTACCGGCCATAATTAGGTACACTTTTTAGTTACTACAGTACATTAAATGGCAGGAGGATGTTGTGTATTTATATCAGCATGAAACTTCCATTAAAGACAATACATGATTTTGCTCTCTCCTGTGATCAGAGCTACTCTATCATGTTTACTGAGCGCTACAAGTGAAAACTGTATTACTGAAATGTTTTAGAACAGAATCATTGCTATAATGTGTTCTTTGAGGATGTAACTAGTGGAGTAGACAAAGGGGAACCGGTAGATGTGGTGTATCTGGATTTTCAGAAGGCCTTCGATAAGGTCCCACACAAGAGGTTGGTGAACAAAATTAGGGCACATGGAATTGGGAGTAATATACTAGCATGGATTGAGAATTGGTTAACAGACAGAAAACAAAGAGTAGGGATAAACGGGTCTTTTTCAGGATGGCAGGCTGTGACTAGTGGGGTGCCGCAAGGATCGGTGCTTGGGCCCCAGCTATTCACAATTTATATCAATGATTTGGATGAGGGGACTAAATGTAACATTTCCAAATTTGGTGATGATACAAAGCTAGGTGACAGTGTCAGTTGCTAAGAGGATGTGAAGAGGCTTCAAGGGGATCTCGACAGGCTCAGTGAGTGGGCGAGAACATGGCAGATGGAATATAATGTGGATAAATGTGAATTTATCCACTTTGGTAGAAAAGGCAGAAAGGCAGAGTATTTCCGAAATGGTGAAAGATTGGGGAATGCAGGTGCTCAAAGGGACCTAGGTGTCCTTGTACATGAGTCACTGAAAGTGAATGTGCAGGTGCAGCAAGCCATTAGGAAGGCAAATGGTATGCTGACCTTCATTACAAGATGATTTGAGTACAGGAGTAAAGAAGTCTTACTCCAATTATATAGGGCCTTGGTGAGACCACACCTGGAGTACTGTGTACAATTTTGGTCTCCTTACCTAAGGAAGGATATACTTGCCATAGAGGGAGAGCAACGAAGGTTCACGAGATTGATTCCTGGGATGTGGGACTGTCGTATGAGAAGAGATTGAGTAAACTAGGCCTGTATTCTCTTGAATTCAGAAGAATGAGAGGGGATCTCATTGAAGCATACAAAATTATTACAGGGCTTGATAGTGTAAAGTCTGTGGGTTGTGCAGTTAATAAATACACAGACTTCAGAAGTAACAAACAAACAGGTCTTTACTATTCGAAGGTCCGGGCGAATCTGCCCCAGCAATCATACCACAACACTTATATACTGGTGTGGTCACTATCGGTATTACAGTATACAGAAGCCAAACAAATAGTGCCACCCGAAAGTAGTCCTCTTAAAGGTGAACGGTTACATTCAATAGTTCCCTTAAAGGTAGACGGGTACATACACTACAATCCTCCCTTTTTAGCTTATTACTTACTAAGTCCATAGTGAACATACATTCTAACATATATACAGGTTTATGTAAGACAGTTCATAGATTCAGTCTTTCCGGGGGTTTCCGGATTCTGTCAGGATAACGCCGCAGTGGTGTCGTCATTTCAGGCGGGCTAGGAGGTGCTTCTGGCAAGGTCGATTCGGCTTGAAAAGTCGTGTCAGGTTCAGCTGACTCCAGTATCACTAGATTGGAAGTAGGTGTTCTGGGTATCTCAGTTTCAACATTACCCGGATAAGGTGGTGAAGTCGGTGGCCCATTTGTGGTGGACCCTATGATTTGGTCAACATGGCGCCTTATTATATTGTCTCCAATGTCCACGGTGTACATCAATGGCCCCAGCCTTTTCCCAATAGTTCCAGGCTGCCATTTCTCAGTACGGTAGTCCCGGGCCAAAACTCTGTTGACCGATCTGGAAAGATCTAGTGACCCTGTCGTTCATGCCCTGGAATTGCCGGTTCTCTACGTCTCTTCTGACGTTTGGTTTTAGTAAATCCAGCCGGCATCTCAGGCGTCTATTACAGAACATCATTGCGGGAGTTTGATTTGTGACCGCATGTGTCGCATTTCGGTATGCCAACAAAAAGCTATCCACCTTATGTTGCAGACCTATATTTTCATTACTCATGGCCTTTACGGCCTTCTTGAAGGTCTGGACAAACCTTTCAGCCAATCCATTGGAGGCGGGGTGGTATGGGGCTGACGTGTAATGTTTAACCCCATTGCTCTTTAAGAATTTCTTGAATTCTTCGGACACAAATTGTGGTCCATTATCAGAACAGATCTGTTCCGGCAGGCCATTCCGAGCAAACATAGTCCTTAACACTGCGATGGTTTTTTCCGTCGTGGTGGTGGTCATCTTAATTACTTCCGGTCACTTGGAGTGGGCATCCACCGCTATTAGAAACATCGAGTCCATAAATGGACCAGCAAAGTCGATGTGTACTCTTTGCCAAGGCGATGAGGGCCACTCCCATGGATGCAGAGGAGCCTGGGGTGGTGCGTTCTGAACCCTCTGACATCCTAGGCAGTTCTTCGTGATCTCCTCTATGTCTCCATCAATGCCTGGCCACCACACAAACGCTCTTGCTAGATTTTTCATCTTTACTCCCCCCAGATGTCCTTCGTGCAGCTCCTTTAGCACCTTCTTTTGGAGTTTGGGTGGAATCACCACTCTAGATCCACACATCAGGGTTCCTCGACACACAGACAGTTGTTCTTTCCTCTGTGCAAATGCTTGCAGTGTTGGGTCGCTCTGTGCTGGCCATCCCTCCACCGTTACATCATAGACTCGTGAAAGAGTCGGGTCATTCCTTGTCTCATTCTCAATCATTGAGTTTGTTATCGGTAGACACTCCACTATGGATGAGTGGAACAACTCTACTGGGTCCACTATACTCGCTTCTTCTACCATCGGCAATGGCAAGCGTGACAACCCATCAGCATTTCCATGCTGTTTAGACCTTTTGTACTCAATTTCGTATTGGTGTGCCCCAAGTAACACGGACCACCTTTGTAACCTTTGTGCTGTCATGGTGGAAACGGCCGTATTTGGGTTGAATATGGACACCAACGGCTGGTGGTCTGTCAACAATGTGAACTTTTTACATTGTAGGTAATGGTTGAATTTCTTCACGCCCCACACAAGACTGAGGGCCTCCCTATCTATTTGGGCGTAATTTCGCTCCGCGGGTGTCAATGATCGGGACGCGAAAGCCACTGGCCTTTCCGAGCCATTTGGTAGCCTGTGCGAGAGTACTGCCCCAATTCCGTACGGGGAAGCATCGCAAGCTAGACGAAGGGGTAATGCTGGGTTGAAATGAGCCAACACTTCTTCAGAGGTAATCAACTCCTTGCTCCTGCGAAAAGCCTTTTTGCATTCTTCACTCCACTTCCATGGTGTTTCTTTCCGCAACAGGTCATTCAGCGGATGCAGTACCGTGGATAAATTCGGCAGAAACTTGTGATAGTAATTAATCAACCCCAAGAATGATCTTAACTGAGATACGTTTCCTGGAGCGGGGGCCTTCACAACCGCTTCAATCTTTTTGGGTGACTTATGCAGTCCCTCTCGGTCAATGACATGACCGCAGTATGAGATCCGTTTTTGGAAGAACTCACACTTCTTGCGATTAACCCGAAGGCCATACTCCTTCAACCTGGTGAGTACCAGTTTCAAATTCGTGAGGTGTTCTTCCTCATCTTTTCCCGTGATTAAAATGTCATCTAAGTAGCACTGCGTGCTTGGAATTCCTTGTAACACCTGTTCCATGGCCCTCTGCCAAATTGCTGGCGCCGAAGCTACCCCAAAGACCAGTCTATTGTAGCGGTACAAGCCTCTGTGAGTGTTGATGGTGAGGTACTGGCGTGACTCTTCCTCGACCTCCATCTGTAGATATGCTTGAGCCAGATCTATTTTCGTGAAATGTTTCCCTCCAGCCAACGAAGCAAAGATATCTTCAATCCGCGGAAGCGGGTATTGTACCGTGTGAAGCACCGGATTCACAGTAATCTTGAAATCTCCGCAGATACGGACCTTCCCCGGTCCCCCTGGCTTATTACTCAGTGAGGACTTCATGACAGGAACAATGGGCGTGGCCCACTCACTCCAGTCCACTTTTGACAGAACCCCTGATCGTTCAAGTTCTTCCAGTTCTGCCTCCACAGCTGGTCGTATTGCGTAAGGTACTGATCTGGCCTTAAAAAACTTTGGGCTTGCATTTTCTGCAATCTTAACCTTTGCTTTAATCCCTCGCAGTGTTCCCAGTCCCTGCTGGAATACCTCCTTAGCTTCGTCCAATATTCTGGACAACCGTTCAGGTTTGACATCCTCTTTTTCGGAATCCACCGTCATGGTGTTTCGTGACTGCCAGTCCAATTTTATTTTTCGGATCCACTCCCGTCCCAGAAGTGGTGGTCCTCCCTCAGGCAATACATACAGGCCCAACCGGTGATGATCTTTATCCTTGTATCTCACCTTGACTTCTATCATGCCGATGGGGAATACCTTGTGCCCCGTGTATGTCTGTAGTACTAGTTCCGTATCCCGCAGTGGAATATGCTTGAAAAATTTCTTATAGTCATGCTTATTCATGACCGTCAACGCCGATCCGGTGTCCACTTCCATTTTTACTTGGACCTTTGCAATCTGTAGCGTTATCCAGATAGTTTGTCGGTCAGCTTCATTGCTCACGTTGTGAATTCTCAGACTGTCCAGTCCTTTGCATTTGGAGTGCGAGACCGACTTCTGTTCCCTCAGACTCTTCTTAGTCACCTCTTGTACCTTCCCGTACCATTTTTGTGGTGACTTCTTATTGTTGTACGTTGCTCCTGACCGGCATACCTTAGCTATGTGCCCGATCTTGCCACATTTCCTGCATTCTTGGTTTTTACCCCAGCATTGATTCTGGTCGTGTGTTGTCTTCCCACAACGGTAGCATTTTGTTGTGCTCGAAGTAATTTGGTCCACCCCTAGTGCCGCCGCCTTTAGCTGCATTTCCGCCGTTCCTTTCGCTGCGGCTTCATGCGATGCAGCTATGAGGACAGCCCTGTCCAGTGTGAGGTCATTTTCTTCCAGTAGTCGCTTCTGCGATCCTTCTTTGGACAATCCGCATACGAACTTGTCCCGCAGTGCCTCTGTCAGATTCCCTCCAAACTGGCAGTATTTCGCTATCCTACGCAGTTCGACCAAGTATTCCGCATTGCTTTCGTCTTTCCTCTGCGTTCTTGCGTAGAATTTGAATCGCTCAGCCAGCATCAACGGTGTGGGGTTCAAGTGATCCTTCAGCACTGCTACAATATCATCGAAAGTCTGATCTGCCGGTTTAGCTGGTGAGAGAAGATTCTTCAACACCCCGAATGTTTTCGCACCCATCATGTTAAGTAAGGTTAAAGCTTTTTCCTCCTTAGCTATTTTGTTAGCCTTACAATGTATCTCAATACGTTCTACGTACGTGGCCCAGTCTTCTATCTCCGAATTGAACTCGTTGATGTCCACCTGCTTAGGCATCTTTCTTTCCTTGGGTACAACACAAGTATTTCTTCAAGTATTCTTATTTATTTGTTTATTTCTAAGATGGCGGTTTCCCCGCGAAAATGGCGGTTTCCCGCTCTTTCCTTCTCGCCCCGCCCACTTCAATCGTCTTCCCCGCCTAATGGCGGCTTCCCGCATTTCTTCCCTGGTGGAAGGGGAATGCTCTCCCCACAGCGGACAGGTTCAGCCGCTGGGCTGGCTTCCGCACAGCTCCCCTTACTCGGCTCTGTCTTTTCCTCCCGCCCGCACGGCTCTCCCGGTGCTGGGTACACCCCGTTAACGGAGGACAGTTCAGCCGCTGGACTGGCTCTCGCGCAGTCTCTCACCCCGTTTTCGGCTGTGTCTCTCTCTCACTCCCGCCCGTTCGGATTTGCCGGCTCTGAGTACCCCGCTGGTGGAGAACAGCTCAGCCGCTGTACTGGCTCCTCGCAGTCTCTCTCTCCGCACCCGGCTCTCACCCGCACGGTTCCCGTTCGCCTCCCCAGCCCTCTCGCAGACCGGTGTTTCCCTCCCCGGCTGCGGCTGGGTTTCTCTTCCCGCACCTACTCGCAGGCTCAGCGCTTCGTGGCTGCGGTCGCTGCCCGGATTGTTCCCGCCGTTCGCGGTCCGGCTGTCACCCAACGCCGTTGGACCCGACTTTTGGCCGGCACAGCTCCCCCTCGACCGAGGTCGAGTGCTCTGCCCTTATCCTCCGGATACTTCTACCCCTTCCCCTACTCACAGTCTCTTCGGCCGCCTTGTTTCTTGCTGGTCGGCTCACTCTGCACCGTGGCAGAAGGGTAGTCAGTGCCTGTTGCTGATACAGCTTTTGTTGTTAGTCCTCCTGCTTTCTGTTCTTGCAGCCTCGTGTTTTCTTTTGGTAGCACGACGAGGGCGGTTGTCTCTCTTCGACGCTCTTCGTTGCTTTTGGTAATCTTGCCGCAGGGTATGATCGGACTCGTCGCCACTGTAAAGTCTGTGGGTTGTGCAGTTAATAAATACACAGACTTCAGAAGTAACAAACAAACAGGTCTTTACTATTCGAAGGTCCGGGCGAATCTGCCCCAGCAATCATACCACAACACTTATATACTGGTGTGGTCACTATCGGTATTACAGTATACAGAAGCCAAACAAATAGTGCCACCCGAAAGTAGTCCTCTTAAAGGTGAACAGTTACATTCAATAGTTCCCTTAAAGGTAGACGGGTACATACACTACAGATAGGATGGATGCTGGGAGAATATTTCCCTTGGCTGGGGAGTCTAGAACCAGGGGCCACAGCCTCAAGATAAAGGGTAGGCCATTCAGGACTGAGAAGAGAATACATTTCTTCACACAGAGGGTGGTGAATCTTTGGAATTCTCTACCTCAGAGGGCTGTGGAGGCTCAGACATTGCGTATATTCAAAACAGAAGTCGATAGATTTCTGACTAGTAAGGGCATCAAGGGATATGGCGATAGGGCCGGTGAATGGAGTTGAGGCAGAAGATCAGCCATGATCTCATTGAATAGTGGAGCAGGCTCAAAGGGCCGAATGGCCTACTCCTACTCCTATTTCTTATGTTCTTATGTGTGATTTTTGTTTACCATTCCATTACTGAGCTATTGGTGTCAGCAATGGCTCAGTGGTAGCACTCTCGCCTCTGAGTCAGAAGGTTTACATAGGATTACATAGGATATACGACATATAACAGGCCATTTGACCCAACCAGTCCATGCCGGCATTTATGCTCCACACGAGCCTCCTCCCGTCTTTCCTCATATAAATCTATCAGCATAACCCTCTATTACCTTTTCCCTCATATGCTTGTCTAGCCTCCCCTTAAATGCATTTGTACTATTCGCTTCAACCACTCCCCGTGGTAGTGAGTTCCACATTCTCACCACTTGTTGCGGGTTGAAGCCCCACTCCAGAGACTTGAGCACACAAAAATAGGCTGACACTTCAGACACTGAGCGAGTGCTGCACTGTGGGAAGTCCCATCTTTCGGATGAGGCGTTAAATCAAGGCTCCGTCATTCCTTTCAGGTGGACGTAAAAGATCTCATGGAAGCATTTAAAGAAGAGCAGAGGAGTTCTCCCGGTGTGCTGGCCAATATTTATCCTTCAACCATAGCTAAAAACTAGTCATTATCACATTGCTGTTAGTTGGGCCTTGCTATGTGCAAGTTGACTGCTGTGTTTCCTACATTATAACAGTGACTGCACTTAAACAAAATGTACTTCATTGGCTGTGAAGCACTTTGGGACATCCTGAGGTTGTGAAAGGCGCTATATAAATGCAAGTCTTTTTTCCTTTACATGCTTTAAGAGGACAAAACAAACCAGGGAGGCCCTGCAACTGTGGACAAATTGGATGCTCTGAATAAGCAGGAGTCATTAACAAACAAGCTGTCATAGCAACAGTAGCACAGCTCCTTCTGCAAGAGGATAGCGAATAGTTAGGTACTGTAGGAATCATCAGATATCTAGCTGAAATACTGAGGTCGAGTCAGTCCGATAATTAAATGAAGTTTAATGCAAACTAAAGAACAAACAATGGAATGCAGGAGAAACAATCAATAGGTCTTTTCTTAAAGTTGGCTTCACGAGGTCTGACCTGGGAACCTCCCAGCCTGACGTCATGATGTCATCACGTTTCCCGCCGTTCGGGACGTCACGTGACCAATGTGATGACGTCATCGCGCTGGTTCTGGAACTTACCGAGAACGGGTTATTTACAAACAGTAAACAAACATAGGTGCTGTAGCACTCTGTTAAAGGCAGTTATATAGTCATATACAGGAGTCCCTTGGTGGCTTTGCCACATGCGCCCCCCCAGAAGTGTCTTTAACCACAAAAGTCAATCGCAGAGGAGGTCGGACAAGCCTGTTCGAACGACTCCGATATTCCTGGAGAGGAATGGGCTGGGCAGACGATGAGCTGGCCTGCGGAACAGTCCGGTCAGGTGTGGCGGCAGTGGGCGGCCGCCCACGACGCGGTGGCTGCGCTGCCTCGACCGGTCGCTCGAGGTCCAGGTGTGCGGCCTTGAGGCAGTCCACGGAAATGTGGTCAGGCTTGCCCCCGATGTCCACTAAAAAACTCTTGGCACCCACCTGCAGTACCTGGAAAGGGCCTGTATATGGAGGTGTGAGAGGACTACGGTGGGCGTCATGCCTGACAAAAACAAATTTAGCCTGCATAAGCTCCGGCGGAACGTGTGACGCGGGCAAACCGTGATGTGACGTCGGAATTGGCCTAAAAGATTGAGCTGCGTCCCGGTGGGCCTCCAGTTGTTCAGCTGCCGACCAAGGTTGCGTTGGTGACGGAAGAAACTCGCCTGGCACCCGGAGTGGCTGTCGATAAACCAGCTCGGCGGCCGATGCCTGCAGGTCCTCTTTGGGCGCTGTGCGTAACCCGAGCATCACCCAAGGCAGCCTGTCTATCCGTGAGGCCCCCTGGAGGCTGGCCCGCAGCGACGCCTTCAAGGACCGATGAAAGCGCTCACATAGTCCATTTGCCTGCGGATGGTAAGCTGTGGTCCGATGGAGCTTGGTGCCCAAACCCAAGGCTACGGCGTTCCACAGTGCAGACGAGAATTGCGGCCCGCGGTCTGACGAAATATCAGACGGAACGCCGAAACGTGCAACCCAGGAGGAAAGAAAAGCCCGGGCGACATCCGCGGAGGTGGTGGACATCAAAGGAATGGCCTCTGGCCACCTGGTGTTACGGTCGACAATAGTCAAGAGATGTGTGAAACCCTGTGACGGCGGTAGTGGGCCAACGAGGTCGACATGGACGTGATCGAAACGCCGCTCCGGTATTTTGAAAACGGCTACGGGGGCTTTGACGTGCCGCTGCACCTTAGCCCGCTGGCACACGACGCAGGTGTTGGCCCAGTCGCGGACATCCTTACGCATCCCTCTCCAGACGAACTTGGACGCCAGTAGTTTTTGTGAAGCCCTCATGCCAGGGTGTGCAAGCCCGTGGATGGCATCGAAAACGTTCCTACGCCAGGACAGCGGAACGATCGGGCGGGGGTCCCCCAAGGAGACGTCGCAGAGCAAGGAGGTGCCGGCCAAGTGGAAAAGCACATCCGCTGGCTGAAGGCAGGAGGAGTCGGTACGGAAAGCTTGCGTTTCCGGATCAGCCGCTTGGTCAGCAGCCATGAGTGAATAATCGAGTCCCAGCTGGACAGCTTGGACCGTCGCATGTGAGAGGCAATCGGCGACCACGTTGTCCTTGCCGGCCACGTGCCGGATGTCGGTGGTGAACTCAGAAATAAAGGTGAGCTGTCGTTGCTGTCGAGCCGACCACGGCTCAGCCGTCTTGGCCATGGCAAACGTCAGGGGCTTGTGATCCACAAACGCGGTGAATTGGCATCCCTCCAACAGAAAACGAAAATGGCGGATGGCCAGAAACAGCGCCAACAACTCCCTGTCGAACGTACTGTAGCTGCGTTCATTACGACGCAATTGGCGACTAAAAAACGCCAGCGGTTGCCACGTCCCGTCAACCCATTGCTCCTGCACGGTGCCTATGGCGTATTCTGAAACGTCAGTCGTAAGTGCGATGATGGCGCCAGGCAGCGGGTGCGCCAACATCGTTGCGTTTGCGAGAGCATCTTTCGTGCCCACAAAAGCGCAATCCATCTCTGGTGTCCAGACCACAGGTTCCTTCTCCGGTTTCCCTCTGAGTGCCTCGTAGAGTGGCCACATAAGCTGCGCAGCCCGGGGAACAAACTGATGGTAAAAATTTACCATACCGAGGAACTCCTGGAGCACTTTAACGGATTGCGGGCGTGGAAAAGCAGCAATCGCCTCCACCTTCGACCGAAGTGGCACTTCTCCTTCCACAGTGATGCGGCGGCCCAAAAAGTCGATCTGTCGCAGCCCGAATTGGCATTTGGCCGGGTTAATTATGAGGCCATGCTGATGGAGGCGGCAAAAAAGGAGGCGCAGGTGGCTGAGATGTTCCTCTTTCGAAGTACTGGTGACCAGGATGTCATCAAGATACACAAACAGGAACTTAAGATCCCGCAGCACTGAATCCATAAGGCGCTGAAACGCCTGCGCCGCATTCTTGAGCCCGAACGGCATTCGGAGGAATTCAAACAGTCCGAATGGGGTAATGACCGCCGTCTTCTGGATGTCCTGGGGGTGGACGGGCACTTGATGGTACCCCCAGACGAGGTCGATTTTGGAAAAAAACGAATTGCCCGCCAAATGTGCGGCGGAATCTTGGATGTACGGTATTGGGTACCGGTCGGGCGTCGTGACCTCATTGAGGCGCCGATAATCGCCGCAGGGCCGCCAACCACCGCCGGGCTTAGGGACGATATGAAGTGGTGAAGACCAGGGACTATCCGACCAGCGAACAATCCCCAGCCGCTCCATGGTGGCGAACTCCAACTTCGCGGCCTCGAGTTTACTGGGTTCCAGCTGCCGAGCCCGGGCATAGACCGGAGGGCCGGTCTTCGCGATGTGGTGCTCCACACCATGTTTAGCGGTCGTTGCCAAGAAGGTGGGCCAAGTTAGATCCGGAAATTCCCTGAGAAGGTGGGTGAAGTCGTCGGGCGCCAGCACGGTGCAGGGAACCGTGTGAGTCGCGCCTAAGTCCTGAAAGCACGGGATGGAGGCAAACGTGGCGGTGTGAATCAGACGGCGATTTCGTAAATCAACCAATAGGCCATTGGCACAGAAGTAGTCAGCACCGAGGATTGCCTGTGCGATTTGGGCGGTGATAAACTCCCATAGGAAACGTTGCCCGCTGAAACACACCTGGATCCGCCGCTTCCCGAACGTATGAGTAGCACTGCCGTTGGTGGCCTGGAGTGGAGAACCGCGCCACCCAGCCCTGACGTCGAGGAGCGAAGCGGGGAGGATGCTGCACTGGGCGCCCGTGTCACACAAAAACCGCCGGCCCAAAATGGAGTCGGTGATATAAAGTAACTTCCCGGAATCTCCAACCGCCATCGTAGATGCGAAACCGACCGCGGGGTCGTTCTTCCGTTCACGCAGTTGGTGCTGTTGCTTTCTCATTGCATTAGGCACGAAACTACAGGGAGGACGGCAGCATCTGGCTTTTGGGCCGAAACGGGCGTGATGGTGGAGGCGCCAAGGCGGGGTTCTTCAGGGCGGGATGCTTTGAGGTGGCGCAGTACTGCTGCATCACCGCATAAATAGTGTCGGCTTCGGCCGCGAGCGCTACACCGTCCGTAGCCTTCGACCTGACGAGGGCTGCTTGCACCTGCTCGGGGAGCTGGCTCAGGAACAGTTCCCGGAACAGAAAACACTGCGGCTCAGAACCAAGGAGCGTGAGCATCTGGCTCATCAACTCAGACGGCTTGGCGTCGCCTAACCCGGGCAGTGTGAGTAAACGTCGTGCGCGCTCCGCTTTCGTGAGGCCGAAAACCTGCGTTAGTCGCGCCTTAAGCGTATCATACTTGTTATCCACGGGCGGGTTTTCCAGCAGGCTGATGATCCTCGAAGCCGTCGAGCAGTCCAGTGCGGAGACCACGTAAAGATAACGGCCTAGAAATTCAGTTGGGCGCGCCAGCCGTTAGCGCCTTAGGAGGAGTAGATCTCGAGCGCTAGGCGCTTAGCGCCCGGGCGCAGCGCGATCTGCGCCTCGCCCCAACTTCAGTACACATTAAGCGCCCTGCTGCACGCGCAGATCATGACGTCATTTACTAGTGCAACGCCCTTTGTGCGCCCCGAACCGGAACTTCACTCGCGCCGGGCCATTGTGCGCCGGGCGGCCCTAACGACTGTGAAGTGGAATGGTACACAGCCGAGGCGGGCCGCGGGGAGCGCTAATTAAAGGGCACTTACCCCGCACTATAAAGGCCAGCCATTTTGCAGCATTCACTCTTGTGCAACGGTTTTTTGGAGAGAGACCAAGGAGGAGAGCTTACTGGTTTGGACCAACACTAGGACAGGTATTTTTGGCTCAGGCCAGAGGTTAGCAATTATCTTTGCCTTCATTGAGAGCTCAGTGTTTGCCAGCATATAATGGGGGCTGCATTGGGTGCCAACGCTGACTTTCAGCCTTATGCCAGAAGGGCTTACAGACGCCGTGAGAGAGTGGCAGCCCTGGCTAGACGCAGAGGGGGCAACAGGCGTCGCCAACTGTGGCCTTACCCACCCAGGGTATACCGCCAGCAGTCCTCCTATCTGACCATGTCTGCCGCGATGTGTGTAAGGAGGCTGCAATTCAGAAGGGAGGTGGTTGCAGACATCTGCCAGCTGCTTCAGAGAGATGTGCAGCCACAGCTGATGCGCAGGACGTCTCTGTCGGTGGCAGTGAAGGTGACGGTGGCTCTCAACTTCTATGCCACCGGCTCCTTCCAATCCGCTGCTGGGGACATCGCTAACATCTCCCAGTTCGCCGTGCATTGCTGCATCCGCCAGGTGACCGAAGCCCTTTTCAGAAGGAGACATCAATTCATCTCCTTCCCCATGACCCTGGACAAGCAGCAGCAGCGTGCAGTGGGATTTGCAAGAATAGCGGGCTTCCCCATGGTGCAGGGCGCCATTGACTGCACGCATGTGGCTTTGCGGGCACCTCTGGAGCATGCCGAGGATTACCGCAACCGGAAGGGCTACCATTCCCTCAACGTAGAGCTGGTGTGTGACCACAGGCAGCGCATCCTAGCTGTCAATGCCCGCTTTCCAGGCAGCAGCCACGATGCCTTTATCCTGCGACAGACAACTGTGGCTGACATGTTCCAGGCACAGCCTCCCCCAAGAGGATGGCTTATCGGGGACAAAGGCTATCCTTTGTGTACCTGGCTCATGACACCGCCTCACGCACCCACGACCCCTGCTGAAGAGGCATACAACGAGAGCCATCAAGTGACTAGGAACATCATAGAACAAACAATCGGCATCCTCAAGCAACGGTTCCGCTGTCTCGATCGCTCCGGGGGAGCCCTCCAGTATTCGCAGGAGCGAGTCTCCCAATTCGTCGTCGTTTGCTGCATGCTGCACAACCTGGCTATCCGCAGGACTCAGGCACTGCCACCTCACGTTGGACCCCCACCTCAGGAGGAGGAGCAGGAGGAGCATGAGGAGGAGGAGGACGAGGAGTACCAGCCCAGGAGGGGGGCACAAGGTCCAAGGGCCGCCCGTCGTCGGCTTATTGAACGTCACTTCTAGGCCCCCTGTCAGGGAATGGCTTGTGCCAATGAAAGAACATGATTGCAGCCGCTCCGCAAGCCCTCAGCCGGTTAAGGCAACAAACACTTCAAAGATCAAACATGGACAATGTTAATAAATAAAATGCTTTATTGTACAAACTCAGGGCCCTTCCACCATGAAAACCAAAAACAGACGAAACCCCCAAAAAACACTCAAACACATTACTCGCTCCCACAACCTGGAGAGGATTAACAAAACAGTGCAACTAAAATGGCCGTCATCCTCGGCCTTCGTAAAATACAAACATCACATCCTCGGCCTTCAAAAAACAAACACAACTGGCCACACATTCGACTTTTTGGCCTGCTCGGGCGATGCCTTGGCCATCTTTGTGTGGCCTCTGCCCGCCCTGCTGCTCCTCCTCAAAGTAAGGCCATTGGCTGCTGCAAGGCTGGGGGCAGGCTCCAGAGGGGCACATGTCGTGACGGCAGATGCCCTTGGGGGTCGGCCTAGTCGAGGTCTGGCCGTCGAGCGGGCGGCTGTTGAATGCTGCAGCTGTGGCTGGCCAGCATCAGTCGCTGCAGCAGCTCCTGCCAGCTCCACTGGGGGAGTGGCAGTGGCGGCTGGAGGAATGGGGGCAAGCTGGCGGATGGCAGGCGCTCGCTGGTCGCCTGAGACACTGGCACTCGCCCGGGCCAGCACTGCAGCATGCGCACCAATCTGCCGAGGGACAGACCGCTGTGCTGCTGCAGCGCGCCGGGTGCCCTGGCGATGCCTGGCTGACACAGCGAGTGTGGCAGCAGTGAGTGCCCATGTTGACCTGTTCAGTGACCTCATCAGAGCACCCAGTGACTGCACGGCACCACTGATCAGCTGCCCACTCGCTGCCTGAGCTGCCCCGAATGCCGCCCGACTCGCTGCCTGATCTGCCCCGAATGCTGCCCGACTCGCTGCCTGCTCTGCCCCGAATTCCGCCAAACTGATGGCCTGTGAGGCCCCGACGTCGGTGACACTCCGAGAGAGGGACTCGATGGCCTCAGGCAACCATGCCACTACCCCCATGAGCTCCGTGTGCTGGCGCTCCAAGTCCGCGGACAAGTCCTCGAGGCGTTCCATCTCCTCGGCGAAGACCATCTTTGGACTGGAGGCCGGACTCTCCCTCTGGGGAGAAGGCCGCCGAGCTGGCCGACCCTTCCTGCGTTGCTGGACGCCGCTGGGCCCAGCAATTGGACTCCCCTCCGACCCTTCCCCCCTCTGGGGAGAAGACCGCCGAGCTGGCACCCCCCTCCCGCGTTTCTGCAGGCCGCAGGTCCCATGAGCTCCCCTCCCCTCCGACACTTCCGCGACGCTCCCCTCCAGGGAAGACGTGTCCCCTACATTGGCATGGGTTGCCACGGCTGAGGGTTCCCCTGATGGGCCGCCTTCCTCTTGCTCCTCCTCCTCCTCCTCTTCTGAGGGGCTGTCACTGGCAACTTCAGGGACCTCCTCCTCACCATCTGAAAGCAGGAAGGCACAAGAGTAGCTTTAGAGTGAGGAGAGGGCGTCAGCGAGGGATGCATGACTGGTGGCATTCAGCGCATTGGTCGGACAGTGGCAAAGGATGTAGATCTGATGCGCAAGTGGGACGAGAGAGGTCCAAACGTTGATGTCCTTACCATTGGTGCCCAGAACAGGGTCGGCATCTCCACATGCAACGGGGCCAATCACCCGGCCACCCATGATGCGCTCCACGCGATGTTGCAGCTCGGTGAGCGGCTGGATCTGGGGTCGGCCTCCCCCGGTCGCAGTCCGGCTCTTCTTGTTATTGGCCAGCTTGGCCTGCAAGAGAAAGGACGGCCTCTAAGTACAGTGTGTAGCCCTGATCTTGTGTGCACTGCCTCCCATGGTGGAATAGCCTGGCCAGTGTGTCGCCCTGATCTTGTGTGCACTGCCTCCCATGGTGGAATAGCCTGGCCAGTGTGTCGCCCTGATCTTGTGTGCACTGCCTCCCATGGTGGAATACCCTGGCCAGTGTGTCGCCCTGATCTTGTGTGCACTGCCTCCCATGGTGGAATAGCTTGGCCAGTGTGTTAAGTGCAGAATGTGCAATTGATGTTCATGCCTGTCCCATAGCTGCTGGATGAGGGCTGGCCATTAGGGCTTTCAGGTCCCTTTGCCCATAATGTGAGGTGCACATGCAAGGATGAGGAGGTCACTGGAAAGGGTACTCACCCTGACAATCCGCGTGAGGTCATTAAACTTTTTGCAGCATTGGACACCGGTCCTGGGGACCTCGCTGTTGGCTGACACCTTGCTGGCGACATGCCTCCAGGCTCTCCGGTAGGCGTGGACCGGCGCCTTCCTGCCATTGTCCGGGTACAAAATATGGCGCCTCTTCTCCACACCACCAACCAGCACGCTCAGATCACGCTCTGAGAAGCGTTGCGCTCGTTCACGGGCCCTCTGCATGGCTTCAGGCGCTATTTGGGTCCAGCAGCAGTGTTCAGGCCTAGCTGGAGGGCTGCACTATCCAGGGCGTGGCAGCAGACAAAGTCGACCCTTCCCCCTTAAGAGCTGGCCGGCGCCAGGGTGTCTGCTGTCAATCACGAGATGGCCGCACCTGCACTGCGCCCGGCCTGGGCGCTCTCGCTCAGCACCTCCGGCTTAGCGCCTAAAGAGAGGCGTCCAGCGCCAGTTTTAGCGCTCGAGCAAACTCTTAGGGCGAAGCTAATGAATATCGGAGAAGTGGCCTCGATTTGGCGGCGGGCGCAAACTTTAGCGGCCGCCCGACTTTACCGCCCCAAAAGTGGCTACAATGAATTTCTAGGCCAACGGGTCTGATCCAGCACGATGTTCCGAAGTTGGAACTGAGCCTCTGCTTGGACTAACCGGGAGGCCGCCTGTTGTTCCCAAAATTGAGGGAGCTTCAAGGTCACTGCATTAACATCCATCGTGCTGCGTCGCGCTTCCTCCGCGAAAATCGTCCGCGAAGCTTCGGGGTCACCACTGTAGGAATCGTCAGATCCCTAGCTGAAATACTGAGGTCGAGTCAGTCCGATAATTAAACGAAGTTTAATGTAAACTAAAGAACAAGCAATGGAATGCAGGAGAAACAATCAACAGGTCTTTTCTTAAGGCTGGCTTCACGAGGTCTGACCTGGGAACCTCCCAGCCTGACGTCATGACGTCAGCACGTTTCCCGCCGTTCGGGACGTCATGTGACCAACGTGATGACGTCACCGCGCTGGTTCTGGAACTTACCGAGAATGGGTTATTTACAAACAGTAAACAAACATAGGTGCTGTAGCACTCTGTTAAAGGCAGTTATATAGTCATATACAGGAGTCCCTTGGTGGCTTTGCCACAGTACCTTAATTTCCTATTTGTAACTCCCTAGAGGGGAATTTTGTTTCATATTTTCAAATAAATTATACAAAAGGCTAAAGACAATGGAAAAAAAAGCCTAATGTACTGTAACAAAGGAAAATGAAATGAGAAAGATTGTTGCAGAAGTGTTACCATGTAAATGGGAAATAATGAAAGAAAATCAGTGCCATTCATGTAATCCTTCTACGAATCGTACAGGCTAAGTTTAAAAATAGTTTAAATTCATGTTGCTGTAACTGTTCACAGAAAATGTATGGCATGCTCTATTAGCTCAAGAAACCGGATAAATAATACTAAAATAAAGTTTTAGGTCGATGGCCTTTCATCAAAACATCTGTTTCTCTCTTTGCGGATGCTGCCTGACTGCTGAGTGTTTCCAGCATTTTCTGTTTTTATTTCAGATTTCCAGTATCCGCAGTATTTTGCTTTTGTTTTAATAAATACTGAATGTTTTGGCCTTTAACTTTAGTCTTCTGTA
Organism: Somniosus microcephalus; assembly: GCF_052327205.1. NCBI lineage: Eukaryota > Metazoa > Chordata > Chondrichthyes > Squaliformes > Somniosidae > Somniosus > Somniosus microcephalus. Next base: position 90,136,650 of record NC_140993.1, on the reverse strand, counting down.
CAATGTACCTTGCAATAAAATGCCCCACTGTAGAGTCACAGATAGGCTAGCATTTTGGATGATAATGCTGTTTAGCTTTGTTGAATGCGCAGACGTGAATGTGTAAGCTACTAACAAGTCTGAGCAAAACAGTAGAACATACCAATAGATTCAGTAAAAGAGGCTTTGCCCATGGACAGCACTTTGAAGACTCCGGCACCGAAATAGCTCAGGAGTTCCAGTGGACTCCAGTGAGCTCCAGCCTCTGGCAGGAGTCTGTTGGAATGACTGCAAACTTCACCAGGACCCTGAAAAGCTGGGTCCTGGCCATACGTAGGAATTTTCAATTGCATTGCTTGGGTGTGGATCCTCATCCCATTTCAAACAAGGCCACTGATATGGAGCAGGCAGGGACTCTCTATTGGTGGGAGTTCCTGGTTCCTTGGCCTTAAAGGGATCAGGTGTATGTTTGAAGGCTGGTACTTCGAGTGAGATGAGACATACCAGCCTTCTGAAGTGAACTTGACTGGAGGACTTGGGCACCCAAAAATAGAGGGTTTTTAATTTTTTTTAAGCGTCCACCCTTACATAGGGGGGTCACAATCCACCACTTTATGGAGTCAGAGGATGACCTGGCAACCCTACCCCCCAGTTCAGCCAGCTTCCACATGCATTTCCAGGATCATTGACGAGGTAGGGAATCACCGCAGATGTGCCTTAACACTGAACGGCTCACTCCCGGAGATCTGACATCCTGACCTGGCAAACCTTTGGTGGGTTTAGTGGCAGCGTTCAGTGGTAGGTGCAAATTGCTGTGTTAACACCCCCATGGATTTTAGTGACCAGATGGACTATATTATTACAAACACAATTAACACTTTCAATAGCTCATTCTTTAGATCTTTATTTGTGCTTCAAGATTCTACTTATTGTGAAGTTGTATTTGAAGTTTCTTTTCACTATTGCTCTACTGAAGCTGCAGTTTAGCATCAATCCCAATACAGACCCTGGAATGGAGAGTCCACCAAATGATGGCAGTATTGCAACTGCACGCAATGGCCATGGGTTGTCATAACAACTTAATGGCGACGTGTAGTGAATGAGTTATTTAACTTGCTGGTTCCACAGTGAGAGTCTTTACTGAGCTAGAACTGATTGATGGGTACTTCTCTTTACGGATTTTTAGTTTTTGTCCCACAGCTGTCATTGCCACTCTATGATTCATTGAGACCAGATACAATTGTAGCTGAGCAAGTGGTTTCAGCTTTTCCCTTCCCTTGACAAAGTATTCCACCATAGCAAGGCTTTCGATCTACTGAGATGGTCCAGAAAAAACTAAATTTGTCTCTCATCAGTGACAGGTAGACTTGAGTGACTTCAGCTCACAACCATCTAGTTGGGAAAGAGATGATAAACCATGTGTCAACTAGCCACCAGTTAAACACTTCATGAAAGTGTAAGGTACGGAAAGAGTCCATGGATTAACAGATAAAGTACTTTACTGCAGTTTACTACAACCAAAATGTTCCTATTTCCTTAAGGGGATCGAACATGTATAATGCTCTCTTATTTGCATATTTCATACACGTGTCACTTTTTGCACATAGTTGGGAAAAGACCAGCAAAAATTACTTTGATTTTAAAAATGCCCAATTTGAACGACCTGTTGGCCCATATGCCATCACTTGCCTCCAGGTGAGATGTTGTCTCCAGGGCTTTAATCCACTGCCAGAATTGAATTTTGTCAGTTTTTCACCAGACCACTAAATTCAGAGCCCCTCTATGAGATTGTGGCAAGAGGGAGAACTTGTTCATTTATCTGCCTTCAGCTGACCCTGAGCACCACTGACAGGGATCACAGATAAGCCAATGGCTGAGATGGTTCTGATGTCCTGGCTGAAGGTGAATACTTAGCTGTCACTATCTTAAGTGGGATAATAAAGGCAGAAATGATCAGACCAACAGCAAAGCAGAATTGAGTATTAGAACAATTTCGGCTTTGAGTTGAGTTCAACTTGTATGCCTACAAATAATTGTTCTCTTATAATGCAATAAATTTAACTTATTCAAAAAATTATCTACTTTAAATTTGGAAATACTAAGACATGGGCTGGATTTTCTTCCTGAATACTGACTGTTTTCAACTGGTACAGAGGTGGAAAATGGGGCAGAGAGACTGCTGAATCTTTACCCCTAAAAATGACTGCACAAATTTACCTCCAGTCTTTTGGAGTGGAGTGACCTGGCTGCTGTTTACCCATCCCACCATATGTTAGCGACGGCAGGAAGGTGGGGCTTTGTCTGGCGGCTCATTTTCCTTAGTCACTGCCCCAGCTCTGTCTCTGGAGAACAACACCTGCATGAATGGCAGCAGGAGCCAGGTGGTGAGTATGATTATAAGGACTTCCTTCCACTTTCTGGTGCTCTTCAGCTGCCTCCACATCTTTCATAAGTACTATTTGAAGCAGGGTAACTTACAAATTAATGCTACAGGTTACAAATCTATTGCTATTTCCATATCTCAGTCAACTTTGCAGTCACTGCATTCAGGAGCTGGAACTCTGGCTGTTGAAAATATGAGTCAGTTATTTTTCCAACCTCCCACTCAAAGGTTGTCCTCAGTCAAAGTGGAACACACATCTTATCAAAATATTCTGTCATCAAACTAATTTTGTTCTATTTTCAGCTGATCCTGTGAAGCAGCTTTATTAAGTGGATATCCCTCCCACACAGTGGAATGCTTCAAGCCTTACATATTGCTGGGAGCCCTCTCTGAATACATAATTAACCCAGGACCAGCAAAACAGGAGGGAGTCACAGCAGAGTCGACCCAGCAGCCTTTCCCACATTCAGCAAGAATCCTGACAGTGAGGGATGCCAAGGCCATTCTCTACTATCCAGTTTTCTCATTTCCTCCCTTTTTTGCCCACCTCCCTTAAAGGTACTTACTAAAGCTGAGGTACAGCTCCATGGGCCCTGGAAGTCCTTCAGTAACTCACTCAATCTTTATGTGTGAGCTTTGACAATGAATGTTGGCAGATTCTTCAACTGTGCAGGGCATCATAGCTGAGCCTGAACTTGTCCTTAATTGGATGGAAAATCGTCCGGGATCTATTACAGGCACTTAATTTGTCCAGGTGATTTTTTTAATTCATTCTCGGGATATCGGCATCGCTGGCAAAGATGGCATTGATTGTGCAGCCCTTGAGAAGGTGCTGGCAAGCCTCCTTCTTACATAGGATTACATAGGATATACAGCACAGAAACAGGCCATTCGGCCCAACCAGTCCATGCCGGCATTTATGCTCCATTCGAGCCTCCTCCCATCTTTCCTCATCTAACTCTATCAGCATAAACCTCTATTCCCTTTTCCCTCATATGCTTATCTAGCCTCCCCTTAAATGCATCTATACTATTTACCTCAACTACTCCCTGTGGTAGCGAGTTCCACATTCTAACCACTCTCTGGGAAAATAAGTTTCTTCTTAATTCCCTATTTGATTTCTTGGTGACTATATTTTATTGATGGCCTCTAGTTATGCTCTTCATCCTTTCCTCATAGATATACCCTCGCATTTCTGGTATCATCCTTGTAAATCTCTGCACCCTCTCCAGTGCCTCTATATCCTTTTTATAATATGGTGACCAGAATTGTACGCAATTCTAGTGTGGTCTAACCAAGGTTTGATACAAGTTTAGCATAACTTCCCTATTTTTCAATTCTATCCCTCTAGAAATAAACCCTAGTGCCTGTTTTTTTTTTTATGGCCTTGTTAACCAGTGTCGCAACTTTTAGTGATTTGTGTATTTGTACTCCGAGATCCCTTTGTTCCTCTACCCCACCTAAACCCGCACCCTCCAAGTAATAGTGACCTCCCTATTCTTCCTACCAAAATGTAATATCTCACATTTATCTGTGTTGAATTTCATTTGCCAATTATATGCCCATTCTGCAAGTTTATTAATGTCTTCCTATAACTTGTTGCAGTCCTCCTCAGTATTAACTATCACCCTCAATTTGGTGTCATCCACAAATTTAGAAATTGCATTTTTGATTACAAAGTCTAAATTATTAATATAAATTGTGAACAACAGTGGTCCCAGCACTGATCCTTGTGGAACACCATTTCCCACCTTCTGCCACTGTGAATAGCTACCCTTTACCCCTACTCTCTGCTTCCTGTCTTGAAGCTGACTAGCTATCCATTCTGCTACTTGTCCCCTGAGTCTGCATTCTCTGACCTTATTCATTAGTCTATTATGTGGTATCTTATCGAAGGTCTTTTGAAAATCTAGATAAATTACATCTACTGCATTACCCTTGTCTATTCTCTCTGTTACCTCTTCAAAAAATTCTTGAACCTCTGCAGTCATTTAATGGCCAAGTGCAAAAGAGGAAAGACTGCTCTGTGCACTTTCCAGTACTTATCACCGGATGGCAATCAGGACCAGAAATTCTGGCTTAATTTTCCCTTTCCTACCCAGGGACAGTGAAGCCAATTGTAACACCCGCACTACTGCTTTAATCGAGACCAACTAATTCATCAGAGATTGGTAAAAAAACATGGGATCTTCCATTTCGATATGGCTCGATTCCATACATCAGTGGTGCATTTAGAGCCACTACTCATTCTTCATCAAAACATGCCTAGTTCAACAAAAGCCTTACATGATTATTTGAAATTGTCTGACGAAAGCGGAACTTACTATTATGTCTCCTTGTTTCACAAACTGCACTCGGACCTGGAATACTGACATATCAAGCAGATAGATGAAGTCACAGATATAATCCATGGTTAACCAGAAGGGAAGAGTCTGTTGTGCCTGATAGTTGAAAGCCCAGCGCATAGGAATAAACCAGCAGTTCCAGTTCCAGGCTAGTACCACGAAAAACAACCACACCACATAAAACCGATCTGAAACACAGTATTTAATAATTATCACAAAATACCAGGAATAAACATTTCAACACAGTACAAATATCTTCAAACTGTGCTTACCATTTATCTTAAAGCTACGATGGTGAAGTTGCTCATGCAATTATATTGTCTCAGTGAATCAATTTTCAGTTTCAATGCCATTCCCTGACCCAGCCTGCAGGTGGTGCTTTTGACACAGGGTAAATGACAATACATATAGCCTTATTTTGGAAAAAAATATTAAAGTTCAACTACTTTGGTTTGTGAGTAGCACCTGTTTATCACACTGGCGAGAGGATCTGGTTTCCTTTGGTTAGATTGCTAGATCGTGAATTCGGTAATGTTGCCTAGTAGAAACCGGCTGATGCTTATTTTCATAAATGTCAAACAGTTAATGAGCTATTTAATTACCTGTATTTCTGAGTAGAGCAGTTTCTGAGTAAATAGAGCTATGCAGTGAGGAAATTGGAAGGCACGGGCAATGGCTGCTTGCAACATTCAAAGACACATTTTTTTAGATCATGATCTCATTATTCACTCTGATAGAATCCATGACAAACAAAATGGTCTTTTTGGGACCATAAAGTGGCCTACTAAACAAGTATCTAAACTCTTTGGACTTGCTTTACTGAACGTATCAACACCTGCTTAGAAGCCCAAAGGCCCTGGAAGGGTATGAGAAATAAATACCATGATTTGAAAATAGCCACCCAGGTAATGTGGAAATGGAAGTGCAAATATTGCACCCTGTATTAGTTACTGTATTCACATTTTTTAACCTGGCACCTTAACATAATGAAAACATTGCCATCAGAAGCCATACTTAGCATTACACTGCCATAATTAAGGTAAAGGGTGATTTTCCATGAGGGTTCACCCACATGTCCACTGTACCTTTGGCAAAAGAGTCAGGCCTAGAAATTCGGTGGGCTGGGCCACCAGTTAGCACCCAAAGAGGGCACTTAGTGGGTTTAGCGCCACTGGCCACGCCTCCCGTGAAATTTAGCGGGGCGCTAATGGCGGCACTAGACGTTAGCGCTGCACCACCCCCAATTACGTCATCGGTGTGCGCAGCGCCCCGCTACCGCCCTGATCGTGAAATTTGGTAGCGCCCCCTGCTGTAACGCCGGTCGCAATTTGCGACTGGTTCAGGGGGACCTACCTGTGGCGGTAGAGGCGCTGAGGTGCGGGGCGGTCATTTTTTTTGTTGGCCACCTGCCAGCACCTCTTCGTGCAGCTGTCCCAGGCCTCCTGAGCCCACCCCACGCGTTGTGCCGGCTGTCTCCCAAGAGCCTGGCACTTCTCCTCGGTGCCGGGCTCTTTTGCCGGCACTCGCGATCTTAGATCGCGCTGCAGCAGGCCCCTCCCCTTTCAGAAGGGGAGGAAATGTAGGAATTATCAACGGGGATGGGGTTATTGTCTCTGGCCAGTCAGAAGCCTCTGAGTTGCTCCAGAGCCCCGTGCGGTTTCGAAGCGCTCCCCTTTTCCTGGTTCTGACCGCCGGACTTATTCGGTAGCGATGTAGACAGAAACGAGACTCGTGGTTGGGTGCAAAACAGACGAGTATTTATTGAAACAAAAAGAAAACAACTTAAAATAATGAATACAACACACCTGTGCTCGATACAGCACTTTTACTTAACACAGTACACTTAGGCCTAGAAATTCAGTAAGGCGCTGCCAGCTTTGCGGCCAGTTACCACCCAAAGAGGGCTTCTGTGCCAATACAGGAGTTTGCGCTGATGTTCAGCGCAGCGGTAATGGCGGCGGTAGCCGTTAGCGCTGCGCCGGCACCGATGACGTCATCGGTGTGCGCAGTGCCCCGCTACCGCCCCGCTACCGGCCCGACCCCCATATTGAGTTGCGGCCGCCTCTTCCGCAGCGGCCGCAAACAGCGATCAGAAAACGGGGCCGTACTGTAGCCTTAGTGGGGTGCTTTAAGGTGGAGGTGCGGCCGGCCGCTTTTTCGGCGGCCGCCTGCCCGCACCTCCTTCCCTGGCCTCCTCAACCACCCCCCCCGCGGCATTGCTGGCTGCTTTCCGCGAACCTGGCACTTCTCCGTGGTGCTGGGCTCATTTGCCGGCACTATCCATCGGCGATCTCCCCGTTGCAGGCACCTCCCCCTTAAGAGAAGGAGGAGGCCTGCAGTATCGCAGCCTGCCGCTCCGCAGCGGGTGGCGCAGCGGCGCCTAGAGCGCTGAAATTCAGTTTCAGCGCCCCAAGCGGGGGCGGGCACACCCTGGAATAGCGCCCGGTTCCGACTTGGGGCGCAAAAACTGAATATCTGACGGTCGCAACTGGCTCCGCGCTTAGCGCTAACTTTTGGGCGCACGCCAGCTGGTGGGCCCAAAGTGAATTTCTAGGCCTTAATATCCACTACAGCACTCTTTTGCATGGTGCAACACTCTTTTACTTAAATACAGCACCTTTAATACAGTACACTCTTACTTAAATACAGCCTGCCCGTACCTCCTTCCCCGGCCTCCTCCACGCCCCCCCCCCGCGGCATTGCCGGCTGTTTTCCGGGAGCCCGGCACTTCTCCGTGGTGCCGGGCTCATTTGCCGGCACGAGCGAGCGGCGATCTCGCTGTTGCAGGCACCTCCCCCTTAAGAGAGGGAGGAAGGCCTGCAGTACTGCAGCCTGCCGCTCCGCAGCGGGTGGCGCTGCGGCACTTAGCGCGCCGATATTCAGTTTCAGCGCCCCAAGCGGGGGCGCTGAAACCCTTGATTTGCGGCTGGCTTCGACTTGGGGCGCTGAAACTGAATTTCCGGCGGGCACAAATGGCTCCGCGCGCAGCGGTAATTTCTGGGCGCGAGCGAGCTGGCCGCCCCAAACTCAATTTCTAGGCCTTAGTGTCCACTACAACACTCTTTTGCTTAGTGCAACACTCTTTTACTTAGATACAACACTTTACTTCTCACAGTACACTTAGTGTCCACTACAGCACTCTTTTGTTTAGTGCAACACTGTTACTTAACGGGGGAGGAGAAAATGGACACAACGAGGGAAAATTGACTAAGTTTACAGTTTTAACAAAATCCCCCTGAATTCCCACCCCTAAATACCTATCTAAGTTGCCTTGTGATGGGCCAGAAAAACTATGCTCACCAGTGAAACACCTGCTCCGTGCCCCTGTGGTCTTAGATTCTTCACCACCCTGAAATGGAGATACCCCAGTGTTTAAAAGTAACTGCTGGTATTCCACTCCCTTGGGTGGGCTCCTGAGTTGTAGATAGGGCACGGAGGCGAGGCTGCAGAGAGAGAGAGAGATGGCTTCCTGAGAAGCTATCTTATACCCCATTTGGAGCCGAAATCTTCCTGCCCAAATCCGGATGTATCTGGGCTATACAAAAGGGAATCGATCTGTCCCATTCATTGAGATGGGTTTTGGATGAATTACCCATTTCCCTTGTGATGGGTTTTTGAATGTATCCCCATTCATTGTGATGGGTTGAATAAAGCTGTCTCCGTTTGAAGAAAACATGTCTATTTCCTTAATTGCTGAATAAACAGCCCTTGGAGGTTAGTGTAAACAATCTGATTGTCCTGTGGTCACACCCAACCGCAATTGATTGGCAGTCTCAAGTGCTTAATTTCTTAAGTCAATATTGTAAAGCGTTCGTGTAAACAAAGTTCCTTTGTTCATGCTGACAGTCTCAAGCACTTAATCTTTTGAGTCAACATTGTAACATAGAAACATAGAAGATAAGAGCAGGAGTAGGCCATTCGGCCCTTCGAGCCTGCTCCGCCATTCAATGAGATCATGGCTGATCATAGCAGTTTCCCAAACCGCATTTGATTGACGGTTTAAATACCTTACTACTTCAGGGGCTGGTTTAAAAAAAAAATCCTTTGTCAGCCATCTTTGATTTTCCTTTTCACAGCACATAGGCTGTGTTGTGTCTTCTGCCACGAGGTCGGACAGCCATCTTTGATTATCCTTTTCACAGACACACAGGCTGCCTTTTCTTCTGCCACGAGGTCTGACGGCCATTTTTGATCCCTGGATTTTTAAAGGTGTATTCTACCCAGGTATTCTTTAATTAAAAATAAATCTTCGGAGCTGTAGAAAATTTCAAAATTATTGCGAAATCCTACAGAAGGCATGCTGTACCGCAGCGCGCCATGCCGCAGCGTGTGGCGCTGCGGCACGTTGCACTGCGAACTTCAGTTGCAGCGCTCCAAGACGGATGCGGGGCACCTCGAGTAGCGCCGCACTTCCATTTGGGGTGCTCAAACTGAATTTCCGGCGGGCGCTCGCGACTCCTTCTGGGGCGGTACTTCCGGCGCCCTGGCGAGACTGGCACCCCAAATGGGGCGCCACCGAATTTCTAGGCCTCAGTGTTTACGTTGATTCTCCCAGGGTTTCTGCAACTCTTCTGCTGAAGTTATGGCAGATGATCGGGAGAACCCCAATGAAATTTACCCCCAATACTTTTTTTTATTTGCATTGTGCTGCCATTATAATACAGGAAAACGAATTCAACATTACATGAGTCAATACTGTCTTTCCACTTATGTAGAAAAACAACAGCATGCTCAGCAACACCAGATAGGGCTGCAACATAATGAAACTCACAACAATTTTTGAACAAAGGTGATATGGACATCATTGAAGGATGCTGAGGAACTGAGGGAGAGATGCTTGTACTCTGGTATGTTGTAAATTCACGATACTTTCTCTTGATTTGTGGATCAGTTAACATGAATGGCTTAATCTTTTCACCGAGCACATTGATTTTCCATATCATTACTTCCAAAGGTAATAATAAATTGGTAATGTGTATTAATGCACTAGTAAATGTACCAGCTGTTCTGTTTACAGATGATGGCACAGGAAGTACAGTAATGTGGCATAGCCTGAACCAGAGCAGCACCATATACCAGAGCACCTAATATCACTACTTGCATTTGCAGTTAGCGTCAACACATATACTACCATCTTGGAATTTGCAGCTGCAGAAAAGCAGAAGCAAGCACTGAATATTTGTCCAGCACAATGGTAAAGAAGACGTAGAAAGTGAGGAAGGGATAGTAGAGATAGCCACTGGTCAGAGGATGGCAGGAGCAGAGCAGTCTCCTCAGTCTCCTCGAGGTAGAATGCTTAGGTTTCTTCCTTTTCAAGAAAGGCTGATTGAACATATGGGCAATGTGGAGAAGGCCCTTGATTCTCTTCCTTAGGTACTGGGAAGGAAGGATGCATGGATGTCCTGTATGGATTCTGCCAGCAGTGAGATAGCAGCACTATTCATGATTGCAGTAAAAATTGAGAGCTCCCAAAAAGCACAGAAAACTCTTCTGCAGTGAGGAGACATCCTGCAACAGTGGTCTTTGCAAAGGGGCAATTGACTGAGTTATCAGCATGAGCTGTGTGCCTGTGGTAGACTCTGCAGAAGTGGCTTCTAGGGCCATCTCTGAAAGAAGCACCACTCACACACAGGAGCATCCCAGCACTGATTAAGGGACATTAATAATAGTTGAGATTCCTGTCAGAGGGATCATAGAGTCTCAAGAACAACAGTGGTTCCCAACCTCTCGTCTTTTCACTTAGAGGAGCATAATCGGATAAATACATAAAGAGTAAGAGGATAACAAAAGAAAGAGTAGGGCCTATTAGAGACCAAAAAGGAAGCTTGTGTGCAGAAGCGAAGATGTGGGTATGGTTCTTAATGAATACTTTCCAATCCTCTCTGGCTACAGGTGTGGTGCTGGAGGACTGCTAACGGTGAACTGTGAAGGAATGAGCCATATAATCTATTCAGAAAAATACACCATCTTATGAAAGAATTCTGGCCTTATTAAAACATGACAAACTGGGTTTGGAAATTTAGAAACCGAACGATGAAATAGCTGTGAAAGCATTCTGGCTATTGAGATAAGATAGTTGTTGACCCTGAATAAATAACCTTATTGAAACAGAAGGTGAAGGGCTCCGACAAGCTGAACTTTTGGGAAAGAAACAACGGTTCACCCTGGATAAGGTGTTCTAATTTACACTTCGTAAAGAAGCACATAAGATAAGGAACATCTGCCCTCATAAAGATGACAAAGTAAGGAACACCTGCCGTCATACCGTTTTTAAATGGTAAACTTAGAACACCTCGAGATGAGACATGAGTCTGGCTGAGGTGGCAGTAAGAGTTGTGGCAGTAAGAGTTGCAGAGGTCGGCAGAAAATTGACTAGAGATAATTAGCTTGCATCAAATCTTAAAGAAAATACCACTGGAAAAAGGTATAAATATTGAACTCTCAAATGGGATAACAGACTCGCTTTAATCAGGCAAAGTGATTCTCGGCTTCAGAGGTGGCTCTGTAGTCTCCAGCTCTTTGTACCTCGGGGATCAAAGGTATTTGATATTGGTGGATATCCTGCCTGTATAAGAACTTTAAGAACTGTAATACTGTAGTGAAGTTAAGATTTAAAAGTAAGATTCTCTGATAATAAGATCGTAAGTTTTCTCTTTTTGAAATTGTTAATGTTGCAATTGACTCACCAACTGTAAATTGCATGTCGGTTCTTTAATAAATCTATATATTTTTAGAATTGTCTCACATAAGACTTCTGTATCAAAAACTCGTGAACTCAATCTCTGTACACTCTTTGGTGGAGAGTTACAGAATTTTGGGGGAGTTTTCCGGACCCTCATAATATCCGGAATGTTACAGTCTAGCTAAACTTATTAATAGTGCTATCTGGAGGACGGTAACATTCTCGGGTTGTTCCTTTCCTTTAGGGAGAGATAGTCCGGACCTTTACACCCAATTAAGCATCTTTAGGATTCGGCTACCTCAAACTTTAGTTGAAAGTGAATGTCTTGAGAAATACGCCTGATCCGGGGTAGCCCTAAAGGGGCTAGGATCAGTAAAAATCCCTTCAGAACCGTTGTTTAAAAAGGTAGAAAGGGATAGACCGAGTAATTACAGGCCAGTCAGTCTTGGTGGTGGGCAAATCTGTCTTCACAAAGGAGAGGGGTGATACAGACATTGTAGTTAAGGAGGAGGAGTGTGAAATATTAGCTTAGGTTCAGTACTAGGTCCCTTGCTTTTTTTGGTACATATCAATGATTTAGACTTCAATGTAGGAGGCATGATTAAGAAGTTTGCAGATGATACAAAAATTGGCCGTATGGTTGAGAGTGAGGAAGAAAGTTGTAGACTGCAGAAAGATATCAATGGACTGGTTAGGCAGGGCAGAAAAGTGGCAAATGGAATTCAATCCAGAGAAGTGCGAGGTAATGCATTTGGGGAGGGCTAACAAGGCAAGAGAATACACTATAAATGGTAGGACACTGAGAAGTGTAGAGGAACAAAGGGACCTTGGACTGCAGGTCCATAGATCCCTGAAGGTAGCAGGACATGTAGATAAGGTGGTTAAGAAGGCATACGGGATACTTTCCTTTATTAGCCAAGGCATAGAATACAAGAGCAGGAAGGTTATGCTTGAACTGTATAAAACACTAGTTAGGCCACAGCTAGAGTACTGTGTACAGTTCTGGTCACCATATTACAGGAAAGATGTGATTGCACTAGAGAGGGTATAGAGGAGATTTACGAGGATGTTTCCAGGGCTGGAAAATTTTAGCTATGGAAAAAGATTGGATAGGCTGAGGTTGTTTTCTTTGGAATAGAGGAGGCTGAGGGGTGACTTGATTGAAGTGTATAAAATGAAGAGGGGCCTAGATAGGAAGGACCTATTTCCCCTCGCAGAGAGGTGCAAAGAGGTCCAAAGATGTGCGAGTTAGGTTGATTGGCTATGATAAATTGACCCTTAGTGTTAGGGGGATTAAATACGTGGGGTTACGGGGATAGGGTGGGATATGTGTTGGTGTAGGGGTTACGGGGATCGGGTGGGATATGTGTCGGTGCAGGCTCGATGAGCCGAAATGGCCTCTATCTGCACTGTGGGGTTTCTGTGAATTCTGAATAACCAGGAAGCATAGATTTAAAGTAATTGGTAGAAGGATTAGAAGGGAGTTGAGGAGAACTTTTTTCACCCAGAGGTGGTGGGGTCTGGAACTCACTGTCTGAAAGTGTGGTAGAGGCAGAAACCCTAGTCACATTTAAAAAGTACTTGGATATGCACTTGAAGTGCTGTAACGTACAAGGCTACAGACCAAGAGCTGGAAAGTGGGATTAGGTTGGATAGCTCTTTTTCGGCTGGCACAGACACGATGGGCTGAATGGCCTTTTTCTGTGCCATAAATTTCTATGATACTATGATAAACATTAGTTGAGCAACTCCATACTCATCGAAGTAATACATATGCTATGCTGAAGAAAAATAGTTTCCTTTGTCTGATAACTTTATTTTAAAAAAATCCTGCGTAAAGAGTGTTGGGACCAAGCCACACACCATCCTGACTTATATTGCCGTTCCTTCATCATCGCTGGGTCAAAATCCTGGAACTCCCTCCCTAATAGCACTGTGGAATATCTTCACGACAAGGACTGCAGCGGTTCAAGAAGGCGTTTCACCACCACCTTCTCAAGGGCAATTAGGGATGGGCAATAAATGCTGGCCTTGCCAGTGATGCTCACATCCCAAAATTGAATTTAAAAAAATATCAGAGTGGCAGTAGAAGCCATTAATGACTAATCATCTATGTTTAAGTTGGATCAATGAATTCTTATCCCTCCAAAGATAGATTAACAAACATCAGCAAAAATAAGTGAAAAGCTTGACTTTTGCTTGTTAAGGCCTTGTTAAGGTCATTGATGATGAACTCATGCAGTGTACCACAGCAGCACAGTCAAACTGAAAAGGTCACACCTGAAGTTAATGAACTGAATGACTAGGTAAATTTTGAAGTATCACCACAGTAGTAATCAGTGATCACAGGAGGTTCTGCTGAGGGAATTTGAGGAGCTAGGATCCAAATTATAAAGCAGAACCACAAAGGTAATAACCTCTGGATTACTACCTGAGCCACGAGCAAATTGGCATTGGGTCAATAAGATCAGAAAGTTGAATGCGTGGCTCAAAGATTGGTGTGGGAGAAATGAGTTTCGATTCATGGGGCACTGGCTCCAATACTGGCGAAAGAGAGAGCTGTTCTGTTGGGACGGGCTTCACTTGAACCATGCTGTGTCCTGGCAAATCGAATTACTAGGGCTGTAGATAGGGCTTTAAACTAAATAGTGGGGGGGTTCAGGTGAGGGGAAATTTAAAAAGTCAAAGAGAAAGGAGAAGGCAACAGTGCAGGGTAGCAATAGGGGTAATGATAACTAGAGTGTGACAGAAAGAGACAGAGCGTAGAAACATAACAGTACACCAGCAAATAGAGTCAGAGTAGGGAAAAATTGTAAAAAGACAAAATTAAAGGCTTTTTATCTGAATGCATGCAACATTCATAACAAGATAGATGAGTTGACGGCATAAACAGAAATAAATGGGTATGATGTGATAGCCATTGCAGAGACGTGGTTGCAAGGTGACCAAGGCTGGGAACTGAATGTTAAGGGGTATTTGCCATTTTGGAAAGATAGGCAGAAAGGAAAAGGCAGTGGTGTAGCTCTGTTAATAAGGGATGAGATCAGTGCAGTGGTGAGAAATGATATTGGCTCAGAAGATCAAGATATAGAATCAGTTTGGGTGGAGATAAGAAATAGTAAGGGAAAGAGGTCACTGGTGGGAGCAGTCTATAGGCCCCCAAACAGTAGCTACAGTGTAGGACAGAGTATAAATCAAGAAATATTGGGGGCTTGTAAGAAAGGTACTGCAATACTCATGGGTGATTTTAATCTTCACATAGATTGGACAAATCAAATTGGCAAGGGTAGCCTTGAAGACAAGTTCATAGAATGTATTCGGGATGGTTTGTTAGAACAATACATTGTGGAACCAACCAAGGAGCAGGCTATTTTAGATCTGGGAATGTGTAATGAGACAGGATTCATTAATGATCTCATAGTAAAGGATCCTCTAAGGAAGAGTGATCATAGCATGATAGAATTTAAAATTCAGTTTGAGGGTGAGAAACTGGGGTCTGAAACTAATGTCCTAAACTTAAATAAAAGCAATTACAAAGGTATGAAGATGGAGTTGGCTAAAGTGGACTGGGAAAATAGATTAAAGGGTAAGACGGTAGATAAGCAGTGGCAGACATTTAAGGAGATATTTCATAACTCTCAGCTAGGGCCTCAACTATTTACAATCTATATTAATGACTTGGATGAAGGGACCGAGTATACTGTAGCCAAATTTGCTGTTGATACAAAGATAGGTGGGAAAGCAAGTTGTGAAGAGGACACAAAGGGGGTGATTTTGCCAATGGGGAGCTTGTGGAGGCGGGACTCCCACTTGTCGGGCTTCAGTCCCGCCTCCATTAACTTCTGGCCAATCCACGCTATTTTCCCTTGATTGACCTTGTTATGCCTGCCCAGCGGGTTTAGCAGGCCAATTAAGGGAAATCCGATTGCAGGGAACGTCAACGTATGACGTTTCATCTGTCAAAAATTCTTGACAGATGAATTGTCATTGTTTGACAGCTCTGTGAAACTGTCAAAGAGTGACATTCTCTGTAGTTTGATGAGGTCTTGAATTCAAGACCTCATCAAGCCTCTTTCTTTTACAGAAATGAGATGGTTATTGCATTGGAGAATGCAACGGCCATCTGTCATCTCTACTGCAGAGGTGCGAGACTCTCTGCATACAAACCGACTGAAGCCTGCAGGAAGAAACAAAGGTAAGTGCACTTTTACTAACATTTTTCACTTACCTCAGATACTCACCTCTCCACACTTGCACCCATCACTTACCTCCACAGCACAATTTTGCACCCCTCCAACCCCCGCAGACCCACTACTTGCCTCGGTGACCCTGGTGGGGTTCGGAACCTTCGGGAAGGCCACACTTGTGTGGGCAAAATGGTGATAAGCCTAGTTTCTGCCTGTTAACTACCTGTTAACAGGCAGTTAAGTGGCTGTAATCCCTTCCCGCCTCCAAGGAGACGGGAACCGGCATGGGACGGCTACCCGCCTCCTGGGAAGATGGCACCCGCCCCCAAATTCTGCCATTTTCCCAGCAGTCCTGCCTCCATACACCCCCTCCCCAGGGCTGGCAAGATGGCATCCCAGGAGTCTGCAAAGGGATATAGATAGGTTAAGTGAGTGGGCAAAAATTTGGCAGATGGAGTATAATGTGGGAAAATATGAAGTTATCCACTTTGGTAGGAAGAATAAAAAAGCAAATTATTATTTAAATGGAGACTACAAAATGCTGCGGTACAGAGGGATCTGGAGGTCCTCGTACATGGAACACAAAAAATTAACATGCAGGTACAGCAAGTAATTAGGAAGGCAAATGGAATGTTGGCCCTTATTATAAGGGGGATGGAGTATAAAAGTAGGGAAGTCTTGCTACAACTGTACAGGGCACTGGTGAGACCACATCTGGAGTACTGCGTGCAGTTCTGGTCTCCTTATTTAAGGAGGGATATACTTGCATTGGAGGCAGTTCAGAGAAGGCTCACTAGGTTGATTCCTGAGATGAAGGGGTTGTCTTATGAAGAAAGGTTGTGCAGGATGGGCCTATACTCGTTGGAGTTTAGAAGAATAGAGGTGATCTTATTTAATATAAGATTCTGAGGGGGCTTGACAGGGTAGATGCAGGGAGGATGTTTCCCCTCGTGGGGGAATCTAGAACTAGGGGGCATATTTCAGAATAGGGGGTCGCCCATTTAAAATGGAGATGAGGAGGAATTTCTTCTCTGAGGGTTGTGAATCTTTGGAATTCTCTACCCCAGAGAGCTGTGGAGGCTGGGTCATTGAATATATTCAAGGTGGCGGTAGACAGACATTTGAGCTACAGGGGAGTCAAGGGTTATGGGGATCGGGCAGGAAAGTGCAGTTGAGGCCAAGGTCAGGTCAGCCATGATCTTATTGAATGGCGGAGCAGGCTCGAGGGGCCAAATGGCCTACTCCTGCTCCTATTTCTTATGTTCTTATGTAGGAGATTTTTTGTCAGAAAGTAGAGGCCATTGGAGATGGGGCAGCAGGAGGGTCACCTAGAAGTTCAGAAGGTATAGGAAGCTCAATACTCACAGCGAATAATATCCTAGGTAGCAGGTCTACCAAAAAAGAGGTTCAGCTCAGTAGGGAAGCTCTGGCTGAGATATGCCAACTGGTCCAATTTTAATGCCATGGGAACTCCCAGCCATCCACAGGGGTCATGTCAGGAGTTTTGATATATGACATTTTCTTTTCTGCACAATAAAAGAATCATATACTGCAAGACATGGTAAAAAATAATAAATTTTGGTTAATTATGCAGTGGTAATACTATACACGTTTGTTTGTGCATTTGGCTTTTGTATGCTGTGAACTTCCCGGTGTTGATTATACATGAGACATGTATAAAGAGAAAGAAAAATCATGAACGGGGAGGATTTTAACTCTACCCACCTGGCAGACCAAGGGACACAGAAGTTCTGCTATCTATATAGCACCTTTTATGTCCTCAAAATGTTCCAAAGCACTTCACAGCCAATGAAGTACTTTAAGAGTCTGTTGAGGTTACTGATTAGTGATCAGTAGCAGGAATCCTAGCCAATCTTTGCTCTCTGTAACCAGGTGACACCCCTAACTATCACCCTGGCTGAGATCAACTGAATCAACACAGACCATAGATTGAAACTTTGACCTTTCTGGGCTGTATGGTTTAGTAACACAGAACATAGGGCATTTACCCAATGCAATCATGTTATATCTCCCTGTACTACACATCAATCTCCATCCAAATATTTCTGAAGCCAAAGTGATCAGGCTGCTACCAATACTGTTATTTACCTGATGCTGGCATGTTCAAAAGTGTAGCTCTAGGTGACCCACCTTCATCCTTTGACAAAACTGTATTGCTAAGTGGAATTAAATAGCAGCCCAGGGCAAAGCTCTCTATGGGCAGGTCAAGAACTGAAAAGATAATGCTAGTAAAAGCAAGATTTTCAGCTGAATAAGTTAAGTTGCCTGTTAAGTTGCATTCTGATTTGTGAAAGTATTAGTATTCATGTGTTAAAGCAGAATGGTTTTACCTCTAGATTTCATCATCGGCATCAGTAATCTGCCTAAGGCAGACTCTGGCTCAATTCTGCCATCTCCAAACCACTCTGTCTGTGCTTTTCTCTTCATTCTCCCTAAGATCTTCCATTATTCAGGTGACTGGAAGCATCCTTCTTTTCCTCCCTCTTGGTCTTTTTCCTTTCATCCACCCTTCTAACACCTCTCTCAACATACCATTCCCCTCTCAACACATGCCCAATCCAATTAATTTATCTTTTGTCAGATAACACTAATCAATCTATATTCTTCTTGTATCATTTCCAGTACTTTCTCATTACTTTCTCCATGTGTCTCCAAATCCACATCTCAAAGCTCTCGTGAAGCTTGACCTCCTTTTTCCTTAGTGTCTATGTTTCAGCACCATACAGCAACACACCCCATATTAAACTCTTCACTAAGCTTTCCTTCACTTCTCTATTCAGTTGTCCAGTGAATATCCTCTTCCTTCTGTTAAATGAAACTATTCCCATTGTAATCCTAACTCTCGCCTCCTTGACACATCTGCCATCTTTGGTCGTTTTACTTTTACTTTGGTCGTTTAACCCTAAGCCAACTGTTCCTCATTTGTTAAAATGGTCACTCACCCCCAAAAGAAGAATCAACAATACCACCATTCATACAAATATAGCAAAAGCTATTATTGACAATGAATGTCATTGCAATGTACTATTCATTATATCTGCCTGATTCTCTAGTTCTTGAACATCCTGAGTAACAACCACATCCATAAATTAATGCATTGACTTAAGTGTTTGAAAATGTTTCATAACTAGGACAACTAATATCTGGGTAATAATGAATAAGCTTTGTAAATGATTCAATTATACAGCATTAATACTTCATTATATTGTAGTACATATCATAAAACCATTTTTTGGATTACAAACTAAAAGTACAATCACCCATATTTTGTCTAAACTAGGAATGCCCAAGCTTTTTGTCCTTGTTGTCTGTTAGGTGCATTTACAAAACATACGAAAAATGACAGACTGGCTCATCCAGCCTGTCCCATACAGCTGTGATGTCTAATGCATCTCAATACATACACTCCACACAGCACCCTGTAATCTTCAAACTACCAAAAAAGATATATAAGTGCAAATACAAGAGTTCCCTGGGCTTTGTGAGCCAGATTGTCAGTGCTTCAGGGTCACATGTGGTCCACAGGACATTATTTGGACATTTCTGGCCTGAACAGTTTTACAATCTGATCTACATAACAGGAAAATGATGTTTTTTGGAGTCAGGAAGCTTCATTTTCAGTTTAGAATTCTGTAAATTTGGTTATTCCTAAAACTAATGATGCAGTCCTAATCCCATTTCCAAGGGTGAGTCTTTCATAGATTGCCAGAAAATCTTGATTTATTCCTCAACTATACTATAAGAAAACCGAGCAAAAATCACAAATATTGCTAAAGAGTAGAGGTAGGCACTCCACTATTGAGACTGATGTGTCCACCAATTCAACCAGGCAAAACAAATATATGCTGCACTATTAGACCACCTGGGATATGATTTTCCCTGTTCCTACAACAAACTATAGGCAAAAGAGAGCCATGCCCTTCACTAGATTACCAGTGATCAATGCCCCCTCCAGACTGCAGCAATCAAATGCCTCCCACTAGGCGGAAATGTAAATTTTGGTAATATCACTTCTTCATGAATCAAACAAAATGGCGCACCTAATTCTAAATTTGGTTCATTGTTGAATCTACAATGACAATGTCTTGGTTTAACAACAAATTACCTGTGAACATATCAATGCTTTCATGGAGTCTTAACTTCTGTATGAACTTTTTGATTGGAGGCCTCTTGAATTTACAACAAATCATGTCACGGCAATGTTCCTCTTCAGGTTTGGTCTCATCTTTTTTCTCCTCTTGTTTCATTTCTTCCTTTTTGTCTTCCTTTGGCGGAGGAGGCTTTTTGACTGGAGCTAAGCAAAAAATGGAAATATATATCAATATTAAAGAGTATTTCCTTTGTCTTGCCAAACTACAGAGATGTTTTGGGCTCCAAGCTAACTTCAAAATGATGAATTCACTGATTGATCTCCAACTAATAGACAAAAATGTGAAATATAATATTACAATATTAATCAGAATAATTAGAAATAATCAGCTACTAGTGGATCTCCAGTAGATCACAGATAACATTTTAAAGACATTCAATTAATAAATTAATCATGGGGCTGCTCCCTGATGACCTTGTACAAGAAAAGAGCTAATTATAAATAAACATTCAGCACTCTGAGGCCGCGATTTCCCCTACCTCAGCGGGTCCATGGCGGGCGATGTCGGTGGTGTGTCCCGGCCCCGCTGCTGGCTCCATCCCGCTGTGTAAAATGATTTTCCATTGATTGGTCTTGTTATGCTTGGCCAGCGCGTTACGCGGCCCAATTAATAGGAAGCGGGTCAGGTGATGTCATTTCATGATGCGCCATCAGCTGGTTTCCTTAAAAGGGACCATGGCCACATTTGTCTTGATATTTGTGCACAGGGCTGCACCCAGGCTCTCCCATGACTCCCTCCATATGCTTATGGAGGGAGTCACAGCACGCAGGGCAGTCCTCTTCCCTTCCCATGGGCGGAAAAGACCTCACTAAGAGATCAACACAGCCTGGTTGCACATTGCAGAGGAGGACACAAGCAGGGATGTCGTCAGGAGGACCTGGGTGCAGTGCCGCAAACATTTTGATGATCTCAGTAGATCATGAAACATTGGTACAAAGCCACACTCAACCTCATCCTGCTGTGCCACTCATCACATCCCCATCACGCTGCCTTCCCTACACTACTCCTGCACATCCTTACTCATGCCAACTTACCTTGGACTTCCATCCATCCCTCTCAATCTATATTATCACATCCCCATCTCAATAGCCACCCCTCACATTCACCCTTATCCTAGTGCAATCATACCAACTAACAACACACAAGGGTAGGCACTTGGGTGTTTTATGCAGTGTTCATGTAAAGTTTCTATTAATGTGGTGTCAAACATTGAAATCTTTATTTTCAACACTTTGTGTTCTTGGACAGATTTGTGTGCACCTTTGGAAGTGGTTTAATGAGTTGCAGTGAATGGTGAGACATAACGGTAACCCCCACAATGGTCATGAGTGTGAAAGTAATGGTTTGGGCATTGTAGGGACGCTTGATGGTGTTGATGTGGGGTAGTGCCAACCTGGTGCATCATGTGGCAGCCAGGGTGTACAGCATCAAGTGAAGTAAATCTGGTTATGGTGAGGCCATTCCTGGTCTCCTGGGCAGCAATGTGGTCAGGTGCTGATGCCCTTTGTCCTGTGCAGCATCAGTTGATTGCAGAGAAGGGTGGTGTTGTGTCTGCTGGTCTTGGGGCTGATCATGGTCGGATTCTGAGGACCAAGGTGAGACAGTATAAAGGGCACCCGTGCTGATGGAATAGATGACAGGTGAAGTAGAGATGACAGAAGCATTCTGTCAATGGTGAGAGTGGTTGGAGAGTGGAAAGTGGAAAGCCTGCAGAATGTGTGCTGGAAATGGAGTGAGAAAAAGCTTCTGTCTGAGGAAAGTGAATATCAGTCAGGTGGGAGCTTTTACTGTACATTTGAAGCTGTCAAATAATCAGCTGGAGCAATGGCAATTGAACTCACGCCTCAGCTTAACAGCCGTGATCTGTGCAGAGCGGGGATCCCATGATCAAGAAGTTAAAGACAAAAGGTAAGTGCAAAAAGGCTGTTAAGCATCTGGCAACTAGATGCTAATTATTTTAATTATCTCCCCTGCTGCCACCAGTCAGGGTTTGCTCAGCGTTGACAGACCCAATATTGGGAAGGCTCGTGGTGATGGGTTCCTGACCCGCTGTCAAAAAAACCTCACTTTCCCACCCGACCCGCCACCGATCATGCCTGCTGACCGCCCGACAGCCCCCCGCACCCCCCAGAAAATTCCGGCCTTAGTGTACAGTGCATTAAGTGCCAGTAGGGCCAGAGCAGCAAAGGGTGGATTATCTCATGCCAGCTGCTCTTAAAAGGCTGCTGGTTATCCTTAAAACTGTCCTGTAATTGAGGGGGAGAAATGGCTGCTTCAGACAAGAGGGAGAGTTGTCCCTGTTAGCAGAAAAGCAAAATACTGCGGATGCTGGAAATCTGAAATAAAAACAGAAACTGCTGGAAACACTCAGCAGTTCAGGCAGCTTTCATGGAGATAGAAACAGAGTTAATGTTTCAGGTTGATAACCTTTCATCAGAACTAGAAACATTATAGGTTCCATCTACTCCCAAAAAAAGCAGCTTGTATTTATTTTTGTCCCTTTCAGTGATCGAGTTCTAGAAGTCCTGCAGACAAGAGTGTCTCTTTTTGGAGAAGAGGGCCAGCCTTCAATCAAGGCCAGCTCTAGTGCAGCATGGGTCGAAATGACAAGAGTGCATGAATACTGTCTTATTGATAGCCTAAAACTGGGAGCAAGTGCGAGAGACATTTTCTATACTACACAGGATTGCCATGGTAATCTTTTTGATACTTAGCAGTGTAAAGTCCGCGCCTCAATAATACACGGACTTCGGGAGAACAGTTTAACAGGTACTTTACTGAACGGAGGGTAACGTCAGACTGAAATACAGAAGCCTGCTAGGGCCTTTTATACAGGGGTGGTCACTGCCGGTACTGCAGTCTAAAACCAGTTCTTCCCTTAAAGGTACATACACAACAATTCCTCCCCTTTTAGATAAACAGTACATAACATTCATTTAACAACTAAATAATAACTAATTACAATTACAATTTTCTGGGTACTATATACATCAACTGAAATAATCATTTATAAGTTCAGTCTTTGAGGAGGCTTCCTGATCTTGACTGGATAGTGCCTTTCTCGAGTATCCTATTCTTGCGGCGGAGTTGATTCTGGCTCATTGTCATTAGTTGGTTCGTCAGCTTCCAATACCACTGCTTCTGAGGTAGACGCAATCTGTACTTCGGGTTGATTACCAGGTGCGCCTGCTCGTGGTATGGGTTTGGCTTGTTACTGTGACTCTAGAATCTGGTCAGCATAGCGTCTCACGATGCTCTCTCCAACGTCCACTGTGTACATTAGTGGCCCCTGCTGTGTGCATATCGTTCCTGGCTGCCATTTTTCTGTTCGGTAGTCGCGGGCCAAGACTGGTTGCCCTATCTTGAAGCTCCTGGTTGGCTTCTCATTTATGTGCTGGAATTGCTTATCCTCAACATCTCGTCTTATGTTTGGTTTGAGCAAATCCAGGCGACATCTTAGTCTTCGGTTGAAGAACAGTACGGTTGGAGCTTGGTTGGTGACTGCATGTGTCGCATTCCGGTAAGCAAACAAGAAATTATCCACCTTGTGTTGTAGTGGTATGTCGTCATTATACATTGCCTTTATGGCCTTTTTAAAGGTCTGAACAAACCTCTCGGCCAATCCATTTGTGGCTGGATGATATGGGGCAGATGTGTAATGTTTCACCCCATTATTCCTCAGAAACCTCTGGAAATCCTCAGACACAAACTGTGGCCCATTGTCGGAGCAAATCTGTTCTGGCAACCCATTCCTGGCGAAGATGGTCCTTAGGACTGCTATAGTTTTCTCCGTGGTGGTGGAGGACATTTTAATGACCTCTGGCCATTTCGAATGGGCGTCCACAGCGATTAGAAACATTGAGTCCATAAATGGACCAGCGAAATCAATGTGTACCCATTGCCATGGAGATGAGGGCCACTCCCATGGATGTAGCGGGGCCTGCGGTGGAGCGTTTTGGACCTTCTGGCATCCTGTGCATCTCTTGGTCATATCCTCGATTTGTTTATCGATTCCCGGCCACCAGACAAACGCCCTGGCTAGGCTCTTCATTTTTACCCCTCCCAGATGACCCTCATGAAGCTCATTGAGCACTCTATCTCTCAACTTGGGTGGAATTACCACTCGGGATCCACACATCAAGGTCCCCCGGCACACTGACAGCTGTTCTCTCCTTGGCGAGAATGCTGGCAACAGTGAGTCGCCATATGCTGGCCATCCCTTCACCGTCAAATCATAGACCCGAGAGAGTGTCGGGTCATTTCGGGTTTCCTTCTCCACACTTGAGTTTGTAACAGGCAAACATTCGACTATGGTCGCATGGAATATCTCAACAGGGTCCACTGCAGGTGCTTCTTCTACCATAGGCAACGGTAGGCACGACAGCCCATCAGCGCTTCCATGCTGTTTCGTACCCTTGTACTCTATGTCGTACAGATGTGCCCCTAGAAAAAGGGACCATCTTTGCAGCCGTTGCACCGTCATCACCGGAACGCCCTTCTTTGGGTTAAAAATGGAGACCAGGGGCTGATGATCAGTCAGTAGGGTGAATTTCTGCCCGTGCAGATAGTGATTGAACTTCTTCACCCCCCCACACCAGGCTGAGGGCCTCCCTGTCAATCTGGGCATAGTTACGCTCGGCTGAGGTTAGCGAGCGTGACGCAAAGGCTATTGGCCTCTCTGAACCGTCAAGGAATTTGTGTGGCAGCACCGCTCCAATGCCGTAGGGTGACGCATCACATGCCAACCAAATCGGTAGTGTTGGGTTGTAGTGGGCCAATACTTCTTTTGAAGTGATTAGGCATTTACATTCCTGAAAGGCACGCTTACACTCATCACTCCATTTCCATGTTACTCCAGTTTGCAGCAGGGCGTTCAGTGGGTGCAGAACTGTAGATAAATTTGGCAAGAACTTATGGTAGTAGTTCACCAACCTGAGGAACGACCTCAGTTGCGACACATTTTCCGGTGCTGGAGCCTTGACTACAGCCTCAATCTTGTCCGGCGACTTATGCAACCCTTCCTCATCAATCATGTGGCCACAATACGAGATTTGTCTCCTGAAGAACTCGCATTTGGGGCAGTTGGCTCGTAGCCCATATTCCTGTAATCTCGTGAGCACCTGCTCCAGGATGGCAAGGTGTTCACTGTCATTTTCGCCCGTAACCAGGATGTCGTCCAAATAACACTGGGTCCCCGGGATCCCTTGCAGGACTTGTTCCATCGCCCTCTGCCAAATAGCCGGGGCTGATGCTACCACGAATACCAGTCGATTGTACTGGTAAAGGCCTTTGTGAGTGTTTATCGTGAGGTATTTTCTAGATGCTTCTTCCACCTCCATTTGTAGATACGCTTGGGCCAGATCAATCTTTGTAAAACGTTCCCCTCCAGATAGTGAGGCGAAAAAATCTTCTATCCGTGGAAGTGGATATTGTACTGTGTGCAGGACTGGGTTCACAGTCACCTTGAAGTCCCCACAGATGCGAACCTTCTTTGGCTCCCCAGGCGTGCTGCTCAATGCTTTCTTCATTACAGGAACGATGGGTGTGGCCCACTCGCTCCAGTCTACCTTGGACAGCACACCCGAACGCTCCAGACTCTCCAGTTGAGCTTCAGCGGCTGGGCGGATCGTGTATGGCACCGGTCTGGCCTTAAAATTTTTTGGGTTTGCGTTATCTTCGATCTTTATCGTTGCCTTTACTCCTTTTAGAGTCCCAAGTCCTTGTTGGAACACCTCTTCCGCGTCAGATAGAATTTGTGACAGGCATCCAGGTGCGACGTCATCATCCTTTTTGTCAGTCACAGTTAGCGCCTGAATGGAATGCCAATCCAATTGTATTTTTCGGATCCATTTACGTCCCAATAATGGTGGTCCTCCATCTCGTAGTATATACATATATACTTTCTGTGTTTCCTTGCCGTTATATTTAACTGGTACCCTTATTTTTCCTCTGGGGTAGACCTTTTGCCCCATGTATGTCTTCAATACAATGGATGTGTCCTTCAAGGGTATGTGTGAGGATAGCCGCTCATAGTCTCGTCGATTCATGACAGTTAGGGCTGATCCTGTGTCCAATTCCATCTTTACTGGGGACCCTGCTATCATGAGGGTGACCCAAATGGTTCGGTGATCCTCCTTTGCGATCACGTTGTGTAACTTTAGACAACTTAGTCTCCTGCTCCCGGAGTCCTTATCACTCTCCTGATCTTCCGAACTACTGTCTGTCAATTTCTTTACTTTCTTGTACTGTTCCTTAGTAGTTCTTGTAGTGTTGGTTTTCTTTCCCGACCTGCAGACTCTTGCTATATGTCCCATTTTTCCGCATTGCCTGCATACTTTGTCCCTAAACCAGCAGTCCTTCTGCTCATGGGTTGTTCTGCCGCAGCGATAGCACTTTTCCGCTCCATACGCCATTTCGTTAACCCTGTATTCTTGTGGTTTCTGTTGTATTTCTGCAGCTCCCCGTGCTGCTGCTTCGTAGGATACTGCCACGCTGAAAGCCTGTTCTAGCGTCAGGTCCTTTTTCGAAAGTAGTCGTTTCTGGGTTCCTTCACTCTGGAGCCCGCAGACAAACTTATCCCGTAAGGTGTCTGCCAGTCCTGCTCCGAACTGGCAGTGCTTCGATAACTTGCGTAGTTCCGTAAGATAGTCAGCATTGCTCTCATCTTTGTGCTGGTTTCTTTTATGGAACTTGAATCTTTCTGCTATCAGCAGCGGTGTAGGGTTTAGGTGTTCCTGTGAGATGTTAACAATCTCCTCAAAACTTTTCTCCATTGGTTTAGCTGGGGTAATTAAATTCCGCAATAGGCCGTACGTACTCGCGCCCATCAAATTCAATAATACCGACGCCCTCTTTCCATCGGCCACCTCATTTGCCTTGCAGTACACTTCAATTATTTCCACATACGTGGTCCAGTTTTCTACCTCGTTGTCGAAAGCAGTGATGCTGCCACTTTTCGGCATCTTGGGTGATTTAAAATGGCGCTTCCCGCACTTTTTCTTCTTCCCCAATGGAATAAAATGGCGCCTCCCGCGCTTTTCCTTCTTCCCCAATGGGATAAAATGGCGCCTCCCGCGCTTTTCCTTCTTCCCCTTGCTGCCACGCTGCTCCTAACGTTCTACAGGGTAATGGCGGCGACCCGCGGCTTCGGCGCGTCTCACTTTCCTTCCCCCCCGTTTATTTTCTCTCCGCTGCCCGGTTCTTGCGCACCGACCGCGCCCTGTGCACTCCACCCTCTCTCTTTTTTTATCTTTTCTTTTCCCGGCGACGCTGCGCGGCCCGTTTTGTAGAGCCGCTCAATCGAGCTCGAGCCCGCCGCAGTCCGGAAGGGTCAGCGCACTACCTGCTACCAGCACGATTTGCTGGAACACCTTAACTGGGGAGCCAAGCTCAGCTCTCCACAGCCTCTCCCACAATTCTCCGAACACCGATGAATCCTTTGGGCGGTTGCCCGCGGTCGATGCCCATTGCTCAGACTACGACCTCCAAGAAACCTCCTCTCAGGGTGAGATACCTGTGAGATGATGCAACACTGCAAGTGAGTTCGAACTTACTCGTCGCCACTGTAAAGTCCGCGCCTCAATAATACACGGACTTCGGGAGAACAGTTTAACAGGTACTTTACTGAACGGAGGGTACTCTTTTGTTTGGACCCAAAAAAAACAAAACAAATTGGACTGTATATTAACAAAAGTTCAACTAAAACTTAACAAATCAAATTAAAATTTGGTTTTCCGGGTTGATGATGCACTCCAGTCCCCGTGGCGCCCACCGGTCGCGGAAATACTGAAGTGTGCCGGCGGACACCGTGTGCTCCATCTCCAGGGCCACCCGGGCGCGAACATGGCCGTGGAAGAGAGGCAGGCAATCCGGCCGGACGACCCCCTCGACCGCCCGCTGCCTGGACCAATTGATGGCTCTTTTAGCCAGGCCCAGGAGCAGGCCTACAAGGAGGTCCTCCAACCTGCTCACTCCCCTCCGCACCTGGTGACCATAGATCAAGAGCGTGGGACTGAAGTGCAACCAAAAATCGAGGAGCAGCCCCTTCAAGTAGTGAAAGAGGGGCTGCAACCTCTCACACTCGAAATAAACGTGAAACACGGACTCCTCCAGGCCGCAAAAAATGCAGGCAGCCTGGGAGTCCGTGAACCTACTTAACACCATATTGCACGGGACCGCTCCGTGCAACACCCTCCAGGCCAAGTCCCCAATGGAATAAGGGAGGACTCCCGCGTAGAGAGCCCTCCATTGGGGTCCTCCGCCTCCGCCGGTCGGCAAGACGCCACGCCAAGGCGTGTCCGGACGGCAGACGAAGATGGCAAAGTGGAGAGTGTGCAGGAGCAGCCCGTGCAGGAAACCCCTCCGCGCGGAATGAAAAGGCACGGAGGGTATTTCCTCGAGATGGCTCAAGTTGTGAGGTGTCGGTTCCCGAGGGGAGTTTCGGGGCCGGACGCCGATGAGGAATTCCGTCCGAATGGGGGTAAGCTCGGACGGGATCGCCCCACGTGCTTGAGCCGCCTCGATATACCTAGTGGAGTCGGGGCCCAGTGCCACTTTCACCAACTCGATGGCTTCGACCGCGAGCCGGACGTTAGCCCAGGACAGGCGCCGCGCTAGCTCCTCCGGCGCCATCCTGCCCGCTCCTCCGCCATCGAGCAGGTCCCCGACTCTGGTCACCTTGCCAGGCACAGCCCTGCCCTCCGCCAGCCGCCCGAACCCGCGGTCGTGGAGGTGCGGATTCCTGAGCAGCGGCTCCCGAAGGAGAGCCGCCGCTCCTGACGGGGGAGAGCTCCGCCTGGAAGCGACGTAGTTCCAAACCCATAGCAGTTCCTGGTAGAAGGCAGGCAGCTCCCGCAGGCCGGCACGCCTGCAGCCCACTTTCACAAACAGGAGCTGCGTGTCGTAATTGAGGCCGTGCAGCTGGCGGAAGAAATACGTCGCCAGCGCATACCATCTCGGAGGATTCTCGATGTACAGGTATCTCTGCAGCGTCTGAAGACGGAAAGTCGCAGCCTGGGTGCGAAGGCACACCAGCGCCTGACCGCCCTCCCTAAGCGGGAGACTCAGAACCGCGGCAGAAACCCAGTGCTTCCTTTTGTCCCAGAAGAAGTCGATGAGCTTCTTCTGCATCTTGGCGACAAACGCAGGGGGAGGGATCAAAGTGACCAACCGGTACCACAACATGGCGGCCACCAGCTGGTTTATGACCAGCGCGTGACCCCTGTAGGACAACACTCGGAGCAGTCCTGTCCAGCGTCCTAGGCGAGCGGTGACTTTGGCCTCCAGCTCTTGCCACTTCGCCGGCCAGGTGTCCTCGGCAGGGCTAAGGTAGACTCCCAAATAGAGGAGGTGTGTGGTGCTCCAGGCGAAAGGCCTGAACTCCTCCGGCAGGGAGTCCACCCACCACTGATCCACCAGGAGTCCGGAACATTTCTCCCAGTTGATCTTGGTGGAGGATGCGTCCGAGTAAATCTGCTGGCATTCCCACATCCTCCGCAAGTCAGTGGGATCCGTGACCGTGAGGAGCACGTCATCGGCGTAAGCCGAGAGGACCACCTCCATGCCTGGCCCTTGCAGAGCCAGTCCCGTCAACCTCTTCCGCAAGAGGCGCAGGAAAGGCTCCACGCAAATGGCGTATAACTGACCGGACATGGGGCATCCCTGACGCACCCCCCTCCCGAAGCGAAGGGGTGCCGTCAAGGACCCGTTAACTTTAATCAGACACTCTGCGGCGGCATACAGAAGGTCTCCACGCTGATTCCCTCCGGATCCGAGACCAGTGATCCGTCGTCGGCCAGCAGCCCCAAGAGCTGCTTACGGACGCCCCGTCTTTTTTTCCAGCGAGTAGAAGAAGGGGGAGCCGCAGTCCAGGTCACGCAGGAGCTGGATCCGCGACCTCACGTACGCGCCTCGGGACCCGACGAGCTGCAGGTCCTTCAGCGTGCCCTTCTTCTCTTCGTACACCTTCCGCAGGGCTGGCTCCTCGACGACCTGACCGAGACGGGACTCCAGGTCGAGCACCTCCTTCTCCAACCGCCCGACCCGGGCCTCCCGCCTCTTGGTCGACCCCTTCGCGTACTCCTGACAGAAGAGACGGATGTGAGCCTTGCCCACGTCCCACCATAACCTCAAGAAGGGGAAGCCCCCCCGCTTCCTTCTCCAGTCGGCCCAGAACCGACGAAACGAATCCCGGAACCGCGCGTCCTCCAGCAGCAGGTTGTTAAAATGCCAGTACGCGGACCCCCCCCGCGCGCGCAGTGGAGCGAGCTCCGCCCACACCAGCTGGTGGTCCGTGCACGGCACTGGCCGCGTGGAAGCCGCCGGAACGCAGGAGACGTACGCCCGGGAAATGTAGAGGCGGTCGATTCTGGACCTTCCTCCCCCAGATCTCACGCTAGTGAAGGCGCTGGAGTCGGGGTGGAGATTTCGCCAGACGTCCACCAAGTCGAAGGACCCGACCAGGTCCCTCAACTTCTCCATCGCTGCCGGGCTTCGCGGGGGACCCGAACGGTCCCTCGCCTCGAGGGTGCAGTTAAAATCCCCCCCGAGGATGACGCACTCGCCCGCGTCGACGGAGCCTAAAAGAGCGGACACTTCTTCGAAGAAGCGCACTTGCTGCACACCGGTCTGAGGGGCGTACAAGTTCACTAGATGGAGCGGCACACCCCCCAGGCGAACAGTGACCTGGAGCAAGCGGCCCGGCACATGCTCCTTGACCCCCAAGATCTCCGGCTGAAAATGCGGGGCCAGCAAGATAGCCACCCCACTAGAATTGTTGGAGAGGTGACTCATGCTGACCCCTCTTTGCCACTCCAGGAGCCATGTGGCTTCGTCTCCCGGAACGGTGTGGGTTTCTTGCAGGAAACACACCGCATACTTCCCGTCCCGAAGGACCGAGAAGTTATTGAATCTGCGGCGCGCCTCCCTGCTGCCGTTGATGTTGAGGCTGGCTATGGTTATCTTCATGTCAGAAGCATAGTGCAACCTCTACCTATACCTAACGGGGGGAGGGAGCGCAGCCGCTGGTCAGCCGCCACTTCCTCAGCAGCCCAGCGAGAAACGTTCTGAGCCGACGCAGCTCGAGCGGGTCCACGCCCTCGTCCGCGCCCATGATTTTAATGGCGGCGCGGACGGACACGATGAGCAGCGCCAGCTCCGAGCACCTGTCGAGGGCCAGCCGGATCTTATTTTGCCGACCCTGGCACGTGGCCATAAAGTCCCGGAGTTCCCTTACGGGAATGAGGAGAGACTCGGCGAGGGGCACGAGGTCATCCAGCGCCTCGTTGACAGTGGAGTCCAAATTGTCCTCCGTGCCCATCACCGAGCCCCCATCCTCCTCCAGGGGGTCGTCACCAGCGGCCGACCCGTCCGTCGCGCAGTGCGCAGCGAACGGCTCGGCCGCACCAGCCGGCCCCACCTCCACCTGGATCCCACCCCCAGGATCGGCGGCAGAGGATTCCTCCCTGGGCTCCTCTAGGGGCGCCAAGCCAGAAGACGGCGGCGGTTCGGAGTCCCCCCCCCCCGCCTCAGACGCCAGAACGACCGGAGAAACTGGGGAGAGAACAATTCCCAGCTCCTCCAGTACGTCCGGCACCAGAGACGCAGCCAGGGGGCCATCCTCCTCCCCGCCACCAGCCCCCGACCCAGCGGATGGGGTGTTTTCAATTAAGACCTCCACTGGGACGAGCAGCCCCTGGGAGATGTCCGGGTCGCATTGGGCGAGCTCATTTTCTTCGAGCTCGCCCGACCCAGACCCCAGGCCGCCCGACCCGGCGAGGGGTAATGGCACCGATAAAATGTCAATCACCGCCGCGGGTTGTTCCGCGACCCCCCCCACAGGCAGGGTCTCGTCCCCATCCCCGGGAGGCACGTGCCGGACAGAGCCATCTGCCTCAGCCTCCCGAGGGACAGGCGACCCCTGCCGATCGCCGGTGGTAATGACAGCGGGGGGGGGCGCAGTACCCGCGGCGGGTGACGACTCCCCCTGCTCGGAGGGACCTTCCTCCTCCCGGTCCTCCTCCTCTTCCAGGGGACACCTTTTTAATGCGGAGGGAGTGAGGGAGACCTCCATGTCTGCAGGGGCCTCCTCGTCCACTCCCTCCGGCGGAGCAGGTTTGTCGGGTTCCTCGGGCCCGAGCCCGGCCGCAGGTATTGGCGTTTACCGCTACGGCGGTTGCGGCCACAGGCTCGGGCACGAGGCCCCTCCCACTCACGTCTGCCCCGATTAACTCCGCGAGGAGCACGGGTGTAAGGGGCTCAAGGGGCAAGGGCTGGCCCTCCACGGGGGGACCCGCCCTAAGGTGTTTAGTTTTATTCCGCGCCTTCCTTCTGGCCGGACGCGCTCCCTCGCCCCCCGCCGGAGGCCTTGGTGGCATCGGCCTCCGATGCCGACCGCGCATCAGTGGTTCCCGATGCGCGGGCAGATCCGGGGGGAGAAGCGGCGGTGGCGCCAGCCTCAGCCGCACTAGATGATCCAGCGGCCTTGGAGGCGGGGCAGTTTTTCCGAATGTGCCCCACCTCCTTGCAGGCGTGGCACCGCACACCGTCCGACGTCCAGAAGACGTGATAGGCGGTCCCCTCATGGTGGACGACGAACGCCCCGTCGGTGTCCTCCTCCCGCGCCAGCTGGATAAACAGCTGGCGCCGGAAGGAGAAGACGTGGCGAAGGCTGGCTTCCCGGAAGCCGAGCGGGATGGGCGTGATCCCCGACCTCACCTCCCCAAGTTGGCATAAATGGGGGAGGAGGAGCTCACCAGGAACATAGGGTGGGACATTCGAGATGACGATCCTCTGCGCGGTGGCCTCGAGAGGATCCACCGGCAGGAAGGTCCCGCCCACGGTGAGCCCCTTGGCGACGGCCAGGGACACCGCCCGCTCGGACCCCAGGAAGAACACAGCCTTCCCGTACATTTTTGAGGCCGCGATGATGGCTGAGGGGCCGACAACCCCAGTCATGGCTTTAACGCAGGCCTCAATGGTCATAGTGGGGTGAGTGTAGCTCTTCACCCCAAGCTTTTTTGTCATAATTTTAAAAGGTGACAGGGCAGCGGGAGCAGCTGTGGCTGTGGCTGCCACTCCCGCATAAGTCCTGGCTGGCCCCGCTACCGGCGAAGATACAGTCGCCATTATTGGGTGTTTTTATAAGGGCTACACTCACCCCAAGTCACAGGCCTGAAGGTGTTAATGGCCTCAGGTATTTTTTGGTCCTCTATTAAGCAGAGGGAGCTGTTTAAGATGAAGACACACCTCTCCCCTTATTGATTGAAATTGGGAGAGGGGCCTTCTCCCCTCTGCTCAATAGGCAATTAATAAAAAGAGATGAAATTGAGGTGCCTTAGAGAAACAGGCAGAGAGAGACAAAGAGAGAGAGAGAGGTGGGGGTGGGAAGGAGGGAGGCCGCAAGGGCAGGGTTGCCACTCAGGATGGTGGGTGGGTGGGTGTTGGCAGGGGTGCATTCTCCGATGGGAATTTAAAGTCTTTGATGGTGGTGGTCTTCTGGCAAGGGGAGAAGATGTCTTCACCTGGGAAAGCTGGAGATGCCCCAGGCTCAGTCCCACACCAGGTCTTAACGATGTAATTGGACTTCACCTAGGCAGCTCCAGCTGTCCCAGGTCAGGCAATAGAATGGGTGCTTATTAGTGGTGTGTGTGGCCTAGCTTTTAACAAGAGCCACACACACACACAGATACCCCTTGATGATCTGGCTTTGTTTCTTCTTTTTTCTCCCCACCTAAAATACAAAGTCTTTGGGAGAGTGCACCAAATAACACCCACCTGAAAGATGATGTTGTTCTTCCCTCCTTCCAAACAGTTGGTGGTTGTTGGTTGTTTCTCTCCCCTCTCTCCCTCTCCTGAAGTGGAGGCCAATTTGGGGAGGAAGTAATGGAAAGGCCTCTCCCCTGGTTGGTGTTGTTGCTGGCTTCCTTTCTCCTTCTCCTCCTCTGTCCTCTCTCTCCAGGCACCTCAGTTGTTATGATGATGGTGGAGGTGGAGGTGGTGACCTTTCGTTCTCCTCCTCTTCCTGGTCAGGAGACCACTACTTTCCACTCTCCACTCTCCTGGTTTGGCTGCTCCTTCTCCTCCTGCTGACTGAGGCAGCTGCACAGCCAGAAATGCTGGAACAGAGGGTAACGTCAGACTGAAATACAGAAGCCTGCTAGGGCCTTTTATACAGGGGTGGTCACTGCCGGTACTGCAGTCTAAAACCAGTTCTTCCCTTAAAGGTACATACACAACAAGCAGTCTTCCCATTTGTCTTGCAGACCTGTGGAACCAAATGCGGGAACTCAGTTCACCTACATTCTCCAATGGCTCCCAGCTGCCTGCCTTGCTCAATTTTAGTCCAGCCTCTCACTTGATCCCTCCCTTCTGTTGAGTCTGTGTTTTCAAATGTAGTTATGCTGAATAACAGGACACAGACTACAGAAATAATTAAACAGGTCTTTAGTGATTGAGGGTCAGGGCTGAACTGGGATACACTTTGCTCCGCAGGGTTTATATACCGGTGTGGTCACCACCGGTACTACAATGTACAGGAGCCATCAAAAAGTAGTCCATCACCTTAAGGTATCCTCTTAAGGTGGTAGAGGTTACATACACTACAATTCCTCCCCTTTTAGCTTAACAGTGTACACCCCAAATTAAACATTACATGGATAACATATATACAATTTTCACACAAAACTGTTCAAAGATTCAGTCTCTGAGGAGGCCTCCTGATCCGGGCCGGATAATGCCTTTCAGGGGTCTCTGGTTCTCGTTGCTGGGATGACTCATCCATTTGATCTCCTATGGATTGAACATCATCATGTACGTTCAAGTCTGAGGTAGATGCTACAGGCTCAATAAATTCTTCAACTGATGTCTCTGCCATAGACATGGGGTCGACCCTTGTTCTCGATTCCACAAGTTGGTCAGCATGACGTCGTATTACGTTCTCTCCAACGTCTACCGTGTACATCAAGGGTCCTTGTCGGGCACGAATTGTTCCGGATTGCCATTTATCATCCCTATAGTCCCTGACCAACACTGGTTGTCCTATTTCGAAACTACGAGTGGCCTTGTTATTTACATGCTGGAATTGCTTGTTTTCGACTTCCCTTCGCACATTGGGTTTTAACAAATCCAACCGGGACTGCAACCTCCTGTTATAGAACATTATGGCAGGGCTTTGATTTGTCACTGCATGCGTGGCATTTCGATACGCCATCAGGAAATTGTGTTGTAGTGGACATGGCCTTTATCGCCTTTTTGAACGTTTGTACAAATCTCTCGGCCAACCCATTTGTAGCCGGATGATATGGGGCAGATGTATAGTGTTTCACCCCATTCTTTTTCATGAATTTCTGGAATTCTTCTGACACGAACTGTGGTCCGTTGTCCGAACATATTTGTTCCGGCAACCCATTCCTTGCAAATATGGTTCTTAGAACTGCGATCGTCTTCTCAGAGGTAGTGGTCGACATCTTAATCACTTCTGGCCATTTAGAATGTGCGTCTACTGCTATCAAAAATATGGAATCCATGAATGGACCTGCAAAGTCGATATGCACACGTTGCCATGGGGTTGAAGGCCATTCCCACGGATGCAGCGGTGCAATTGGAGGTGCATTTTGAACTTTCTGGCACCCTGAGCAGCTTTTAGTCAGATCCTCTATTTGTTTGTCGATACCTGGCCACCACACATAAGCCCTAGCAAGGCTTTTCATCTTGACTCCCCCCAGATGACCTTCATGCAATTCTTTCAGAACTCTCTCCCTTAATTTAGGAGGAATAATCACCCTTGTTCCATACATCAATGTTCCTTGACATACGGACAGCTGTTCTCGTCTGGCTGAGAATGCTGGTAACAGTGGTTCGCCTTGTGCTGGCCATCCCTTCACTGTCAAGTCGTAGACCCGAGACAGTGTCGGGTCGTTTCGGGTCTCTCTCTCAATACCCGCATTGGTGACTGGTAAGCATTCGATGATGGTCGAGTGAAATATCTCGACAGGGTCAACAGCCGGTGCCTCTTCCGCTGTAGGTAGTGGCAGGCGCAACAGCCCATCAGCATTACCATGTTGCTTTGTACCTTTGAATTCAATATCATATTGATGTGCCCCTAGGAAAAGGGACCATCTCTGAAGCCTCTGCGCTGTCATTACCGGAACACCCTTCTTAGGGTTGAAGATGGAAACCAACGGCTGGTGATCTGTCAGCAGCGTAAACGTTTGGCCTTGCAGGTAATGGTTAAATTTCTTAACTCCCCACACGAGGCTGAGAGCCTCCCTATCTATCTGAGCATAGTTGCGCTCAGCGGAGGTCAATGATCTGGATGCGAACGCGACTGGCCTTTCCGAGCCATTTGGAAACTTATGTGAGAGCACTGCCCCGATACCATATGGAGAAGCATCACAAGCTAAGCGAATAGGCAGCGTTGGGTTAAAGTGAGCCAACACTTCCTTAGAGGTGATCAGTGCCTTGCTCTTTTGAAAAGCCCGCTTACAATCATCGCTCCACTTCCATGGTATTCCCATTTGCAAAAGAGTGTTTAGCAGTTGTAACACCGTGGATAAATTTGGAAGAAACTTGTGGTAATAGTTAACCAACCCAAGGAACGACCTCAACTGGGATACATTTTCCGGTGCAGGAGCTTTCACAACAGCTTCGATCTTGTCAGGTGACTTATGGAGCCCCTCCTGGTCAATGACGTGGCCGCAGTACGAGATTCGCTTTTGAAAGAACTCACATTTCTGGCGATTAACTCTGAGCCCATATTCTTTCAATCTGATGAGCACCTGCTCCAAATTCGCGAGGTGATCCTTATCGTCATCTCCAGTAATCAGGATGTCGTCCAGGTAGCATTGTGTGCCTGGGATTCCCTGCAATACCTGCTCCATGGCCCTTTGCCAAATCGCTGGAGCCGATGCCACTCCAAAAACCAGTTTATTATACCGATATAAGCCCTTATATATGTTGATCGTGAGATACTGGTGTGACGCTTCATCAACTTCCATCTGTAGGTGCGCCTGCGCCAGGTCTATCTTGGTGAAGTGTTTCCCGCCAGACAGCGAAGCGAAGATATCTTCAATCCGCGGAAGCGGATATTGCGCCGTGTGAAGAACCGGATTAACAGTGATCTTGAAATCGCCACAGATGCGAACCTTCCCAGGTTACCCCGGCTTGTTGCTCAACGAACGCTTCATGACAGGAACAATGGGTGTGGCCCACTAGCTCCAGTCCACCTTGGACAGTACCCCTGAACATTCTAGCCCTTCCAGCTCTGCTTCCACAGCAGGTCATATCGCATAAGGTACCGGTCTGGCTTTGAAAAATTTTGGGTTTGCATGTTCTTCAACTTTGATGTTTGCCGTAATTCCTTTCAGTGTTCCCAGTCCCTGTTGGAACACCTCCTTAGCATCGTCTAATATTTTGGACAGTCGTTTAGGTTTGACATCGTCCTCCTTACAGGCATCTACAGTCAGTGCTTGTATGGAATGCCAGTCCACATTTATTCTCCGGATCCATTCCCGTCCCAGTCGTGGCGGACCTCCATCAGGTAACACATACAAGTCCATTTTCTGACTTTCTTTACCATTGTAGACCACATTTACTTTATCTTTCCTTTGGGGTATACTATTTGCCCCGTGTATGTTTTCAATACAATCTCCGTATCCCTCAGGGGAATGTGCGAGAATAACCTTTTGTAATCTTGCTTATTCATGACCTTTAATGCCGATCCAGTGTCCAATTCCATCTTCACTTGGACTCCTGCTATCCGAAGCATAACCCAGATAGTCTGGTGGTCTGCTGTGTTACCCACATTATGTACTTTTAGACAACCCAGTTCCTTACTGCTGGAGTCTGAATCCATCTTCTGCTCATCCGAACTGTTCTCTGTCACATTGTGTACTTTTTTGTACTTCTCCTGCGGCGACTTTTTGCTGCTGGTCTTCTTTCCTGACCAGCATACTCTCGCTATGTGACCAAGTTTGCCACATTGCCTGCATTCTTTATCTTTGAACCAGCACTGGTTCTGGTTATGCGTTGTCCTTCCGCAACGATAGCACTTTACTGTGCCCAATGCCATTTCATTGGTGCTGAATTCCAATGGCCTTTGCTGTATCTCTGCAGCACCTCGTGCTGCTGCCTCGTGTGATGCTGCAATGCTGAAAGCTTTGTCCAGCGTAAGGTCCTTTTCCTCTAGCAGTCGCTTCTGGGTTCCTTCCCTTAGGAGCCCACACACAAACTTATCTCTCAGTGCGTCTGCTAGTCCTGTACCGAACTGACAGTACTTTGATAACTTGTGCAGTTCGGTTAGGAATTCAGCGTTGCTTTCTTCTTTAAGTTGAATTCTTTTGTAGAATTTAAATCGTTCCGCTATCAGCAGCGGCGTGGGGTTTAAATGCTCTTGCAGGATAGTAACAATATCCGCGAAACTCTTCCCTGCCGGTTTATCTGGTGTTACAAGGTTCCTTAATAACCCGTACGTCTTCGCACCCATCGAGTTTAATATGGTTAGTGCTTTCTTATCCTCCGGTACCTCATTCGTTGTACAGTAAACTTCGATGCGTTCCACATAAGTGGCCCAATCTTCCACATCGTTATCAAAAGCAGTGATGTTACCCGTTTTTGGCATCCTTGTTGAGTTTCCTTTCCTTCGGATATGATTATTATTTTATTTTATTTATTTTTTTTTTTCAAAATGGCGGCTTCCTGCGCTTGGCGGCTTTTCCCGCGCTTGTCTTCTTCCCCCGCCGACTCAAAATGGCGATTCCCGCGCTGTTGCCATTCACGCCTCCCAGTGGTTCTTTATTTTCCCCTACGCTGCTGCTCTTGTTCCCCGCCGTTCCCGCGGTCCTTGTGGTCATAAACGCTTTTCTGGCTGCTGCGCGTCTCTGCCCCGATTGCAGTCCGGCCCCTGACATCGGCTGCGGTCGTGTTCTCCGCCCTTTTCGTCGTTTCCCTCCCCTTCTCTTACTGACAACTCGGCCAACTTCCCCCCGTGCCGCTCGATCGGGCTTACCCGCCGCTGTCGTCGAAGGGATGTTCACTGATGTTTGACTTCATGGCCAGAAACCAACCCGGGTTCCCGATGGCCTCCCGTGCGATGCAGTGCCCAGCAGGATGTAGAGGGTGGATGTCCTTGTTCGATGCCCGTTTCAGAGGACGAAGCTTCCTTTGATGCAACTGCCGCCAGACAAGATCAGACTCGTTGCCACTGTTGAGTCTGTGTTTTCAAATGTATTTATGCTGAATAACAGGACACAGATTACAGAAATAATTAAACAGGTCTTTAGCGATTGAGGGTCAGGGCTGAACTGGGATACACTTTGCTCTGCAGGGTTTATATACTGGTGTGGTCACCACTGGTACTACAATGTACAGGAGCCATCAAAAAGTAGTCCATCACCTTAAGGTATCCTCTTAAGGTGGTACAGGTTACATACACTACACCTTCCAATGCAACTTTAGGCTCCAGCTTCCTGCTCTCCCTGCCCAGGGAAAGCTGCCTCAAGAATTCAGGCTCTGCCACCTATGCATGCTGGTCTCTTGGAGAGCTTCATACTCCTCACAATAGCCTAGAAATTTGAGGTCTTACCGCTGGCCATTAAGGCTAGCTTCAGGGAAAAAATGGCGGCCGCCGCACTTGAACCCACTGCCGATGGCTCCTGCGGCGTCTGCCATTTTTGGCAGGTCAGCAGCGTTGCCGTTACCTGTGCTCGCTGAAAGTATTGAAATTAGTCAAAGCGTGATGTCAATCAGCGTGCAACGCTGAATTGACGCCCGCTCATTCATTTTGGATATCGCCGCTTCTCTTACCGCCCTCTCTAAAGCACGCCCATACATGCAGTCACTTCAGCAGTGTTAACAGCCATGAGGACGCTTCAACTGACAAATGTATGACAGCCAGGACTCTCCATGTAATAGTATTTATATTATTCGCAAGCCTAGGTCTTGAGAGGTAACCCTTAAGATTTGTAGGTACAGTTTAATTTATTTTTTGGTGGTTATTTGAAACTGTCCTGCCCGAGATTGAAATACTGAATGTAACAAATGGGATGATGCAGAATATTGCAAGTGATTACTTCTGAGTGACTAGAAGAGTAAGCTTGAGGTTTGGATTAGGAACCACCAATGGATGTTAAGTGTTTTGATCTCTGAGATCTGAAGTACATAAGAACATAAAAATTAGGAGCAGGAGTAGGCCATATAGCCCCTCGAACCTGCTCTGCCATTCAATAAGATCTTGGCTGATCTTCAACCGCAACTCCACTTTCCTGCCCTATCCCCATATTCCTTAATTCCTCTGGAGTCCAAAAATATATCTATCTCAGCCTTGAATATACTCAAAGACTGAGCATCCACAGCACTTTGGGGCAGAGAATTTCAAAGATTCACAACCCTCTGAGTGAAGAAGTTCCTCCTCATCTCAGTCCTAAAAGGCCGGCCCCTTATCCTGAAACAATGCCCCCTAGTTCTGGACTCTCCAGCCAGGGGAAACAATCTCTCAGCATCTAGCCTGTCAATCCCCTTCAGAATCTTATATGTTTCAATGAGATCACCTTTCATTCTTCTAAACTCCAGAGAGTGTAGGCTTAATCTCTCCTCGTAGGACAACCATCTCATCCCAGGGATCAATCTAGTGAACCTTCGTTGCACCACCTCTAAGGTAAGAATATCCTTATTTAAAAAAGGAGACCAAAACTGTGCATATCCTTTTCTAAAGCTCTCCCAATTCTTAGGCTTACTACTATTCTTTGCAACATTATCAGCCTCTTCTTTTAATCTAATACTATCCTTAACTTCTTTAGTTATTCACAGATGGATCACTTTTCCCATGGAGTTTTTATTTCTCAATGGAATGTGTATTTGTTGAGAATTTTGGAGTATTTCTTTAAATGATTGCCACTGCTTATCTACTGTCATACCGTTTAATCTAATTTCCCAATCTACCTTAGCTAACTCGCCCCTCAATCCTATGTAATTGGCTTTAAGTTTAAAACTCTAGTGTCGGACTCTAGAATGTCACTTTCAAACGCAATGTGAAATTCTATCATATTATGATCACTCTTTCCTAGAGGATCCTTTACTATAAGTTTACTAATTAACCCTGTCTCATTACACAAAACAAGATCTAAAACAGCCTGTTCCCTGGTTGGTTCCATGACGTATTTTTCTAAGAAACTGCCTCGAATACATTCCATGAACTCACCCTCCAGATTACCCTTGGCAATTTGATTTGCTCAATCTATATGCAGATTAAAGTCCCCCATGATTATTGTATTACCCTTGTTACAAGCTCCTATTATTTCTTGATTAATACTCTGTCCAATGGTATAGCTACTGTTAGGGGACCTATAAACTACTCCCACCACTGTTTTCTGCCCCTTGTTATTTCTTATCTCCACCCATACTGATTCTACTTCCTGATCTTCTGAGCCAAGATCCTTTCTCATTACTGTCCTTATGTCATCCTTAATTATCAGGGCTACCTCCCACCCTCTCCTGTTCCAGTCTGCCTGTCTTTACAATAAGTCAAGAACCTGGAATATTTAGTTCCCAACCCTGGTCACCTTACAACCATGTCTCTGTAATGGCTATTAGATCATACCCATTTATCACTATTTGTGCCACTAATTCATCTACCTTGTTATGAATGCTTTGTGCATTCAGGTAAAGAGCTTTTAGTTTTAACCTTTTACCATTATTCCCTGCTTTCACCTTATTCACTCATGTACAATTACCTTTAAACTCTCTGCCCCTTCCTGTCACACACTGCTTATCTTTACCCAAATCGCTACACTGCTCCATTGCCTTGACTTTTCTCTTTAGATTTCTAAATTTCCCCTTACCTGACTCCTCCCCACCCCCACCCTTTTTAGTTTAAAGCCCTATCTACAGCCCTAGTTATTCGATTCGCCAGGATACTGGTCCCAGACGGTTTATGTGGAGACCATCCCAACGGAACAGCTCCCTCTTTCCCCAGTACTGGTGCCAGTGCCCCATGAATTGAAACCCCTTCCTCCCACACCACTCTTTGAGCCACACATTTAACTCTCTGACCTGCTTGCCCCTATGCCAAATTGCGTGGTTGAGGTAACAATCCAAAGATTATTACCTTTGAGGTTTTGCTTTTTAATTTGGACCCTAGCTCCTCAAACTCTCTCAGCAGAACCTCATTCCTAGTTCTACCTATGTCGTTGGTTGCTATGTGGACCACGACAACTGGATCCTCCCCCTCCCACTCCAAGTTCTTCTCCAGCCGCGAGGAGATATCCTTAACCTGGGCACCGGGCAGGCAACAGTCTTCGGAACTTCCGGTCACGGCTGCAGAGAACTGTATCTAACCCCCTGACTATACTGTCCCCTACCACAACTACATTCCCTTTCACTCCCCCGACTTGAATGGCCTCCTGTACCATGGTGCCATGGTCAGTTTGCTCATCCACCCTGCAGACTTTGCCCTCATCCATACAG
The DNA here is from genome assembly GCF_052327205.1 of Somniosus microcephalus. Classification (NCBI taxonomy): domain Eukaryota; kingdom Metazoa; phylum Chordata; class Chondrichthyes; order Squaliformes; family Somniosidae; genus Somniosus; species Somniosus microcephalus. The sequence continues at coordinate 90,094,444 of NC_140993.1, read as the reverse complement.
GCAGCAAGAACCTCATACATGTTGGCTAAGGGCAACAACTCTGAGCTGAAGTTCCTCGAGTTGCAGACACTTACTGCAGACGTGGTTGTCCGGGATTGCAATTCTCTCCATAAACTCCCACATGTGGCAGTTGCAGCACACCACCTGCACTGCCATCCCTTTATAACCTTGTTTTAATTAGTTAGTTAATTAAAGTTTATGTATTTAATTAACTTAGCTTACAGTTTAATGTTTAACCGATGACGAGATCTAATTTAAGTTCTAGGTAGATTAAATTAAATATTTACCTGCAACACAAAGCACTCCAAGTATTTGAGGTAAAAAGCAACACCTCCTTCCCCCTCTGTTTCGAATTCCCACTCTCTCCAAATTCCTACATTTCAACACGCTGTTTAAGTGCACTCTGTGCTGGCCTCTCATTCGGTATGAATGTGTGAATTCAAATTGTTTAAGTTATCAGATATGAGTACTCCGTCCTCAGCATGGAATAGTAAAAAGCCCTCAGTTGTCAGACTCTCCTAAGCCAGTGACTAAAGTGACCTCAGCATATCAATGAAATTATAACTACAGTATAATGATTTCAAAAACTACAAACTGCTGGATTTGATTGTTCCTGTCCTATATCTTTTTCTTCCTGCTACATGAAAATTTAAATAAGCATTTAAAATAAAGAGCTTGGCTTAGTCGCTATTCCTTGAGAATAAGATGTGTGGGTAAAGTGCTAGGGGAGAGTCTGTGAAAGCATTTCATGGCCCACCTTGGCTCAATGTAAAAAAAAAATGAACTGTGGTCCCTTTAACAACAATGAATGCTGCACGCCTTCTTCAGCGCTATGAGAGGTACAGACTTCTGAAAATTAATTTGCCCTGTTGTACGCCCACACCCTCCCCCTTCTCCTCCGATCCCATAAAACCCGAAGTCCGATCAAACCACAGACTTCTCCCGCGCAGTCCACAGACTCCCCACAAATGCATAAACAATTTGCTTGTAACATTGATTGGTGAGCGAGTGACAGGTAAATTGTTATAACAATACGGCAACTGTTCTGTACATGGCCTAAATGTTCTCCTTCATTGCAAGCTGGACACAGACATGACCTTCAGCCTCCTGCTGAGCTTAGTGCCGGAAAGAGCGCATTACACCACAAATTCGGAGTCCGCGTTCCATGTATATACAGAATGTGAGAGGTTGCAGCCCCTCTTTCATTATTTGAAGGGGCTGCTCCTCAATTTTTGGCTGCACTTTAGTCCCACGCTCCTGATCTTTGGTCACCCGGTGCAGAGAGGAGCGGGCAGATCTAAGGACCTCCTCGTAGGACTGCTCCTGGGCCTGGCCAAAGTGGCCATTAACTGGTCCAGGCAGCAGGCAGTCGAGGGGGTCGTTCGGCCCGATTGCCTGCCTCTCTTCCGCGGCCACGTTCGCGCCCGGGTGGCCCTGGAGATGGAGCACGCGGTGTCCGCCGGCAAGCTTGAGGCCTTCCGCGACCGGTGGGCGCCGTGGGGACTGGAGTGTATCATCACCCCGGCCAACGAAATCTTAATTTAATTTGTTAAGTTTTATTTAAAGTTATTTTAGTTAAAGTCTATTTGTTTAACCACCCAATCAAAAAGAGTACACCACAAATTCTCTGCACCGCTGATATTAATTAGCAGCCAGCACCAAAATGCCGGTGCTGCCTGCGCTCTCCCGGCAGGCAGCCATTAGCCTTGGCCTGCATGGTTACCGGCAGGTTTCCAGCGTACTGCAATTTCTAGGCCTCTGTCCCAAGTGCTCCCGACTCTGTCCCAGATGCTCATCACCCAGCCTCCCACCCAGAAATTCACATTACATAATAGAGACGCCCCGCTGCTTTGTTTGCAAACATCAATTGCAAGTACCATAGCCTCTCACAGATTATCTGTCATTACATGAAGCCGACTGACTTCACACAGTTTCACAGACAATGGAATTCAAACTTTGTAAAGGGAAGTAAAATAGGGTGGGCGTGGCGTGAACTGAGAGGCTTAGTCAGACTCGGAGAGGGGGTATTTGGGGTCGGGGAAGCTGGGTCACACTTGTGTTGTGATCAAATGTGATTCAGTCTTGGAATTTGATGCAAATACTTCTTGTCAAGATGTAAGTATAAAATATTTTAATGCTGCCAGTGAATCTCCAGTGATGTTGCTCACAGTTAATCACTTTGTGTTTATCATGGGAGAAAAATAAATTGGCAGGTGGAGCTGAGTGATTCAAGCCACAGTGCCAGTGGGAGGAATAATAACAGGTGTTACAGTGTTAGCTATTAAAAGTAATAAAAACAGGTGTTATTGTTACTCTTAAAGCATTATTAAATATCATAGAGGCATTATTAATGTCACCAAAGCATGACAACAGGAAGTGGGAGTGAGGAACAGGAAGACTCAAGAATTTACCTGTCAGAATTTCTGAAAATCAAACACTGGTCATACTGTTATTTGGGTGAATGCTCCTATGTATAATGTGTTTTCTTAGTGGATATCAATACCTTCAGCAAACAGCTGGCTGAAACCATCACATTTCTGAATAAAAATTATATTTTTCTGTGTGTCGGTGCAAAACTGCATATCCTCCAGTCACTTTCTGAGGAAAGGTAAGGCCACGGAATAAGAAAAGGCCATTTAGCTCATTAAGTCTGTTCCTTCTGAAACCCATATATAATCTACTCTGTTATGGACTCGATCAAATCATTCAATTCCCTAAAAGAGGTTGATAAAGCAAGGGAAGGCTATTTAGTCCTTCAAACTTCATTCCCAATATTGAAAATCCAACATTGTGAAATATTCTCAGCTACCTTTGTTTCTACGTCATGTTTAAAAAATCAGAATTAGTGTGATGAAAATAAACGCATAACAAGATTCCACAAGACTATGGTCTCTGAACACTAGTACATATTAATAATTACATTATCTCTGGACACATTGCTAATACGTTTACATGATTAATTGCCATAGTAGATTAATTAATGTGTGCTGCGTGATCCATTCGAAACTGGATCTTTGCCTCTGAACTTACTGGCTGGTGGAGTTTCATCTGATAAAAAGCCATCCTGATCAAGCAACTTTTCTTTATACAGAGATGTCCTTTCCCGTATACGTATTACCAAGCTCTGGAGCTGTGCATCAGCAAAATCGCTGGTAAGTACATGTTGTAGCTCAGATTGACTTGAGAATGAATTGCTGCAAAATATAAATGTAGCTAAGAAATGCAACAATCAAAATCAACACAAAAAACATTGAACTAAATTGTAAACTAATGCATCAAAGTATTTGGAAAACTCATTAATCAGGTTATTAATTAATTTAATTATTAGTTTGGTGACTAAGTTCTTATGGTTGTACCAGGGATGCAGTGGAAGGTATACAGAGCATACCCACTTTTATTTTTCAAAGGCTATGAATCTGGTTCCAAAAGCACATGCTTGCAGCCATTTATCTGCCATAGATTTTAAGGCTCTGTGGCAGGTATTTTAATGAACAGCTATGTTTTGCACTATAATATATTATCTTACTGAAACAAAGCTTGGGAATTACTGTTCCTTTATTCAATATTTTAACTGAGATGTTTACCCATCTATAGATATAAATGGATCGTTCTGTCTGTCTGTCCTTCTGTCTGTCTGTCCTTCTGTCTGTCCTCACGTGTGCGTCTGTCTGGCTATGCGCTCGAAAGTTATAGAGCGTACCTACGCGTGCGTTACGTCGAAAGAAAGCTTACCTTTCCGAAACGGTCGTAAGCGTTTTTACGTTTTGGCCGGACGAAAATCGCGCCAGCGGTATCCGAAAAACGTTCAAAATTCCGCTCATTAGCATTTCATTATCCGCTCATTAGCAACAGAGTGACCTCGAGGTCGACCAATCGTACGCCGGGTTCCTGGCGCATGCGGCCGGGCCCTCCTACGGTCGAGTGACGGGACGATTGACCAATCCTACGCTTTGGTGACCTGACGGTCGACCAATCGGTGCGTGTGTGGGCGGGCCTTATCGTTCTGAACCGAGGTGAGTCGCCGCCATCTTGATTCCTAACTTTTCCTTTCTTTTTCCCGCTTTCTGCGTCTTTCAAAAAAACGTTGCTTTTAAAACACAAGGGGCTAAAAATTCAGTTTGGGGCGCCAAGCTCGCCTGGGCGCCGGAATTACCGCTGCGCACGGAGCCACTTGCGCCATCGGGATATTCAGTTTCAGCGCCCCAAATGGAAGCCGGCCGCTAAACAAGGCTTTAGGCGCCCCGCTTGGGGCGCTGAAACTGAATTTCGGCGCGCAAAGTGCCGCAGCGCCACCCGCTGCGGCATGGCAGGCTGCGGTACTGCAGGCCTTCCTCCCACTGTTAAGGGGGAGGTGCCTGCAACAGCGCGATCCCCGCTCGCGAGTGCCGGCAAATGAGCCCGGCACCAAGGAGAAGTGACGGGCTCTCGGGAAACAGCCGGCAATGCCGCGGGGGGGGGGTGTAGGAGGCCGGGGACGGAGGTGCGGGCAGGCGGCTGCCGAAAAACCGGCCGGCCGCACCTCCACCTTAACTCGCCCCACTACCGCCACAGGTAGGCCCC